>NC_080607.1:0-1200000 GCF_027887145.1 Ammospiza caudacuta
CATTGCCAGCAAACACCAGATCTGGATAATGCTGGAGCCCAAACCTGGAAATTTCCAAACTTTGGCTTTCTGTGCCAGCAAATCACTGGACTTGGGCTGTGCCAGCACCAGGAAGTTTTCAGATCTGGGTGCTGGCGCTGGCTGCAAACACCAGATCTGGGTGGTGTCATTGCCAGCGACAGAAATCTGCCAGATTTGGGCTCTGCTGGTGCTGAGAAATTTCCAAATCTGGGTTCGGGTTACATGAAACACAAGATTGGGTGGTGCCAGAGCCAGTAGCAGGAAGATGCCATGGGTTTTGGATTTCTGTGCCAGCAAATTGCTGTGCCAGAATAGGGAAATATCCAGATCTGGGCACTGGCATTGCCAGCAAAGAGCCCATTTCAGGCTCCAGGAAGGACTGGATCTGGATGCCTTCCTCTTTTCTTTCCTTCTTTCCTTCCTTCTTTCCTGCGATCCTGCTGCCAGCAAACTCCAGATTTGGCGGTGCTGGCAAGGGGAAATTGCCAGGTTTTAGCTTTCTTTGCCAGCAAATTCTGGACATGCGTGGTGCCAGAAGAGGGAAATTGCCAGATGTGGGCACTGGCAGTGCCAGCGCACACCAGATCTGGGTGGGGAATGTACCAGCACCAGGAAATTGCCAAATGTTAAATTTCAGTGCCAGCATATTGCTGGAATTATGCTGTGCAGGAACCTGAAAAATTCTGGATCTGGGCACTTGTGGTGTCAGCAAACACAAGATTGGGTTGCTGTAGGTACCAGGTATTTGCAAGGTTTTGGCTTTCTTTTCCAGAAAATTACTGGCAAAGAAATTTGCTGTGCCGGCACCGGGAAATCCCCACATCTGGGCACTGGTGGTGCCAGCAAACAGCGGATCTTGGCATTGCCAGTGACGGTAGAAGGGAATTGCCAGATTGTGGCTTTCTTGACCAGAAAATTGCTGGACTTGGCTTTGCCAGAACAGGGAACTATCCAGATGTGAGCACTGGCAGTGGCAGCAAACACCAGGTCTGGGCACCTGTACTGGCATCAGGAAATTGCCGGATTTTGGCTTTCTGTGCCAGCAAATTGCTGGACTTGGGTTGTGCCAGCAATGGGAAATTTCCAGATCTGGGCACTTGTGCAGCAAACACCAGATCTGGGTGGTGCTGGTGGCAGCAGCGGGAAGGTGCTGGGTTCTGGCTTTCTTTGCCAGAAAATTGCTGCATTTAGGTTTTGCTGGCACTGAGAAATTTCCAGATGCTAATTTTCTGTGCCAGCAAACTGCTGGAATTAAGCTGTGCAGATTTCTGGAACATTCCCGATCTGGGTACTGGCGGTGTCAGCAAACATGAGATCGGGTTGCTGTAGGTACCAGGTATTTGCTTGGTTTTGACTTTCTTTGCCAGCAAATTGCTGCACTTGGGCTGTACCAGAATATGGAAATATCAAGATCTGGGAACTGGCAGTGCCAGCAAACACCACATTTCAGGAAGGATTGGATCTGGACCCGTTCCCTCCCTGCCTCCCTCCTTCAACATGGCGCCAGAGTGGCTGGACAGCAGCCAGGCAGAAAGGGACCTGCAGGGACTGATGGACAGCAGGCTGGACATGAGCCAGCAGTGTGCCCAGGTGGCCAAGGAGGCCAATGGCTCCTGGCCTGGCTCAGGAATGGTGTGGCCAGCAGGGGCAGGGCAGGGATTCTTCCCCTGTTCTCAGCAATGCTTGGGCAGCACCTTGAGTGCTGTTTGCAGTTCTGGGCCCCCTCATTTAGGAAGGACATGGAGGGGCTGGAGCGTGTCCAGAGAAGGGCAACAAGGCTGGTGATGGAGCTGGAACAACACAAGTCCTGTGGGGAGTGGCTGAGGGACCTGCAGTTGTTTATCCTGGAGGAGTCTCAGGGGAGACAAGGCGGTGTCAGGGCACAGGGTGGACTTGATGATCTCCATGGCCTCTTCCACCCTTGCTGATTCTGGGGCTCTCTGAAACCACCCTTGGAGCAGTTGCAGGACGAGCCCTGGGCCTCCTCTTCAGCAGCTCCAGCAGCCCAGGTCCCTCAGCTTCTCCTGCCAGCCCCAAAGCCCATCCTGTCAGTCCTGCAGAGCCTCTGCAGCTCCTCCTCACTGCCCAGAACAGGGAGCCCCAGAGCCAGACACAGCAGCCCAGATGTGCCCCCCTGGCCTGGGGTGCCTCTGGCAAGGGAGCAGCACCAGGCACTGCAGGAGCCTGCAGACAATTGGTCTGAAGGCCAAACCTCCTTAGCTTCTTCTGAAAGAGCAGGAACAGTTCCTCATTCCAGAGTGGTGGAATGCTGGGCACCGCAGCTCCGGGTGAGGACTGGACACAAGTTTGCTCCCACTGAGTGCTGTGATGGCTTCTGCAGGAGATCTGGGCTCCGTGCTTGCCAGGCACAATGAGGAGAGAAGGAGCCAAGTGCACTGATGTGGGAAATGGATTTGTAGAAAGTTTTTAGAGCCTAATAGAAGGCCCACAAAGTATGAATCTGTATATAAATCTTGCGACAAGAAATGCTAATTTAAAAATTCCATGGAATAGGTATTGAGTGAAGGGGAGACGACCATCCTTTAATGCATCGAACTCCGATTTATTGATCGATCGGTCACTTTATATAACAGTGCCAACCAACTTCATGCATATTACAAAATCCAAGCTCACGACAGGCTAACAGAGAAAACTCCAACAACTCCTCTTGTTTTACAACACCTATGATTATTCACTAAAAACAGAACCAGTGTTCCCACTGTGATATGAAAGGTTCCCAAAACCTCCACATCTTTTCCCACAGAAGGTATTTTGCTTGTTATGGGAAGACTGTCTGAGAACCTTATTGTTTATAAAGTGATGCATGAGAGAGCCTAATTGTTTATAGAAATCAGCCTGGGAACTGCTTTGCAACTACCTTTTACTTTTCTCTCCACTGTATGCTTTCATGGCCTTTTTCTTTAAGCCATGCTTGAACTAAACTCTCCACAAATAGGACAGATATTGTTGAGAGAGAAATGGAGCTAGAAAAATGTTTCAAAAGATGGCATTGCAAATAAGACTTTGGAAAAATAGAGCTATGAAAGATGCATTGTAGTGGGACCCACAAGGGGTAGTTTTAAATAATTGGTTTTAAGGCATCTACAACATGGCATGGCAAAAAGCTGATAGACCAAGTAATTAGGAAATAGTTGGCTTCTGATTGTGATGGCGTGAATTATGTGTATTGTCTCACCCTTCTCGTGAGACTGAAAATGGAATAAAAGTTTTTAAAACGCCTCTCAGTGTCACCATCTCTAGGTCAAGAAAAGAGTATTATCCAACATGCTGACACACCTTTGCCTCGAGCATAGCCCAGCCTGGACCAAACACACTGAAAGGTTTCCCCTTTGGCCCATGTCTCGAAATATTAGGTCTGCTGTTTGACAGCTCAGGTTGGTTTGGTGTCAAGGAGTTCCCTCAGAAGTACTGGGTTTGTCTTCCTCTGTGCCTTCCCCTCAGCAGCCTTGGGGATGCTCCTGTGTGAAGCCATCTGTCTCACACAGTTTGAGACAACTTCAAACAGGATATTGTGCAGTAAGTCATCTCCTCTAAAGTGTGCCAACAATCCCTTTCCAGCAATAGGAAATTATTCCTAATGGATGAAAGTGGAAACCCCCAACAGTTTATTAACAAACAGAATCCCCCCATGACACGCGTTCCAAGAAGGCGCCGGGGTCTCTCTCGGAAGAACAGGAGCTGTCACGGAGCAGTTCCAGCAGCTGATGGAAGCTCGGGGACTCATCCGGCGTCGGCTTTCTCCCACGGCAGAGCTCCATGGGGCGGGCAGGGCAGTGAAGCAGCTGGGCTGGAGCCCCTCGCTGCCTTGTCTCCCCGGCGTGGCTCAGCTCACAGACTCTCGGGCTGGGAGCGGGGCTGCTCCGCTCCTGCCAGCACTGTGTCCCTGGGCTTGGACAAACAGTTTCCTGCCAGGAGAGCCCTGCACACTGCTCCACAGATCTTTCATAAAGGCCCAAACCAACTCCAAACACTCTGTCTGCAGCAGCTTTTCACAAAGGGCTGCAGCAATCCGGGACAGCTGCGAGTGTCAGAAGGCTCTTGTCTTGTTCCTGACAGCAGAATTCTTGATGATCTGATGCAGTTTTATTCAGATGTAACATGAGAGCTGAGGTTTTTTTGTTAAAATATTTAATGATGAGTAACAAGCCGTAGGAGCATGAGGTACAGGACTGATGTGTGAAAGCATGAGCATATCCTCCAAAGTGGCCAGTTTAATTGTCCATTTTATTACTCTGGTATTTACTCCACACTAATAAGGAAAACCAAGCTCTGCTTGGAGGCAAAACAGGCATGGGATACGCTACAGTCCCTCGCAGGCTCAGCAGGGCTGGCAGTGACAAAGCAGGCAGTCTGCTTCATTGTGAACCACTACAGAGCTGCGTCCCAATGTGGTTTAAGTAGCGTGGTATTATTAAGGGCTTCTTTTCTTCATGAGATACAAAAAGGAGATCCCAAATGATCTTCATACAAGTATGCAGTAAAGAACTGCTTCTGCTACCCTAACGAAGCGTTTGCTTTGGCAATTACACTCTTCCCATTCATCTTTTGATGCAGACACTTCAGGTTTTCCCCCACACCCCTGCAAGGCTGGCAGTCGCTGTTTCCCAGTTCCTGTTCTTCCCTAGAGATGGTGCAGTGGCTGCTTTGAAACAAAAATCCCTGAGATATGGACAACTTGAAGGAGCATGAAATGCTAATTAAGTGCTCATATTGGTAACACCCAGGTCTGCACTGCCCAGTCCTCTGCAGCAGCAGCAGCAGGACCATGCATCATTCCTGTTGGTGGATGTTCATGTTTCTGATGTGCAAGTGCAATGACTTTGAGGAGGGACAAAAATGCCCCTCTTCAAACAGTGGGTGTGCAAGGAGGTGTGAAGTTTCACAGCCTTTTCTAGGATATTTCAGAAAGATCTAAGAGAATATTGTGGCATGGAGCAGGTCCCTAATTTTGTCTCCAGAGGAATCCCCAAAGGGCACATTGACTCTGCTGCTGAAGCCAACCCCATAAGCTCATGGACCAATTTTCCCTTCAACGTGCCACCCTGCCTGGGCTTTGCTAGGCTGGGACTAGACCCAGAGCTAAGCAAACACAGGCAGGCAGGTGACATTGTGTAACATCAGAAGCTGGCAACCATCAGGACTTTGCTGTCAAAAGGGTACAGTTTGCACTGGGCCCAGAAGTGTTTTTCCTTAAGGCAAAGCAAATTGAAATGTGAAGTTTAAAAGCTTCAAATGACTATGAAAGGAAACTGCAGAATAATTTTTGGAAGGGTAACATTGTCAATGATCATACAGCCCACCAACAGCTGGAGCTGAATCCAGAATTGCTTCTTCCAGCTGGGCAGGAATTCATTCCACTGGCAAGCACTGGTCCATGGGAACAAATGATCCCCTAGCTCTGGGCTGAATGGCACCCAGGCTGCAGTGCAGATTTGAGGAGCCCTTGTCACTTGTTATTGGCCTCCCAGTGCACTCATCCTTCTGCAAACAAGGTGCAAACAACAGCTGCACTGCTGTCCTGGGTAAATATACATACAGGTGACTTTGCCAAAGCAGTGCATCATTTCCCAGTGAAATACATGACCTCTTCTTACCTATGGAATTGTGATTGAAGACACCTGTGAGCCAGATCTGTGGGAGATTGCAAAGGAGCAAAGCTTTGGGATTTGGGCACACTTCTCTTGGTTTCTTTGCTCAGGCCTTTGGTGAGCACAGAACACACCTAGGTAGAAAACCTTTGACTATACAGGATCTTTTGGATCCATTGTCCCCCAAAAAGGTCAATGTGTGGCCCTGTTGTAATGCCAAGTAACAAAGAGCAGCACAAATGACACAAAGAAAACATGGCCAAAGAGGAAGAGGAGAGGCCCAATGAGGAAAGGAGGTGATGAGACACTGGCATATCGAGTGAGCTGCACTCCCATAATCTCTGCGCTAGCAGGTCCTGGTCTCACATTCTCCTCTTGGTTTATTTAAATTTTATTTATTTATTTACTTTTTTTCATCATCAAAATAAAATATATAGAATTAAAAATATGTCATCAAATTTGAAAAATACAATCAAAACTCATTAATTCAAAACTGCATCTAAAGATCAGAACATATGTACAGCTCTAACTATGAAGCCTAAGACATCAATCCTATTCTTCAAACACACTTCATACAGGTGGCAGCTTGTTCCTGAGCTTGGAGGACAGAGAGCTCTTCTCGACAGCAGGCGAGGACTTTGTGGGTGAGGGAACATCTGAAGCGTCCAGAGAAAACTTCTCGGTAAGACGGTAACCAGCCAGATCTGCAAAATGGAGACACAAAGTTTAACAGAGGCCACAATGCAAACCTAAAGCAGCTGAAGCTCCATATTTCCTGGGACACATTTCCTGCAAACTTCTAAACAGCTGCACAGGGAAACATGGTCCTGCTGGCAGACACTGAGGCAGGCCAGGGCAAACCCTGAGCCACTTGCCCAGAGCTGGCACAGGCCCAGCCTGGCCTCTGGGCTGCCCTGGGACAGCAGGGAGCCCAGAGCCCTGTGCTCTCCAGGAATGGCTCAGCTGCACACGCACCCTCCTGCTCCTCTGCCTGCCCCACAGCTCAGCAGCCCTGCAGCTCCAGGGGCACTGGCAGCAGCACAGCTCATTGCAGGGCACATGCAGGGCACAGCTGTTTCCTGGCAATGTGCACAGTCTCTCTGGGCTGCCACAAGACCCTTCCTCCCAGCAGAGATTGGCCCAGCTCCCTCCTCACCTCTGTGTGAGGCTGAGCCTTGACTGCCCTTCATCTTGTCCTCCATCTGGAGCTGCTTCAGGCCCCCCATGCCATGACTAGGAAGGGCAATGGAGAGAGCGGGGCAGATGCACACCCTTCCTTAGGATTTTGTCATTTTTGGCGCAGCTCAAAAGAAAAATCCGGAGGTGTCCAACTCAGCACTTCCTCAGCTTTCTGGAGAACATCTCACCTTCACCAGCCCAGCATTTTGGAGAGGTTTTCCCGCACATGTGGAGGCTTGCTGGCAGCACATTTCTTCAGCTGGGTGCCCATCACCTTGCAGAGGGCAGAGGCCAGCTTGGTGGCCATGGTGCGGACGTCTAGCAGCCATTTAATATTCTGTGGTGGAAGAGACTTCATTTTCTCTATGCTGTTAATCCACCAGCAGACATCAACATTGAAAGAGCTCCTGCAAGTACCCAAAACCAATTCTGCTAAGCAGGAAAGGGTTATGGTACCCATTTTAAAATGGGAATTCGTTTCAGTTTAAATGCAATTAAAGACATTGGTGACTACTGAATGTGAGGAACAGCTGCCTGTTCCTACTAAATCTCAGAGAGAACATCTGCTTTTTCTAAAGTAGTCCTAATTTATTGTTAATTCCTTTATTTGAAAAAAGAGATCAAAAGAAGTGCTAAACTAAATGCCCTATTGCTGGAGATCTACTTTATTCAAATGCTCTTTAAAGGGCCTTTGACATTCCCAATCACTGAACATGCCCTTTTGAGATTCCTAATGAAGACACAAAGTTATTAAACCTTGCATTCAAAGATGTTGGCATATTTAGCAGTGGATTTAGCCCAGTTAAAGCAAGGCTATCAATCATCTTCTCTGCTATATATTGAGATTATACTTTTTCCATTCCTTGGCTCTTGCTGACATAGCAAGCTCCGCTGAGGAATCAATTATCAGCTGCATTTGTAGCATTTTGGGCAGCGCTGACACAGGCAGACACTGTTTGCACCCTCTGAAAGGCTCAGTCCAAGGCCACTGTGACAGCACAGGCAGGAAGCCTCAGCACTCTGCTTCTGTCCCTGTGCCCCAGAGGCTGCCTTGCACTAAACCTGTGCCTCTGGTACCTCTGTTGAGTTCTGGCCTAAGCTGTGACCCCCAGGCCCTGCACGGTTCAGCCTCAAAACTTTCCAAGAGAAAAACAAGAATTCTGTGAGGACAAAACAAACTGATGCCCTGAAACAGCATTGGCCACCATTTCCCCTCAAAGATCACAGATGTCCCTGAGCTTCCCAGAGAGGAGCCAGCTGGGGCATTTTTAGCCCTCCCTTTGCTGGAGGTGGTTCTGAGCTGCCCCAGTGAGAGCTCAACCCCAGGCCGAGCGCCGCCCCCATCTCAGGTGCTGCCCAGCCCTGCAGCACCCAGGGAAAACCTGCCAAACCCACCTGCCTTGGCCATGGGGCAGCAGGGACACGCTCAGCACCTCCTGGTTTGGAGGAGCTGCTCTGCTGTCTGCTCACAGGCATTCCCTGTAAATGCTCCCTGGGAAGAGCTCTGGGCTCAGAAGGGGAGGCCAAACCTGTGATACGCTCGGTGACATCCAGCAGGACTTGGCCACTCAGGTGATTCCATTGGTAGTTGAACTCTTTCAGCAGGGACACTTTATCTACAAGGGAAACACACGTTTCTGCTCACTTTTCTCAGGTCATAGGAGAAAGGGCAGGGCCAACCCCATTTTATAAAATAAAGTACATTTCTGTGGATTTTTGAATCCTTTTCTTCTTTCCTTCCAGCCTACTTGGCAGGGTTTTAAATTCCAAAAGAAAAGCTCTCCTCTCACAGTTGTAAATCCAAAGTTGTCTGCTGTAGCAGGAGCTGTGTTAAAACATTTCACATCAGGAACCTCAGGAGTTCAGTCACATGGAAGCAGTGAAAAGGTTTTGCATCCCAGAGCACAAAGGAAGAGCCCCATACTTGGGACACAGAAAGGCACTGAGTCAGGCAGTTCCTGAGTTCACAGGGCAGCTGGGGAGGAGAAAGTGGAAGCTCCCCTTGAAGACCTGCCTCTTCAACACTCCATTTTTCAGGCATATTTCCCCAGTGCAGCATTCTCAGAGCTGACATAAATCTATGTGGCAAAGGAATTTACAGCAGCCCTTGCCTATGTATTTAATTGCTGTGGCCATCTTGCCCCATGCAAAACAACATGTGGAACAAGGCATCATTGACAGCTGGGTTTATACCTGTTTGTTCTAAAGAAATGAACTTGGTGAATCATCAGTTCCCCTGTGAAAACAGAAGACAAAGAAGAAAAGCGGAAAATAGGCAGCTAATGCCTCTAATGTAGAGCCTCCCAGGTGGCTGCTCTGCAGAAGCTCTGATGGGTCAGTGTCCCTTCATGCCAACAGCAAAGCTGTTCATTTGGGAAGTCAGACGGGGCCCAAGCAAACTCCAAACCCCCTTTGCCTCTGAACTGTAGCAGAGCTGTAGCCCAGGACTTGCTCTTCAGACAAGCAGCACAGAGCCAAGGGCTCCTGGGACTGTTGGGAAATGCTGATCCCATTCCAGCCTGTTTGGGGATGGTGCATAAGGACTGCACCTGCACAGCCTCTGGTGGGTGTCAGCTGCAGTGTTCCACAGGCAAGAGCAGCTGCTCTCAAGGCACTCAGTGCTCTCCTGTGCAGGAGAGACAGAGACGAAGCTGAGGAGAGTCCCTGCCAGGGCTCAGCCTTACCCAAATGAGCAGTGGATTCTCCCAGTGCTTTCACAGCTGCCCCACGAACCCTGGGATCCTTTGAGTTCAGGTTCTTTGTTACTCCTTCCACCAAACCAATGATCATCGGGTTCAAGGCATCTTTCAGGGCCCCTGTGATTTCAGCCAGCACGTCCAGTGCCCTCTGCTTCACTTTCTTGTGGCTGTCAGATATTCTCAGGACAAAATAATCAAAAATCTGTGAAGAGAACAAGCAATGTGAAAGCTGGATTCAAATGCCCCCGTTTGAAGAGTGGCTGTAGCAGTCAGCAAGGTCAAAGATGAAAGTGATCCTTTCTGTCAGGGCAGCACTCGCTTGCACAATTTCACTGTTTTCCTGTGGGCCACTCACTGGAATGGTGGTGCAACCTCATGCTGGTTGAAAAATTTTCTTCTGTTTTGAAGAGGTTTGGCTGGGGACAGAAGAGTTCCTGTGGTATTTCTCTCCATCTATAAATCATTAAATCAATTCCATTTATTAATGCTAAAGAGTACCTTTGCTTTGAATGGAAGCAGATGTTTACAATGCCCAGTTTTCTATAAAGTTGCCTCAAGTACTGAGGGCAATTATGATTTTGCCAAAACCATGGCCAGAAGAGATCTAAGTTTTCTTTTGTTTGTCTCAGAGCCAGTGTCTGGAGAAGTGCAGGGCTCAGATACACTCTTCCAGGATCCAGACAATTTCTCTAAGTAACAGGTGGACTTCTGAAATGTCATGTGCTGTACAGCTCTCATTAGAGCAGGTTCAGTCCCTTGACAGCCACATTATCAGGCACCTTTGCCTGGAAAAAGGGAAAAAGCAGCTACTGGGAGGAGAAGGCAGAGATGAGTCCTTAGCTGTTTTCCTCCTTTTCCAAAGAGAAAAAAAGACCCCCCAAGAAGGGTGAGCACTGTCTTTACCAAGAGGAATAGGAACAAGGATGGAAATGAGTAGCCAGAGCTGTGCCTGTGTAAGACAAGATGGACTATATAGAAGTATTCTTCAATAAAACAACTGGGTTTAAACCAACCCAGCCTGATACTTCTCTTCCCTGTGCAAACCCATTTTTGGTCTAGAGAACAATTGCCATGGTTTCAGGGGCTGGATTCCCTTCACTTCACCCAGCTGGGAGTAGGAGACAGCAGCAGTTACACCAGCAGAAAATTCTGCCATCATCTGATGAACAGCATCAATAGGCACCTGCCAGACAAATACAGCTGGACTGAAATAACTTGTCCTGAAGCCTGGACCTGAATTACATTTGTCTGGGTGAGAGGGATGAGCGTGTCACAAACAGCCAGGACAGAGTGCCAAGACACACTGAATTAACTTAGCTGCTACAAGCTTAGGAAAGGAGCTAAAGGAAAGGAGCAGTGAAGATACCCTACATACTTGGGCAATGTTGAGATGAGTGGGGGCAATGTTGAGATGAGTGGAGATGAGCTGGGGGCTGTTTTTGCACAGGTCTTGGAGAAGTTCCACTCCTTCCATCCGTGCCTGAAACCCCTTGGCTTCCAGGAGATGGTAAAGCTTCTGGAGCAGCTCCGTTTCTTCCACAGCTGGAGGTGACGTGACCTGAGCTTGTGCACGGGGTAGGAGGTGTCCATCAGAGGGAGATTTCACCCTGGAAAATAAAACCAAATGAGGACCTGGTGGTGATAATTATCATAGCATGGCATCCCCATCGTGGAAATAATTAGCATTGACTCCATGATTCCAGAAGGCTGATCAATCACTTTACTATACTGTACTATACTATACCATACTATACTATACTGAAACTCATTGCCCTCACAGACAGTCTGATACAGACAGACCAGATTGGGCAATTGAATCCAAAATAGCATCACCAGTGTCCAATTAAGAAATTACCCTTTGGTAAACAAATCTCCATAACACATTCCACATGTTCACAACAACAGGTGCAGCAAGTGAGGATAAGAATTGTTTCTCATTCTTTTCTCTGATATTCTCACAGCCTTCCCCAGAAAAATGCCTGGGAAAGTTGTACCTGCTGCTCTCTATGGAGACAGCTGCAGCCACATAGACAGACAATACCTGCAGTTAATTGTGAGCAAAACATCTTGAGCAGCTTTCCTAATTATGTGATTTCAAGCTGCAAAGTCATGGGGCTCTGAAGAACAACATGGACCTCATGACAATCATTGCAGGAGAAAATCTGCAAGTGACATTCTCACCACTGCTCACTCAGGAAAGCCAAGGATGAGATGCATCTGATCTATCTTCAGATGGCTGCCAGGGCACACAGGTCACTTTGCTTTGTGCAGAAAGAGAGACACTACTGCCAAGTTTAAATGGCTCCTCATATGGGACGTGTGTGTCTTAGAATAAGGAAACTCATCACTCTGGATAAGTGCCTCTGCAACCAGGCATGACAATCTGGAAAAGTAGCTCAGATGCATTCTGAACAGATAAACAGGGCCATATTTGAAAGACTCAGAAAATCAGTAACAGAGATAAAAACTGAAGCCAGACATCCCAGAACTATGCTCACATTTCATTTGCTTCCCTGGAGACCAGATGCACAGCTTAACAACCCCACTGGGAACAATTCTCCTGATCAACCTGTCTCTTCCATGAGCACAGGGCGATGCCAGCTGTGCTACTGAGGCATGTGGTCACTTTCCTGCCACTGCTGAGCAGGACAGAGCTAAATAAATCCCCTCTGCTATCAGAGGAGAACAGGTACAAGCAGCTCTGCAGCTGCCATGAAGAGACAGCAAGGAGCAAATTCCTGTCTTAAATGCTGATTGCAGCACAGGGGGAAATAAACCAAACATGCTGTCCATCAGGCAAATTACATGAAGGACAGGAATATCAAGACAAAAAGTCCACATTCAGACACCTGTTGACTGAAGTTGTTCAGGAATTGCCTTGCTACTTACTACTCAAACTTGACTCTGAGGGTAAGAAAACCCTGATTCAGCCAGGCCAAACCACATGGATGAGAACTGCATCTTTGTGGAATGGCATCTTGCTTCCAGACTGAGATTGCTCATCAAAACACCCATCTGAAAAAGACTCCACTAAGGTGAAAGAAAAGTCCTGTTTGAATTTACTTGTCCCAAGTCAGGCAGCAGAAACTTGGCCCTCTCCCAGCCTCCACAACACTGCCCTTGCCACTGCACTGGATCATCTGAGCTGCAACCAATGGGTGTCTGTTTGTCTCTCCATTTTTGTGGAAACCCCTCCAGAGAAGTTGTGTTCAGCACAATGCACAAGTAGACTTTTTTTATCTTAGAGAATTTGTAGGGAAAGGAAATAATCTGTGGCATTGGTCATCTCTGCCAGACAGTTTTTCCTGAGGAAGAGGCATGTAAAGCTTGCCATGTGCTTTGTCACATCTGACAAAAGTGCTCAGTACCGTTTGCTAGCAGACAATGTGGCCTGGGGCTCCTCTGAGCCATCGTTCCTCTCCTTCACCGGCTCCTTGACAGATGGGCCTTCAGCCTTCTGGTTTTCCATCCCCTACAAAGACATAGAGAAACCCCATCAATCTTTAGAGTATGAAACAGGAAATTCCCTGTTTAAAACATAAGGTAGAACCAGAATCACTGCTACCAAGGCTTAGGGAAACATTTCCTAACTTACAGATGGAAACAGACCAGAGATTCAGTGATGCCAACTCTTTGTTTTCAACAGCCCAAGGCAGGTTATGGGTGCTACCAGAGTGAATAGCAATCTAAAATCCCAAATTCCTTAGTCTTGAGCACAAATGGGAATAATGCAAACTGGCAGGCAATGAGTGTTTGTGAAGGAATCAACAGAAAAAACTGGACTCTTTGGGGGTTGGCCCAGTGTGTTGGAAGTTGATTTGGTTCAACACTCACTCTCCCTGTGCCTGCACAAAGGCAGGCTCCCTTCTGTAATGTTGATAGAAAAACTAAAATCCCTCCCCCCCAAAGAAACACAGGATTTTTCCCCTGGATGCTGCTGAATTCACCAAGCTTCTTCCAGCTCCACAGGGCTGGACAGCAGGGCAGTATTCCCAAAAGACAGACAGTCATTGTAGTAAGTAGGATTGACCTGGACATCTTTTGTAAATTTGGGAATTTTCTTGGCACTACTACTTCCAGTGTCCTTTGCAAAGACTCTGTTATCTTCAGAAGCACAATTCTCACTTAATTGCTTTACAGGGGGCAGGGTAGGGAGAGCATGGTGGGGGCTTATGCTTAAATGTAAATCCATTTTCTCCTCTTTCCCTTTCCTCTTTGTGACCAATATTTAAAATATTCAAAACCCCACTTTTCCCTAAAATTATCAGTTCCTTTGTGGTCTGCAGATGAACAGGCTGAGGATTAACAGCTCATTCACAGGAGCAAAATGATTCAGCAGAAGAGGAGTGAGCTAAAGATAGATTGGGTATGTTTGATCTCATATTAGCAGAGGCAATACTTGCACAAAGGAGACATTTCTCCTGCCAAGCACTTACTTTCTTCTTAATTCTTGTCAGAATATCTTCCAGGTCACGGGGGCAAAGAGATTGTTCCGAAAGAATTGTAAATTGTTGATGATTGAGCAACATCTTCACCATCTACTGTCCATAATGCCTATGGAAGGAAGGAAGGAAGGAAGTGAAAGAAAAGTGTACAAACACAGGAAGAGTGTTAACAGAAGAGGCTGATACCTTAAACTCATCAGGTGCAATCCTTGCATAAGGAAGCATTACCTACTCAGCAAAGAGGGAGATTTACCTCACTTGACACTGCACAGTGCTGTCAGCTGAACACAAGAGGCAAGAGGAGAATGTGGGGCAACAGAAAAATACCATTTCACTCTGAAACTGGGGGTGTGCTTCTGTGGCATCAAAGCATCCCAGGGACCAAGCAAAAGACATCTGCTTTGTTGTCAGAGCCTGTTAGCATTGTCTTGCTGCACAATAATTTGCCTTTCTTTAACTGCCAGGGAAGCCAGGACAAAACACCTCATGCTCCTCTTGATTATTCTATACTGTGTGTATGCAGAGGGGCAGCTAGTTGCTCTGGTATTCTTGGCAGCTATTAATGGGACTTTAATCTTTAAAGGAAGGGGATTTTGGTGGTTTGGGTTGATTTTGCCATTAGGAAACCACAGTATTCTTCAAGAAGAAATGTGGACCTCACTAAGCCACAGATAACAGCATTCTAGAAATCTGCAGAACAGGTTTAGAAAGACTGAATATGTTGGCTAAAGACCCCTGAAATATTTCTAGGAAAGTCTGAAGTTAATGAGAAATGGATGTTTGGGATCCTTCAGTGATGAACATTAGCCAACACTTTAGCTTTGTGTTGTGCACCTAAGGCCAAACAAAAGTGTTGGACTGGGTGATCTGAGATCTTTTGATCTCAGTAAAGAATCCTTCAAGCCACAGGAAAAAGTTGGCAATGTTCCTTTTTGCTGGCCAACCTCAGGTTTCCCAGCACAGCCATTTGCCCAGGCAGCCCAGAGCAGCGGTCACAGTGCCAAGGCTGACAGAGCTCAAGAAGAGTTTGGACAATGCTCTCAAGCACATGGAGTGACTCTTGGGGTCACTGCACATGGCCAGGAGATGGACTCGATGACCCTGATGGGCCCTTCCAACTCAGCATATTCCATGGTTCTGTGACCCTTATTCACACCGTGAGGTAACTTCATATTCCCTTTAGTTTCCACTCTTGTGTGGTTTCACCTTTACAGCCAGACACAAAACGGTTTTCCTGTTTTGGGAGGTGAAATGAAGATCATTACTTGTGTCCTTGTGGCAGTCCTGAGCAAGCTTCCCTGCCACGTGTGGCAGCCTCTCAGCCCTGGGGGTGCCTGCGAGCTGGGTGACTCCAATTCTCTCCACCAGGGACAGGAGGAGTTGGGCCGCACACTCGCGCACCGGGGCGGGGCGGCTGCTGGGGAGGAGAGAGCAAACCCTGGGCACAGGGACGAGGAGCAGCGGCAGCGCCGGCCTTGGCCAGAGCTGCTCCCTGCCCTTGCTGGGGGAAGGAGCCTGGGCTCTCCCTGCACCTTCAGACACCTGCACAAGGCTCTGTCCTCAGCTATACACAAAGGTAGCATTGCACACTAGGCCTGCCTGCACGGAAGAGGGAGGAATTCAGTCTCCCTGCACTGTCTGATACTCAGTTTCTTTCACAGTATTTACTTGGAGAAAGATTAAAGAAATAGATGACATATGAATAATTTAGAAATTAAGGACCATTCATGCTGACCCATCAGAGGGCACCCAGTACACAGAGCTACAGCAGGACTGAGGCTCTTTCCACCCATTTACCCTCAAATCTGCAGACCTTTGGAAAACAACAAATGCAGGGAAAACACGTGGTGGGCTGTGAAGTTGCAGAATATCCAGCAATGCAGCCTGTTTCTTCTGTGGGGCTTGGCAATGGATCCATCTGAATGTTTTACCCCATTGCTAAGCTGAGGAAAGGGTGGCAGGCAGTTTAGCCAGGCTGTCCTGTTCTAGAGAGTGTCTCTTGGGAACTATCAGGCCCAGCACCAACATTTAAGGCAGCATTTGCTCCAACTGTCCCATGGCTGTCAGCCTGTGGAGGTGCCTGTAAAGTGATTCATCTTCTCAAGGCTAACATGAAACATCAGTTTGAATAGAAAGTAGAGCTCTAAGCCAGGACAGTCATACAAGACTCCTTTGGCAGGAGCTGCACCTGCTGTGCAGGCTGTGCCACACCCAGCAGATTGTCCCCCATGTGCTCCACGCCCCAGCAAGGACCCTCCTCATTTCCCAAGTTAGTGGCATCATGAGGAGACATGGTTTTCCCAGGGCCTCTGTGGTTAGCACTGTGAAATACCAAACACTGCCCACAGCTGCAATTGCAATTGCCCCTCTGCCCACAAAAGCACAAGGCTCTATCCTTGGCCTTTGCAGGCACTTTCCCTTCCCCATCAGTCACCACACCTAGGAAAATCTGACAGACTGGGAGAACTCCAGGAAGCAGCAGGAAGCTGAGTCAGAGGAGCTTTAGTTTGGGTGTCAGGAAAAAGGGTTTTTCACCCAGAGGTTGGCTGGGCACTGGAACCGGCTCCCCAGGGCAGTGGTCACAGCACCAAGCCTGACAGGGCTGAAGGAGCATTTGGACAGCAATCTCAGGCACTTGGTGTGACCCTTGGGCTGTTCTGGGCAAGGCCAGGAGTTGGACTTGATGGCCCATCCAACTCCCCATATTCTGCAGTTCTGTGATTCTGAGAACTGATGGGCTGCAGGAGGGCAGAAATAGGTGACAAGAGGAAAGAAGTGAGGTTGGTTGGAGAATCAAGTCACTGAGTTCCCAGAAGATGCAGGATACAGGACCCTTCCCTCCAACCATTCCCATTCTCTGTCTCATCCCTTCTCCCTCCCACACACACAAAGGTGAAGAATATCACTAAAAGAAGAAGAACCTACTTGACTCCCATGTCCATGAGAGCAGTCATTGCTCGTGCAGGAGTCACATTCTCCACCAGGATCCCCAGGGTCAGACTGGCTGCTTTCTGAACAAATTCTGGGGAGCTGGACACCATCTGGAGAAGGACCCGAGCAACTTCATCCACCTCAGAGTCCATGTCCTTCTTCAAGGTCACAGAGAGCTCTCCCAGAGTGACAATGGCAGAGCAGGACACCTTGGAACGGAGGTTGGTCACCTGGGGAAGCCATGAGGGAAACATAAGAATCACCTTGGAAAGAAAACCAGTTGCCTTCAGGAGAAGTCAAAGGAAATGACAACACATCCCATTGTGTCCAGGGGAACATACAAGTACAGGAAGAGCTGGAGAGCACAAGCACAGAAAGGCACTTACTCTGGCACCAATTTCTGGCCTCAGACCTGCTCACTGTGGGCCTAAAATAAAAATTTCATTCAGTGTTCTACTTAACACTTCTAAAATGTCCACAGCTTTCATTTTAGGCCCTTTTACTAGAAAATTAAAGCAAGGGCTGCTTTCAAATCATCAAGGCACACGTCATAAAGATAAAAGAGTCAGGTGCTCCTGTTCCAAAAAGCAACAGCAGCAGTTGAAGCACTCAGCCAGGAAACAGAAAACACAGGCTCAGGTCTACAGAATAATTTGCAGTGTTGAATTACAGCTTGGGCAGAAACTGGGACTCTGGGAAATAACATCATTAGTGTCTCAGTTTCTGCATTTGCACTCAAAGATGAGTGTCAGATACCCGACCTGCCAGTAAATACAGCTGCATGTGCCCACAGATCCTACCGATAGCTGACAGAAATTAGAAATCTCAGGTCTAAAACCAGAAATGAAGGCAGACCCTGAGCACACATGGAGATGAACAAGCACATACCTACTCTACCCACCGTGTATGAAGTATGGGGGACAATTCAGAACAATGTTCTCACCTCGCTGGTAACAGCCAAGCAAACCTCACGGAGACTTCAAAGCAGGACCTCTGAATGGGACCCAGCCAGGTGTTGGATGGTGAAGAGTCCCTTCTCGTTAGGCTCTCTGAAAGGCAGAAGATTGATTTTTCTCTCCACCAAGGCAGCACCCTCTGAAATGAGCAGCACTGGGACAGGTACATAGAGGTGTCAGGGGTGGGCAGGGGCGTTTGGAGCCTGCAGTTGTTCCTCAGCTTGGCCCCTCTCCTGCAGAGGCTGGTCCAGGCCAACACTTGGGTGGTGCTCCGGGGCCTGGAGCCAGGGGTGAGGTACCACATCTGTACCAGCTGCGCAGAAAGCCCGACAGTACCTCCATGGACGGCGTCTGGGGGCCCTGGTGGCAGGCTCCGGCTGCAGAGACCCCGCACTCCTCCGGTGAGCAGCCATCCCCTCTGCAGGGTGCTGGCTGCAACAGCAGGGAGGCACCCACGCCTGGGGCTGCAGGGCTGGGGGTCCTGTTGTAGCAAGGTGTGACTCCCAAGTTTTGGGGGGCCAAGGGGAAGCAGCCCCCTCCCTGAAAAGGCTTGCCCATCCTTTTCAAGTTAACGGCTCCGGTGTCTTTTGGCTGCCCAGGGAATCAGTGTGTGTTGTGTTTGGGAACTGAGTAGGAAATCAATGCCCTTGCATTCCAGCTGGTGCTCAGAGATTAGAGGAGCTGGGAGGGGCTGGGCTGCATTTCTGATTCCAGCCACTTCAGCACCATCAGTGTGGGCGAGTCCAAGCGAAGAACTTGCCCGAGCACAGATGCACAAAGAGAGCCGTTCCCAGTGCAATGCTCTGGGTCTGATTGCATTCCATAAGGACCTACATGCTCCAGATTCCCCAAGAGTGTGGGTTACTGAAGCAACAGGAGAGCAAGTTCAGGATGGCTGCTGGTTGGGGCACTGCTGCCGAGTGCTGATGTGTGTAGCGACAGAAAGGACAGGATTGATTCAGGGTGACCCCCACGTGGCAAAAAATGTGCTTTCACTCTATGATTTAAAGTTTAAACAAATGCTTTATTAAGCTATGTTATATTACACTAGTACTATATTAAAACTATACTAAAGAGATATTATACAAAAAACATACCAAAGAAAAACTCGTGACTGTCTCCATACAGCCTTTTATCTAATTATCTAATCAGTCTAAACAACTATCACTAAAATCCAATTAACAAATCACTTTCAGTAAACAATCACTATAACACATTCTTCATGTACTAAAAAACAAGAACAGCAAGTAGAGATAATAATTGTTTTCTCTCCTTCTATGAGTTACTCACTACCTTCCCTTAAAAAAAAAAAACCTAGGAGAGAGAATTATATCTCCCTCCATTCAAAGAATGTAAATACTACAGCACAGTAAAGAGAGATGATAAAAGTGAGATCTGTCTATCTATCTATTTTAATCTTCCTGGCTCTGCTCCAAAGCAGTGGAAGATGCAAAGCTCCCCTAAAGTCATCCCTTCAGGAGAGAAGTAGAGATAAGTTCCATTGACTGATCCTGAGCAGGCAGAGATGTTTCCCCCTCCAGAGATGGTTGTTTTTTCCCCTGATGTTTTCCTACTCCAGCCTTTTCTGACCTGAAGCCTTCATAGGTCCTTTAAATTTTTGCATGTCTTAAGGCAGTGGAACTATCCCATGCTGTAGCTGGGGTCTGGTGACTCTGGTCATACATGCCATGCCATACATGACACATGGTTTCCTTCACTGGCATCCCCAGGGCTGTGTGAGTGCATTCGTTAATGGGGCCTTATGAGAAACTCTGTTACTGCTGGTCAGAATTCTCTGTTGACAAAAGAGGGAGAAGAAACACCTTGGTCCTCCTCCATATACTGAGGTGGCCATAGAGGTTCTCTGACTTCCATCAGAGATCTTTGCATGCATCCTTATCTCCTGAATGACCCGGTTTTCTAACAAGAGTGTGGATGTCAGGAAGGAGGAATGCTGGTGCAGGCCTGAAGAGAACGTGAACTCCAGAAGTGTCTCTCACAAGGAGCTTCACCCAGGAAGCCCCTGCAGAGCCAGGATGGAGCTGTGGGACAGGGCGGGGAGTCAGTCACTACTGAAAGACAAACAGGACACGGCAGAAGCAGAGGGAGGCCCTCACCAGACCCTTGAGAAATGCCACCCCTTCCCTGTCAGCTGCCTGAGAGGCTGCTGGAGCTTCAGTCCCAGATGGCCCCTGATTGTAGGGCCAGGGTCACTTTGGAATCTGTGCCTCCCCTTGGGCAGAGAACGACCCAGGAGAGCAGCAGCACAGTGCTTTGGGAACGTGTGAGCCCAGCAGTCTGTGAGTCTTGGCCCACAAAGGGCGTATGGGAAGTTGAAACCCATCTTCTCTTGCTTTCTGTGCAGGTGCTTCTAGAGAAAGAGCAGGAGCACACTGCCTCATCTGAGCTGCCATGCCAGACTCAGGGAGAGCTGTTCCCAGCCCGAGGGCAGGAAGAGCAGCTCAGGCAGCAGGTGGAAGAGCCACAGGAGAATGGCCAGGTAAGCCTGACTGGCCAGGGCACAGAGGGAAGGGCAGGAAGAGGGGCATAAACCAGAGCTCTTGGGACTGAGGAGGCCAGAGTCCCACAGGCAATGGAGGCACAGAGCCTTGCAATCTGCAGAGATCAGCCCTGGGACAGGAGGTTTGCAATGGAGGCAGATGTGGGGAGGGAAGCAGAAAGAAGGGGCTGAATAAATGTGATTTGGAGGCTGCAAGAGGAAAAAAGCTGAGCCTGATGGCAGCTCTCAGTCCCTTGCTCTGCTTTTGTGTGTACAGAACATCAAGGCAGAGCCACAAGCAGAGCTGCCCGAAGCTCAGAGTGACATCATGGCAGTGAAGAGAAAGAACAAGGAAGACATGGGAAGAATTCAAGAGGAGAATCTCCATCAGCAGAGGGGCGATCAACAAAACCAGGTGAATGAAAGAGTGGCAGCCACTCCACTCATGAAATGTCCTCTCTTTTGTTTGTTAGAGAACATGAAGGAACAGCTGGATGCAGAGCTTCAGACAGCTCACAGTATGATCAAGGCAAGGCATAAGCAGCTGGAGGAAGAAATGAAAATCATCAGAGAGAAACTTAATCGCTTCCGTCAGTCTCTGCAAAACCAAGTGAGTGAAAGAGGGATGCAGCCACTGCAGTCACCAATCTGGTGGTTTCTGCCCTTCTTGCCTTTCCAGTGCAGAGCAGCAGGGAGTGGGGCCATGCCTCTGAGTGCCATGCTGCTGTAGTGTGTGTATCACAGTCACTCTGAAGGACATTTCCTGGTGTGCTGAATCTCAACTGCTGCCCTGGACAGTGAAACTTGTCCTTTGGCCTTTTGGCCAGCAGTCATCCAAATTGATTCCTGCTGGCCTGTTCCTGCTCTCCTTTTTTCTTGAGGTGTTTTTACAGTGGAACTTGGTGACCCAGATGGAGGATTGAAACAAGCTGTTGTATCCCCCGTCAATCTGTTCTTTGCCTTTCCTCACAGTCGATGACTCCTGGCTGACAGGGACAAGCTGTAGTGTCTGACTGCTTTGTTCTGTTTGACTTGAGGTGCAAGTGTTGACATCTCACCGGGCAGCCTGCGAAGACTTGCAGGGAATGTGTGGCAATGAAGGACCCCAAGTTAGGAGTGAGGCACAGGAGCAGTGCCCACCAGAAATGCTCCAGGTCCAGCACATCATGGGCTCTGAACCTGCTGCCGCAGCAGCATCACCTCGAGGAAGCCCTTCTGTGAAACCTGGGAACTCAGGCTCAGGCACATCCCGGGAACAGGAGATTGAGGAGGAGTACCTGGAGCTGCTGGGTACATCTGGGGTGTTTCTTATCTGAGGGACAGTGTGTTGTGTGCAGGTGTCAGCAGAGCTGTACCAAATGCTCCTCCTGAGCTCGGTGTCACAGGGCCATTTAGAACTCCCCAGAGGCAGTGCTGTGCTCCGAGGCAGCGAGAGAGCTCTGGGTGTTCCTGCTGCCTCTGAGGGCACCTGGCACTGGCTTGGGTTTGCCTGAGCTTCCCTCTCTGCTAAAGGCTGAAGCAGGGATTGTTCTTGGATCAGCAGAAGGCTGTGACCTAGCAAATGATCTAGGCAAGTCCTGTGTGCTAGTGGCCAAACTGAACAGAATTTTTAGCTTCCTAAATTCTCCTTAGACTCCTGACTTCCAACCAGTCATCCCAGCAAAAAAAACTTCACAGAAATGGACTGACTTTGGAGTTTTGTTGTTTTGGTTGGGGATTTTTTTTTTGGGGGGGTGGGGTGGGATTGCTTTTCTGTTGTTCATTTTTGGTGGGGGTTTTTTGTTGTGTTTTTCTCCATCCTGAAGGAGTCCTTCTACCCCACGTTTTACTGATGTCATTTTTATGACTGTTACTGTTACCACTACTACATCTGCAGTTTATTTTCATGAGAATGCTATATTTTTGTCAATAAGAGAATGCTATCTTTTTGTCAATAAGAACTACTTCGAAAGAACATCAGGTTACAGGACAAATAGAGAGCACAAGGTATTTTCCATGTGCCCCCAAAGAAAAAACAGAGACTTTGATAACAAACTTTATTTAATCTTCTAGTTTTATGCTTATCAAGATGTGTCCAGGAGACACATCCAAGTGGCATGATCAGATAAAACTGTACTGCAGACATTTCTCAGGAGAGAGCCTCCAGCCCAGCCATGGTATATCCCTCAGATCCATGGCACTTTTCCATACCTGATTCCCACTCTTTCCCATGACTGTTAGAATCCTACCCATTGGCCCAGGCCCTGCTCAGATCAGTCTCTAGGAAAACACATCAAGCCCTTTGTGATTCTGCAGCACAACCCAATGAATCTGCTTCTTGCCCGTAACAGCTGCCAGTGCTGTGCTCTCAGATAAGAGACCTGGTGGGGCTGAGACCAGAGCCCAGTGGATTCTGTGTCTGCCATCACCAGTTGGGACAAAAAGGGCACTGATCTGTGCCTGGGTGTGGCTGATCTCAAAGCCCATCCTGTCGTGTCCTGAATGGGGGCAACAGCTTGTCTGGGGCTCAGGCTCACTCTGGCTTCTTCCCATCAGTGCCTGTCAGTGCTCATGCTTGGGCTTTGCCAGCCTTGTTGTGGTCGCTGCCCTGTCCCTGAGGGCTGGAGGGACTGCAGAGGCTGGAGCCTTCCTTAGCTGGGAGAGGGGCATCTTTGAGCTCAGCCTGCTCATAAACAGGTCAGGGTCCTGATGCTGAAAGCCCCGTCAGGATCGGTTACAGCTTGAGCTGCTCTGGTTTACAAATGGGAAGGCATTCCTTTGGCAAACTGCTGGAAGGTGGGGAAGATGTCCTCCTCTCCTGGGATTGTATGTCCCTGTGCTTTGTTTCCTGTCAAGAGAACTCTTCAAAAGACTGTACAAATCAGTCTCTGTGCTGGCCACCTGTGCTGCAGGGCTGTCTGCCTGGTTGTGGTTGTTGTTACCCAGCCGACCACAAAGGGCTCAGAGCTCCAGGCGCTGGGGCTGCCTTTTGTATCTCCTGGAAGCTGGGATCTCTGCCTTAAAGTCAGCATCTTGCATTTTGTTTCCCTCAGGGAGAATGGTGAACACCACTGAAAATCCCCTGATGAAATACACGCATCTGAATTATATTGGCAGCGGGTGAGTCCAACAGCAGTTACTCCTGCACAGCCGTGGGCCAGGTGTTTTTGGGGTGGAATGTCTATCCAGCGTGAAGTCAGGCCAGCTGCAAAGATGATCACACACTGGGGATAGATTGTCCCATCTCTAAATGCTGCTCAGAATTTGTGAGTGGGCTCAGAAGGCATTGTCAGAGATGCCTTGCTACCGAGGTCTTGCCTGCATCAAGGAACAGGACCTGGAAGGTCTCCTTGTCTCTCAAATGTGGGACAGCTCTGTGTTAATTTCTTTAGCATTTTGTGTATGTCTCAAAATCATACTGGCACACTAATGAAAAGAGAAGAAACTTGCTTGCCTGAAAGAGCAACCTATGCCCTATCAAAGCTGTGAGATAACAGTTCCCAGGAACAATTCTTTCCCCTGGTTTGAAGAGGGAAACACTCTGTGGTCAGGATAGGAACCACACTGTTTAGACAGTGAAACACAAGAGGAAAGACTAAACTCCCTTTAGAAATTGAACCCCAGTGCTTCAGGAACAGGCCCAGTGCCCATGCACTTGAGACGAAAATGCATCATGTCCCTTCTGGCAGAGCCCTCCTGCATCCTGCAGGTTTTGACACTTCCAGCAGAGATCTCCTGTGTGGGCTGGCTTTCACTGCAAGATCTAAACAGCTTCTCCTTTCTCTACTTCTGTTTTGTTTCTAGGACTTTTGGAGATGTTTACAGAGCACTCGACAGTGCCACAGGAGGAGAGGTAAATGTCAACCGCCCCTGCAGGCTCTGCTGCACTCGAGGGCTTTCCCCTCTGGTGTGAGCTGTGGCTGGAGCTTTGGGCAGAGCTGTGCTGAAAAGGCACCAGAAGCACAGACTGGTGCCAGCCCACAGAACACATTTGGGACTTTGTCCTCCTCAACTGCCGGAAGGAAGGCACGGAGGGCAGTGGTTCCTTTCAGAGAAGGACGCGCTCACTCGCTCCCCATTGCTGAAACAAAGGTGGTGCCTGCGAGCACCTCACTGCTCTTTGGGGCTGCAGCTTCAGAGTCCTGAATTCTCATTTCTGGCTGCCAGCAAATCCATCTGAAAGTTACTGGTAGTTCCTTAGCCACCTGCAGTGCTGCACTTGGGAACTGCACGTAGGGAGAGATCTGCAAGGCGTCCCTGAAAGCCCTAAGCCCTGCCCATATCACAAGATGTATCCACAGAGTATTAAGGCATGGGTTCCTTCTTCTGAGTCCCAAACAAAGCAGCAGAGAGTGCGGTCAGAGGTTTGTGGGTGATAACTGAGACACCACTGTTACCAAGTGGTCAAGGCCAAATGTCAGTGGCCCCACGTGTCCTGTAACTGGCTCCCAAGGGAGCAGAGAAATGGGCTGTTGGAATGTCAGTTCCTGATTACTGCAGTGCCTAATCACAAGGCAGTTTGGCACAGCTCAGCTGTGTCATTGCAAAATCACCCGCTCCACCTGCCTTGTGGTCTCGTGCCACCAACCTCTCAAGTTACTGATTTTCAATGTCATTTTAGGTGGCAATAAAAAAAAATAAATCTTCAAGGAGTGAGGAGGAAGGAGCTAACCTTTAATGAAATAATGATCATGAAGAGGTATAGGAGTCCCAATGTTGTGAATTATTTAGACAGGTGAGAGGTCATGGTCTTATCCCATGGATGTGTGTTTACATATCGCAAACATGAGAGGTTCAAAACCCACTTTGGTCAGTGGCAGCAAGTAAAGTTGTTAATTTTTATTTATTCATATTTCTCTACTCATCTCCAATGGATGAGAAGAGAGTGCATCTTGTCTGCATGAGTCTTCCCTGGCACACCTAGTTTGATAATTACTCCAAAATTATTCAAAACCTGGGTCAGCTGTATCTTCCTAACTCAATAGCCTCAAAGTTCACTGCCTCCACATTTATTTGGGATTGATTTTTTAAAGTTTCTTAAGTGCAGATGAACCATCCTAAAGTGGATTTCCCTTGGATTGTTGCCCCTCTTTGCCATTGCTGTGCATGCCAGGAAGACTAGGTGCTTATTTCCAGAAACACCATGCCTGACATGTTTTTCATCTGGGCTGTTTCTAAACTGCACTTTTCATTTGCTGCCCATCTAAGACATCTCCTTTTTCACAGATGTGTCTTTCTCCTTGAGACTGCACAGATTGCAAACAATGCACAGCCAAGAGGGAATGTCTATTCCTTTGATTCTGTCCTTGTCACAAAGGCATCTGGAAATAAGAAACCTGGAAGCAAAAAATCAGCGTAGCCATGCATGTTCATCTCTACCCGCTTGTTTCCTTCTTTCAGCTACCTTCTGGGCGAGGAACTCTTGCTGGTTATAGAGTACATGGATGGAGGTGTCCTGAGTGACATCGTCAGCCAGACCTGCCTGTCTGAAGATGAGATGGCAGCCATCAGTCGGGAGGTCAGCAATCCCAGCTCTGTTTCCAGGGGCTTGGGCAGGATTGTCTGGGAAACAGGGGCTCAGAACAGGAGAGGTTTCCTGTGCCGAGCTTTGTTTCTGTGTTGCTGGTATGCTATGGGCAAGTAAAAGCATCTCAAGTGAAAGGCCTGCCAGTGCCCCTGCACTCCCTGTACTCAGTGCCAGTACTCTTATCTATCTCCTGCTGTTGTATTCTCGCTCTGTCTCTTGTATTTGTATTTGCTGTTCTCCACCTTGCCTCTCTAAATGTTTGCCTGGAGTCTGTCTTCACTGCATTCCTTGCCTGTAAAAGCAAAGGTGCTGGTGGCAGGATTTGAAACAAACAGCAAAGAAAGAAGAGAGAGACTCGTTTCTCTCAGTGCTCAGCTAAAAAGGATAGGAGTGCAGCCAGAATGCTCTTTGCTTCTGAGCACATGCGCTGCAGCAGGAGTCATCCTGGCTGGTTGGCAGGGGACAGCCTACAACAGCAGGTGCTGTTGCTCTTTCAAAAGCTGACGTGCCTTTCCTCAGAAAGGTCCTGCTCTGCAAGTGTTGGAGCAGCAAGCTCTTCCTCTCAGTGGCCATTACTGTTCTGCCATTACTCCCCATTCCCCTGGAGAGGGAATCTTTTAGATTCTTTGTTTCCTTTCTTGTGTGATGAAATCACATCACTCATTTTTGCCCTTCTGTTTCTGTTTTCTTGCTCAGTGCCTGCAAGGACTGGATTTTCTTCATTCAAACGATGTGATCCATCGAGACGTGAAGAGTGACAACATCCTTCTCAGAACCGACGGTTCTGTCAAACTGGGTCAGTATATTCTTGGTCAGGTGCAGCGTTCCAGGGATGTGGGTGTGGGGCTGCTTGGCATGACTGCCAGCTCCCCAAAAATGGTGCTGGTGGCAGTGCAGGGACCCCTGCTGCGAGCTGAGGGCACAGTTGCAACGTGCACAGAGGTAGAAGGAGCCACAAGCAGTCAAGAGTGGCCTTGCTCTGTGTGGGTCCCTTCCAGAGGGAGGGAGTTACAAGTCTAAAGTTTCCAAAGAACAAAAGCCACTGCTAGAGGCAGTGTAAAACATAGGAGGATTTTTAAAGTCGCCAATGCCAGGAGATTCAACAGAGCAATTTCAAACTTCTCCTGGGGAATTCTTTTGCTTGCTTTCCTAATTGCACAGAATTCAGATAAAACCAGTATTTTGTTTTCTCCTCAGCTGATTTTGGCCTCGCTACTCAGCTCACCCCTGAGCAGAGCAGACGGTGCTCGGTAACCGGGACTCCTTGGTGGATGGCGCCTGAAGTGGTGACAGGTCAACCATATGGCCCCAAAGTGTACATATGGTCTTTTGGAATTGTGGGAATTGAAATGATAGAACAAGAACCTCCTTACTTGGGCGAAAGTTATGGCACGGTAAGGAGCAAATATTAACTGATCCCACTGTCTTTCTCACCTGTCCCATGTCCTGTGTGCCACTGGACAAAATCCCATTGCCATCTGCTGGAACTACTTCCACCAAGGTCCCCTCCTACAAAGGTCCCTGCAACACATCAGCATCTGCTGTACTTTTGGTTGCATCAGTGGGGGAACTCAAGCCTTACCACATGCAAACAAACTCCAAACAAACAAAGTGTTCTCAGGCAACCTTTCCTTTGGGTTAGTGGTTCCAGTTCTTTTGTCTGTGTAGATGGCCTAAATAACAGGAAAAAAGCATCTTAAAAGTGTTGTTATCTTTCCAGAAATGAAGGAAGGATACCCAAAACCAACAAAGTTTCTAAAACCGTGGTCTTTAGAGAGGAACCTAACCCTGTGTGCAGTTTCTTCTCACTGGAAAACATGGGCATGAGGGTGTAATGCACAGAGTCTCTTCTGCTTCTTGTGCAGTGCTGCTGAAACACTCAGTGACCGTGTTTCTCTCCTAGACCGAGCAACATTCTGCACGTCACCAAGCCAGAGCCTGGTGATGTGGAAAGCCTGCCAAAACCTCCTGTTTGTTTCCTGGCGCTTTCTGGCATGGGCCTACCATTAATGCATTGACTTGAGCAGCCAAATGACTAGAGGGTGTCCATAGGGATGGAACCTCTCCTTCTTCTGACCTAGACAATTTTTCTTTTGCTGCAAAAATGGGAAGCTGAAATTTTCAGACTGCTGAGAGACAGAGCTTCAAGTGGCTCCTGGGTGCCCAAGCAGGCATTTTCATCCCAATACATTTGTGCAGGCATCTTAATGTGTCTGTGTTGAAGAGGAGATTGTAAATGTTTGTTTCCCTAGCTGGGTATTAACTGATGGATTTCCTTTCTTTTCTTCCAATTCCCATTGTTTTCAAGAATAGCACAAAAAGCTTGATGAGTTTTGTTCTAGGGCACGTGCGCTTCAATGAGCAACAAGCACTGCAGAGATGCCTTTCATGTACTAACCCTTGAAATTAGTTAGTATAGCAAAGTCCCTCTTCCAAAAACCATCTCAAGCTGGCATGAATCCTCAGAGAAGCAGATGTCCTTTTGCTGATGTAGTTCCCACTAACTAGGTCAGGCAATGAAATCAGCTGCCAAGGCAAGATCTGCAGGATGGTGGAAATGCTGTGGCTGCATCGGGGTTTGGGTTTTTGGTTGGTAAAGGAAAGTCATCTCTGGGTCTGTGCCAGGGCAGAAACTGCCACTGAAGAACAGAGGTTAAACAAAGGGATGTGGGAGAGCCTTAGAGATGTGAAAGCAGGAGGTGGAGCCTGGTGTCTCCTTTCTCTCCAGGCTACATACCTGATAGCCACAGTAGGGACTCCACAGCTGCAGCAGCCCAAGCTCCTCTCGGCTTTGCTGCGTGACTTCCTGAGCTGCTGCCTGCAGACAGACGAGGAGCAGCGCTGGTCTGCCAAGGAGCTCCTGCAGGTAAAATGTGAAGGGGCTGCAGGTGAAACAGGCTCTGAGGGATGGGCTCCTCCTCCACTCAAGCCCAAGGCAGCAGATGAGCCCCCTTCCTCCTCACCTCCACTCTTGCTGCTCTTCAAATGAAAATGGTGAGGAATCCTAGACTGGGCTGGGCTGGCAGGGCCCTGTAAATGTCCTCTGGTGCAAGTGTCCTGCAATGAGCAGGGACATCTTTAAAGAGATCAGGTTGCTCAGAGCCCTTTGCCACTGGAGCCGGAATGGTTGCAGGGATGGGGCTCCTACAAGCTCTTGGGGCAAGCTGTGCCAGGGTGGCACCATGCTCCGAGTAAACAAGTTCTTCCTTAGACCTACTCTGATTAGATGCCCTTAGTGTTTAAAAATATTTGTCCATATCCTATTGTAACTGGCCCTGTTAAAAAAGATGTCCCACGCTTTCTTCAAAGCCACTCTGAAGTCTTGGAAAGTCTCCCCGGGGCCTGTCCTTCACAAAACTGAATAACTCCAGCTCCCTCTGCATTTCCTGTGAGGAGAGGTGCTCTGTCCTCTGACTGTGTCTGTTGCCCTCTTTTGTGATTTGGTGGAGTGTTCAGTTTTATCTAATGGCAAAAGAATTGAAGTAGAGCAATGCAGGGTACAGAGACATGAAATGGTGGTGGAAGAACCCAAGGAAGCCAGTCCCAGCCTAGGGGTCCGAGATTTGGCTGTGGCAGGAGGGGCTGTGGGGGGCTCACTGTGAGTCTCTGAGGGGCCCTGGTTTGTGCCCCCCAGCCCACCCTCAGAGGTTTCTGCCATGCAAACAGGGACAGCTGGGACGGACTTGTCCCAGCCCCATCTGCTGCCTGGCACGCTCAAGCAGATGGGAACTGTGCCAGGGTTTCTGCCAGGTTGTGTGGCAGAGAGGGAACTGCAGGGCCCAGTGCCACTGGGCTGGCCCTGCTGGGAAGGAAGGAGCCATCCAGCACACGAGGGGCAGGGCATGGAAAGGCAGACATTGCTTTCTGTCCCTGTGGGAATCAGCACAGTGCCTGTCTTTCAAAGGCAGGGACCTATGTGAGTCATTGGAGTTTCCTGAAAGGAAGAAAACCCAGGGACAGAAAGCACCATTTCTAGAGCACTGGCAGGGCAAAAATCCCAGCATGATGAAGACATCACAATAAACAGATGAGTGGGATTCTGGGCCAGGTTTGCCTGTGATGGCAAGGTCTTGCACATTGGGGATGACTGGGGAGCAGATGGTCCCATTGCTCCTCTTTCTGGGTCTTTCCAGGAACTTGATGTATCCTGATTGAGTCCCTGAAGCAATGAGCTTGGAAAGTAATGGTTCACTGTTCTTTGTTGAATTTTTTTTTTCCAGTGGACAGCATCCATTTGTAACTTCAGCCAAGCCACCATTCATCCTGGCACAAGTCATCAACTCAGTGAAGAAGAAGAATAACCCTAACCCTAAACTCTAAACCTAAAACCTAACCCTAACCTTAAATGCTAACCCAAACCCTAACTCTATCCCTATCTCTATCCTTTACCCTTTCCCTTACCCTTTCCCTAACCCCAACCCTAAGCCTAAGCCAAAGCCTAAACCTAAACCCAAACCTGAACCTAAATCTAAGCCTAAGCCTAAGCCTAAACCTAAACCTAAGCCTAAGCCTAAGCCTAAGCCTAACCCTAACCCTAACCCTAGGAGACGAGAACATAGCAATCATGTCAAGATGTTATCTCTGTTACCAATTTAGAGAGTAGGATTGTAGAGTAGGGTTGCTAAAGAGATTTGAAGCATAGAATTATAGATTAGAGTTGTAATTAATAAAGTTTCTGAAACATCAACTCACTTGGAAGATTCTCCTCCTTCTGACCCCTTCAGAAAATTCAACATTTCCTTCTGAATTACCAGTTGTTTTTTATTGATGCTAAGTCACACATATGGCTTTTTTTTTATGGTTTCATAAGTGAGGAGGGCTCCTCTTCATTCATCCTCTCCAGACCGCACTGCCTTTGGAATATGACCCACTGGCTGGTTATGGCGCAGCTGTGGTATTTCTAGTTGAGGCAGACAGGGCAATGGCATTAGAAGGCAAAGCCAAAGGAAGAATGAGGCAGCCCAAACACCCTGTGCAGATGCAGGCCTTCAGCTGTGACTGGAGAGCAATGGGGTTCCTGCCACTTGGATTTGTATCCCTAAATGCAATAATCTCTTTTGCTGGAGGAGAGCCTTGCTCAAGTGAGAAAGCAGAAAGATCAGAGAGGGTGCTCGGGAAGGTCTCCTGTGGCGCAGAGCTGTGAGCGCCTGTGAGGTGAGAGCGGGCCCGGCCTTGCCCGGGCTGGAGCCCCAGCAGAGCCCCGGCAGAGGCCGGAGCAGCCTGAGCCCCGGCAGAGGCAGGCTGGAAGGAGGCCCTTGGAGCTGCAAGAGGCAGCAGCCGGGCCCTGGGTGTCTCTTGCTGGGAGCGGGCGAATCCTCCGCTCTCAGAGCCCAGGTGGCAGCTGGCTGCTGCCGAGGGGAAGCACAGCCGTGCTGGGCACAGCCCGGCCTGGAGGCATTGGCCGTCTGGAGTGTGCCCAGGAGCAGAGAAAGGCCAAGGGCAGCCGCGGGCCACTGGGCTGGCTGAGGATTCCTCCTCTTCTGCCGGCTGCCCTGCAACTCCTGGCAAAGGCCAGCAGTGTGTGCAGCACTCTGGGCTCCGGGGCAGGGAGCCGGGCTGCTCGGCAGGCTGGAGCACAGGGCAGCTCCTTCAGGCCCGGCACTTGTGCCAGGGAAGCGAGGCCAGCGTGAGGCAGGGACAGCTTGGCAGGACCCATCTGCAGGAGCCAGCGCCTCACGCAGCTCTGGGAGGAAGCGCCTGCAACCCTGCAGTTCTGCACTGAGCCAGAGCAAAGGTGTGAGATGCAGAGTGTTTGGCAGAAATTCAGGCCCACCAGGCAGCCTGCTTTGTGCTCTCTGGTGCACAGCAAGCACTGTGCAATGCAGCTCAGCTGCTGGGAGAGAGGCAGTCGAGGATGTGCCTGAGGTGAGTCAAGGGGTTAGCTGAAAATGGAATTAGGATAATTGAAAAGTGAGCATGAGTCGAGGGGCCAGCTGGGAATAGAATTGGGATAGTAGAAGACTGCATGTTTTAGTTAAGATTTTAAAATGAGGTAAGAAGCTAAGTTAGTAATACAGCTAGCAGAAATCATGTGCCTTAGTTAAAGAGTACCAAATATTTTAGGAGCATAAAGTTAGGAGTGACAGGGATAGAGGAAGCAATTGTGAAGAAGCAGAGACAATAGAAATAAGAATAATTGAACAGTTAGGAGAGGCTTGGACCATGAGCAGCAGGTCCAAAGGTCTTGCCAGCTGGCCATGGGAGAAGAGTTCACCATGAGGAAGACAGCTTTATTCCTCCCATATAACCACTCCCTCATATCAAAATCCCACCCACCCAGTAAAGGGAATACAATTGAGCAGCTGTAATAGATATTCAGTTGATAAAAATGCAAAGCCGGCAGGTAATAATTATGTATTATGGGCCCTTAGAAACCTAATGTGAAACCTTTTCTGTAGAAATAGAGCAGGAGTCTGCAACTCCTTGCACATGTCTTTGGAAACTAGTTCACATGTGTCCAGCGCTGCAATAAATACCCTTCTTTTCTACTATAATTAGTTGAAGAGTCATCTGTCCGTGCTTCAAGGGTTATGCTGGAGTAGTGAACTGCTTTGCAAGAGAGCAGAAGAGTTTCAGCAGGCAATTTTTGGAAGAGATGGAAGGCTCTTGTGACTGAAGGGAAAGCCATTTGGAATGGAGTAATGACCCCAAAGTACATACAATTGTATCTTTGTGTCTGAATTTAAATCAGAATGATTATCGATAGCTTCATGCAATTTGTCTACAAATTTATCAAAGTCTTCATTCTTTCTTTGACGAATCTGTGCAAAAGACATGGTGTGTAACTTATCTGGATGTGCAAGGATAGCATTATATGCTGGTTGTTGGCTCATCTGTAAGACTTGATCAATGCTCCTAGCCTGGGCAGTGGCAGTAGCCCAGGGCCCTTTGCCAAGTAACTGTTGTGCTGTTAAACCATACAGAGGATCACCCTGCACTCTAGGTCTTGCTGCTTCTTGATCACACTTTTCCTCGCAGATTTTTTGAAACATCGCCTGCTGATGGGGTGGCATTCTAAGTCTTATTAGGGTATGCACATCAGCTGGAATAAATGTGTTAGATGGAAAAAATATACCGCAGAAGTGACTGTGCAAGTTGGGATTTTCAACCAAATTGTGAAATTGCAGCTCTCCACTTTTCTAAAATCTTCCAGTTGAAAGGTTCTCAAACTCTACTTGCAGCATTAGTTACTACAGAAAAAGCTTCTACATCGTTGGAGAGAAAAGTCCCTTCTACACTACCTTCTGTAATAACTTTTTTCTACTTTTGTTTCTCTTTTGTGGAGATAAAGCTCGGCCTCCAATTCCTCAGAAAGCATTAGGGGGACTGTGCTATTTTGGGAAATTGACACTGTTTGCCCCTAGCATTCAACAGATGCTTGACATCAGGCACAAATTCCAACGTCCAAAACGTAGTGTGCATCTATTAGGCTCAGACTGCAAGGATAATGTAGAATTGAGGAATTGCCCTTCGGTTAAATTGGCATCACTTTTTACACCAACATTAGCTTCATCAAAGGCCCTTACATAATTCAAACGATTGGCTTGTTGGACAGGAAAACAAATTAACGTTACATCTGCAATACTGAAGGAACTCACCACTGATGTAGGCAGCATACACCACACTGTGTTACAGGATAGGGCTGCTATAGATTTTTTGTTGCTAGCACAAGGAGATGGGTATGAAGATTTTGAAGGGATGTGTTGCATGAATCTCTCTGACCACTCTGAATCTATTGACAAGAAACTGTCATTGCTTAAGGAGAATATGAAAAAGCTGACAGTTGTTTAGAATTCTTTTGATGAGTGGCTAAAATCCTGGGGAATAACAGGCTGACTCAAGGACTTAGTACGCTTTGGCATTACGTATTACTGCCTGTATTATGTATTCTTGGCTATGTAATTAATAAATAATTCTAGGTATTATTGTCTTTGTATTCTTTTTTCAATTCTACTTATAGTGTCTTGCTTACTATGCTGTCTGCAAAAAGTAATTGACCGTGCTATTAAATCAGTCTGGCTTGTGCAAAAACAAAAGCAGGGAACTGTTGAAGATATTTTACAGGTTGAGGAGTTTTGGTAAGACAATGGCCATATTCAGCCAATGCACTGAAGCCAGCCTGCTTGTAATAATGGACAATGAACACATTCACAAAGAATGAATTATGGACATATTCAGAAATGGGCTCGGTATATCCTTGAAAAAGATACAAGAAGAAGAGTCATCAGGACTCAGCAAGTTTGTCAGCAAGCTTGGGAAAGTGAGCCATGGGTGAGCCAGACAACCACAGTAAGACGCGTGAAAAATTAAGTGATCCAATCAGCATTCTATTTTAGACACGTGAACAGCTTGGATTAAGCAATCATGTATTAGTTAGAGACGCAAGGACAATAGAGATTTATTATAAATAGAGTCATTTAAAGAATAATAAATTTAGCTTCACTGGATCATATTGGTCATGGTGTGATGTCCATGAACTTCCGCACTCCGCACTTAAGAGTGTGTTGGTGTTGCCCAGGAAATGTACACATTTGGGGAAGTGCCCTTGGAAGAGAGGGGCTTGATTCCTAAGGAAACTGCTTCTCCAGGAGCCCCCAGTGAGACAGGTGCAAGTGTCTCCATTTGACTCCCTGTGTTTCCTTCAGTCCTTGAGGCCCCTTGGACTTGGCAGAGGGGCAGGCCAAGGATGTGAAGAGCAGCTTTGGCATCTGCCTGGGCCTGCAGAGACCAAGCCAGGCACCTGCGGCAGGGTTTGTTGCCCACCTTTGAGCACAGGTCTGAGCCAGATCCTTTTTGTCCAGCCGAGTGCCCCAAAGCTCTCTTGGGGAGCTGTGAATTTAAAGGCCTTGATGCACACATTCATGCCACCTCCCCTCTCTGGTGTGTTTTAACTCTTGGCAAGATGCGTTTGCCCCGTGCTTGCTGGAGGCTGCTCTGCTCCAGAGCCAGCACCGAGCTTGTCTGTCCTGGGCTGGTACCGTGGAGAGTCCTTCCCCGAGCACTTGGCTGGGCTTGGGGTGTCCTGGGCTGTCTTAGACACTTGGGGCAATGGATTTCTTCCAATCAGAGGCACTATGGGTGGGGTGGGGGTAGCCCCAGAGCACTTGGCAGCGTGTCCAAGGGCCCTTGCTGACACGGCACAGCACGGTTACCATGGAATGGAATGGAACAGAACCCTTTGTGACACGTGGTGACATGGGTGCTGGTGGTGACGAGGCAACGCCACTGTGCTTTGTGCATGCAACAGGACAGGAGGTGACAGAGCAGTGCTGTGAGGTGTCCCCGCACAGCCGGCTTGTTGGTTGCTGACCCGGAGCTTTTCCGAGGCATTCCTCCTGTGGCTGGCCTCACGGCCAGACCTCGGGATTCGGTGTCTCGGAGCTTTTCCGAGGCATCTTCCATCCCTGCGGCCGGTGCCCTCGTGGCCAGGCCCGGGGACTTGGTGACCACCGTCGTTCCCGAGGAGTCTCCTGTCTTTGTGGCAGGAGCCCTTTGAGAACAGAGTGCAGGACTTGCTATCCTGTAGCCTTCCTGAGGCTTCCCTGTCGCAGGTGCCTGCAAGGCACGACTGCAGCGCTCGCTCACTTGGGCCTTTGCTAAGGCATCTGTCTCGAAGGTGCCCTCGAGTTCAGACAGCGGGATGGCAGGCAGACTGCCCAGCCTGTTCAAGGGGCTTCGAGGGAAGAAAAAAAATGGCCCGACAGCTGCCCCAGCGCAGCATCCTGCAGAGCCACAGCAGTTGGAGCCACTGCAGGACGGTGAGTGGTGGAGCTGGGCTGCAGGGCAGGTGCCTGCAGCCAGTCTGGCCCCATCCCATCCCATCCCATCCCATCCCATCCCATCCCATCCCATCCCATCCCGTCCCATCCCATCCCGTCCTTGTGGACGTCCCTATGGACAGGATGGCACAGGGGCTGGGGCTGAACCCCAATGGCCATGCTCCATCCCCCTGGGCTCCCGGGGGCCTGTCCCTGCCTGGGGAGCGCAGGGCTGGGCTGTGCTCTCCGGCCTCTCCTGCAGCCCCTCAGCTCTGGCTGCGCTCGCTCTTTGCCAGATGCAGCCAAGGACCAGACTCATGAGCAGGAGCCCACTCGTGGCCATTTCCACCGAGCAGTGCAGGTAACTGCAGCCGTCCCCCCTGGGCCGGGCCTGCTGGCACTGCTTGGCCGAGCCCTGCGCTTGGAGCAGGCCATGGAACGTCCCTCTCTTCCAGCCCTTACTTCTGCTGCATACACTGTGGAGGCTCTTGCGCCTTGGCTGCACAAAGACCGGCGGCACTGGCACCAAGGGCACAGCCCAGCCCGACTCCAGGCTCGGCCAGCTGCGGGCAGAGCCTGCTGCCAGCTCAGCATCCTCAGAGCTCGCAGCAGCCTCTGAGCAGGACACAGCCCAGGGCAGGGAGGAGGCTGACATGGCCCTGACTGAGGGCATGGCCACCACCCACACCCAGGCTCAAGGCAGGCTATACACTCAGGCCATGCCCACCCTGACCAGGACTCCTGCACCCACTCTGGAGGTTTTCCAGAAGGGTGCTGCTTCTCCACAGCAGGTAAGCAGCCTGGGGCCAGGGCTGAAGGCCTCCCAGGATCACGTGGCCCCTCAATCTACGTTCGCTGGACCCCCTTAGCCTTTGAGGCCATCACAGTGGGGTGGGAAGGCAAGAACTTCCTGGGGGAAGCTGGGCAAGTTGCTCCCTTGGACAGCACTCCAAGTTTTCCCCAATGCTGCCTCCTCCAGGTGCTAGCCATGGTCAGGGATATTCTCCACAGACTGGCGCCCTGTATCACCGTGGACGCCGGGCTGCAAATGGAGATTCTGAGCCTGATGGAGGAACACCCTGCTCAAGTGGTGATGAGCCTCCTGCGCTGTGCCCCGAAGTGTGACAGGTACGGAGCACAACTGCCTTGAGGGCTTGATGCTCACTGGCCTGTAGGGTCCCTCACCCTGTACAGCCTGTCCAGCGGGCTCTGCCAGACAGGCGGAGAGCTGCGGGAGCCTCGGGCCCCTCTGTTTCCTGAGCCTCTGACGTGCTCCCTCCCTGCCCCTCAGGGCACCGGGGCTCTGTCTCCCAGCCCCATGCAGCTGAACAGGGCACGGTGCTGACGCACAGCTCTGCTCCCACAGAGCCGCCGCGCTGATGTGGAGAGCCATCGGCACGTCTGGAGTGGCCGCCCAGGAGGTGCTTCCAGCACTGCTCTCTGCCATGGAGGAGCAGCCACCCTACGGCAGCTTCTCCTGCGGGGACAAGGCTGTCTTTGCCCTGGCTGTGAGTTTCTGGAGCTGGCCTTTGCTCGTCCTCCCGGTCGCTTCTCCAGCAGCTCTCCCTGCTCTCCCCCGCCTGCAGCTCCCTGCCTGGGCTGAAAGCTGGCGTAGAGGCAGGCTCAGAGAGAGCAGGCCGCGTGCTCCCCCTGCATCTCCCCTCGGGCCCTGCCTCATGGACACCCTGGCACTGAGCGCTGCCTCAGGCTGCTTTGTCTCTTGCAGGCAACTCTGGTGCTGTGGAGGATTGCCCCCATGTGCGAGTGGCACTGTGCCATTCTGCTTCATTCTCCCCAACTGTTTGTGGCTCTGTTCTTGCAAATTGTCACCACCACAGAACAGATGCCAGGGGACGTTGAAACCTGGAGATTCTGGAGAGCGTGCCGGGAGGAGCACGGCCTTCGCTGCCACCCCCACAGGTGCCAGTCGCCCTGTCCTTCCCACACCCTCATGGCCAGGACCAGCACTCCCAGAGTGACTTGGCCTTGGCTCGGCACACAGGTTTGCAGCGCAGACCATGAAGGCTCTGCTCTCCCGCCTGGGCTTTGACAATAAGCTGGTGGCTCTGGAGCACAAGCGTGTCTGGGAGAAGCTGCTGTGTGCCGACACCCAGCACTATGCAGCGGCTCTGCTGGCCAGGTGAGATCCCTTACTCCTGCCACCACCACCAGCATTTGTGCCCCGTGTCCAGATTGCCCCACACAGTCCCCGGGGCTGTAAGTGAGAAGGCCTTGTCAGCGAGGGAGGGTCGAGCAGACTGGAAAAGGCTGGGAGAGGAGGATGCCCAGCAGCAGCCACCTCCCAAGGGGCCCATGTGCCCTTGCAGAGTGCTGGGGAAAGATCAGACCTATGTGAGTCATTGCTGGGAGAGGTTTGCCCACCCTGGGAGGCTCAGCGCCTTGGTGCCTTTTTCCCCTGGCAGGGAGATGCGCCGTGGCTTGAGCCCCTTGTGTCCCTTCATGGCCTCGCACCTGCTCAGCCTGCTCATGGGGAAGCAGCCCTGCTGGCATCTGCCTGCCCTGGCCTTCTTTGTGGAGGTGAGCCTGATGGCCAGCGCTGCCTGGCTGAGCTGCCTCCCAGCTCTCGGGCCTCTTGTAGCTGCAGCCGCCTGGGACGCCGCCCACGCCCTGTGCTGCTGCCTTGGCCCGGCCCTGTGCAGCTCCAGGCTCCTGCCAGCCGGGTCCCTGTCACTGCCCTCCTGTGCCTTTCAGCTCCTGGAGTGTCTGGACCTGAGCAAACATGGTCCCAGTGCCCTGCTGGTGGTATCCAGGCTCCTGCCGAGCCAGTGCAGGGACAGGCTGCGCCTGGCACTCAGAGGCCTCGTGGTGCTCAGCAAGGAGCCCTCGCTGGTGAGAACGGGGCAGTGGCTGAAGCCACGCTGGCAGTGTGGGGCTGGGCAACGCAGACCTCTGGGCTTGGCTGGGCTTTGGCAGCAGAGGCAGCTGCTCCCAGCTCTCCTGCCTCCTGCTTCAGCTGCCCCAGTGCCCCAAGCAGCTGTTGGTGCTGCGGCCATTCATGGCTTCACAGCACAGCCTGGTCTTGCACACAGGGAGGAGGAATACGCGGCCTGTATCAACACCTGGTGCAGCAGCTGGCAGATCCAGATGCAGAGGTGGTCCGGATGAGCCTCTGTGTGCTCACACATATGCTCCGGGACAAAGACCTCCTGCTACCCAGCGTCACCGCCCTGAAGCTGGCTGAGTCCCTCCTGCCACACTTTGAGAATGTAAGGCTCTGTGCCCCCAGCCAAGGGCACTGGACATTGCCTGGAAACTTTGTGCTCTGTGCAGTTCTGAGCCTTTGCCCCAATGGGCCCAAAGCAGTTGTTGCTTAGGACTTTTCCTTTCCTTCCAGGACAACAGCCATGTGCAGCTGCTCTCCATTCAGCTCTTTTGCAAGGTGATGGAGCTGGTAGTGGAAGAGGGGGAAGAGCTTCTCACAACAATCGTGAACCAGAGCCTGCTCCGTCTATTCTTGTGCTGGCACGATGAGAACCTGCAGGTGGCCCAGGTGAGGTTTTGTGTGACGGTGCCGCATCCCTGGCAGGGGGCTCAGCCGCCTCCTGCCCTGGCGTCTGGCGGGCTCCAGCCTCCCCTGGCTGTGGCGCAGGGACACAGGTCCCGTGCCCTGGGCTCTGGTGTCACCTGCAGCTCTCTGCCGCTCTCCAGGCCTCTTTCCAAGCCCTGCTTTGTGCGGCACGCTTCCTGAGGAGGAGGGACCTCGAAGAGTTGTTGACGAAGGTGCGGCGGATTAAGTTCGCTGAGAGCCTGGTAAGGACAGCCCGGGAGCCCGAGCCCTGCTCCCAGTGCTCGGTGCGGGGGCCTGGCGGCTGTGGCCCTGCCCAGCGCCGCAGCTGGGCCCGCCAGCCTGCGCTCTCCACGCTGCTCCCTGCCCTGGGCCGTGTGGGCCGGCTCGGGCGGTGCTGGGCTCAGGGAGCGCCCGGCAGAGGGGCAGAGCCCACGCCGAGCCTCCCCTGCCGGTGCTCTCTGCAGCTGCTGCAGGACGAGAGCCCACAGAGGACCCTGCGAGAGGCTGCCGCCAGGTTCATGGGTGAGCCCCGAGCCTGGCGCCCCTCCCTGCCCCCGGCCCGGCTGCTGCCCCATCTATAGCGGGAGCTGAGCCCGGGCCACTGCAGCCGGCTGGCATGTCCCTGGCAGGAGGCTTTCCTTGGATTTCCTCAATCTGGCCTCTGACCTTGGCACTGTTCTTCTCTCTTCCAGCTCTTCAAGCCCTGAAGGAAGATGAGAGTCCATCGTGCATGAGCAAACTGCTTCAGATGATCTTTGAAAGAAGATGGATCAGATGTACCAGCGTTCATCAGCGATTTCCAGTGCCCATTGAAGATGCGACCCCCCTGCAGAGCAGGATGGACCAGCTGGAGCTCCAGGCACAGCTCTGGCTGCTCACAGCTGAGCCTGTGGGAAGCTCCAGGAGCTCCTGCCATCTCTCTCCCTGTTGGCAATTCCCTCCCTGCAGCCCTCAGGCCCTGCCCATCCCCTTTTCTGCTTCCCAGCTCACCCCTTTGCTTCGCTTTCCCTTAATAAACTGTTTGGGTTTTTCACTTTACCCGCATCTCCGTGCAGCTGAAGCAACACAAAACCTGAGCCCAGAGACATGCACGGCCCTGCTGCCGTTCTCCTCTGCGCTGCATTCTGGGCATGGACAGAGAGGAACAAGGGCAGCTCAGGCTGCAAAGGTCCCTGTCCTGCTGCTCCAGCTGCACAGCAGCATGGAGTTAAAGGTTGTGCTGAGCATGCTGAAGGCGATAAGGAGCCTGGGTTTTAGAAGAGCCAGCTTGAGTATGCTGTGAACCCAGCTGTGCGGGATTCCATGACAAGCATCCACTGAGGGCAAAGGAGCTTGCATTGGCGGAAGGTTTCACAAAGAGCTTCCTGAAAGCACAGCAGTGCTCCATCCGTACACAGGGACAGGAAGAAGGCAGAACCAGAGACCACCGTGGCCTAGCAGTGAGCTTTGGGTGTGCCTGAAAGCAAATGGAGCAGCAGCAGCAGCGCAGTGGCTGGGACTCAGGGGCGCCACCATCCCAGCGGCCTGAGCGCCGTCAGGCAGTGCCTGCACGCTGGGCGTGCTTCTGGCAGCTCTGGTCTTCCCACAAGCAAGGAACCACAGCCCCTGCCTCAGAGCCAGTCAGAAACCCAACCAAGCCAGACCAGAGGCAGGGGACCCTTCCCATCTCTCTGAGGCATGGCTGCAAAACAGCCGCAGCTGTGTCTTCCTGCCCCTCTGTTTGGGCTGTGCTGAGCCCAGAGTCAGCCAGCTTGTGCTCTGCTGTGCCAAGAGCATTCTGGGCAGGTAGGAGAAGGGCTGCCTGCACAGTGGGGAAGGGGCTCACGAGAGCCTCCTGTGGGAACAGGGCTCCGCTCCCTGCCTGTGAACAGCCTGGCTTTGCTGCCGTGAGAGAAAGCAGGAGCTCAGGCACGTGAAGAGACAGCGGGCAGCTCTTGTTTATAGGGGGCCTGGGGCTGTGTGCACCAAGGGACACATGGAAACAGGCTCGGGAGAAGGAAGATGAGCTCCAGCTGGAGTGCCTGTGTGCGGGGCACGGAGGTTCAGGGATATCACACCATGACCAACATGATCCAGTGAAGCCAAATTTATTATCCCTAAAAAGACTATATTTTTAAAAAATCTCTACTGTCCACATGTCTCTAGCTAATACATGATTGGTTAATCCTAGCGGTTCACACGTCTAAATTAGAATGCTGATTGGATCACCTAATTTTTCACATGTCTTGCTGTGGTTGTCTGGCCCACCCATGGCTCACTTTTTTCTTACTTTCCCAAGCTCGCTGACAAACCTCTTGAGTCTTAACAACTCTTCTTCTTTTATCGCTTTCAAGGATATACCAAGCCCATTTCTGAATATGTCCATTATTCATTGTTTGTGAACGTGACCATTGTTCATTAGTACAAGCAGGCTGGATTGTGCATCGGCTGAATATGGCCATTGTCTAGCAAGAACTCCTCAATCTGCAAAAAACTCTCAACAGTCCCCCATGCCCAGTCTGATGCTGCACATGGAGCCACTGCCCACAAGTGCCTGGCTGCGTCCATCTGGCCAATGGCTCGTGTCCACAGCAGCCCACTCTGCCAAGGCAGGGCTCTGAGGGTGCAGGTCAGCCTGTCAAGTAGGACCATGACACAGTGGGTGCACGGTGGGACTGTGGGAACGGCCTGGGCACAGCAAGGGCTGCAAATGCTCAAGGCCAGGGGCTTCTCCATGCAGCTTCCAGTGGGCTCAGCTGCTGAAGGGCCGCTGGGTGTGGCCCTTTGTGACACAGGGCCCTTCATGATGCAGGACATGGTGGTGCCCAGAGGCCATTGTGACATCAGAGAGCCCCACCATGACTGAGGGTGTATATAAGGGGCGCAGAGCCCTGGGGTGCCCAGTCCCATGAGAGCTACTCTTGTAGAAGGAAGCAGCTCCTGGGATCTGTCCATGCTACAGGAGCTCCAAGATGGAAGAGAGCAAGACAAAGCTCAACTCCTTCCAGTCACCCAGCCCCCTGCCCAGCTGGGGGCAAGACCAGGCTCTCAGCAGGTGGGGGCAGTGGATGCCTCAGCCTGGCCACGGTCAGACACTGAGGAGGAGGAGGAAGAGAAGAAACTTGACAGAGATAACAAGTGGGGAGATGTTGGGGCCCGAGAGCTTGGCCTGAGGGAAGAGGTGACAAGCTGTGAATTCTCCCAGTCAGTGCCAGCAATGGCAGCCAAGGAAGCGTCCCCACGCAGAGCAAGGAGTGCCCATGAGTTGCAGCAGTGGAAGGCGGCTGTGGGGGTGCTGTGGGGAGATGGGGCACAGCAACAGCCCTACCAGGGGCAGCAAAGGGCAACAGTCCAGGAGCTGCCCCCAATGGAAAAGGAGGTGACTGAGCCAAAGCTGAGCCAGCGAGGGGAAGGAAGTGTGAACAGCCGGGAGAAGCAGGCACATTCTCCTGCCCCCAGGGAGGAGGTGCCATCAGCAGGGACACAGAGCCCAGTGCCTGCTCCAGACAGCCCCTGCTGCCTGGACAGCCCCTCACCCAGCCCACTGGGAGCCCAACCTCCCAGGGAGCAGCTGGAAGAGGCAGAGCAGGGCTCAGTGCTGGCAGAGAAGGAGAGTGAGGAGGGCACCTCAGCTGGCAATGATGAAGACTAGGAATCCTACACCCAGACTGAGCTGTCCCAAGAGTGCCAAGGTGAGGCAGAGCCAGAGCTGTCCCAAGGAGAGTTCAGCAGCTCCCAAGACCTCTCCAGCTGGGAAGACTGCAGCAAACCAGAGCTCAGAGAACTCTGAGATGATTCCACGGAGGAAGACAGCAGCAGCCCAGACCTGCCACAGGACTGCTGTGAAGGTAACAGCATCTTCAGCTTCGCGCCCACTCCCTTGCTGTGGGAGAAGGAGGACAGTGACTGAATGAAGTCAGCATCCACGAGCTGTCTGAAGGGGAAGGCAGGGCCCAAAGGCTGGCAGATCTTGCGGCAGATGGGCTGCCACTACCCGTCCCTCAGGAGGTCTGGGTTGAGGGGCAGTCAGCAGAGTCCCTGCGTGCCTCGCTTCCCTCCCTGTGCAGCGAAGGCTCCGTGGGCCAGCAGGGGCCTGAGGCAGGGCCACAGAGCCCAGGGCCTGCCCCGCAGAGCCCTGGCGGTGCTTTAGCTGGCCAGCTGGGAGCGCAGGCCCGCAGGCAGCAGCGGCTGCCTGGAGCAAACGGCCCGGCCGCCTCAGGCGGGCGCTGCGGGCACTGCGGGCGCTGCTCTGCTGGCCCTGCCTGGCGCGGCAGCTGCAGGAGCAGCGCCCATGGCCCTGCCCAGCCCGGGCCGGCCGATGGTGGCTGCTCCCTGCGCGGGGCCCCAGGGAGCCGCACGGGCGGCCTCTGCCTGGACATGGCCCTGCAGCCTCAGCTGCCCCAGCCAGCCTGGAGCATCTCCCCAGCACCCACAGTCACTGCTGGGGCCAGCCCCAAACAGCACGCGTGGGACACGATTGGTGCCAGAGCGCTCAGCAGGAAATCCCAGAGTCATCGAGGTGGGAAGAGACCCTGACGCTCACCCAGTGCCACCGGCACCCTGGCAGCACCATCATCACTGCAAAACCACGTCCCCAAGGGCCACCTGGAAGCAAGGGACCGTTGGGACACTGTGGGGCCCCATGGAACCCAGGGAACATGGAACAGCTCTGGCTGGCTTGGCCTCCCAGGGGCCACCTGACAGCTCTGGCTGATCTTGGGAAGTCAAGGGCTGCCTCTCATCAGCTCCTGGAGCACTGAGGCTCCATGCTTTCCTTGCTATGGAAAAGAACTATCTCACTTTTCAGATGCCCATTGCCAAAATTGGTACTCTGCCTAAACTATTTCCTCTATGCAAGGGTATCTTGCAAAACAAAACCTGCCAGCCCTGGCTGGCCTTGGCCTCTGGTGGTCATCTCTCATCTGCCCCTGAAACAGAGGGGCTCTGTTCCTTCATTCCTATGGAAAAGAAACAGCCTTCTTGTCCAGGGACCATGGCCAAAATTAGAATTTGGCCTCCCAAATTCTGTATATCCAAGGATTGCTCCCAGACAAAAGTAACCAGGAAAGACAGGTCAGGCTGGGCCTGTCCTCTTGTGATTTTCTTAGACTATGAGCTGAATGTTTTGATTTGGAAACAACTTGGAGAGGGCTCAGAGGTGTCCCAAGGAGGGGTTTGGAGGCCTTGGGCACATGAGCACAGTTTAGGGACAATGGAGCTCTGTGCTCAGTGGGGTGGAGGCTGAGGACAGTGGAGCAGAGCCATGAGAGTGTTTAAAGAGCAGCTTCAGGGATGGTGGATCCTTTTGATATAATGGAAAACAGCCAGAGAGAGGAAGTATTAATGCTAAGGGCAGCTGGGGAGGCCCAGACTGGCACCAGGAGAAAAGAATTTCCCTCCCAGGGCAGGGCTGTGGTGCAGCACGGCCCCCAGCAGGAGCCTGGAGCAGCCCAAGGCTTTGTGTGGGCAGGCAGAGGCAGGCAGGAGGCAGAGCTGTCAGCAAAGGAAGGGCCCAGCCAGGTGGGGCAGCCGGGGGATGCCGACAGCCTGCAGGGACAGAGGCGCAGGGCAGGGACACCGTGGGACAGCCTGGGCTGCACAGGGCACAGGGATGGGCAGCAGCTGCAAGACAGCCCTGCCAGAGCCAACATGGGCAGCACTTTGGCCATGGCTGCTGGGCCTGGGCCTGAGGCCACGAGGGGACAAGTGACCCTTGCAGGCCTGGGGCCTCATTGCCTCCTTGTCCCTGCTCAGCAGCCTGGCAGGGGCCGCCCCATGCTCCTGCCCTTGGCATTGCACATGCCCACATGCCAGTGCCCATCCTGGGAAGAGCCCTGAGCAAGGAGGGAGGGTCAGGATCTGCCTGGCCAGCGGCTGGGGCTCAGGCCTTGGCCCTTTGCATTCCTGAAACACACCCCCACCATTTCCCTCATCCAACCCCTGGCACTCAGAGCAGCTGAGGAATGGAGTCACATCCAGGGGTGTCCCCAGGGCTCAGGATTTTGGCCAGGTCAGTTCAATCTCTTTATTGCTGATCTGAACAAGGCCATCAAGGGCACCCTCAGTCAGTTCCCAGGTGAGCCCAAGCTGGATGGGAGTGTGGCTGTGCTGGAGGGTGGGAAGCTCTCCTGGGGAGGGATCTGGCCAGGCTGGAGCCATCCATGGGCCCAGGACAGCTGGATGAGGTTCACCAAGGCCAAGGGCTGGGTCCTGCCCTGGGCTCACAACCACCCCAAATCCCTGGCTGTGCCCTGCCCCTGATCCCCCAGCCTGTCCTGTTTCCTTCATCCCTGCATTACCAGGGACTTTCTGGGACAAGAGAGCTCTGCTCTGGGAATGGAGGGAGGTCCAAGTGCCACCACTGGAGTGGGAAGCACAACTCATCAGGTTTGTGTCGTTTGGGGGTCAGGAACTGGTGAGACTCAGAGGCACAGAAAGTTTCTCTTCATGGCCAACAGACCACAATTGAACAGGACACAATTTAATAGCAATCACGCTCTTCCCTGAGCCATGTGCAATGTCCCAGCAGCGTCTGATGAGTGCATGATCCACAGGTGATTTCCATACTAAAATTAATTTTAGACAAACATGGTTCTGTGATAGATACAAACAGAATTAAGTTCTTGTATCAGGATGTCCATCCTGGAGTGGGGGCAAAACAGCTCAAACAATTCCTGATTTGCACAGCTGTCAGTGGTGGATAGAGAGGGGAGGTCAGGCTGCTCTTGGTGTTAAGGAAATGCTGAAACCAGCCTGACTCATTTCATCTCCTCATGCCCTGGCTGATCTCCCCTCTTTCCCCTCCCACCCATTGGCTTTTGTCTCCCACCAGGCCGCCAAGTGAAGAGCCTGGCTCTGTGTTCTCCATCCCCTCCTTGCTGGCACTGCCAGGCTGGCATGAGGAGCCCCTCAGCCTTCCCTGCTCCAGGCTGGATAAGCCCAGCTCCCTCAGCCTCTGCTCACAGCCCAAGGGCTCCAGCCCCACCTTGGAGGCCCTTCCCAGACCCTGCTCCAGCTGCCAGACATCTTTTCTGCCCTGGGGAACCCAAACCTGGCCACAGTGACCTGGATAATCCCCGTCCTTGATGTCCTGGTCACACAGCCCTGGCCCCTTTTCCCCTGTCAGGCTCTGGGGTGGATCCTGTGGAACATCCTTTGGTGGAGGCTGTGGCTCCAGGTGGGCCGGGGGGATCCTGGGGGACAGGGACCACGCTGGGCATGGACAGCATTGGACTTGTTGGGAGAAACTGTGAGGGGGAGCTGGGGCAGAGTGACCAACCCAGTGACCTGACACAGCCCTGCTGGGATGTCACACAGCCCCTCTGTGATGTCACAGCCCATTCTCTAATGTCACACAGCTGGTCTCTGATGTCACAGCCAACTCTGTGATGTCATAATCTGCTCTGTGATTTCAGACCCCTGCCCTGTGATGTCACAGCTGGCTCTGTGATGTCACATAGGATGCCTTTGATGTCATCGCTTCTCAATGACCTCACATAACCCACTCTGTGATGTCATAGCCCACTCTGTGACCTCATATTAGCAGATGATAAATTGTCTCCACCAGCTGAGCTGACACCTGGAGTTTGTTCTCCAAAGCCCCAGGCCTGTGGAAACCACACAATTGTGTGAGAAGGGGAACTGGAAGTTCAGCAGCCTCAGTGTCCTGCCAGCTCAGCCAGGCCCACTGGAACATTGGGGTCCACGAGCACCAGGGACCACCAGAGAGACCCCCAGGACAGAAGAACACATGGGTTAAGGGGAGGGGAAATATGTTAATGATTTTGGGTAAATAATTACCACATGTGTTAAAAAGAATAGAAAATTACCATATTTGCAGATGACACCAAGCTGGGTGTGAATGTTGATCTGCTGCAGGGTACGAGAGCTCTGCAGAGGGCCCTGGACAGGCTGGATCCAGGGCCCAAATCCAACAAGGTGAGGTTTAACAAGTCCAAGTGCCGGTCCTGCATTTTGGCCACAACAACCCCTGCAGCGCTACAGGCTGGGGACAGAGTGTCTGGAGAGCAGCCAGGCAGAAAGGGACCTGCAGGGACTGATGGACAGCAGGCTGGACATGAGCCAGCAGTGTGCCCAGCTGGCCAAGAATGCCAGTGGCTCCTGGCCTGGATCAGGAATGGTGTGGCCAGCAGGAGCAGGGCAGGGATTCTTCCCCTGTGCTCGGCACTGCTTGGGCAGCGCCTCGAGTGCTGTGTCCAAGTCTGGGCCCCTCAATTTAGGAAGGACATGGAGGGGCTGGAGTGTGTCCAGAGAAGGGCAACAAGGCTGGTGATGGAGCTGGAACACAAGAGCTGTTAATAGCAGCTGAGGGAGCTGGGGTTGTTAATCCTGGAGAAGAGGAGGTCCAGGGGAGACAAGGTAGTGTCAGGGCACAGGTTGGACTTTATGATCTCCATGGCCTGTTCCACCCTTGCTGATTCTGGGATTCTCTGAAGCCACCCTTGGAGAAGTTGCAGGAGGAGCCCTGGGCCTCCTCTTCAGGAGCTCCAGCAGCCCAGGTCCCTCAGCTTCTCCTGCCAGCCCCAAAGCCCATCCTGTCAATCCTGCAGAGCCTCTGCAGCTCCTCCTCACTGCCCAGAACAGGGAGCCCCAGAGCCAGACACAGCAGCCCAGATGTGCCCCCCTGGCCTGGGGTGCCGCTGGCAAGGGAACAGCACCAGGCACTGCAGGAGCCTGCAGAAAATTCCTGCAGCACTTGCAGGATGATCCTGCTGCCCAAGGGATGTTCCCATGGGGCCAAGTCAGGAACCGCAATGGGGAGTGGGGCCAGAGAGGAAAGGGCAAGAAGGGATGGGCTGTTTGCAGGGGAGGGAACAGGGGTGGGCAATGGGAAGACATTTGTATCAGGAAGAGTAAAGAAAGCAAAGGTGAAGCCAAGGAAATGCTCAGGGCAGTTTGGGGGTGGCTGCCAGGCAGCCCTGGCTCTGAGCAACAGCGTCTGCAGTGGGACAGGAAACTCCCAGCTGATGGGAACAAACTTTCTGGCTACATGCAGAGGCCAGGACAAAGCTGAGTGGTTTCCCTGCTGTCCCCCAGCCCTTGCTGGCCCCAGGGCTGATGGCATTTGTGCTCCCTCAGGCTCATGTCCCCACAGCAACAGCATGGGGGTGCTCCCCCTGCTCTGTGCAATGCAAACAGGGGCTGCTGAGCCAGTGCTGCCGTGTCTGTGCGTGCAAGGATGGGGCACCTGTGTGAGCTGGGGGAGAGGCCAGGGCTGCAGAGGGGGGATGTTGTTGGCAGCTCCATGAGGACGCTCTGGGACACTGCCCTGGGCTGTGCAGCGCACTGGGGATGGATCAGCCCCGGCTCTGCTGCTCCTTCCCGTCTGCCCCAGGGCCCTTGCAGAGCACCAGCTGTTGCTGCCCTCAGCTGCCATGGCAACCCTGGGACAAAGCGGTGCCAGGGCTGTTCCAGGTACAATTGCAGTGACACTCGTTGGTGCCACCAGGTGCCATGGCAACGGCCACAGGGACCCGTTCCTTGGTTTGGTGCCATGGCAACCAATGCCCGGAGCCGTTGTGATGGTTGGTGGCCATGGAAAGCTGCTCTGGGCCCTTGCTCAGGGCTGGTGTCAGTGCCCAGAGCCAGGGGGGATCCCTTGCTGGGGGCTGTGCCATGGCCACCTGCCCTGTGCCGCGCTGGCCGCTCTGGCACCAGGAACCAGCAGCCACCGGCACTGCCAGGGCCAAAGGCCAGGTCAGCCAGAAAGAAAGGGGCAGGGCTGGGCACTGTTTCCATGGCAACCGGCACTGGGGGGGACACCTGGGTCACCTGGCCTGGCAGTTGCCATGGAAACCCCCAGCAGGGACTGAGGGCACAGCCCCTGGCACTGAGACACTGCTGGGCCGGGTGCTGAGCACAGGGCTGAGCACGCAGAGATGGTTTTGTTCTTGCTGAGCTGCAGCACAGCCAAGGCCTGTCCTGCCCCTCGTCAGCCACGCTGGGGAGGGGCTGCGGCTGCGGGGGAGCTGGGCAGGGGACACAGCCAGGACAGGGGACCCCAACTGACCCCGGGCATAGCCCAGACCAGAGCACATCATGCTCAGGGTATGAAGGGGGGAAAAAGGAGGAAGGGGGGAATTTTGGAGGGAGGGCTTTTGCCTTCTCAGGGAACACTTAGGCAAGAGGGAGCCCTGTTTCACCAGTGGGCAGGGTCACTACCAAAGACACAGACAACAACTTAAGGAATTGTGTCATTTATATCATACACAGCTGCAAAGATTTACAAAAGGATAAGCTCAGCAAAGCACATCATCATTAGCAAAGAATTACAAAAGAAGCTCAGCAATCCATCATAACTCATTATTACATTTTGATGACCAATTCCTTAGTGAAACACTAGAGGTGATTTGGCAGGCAAAGATTCTGGCTGACTATCAAGGTACACCTTACAGACATCAGTAGTACTTTAGTGACACCGTTCTTCATTCTTTTTTCTCAATCTCATTCCAATTAGGAACAAGAATTCTGTTGACCATGGAGCTGGCACCTTTTTAATTCCAGAATAATTCCTCCAGGCCCTTTGCTGTTCAGCTTTCCCATGCTGTCTGTGGCTAACAAGGCTTGGGGGGCCCTTTCCCCTCTGGCTGGAAGGGGCCGGGTCCCAGTCCCTGAGGGGCACCCAGGCTCCTGGATGGAATTCCTGTGCAAGTCCCTCAGTGTCACAGCAGCCTTCACATGGAGCCCTGTGGATCAGAGCATTTCCCAAAGGGGCCCTTGAGGTAAACAGGGAGATCTGGTCTGGCAGGATGTGTAAAACAATATCCTGGCAGATCTACTTGTTCTCACACACAATCCTTGGCTGCAGGGACACATTCCCATTGTTCCTGCCCAGGTTTCAGGACTCAGAGTTGTCTTTCCCAGGAGCTGCTCCTTCAGCTGCCTCGGGAGGGCCTTTTGGCCTTCGGACCCACACTCTGGCTCCATTATTAGGGCTGCTGGATCCAAACCCTTTATCTCCATAAATGGTGGTGACTGGACGTGGATCTCCTTTTTTCACAATTGTTCTTAAAATTGCAATATTGATAATTGTGCTACCCTGTCACGGGGTTGAATAATCCAATCCTGGTCACTATTGTTTAACAGAATTACTGTAATTTCTCCTGGATATTCTGCATCAATTCCTCCTGCCATGACAGGAACACTTTGCAAGGCCAAGCTCCAAGGGAGCAGTTACCAAAGCAAAGTGTCCTGGAGGAATCTGAATTCCTGTTTCGGGATTGATAGCTCTCATTTGCTTTGAATTTATCCTAATGAATTCCAATGCATGAAGGCCCAGCCCTGCAGCCTCTGGGCTGGCCCTGCCAGGGGCCATCACAGCCAGAACAATTTCCCAGGCAGCCCAAGTCTCACTGCCCATGGCTGGATTTGCAAATTGGGGGCAGCCGTGCACAGCCAGGGGGTTTCCATTTCCATAGTGGGCCATTGTTAAGGGCATGGAGCACATCTGGGAGATGGGTTCTCCATGGGCAAAGGTTCCCATCTCCTCATTTTTTCAACTGCTCTTTTAACAACCCCTTCACCCTTTCAACCAATCCTGCAGCTTGTGGATAGTCTGGTACATGAAAAACCCTGCAGGCCTAATCCCTGTATTTTTCACAGGAACAGACAAAGCACTCTGCATCACAGTATCAGCACACCCTGTAAAAATAGCCAATTTCCTCCCTTCCTCCTTTTTTCATTGTATACAATCTCACAAAGTTGACCACTGACATTAGGGTCCTGGCCAATCCTGTTCTGTAGGGTATTTAGTGTTACATCCCTGAGCAGCCAAAGATACCAAATTAGTATCGTCAGCACTATTTCACATTATTATTATTTTATATGTACATATTGATATAGAAATATAGATATAGCTATGTAGATATAGCCACATATTAAAAAATATAAAAATATATATTATGGAATTATTTTCCTATAAATATGTATATAATAATTTTTTATATTGATATTTCACTTGCACAAGTGCATCTGAGCTCAAGATTAAAATCTTCTTCTGTTGCTCCATGTGGGAGCATTCCAAAAATAATTGTTCTTTCTGAAGGTGCTGTTTCCTATGCACTCTCAACAAATTCATTTTTGTCTGCCCAAACCCACAAGGTTGTTTCCTTTTCCATATGCAATTTTTGGATGCATTTGAAGACATGCAAATGCAGCTTCTTTTACGCGACTGCCCCACTACTCCCACAGGGCTCCAACCTCAGCCCTCTCCCGAGCCAGGGAACTCCAGGGAAGGGTTTCCCATCTGGGAATTTCTGATGGGACTGATTCCTCACATTTACACTGAACAAGTGACATTTTGTTGGCATCTGGCCAGACTGTGCCAGTTTTGTTTTGCCAGTGGGCAGGGTCAGCACCAAAGACACAGACTCCAGCTGAAGGAATCAGTGTCATTTCCTGCAGTTCAGAGCAGCAAAGAATCGCAAAAGGAGCAGCTCAGCAATGCACCCAACCATCCCCACCAAAGATTGCAGCAGTGATTTAGAAAGATCCAGCAGCATTTACCCTCAGCCTTTACCATCCCCCAGACCCACACAGCAGCTGGGGAAGCTGTCACAGCCAAGGGCTGCAGAGCCACCCCTGGGCACTGGGAATTCCTGCAGGTGCCTCCAGCCCCAGGTGAGGCTCCAACCCCGCTGGGAGAGGGCCCAGCTCTGACAGTGCTGAATGAACAAACTGACAGCACTGCTAGTGTGGCAACATCTGCTTTCATCCTCCTCTTGGGTCCCTCCCAAAGCCTGGCCAGGGCTCAAGGAGGAACCAAGGGAGGTGACTTTGACCATACAGCCCCAAACAAGGCCAGATGTCAGATTTCATGGCCTTGTCTGGCTTCTAAATACACAAAGGTCAATCCATGTTTCACTAAGGAGTGGCTACATCTATCACAGTGCTAATGACCATGCATATTTCATTAGGGAGCAGATACAAAGATAACCTTTGCTTGGAAGGTTCATCCAGAGGCCACCTTTGGCTCAGGGCCTGCTGTCCAGGCCTCACTCAGGGCTGGTGTCCAGGCCTTGGCACTTCAGGGACGTGCTTTAGTGCTGGGCTTGGCACTGCTGGGTGAGCGGCTGCACTGGCTGAGCTCAGAGGGCTTTTCCAACAGAAAGGATTCTGTGATTCCATTATTCTATCCACTGCATTCAGCTGGGGCTATTTTAGCAGCATTACTTTGCTCCAAAAGTTCCCTCTTGCCCAGCTCCTGTGGCCTGAGCCTTCAGCTCCTGGTGCTGAGCTGCTCATGCTGAACGAGACGGCTCAGAGAGAAGAACACAGTCCATGCAATTCCTTCTGGGACACGGAGAGGGGAGGCTGTGCAAACAGGAGCTTGTTTGCTGTGGCCTCCTCTCTGCCCTTCACGCCTTTCAGTGCTTTGAACCAGCCAAGAGCTTTTTCCAAGAGTGCAATGGAGCAGCTGTTCCTGCTCCCAGGCCTGGCTCTCTCCAGTCTCTGCCCTTGCCTGGTTCTGTCCCTCTTGCTGTGCCCTCTGTTCCCCCAGGGCTCGCTGGCTGCTGCCCAGGACTGTGGCACTGGCACAGATCCAGTGCTCCCGAGCCTCCTTTCTGTGCCCTTGCAGCTGCCTGGGCACAGCAGCCTTTTCCATCTGGAAGCTCCCCATGCACAGGGAGTGCCCAGCTCCGTTCCTTGCACAGCCTCCAGGAGCCCAGGGCTGCCATCTCCAGTCCCTGCTGCCACTGGGGGCTCCCAGGTGCCTCAGGCTGCTGTGACACCGCTGCACACGGGAGGGAAGAGGAGCAGGGGCTGTGCTCAAAATCAGCTCCCTGTGCTGCTGCTGCTGCTGCTGCTGCTGTGGGGTCATTTGTGCAGCCCTGGCCCAGAGTCAGGGATCAGATCCTGCCAGTCTCTTCCAGCCCTGGCTGCTCAGAGTTTGGGCCTTGGAGCCTCAGGTGGCCAAAGGCAGCTGCTGCTGGTCCCTCTGTGTGCCCGTGTTCAGCAGTGCTGCTCCATCAGTCTGTGCCCAGCAACGGGGAAAAGCCTCAGCCCTGCAGGGCCAGGAGCTGCCGGGCTCTGCCTGAGCAGCTCAGCCAGCAGGAAGGGAGCTGCTCCACACGGGAACCAGGAGCAAAGGACATTCCTTTGATAGGACAGGTTTTCTATTTAAAGGAAAAAAAAGGAAAAAGGAAAAAATTTGATAAATTGTAAAAGAAAATAATAAAATCCAAGTGTTAATGAAAAAAAAACCATACAGTTAATGAAAAAAACAAAACATAAATGCCAAGTTACATTCTTTGCATTAAGAGGTAAAGGATCTTTTTAAAAAGACAACTCAGTTATTTACATTGTAAATGTGCTGATGGCATGCATCCATCTTTGTGACCTCAAAAGCCTCTTAAAATATTTTGGGCTTTGTTTCCAATATTGGTATTTGAATTTGTGGTCAAAGCAAGAGGAAATTGCTTTGTGCCCTTCCAGCTCCAAGCAGGGCTGGGAATGGAAACTCTGTCAAAGCCCAATTCCTTTAGAAGATTGCCTTCCTTCTCACCCTGCAAATGAGCTGCACATTCCTTTTGAAACTGTCAGGGATTTCTTAGAGACACAAAGTCTCACTTATGGCTTTTTGCTCTGGTTTGGAAGTGCAGAAGGGCAATTCTCCATCCACCAGCTCTACACTGCACTGCCTCAGGAGCACGGCCCACTCGCCAGCTTTGGCCCACTCGTGGCACTTCTAGAGGAGGAAGAAAGTGCAAATGCACAATTCCAGCCAATCAAGAAGGAAGAATGGGACAGGCAAAACACCCTGTGCAGATCCAGGCGTTCAGCCGGGACTGTGGAGAGTTTGGGTCCTTGCCAGTTGGATGTGTGTCCCCAGCTGCAATCTCTGGGCCTGCAGCAGGGTCTCACTCACCTGCCAAAGCAGAAAGATCAGGCACTGTGCTCGCAACGGGCTTGTCTGATGCAGAGCTGTCAGAGCAATGTGAGGGCAGAGCCAGCCCAGCTGGGCCCAGGGCTGAGCCCAGCAGAGCCCTGGCAGAGCCCAGAGCAGCCTCAGCACCTGCAGAGCCCGGCTGCAAGGAGAGAAAGCAGAAACCGCCCGTCAGCTGAGGGCTCCTGTGCCCTTGTGCCAAGGCCTGCGGTGCCCAGGCCATGCTGGCTGTGCCCAGAGCTGTGCCCAGAGCTGCTGCCTTTAGCAGCAGAGCAGGAGGGCAGGACATGTGCCCAGCCTGCAGCCAGCCAGGGCACATCCAGCCCTCAGCAGCTGCCCAGAGCAGGATGCTCCTGTGCTCGCTGCCAGCTCCCAAAAGCTCTGATCCCACCCTGCCAAGCACACAGGGACCCAACTCACACCAGCCACGGCTGCAAGAATAGCTGCTCCCAAACCATGGCCTCAGCCTTCTCCAAGGCCACGGCCCATCCATGCCACAGCTGCTCCCCAGCACTTCCCCATCCAGACTGGACCACCTGGAACGCTTCCTCTGGAAAAACAAACAACACATTATTAAAAGAGGTTAGATGCAAAAAGGGAAAACAAGAAAAAGAGTAAAAACTCTTATTTCTGTCAGGGTCTTGAGGAAGGCCCAACCCCTGCATGCCAGGGAAAAACACAGCCATGGGTGAGGGAAGCCCACACTTTCTCTCTTCCCCCTTGCACTGACCCCCAAAATCACAGTGACCCCAAAGCAAACAAGGGCAGTGGAGCAGCCCAAGCCCTTCCTTGCCTGCACAGCAAAGCAGCTGTGCACAGGTTCTGGAGTCCCACCTCTGCTCCCACCATGGGGCTTTGTTTGTGTCGGGCTGGCTGCCCCAGCCCCAGCCCGGGGCACGGTGGGTGCTGGGGGCTGTTGGCAGGGCCAGGAGCCCACTCCCATTTCGTACCCACCCCAGGCCATGCCCCAGCCCTGCCAAAAGCAGCTGGGGAGCGACTGAAGAATGAGTTGCATCTGCCCCAGCAAGCGGGGAGCCTTTTGTTCCCAGCCAGGCTGGGCCATGCCCAAATCTGGCAGCATTTCTCCGGGTGGGGACTCATCTGCAAATTCCCTGTGGAGTTTGGCTTTGAAGAAGGTGCCAGAATCAAAGTCCATCACCTTCAGCCTCCAGTGGCCAGGCTGAGGAAGAGCTTGTCATCCTTGCTGTCACCCTCGCTGTCTCCAGCAGCAGCAGCAGCAGCAGCAGCAGCATCCCCACCCCGTACAGCTTCTCCAGGGGCTCCTTCTCCTTCCCTGGGGGCAGACCAGGCTCTCAGGGCTCTGCCCAGGGCCCCAGCTGTCAGGGAACCAGGACAAGCAAAACCAGCTTGGATGGCAGCCACCAGTGCTGGGCAGAGCAGCTCAGCTCCAGCACAAGGGCTGCGTGTTCCCATCCCATGACCCCGGCGCAGTGACACAGGCAGCACAAAAACGGCTGGGTTCCTTTGCTTCTCATTGCCACGGCATGTGTGGAGCTGGAACTTACCAGGGCTCTGGATACTCCAGGGACCTGGAGAACCATTTCCAGCAATTGGGAAAATCCTAGGTGCTCCATCCACCCATAGATGAGGTCTCCAAATTGGCCCCAAAATGAAACTGGGTCCAGCTTTTAGAGGCCAAAAAGAGCAAATCCAAGAGACTTGATGATATTTTTAGCCCAGAAAGCCCTGCAGCTGATGGCACAATTCACAATCAGCAGGGGACAAAGCGAGGCCAAAGCTCAGACCTCTGCTGGGAGCCTTTCTCCTCAAATACCCTTCAAACAAGCCTCCATGCAAGTCAGTTGGGAAGGTTTCTTCAAATGATACATTTCTGGCACATAACTACACAGGGTTAAGTGAAAGATTCTAAAGCAGCTGCTCTGGAGTCAAAAAGGCAGCACTAAGAGTCCCTGTCATCTCTTTGTAGCTAAATCACACTTTTGGGGAGTTGAAGGAGTATGGAACAAGCTAGAGAGCGGACCTCTGAGTGTTTTAGATGATGCCATTGCTTTTTCTTCTACATAGACAGGAAGGGTGAGTTTGGCTCACATCTCCACCGCATGGCTCACAAGGCCACAAGACTTGTAGTTACAAGAGCTTTGAAGGATTTCTTGGCCAAGAAGGCACGGCCAACAAGGATATTTGTGTTTTGGAGCCAACCCTTCAATATTTCATCTTATGGACTCATCCTACAGTGTAAGCTTCCTTAGCCAATCATGCTATGACACACAAACCTACAGCACTGCATCCTAAACTTCTTGTTTACCATTGTAACTGATTTGATTTTTTCTGGATCCTGAACTCTAAAACTCTAAACTTTCCTCCACTTCAACTTTCCTCCCCGTGTCTCTGCTATAAACTAGAAATCCTCATTCTCACTTCTAGCACCTAAGTTTGGAAGCCCTTTCCAAGGTCTCAGATCAAATCCTGTGTTTAATTCTAAGCTTTGCTGACAAGACCAAAGGTCTGAGATTTCTCTGCATTTGGGTTTCCAATAACACTGATGGTGTTAGTTGCAGAGTGCCCAGGATCCCTCTTGCAAGTCAACTCTGGCAGGAACAAGGCGGCTGCCGGGCGGCTGCTTGTGGCCTCTGACAGCCCATTGCCCAGGGCTTGCCAGCACCCCAGCCCCTCAGGGGCTGCCCCAGCCTGGCCAAGCTGCCCGGCAGCAGCGCCGCAGCCCCACAGCAGCTCCAGAGCAGCCCCATCCAGAGGCACCTGGGAGCCCTCAGCAAGGCAGCCAGCAGCACCCGGGCAGGAGGACACGGATGGCGCTTCCTGCCCGGCACAGGGCTTGTGGCCATCTCCAGGCACCGCTCTGGCAGAGATCCCCACGGCCTCAGCCCCTGCCCAGCCGCTCTGTGGGCAGCACAAAGGCTTCAGCAGAACTACCAAAGGCCAAGGGCCTTCTGGCCATTTTCCCTGCAGCACTGCACACCTGGGCAGCTGGCTGAGCGCAAGCACCGTTTCCCCCCTCCTCCCCTATGCCCTGCGGACCCTAGGCAGCAAAAGAAAGATCCTGGGTGTCTGTGTATTATAACATAGTCTCTATTTACATTGTAAAGGAAAAGAAAAAAATGAAAAGAACAATCTTGAAGAAAAAGAAATATCCTCCTGACTCAGGAGGTCCCCGCAAAAAGAGCTTCTGGGATCAGCTCTCCACAGAGCTCCGGCAGGGCAGGCAGCTGAGCCGTGAGAGACGAGGCTGTGTCTTCCATGCCCTGCGCAGGTGATTTTGGAGCCACTGGAACCTGGAGATGGGAGCCCGCTATCCTGACTTGAGGATGCACAGTGTTTGAATTGCCAGGCTTCCAATGGCGTGGCTGACATCATTTGTTTTGTCTTCTAGGGCAGCGAGAGAGAGGAACAGAGGCAAGGTCAGATCCCGCTTGTGCAGGGAGCCCAGGAGAGCCCCCTGCCAGGGCCATCTCAGCCGTCTCTTGCCATGGCCAGGAGGGAGCAGGGAGCAAGGGGATCAGCCCGAAGCTGCTGGCTACCAATGGCCCACGTGGCCCTGAAATCTCCGAGTGCTTTGCCCACGGGAGCATAGCCCTCCGCAGCCGGGGCAGGGCTTGCAGCTCCCCGCGGCAGCCCCCGCTGTCAGCCCGCTGCCCTCACACACTCACCAGTGCAGATCAGCTGCAGCTCTTGCTGCTGCCCCCTCAGACGCCGCCCGGCCATGCCTGTGAACACAGAGCCTGTCACGGCCCCAGCGGCACAGCTCCCTGCCAGCGGCGCTGCCGGCGCTGTGGCCACACGGGCTGCTGGCCCGGCAGGGCTCAGCCCGGGCCCTTGCCGCACGCTGCCGCCCCAGGGCACGGCTGTCAGAGGGCGGCAGCAGCAATGCCCAGGCCAGGTGGGGCTCCACGGCGCCGGGCCCGGCTGGCGATGCCGGGACAGCAGGCAGGGCCGGGGCCGAGCTGCGGCGGGCCGGGAAGGGGAAGGACAGCCCGGGCTCGTGGCTCACCCATGAACCTGATGGCTGTTTTGCGGAGAAAATAAGAGAACCCCACAATTTTGAAAAAGTTGTAAAGCTGGTATGTGTATTACAGCGCTGGATGCATTTGGAGATTGCTCTCCTCAAAAAAGGCATGCGTACCTCTGAGAACTTCAGGTCTCTTTTTATCTCTCTCTCAAATACATAGGCATACAGTTTCCCTATAGGTTCATACATGTTCATTTTTATGGGTTTTGCGTGACATTTACCGCTAGTTCCTTTGTATCAGAAAAAATTCCGAGGTCAGGTTGACTTGCCCTTGCAGCAGTCCCTGTCACTCTCTATCATCTTCTGTCTCCCCACCTTTATCTCTGTCCTTCACTGAAGTAACTTCATTGAGCTTAGGCCTTGCAGTTTGGCTAAATAACTATGGTTTCTAACCACAGACTCAACTCAAAAATGTACATTTCACCGAAATTTAAAAGGATTTCTATCCTGGAAAATTTTCACTTTGCCTCAGTGTCCTGATGGGATTAGAGTACACTGTGCACCAGTGTTGACAAAAGGCTTGTATATCTATGGCTCTGGTGTGTCAGGGATCCACGCAGCCCAAGAGACACAATTTTCCTGGGTCTCTACCTGGCTAGAGTCCAGGGCCTCTCTTGTTGTGGCTACCGTTCCCTCCCTGGGCGTATATTCTGGATGTTTCTTCAAGGGGATCTGACATATCATCCTCCCTTCTGCTATACCTGGCAGCTCGGTCACGGGGAGCTGGGGCTTCATTCATTTGGGTGGAAATCCCTCTCTTAGTAGTTTCTTCCTTTAGCTCACATACCCATGCTGCTAGGACAGCGATGAGTTTTCCATTCCACCCTCTCATGTCTTGCCCATGTTCATAGAGGAAGAACCACAGGTCCACTCGTGGGTGTACTCCCTCTCCCTAGCTGGGGGCTGTTGGGCTCTGACACTGGGGCCTCTGGTTTGCACTGGTGCCACATGGGAACTGTCCTTGCTCATCTCCTTCCTCATCTTCTCTCTGAATTTTTCCTGTTCATCCTTGAGACAACCACAGCAGAGACATGAGTGTGCATCAGGCCATGGACGATGGTCTCATCATTCCTGAGTTTTCTTGCTACAGAACTCACTGTCTCGGTTATCCACAAAATGCATTGTTCCCATGAAGCTGGAGTATTCAGATGGCCCGTGCTGTGAACGGCTCCACCACATTTGCACTGGGCACCTGACCTTGTCAGGCTCAATGTGTTGTCTACCCCTGCAAAAAGTTATCTCCAATACTGCCATTTGTTTTAGTGTTGGAGGTCAGAATTTTTCCTTTATTTTTTCTTGGGCAGCACCCAGCCCTCTGCCCCCTCCAGAGCCTGGCCCCAGTGGCTGCTGGTTGCCTCACAGGGCTGTAGGGCAGGGGAGGCCAGTGCTGGCCACAGGGAGAGCCCGGCCCAGGGGCTGAGCCGGCACCAGCTGCACCCTCCTGGCACTCTCCAGCTGGCAGAGGGCAGGAGCAGAGCGGCCGAGCACCTGCGCCGGGCCCTGCGGTGCCAGGACAGCCCACAGGAGCCCCTGCAATAGGCGGCCATCAGGTTCATGGGTGACTCATGAGCCCGGGCTCCCTGCCTGCCCCACCCTTCTTAACACCACCCAGCCCCACCCTTCCCCACCCTACCCAACCTCTGTCTGCCCAGCCCTGCCCAACCCCACAGTGCTCTGCCCTGTTCTGCTCCACCCAACCTGGCCTTGCCCTAAATCACCGTGCTCTGCCCAGCACTGCTCCCCACAATCCGGCCCCACGCTACCCCACCCTGCCCCACCCTGCTCACCCCTGTGCCATCCTGCCCCACCCCACTCTGCCCCACCCTACCACACCTTGCACCAGCCTGCCACACCCTGCCCCTCCCCTCCCCACCCTGCTGTAGCCCTGCCCTACCTCGCCATGCTCCACCCTATACTGCGCTATCCGACCCGGCCCCACCCTGCCCTACCCTGCCCCGCCCTGCCGCAGCTCGGCCCTATCGCTACCTGGGGGTCTCTGCACAAATCACCAACCGGACGGGACTGCTGGGGAAAGCGTCTCGAGCTGTTTATCTTCCAGCACCAATCTCATTACATGGTTATGGCAATGGGAAGATGCCAGCAGCTCACATCTGTCGCAGACATCTTTTGTGAAAAATCCTTTCTTAGGATTTTTCTCCTTTCTGAGAAGCTGCACTTTCAGCAACAAGATGTAAACAATGATTATTTGCAGCTGTAGAATGCAACAGGTCCGCCTGTGATTAGCCCCTCTTAGATGGTTTTATTTAATGGCCAATCAAGACAGAGCTATTTCGGACAGAGTCCGAGGGAGCTGCCTTTGTTATCATTCTTTTCTATTCTATTCTTAGATGAGCTAGCTTCTGAGGAAACCTTTTCCTTTCTTTTCTTTTTAGTACGTTTATAATGTAATATATATATATATCATAAAATAATAAATCAAGACTTCTGAACATAAAGTCAATATTCTTGTCTCTCCTTTCATCTGAAAACCCATGTGACCACTGTCACACACATCCCCAGAAGCAGACAAAGAACTTCATGTTACAATTTACTTTAAAGTTTTTGACCAATCACACAAAGCAAAAGCATATTGACAAGAGTTCTATCCAACCACTGTAAGCACACGTACCTTCACTCAAACAATGCTCGCTTATTTTGAATATAATACCTGCTCGCAAGCATTAAAATACAATCCACAGGGCTCCATTATTAAGCTTAAAACTTCCTAATATCTTGGTAGATAAACTTTTCTGTAGCTTAGGGAGGTATTCGAGCCAAGCATTAGTACTCAGACCCTTCCTCTATTTGTCCTTACTTTTCTACTTCTTATAAAAATTTTCTGCTGACAAAACTTATGGCTACTGCTTAACTCTAATCACAGTTTGACTGTCTCTGAGGCCTGCATTTTGTAGCATTCCTAAAACGCTCTGATTTTCAGGATTCCCACAGGCCCCAGCCCTGCCTGCTGTCCCGGCATCGCCAGCCGGGCCCGGCGCCGTGGAGCCCCGCCTGGCCTGGGCATTGCTGCTGCCGCCCTCTGACAGCCGTGCCCTGGGGTGGCAGCGTGCGGCAAGGGCCGGGCTGAGCCCTGCCGGGCCAGCAGCCCGTGTGGCCACAGCGCCGGCAGCGCCGCTGGCAGGGAGCTGTGCCGCTGGGGCCAAGATGAACTCCTTGTTCTCAGAGACGGCCGGGTTTCCCATGATGAAGGAGCAGCAGGGAGAGCTCCAGGATCTCAGTCAGGGTGAGCGAGGGCAGCAGCCTGGCCAGGTGAGCTGCAAAGCCTGAGCAGGGAGCTGCAATCCCTGTCCCGACTGCAGTGGGCTTCGTCCCATGTGTTGACAAGAGGTGGCGTGGACAGAGCACACAGAGATTTCAGGGACACGGGCGGAATTCCTGGCCCACAGCTTGCTGCAGATCCTGTTGGCAACACCTCTCTCTCGGCCATGGCAAGAGTTGGGTGGGGTGGCCCTGGCAGGACGGTCTCCTCAGGTCACTCAGATCCAGGCTCTGACCATGGCTCTCTTTCTCTCTGTTCCAGGCCTAGAATCCCCTAAGAACAATGCCAGCCCATCCTGCTCTAACATTGAAAGTCATGCTAAATTAGCCCTAAGACCTGAAGAAATAGGGTCCTTTTCTGGATCCAGTGAACCAGTGTCCCAAGAACAGCACCAGGAGACACAGAAGAGGATACCATCTCCCATTGCCACTGGAGCTCTAGACATAGTTGATGATTGGTACAGCTGAGCCTGTGGGAAGCTCGTGTGGCTTCAGCCCTCTCCCTGCCTGTAGATAGCTCCCTCCCTCCAGCCCTCAGACACTGTCCATCCACTTTTGCCCCTGCAACCTCCCTCCCATTTGACAGCTCCATCTCACCAGCCCTCAGACCATGCCTATTCCTATGTTTTCCTTCCACTCTTCCTTTTGATAGCTCCATTTCTCAAGCCCTCAGACCCTGCCTGCCCATTCCCTTTTTCCCTCCCATATCATCACTTTGCTTTGCCTTTCATTAATAAACACTTTGGCTTCTTCACTTTGCCTGCATCCCTGTGGAGCTGAAGCAAATCTGGGGCCCTGGGACACACAGGCTCCTGCTGCCGTTCTCTTCCAGGCCCTGTTTTGTGTCCAGACCAGAGGAACGAGGGCAGGTCAGGCTGGAAAGGTCCCTGTGCTGAAGGTGCAGTTCCACAGCACCGTGCAGTTCCAGATCTTGCTGAGCACACTGAAGGCCAGCAGTAGGACAAGGAGCCTGTGTGTGTCAGGGACCAAAGTTGTGTCTAAAGCCCTGCCATGTTTGGTCCCCTGCTGTGCACGTCAACAAGATAATGAAGAGCAGAGAATGAAGGAAACCTTATGGTTTAACTGGTGGGAATTTGACCCTTAAGGGAAACAATGGGAAGCTGGTCAATCGATGGGAAGTGAACCTGTGAAAGAGGAACGATGCACAATGGAGCTGTGGTTGGCATGGAGGGGGTATCACGGGTCACTGCAGCCTCATCTCATGCACTGGCCAAGCGTGAGATGACGTTGTAACTGGAAAAACTCCACTGCAGAGGAGGAGATGTCAGGCCTGGTTCTGGGCTGGAGGGATGAAAAGGACAAAATGCCCGTCCTTTTGATGCAGGGGATGCCCTGGATGGGGGCGGCCTGCCTGCCCTTCCCACTGGAGCATCATGCTGAGATGCCCTGAGAGCAGCCCAGTGCTCCTTGCTCCTCTCTGCTGACCCATGAGCGTTTGTCTGCTTTTGGGATGGCCCTGGCTGTGTCAGGGCTTCTCTGTGGACACGAGACAGGCGGTCCTGTCCCGCTGGGCCCCAGCAGTGCCTCGCAGCAGCCCGGCACCCATGTCAGGATGCTGGCCAAGAGAGGCCCTGGAAGCTGAGGCAGCTGATTTGAAGCTTTTGCAGATCCACACACAGGGGATGGCCAACAGCACTCCTGAGGGGTCTCCCTAATTCAAAGAAATCGGCAGACAAATGCATTGTCCGCCAAAAGCCCTTTTATTGAGCTGGCAGGAGGGCAGGGGTCTGCACCCCATTAAAATGCTTCTCTGCCCCATGCATACTTTAGTGGGATGATGTAAGAAATGGATCTCCAAAATGCCATCCATCTTGACTCTGCTGAGGTGATTCGATAGGCAGTGCGTTAGAAATACATTCTGTCAGGTTCCTGTACTTGAAGCTAATGTCCAGGCGCTGGCCAGGAGCGGCCTCCATGCCCTAAAGCAGGACTTCTTCCTCATGGCTTCCCTGCACAGGGGCCATTTTATCCTTGCCCTTAGTTCTTCTGGTACACTGTGTCTAAAGCTTTTTGTCAAGTCCCTCTCCTGTCAAGTTAGGCCAGCCAGGTTTTTCTTATGCTAACTGGTGCTAAGTGCTTGTGTAGGTCTGTGCCCAGTACTTGTTTACTTATGTGAATTGCTTGTGCTTATGTCAAACAAAGGCCTTGTTTCATTCTCCCCTTCTCTTTATCCTGATGCAATTTTTTTTGCAAGATCCTCTGCAAAGTCCACAGTACATATGTACTGTTCTGCTGCTGTTTTAATTTTCTACCACATCCATCGGTTTATGATGGTTAACAGGTGGGGTAATTTTTTTGCAGTTTGAACTGGTGTGCTGAGGAAGCTAAAAATCTGAGGAGCTGTTGGTTGTTCCAGATTTGTCCATCACAAGAAGATATCTGACTCATGATGTTCTCTTTCTTTCTCTCTTTTGGTGATGATTTCAGTAACAACTTTGACACCGGATTTGAGTGTCCATCAGGCTCTGTTAGATGCATTTCTGACTTCTGCCACTAGCCATTCTATATTAGGCTGGTACGGCATTTGCTTTAGAACATTAGTGTCCTGTGCGGTTTGGAATTTTGGCACTTGGTGATACCCATCATGTGCATTCTGCAGTATCTCAAGAGAAGTTCTTGTGTGGTGCAGCTGAAGTCGCACCCACTTTTGGTTGTGAAATTACAAATAGAGAAGTTAGTACCATTAGGAGTTTCATTAAAAGACTCCATTGTAATAGTTGTGCAAGCAGATCTCACACAGGCACAGCCTCTTCCCACATAACACACCTGTGACTGTGCATGGGTAACTGGGATCATTTCAGAAATACAAGTGCTGCCCTCAGCATGCAGACACCTTTCAAGCACTGCATTTTTGCACACAAAATTCAGTGCATCCCTTGGTACACATGCTTTGATACTAAGAGTTTGCAAGCTTCTAGTTTTCTTGTTGAAAATGGCCCAGACATTATGCTGAATGGGTTTGACAGTTACGTGAATTCTTAGAAGTCCAAGGGCCAAAATCAAAACGACACAGTATTTTGTTTCATTCTTAATGGTTAATACAAAAGACTGCAGGGTTCTGTTCATTCTATGTGAAATTGACCAATTGCAACCAAGTGTGGAAGTCTTTTTCAATATGCTTTTGTGGTTTCATTTTTAGCCATGATTTAGTTAATTCTTCTGGCAATTTCCCCAGCTCTCCTTTTTTTAAGTTTTCCTGAGATTACAGACCGTAGCCACACACAGCTGAGCTTGTATACACTGAAATGCTTAAGAAATGTTACTCTGTAGTTTTCCCATAAAGCCATCAACTGCTTGAAAATCCTGCAGTGTATTGTTGGCCAGGGTGGATCATAGGTTAGCTGCCAGGCTTTGGGTTTGGGCAAGTCACAGCAGGGTTGATCTGAGAGGAGCTTGTATCTGTCCAATATAAGAACTCACAGTGCTTACTTTCTTGAGTAAGACTTCTTGATCAATAGAATTTAATAGTCCCAGTTCAGACCCAAACCATCCCCTTAAGTCTTTTTTATACCTATGATTTGGTGTCTGGGAATGTATCCACAGCTCCCATTCTTTTAGGCTTTGCTGTATGAGTGGGCAGAATTGCTGTTTAATTATGGAAATATTAGCTTGTATCTTTACCTCCAGCTTTTCCAGAGAGTACTGTGGATTTAGAGGCAACAATTGTTCATTTGTTTGTCTTACCCCAGAGTGAAAGACTCTATTATTTCACATATGGGTCCTGTTCTACGGAGTTGTTTGCTGATGTAAAGTTGTTTGTTTTGATTTTAATTTTAAATGTCTGTTGTGTGACCCATTCCGTTTTGCTCCTTGTCGAGTACTGAAGCACGGTAGCTGGTTCCTTCAGATACATGGCCTGCCTTTAGGCAAGCATTTCAGAAACTTTCAGAAACCTTACATTGGCCCCTGGTAGTATTACAAAGGATACTTTACCAAGTTCCCAGTACAAATAGTTGAGTATCCTGAGTACCTCAGCCCATCAGAGGATGCAGTTGTGCTATTTGATTCCATGCACATCTGGGTCGCCATCACATGGTCATGGAATTGGACATGATATACCTGAATAGAATGATTGTGCTCCTGGCTACCCCTCCAACTTGATAGGTTACTATTTCTGATGGCCTGAAATATCCCAAGAATGAAATTCAATTCTCAAAAGCAGATCCTGTAGGAGACCTGTTCCATGTACTAAGCGTACAAGCAGGCCAAACTTCTGCACTTGCCAGGGTTCCTGCCAGGTTCACCAGGGAAAATGGCTGCTCGTGCCAATCCATTCTCTTGCCCAGAAGGCACCCGCTTGTGTTTGGACACTGGCTGCTGGCCACAGACAGACGGGCAGCACCCACAGCATTGGCCATCATATGCTGGGCTGATGTTTTTATCCAGAGAGTAAGAAAAACAGCCATAAACACACAAGTCAACTTGACAGTATCTCTGTAAGAATGTCATTGTCCTGTCAAAGTCAATAGTGGATGGTGGTTTTGTGCTGCAGATATTCACTTCCGAGCAAAAATCATTCCAGGAAGGGACAACAGCTTCTGCCTCTGATGGATACCCAGTGTGGCCACCAATTGCTCCAGGTGCTCCTGCTAACAGCCACCTGTTGGCAGGAAAGATTACATAGACACCAAGCCATGTTGGCTTTGGCTGTCCTCTGGCAGAGATGTTCTTCTGGGGCCACAGGTCTCTGTGGCAGGAGACAGGCACCAGCATTGGCAGGCCTTGGGGATGGCAAATCTCGTTTGCCAGGGACTCTTCCACAGCTGCTGCTGCCAGCGCTGCCCAGGGGACAGAGCAGCATTGGTGCTCTGGGCCACAGCTCCCATGCCTGTGTCACGCCCCTGCGAGTGTGCCGGCCAGCCAGCACCAGGAATGGTCCCAAAGAGGCCATGGTGGGGCCTGTGGAAGGCCCCGGTGCCCTTCCTGCTCTGCTGCGTTGGCAGCCGTGGGGGCTCATTCTGCTGCCCTGAGCAGGCAGAGCAGAGGAGCAGCTGCTTCTTTTTTGGGCCCTTGCTAAAGTTCCTGCTGGGCTGTGTCTTCAACACTTGGGGCCAGGCTTGGAGCACTCCTGCAAGGCTTGGAGGGTCCTGCAGACCCTCTGTGAATTCATCACGTGCCTTTGGCAGGAAGAGACCACCGATGCGGGCACGGGCATCTTGGAGAACCTTCTGTTCCTCGATGCCGAGACCAGTGCTGCCATGCTGGATTTGCTTGTGGAGAAGGATGTCTCCAATCCAATGCAAGTAAGCAGCCTGGGGCAAGGGCTCAATGACCCCAGCAGTGGTGTGGCGCCTCGAGCTGGGTCTGCTTGGCTCCCTCGGCCTTTGAGGCCGGGCCCAATGCACTTGGAAGGGAAGCACTTCTCAGGGGAAGTTGCTGCTCTGGCAGCTCTGTGAGTTTGCCCGTGCCTTCTGCAGGTGCCCGCCATGGTAAGGTACATCCACCAGTGGCTCATGGCCAATGAGTCTGCTCGGCACAGGCTGGACAAGGCCCTTCTGGAGCTGACCGAGAAATACCCCTGTGATGTGCTGATCACCCTCTTGCGCTGGGCCCCATCGTGTGACAGGTAGGGCGGCCCCACGTGCCTGGAGGGCTTGGAGTGCACCAGCCTGTCACCCTGTAGAGCCTGTCCCTGCTGACTGCCAGACAGGCAGGGAGTTTCAGGATCCTCTGGCTCCTCTGTTTTCCAGTGCTGCCATGTCAGCTCCTGAGCCTGCTGCCACGCTCCCTCCCTGCCCCTCGGGGCCCCTGTACCCACGTGGGCTGGCTGGCCGCTGCCGGCCAGGGGCAGTGGGCAGAGGCAGGGCTGAGGGCCAGCGCGGGCCCCTGCAGCTGCCCAGGCCATGGCGCTGTGGCCAAGACAGCCTTGACACAGAGCTCTGACCCCACAGAGCTGCCGCCACCATGTGGGCATCCATCATGTCCTCGAGCAGGACTGCGGAGCCGGCGCTGCAGCTACTCCTCGATGTGCTGAGCACCTGGCCAGTGCGCAGCGTGTACACCTCCGATGGGGACAACGCAGGAGTCTTTGCCCTGGCTGTGAGTTTCTGGAGCTGGCCTTTGCCAGCCCCTAGGCTGCCTCTCCAGCAGCCAGCTCTCTGTGCTCCCCCCCAGCTGCATCCTTCTGCCTCAGACACTGCGCTTAGGGGCTGGCTTCAGGGGCGCAAGGCTGGCTGCTCCCCCTGTGTCTTCCCCAGTCTCTCCCTCGCACACTCGGGCCCTGCCACGTGCATGTCTTGGCCACTGCGCCTTGTCTTTGGCTGTTTTATTTCTTGCAGGCAACCATGGCGCTGTGGAGAGTCTTCAATCTGACCTGGCGCTCGCCTGTTTTTCTGGAGTATTTCCCCAGTCTCATTCTGCATCTGCTATTCCAAGTGTACATCAGCATGCAGGAGATGCCAGAAGAGGTTGAGACCTTCTGGAAGGGATGCCAGGAGAAACACGGCCTCTCCACCAACCCCAACAGATGCTCCATGCCAGTCCTCCCAGTCTCCCCATCCCTCCCATGCCCCCAGGGCAGGAGCCGGGGCTCCCAGTGTGACCTGGCCTTTGCTCTGCACACAGCTTTGCGCTGCAGACCCTGAAGGCCCTGCTCTGCCAAATGCGCTATGAGCACGTGGTGCTGTCCATGGAATGCAAGTGTGCCTGGGACACGCTGCTCCGTGCCTACACCCACCACTGTGCTGTGGGTCTGCTGGCCAGGTGAGACCTCGTTCTCCCCACCGCCCCTCTCCTTTGTGCCCGCAATGCCCCACACAGTCCCCGTGGTCATGGGCAGCAGGGCCTTGTCACCAAGGGAGGGATGAGCAGACTGGAAAAGGCTGGCAGAGGAGCGTGCCCGGGAACAGCCGCCTCCCAAAGCGCCCCTGGGCTGCTCAGGAGCAGACCAGAGCTCTGCCAGTCAGCCCTGGGAGAGGTTTACCCGTCCGGCCCAGGAACAATGGTGCCTTTTTCTCCCTGCCAGGGAGATGCACCGTGTCTCCATCATCTGGTGTTGCAGCATGGCATCCTGCCTCTTTGACCTGCTCAGCCAAGGCATTTCAGATTAGGAACTGCCCGCCCTGGCCTTCCTGGTGGAGGTGAGCCCCATGGCCAGTGCTGCCTGGCTGAGCTGCCTCCCAGCTCTCTGCCCTCTCATAGCCGCAGCTGCCTAGGACACTGCCTGTGCCCTTTGCTGCTGCTTTGGCTCGGCCCTGTGTACTTCTGAGCTCCTGCCAGCTGGGCACCTCTGTGCCTGCTCTGTGCCTTTCAGCTCCTGGATTGCCTGGACTTGAGCGAATGTGGTGAAAAAGTCCTGGAGATCTTGATGAGGCACCTGCAGAGCGAGTCCAGGCAGATGCATCGCGTGGCACTCCGAGGCCTCGTGGTGCTCACCTCGATGGTGAGAAGGAGGCAGCAGCTGAAGCTGTGCTGGCAGCGTGGGGCTGGGGCAAGCAGCCCCTTGGGCTTAGCTGGGCTTGGCAGCTGTGGCAGCTGCTTCCAGCTCTCCAGGGTCGCTGTTCAGGGTCGCCTGAGTGCTTCGGGACAGGCCTTCGGCCTCTGAGCCCTGCAGCAGTAGCAGCAACAGCAGCAGCGTGGGGTTGCCCAGCCTTGTTTTGCACACAGGATCCAAGCATGTACAGCCTGACTGAAAGCCTTGGGAAGCTACTGTGGGATAGGGATGAAGACATTGTTGAGATGACCTTCGTTGTGCTATGCCTCCTGCTGTGTCAGAAAGATCTGGCAATAGCCAGCCCCATCGCCCTGCAGCTGGCTGAGGCGCTCTGGCACCTCTTTGACAATGTGAGGCTCTGTGCCCCCAGCCAAGGGCACTTGGGTGGCGCCTTGGGCCTGGGCACAGGGAGGTCTGCAGCAGCTGATGTGGAGGCCTTTTGCTTCCTTTCCAACAGGACAACAGCCTTGTGCAGCTGCTCTCGATTTGCCTCTTCCAAGACGTGATCACGCGGGTAGTGGCAAAGGGAGAAAAACCTCTGAAGAAGCATGTGAGCCAGAGCCTGCTCCCACTCTTCTTACACTGCCACCATGAGGACCGGCCTGTGGCACAGGTGAGGCCTCCTGGGTGTCCCCATGGGACGGGGCTCAGCTGTCTCCCAAGCCCCTGGCACCTGACGGGCTCCAGCCTCCTCCTGGCCTTGGCACAGAGATGCGGGTCCTGTGCCCTGGGATGCAGTACCATCTCTGTGTCTCTGCTACTCTGCAGGCCTCTTGGGAAACGCTGCTTTCTGCAGTAAGGTTCCTGAAGAGTAAGGATCTCAAGCAGCTGCTGAAGACCAATCAGATGTGGAGATGTGCTTGGTAAGGACAGACTGGAATCCCCAGCCCGATGCCTGGAGAAGCTGCCTGCCCATGGCGCCCAGTCTCTGGGGCTGGCAGCTGTGGCCCCTGCCCAGTGCCGCAGGCAGGGGCACCAGCCTGTGGCCCACACGCCGCTCCCTTCCTTGGGCCGTGCGGGCTCATCTCCAGGCTCCTCTGGCCCCAAGCACGGTGCCGACGGAGCCCCGAGCCAGCTGGGCTCTGCTGCGGGGCGGCACCATGGCTCGCCGGGCCCTCCACCCCGTCCTGAGCCCGGCGCCTGCGGCTGCTGGCCGGGCCCCAGGGCTCTGTGGGCAGGGCGAGAAGCGCCGGCCCTAGGGAGCGCCTGGCCCAGGGGCAGCGCCCGCATCAACCCTTTCCCTCCGTGCCCTGCCACTCTCTGCAGCTGGCAGAGGACAGGAGTGGAGCGGCCGAGCACCTGTGCCTGGCCCTGCCGTACCTGCAGAGTGCACAGGAGCCCCTGCAAGAGGCGGCCGTCAGGTTCATGGGTGAGCCTCAAACCCGGCTCCCTCCCCTCCTGCCCCGCTGCAGCTGGGCCCCAGTCCCGCCTGCTGTCCCGGCAGCAGGATCCGGGTGCGGGCATGTGCAGCCCCCGCCTGGCCTGGGCATTGCTGCTGCCGCCCTCTGGCAGCCATGCCCTCGGGTGGCAGCATGCGCCAGGGGCCCGGGCTGAGCCCTGCTGGGCCAGCAGGGCGTGTGGCCTCAGGGCTGACAGCGGCCGTGTGCTGCAGCTGTGGCTCTGAAGGCAGGATACGCTCTGTGTTCCCCAGGGATGGCCAGGCGCCACCTGACAGGGCAGCAGCCGCAGTTCCGCATCATCTGCAGTGGTGAGTGAGGCCCGCGGGCTCTCGGCGGGGCCTGCCGCTGGCAGCTGCGTTCCCTGGCCCGCCCGCCGAGGGCTCCGCTCCCTGCGCGCCCCGAGGGCAGCGTGGCCACAGCACAGACACCTTGCAGGGGCCTGCGGCACATTCCTGGCCAGCAGCTGCCAGCTCGTCCTTCTTGTCTCCTGCTTCCTCCAGGCTGTGGCAGGAACTGCGTGGCATGGACGAGGCTGGAGGCTCTCCCCAGCTCCCCGCAGATCCAGCCTCTGACTGTGCCTCTGTTTCTGTCTCTGCAGCCCTTCAGGACATGACGGATGACAGCAGCCCAGCCATCTCATGCCTGGCGCTTCAAGCTCTGTACATCCTTTTAGCTGTACAGAGCATTCCCTCCCGATTGCAGAAGATGCGAGACCAACTGCGCCACCTCTGGAAGTCGCGGCCTTTCATGTGTGGCCATGGCTGAGTGTCCTGCCACGACACTGCGGAGAACTGATCCAAGAGGCTGCGTCTGCTGGGGCCACCTCAGCCTGCGGGAAACACCTCTCCTCTGCCAGCACTTCCTTTCCGTTGACCCACTAGAGGAATATTAAATTGCTGTTGTTGAATAGCTGGGTGTCCAGGAGCTTTCTCTTGGTGCAGAGTGTCTTCAGGCCAATGGGGAAGAGGGGAAAAAGGCTGCTTGCTCTGAGCCAGTTGCCCAAGCGTGCAGTGTGGAAGGGAAAGTGGCCAAACAGCCCTTGGCCTTTGGTGTTAAGGCTGAATGACTTCAGGTCCTTTCAGAACAGGCACTCCAGCTCTAGCTCCTATTCCCCCAAGTGAGTTTCCAGGTGCAGGTTCAGACATGCAGCCCCAGGCCCTCCACAAACACAAGCTGCCTGCTGCCTCTTCACCTGCCTCAACTCCTGCCTGTGCTCACAGCACCAAAACCAGGCTGTTCTCAGCCAGGGACCAGAGCCCTGTTCCTGCAGGACGCTCTTGCCAGCACCTTCCAGGTCTCTCTGCTGTGCACACAGTGCTTTTCATGCCCACTCTCAACACGCTTTGGAATGCTGAGCCCAATGTGGCTGGCTCTGCCACCAGCACAGCCCAAACACAGGCGGAGGAAGAAGCAGAAGGGGCTGTTTGCGGCCATGCCCAAGTGAGACTGGAAGGGTGCCCTCCCTCTGCTCTCCCTTGGTTGGCTTTCTGACTGACTCTGAGCCTGGGGCTGCCATTCCTCGCTTGTGGGACCAGAACCACAGCTGGGATCCTGGCACTGCCTGACAGCGCTCTGAGCACTGGCACGGTCGTGTGTCCGAGTCTTGGGCACTGTGCTGCTGCTTCATTTGCCCTTAGGCACACCCAGAGCTCCCTGCTAAGCCTGGATGGTCTCTGGTTCTGCCCTCTTCCTCATCCTGTGCAGAGAAGGAGCACTGCTGTGCTTTCAGGAAGATATTCTTGAAAATTTCCAGGATTCCAAGCTCATTTGCCCTCCATGGATGCCTGCCATGGAGTCCCTCACATCTGGGTTCACAGCATATTCAGGTTGCCTCTTCCAAAATCCAGGAACTCTGAGGTGCTCAGCAAGATCTGTAACTGCACGGTGCTGTGGAACTGCACCTTCAGCACAGGGACCTTTCCAGCCTGACCTGCCCTCGTTCCTCTGGATCTGGGCACAAAATAGGGCCTGGAAGAGAACGGCAGCAGAGGCCTGTGTGTCCCAGGGCTTTGCTTCAACTCCACAGGGATGCAGGCAAAGTGAAGAAGCCAAACTTTTTATGAATGAAAGGCAAAGCAAAGGGATGAGTTGGAAGGGAAAAAAGGGGATGGGCAGCGTCTGAGGGCTGGAGGGAGGGAGCTGTCAACAGGGAGGGAGAGTGGAGGGAGAAAATGGTGATGGACAGGCTGAGGGCAGAGCTATCAAAAGGGAGGGAGAGAAGAGAGAAAAAAAGGTGATGGGCAGTGTATGAGGGCTGGAGGGAGGGAGCTGTCTACAGGACAGGCAGGGAGAGGGCTGAAGCCCCAAGAACTGTGCCCAGCATCAGATGTGCCACGACTTCCAGTAGCACTTGGAGGTGATTTCATCTTTAGTGTCTCCATGTGCTGTTCTTGAGATACTGGTTCACTGGATCCAGAAGATGTCCCTAATTATTGAGCTCTTTGGGGAAAGTCGGCTTGATTTTCTAAGTCAGAGCAGGATGGGCTGGCACGTTGTCTCCGGTCTTGAAGGACTGAAAGAAAGAAGAACAGAGCCATTGCAACAGTCTGGATCTGTGGGAATCCTACAAGACCTTCTGAACAGGGCCATCCAAGCTAGAAGGGAGTAGGAGACACTGGAATCAGCTGGGAGGTCTTGCTGAAATAAATGAAAAGGGCAGGAGATTTTTCTGCTTTTTAATGCCTTTATGAAGGTCAGCTTGGGTGGGGGCTCGAGGGGTCGTGCGCACGCTGCCGCCACTGCTGCCAGGAGTGGCAGGGAGGAGGAGGTGTGCAGCTCTGTCCGCTGGTGCGCAGGCAGAGCCGGGGCTTCCGTCCTCGCCAGAGCACCACGAGATTCCCATTTTCGATTTAACATTTGAGGTCTTCTTTCTAGCTGACATCTCCAGGTTACGGTGAGAGGTTCAAAGGTCTTAGCAGACCCTGGATTCTGTTGCTTACCCTTAGACGTCATTTAGATTGTTTATTCCTGTGGTGGCTCATTGTTTTAGGGGTTTTCTTTGCTGGACTTGGCCAAGTGTTTCTACATTCGCATCCAAGCTCTGTCGTCACTCCCTCCTCACAGTCCCGGGTGCCATTTTCCAGGAAGCAGCAGGGGTAGTACCCGACAAAGGGGGATTTCTAACAATTAAACTATTAACAACAGCTAATTAAAGAATATAACTATTAACAACAGGTAATTACAACATGAAACTATTAACAATAAGTAATTAAAGCTCTAACTTAGCAGCAATTGATAGAACTTGTTGGCTCTCTAACTTTTAAAAATGGACAACTTTTTACTCCTTACACTCAGGACAAAGAAATGGCTGGAATGGGGTGGGCAGAAACCTATCCCTAAACTCTGGACCATTCCATGTGCCTATTGTAAGAAAGGAAGGCATTGGAAGAGAGACTGCCTGCAACTCAAAGCCAAGGTGGTTCAAGAATGGAATCAATGCAAGGGTTGGCTGGAGGGCATCCCCCCAGAAAACACTCTGGTCCAAAGAGAACTGGGGGAAAAGATGAGGAAAATTAAATGTCTGGTGAATGTGGGTGCAACACATTCTGTATTAGATATAAAGTTGGAAGAAATTGATCCTGGTAAAGTTGTGAATGTTATTGGAGCCACAAGTCAACAGCAGAAGGTATCCTTTTTAAAACCATGATCTTATGAACTGGGAAACACCGTAGGAATACATCAGATCCTATATATGCCTGCGCCCCCCAAAACGCCTCATTGGAAGGATTTGTTGGACACATGAGAATGTTGTAACAGGTTCCAATAGGCTAAAATGTAGTTTACCCCTGGAGGAGTTCAGATCAAAGTCAATGACAAACAAATAATCATGTTCTAAGTCTAGCTCTCCTTACAGATTTGTCCAAATCAGAAGAGACACAGAAGAAGTTCTTAGTCAGGTTTGTCTGAAAGTCTGGGTGGATGGGACCCCTGGTAAGGCCCAAGCAGCACAACCTGTAATCATTAAACTTAAACCTGGAACATGACCAATAAGAATTAAACAATATCCACTTAAGGTGGAAAACATAAAAAGTGTTAAGCCTATCATAGGCAATTTTCTAAAATTTGGGTTGTTAGTGGAATGTGAATCTGAATAAAATACACCCATTTTATCCATACAAAATCCTGATGGCTTGAACTACAGTCTGGTTCAATACCTACAGGCTATTAACAAAATAGCTGGAGATCTCCACCCAGTGGTTGCAAATCCATATGCTTTGCTAAGCAAATTAAAAGGTGAATATGGATGGTTTACCATTTCAGATCTCAAGGATGCTTTGTTCTGTATACCCTTGGACCCTGGCAGCCAAAACCGGTTTGCCTTTGAATGGGGAAACGCAGAGACTGGAAGGACAAGTCAAATTACCTGAACTGGAGGACCACAAGGATTCAACAATAGTCCAACCATGTTTGGAAAACAGTTTGCTGAGGACCTTTAAAGTTGGGTAAGCCTGTCCACAAATGGAATTGTGTTACAATAGGTAGATAATCTACTGTTAGCCACTGAAACTTAAAAAGACTGGAATGGACAGTAAGCCTATGAAGTGACCTGGGACTAAGTGGATACAAGGCATCCAGAAATCAAGCTCAAATAATCAAACAGGAAGTCATTTACTGAGGATACAAAATATCCCAAGTGCAGCAGGGACTAAGACAGGACGGCAAAGGGACCATAACCAAACCCCACTCCCTACTAATGCCAAAGAACTGAGAACCTTTCTAGGAATGACTGGATGCTGTATTAACCATGGTACTGACTGTGGGCTGCTGGTTAAGCCACTGTAACAGCTGTTAGAAGACAATCCCAGAGACCTGAAATGGACACCCAAAAGTAAGAAAGCCTTTCAAAAGCTGAAGGAGGACTTGAAAAGAGCACCTGCTCTGGGCTTGCCAGATGTTTTGGAACCCTTTCAGCTTTTCTCTTATAAGAGGCAGGGGATGGCATTAGGTGCACTAGCTCAAACAGCTGGACTATAGAAGAAAGCAATAGCATCAGTTTCAAAACAACTGGATGAAGTAAGTAGGGGAAAGCCTGACTGTAAGCAGTTGCTGCTCTTGTTTCAGACATCCAAGGAGCTTGGAAATTCACTCTAGGTCAACAAATAATTGTGTTTATCTCACATCCAGTAGCAGCAATTCTTGACCAAAAGGGTGGGCATTGGCTTTCACCCTCCAGATTGCTTAAATATCAGGTAATTTTGGTGGAACAATGCAGCATTACAAAACAAATCTCTTCTCTAGTTAACCCAGCACCATTCCCAACTACTCACTAGACAGACAAGGAGCCTTTGTAGCATGACTGGATCAAAACCATTCAGCTCACTTTATTCCAGCTGCCCAGATCTTAAAGAAACCCCAGTTCTGAGAGTAGAGTCTCAGTACAGAGATGGGAGTGGCTCTGTAAGAGCAGATCAGTGAAAATCAGCATATACAATTAGCACGGAGCAATAGGGGATAGAAGCCCTGCACAAGTCAGCTCAGAAGACAGAGATAATCACTTTAACCCATACCCTCTGACCAGCCTGAGGAAAAAGGATCAATATATGAACAGATTCCAAGAATGCCTTCAGCGTAATAGATGCCCATGAAGCAGTTTAGAAAGATAAAGGACTATTGGCAGCTCAAGGAAAGCAGTTGAAACATTCAGAAGAAATGTTAAAATTGCTGCAGGCAGTACTACTACCTCAAGAGGTTGCAATTCTGCACTGAAAAGGACATCAGAAAGGAGAAACCGACCCCAAAAGAGGTAACAGGTTGCAAAAAGAGTAGCAGAACAAAGCCATGCTGAGATTCAGGCACTAACTCCCAAAGGTAAGGAACAATATGACAATGATGTGTGCCGTATAATCAGAAAGATCTAGAATTAACAACGAATTTGCAAGCAGAATGAAAACATTATGTTTTTTTCAACTCCTCAGAGATAGACAGTTATGCCAGAAAGAGCATCATGAAAACTAATTAAAGATGAACATAATTGTGTACACTGGGAAGGGGATGCCTTACATAATTATTGGATAAGGAAAACAGTAAGATGCAACCTGTACTCTAGTGTAAAGCAGGTAACCCAAGGGTGTGAAATAACGTCTTAGAGCCAATCCACAAACCAGGACTAGACTTGAGCTTGGCCCAGTAGACAAGGGACAATATCCTGGACAGCACTGGCAAGTTGACTTTTCTGAATTGTCAAGAAAAGGGGGGTATAAATACCTTCTGCCTTTAACTGATACCTTCTCACCATGACCTGAGGCATTCCCAACCCAAACAAATAAAGCCAAAGTTTTCAACATTTTGTTGAACAGTATCATGTCCTGGTTCAGAGTGCCTTTAGACATCTCTGACTGAGGACCACGTTTCACAGCAAATATTGCTCAGCAACTTTGCAATAATCTCCAAATCAACTGGCACCTACACACACTGTACTGGCCCCAGGCCAGTGGCCAGGTGGAAAAGATGAATTATCTGGTCAAACAACAGACAGTCAAAACTGTACCAGAGACCAACATACCTTGGCCCCAGGCCCTACCTTTGGCTTTATAACAGATTTGATAAGACCAAGAACAAAAAAAAAATCTGAATCCCTTTGAAATACCGTACAGAAGACCACAGAAGCAAAGCTAGCAAGGGGAAGATACTGTACAAGGTGGAGAGGGGTATCTCCAGAACCATGTTGTCCAATTAACACAACAGCTACAGAAAATAAACCAACACATTTTGAGCACATGGGCAAGAGGATGCTCCTCTCCACAAACCCAGCCTGGGGACCAGGTAGACCAGGTAGAAAGCCTCTAATCCCAAAATGGAAAGGAGTCTATTTAGTGCTGTTAATCACTTACACAGCCTTTAAAGCTTAAAGCATTAATCTCTTGGATACATCATTCCAGAATTAAAATACTTCTGCAATAGGCAAGTGGAGTCCAAAAGTGGACCTCAGAAAGAACAGGAGAAACCAAGATGAATTTCACACGATCATCGTCTTCCCGATACTTCTAATCAGAATCCAAGCCACAGCAGACAACTATCACTACCATAATGATCTCCTTGGCCTGCAAGATCCTGGTAGATGGAACACTCAAAAATATTCAGGACCTTACTGGCTAAAAGACATTAAAAAGGTAAAAACACTTTATGCCATTTTAAGGATTAATGACCGAGCGGTTAAAGATTGAGGAAACCTGACTCCATGCCTGCCTTTCTTGTCCCACTTGAAAGCAGGATCTCTATGGCTTGTAAATTGGAAACTCACAAACCTCTTTCAGAGAAGATTGCTCGAGTGATCATGCGCATCTGCGACCTTTCTAACAAGCAGTGTGTGAATTCATTTTCATGTGATTCCTATCAGGATTTTTGCACTATGCAAATTAAAATGGGAGACTATAACCTAGCCAAGATAGTTCCCTTCTCCTGCGGCACACAGGTGGGGTGGGAGGACCATCAGCACACAGAGATACAGGAATTGAGCCCGCCAGTAATCCGAACCAACAAGTATTGTTTCCAACAGGCAGCTCTTGTGGGACTAGAGTTATAAATTATTCTGCTTGTACCCTTATTACATGGAACAGGTCTCATACAGGATCTGCTTTTGAGAATTGAATTTCATTCTTGGGATATTTCAGGCCATCAGAAATAGTAACCAATCAAGCTGGAGGGGTAGCCAGGAGCACAATCATCCTGTTAGGGTATATCATGTCCAATTCCATGACCAGGTGATGGCGACCCAGATGTGCATGGAATCAAATAGCACAACTGCATCCTCTGATGGGCTGAGGTACTCAGGATACTCAACTATTTGTACTGGGAACTTGGTAAAGTATCCTTTGTAATACTACCAGGGGCCAATGTAAGGTTTCTGAAAGTTTCTGAAATGCTTGCCTAAAGGCAGGCCATGTATCTGAAGGAACCAGCTACCGTGCTTCAGTACTCGACAAGGAGCAAAACGGAATGGGTCACACAACAGACATTTAAAATTAAAATCAAAACAAACAACTTTACATCAGCAAACAACTCCGTAGAACAGGACCCATATGTGAAATAATAGAGTCTTTCACTCTGGGGTAAGACAAACAAATGAACAATTGTTGCCTCTAAATCCACAGTACTCTCTGGAAAAGCTGGAGGTAAAGATACAAGCTAATATTTCCATAATTAAACAGCAATTCTGCCCACTCATACAGCAAAGCCTAAAAGAATGGGAGCTGTGGATACATTCCCAGACACCAAATCATAGGTATAAAAAAGACTTAAGGGGATGGTTTGGGTCTGAACTGGGACTATTAAATTCTATTGATCAAGAAGTCTTACTCAAGAAAGTAAGCACTGTGAGTTCTTATATTGGACAGATACAAGCTCCTCTCAGATCAACCCTGCTGTGACTTGCCCAAACCCAAAGCCTGGCAGCTAACCTATGATCCACCCTGGCCAACAATACACTGCAGGATTTTCAAGCAGTTGATGGCTTTATGGGAAAACTACAGAGTAACATTTCTTAAGCATTTCAGTGTATACAAGCTCAGCTGTGTGTGGCTACGGTCTGTAATCTCAGGAAAACTTAAAAAAAGGAGAGCTGGGGAAATTGCCAGAAGAATTAACTAAATCATGGCTAAAAATGAAACCACAAAAGCATATTGAAAAAGACTTCCACACTTGGTTGCAATTGGTCAATTTCACATAGAATGAACAGAACCCTGCAGTCTTTTGTATTAACCATTAAGAATGAAACAAAATACTGTGTCGTTTTGATTTTGGCCCTTGGACTTCTAAGAATTCACGTAACTGTCAAACCCATTCAGCATAATGTCTGGGCCATTTTCAACAAGAAAACTAGAAGCTTGCAAACTCTTAGTATCAAAGCATGTGTACCAAGGGATGCACTGAATTTTGTGTGCAAAAATGCAGTGCTTGAAAGGTGTCTGCATGCTGAGGGCAGCACTTGTATTTCTGAAATGATCCCAGTTACCCATGCACAGTCACAGGTGTGTTATGTGGGAAGAGGCTGTGCCTGTGTGAGATCTGCTTGCACAACTATTACAATGGAGTCTTTTAATGAAACTCCTAATGGTACTAACTTCTCTATTTGTAATTTCACAACCAAAAGTGGGTGCGACTTCAGCTGCACCACACAAGAACTTCTCTTGAGATACTGCAGAATGCACATGATGGGTATCACCAAGTGCCAAAATTCCAAACCGCACAGGACACTAATGTTCTAAAGCAAATGCCGTACCAGCCTAATATAGAATGGCTAGTGGCAGAAGTCAGAAATGCATCTAACAGAGCCTGATGGACACTCAAATCCGGTGTCAAAGTTGTTACTGAAATCATCACCAAAAGAGAGAAAGAAAGAGAACATCATGAGTCAGATATCTTCTTGTGATGGACAAATCTGGAACAACCAACAGCTCCTCAGATTTTTAGCTTCCTCAGCACACCAGTTCAAACTGCAAAAAAATTACCCCACCTGTTAACCATCATAAACCGATGGATGTGGTAGAAAATTAAAACAGCAGCAGAACAGTACATATGTACTGTGGACTTTGCAGAGGATCTTGCAAAAAAAATTGCATCAGGATAAAGAGAAGGGGAGAATGAAACAAGGCCTTTGTTTGACATAAGCACAAGCAATTCACATAAGTAAACAAGTACTGGGCACAGACCTACACAAGCACTTAGCACCAGTTAGCATAAGAAAAACCTGGCTGGCCTAACTTGACAGGAGAGGGACTTGACAAAAAGCTTTAGACACAGTGTACCAGAAGAACTAAGGGCAAGGATAAAATGGCCCCTGTGCAGGGAAGCCATGAGGAAGAAGTCCTGCTTTAGGGCATGGAGGCCGCTCCTGGCCAGCGCCTGGACATTAGCTTCAAGTACAGGAACCTGACAGAATGTATTTCTAACGCACTGCCTATCGAATCACCTCAGCAGAGTCAAGATGGATGGCATTTTGGAGATCCATTTCTTACATCATCCCACTAAAGTATGCATGGGGCAGAGAAGCATTTTAATGGGGTGCAGACCCCTGCCCTCCTGCCAGCTCAATAAAAGGGCTTTTGGCGGACAATGCATTTGTCTGCCGATTTCTTTGAATTAGGGAGACCCCTCAGGAGTGCTGTTGGCCATCCCCTGTGTGTGGCCATCCCCTGTGTGGATCTGCAAAAGCTTCAAATCAGCTGCCTCAGCTTCCAGGGCCTCTCTTGGCCAGCATCCTGACATGGGTGCCGGGCTGCTGCGAGGCACTGCTGGGGCCCAGCGGGACAGGACCGCCTGTCTCGTGTCCACAGAGAAGCCCTGACACAGCCAGGGCCATCCCAAAAGCAGACAAACGCTCATGGGTCAGCAGAGAAGGAGCAAGGAGCACTGGGCTGCTCTCAGGGCATCTCAGCATGATGCTCCAGTGGGAAGGGCAGGCAGGCCGCCCCCATCCAGGGCATCCCCTGCATCAAAAGGACGGGCATTTTGTCCTTTTCATCCCTCCAGCCCAGAACCAGGCCTGACATCTCCTCCTCTGCAGTGGAGTTTTTCCAGTTACAACGTCATCTCACGCTTGGCCAGTGCGTGAGATGAGGCTGCAGTGACCCGTGATACCCCCTCCATGCCAACCACAGCTCCATTGTGCATCGTTCCTCTTTCACAGGTTCACTTCCCATCGATTGACCAGCCTCCCATTGTTTCCCTTAAGGGTCAAATTCCCACCAGTTAAACCATAAGGTTTCCTTCATTCTCTGCTCTTCATTATCTTGTTGACGTGCACAGCAGGGGACCAAACATGGCAGGGCCTTAGACACAACTTTGGTCCCTGACACACACAGGCTCCTTGTCCTACTGCTGGCCTTCAGTGTGCTCAGCAAGATCTGGAACTGCACGGTGCTGTGGAACTGCACCTTCAGCACAGGGACCTTTCCAGCCTGACCTGCCCTCATTCCTCTGGTCTGGACACAAAACAGGGCCTGGAAGAGAACGGCAGCAGGAGCCTGTGTGTCCCAGGGCCCCAGATTTGCTTCAGCTCCACAGGGATGCAGGCAAAGTGAAGAAGCCAAAGTGTTTATTAATGAAAGGCAAAGCAAAGTGATGATATGGGAGGGAAAAAGGGAATGGGCAGGCAGGGTCTGAGGGCTTGAGAAATGGAGCTATCAAAAGGAAGAGTGGAAGGAAAACATAGGAATAGGCATGGTCTGAGGGCTGGTGAGATGGAGCTGTCAAATGGGAGGGAGGTTGCAGGGGCAAAAGTGGATGGACAGTGTCTGAGGGCTGGAGGGAGGGAGCTATCTACAGGCAGGGAGAGGGCTGAAGCCACACGAGCTTCCCACAGGCTCAGCTGTACCAATCATCAACTATGTCTAGAGCTCCAGTGGCAATGGGAGATGGTATCCTCTTCTGTGTCTCCTGGTGCTGTTCTTGGGACACTGGTTCACTGGATCCAGAAAAGGACCCTATTTCTTCAGGTCTTAGGGCTAATTTAGCATGACTTTCAATGTTAGAGCAGGATGGGCTGGCATTGTTCTTAGGGGATTCTAGGCCTGGAACAGAGAGAAAGAGAGCCATGGTCAGAGCCTGGATCTGAGTGACCTGAGGAGACCGTCCTGCCAGGGCCACCCCACCCAACTCTTGCCATGGCCGAGAGAGAGGTGTTGCCAACAGGATCTGCAGCAAGCTGTGGGCCAGGAATTCCGCCCGTGTCCCTGAAATCTCTGTGTGCTCTGTCCACGCCACCTCTTGTCAACACATGGGACGAAGCCCACTGCAGTCGGGACAGGGATTGCAGCTCCCTGCTCAGGCTTTGCAGCTCACCTGGCCAGGCTGCTGCCCTCGCTCACCCTGACTGAGATCCTGGAGCTCTCCCTGCTGCTCCTTCATCATGGGAAACCCGGCCGTCTCTGAGAACAAGGAGTTCATCTTGGCCCCAGCGGCACAGCTCCCTGCCAGCGGCGCTGCCGGCGCTGTGGCCACACGGGCTGCTGGCCCGGCAGGGCTCAGCCCGGCCCTTGCCGCACGCTGCCACCCCAGGGCACGGCTGTCAGAGGGCGGCAGCAGCAATGCCCAGGCCAGGCGGGGCTCCACGGCGCCAGGCCCGGCTGGCGATGCCGGGACAGCAGGCAGGGCTGGGGCCTGTGGGAATCCTGAAAATCAGAGCGTTTTAGGAATGCTACAAAATGCAGGCCTCAGAGACAGTCAAACTGTGATTAGAGTTAAGCAGTAGCCATAAGTTTTGTCAGCAGAAAATTTTTATAAGAAGTAGAAAAGTAAGGACAAATAGAGGAAGGGTCTGAGTACTAATGCTTGGCTCGAATACCTCCCTAAGCTACAGAAAAGTTTATCTACCAAGATATTAGGAAGTTTTAAGCTTAATAATGGAGCCCTGTGGATTGTATTTTAATGCTTGCGAGCAGGTATTATATTCAAAATAAGCGAGCATTGTTTGAGTGAAGGTACGTGTGCTTACAGTGGTTGGATAGAACTCTTGTCAATATGCTTTTGCTTTGTGTGATTGGTCAAAAACTTTAAAGTAAATTGTAACATGAAGTTCTTTGTCTGCTTCTGGGGATGTGTGTGACAGTGGTCACATGGGTTTTCAGATGAAAGGAGAGACGAGAATATTGACTTTATGTTCAGAAGTCTTGATTTATTATTTTATGATATATATATATATTACATTATAAACGTACTAAAAAGAAAAGAAAGGAAAAGGTTTCCTCAGAAGCTAGCTCATCTAAGAATAGAATAGAAAAGAATGATAACAAAGGCAGCTCCCTCGGACTCTGTCCGAAATAGCTCTGTCTTGATTGGCCATTAAATAAAACCATCTAAGAGGGGCTAATCACAGGCGGACCTGTTGCATTCTACAGCTGCAAATAATCATTGTTTACATCTTGTTGCTGAAAGTGCAGCTTCTCAGAAAGGAGAAAAATCCTAAGAAAGGATTTTTCACAAAAGATGTCTGCGACAGATGTGAGCTGCTGGCATCTTCCCATTGCCATAACCATGTAATGAGATTGGTGCTGGAAGATAAACAGCTCGAGACGCTTTCCCCAGCAGTCCCGTCCGGTTGGTGATTTGTGCAGAGACCCCCAGGTAGCGATAGGGCCGAGCTGCGGCAGGGCGGGGCAGGGTAGGGCAGGGTGGGGCCGGGTCGGATAGCGCAGTATAGGGTGGAGCATGGCGAGGTAGGGCAGGGCTACAGCAGGGTGGGGAGGGGAGGGGCAGGGTGTGGCAGGCTGGTGCAAGGTGTGGTAGGGTGGGGCAGAGTGGGGTGGGGCAGGATGGCACAGGGGTGAGCAGGGTGGGGCAGGGTGGGGTAGCGTGGGGCCGGATTGTGGGGAGCAGTGCTGGGCAGAGCACGGTGATTTAGGGCAAGGCCAGGTTGGGTGGAGCAGAACAGGGCAGAGCACTGTGGGGTTGGGCAGGGCTGGGCAGACAGAGGTTGGGTAGGGTGGGGAAGGGTGGGGCTGGGTGGTGTTAAGAAGGGTGGGGCAGGCAGGGAGCCCGGGCTCATGAGTCACCCATGAACCTGATGGCCGCCTATCGCAGGGGCTCCTGTGGGCTGTCCTGGCACCGCAGGGCCCGGCGCAGGTGCTCGGCCGCTCTGCTCCTGCCCTCTGCCAGCTGGAGAGTGCCAGGAGGGTGCAGCTGGTGCCGGCTCAGCCCCTGGGCCGGGCTCTCCCTGTGGCCAGCACTGGCCTCCCCTGCCCCACAGCCCTGTGAGGCAACCAGCAGCCACTGGGGCCAGGCTCTGGAGGGGGCAGAGGGCTGGGTGCTGCCCAAGAAAAAATAAAGGAAAAATTCTGACCTCCAACACTAAAACAAATGGCAGTATTGGAGATAACTTTTTGCAGGGGTAGACAACACATTGAGCCTGACAAGGTCAGGTGCCCAGTGCAAATGTGGTGGAGCCGTTCACAGCACGGGCCATCTGAATACTCCAGCTTCATGGGAACAATGCATTTTGTGGATAACCGAGACAGTGAGTTCTGTAGCAAGAAAACTCAGGAATGATGAGACCATCGTCCATGGCCTGATGCACACTCATGTCTCTGCTGTGGTTGTCTCAAGGATGAACAGGAAAAATTCAGAGAGAAGATGAGGAAGGAGATGAGCAAGGACAGTTCCCATGTGGCACCAGTGCAAACCAGAGGCCCCAGTGTCAGAGCCCAACAGCCCCCAGCTAGGGAGAGGGAGTACACCCACGAGTGGACCTGTGGTTCTTCCTCTATGAACATGGGCAAGACATGAGAGGGTGGAATGGAAAACTCATCGCTGTCCTAGCAGCATGGGTATGTGAGCTAAAGGAAGAAACTACTAAGAGAGGGATTTCCACCCAAATGAATGAAGCCCCAGCTCCCCGTGACCGAGCTGCCAGGTATAGCAGAAGGGAGGATGATATGTCAGATCCCCTTGAAGAAACATCCAGAATATACGCCCAGGGAGGGAACGGTAGCCACAACAAGAGAGGCCCTGGACTCTAGCCAGGTAGAGACCCAGGAAAATTGTGTCTCTTGGGCTGCGTGGATCCCTGACACACCAGAGCCATAGATATACAAGCCTTTTGTCAACACTGGTGCACAGTGTACTCTAATCCCATCAGGACACTGAGGCAAAGTGAAAATTTTCCAGGATAGAAATCCTTTTAAATTTCGGTGAAATGTACATTTTTGAGTTGAGTCTGTGGTTAGAAACCATAGTTATTTAGCCAAACTGCAAGGCCTAAGCTCAATGAAGTTACTTCAGTGAAGGACAGAGATAAAGGTGGGGAGACAGAAGATGATAGAGAGTGACAGGGACTGCTGCAAGGGCAAGTCAACCTGACCTCGGAATTTTTTCTGATACAAAGGAACTAGCGGTAAATGTCACGCAAAACCCATAAAAATGAACATGTATGAACCTATAGGGAAACTGTATGCCTATGTATTTGAGAGAGAGATAAAAAGAGACCTGAAGTTCTCAGAGGTACGCATGCCTTTTTTGAGGAGAGCAATCTCCAAATGCATCCAGCGCTGTAATACACATACCAGCTTTACAACTTTTTCAAAATTGTGGGGTTCTCTTATTTTCTCCGCAAAACAGCCATCAGGTTCATGGGTGAGCCACGAGCCCGGGCTGTCCTTCCCCTTCCCGGCCCGCCGCAGCTTGGCCCCGGCCCCGCCTGCTGTCCCGGCATCGCCAGCCGGGCCCGGCGCCGTGGAGCCCCGCCTGGCCTGGGCATTGCTGCTGCCGCCCTCTGACAGCCGTGCCCTGGGGCGGCAGCGTGCGGCAAGGGCCGGGCTGAGCCCTGCCGGGCCAGCAGCCCGTGTGGCCACAGCGCCGGCAGCGCCGCTGGCAGGGAGCTGTGCCGCTGGGGCCGTGACAGGCTCTGTGTTCACAGGCATGGCCGGGCGGCGTCTGAGGGGGCAGCAGCAAGAGCTGCAGCTGATCTGCACTGGTGAGTGTGTGAGGGCAGCGGGCTGACAGCGGGGGCTGCCGCGGGGAGCTGCAAGCCCTGCCCCGGCTGCGGAGGGCTATGCTCCCGTGGGCAAAGCACTCGGAGATTTCAGGGCCACGTGGGCCATTGGTAGCCAGCAGCTTCGGGCTGATCCCCTTGCTCCCTGCTCCCTCCTGGCCATGGCAAGAGACGGCTGGGATGGCCCTGGCAGGGGGCTCTCCTGGGCTCCCTGCACAAGCGGGATCTGACCTTGCCTCTGTTCCTCTCTCTCGCTGCCCTAGAAGACAAAACAAATGATGTCAGCCACGCCATTGGAAGCCTGGCAATTCAAACACTGTGCATCCTCAAGTCAGGATAGCGGGCTCCCATCTCCAGGTTCCAGTGGCTCCAAAATCACCTGCGCAGGGCATGGAAGACACAGCCTCGTCTCTCACGGCTCAGCTGCCTGCCCTGCCGGAGCTCTGTGGAGAGCTGATCCCAGAAGCTCTTTTTGCGGGGACCTCCTGAGTCAGGAGGATATTTCTTTTTCTTCAAGATTGTTCTTTTCATTTTTTTCTTTTCCTTTACAATGTAAATAGAGACTATGTTATAATACACAGACACCCAGGATCTTTCTTTTGCTGCCTAGGGTCCGCAGGGCATAGGGGAGGAGGGGGGAAACGGTGCTTGCGCTCAGCCAGCTGCCCAGGTGTGCAGTGCTGCAGGGAAAATGGCCAGAAGGCCCTTGGCCTTTGGTAGTTCTGCTGAAGCCTTTGTGCTGCCCGCAGAGTGGCTGGGCAGGGGCCAGAGCTGCGGGGATCCCTGCCAGAGCGGTGCCTGGAGATGGCCACAAGCCCTGTGCCGGGCAGGAAGCGCCATACGTGTCCTCCTGCCCGGGTGCTGCTGGCTGCCTTGCTGAGGGCTCCCAGGTGCCTCTGGATGGGGCTGCTCTGGAGCTGCTGTGGGGCTGCGGCGCTGCTGCCGGGCAGCTTGGCCGGGCTGGGGCAGCCCCTGAGGGGCTGGGGCGCTGGCAAGCCCTGAGCAATGGGCTGTCAGAGGCCACAAGCAGCCCCCCGGCAGCCGCCTTGTTCCTGCCAGAGTTGACTTGCAAGAGGGATCCTGGGCACTCTGCAACTAACACCATCAGTGTTATTGGAAACCCAAATGCAGAGAAATCTCAGACCTTTGGTCTTGTCAGCAAAGGTTAGAATTAAACACAGGATTTGATCTGAGACCTTGGAAAGGGCTTCCAAACTTAGGTGCTAGAAGTGAGAATGAGGATTTCTAGTTTATAGCAGAGACACGGGGAGGAAAGTTGAAGTGGAGGAAAGTTTAGAGTTTTAGAGTTCAGGATCCAGAAAAAATCAAATCAGTTACAATGGTAAACAAGAAGTTTAGGATGCAGTGCTGTAGGTTTGTGTGTCATAGCATGATTGGCTAAGGAAGCTTACACTGTAGGATGAGTCCATAAGATGAAATATTGAAGGGTTGGCTCCAAAACACAAATATCCTTGTTGGCCGTGCCTTCTTGGCCAAGAAATCCTTCAAAGCTCTTGTAACTACAAGTCTTGTGGCCTTGTGAGCCATGCGGTGGAGATGTGAGCCAAACTCACCCTTCCTGTCTATGTAGAAGAAAAAGCAATGGCATCATCTAAAACACTCAGAGGTCCGCTCTCTAGCTTGTTCCATACTCCTTCAACTCCCCAAAAGTGTGATTTAGCTACAAAGAGATGACAGGGACTCTTAGTGCTGCCTTTTTGACTCCAGAGCAGCTGCTTTAGAATCTTTCACTTAACCCTGTGTAGTTATGTGCCAGAAATGTATCATTTGAAGAAACCTTCCACACTGACTTGCATGGAGGCTTGTTTGAAGGGTATTTGAGGAGAAAGGCTCCCAGCAGAGGTCTGAGCTTTGGCCTCGCTTTGTCCCCTGCTGATTGTGAATTGTGCCATCAGCTGCAGGGCTTTCTGGGCTAAAAATATCATCAAGTCTCTTGGATTTGCTCTTTTTGGCCTCTAAAAGCTGGACCCAGTTTCATTTTGGGGCCAATTTGGAGACCTCATCTATGGGTGGATGGAGCACCTAGGATTTTCCCAATTGCTGGAAATGGTTCTCCAGGTCCCTGGAGTATCCAGAGCCCTGGTAAGTTCCAGCTCCACACATGACGTGGCAATGAGAAGCAAAGGAACCCAGCCGTTTTTGTGCTGCCTGTGTCACTGCGCCGGGGTCATGGGATGGGAACACGCAGCCCTTGTGCTGGAGCTGAGCTGCTCTGCCCAGCACTGGTGGCCGCCATCCCAGCTGGTTTTGCTTGTCCTGGTTCCCTGACAGCTGGGGCCCTGGGCAGAGCCCTGAGAGTCTGGTTTGCCCCCAGGGAAGGAGAAGCAGCCCCTGGAGAAGCTGTACTGGGTGGGGATGCTGCTGCTGCTGCTGCTGGAGACAGCGAGGGTGACATCAAGGATGACAAGCTCTTCCTCAGCCTGGCCACTGGAGGCTGAAGGTGATGGACTTTGATTCTGGCACCTTCTTCAAAGCCAAACTCCACAGGGAATTTGCAGATGAGTCCCCACCCGGAGAAATGCTGCCAGATTTGGGCATGGCCCAGCCTGGCTGGGAACCAAAGGCTCCCCGCTTGCTGGGGCAGATGCAACTCATTCTTCAGTCGCTCCCCAGCTGCTTTTGGCAGGGCTGGGGCATGGCCTGGGGTGGGTACGAAATGGGAGTGGGCTCCTGGCCCTGCCAACAGCCCCCAGCACCCACCGTGCCCCGGGCTGGGGCTGGGGCAGCCAGCCCAACACAAACCAACCCCATGGTGGGAGCAGAGGTGGGACTCCAGAACCTGTGCACAGCTGCTTTGCTGTGCAGGCAAGGAAGGGCTTGGGCTGCTCCACTGCCCTTGTTTGCTTTGGGGTCACTGTGATTTTGGGGGTCAGTGCAAGGGGGAAGAGAGAAAGTGTGGGCTTCCCTCACCCATGGCTGTGTTTTTCCCTGGCATGCAGGGGTTGGGCCTTCCTCAAGACCCTGACAGAAATAAGAGTTTTTACTCTTTTTCTTGTTTTCCCTTTTTGCATCTAACCTCTTTTAATAATGTGTTGTTTGTTTTTCCAGAGGAAGCGTTCCAGGTGGTCCAGTCTGGATGGGGAAGTGCTGGGGAGCAGCTGTGGCATGGATGGGCCGTGCCCTTGGAGAAGGCTGAGGCCATGGTTTGGGAGCAGCTATTCTTGCAGCCGTGGCTGGTGTGAGTTGGGTCCCTGTGTGCTTGGCAGGGTGGGATCAGAGCTTTTGGGAGCTGGCAGCGAGCACAGGAGCATCCTGCTCTGGGCAGCTGCTGAGGGCTGGATGTGCCCTGGCTGGCTGCAGGCTGGGCACATGTCCTGCCCTCCTGCTCTGTGCCAAAGGCAGCAGGGATGGGCAGCTCTGGGCACAGCCAGCATGGCCTGGGCACCGCAGGCCTTGGCACAAGGGCACAGGAGCCCTCAGCTGACGGGCGGTTTCTGCTTTCTCTCCTTGCAGCCGGGCTCTGCGGGTGCTGAGGCTGCTCTGGGCTCTGCCAGGGCTCTGCTGGGCTCAGCCCTGGGCCCAGCTGGGCTGGCTCTGCCCTCACATTGCTCTGACAGCTCTGCATCAGACAAGCCCGTTGCGAGCACAGTGCCTGATCTTTCTGCTTTGGCAGGTGAGTGAGACCCTGCTGCAGGCCCAGAGATTGCAGCTGGGGACACACATCCAACTGGCAAGGACCCAAACTCTCCACAGTCCCAGCTGAACGCCTGGATCTGCACAGGGTGTTTTGCCTGTCCCATTCTTCCTTCTTGATTGGCTGGAATTGTGCAATTGTACTTTCTTCCTCCTCTAGAAGTGCCGCGAGTGGGCCAAAGCTGGCGAGTGGGCCGTGCTCCTGAGGCAGTGCAGTCTGGAGCTGGTGGATGAGAATTGCCCTTCTGAAATTCCAAACCAAAGCAAAAAGCCCTAAGTGGGACTTTCTGACTCTAAGAAACTTCGGGCAGTTTCAAAGGGAATGAGCAGCTCATTCCCAGGCTGAGAAGGAAGGTCATCTTCTAAAGGATTTGGGGTTTTACAGAGCTTTCATTCCTAGTCCTGCTTGGAGCTGGAAGGGCACAAAGCAATTTCCTCCTGCTTCGACCACAATTTAAAATCAAAATACTGGAAACAATCCCCAAAAACTTTTTAAAAATACTGCTGAGGTCAGTAAGATGGATCCATGCCATCAGCACATTTACAAAGTAAATAACTGAGTTCTCTTTCAAAAGATCAGTTACCTCTTAATTCAAAGTTAGAGAAGATTTTTAACTGCACACTTGGGTTTTATTTTTATCTTTCACATTTTATATAGTTTTTTATTACTTTTTCCTTCTTTTTCCTTTCAGTAGAAAACGTGTCCTATAAAATGAGTGTCGTTTCCTACTGGTTCCCGTGTGGAGCAGCTCCCTTCCTGCTGGCTGAGCTGCTCAGGCAGAGCCCAGCAGCTCCTGGCCCTGCAGGGCTGAGGCTTTTCCCCGTTGCTGGGCACAGACTGATGGAGCAGCACTGCTGAACACGGGCACACAGAGGGACCAGCAGCAGCTGCCTTTGGCCACCAGAGGCTCCAAGGCCCAAACTCTGAGCAGCCAGGGCTGGAAGAGACTGGCAGGATCTGATCCCTGACTCTGGGCCAAGGCTGCACAAATGACCCCACAGCAGCAGCAGCAGCAGCAGCAGCAGCGCATGGAGCTGACTTTGAGCACAGCCCCTGCTCCTCTTCCCTCCCGTGTGCAGCGGTGTCACAGCAGCCTGAGGCACCTGGGAGCCCCCAGTGGCAGCAGGGACTGGAGATGGCAGCCCTGGGCTCCTGGAGGCTGTGCAAGGAACGGAGCTGGGCACTCCCTGTGCATGGGGAGCTTCCAGATGGAAAAGGCTGCTGTGCCCAGGCAGCTCCAAGGGCACAGAAAGGAGGCTCGGGAGCACTGGATCTGTGCCAGTGCCACAGTCCTGGGCAGCAGCCAGCGAGCCCTGGGGGAACAGAGGGCACAGCAAGAGGGACAGAACCAGGCAAGGGCAGAGACTGGAGAGAGCCAGGCCTGGGAGCAGGAACAGCTGCTCCATTGCACTCTTGGAAAAAGCTCTTGGCTGGTTCAAAGCACTGAAAGGCGTGAAGGGCAGAGAGGAGGCCACAGCAAACAATGCTCCTGTTTGCACAGCCTCCCCTCTCCGTGTCCCAGAAGGAATTGCATGGACTGTGTTCTTCTCTCCGAGCCGTCTCGTTCAGCATGAGCAGCTCAGCACCAGGAGCTGAAGGAGCTGAAGCCTCAGGCCACAGGAGCTGGGCAAGAGGGAACTTTTGGAGCAAAGTAATGCTGCTAAAATAGCCCCAGCTGAATGCAGTGGATAGAATCATGGAATCACAGAATCCTTTCTGTTGGAAAAGCCCTCTGAGCTCAGCCAGTGCAGCCGCTCACCCAGCAGTGCCAAGCCCAGCACTAAAGCACGTCCCTGAAGTGCCAAGGCCTGGACACCAGCCCTGAGTGAGGCTTGGACAGCAGGCCCTGAGCCAAAGGTGGCCTCTGGATGAACCTCCCAAGCAAAGGTTATCTTTGTATCTGCTCCCTAATGAAATATGCATGGTCATTAGCCCTGTGATAGATGTAGCCACTCCTTAGTGAAACATGGATTGACCTTTGTGTATTTAGAAGCCAGACAAGGCCATGAAATCTGACATCTGGCCTTGTTTGGGGCTGTATGGTCAAAGTCACCTCCCTTGGTTCCTCCTTGAGCCCTGACCAGGCTTTGGGAGGGACCCAAGAGGAGGATGAAAGCAGATGTGGCCACACTAGCAGTGCTGTCAGTTTGTTCATTCAGCACTGTCAGAGCTGGGCCCTCCCTCAGCGGGGTTGGAGCCTCACCTGGAGCTGGAGGCACCTGCAGGAATTCCCAGTGCCCAGGGGTGGCTCTGCAGCCCTTGGCTGTGATAGCTTCCCCAGCTGCTGTGTGGGTCTGGGGGATGGTAAATGCTGAGGGTAAATGCTGCTGGATCTTTGTTAATCACTGCTGCAATCTTTGGTGGGGATGGTTGGGTGCATTGCTGAGCTGCTCCTTTTGCGATTCTTTGCTGCTCTGAACTGCAGGAAATGACACTGATTCCTTCAGCTGGAGTCTGTGTCTTTGGTGCTGACCCTGCCCACTGGCAAAACAAAACTGGCACAGTCTGGCCAGATGCCAACAAAATGTCACTTGTTCAGTGTAAATGTGAGGAATCAGTCCCATCAGAAATTCCCAGATGGGAAACCCTTCCCTGGAGTTCCCTGGCTCTGGAGTGGGCTGAGGTCGGAGCCCCGTGGGAGTAGTGGGGCAGTCGCGTAAAAGAAGCTGCATTTGCATGTCTTCAAATGCATCCAAAAATTGCATATGGAAAAGGAAACAACCTTGTGGGTTTGGGCAGACAAAAATGAATTTGTTGAGAGTGCATGGGAAACAGCACCTTCAGAAGGAACAATTATTTTTCGAATGCTCCCACATGGAGCAACAGAAGAAGATTTTAATCTTGAGCTCAGATGCACTTGTGCAAGTGAAATATCAATATAAAAAATTATTATATACATATTTATAGTATAAAATAATTTTGTAATATATATAAATAAAAATAAATTTATAGTATAAATAATTCCGTAATATATATTTTTATATTTTTTTAATATGTGGCTATATCTACATATCTATATCTATATTTCTATATCAATATGTACATATAAAATAATAATAATGTGAAATAGTGCTGACAATACTAATTTGGTATCTTTGGCTGCTCAGGGATGTAACACTTAATACCCTACAGAACAGGATTGGCCAGGACCCTAATGTCAGTGGTCAACTTTGTGAGATTGTATACAATGAAAAAGGAGGAAGGGAGGAAATTGGCTATTTTTACAGGGTGTGCTGGTACTGTGATGCAGAGTGCTTTGTCTGTTCCTGTGAGAAATACAGGGATTAAGCCTGCAGGGTTTTTCATGTACCAGACTATCCACAAGCTGCAGGATTGGTTGAAAGGGTGAAGGGGTTGTTAAAAGAGCAGTTGAAAAAATGAGGAGATGGGAACCTTTGCCCATGGAGAACCCATCTCCCAGATGTGCTCCATGCCCTTCACAATGGCCCACTGGGGAAATGAAACCCCCTGGCTGTGCATGGCTGCCCCCAATTTGCAAATCCAACCATGGGCAGTGAGACTTGGGCTGCCTGGGAAATTGTTCTGGCTGTGATGGCCCCTGGCAGGGCCAGCCCAGAGGCTGCAGGGCTGGGCTTTCATGCATTGGAATTCATTAGGATAAATTCAAAGCAAATGAGAGCTATCAATCCCGAAACAGGAATTCAGATTCCTCCAGGACACTTTGCTTTGGTAACTGCTCCCTTGGAGCTTGGCCTTGCAAAGTGTTCCTGTCATGGCAGGAGGAATTGATGCAGAATATCCAGGAGAAATTACAGTAATTCTGTTAAACAATAGTGACCAGGATTGGGTTATTCAACCCCGTGACATGGTAGCACAATTATCAATATTGCAATTTTAAGAACAATTGTGAAAAAAGGAGATCCACGTCCAGTCACCACCATTTGTGGAGGTAAAGGGTTTGGATCCAGCAGCCCTAATAATGGAGCCAGAGTATGGGTCCGAAGGCCAAAAGGCCCTCCCGAGGCAGCTGAAGGAATAGCTCCTGGGAAAGACAACTCTGAGTCCTGAAACCTGGGCAGGAACAATGGGAATGTGTCCCTGCAGCCAAGGATTGTGTGTGAGAACAAGTAGATCTGCCAGGATATTGTTTTACACATCCTGCCAGACCAGATCTCCCTGTTTGCCTCAAGGGCCCCTTTGGGAAATGCTCTGATCCACGGGGCTCCCTGTTAAGGCTGCTGTGACACTGAGGGACTTGCACAGGAATTCCATCCAGGAGCCTGGGTGCCCCTCAGGGACTGGGACCCGGCCCCTTCCAGCCAGAGGGGAAAGGGCCCCCCAAGCCTTGTTAGCCACAGACAGCATGGGAAAGCTGAACAGCAAAGGGCCTGGGGGAATTATTCTGGAATTAAAAAGGTGCCAGCTCCATGGTCAACAGAATTCTTGTTCCTAATTGGAATGAGATTGAGAAAAAAGAATGAAGAATGGTGTCACTAAAGTACTACTGATGTCTGTAAGGTGTACCTTGATAGTCAGCCAGAATCTTTGCCTGCCAAAAACACCTCTAGTGTTTCACTAAGGAATTGGTCATCAATAATGAGTAATAATGAGTTATGATGGATTGCTGAGCTTCTTTTGTAATTCTTTCCTAATGATGATGTGCTTTGCTGAGCTTATCCTTTTGTAAATCTTTGCAGCTGTGCATGATATAAATGACACAATTCCTTAAGTTGTTGTCTGTGTCTTTGGTAGTGACCCTGCCCACTGGTGAAACAGGGCCCCCTCTTGCCTAAGTGTTCCCTGAGAAGACAAAAGCCCTCCCTCCAAAATTCCCCCCTTCCTCCTTGTTCCCCCCCTTCATACCCTGAGCATGATGTGCTCTGGTCTGGGCTATGCCCGGGGTCAGTTGGGGTCCCCTGTCCTGGCTGTGTCCCTGCCCAGCTCCCCTGCAGCCCCAGCCCCTCCCCAGCGTGGCTGACGAGGGGCAGGACAGGCCTTGGCTGTGCTGCAGCTCAGCAAGAACAAAACCATCTCTGCGTGCTCAGCCCTGTGCTCAGCACCCGGCCCAGCAGTGTCTCAGTGCCAGGGGCTGTGCCCTCAGTCCCTGCCAGGGGTTTCCATGGCCACTGCCAGGCCAGCTGACCCAGGTGTCCCCCCCAGTGCCGGTTGCCATGGAAACAGTGTCCAGCCCCGCCCCTTTCTGTCTGGCTGACCTGGCCTTTGGCCCTGGCAGTGCCGTTGGCTGCTGGTTCCTGGTGCCAGAGCGGCCAGCGCGGCACAGGGCAGGTGGTCATGGCACAGCCCCCAGCAAGGGATCCCCTCTGGCTCTGGGCACTGACACCAGCCCTGAGCAAGGGACCAGGGCAGCTTTCCATGGCCACCAACCATCACAACGGCTCCGGGCATTGGTTGCCGTGGCACCAAACCAAGGAACGGGTCCCTGTGGCCGTGCCATGGCACCTGGTGGCACCAACGAGTGTCACTGCAATTGTACCTGGAACAGCCCTGGCACCGCTTTGTCCCATGGTTGCCATGGCAGCTGAGGACAGCAACAGCTGGTGCTCTGCAAGGGCCCTGGGAGAGACAGGAAGGAGCAGCAGAGCAGGGATTGATCCATCCCCAGTGCGCTGCACAGCCCAGGGCAGTGTCCCAGATTGTCCTCATGGAGCTGCCAACAACATCCCCCCTCTGCAGCCCTGGCCTCTCCCCCAGCTCACACAGGTGCCCCATCCTTGCACGCACAGACACGGCAGCACTGGCTCAGCAGCCCCTGTTTGCATTGCACAGAGCAGGGGGAGCACCCCCATGCTGTTGCTGTGGGGACATGAGCCTGAGGGAGCACAAATGCCATCAGCCCTGGGGCCAGCAAGGGCTGGGGGACAGCAGGGAAACCACTCAGCTTTGTCCTGGCCTCTGCATGTAGCCAGAAAGTTTGTTCCCATCAGCTGGGAGTTTCCTGTCCCACTGCAGACACTGTTGCTCAGAGCCAGGGCTGCCTGGCAGCCACCCCCAAACTGCCCTGAGCATTTCCTTGGCTTCACCTTTGCTTTCTTTACTCTTCCTGATACAAATGTCTTCCCATTGCCCACCCCTGTTCCCTCCCCTGCAAACAGCCCATCCCTTCTTGCCCTTTCCTCTCTGGCCCCACTCCCCATTGCGGTTCCTGACTTGGCCCCATGGGAACATCCCTTGGGCAGCAGGATCATCCTGCAAGTGCTGCAGGAATTTTCTGCAGGCTCCTGCAGTGCCTGGTGCTGTTCCCTTGCCAGCGGCACCCCAGGCCAGGGGGGCACATCTGGGCTGCTGTGTCTGGCTCTGGGGCTCCCTGTTCTGCGCAGTGAGGACGAGCTGCAGAGGCTCTGCAGGATTGACAGGATGGGCTTTGGGGTTGGCAGGAGAAGCTGAGGGACCTGGGCTGCTGGAGCTCCTGAAGAGGAGGCCCAGGGCTCCTCCTGCAACTTCTCCAAGGGTGGCTTCAGAGAATCCCAGAATCAGCAAGGGTGGAACAGGCCATGGAGATCATAAAGTCCAACCTGTGCCCTGACACTACCTTGTCTCCCCTGGACCTCCTCTTCTCCAGGATTAACAACCCCAGCTCCCTCAGCTGCTATTAACAGCTCTTGTGTTCCAGCTCCATCACCAGCCTTGTTGCCCTTCTCTGGACACACTCCAGCCCCTCCATGTCCTTCCTAAATTGAGGGGCCCAGACTTGGACACAGCACTCGAGGCGCTGCCCAAGCAGTGCCAAGCACAGGGGAAGAATCCCTGCCCTGCTCCTGCTGGCCACACCATTCCTGATCCAGGCCAGGAGCCACTGGCCTTCTTGGCCAGCTGGGCACACTGCTGGCTCATGTCCAGCCTGCTGTCCATCAGTCCCTGCAGGTCCCTTTCTGCCTGGCTGCTCTCCAGACACTCTGTCCCCAGCCTGTAGCGCTGCAGGGGTTGTTGTGGCCAAAATGCAGGACCGGCACTTGGACTTGTTAAACCTCACCTTGTTGGATTTGGGCCCTGGATCCAGCCTGTCCAGGGCCCTCTGCAGAGCTCTCGTACCCTGCAGCAGATCAACATTCACACCCAGCTTGGTGTCATCTGCAAATATGGTAATTTTCTATTCTTTTTAACACATGTGGTAATTATTTACCCAAAATCATTAACATATTTCCCCTCCCCTTAACCCATGTGTTCTTCTGTCCTGGGGGTCTCTCTGGTGGTCCCTGGTGCTCGTGGACCCCAATGTTCCAGTGGGCCTGGCTGAGCTGGCAGGACACTGAGGCTGCTGAACTTCCAGTTCCCCTTCTCACACAATTGTGTGGTTTCCACAGGCCTGGGGCTTTGGAGAACAAACTCCAGGTGTCAGCTCAGCTGGTGGAGACAATTTATCATCTGCTAATATGAGGTCACAGAGTGGGCTATGACATCACAGAGTGGGTTATGTGAGGTCATTGAGAAGCGATGACATCAAAGGCATCCTATGTGACATCACAGAGCCAGCTGTGACATCACAGGGCAGGGGTCTGAAATCACAGAGCAGATTATGACATCACAGAGTTGGCTGTGACATCAGAGACCAGCTGTGTGACATTAGAGAATGGGCTGTGACATCACAGAGGGGCTGTGTGACATCCCAGCAGGGCTGTGTCAGGTCACTGGGTTGGTCACTCTGCCCCAGCTCCCCCTCACAGTTTCTCCCAACAAGTCCAATGCTGTCCATGCCCAGCGTGGTCCCTGTCCCCCAGGATCCCCCCGGCCCACCTGGAGCCACAGCCTCCACCAAAGGATGTTCCACAGGATCCACCCCAGAGCCTGACAGGGGAAAAGGGGCCAGGGCTGTGTGACCAGGACATCAAGGACGGGGATTATCCAGGTCACTGTGGCCAGGTTTGGGTTCCCCAGGGCAGAAAAGATGTCTGGCAGCTGGAGCAGGGTCTGGGAAGGGCCTCCAAGGTGGGGCTGGAGCCCTTGGGCTGTGAGCAGAGGCTGAGGGAGCTGGGCTTATCCAGCCTGGAGCAGGGAAGGCTGAGGGGCTCCTCATGCCAGCCTGGCAGTGCCAGCAAGGAGGGGATGGAGAACACAGAGCCAGGCTCTTCACTTGGCGGCCTGGTGGGAGACAAAAGCCAATGGGTGGGAGGGGAAAGAGGGGAGATCAGCCAGGGCATGAGGAGATGAAATGAGTCAGGCTGGTTTCAGCATTTCCTTAACACCAAGAGCAGCCTGACCTCCCCTCTCTATCCACCACTGACAGCTGTGCAAATCAGGAATTGTTTGAGCTGTTTTGCCCCCACTCCAGGATGGACATCCTGATACAAGAACTTAATTCTGTTTGTATCTATCACAGAACCATGTTTGTCTAAAATTAATTTTAGTATGGAAATCACCTGTGGATCATGCACTCATCAGACGCTGCTGGGACATTGCACATGGCTCAGGGAAGAGCGTGATTGCTATTAAATTGTGTCCTGTTCAATTGTGGTCTGTTGGCCATGAAGAGAAACTTTCTGTGCCTCTGAGTCTCACCAGTTCCTGACCCCCAAACGACACAAACCTGATGAGTTGTGCTTCCCACTCCAGTGGTGGCACTTGGACCTCCCTCCATTCCCAGAGCAGAGCTCTCTTGTCCCAGAAAGTCCCTGGTAATGCAGGGATGAAGGAAACAGGACAGGCTGGGGGATCAGGGGCAGGGCACAGCCAGGGATTTGGGGTGGTTGTGAGCCCAGGGCAGGACCCAGCCCTTGGCCTTGGTGAACCTCATCCAGCTGTCCTGGGCCCATGGATGGCTCCAGCCTGGCCAGATCCCTCCCCAGGAGAGCTTCCCACCCTCCAGCACAGCCACACTCCCACCCAGCTTGGGCTCACCTGGGAACTGACTGAGGGTGCCCTTGATGGCCTTGTTCAGATCAGCAATAAAGAGATTGAACTGACCTGGCCAAAATCCTGAGCCCTGGGGACACCCCTGGATGTGACTCCATTCCTCAGCTGCTCTGAGTGCCAGGGGTTGGATGAGGGAAATGGTGGGGGTGTGTTTCAGGAATGCAAAGGGCCAAGGCCTGAGCCCCAGCCGCTGGCCAGGCAGATCCTGACCCTCCCTCCTTGCTCAGGGCTCTTCCCAGGATGGGCACTGGCATGTGGGCATGTGCAATGCCAAGGGCAGGAGCATGGGGCGGCCCCTGCCAGGCTGCTGAGCAGGGACAAGGAGGCAATGAGGCCCCAGGCCTGCAAGGGTCACTTGTCCCCTCGTGGCCTCAGGCCCAGGCCCAGCAGCCATGGCCAAAGTGCTGCCCATGTTGGCTCTGGCAGGGCTGTCTTGCAGCTGCTGCCCATCCCTGTGCCCTGTGCAGCCCAGGCTGTCCCACGGTGTCCCTGCCCTGCGCCTCTGTCCCTGCAGGCTGTCGGCATCCCCCGGCTGCCCCACCTGGCTGGGCCCTTCCTTTGCTGACAGCTCTGCCTCCTGCCTGCCTCTGCCTGCCCACACAAAGCCTTGGGCTGCTCCAGGCTCCTGCTGGGGGCCGTGCTGCACCACAGCCCTGCCCTGGGAGGGAAATTCTTTTCTCCTGGTGCCAGTCTGGGCCTCCCCAGCTGCCCTTAGCATTAATACTTCCTCTCTCTGGCTGTTTTCCATTATATCAAAAGGATCCACCATCCCTGAAGCTGCTCTTTAAACACTCTCATGGCTCTGCTCCACTGTCCTCAGTCTCCACCCCACTGAGCACAGAGCTCCATTGTCTCTATACTGTGCTCATGTGCCCAAGGCCTCCAAACCCCTCCTTGGGACACCTCTGAGCCCTCTCCAAGTTGTTTCCAAATCAAAACATTCAGCTCATAGTCTAAGAAAATCACAAGAGGACAGGCCCAGCCTGACCTGTCTTTCCTGGTTACTTTTGTCTGGGAGCAATCCTTGGATATACAGAATTTGGGAGGCCAAATTCTAATTTTGGCCATGGTCCCTGGACAAGAAGGCTGTTTCTTTTCCATAGGAATGAAGGAACAGAGCCCCTCTGTTTCAGGGGCAGATGAGAGATGACCACCAGAGGCCAAGGCCAGCCAGGGCTGGCAGGTTTTGTTTTGCAAGATACCCTTGCATAGAGGAAATAGTTTAGGCAGAGTACCAATTTTGGCAATGGGCATCTGAAAAGTGAGATAGTTCTTTTCCATAGCAAGGAAAGCATGGAGCCTCAGTGCTCCAGGAGCTGATGAGAGGCAGCCCTTGACTTCCCAAGATCAGCCAGAGCTGTCAGGTGGCCCCTGGGAGGCCAAGCCAGCCAGAGCTGTTCCATGTTCCCTGGGTTCCATGGGGCCCCACAGTGTCCCAACGGTCCCTTGCTTCCAGGTGGCCCTTGGGGACGTGGTTTTGCAGTGATGATGGTGCTGCCAGGGTGCCGGTGGCACTGGGTGAGCGTCAGGGTCTCTTCCCACCTCGATGACTCTGGGATTTCCTGCTGAGCGCTCTGGCACCAATCGTGTCCCACGCGTGCTGTTTGGGGCTGGCCCCAGCAGTGACTGTGGGTGCTGGGGAGATGCTCCAGGCTGGCTGGGGCAGCTGAGGCTGCAGGGCCATGTCCAGGCAGAGGCCGCCCGTGCGGCTCCCTGGGGCCCCGCGCAGGGAGCAGCCACCATCGGCTGGCCCGGGCTGGGCAGGGCCATGGGCGCTGCTCCTGCAGCTGCCGCGCCAGGCAGGGCCAGCAGAGCAGCGCCCGCAGTGCCCGCAGCGCCCGCCTGAGGCGGCCGGGCCGTTTGCTCCAGGCAGCCGCTGCTGCCTGCGGGCCTGCGCTCCCAGCTGGCCAGCTAAAGCACCGCCAGGGCTCTGCGGGGCAGGCCCTGGGCTCTGTGGCCCTGCCTCAGGCCCCTGCTGGCCCACGGAGCCTTCGCTGCACAGGGAGGGAAGCGAGGCACGCAGGGACTCTGCTGACTGCCCCTCAACCCAGACCTCCTGAGGGATGGGTAGTGGCAGCCCATCTGCCGCAAGATCTGCCAGCCTTTGGGCCCTGCCTTCCCCTTCAGACAGCTCGTGGATGCTGACTTCATTCAGTCACTGTCCTCCTTCTCCCACAGCAAGGGAGTGGGCGCGAAGCTGAAGATGCTGTTACCTTCACAGCAGTCCTGTGGCAGGTCTGGGCTGCTGCTGTCTTCCTCCGTGGAATCATCTCAGAGTTCTCTGAGCTCTGGTTTGCTGCAGTCTTCCCAGCTGGAGAGGTCTTGGGAGCTGCTGAACTCTCCTTGGGACAGCTCTGGCTCTGCCTCACCTTGGCACTCTTGGGACAGCTCAGTCTGGGTGTAGGATTCCTAGTCTTCATCATTGCCAGCTGAGGTGCCCTCCTCACTCTCCTTCTCTGCCAGCACTGAGCCCTGCTCTGCCTCTTCCAGCTGCTCCCTGGGAGGTTGGGCTCCCAGTGGGCTGGGTGAGGGGCTGTCCAGGCAGCAGGGGCTGTCTGGAGCAGGCACTGGGCTCTGTGTCCCTGCTGATGGCACCTCCTCCCTGGGGGCAGGAGAATGTGCCTGCTTCTCCCGGCTGTTCACACTTCCTTCCCCTCGCTGGCTCAGCTTTGGCTCAGTCACCTCCTTTTCCATTGGGGGCAGCTCCTGGACTGTTGCCCTTTGCTGCCCCTGGTAGGGCTGTTGCTGTGCCCCATCTCCCCACAGCACCCCCACAGCCGCCTTCCACTGCTGCAACTCATGGGCACTCCTTGCTCTGCGTGGGGACGCTTCCTTGGCTGCCATTGCTGGCACTGACTGGGAGAATTCACAGCTTGTCACCTCTTCCCTCAGGCCAAGCTCTCGGGCCCCAACATCTCCCCACTTGTTATCTCTGTCAAGTTTCTTCTCTTCCTCCTCCTCCTCAGTGTCTGACCGTGGCCAGGCTGAGGCATCCACTGCCCCCACCAAGTGCCTGCTGAGAGCCTGGTCTTGCCCCCAGCTGGGCAGGGGGCTGGGTGACTGGAAGGAGTTGAGCTTTGTCTTGCTCTCTTCCATCTTGGAGCTCCTGTAGCACGGACAGATCCCAGGAGCTGCTTCCTTCTACAAGAGTAGCTCTCATGGGACTGGGCACCCCAGGGCTCTGCGCCCCTTATATACACCCTCAGTCATGGTGGGGCTCTCTGATGTCACAATGGCCTCTGGGCACCACCATGTCCTGCATCATGAAGGGCCCTGTGTCACAAAGGGCCACACCCAGCGGCCCTTCAGCAGCTGAGCCCACTGGAAGCTGCATGGAGAAGCCCCTGGCCTTGAGCATTTGCAGCCCTTGCTGTGCCCAGGCCGTTCCCACAGTCCCACCGTGCACCCACTGTGTCATGGTCCTACTTGACAGGCTGACCTGCACCCTCAGAGCCCTGCCTTGGCAGAGTGGGCTGCTGTGGACACGAGCCATTGGCCAGACGGACGCAGCCAGGCACTTGTGGGCAGTGGCTCCATGTGCAGCATCAGACTGGGCATGGGGGACTGTTGAGAGTTTTTTGCAGATTGAGGAGTTCTTGCTAGACAATGGCCATATTCAGCCGATGCACAATCCAGCCTGCTTGTACTAATGAACAATGGTCACGTTCACAAACAATGAATAATGGACATATTCAGAAATGGGCTTGGTATATCCTTGAAAGCGATAAAAGAAGAAGAGTTGTTAAGACTCAGGAGGTTTGTCAGCGAGCTTGGGAAAGTAAGAAAAAAGTGAGCCATGGGTGGGCCAGACAACCACAGCAAGACATGTGAAAAATTAGGTGATCCAATCAGCATTCTAATTTAGACGTGTGAACAGCTAGGATTAACCAATCATGTATTAGCTAGAGACATGTGGACAGTAGAGATTTTTTAAAAATATAGTCTTTTTAGGGATAATAAATTTGGCTTCACTGGATCATGTTGGTCATGGTGTGATATCCCTGAACCTCCGTGCCCCGCACATAGGCACTCCAGCTGGAGCTCATCTTCCTTCTCCCGAGCCTGTTTCCATGTGTCCCTTGGTGCACACAGCCCCAGGCCCCCTATAAACAAGAGCTGCCCGCTGTCTCTTCACGTGCCTGAGCTCCTGCTTTCTCTCACGGCAGCAAAGCCAGGCTGTTCACAGGCAGGGAGCGGAGCCCTGTTCCCACAGGAGGCTCTCGTGAGCCCCTTCCCCACTGTGCAGGCAGCCCTTCTCCTACCTGCCCAGAATGCTCTTGGCACAGCAGAGCACAAGCTGGCTGACTCTGGGCTCAGCACAGCCCAAACAGAGGGGCAGGAAGACACAGCTGCGGCTGTTTTGCAGCCATGCCTCAGAGAGATGGGAAGGGTCCCCTGCCTCTGGTCTGGCTTGGTTGGGTTTCTGACTGGCTCTGAGGCAGGGGCTGTGGTTCCTTGCTTGTGGGAAGACCAGAGCTGCCAGAAGCACGCCCAGCGTGCAGGCACTGCCTGACGGCGCTCAGGCCGCTGGGATGGTGGCGCCCCTGAGTCCCAGCCACTGCGCTGCTGCTGCTGCTCCATTTGCTTTCAGGCACACCCAAAGCTCACTGCTAGGCCACGGTGGTCTCTGGTTCTGCCTTCTTCCTGTCCCTGTGTACGGATGGAGCATTGCTGTGCTTTCAGGAAGCTCTTTGTGAAACCTTCCGCCAATGCAAGCTCCTTTGCCCTCAGTGGATGCTTGCCATGGAATCCCGCACAGCTGGGTTCACAGCATACTCAAGCTGGCTCTTCTAAAACCCAGGCTCCTTATCGCCTTCAGCATGCTCAGCACAACCTTTAACTCCATGCTGCTGTGCAGCTGGAGCAGCAGGACAGGGACCTTTGCAGCCTGAGCTGCCCTTGTTCCTCTCTGTCCATGCCCAGAATGCAGCGCAGAGGAGAACGGCAGCAGGGCCGTGCATGTCTCCGGGCTCAGGTTTTGTGTTGCTTCAGCTGCACGGAGATGCGGGTAAAGTGAAAAACCCAAACAGTTTATTAAGGGAAAGCGAAGCAAAGGGGTGAGCTGGGAAGCAGAAAAGGGGATGGGCAGGGCCTGAGGGCTGCAGGGAGGGAATTGCCAACAGGGAGAGAGATGGCAGGAGCTCCTGGAGCTTCCCACAGGCTCAGCTGTGAGCAGCCAGAGCTGTGCCTGGAGCTCCAGCTGGTCCATCCTGCTCTGCAGGGGGGTCGCATCTTCAATGGGCACTGGAAATCGCTGATGAACGCTGGTACATCTGATCCATCTTCTTTCAAAGATCATCTGAAGCAGTTTGCTCATGCATGATGGACTCTCATCTTCCTTCAGGGCTTGAAGAGCTGGAAGAGAGAAGAACAGTGCCAAGGTGAGAGGCCAGATTGAGGAAATCCAAGGAAAGCCTCCTGCCAGGGCCATGCCAGCCGGCTGCAGTGGCCCGGGCTCAGCTCCCGCTATAGATGGGGCAGCAGCCGGGCCGGGGGCAGGGAGGGGCGCCAGGCTCGGGGCTCACCCATGAACCTGGCGGCAGCCTCTCGCAGGGTCCTCTGTGGGCTCTCGTCCTGCAGCAGCTGCGGGGAGCACCGGCAGGGGAGGCTCGGCGTGGGCTCTGCCCCTCTGCCGGGCGCTCCCTGAGCCCAGCACCGCCCGAGCCGGCCCGCACGGCCCAGGGCAGGGAGCAGCGTGGAGGGCGCAGGCTGGCGGGCCCAGCTGCGGCGCTGGGCAGGGCCACAGCTGCCAGGCCCCCGCACCGAGCACTGGGAGCAGGGCTCGGGCTCCCAGGCTGTCCTTACCAGGCTCTCAGCGAACTTAATCCGCCGCACCTTCGTCAACAACTCTTCGAGGTCCCTCCTCCTCAGGAAGCGTGCCGCACAAAGCAGGGCTTGGAAAGAGGCCTGGAGAGCGGCAGAGAGCTGCAGGTGACACCAGAGCCCAGGGCACGGGACCTGTGTCCCTGCGCCACAGCCAGGGGAGGCTGGAGCCCGCCAGACGCCAGGGCAGGAGGCGGCTGAGCCCCCTGCCAGGGATGCGGCACCGTCACACAAAACCTCACCTGGGCCACCTGCAGGTTCTCATCGTGCCAGCACAAGAATAGACGGAGCAGGCTCTGGTTCACGATTGTTGTGAGAAGCTCTTCCCCCTCTTCCACTACCAGCTCCATCACCTTGCAAAAGAGCTGAATGGAGAGCAGCTGCACATGGCTGTTGTCCTGGAAGGAAAGGAAAAGTCCTAGGCAACAACTGCTTTGGGCCCATTGGGGCAAAGGCTCAGAACTGCACAGAGCACAAAGTTTCCAGGCAATGTCCAGTGCCCTTGGCTGGGGGCACAGAGCCTTACGTTCTCAAAGTGTGGCAGGAGGGACTCAGCCAGCTTCAGGGCGGTGACGCTGGGTAGCAGGAGGTCTTTGTCCCGGAGCATATGTGTGAGCACACAGAGGCTCATCCGGACCACCTCTGCATCTGGATCTGCCAGCTGCTGCACCAGGTGTTGATACAGGCCGCGTATTCCTCCTCCCTGTGTGCAAGACCAGGCTGTGCTGTGAAGCCATGAATGGCCGCAGCACCAACAGCTGCTTGGGGCACTGGGGCAGCTGAAGCAGGAGGCAGGAGAGCTGGGAGCAGCTGCCTCTGCTGCCAAAGCCCAGCCAAGCCCAGAGGTCTGTGTTGCCCAGCCCCACACTGCCAGCGTGGCTTCAGCCACTGCCCCGTTCTCACCAGCGAGGGCTCCTTGCTGAGCACCACGAGGCCTCTGAGTGCCAGGCGCAGCCTGTCCCTCCACTGGCTCGGCAGGAGCCTGGATACCACCAGCAGGGCACTGGGACCATGTTTGCTCAGTTCCAGACACTCCAGGAGCTGAAAGGCACAGGAGGGCAGTGACAGGGACCCGGCTGGCAGGAGCCTGGAGCTGCACAGGGCCGGGCCAAGGCAGCAGCACAGGGCGTGGGCGGCGTCCCAGGCGGCTGCAGCTACAAGAGGCCCGAGAGCTGGGAGGCAGCTCAGCCAGGCAGCGCTGGCCATCAGGCTCACCTCCACAAAGAAGGCCAGGGCAGGCAGATGCCAGCAGGGCTGCTTCCCCATGAGCAGGCTGAGCAGGTGCGAGGCCATGAAGGGACACAAGGGGCTCAAGCCACGGTGCATCTCCCTGCCAGGGGAAAAAGGCACCAAGGCGCTGAGCCTCCCAGGGTGGGCAAACCTCTCCCAGCAATGACTCACATAGGTCTGATCTTTCCCCAGCACTCTGCAAGGGCACATGGGCCCCTTGGGAGGTGGCTGCTGCTGGGCATCCTCCTCTCCCAGCCTTTTCCAGTCTGCTCGACCCTCCCTCGCTGATAAGGCCTTCTCACTTACAGCCCTGGGGACTGTGTGGGGCAATATGGACACGGGGCACAAATGCTGGTGGTGGTGGCAGGAGTAAGGGATCTCACCTGGCCAGCAGAGCCGCTGCATAGTGCTGGGTGTCGGCACACAGCAGCTTCTCCCAGACACGCTTGTGCTCCAGAGCCACCAGCTTATTGTCAAAGCCCAGGCAGGAGAGCAGAGCCTTCATGGTCTGCGCTGCAAACCTGTGTACCGAGCCAAGGCCAGGTCACTCTGGGAGTGCTGGTCCTGGCCATGAGGTTGTGGGAAGGACAGGGCGACTGGCACCTGTGGGGGTGGCAGGGAAGGCCGTGCTCCTCCCGGCACGCTCTCCAGAATCTCCAGGTTTCAATGTCCCCTGGCATCTGTTCTGTGGTGATGACAATTTGCAAGAACAGAGCCACAAACAGTTGGGGAGAATGAAGCAGAATGGCACAGTGCCACTCGCACATGGGGGCAATCCTCCACAGCACCAGAGTTGCCTGCAAGAGACAAAGCAGCCTGAGGCAGCGCTCAGTGCCAGGGTGTCCATGAGGCAGGGCCCGAGGGGAGACGCAGGGGGAGCACGCGGCCTGCTCTCTCTGAGCCTGCCTCTACGCCAGCTTTCAGCCCAGGCAGGGAGCTGCAGGCGGGGGAGAGCAGGGAGAGCTGCTGGAGAAGCGACCGGGAGGACGAGCAAAGGCCAGCTCCAGAAACTCACAGCCAGGGCAAAGACAGCCTTGTCCCCGCAGGAGAAGCTGCCGTAGGGTGGCTGCTCCTCCATGGCAGAGAGCAGTGCTGGAAGCACCTCCTGGGCGGCCACTCCAGACGTGCCGATGGCTCTCCACATCAGCGCGGCGGCTCTGTGGGAGCAGAGCTGTGCGTCAGCACCGTGCCCTGTTCAGCTGCATGGGGCTGGGAGACAGAGCCCCGGTGCCCTGAGGGGCAGGGAGGGAACATGTCAGAGGCTCAGGAAACAGAGGGACCCGAGGCTCCCGCAGCTCTCCACCTGTCTGGCAGAGCCCGCTGGACAGGCTGTACAGGGTGAGGGACCCTACAGGCCAGTGAGCATCAAGCCCTCAAGGCAGTTGTGCTCCGTACCTGTCACACTTTGGGGCACAGTGTAGGAGGCTCATCACCACTTGAGCAGGGTGTTCCTCCATCAGGCTCAGAATCTCCATTTGCAGCCCGGCGTCCACGGTGACACAGGATGCCAGTCTGTGGAGAATATCCCTGACCATGGCTAGCACCTGGAGGAGGCAGCATTGGGGAAAACTTGGAGTGCTGTCCAAGGGAGCAACTTGCCCAGCTTCCCCCAGGAAGTTCTTGCCTTCCCACCCCACTGTGATGGCCTCAAAGGCTAAGGGGGTCCAGCGAACGTAGATTGAGGGGCCACGTGATCCTGGGAGGCCTTCAGCCCTGGCCCCAGGCTGCTTACCTGCTGTGGAGAAGCAGCACCCTTCTGGAAAACCTCCAGAGTGGGTGCAGGAGTCCTGGTCAGGGTGGGCATGGCCCGAGTGTATAGCCTGCCCTGAGCCTGGGTGTGGGTGGTGGCCATGCCCTCAGTCAGGGCCATGTCAGCCTCCTCCCTGCCCTGGGCTGTGTCCTGCTTAGAGGCTGCTGCGAGCTCCGAGGATGCTGAGCTGGCAGCGGGCTCTGCCCGCAGCTGGCCGAGCCTGGAGTCGGGCTGGGCTGTGCCCTTGGTGCCAGTGCCGCCGGTCTTTGTGCAGCCAAGGCGCAGGAGCCTCCACAGTGTATGCAACAGAAGTAAGGGCTGGAAGAGAGGGACGTTCCATGGCCTGCTCCAAGCGCAGGGCTCGGCCAAGCAGTGCCAGCAGGCCCGGCCCAGGGGGGACGGCTGCAGTTACCTGCACTGCTCGGTGGAAATGGCCACGAGTGGGCTCCTGCTCATGAGTCTGGTCCTTGGCTGCATCTGGCAAAGAGCGAGCGCAGCCAGAGCTGAGGGGCTGCGGGAGAGGCCGGAGAGCACAGCCCAGCCCTGCGCTCCCCAGGCAGGGACAGGCCCCCGGGAGCCCAGGGGGATGGAGCATGGCCATTGGGGTTCAGCCCCGGCCCCTGTGCCATCCTGTCCATAGGGACGTCCACAGGGATGGGATGGGACGGGACGGGATGGGATGGGATGGGATGGGATGGGATGGGATGGGATGGGATGGGATGGGATGGGGCCGGACTGGCTGCAGGCACCTGCCCTGCGGCCCAGCTCCACCACTCACCGTCCTGCAGTGGCTCCAACTGCTGTGGCTCTGCAGGATGCTGCGCTGGGGCAGCTGCAGGGCCATTTTTTTCTTCCCTCGAAGCCCCTTGAACAGGCTGGGCAGTCTGCCTGCCATCCCGCTGTCTGAACTCGAGGGCACCTTCGAGACAGATGCCTTGGCAAAGGCCCAAGTGAGCGAGCGCTGCAGTCGTGCCTTGCAGGCACCTGCGACAGGGAAGCCTCAGGAAGGCTACAGGATAGCAAGTCCTGCACTCTGTTCTCGAAGGGCTCCTGCCACAAGGACAGGAGACTCCTCGTGAACGACGGTGGTCACCAAGTCCCTGGGCCTGGCCACGAGGGCCCCGGATGCAGGGATGGAAGATGCCTCGGAAAAGCTCCGAGACACCAAATCCCGAGGTCTGGCCGTGAGGAGGAATGCCTCGGAAAAGCTCCGGGTCAGCAACCAACAAGCCGGCTGTGCGGGGACACCTCACAGCACTGCTCTGTCACCTCCTGTCCTGTTGCATGCACAAAGCACAGTGGCGTTGCCTCGTCACCACCAGCACCCATGTCACCACGTGTCACAAAGGGTCCTGTTCCATTCCATTCCATGGTAACCGTGCTGTGCCGTGTCAGCAAGGGCCCTTGGACACACTGCCAAGTGCTCTGGGGCTACCCCCACCCCACCCATAGTGCCTCTGATTGGAAGAAATCCATTGCCCCAAGTGTCTAAGACAGCCCAGGACACCCCAAGCCCAGCCAAGTGCTTGGGGAAGGACTCTCCACGGTACCAGCCCAGGACAGACAAGCTCGGTGCTGGCTCTGGAGCAGAGCAGCCTCCAGCAAGCACGGGGCAAACGCATCTTGCCAAGAGTTAAAACACACCAGAGAGGGGAGGTGGCATGAATGTGTGCATCAAGGCCTTTGAATTCACAGCTCCCCAAGAGAGCTTTGGGGCACTCGGCTGGACAAAAAGGATCTGGCTCAGACCTGTGCTCAAAGGTGGGCAACAAACCCTGCCGCAGGTGCCTGGCTTGGTCTCTGCAGGCCCAGGCAGATGCCAAAGCTGCTCTTCACATCCTTGGCCTGCCCCTCTGCCAAGTCCAAGGGGCCTCAAGGACTGAAGGAAACACAGGGAGTCAAATGGAGACACTTGCACCTGTCTCACTGGGGGCTCCTGGAGAAGCAGTTTCCTTAGGAATCAAGCCCCTCTCTTCCAAGGGCACTTCCCCAAATGTGTACATTTCCTGGGCAACACCAACACACTCTTAAGTGCGGAGTGCGGAAGTTCATGGACATCACACCATGACCAATATGATCCAGTGAAGCTAAATTTATTATTCTTTAAATGACTCTATTTATAATAAATCTCTATTGTCCTTGCATCTCTAGCTAATACATGATTGCTTAATCCAAGCTGTTCACGTGTCTAAAATAGAATGCTGATTGGATCACTTAATTTTTCACGCGTCTTACTGTGGTTGTCTGGCCCACCCATGGCTCACTTTCCCAAGCTTGCTGACAAACTTGCTGAGTCCTGATGACTCTTCTTCTTGTATCTTTTTCAAGGATATACCCAGCCCATTTCTGAATATGTCCATAATTCATTCTTTGTGAATGTGTTCATTGTCCATTATTACAAGCAGGCTGGCTTCAGTGCATTGGCTGAATATGGCCATTGTCTTACCAAAACTCCTCAACCTGTAAAATATCTTCAACAGTTCCCTGCTTTTGTTTTTGCACAAGCCAGACTGATTTAACAGCATGGTCAATTACTTTTTGCAGACAGCATAGTAAGCAAGACACTATAAGTAGAATTAAAAAAAAGAATACAAAGACAATAATACCTAGAATTATTTATTAATTACATAGCCAAGAATACATAATACAGGCAGTAATACGTAATGCCAAAGCGTACTAAGTCCTTGAGTCAGCCTGTTATTCCCCAGGATTTTAGCCACTCATCAAAAGAATTCTAAACAACTGTCAGCTTTTTCATATTCTCCTTAAGCAATGACAGTTTCTTGTCAATAGATTCAGAGTGGTCAGAGAGATTCATGCAACACATCCCTTCAAAATCTTCATACCCATCTCCTTGTGCTAGCAACAAAAAATCTATAGCAGCCCTATCCTGTAACACAGTGTGGTGTATGCTGCCTACATCAGTGGTGAGTTCCTTCAGTATTGCAGATGTAACGTTAATTTGTTTTCCTGTCCAACAAGCCAATCGTTTGAATTATGTAAGGGCCTTTGATGAAGCTAATGTTGGTGTAAAAAGTGATGCCAATTTAACCGAAGGGCAATTCCTCAATTCTACATTATCCTTGCAGTCTGAGCCTAATAGATGCACACTACGTTTTGGACGTTGGAATTTGTGCCTGATGTCAAGCATCTGTTGAATGCTAGGGGCAAACAGTGTCAATTTCCCAAAATAGCACAGTCCCCCTAATGCTTTCTGAGGAATTGGAGGCCGAGCTTTATCTCCACAAAAGAGAAACAAAAGTAGAAAAAAGGTATTACAGAAGGTAGTGTAGAAGGGACTTTTCTCTCCAATGATGTAGAAGCTTTTTCTGTAGTAACTAATGCTGCAAGTAGAGTTTGAGAACCTTTCAACTGGAAGATTTTAGAAAAGTGGAGAGCTGCAATTTCACAATTTGGTTGAAAATCCCAACTTGCACAGTCGCTTCTGCGGTATATTTTTTCTATCTAACACATTTATTCCAGCTGATGTGCATACCCTAATAAGACTTAGAATGCCACCCCATCAGCAGGCGATGTTTCAAAAAATCTGCGAGGAAAAGTGTGATCAAGAAGCAGCAAGACCTAGAGTGCAGGGTGATCCTCTGTATGGTTTAACAGCACAACAGTTACTTGGCAAAGGGCCCGGGGCTACTGCCACTGCCCAGGCTAGGAGCATTGATCAAGTCTTACAGATGAGCCAACAACCAGCATATAATGCTATCCTTGCACATCCAGATAAGTTACACACCATGTCTTTTACACAGATTCGTCAAAGAAAGAATGAAGACTTTGATAAATTTGTAGACAAATTGCATGAAGCTATCGATAATCATTCTGATTTAAATTCAGACACAAAGATACAATTGTATGTACTTTGGGATCATTACTCCATTCCAAATGGCTTTCCCTTCAGTCACAAGAGCCTTCCATCTCTTCCGAAAATTGCCTGCTGAAACTCTTCTGCTCCCTTGCAAAGCAGTTCACTACTCCAGCATAACCCTTGAAGCACGGACAGATGACTCTTCAACTAATTATAGTAGAAAAGAAGGGTATTTATTGCAGCGCTGGACACATGTGAACTAGTTTCCAAAGACATGTGCAAGGAGTTGCAGACTCCTGCTCTATTTCTACAGAAAAGGTTTCACATTAGGTTTCTAAGGGCCCATAATACATAATTATTACCTGCCGGCTTTGCATTTTTATCAACTGAATATCTATTACAGCTGCTCAATTGTATTCCCTTTACTGGGTGGGTGGGATTTTGATATGAGGGAGTGGTTATATGGGAGGAATAAAGCTGTCTTCCTCATGGTGAACTCTTCTCCCATGGCCAGCTGGCAAGACCTTTGGACCTGCTGCTCATGGTCCAAGCCTCTCCTAACTGTTCAATTATTCTTATTTCTATTGTCTCTGCTTCTTCACAATTGCTTCCTCTATCCCTGTCACTCCTAACTTTATGCTCCTAAAATATTTGGTACTCTTTAACTAAGGCACATGATTTCTGCTAGCTGTATTACTAACTTAGCTTCTTACCTCATTTTAAAATCTTAACTAAAACATGCAGTCTTCTACTATCCCAATTCTATTCCCAGCTGGCCCCTCGACTCATGCTCACTTTTCAATTATCCTAATTCCATTTTCAGTTAACCCCTTGGCTCACCTCAGGCACATCCCCGACTGCCTCTCTCCCAGCAGCTGAGCTGCATTGCACAGTGCTTGCTGTGTACCAGAGAGCACAAAGCAGGCTGCCTGGTGGGCCTGAATTTCTGCCAAACACTCTGCATATCACACCTTTGCTCTGGCTCAGTGCAGAACTGCAGGGTTGCAGGCGCTTCCTCCCAGAGCTGCGTGAGGCGCTGGCTCCTGCAGATGGGCCCTGCCAAGCTGTCCCTGCCTCATGCTGGCCTCGCTTCCCCTGGCACGAATGCCGGGCCTGAAGGAGCTGCCCTGTTCTCCAGCCTGCCGAGCAGCCCGGCTCCCTGCCCCGGTGCCCAGAGTGCTGCACACACTGCTGGCCTTTGCCAGGAGTTGCAGGGCAGCCGGCAGAAGAGGAGGAATCCTCAGCCAGCCCAGTGGCCTGTGGCTGCCCTTGGCCTTTCTCTGCTCCTGGGCACACTCCAGACGGTCAATGCCTCCAGGCCGGGCTGTGCCCAGCACGGCTGCGCTTCCCCTCGGCAGCAGCCAGCTGCCACCTGGGCTCTGAGATCGGAGGATTCGCCTGCTCCCAGCAAGAGACACCCAGGGCCCGGCTGCTGCCTCTTGCAGCTCCAAGGGCCTCCTTCCAGCCTGCCTCTGCCGGGGCTCTGCTGGGGCTCCAGCCCGGGCAAGGCCGGGCCCGCTCTCACCTCACAGGCGCTGACAGCTCTACACCACAGGAGACCTTCCCGAGCACCCTCTCTGATCTTTCTGCTTTCTCACTTGAGCAAGGCTCTCCTCCAGCCAAAGAGATTATTGCATTTAAGGATACAAATCCAAGTGGCAGGAACCCCATTGCTCTCCAGTCACAGCTGAAGGCCTGCATCTGCACAGGGTGTTTGGCCTGCCTCATTCTTCCTTTGGTTTTGCCTTCTAATGCCATTGCTCTTTCTGCCTCAACTAGAAATACCACAGCTGTGCCATAACCAGCCAGTGAGTCATATTCCAAAGGCAGTGTGCTCTGGAGAGGATGAATGAAGAAGAGCCCTCCTCACATATGAAACCATACAAAAGAAGCCATATGTGTGACTTAGCATCAATAAAAAACAACTGGTAATTCAGAAGGAATGTTGAATTTTCTGAAGGGGTCAGAAGGAGGAGAATCTTCCAAGTGAGTTGATGTTTCAGAAACTTTATTAATTACAACTCTAATCTATAATTCTATGCTACAAATCTCTTTAGCAACCCTACTCTACAATCCTACTCTAAATTGGTAACAGAGATAACATCTTGACATGATTGCTATGTTCTCGTCTCCTAGGGTTAGGCTTAGGTTTAGGCTTAGGCTTAGGCTTAGGCTTAGGTTTAGGCTTAGGTTTAGCCTTAGGCTTAGGCTTAGGCTTAGGCTTAGGCTTAGGCTTAGGTTTAGACTTAGGTTCAGGTTTGGGTTTAGGTTTAGGCTTTGGCTTAGGCTTAGGGTTGGGGTTAGGGAAAGGGTAAGGGAAAGGGTAAGGGATAGAGATAGGGATAGGGTTAGGGTTTGGGTTAGCATTTAAGGTTAGGGTTAGGTTTTAGGTTTAGAGTTTAGGGTTAGGGTTATTCGTCTTCTTCTTCACTGAGTTGATGACTTGTGCCAGGATGAATGGTGGCTTGGCTGAAGTTACAAATGGATGCTGTCCACCGGAAAAAAAATACAACAAAGAACAGTGAACCATTACTTTCCAAGCTCATTGCTTCAGGGACTCAATCAGGATACATCAAGTTCCTGGAAAGACCCAGAAAGAGGAGCAATGGGACCATCTGCTCCCCAGTCATCCCCAATGTGCAAGACCTTGCCATCACAGGCAAATCTGGCCCAGAATCCCACTCATCTGTTTATTGTGATGTCTTCATCCTGCTGGGATTTTTGCCCTGCCAGTGCTCTAGAAATGGTGCTTTCTGTCCCTGGGTTTTCTTCCTTTCAGGAAACTCCAATGACTCACATAGGTCCCTGCCTTTGAAAGACAGGCACTGTACTGATTCCCACAGGGACAGAAAGCAGTGTCTGCCTTTCCATGCCCTGCCCCTCGTGTGCTGGATGGCACCTTCCTTCCCAGCAGGGCCAGCCCAGTGGCACTGGGCCCTGCAGTTCCCTCTCTGCCACACAACCTGGCAGTAACCCTGGCACAGTTCCCATCTGCTTGAGCGTGCCAGGCAGCAGATGGGGCTGGGACAAGTCCCTCCCAGCTGTCCCTGTTTGCGTGGCAGAAACCTCTGAGGGTGAGCTGGGGGGCACAAACCAGGGCCCCTCTGAGGCTCACAGTCAGCCCCCCACAGCCCCTCCTGCCCACAGCCAAATCTCTGACCCCTAGGCTGGGACTGGCTTCCTTGGGTTCCTCCACCACCATTTCATGTCTCTGTACCCTGCATTGCTCTACTTCAATTCTTTTGCCATTAGATAAAACTGAACACTCCACCAAATCACAAAAGAGGGCAACAGACACAGTCAGAGGACAGAGCACCTCTCCTCACAGGAAATGCAGAGGGAGCTGGAGTTATTCAGTTTTGTGAAGGACAGGCCCCAGGGAGACTTTATTGCCACTTTCCAAGACTTCAGAGTGGCTTTGAAGAAAGTGCGGGACATCTTTTTTAACAGGGCCAGTTACAATAGGATATGGACAAATATTTTTAAACACAAAGGGCATCTAATCAGAGTAGGTCTAAGGAAGAACTTGTTTACTCAGAGCGTGGTGCCACCCTGGCACAGCTTGCCCCAAGAGCTTGTAGGTGCCCCATTCCTGCAACCATTCCGGCTCCGGTGGCAAAGCGCTCTGAGCAACCTGATCTCTTTAAAGATGTCCCTGCTCATTGCAGGACACTTGCACCAGAGGACATTTACAGGGCCCTGCCAGCCCAGCCCAGTCTAGGATTCCTCACCATTTTCATTTGCAGAGCAGCAAGAGTGGAGGTGAGGAGGAAGGGGGCTCATCTGCTTCCTTGGGCTTGAGTGGAGGAGGAGCCCATCCCTCAGAGCCTGTTTCACCTGCAGCCCCTTCACATTTTACCTGCAGGAGCTCCTTGGCAGACCAGCGCTGCTCCTCGTCTGTCTGCAGGCAGCAGCTCAGGAAGTCACGCAGAAAGCCGAGAGGAGCTTGGGCTGCCGCAGCTGTGGAGTCCCTACTGTGGCTATCAGGTATGTAGCCTGGAGAGAAAGGAGACACCAGGCTCCACCTCCTGCTTTCACATCTCTAAGGCTCTCCCACATCCCTTTGTTTAACCTCTGTTCTTCAGTGGCAGTTTCTGCCCTGGCACAGACCCAGAGATGTCTTTCCTTTACCAACCAAAAACCCAAACCCCGATGCAGCCACAGCTTTTCCACCATCCTGCAGATCTTGCCTTGGCAGCTGATTTCATTGCCTGACCTAGTTCCTAGTGGGAACTACATCAGCAAAAGGACATTTGCTTCTCTGAGGATTCATGCCAGCTTGAGATGGTTTTTGGAAGAGGGACTTTGCTATACTAACTAATTTCAAGGGTTAGTACATGAAAGGCATCTCTGCAGTGCTTGTTGGTCCTTTAAGCGCATGTGCCCTAGAAAAAAACTCATCAGGCTTTTTGTGCTGTTCTTGAAAACAATGGGAATTGGAAGAAAAGAAACTAAATCCATCAGTTAATACCCAGGTAGGGAAACAAACATTTACAATCTCCTCTTCAACACAGACACATTAAGATGCCTGCACAAATGTATTGGGATGAAAATGCCTGCTTGGGCACACAGGAGCCACCTGCAGCTCTGTCTCTCAGCAGTCTGAAAATTTCAGCTTCCCATTTTTGCAGCAAAAGAAAAATTGTCTAGGTCAGAAGAAGGAGAGGTTCCATCCCTATGGACACCCTCTAGTCATTTGGCTGCTCAAGTCAATGCATTAATGGTAGGCCCATGCCAGAAAGTGCCAGGAAACAAACAGGAGGTTTTGGCAGGCTTTCCACATCACCAGGCTCTGGCTTGGTGACGTGCAGAATGTTGCTTGGGCTAGGAGAGAAACACGGTCACTGAGTGTTTCAGCAGCACTGCACAAGAAGCAGAAGAGACTCTGTGCATTACACCCTCATGCCCATGTTTTCCAGTGAGAAGAAACTGCACACAGGGTTAGGTTCCTCTCTAAAGACCACGGTTTTAGAAACTTTGTTGGGTTTGGGTTTCCTTCCTTCATTTCTGGAAAGATAACAACACTTTTAAGATGCTTTTTTCCTGTTATTAAGGCCATCTACACAGACAAAAGAACTGGAACCACTAACCCAAAGGAAAGTGTTGAGTGAGAATGGAGTTTGTTTGGAGTTTGTTTGAATGTGGTAAGGCTTGAGTTCCCCCACTGATGCAACCAAAAGTACAGCAGATGCTGATGTGTTGCAGGGACATTTGTAGGAGGGGACCTTGGTGGAAGTAGTTCCAGCAGATGGCAATGGGATTTTGTCCAGTGGCACACAGGACATGGGACAGGTGAGAAAGACAGTGGGATCAGTTAATATTTGCTCCTTACCGTGCCATAACTTTCGCTCAAGTAAGGAGGTTCTTGTTCTATCATTTCAATTCCCACAATTCCAAAAGACCATATGTCCACTTTGGGGCCATATGGTTGACCTGTCACCACTTCAGGCGCCATCCACCAAGGAGTCCCAGTTACCGAGCACCGTCTGCTCTGCTCAGGGGTGAGCTGAGTAGCGAGGCCAAAATCAGCTGAGGAGAAAACAAAATACTGGTTTTATCTGAATTCTGTGCAATTAGGAAAGCAAGCAAAAGAATTCCCCAGCAGAAGTTTGAAATTGCTCTGTTGAATCTCCTGGCATTGGCGATTTTAAAAATCCTCCCATGTTTTACACTGCCTCTAGCAGTGGCTTTTGTTCTTTGGAAACTTTAGACTTGTAACTCCCTCCCTCTGGAAGGGACACACACAGAGCTAGGCCACTCTTGACTGCTTGTGGCTCCTTCTACCTCTGTGCACGTTGCAACTGTGCCCTCAGCTCGCAGCAGGGGTCCCTGCACTGCCACCAGCACCATTTTTGGGGAGCTGGCAGTCACGCCAAGCAGCCCCACACCCACATCCCTGGAATGCTGCACCTGACCAAGAATATACTGACCCAGTTTGACAGAACCGTCGGTTCTGAGAAGGATGTTGTCACTCTTCACGTCTCGATGGATCACATCGTTTGAATGAAGAAAATCCAGTCCTTGCAGGCACTGAGCAAGAAAACAGAAACAGAAGGGCAAAAATGAGTGATGTGATTTCATCACACAAGAAAGGAAACAAAGAATCTAAAAGATTCCCTCTCCAGGGGAATGGGGAGTAATGGCAGAACAGTAATGGCCACTGAGAGGAAGAGCTTGCTGCTCCAACACTTGCAGAGCAGGACCTTTCTGAGGAAAGGCACGTCTGCTTTTGAAAGAGCAACAGCACCTGCTGTTGTAGGCTGTCCCCTGCCAACCAGCCAGGATGACTCCTGCTGCAGTGCATGTGCTCAGAAGCAAAGAGCATTCTGGCTGCACTCCTATCCTTTTTAGCTGAACACTGAGAGAAACGAGTCTCTCTCTTCTTTCTTTGCTGTTTGTTTCAAATCCTGCCACCAGCACCTTTGCTTTTACAGGCAAGGAATGCAGTGAAGACAGACTCCAGGCAAACATTTAGAGAGGCAAGGTGGAGAACAGCAAATACAAATACAAGAGACAGAGCGAGAATACAACAGCAGGAGATAGATAAGAGTACTGGCACTGAGTACAGGGAGTGCAGGGGCACTGGCAGGCCTTTCACTTGAGATGCTTTTACTTGCCCATAGCATACCAGCAACACAGAAACAAAGCTCGGCACAGGAAACCTCTCCTGTTCTGAGCCCCTGTTTCCCAGACAATCCTGCCCAAGCCCTTGGAAACACAGCTGGGATTGCTGACCTCCCGACTGATGGCTGCCATCTCATCTTCAGACAGGCAGGTCTGGCTGACGATGTCGCTCAGGACACCTCAATCCATGTACTCTATAACCAGCAAGAGTTCCTCGCCCAGAAGGTAGCTGAAAGAAGGAAACAAGGGGATAGAGATGAACATGCATGGCTACATTGATTTTTTGCTTCCAGGTTTCTTATTTCCAGATGCCTTTGTGACAAGGACAGAATCAAAGGAATAGACATTCCCTCTTGGCTGTGCATTATTTGCAATCTGTGTAGTCTCAAGGAGAAAGACACATCTGTGAAAAAGGAGATGTCTTAGATGGGCAGCAAATGAAAAGTGCAGTTAGAAACAGCCCAGATAAAAAATATGTCAGGCATGGTGTTTCTGGAAATAAGCACCTAGTCTTCCTGGCATGCATAGCAATGGCAAAGAGGGGCAACAATCCAAGGGAAATCCACTTTAGGATGGTTCATCTGCACTTAAGAAACTTTAAAAAATCAATCCCAAATAAATGTGGAGGCAGTGAACTTTGAGGCTATTGAGTTAGGAAGATACAGCTGACCCAGGTTTTGAATAATTTTGGAGTAATTATCAAACTAGGTGTGCCAGGGAAGACTCATGCAGACAAGATGCACTCTCTTCTCATCCATTGGAGATGAGTAGAGAAATATGAATAAATAAAAATTAACAGCTTTACTTGCTGCCACTGACCAAAGTGGGTTTTGAACCTCTCATGTTTGCGATATGTAAACACACATCCATGGGATAAGACCATGACCTCTCACCTGTTTAAATAATTCACAACATTGGGACTCCTATACCTCTTCATGATCATTATTTCATTAAAGGTTAGCTCCTTCCTCCTCACTCCTTGAAGATTTTTTTTTTTTATTGCCACCTAAAATGACATTGAAAATCAGTAACTTGAGAGGTTGGTGGCACGAGACCACAAGGCAGGTGGAGCGGGTGATTTTGCAATGACACAGCTGAGCTGTGCCAAACTGCCTTGTGATTAGGCACTGCAGTAATCAGGAACTGACATTCCAACAGCCCATTTCTCTGCTCCCTTGGGAGCCAGTTACAGGACACGTGGGGCCACTGACATTTGGCCTTGACCACTTGGTAACAGCAGTGTCTCAGTTATCACCCACAAACCTCTGACAACACTCTCTGCTGCTTTGTTTGGGACTCAGAAGAAGGAATCCATGCCTTAATACTCTGTGGATACATCTTGTGACGTGGGCAGGGCTTAGGGCTTTCAGGGACGCCTTGCAGATCTCTCCCTACGTGCAGTTCCCAAGTGCAGCACTGCAGGTGGCTAAGGAACTACCAGTAACTTTCAGATGGATTTGCTGGCAGGAAGAAATGAGAACTCAGGAATCTGAAGCTGCAGCCCCAAAGAGCAGTGAGGTGCTCGCAGGCACCACCTTTGTTTTAGCAATGGAGAGTGAGTGAGCGCGTCCTTCTCTGAAAGGAACCGCTGCCCTCCGTGCCTTCCTTCCGGCAGCTGAGGAGGACAAAGTCCCAAATGTGTTCTGTGGGCTGGCACCAGTCTGTGCTTCTTGTGCCTTTTCAGCACAGCTCTGCCCAAAGCTCCAGCCACAGCTCACACCAGAGGGGAAAGCCCTCGAGTGCAGCAGAGCCTGCAGGGGCGGTTGACATTTACCTCTCCTCCTGTGGCACTGTCGAGTGCTCTGTAAACATCTCCAAAAGTCCTAGAAACAAAACAGAAGCAGAGAAAGGAGAAGCTGTTTAGATCTTGCAGTGAAAGCCAGCCCACACAGGAGATCTCTGCTGGAAGTGTCAAAACCTGCAGGATGCAGGAGGGCTCTGCCAGAAGGGAGATGATGCGTTTTCCTCTCAAGCGCATGGGCACTGGGCCTGTTCCTGAAGCACTGGGGTTCAATTTCTAAAGGGAGTTTAGTCTTTCCTCTTGTGTTTCACTGTCTAAACAGTGTGGTTCCTATCCTGACCACAGAGTGTTTCCCTCTTCAAACCAGGGGAAAGAATTGTTCCTGGGAACTGTTATCTCACAGCTTTGATAGGGCATAGGTTGCTCTTTCAGGCTAGCAAGTTTCTTCTCTTTTCATTAGTGTGCCAGTATGATTTTGAGACATACACAAAATGCTAAAGAAATTAACACAGAGCTGTCCCACACTTGAGAGACAAGGAGACCTTCCAGGTCCTGTTCCTTGATGCAGGCAAGACCTCGGTAGCAAGGCATCTCTGACAATGCCTTCTGAGCCCACTCACAAATTCTGAGCAGCATTGAGAGATGGGACAATCTATCCCCAGTGTGTGATCATCTTTGCAGCTGACCTGACTTCACGCTGGATAGACATTCCACCCCAAAAACACCTGGCCCACGGTTGTGCAGGAGTAACTGGTGTTGGACTCACCCGCTGCCAATATAATTCAGATGCGTGTATTTCATCAGGGGATTTTCAGTGGTGTTCACCATTCTCCCTGAGGGAAACAAAATGCAAGATGCTGACTTTAAGGCAGAGATCCCAGCTTCCAGGAGATACAAAAGGCAGCCCCAGCGCCTGGAGCTCTGAGCCCTTTGTGGTCGGCTGGGTAACAACAACCACAACCAGGCAGACAGCCCTGCAGCACAGGTGGCCAGCACAGAGACTGATTTGTACAGTCTTTTGAAGAGTTCTCTTGACAGGAAACAAAGCACAGGGACATACAATCCCAGGAGAGGAGGACATCTTCCCCACCTTCCAGCAGTTTGCCAAAGGAATGCCTTCCCATTTGTAAACCAGAGCAGCTCAAGCTGTAACCGATCCTGACGGGGCTTTCAGCATCAGGACCCTGACCTGTTTATGAGCAGGCTGAGCTCAAAGATGCCCCTCTCCCAGCTAAGGAAGGCTCCAGCCTCTGCAGTCCCTCCAGCCCTCAGGGACAGGGCAGCGACCACAACAAGGCTGGCAAAGCCCAAGCATGAGCACTGACAGGCACTGATGGGAAGAAGCCAGAGTGAGCCTGAGCCCCAGACAAGCTGTTGCCCCCATTCAGGACACGACAGGATGGGCTTTGAGATCAGCCACACCCAGGCACAGATCAGTGCCCTTTTTGTCCCAACAGGTGATGGCAGACACAGAATCCACTGGGCTCTGGTCTCAGCCCCACCAGGTCTCTTATCTGAGAGCACAGCACTGGCAGCTGTTACAGGCAAGAAGCAGATTCATTGGGTTGTGCTGCAGAATCACAAAGGGCTTGATGTGTTTTCCTAGAGACTGATCTGGGCAGGGCCTGGGCCAATGGGTAGGATTCTAACAGTCATGGGAAAGAGTGGGAATCAGGTATGGAAAAGTGCCATGGATCTGAGGGATATACCATGGCTGGGCTGGAGGCTCTCTCCTGAGAAATGTCTGCAGTACAGTTTTATCTGATCACGCCACTTGGATGTGTCTCCTGGACACATCTTGATAAGCATAAAACTAGAAGATTAAATTTAAAGTTTGTTATCAAAGTCTCTGTTTTTTCTTTGGGGGCACATGGAAAACACCTTGTGCTCTCTATTTGTCCTGTAACCTGATGTTCTTTCAAAGTAGTTCTTATTGACAAAAAGATAGCATTCTCTTATTGACAAAAATATAGCATTCTTATGAAAATAAACTGCAGATGTAGTAGCGGTAACAGTAACAGTCATAAAAATGACATCAGTAAAACGTGGGGTAGAAGGGCTCCTTCAGGATGGAGAAAAACACAACAAAAAACCCCCACCAAAAATGAACAACAGAAAAGCAATCCCACCCCACCCCCCCAAAAAAAATCCCCAACCAAAAGAACAAAACTCCAAAGTCAGTCTATTTCTGTGAAGTTTTTTTGCTGTAATGACTGGTTGGAAGTCAGGAGTCTAAGGAGAATTTAGGAGCTAAGGAGAATTAGGAAGCTAAAAATTCTGTTCAGTTTGGCCACTAGCACACAGGACTTGCCTGGATCATTTGCTAGGTCACAGCCTTCTGCTGATCCAAGAACAATCCCTGCTTCAGCCTTTAGCAGAGAGGGAAGCTCAGGCAAACCCAAGCCAATCCCAGGTGCCCTCAGAGGCAGCAGGAACACCCAGAGCTCTCTCGCTGCCTCAGAGCACAGCACTGCCTCTGGGGAGTCCTAAATGGCCCTGTGACACCAAGCTCAGGAGGAGCATTTGGTACAGCTCTGCTGACACCTGCACACAACACACTGTCCCTCAGATAAGAAACACCCCAGACGTACCCAGCAGCTCCAGGTACTCCTCCTCAATCTCCTGTTCCCGGGATGTGCCCGAGCCTGAGTTCCCAGGTTTCACAGAAGGGCTTCCTCAAGGTGATGCTGCTGCGGCAGCAGGTTCAGAGCCCATGATGTGCTGGACCTGGAGCATTTCTGGTGGGCACTGCTCCTGTGCCTCACTCCTAACTTGGGGTCCTTCATTGCCACACATTCCCTGCAAGTCTTCACAGGCTGCCCGGTGAGATGTCAACACTTGCACCTCAAGTCAAACAGAACAAAGCAGTCAGACACTACAGCTTGTCCCTGTCAGCCAGGAGTCATCGACTGTGAGGAAAGGCAAAGAACAGATTGACGGGGGATACAACAGCTTGTTTCAATCCTCCATCCTGGGTCACCAAGTTCCACTGTAAAAACACCTCAAGAAAAAAGGAGAGCAGGAACAGGCCAGAAGGAATAAATTTGGATGACTGCTGGCCAAAAGGCCAAAGGACAAGTTTCACTGTCCAGGGCAGCAGTTGAGATTCAGCACACCAGGAAATGTCCTTCAGAGTGACTGTGATACACACACTACAGCAGCATGGCACTCAGAGGCATGGCCCCACTCCCTGCTGCTCTGCACTGGAAAGGCAAGAAGGGCAGAAACCACCAGATTGGTGACTGCAGTGGCTGCATCCCTCTTTCACTCACTTGGTTTTGCAGAGACTGACGGAAGCGATTAAGTTTCTCTCTGATGATTTTCATTTCTTCCTCCAGCTGCTTATGCCTTGCCTTGATCATACTGTGAGCTGTCCGAAGCTCTGCATCCAGCTGTTCCTTCATGTTCTCTAATAAACAAAAGAGAGGACATTTCATGAGTGGAGTGGCTGCCACTCTTTCATTCACCTGGTTTTGTTGATCGCCCCTCTGCTGATGGAGATTCTCCTCTTGAATTCTTCCCATGTCTTCCTTGTTCTTTCTCTTCACTGCCATGATGTCACTCTGAGCTTCGGGCAGCTCTGCTTGTGGCTCTGCCTTGATGTTCTGTACACACAAAAGCAGAGCAAGGGACTGAGAGCTGCCATCAGGCTCAGCTTTTTTCCTCTAGCAGCCTCCATATCACATTTATTCAGCCCCTTCTTTCTGCTTCCCTCCCCACATCTGCCTCCATTGCAAACCTCCTGTCCCAGGGCTGATCTCTGCAGATTGCAAGGCTCTGTGCTTCCATTGCCTGTGGGACTCCTGGCCTCCTCAGTCCCAAGAGCTCTGGTTTATGCCCCTCTTCCTGCCCTTCCCTCTGTGCCCTGGCCAGTCAGGCTTACCTGGCCATTCTCCTGTGGCTCTTCCACCTGCTGCCTGAGCTGCTCTTCCTGCCCTCGGGCTGGGAACAGCTCTCCCTGAGTCTGGCATGGCAGCTCAGATGAGGCAGTGTGCTCCTGCTCTTTCTCTAGAAGCACCTGCACAGAAAGCAAGAGAAGATGGGTTTCAACTTCCCATACGCCCTTTGTGGGCCAAGACTCACAGACTGCTGGGCTCACACATTCCCAAAGCACTGTGCTGCTGCTCTCCTGGGTCGTTCTCTGCCCGAGGGGAGGCACAGATTCCAAAGTGCCCCTGGCCCTACAACCAGGGGCCATCTGGGACTGAAGCTCCAGCAGCCTCTCAGGCAGCTGACAGGGAAGGGGTGGCATTTCTCAAGGGTCTGGTGAGGGCCTCTCTCTGCTTCTGCAGTGTCCTGTTTGTCTTTCAGTAGTGACTGACTCCCCGCCCTGTCCCACAGCTCCATCCTGGCTCTGCAGGGGCTTCCTGGGTGAGCTCACTCCTTGTGAGAGACACTTCTGGAGTTCATGTTCTCTTCAGGCCTGCACCAGCATTCCTCCTTCCTGACATCCACACTCTTGTTAGAAAACCGGGTCATTCAGGAGATAAGGATGCATGCAAAGATCTCTGATGGAAGTCAGAGAACCTCTGTGGCCACCTCAGTATATGGAGGAGGACCAAGGTGTTTCTTCTCCCTCTTTTGTCAACAGAGAATTCTGACCAGCAGTAACAGAGTTTCTCATAAGGCCCCATTAATGAATGCACTCACACAGCCCTGGGGATGCCAGTGAAGGAAACCATGTGTCCTGTATGGCATGGCATGTATGACCAGAGTCACCAGACCCCAGCTACAGCATGGGATAGTTCCACTGCCTTAAGACATGCAAAAATTTAAAGGACAAATGAAGGCTTCAGGTCAGAAAAGGCTGGAGTAGGAAAACATGAGGGGAAAAAACAACCATCTCTGGAGGGGGAAACATCTCTGCCTGCTCAGCATCAGTCAATGGAATTTATCTCTACTTCTCTCCTGAAGGGATGACTTTAGGGGAGCTTTGCATCTTCCACTGCTTTGGAGCAGAGCCAGGAAGATTAAAATAGATAGATAGACAGATCTCACTTTTATCATCTCTCTTTACTGTGCTGTAGTATTTACATTCTTTGAATGGAGAGAGACATAATTCTCTCTCCTAGGTTTTTTTTACGGGAAGGTAGTGAGAAATTCACAGAAGGAGAGAAAACAATTATTATCTCTACTTGCTGTTCTTGTTTTTTAGTACATGAAGAATGTGTTATAGTGATTGTTTACTGAAAGTGATTTGTTAATTGGATTTTAGTGATAGTTGTTTAGACTGATTAGATAATTAGATAAAAGGCTGTGTGGAGACAGTCACGAGTTTTTCTTTCGTATGTTTTTAGTATAATATCTCTTTAGTATAGTTTTAATATAGTACTAGTGTAATATAACATAGCTTAATAAAGCATTTGTTTAAACTTTAAATCATAGAGTGAAAGCACATTTTTTGCCACGTGGGGGTCACCCTGAATCAATCCTGTCCTTTCTGTTGCTACACACATCAGCACTCAGCAGCAGTGCCCCAACCAGCAGCCATCCTGAACTTGCTCTCCTGTTGCTTCAGTAACCCACACTCTTGGGGAATCTGGAGCATGTAGGTCCTTATGGAATGCAATCAGACCCAGAGCATTGCACTGGGAACGGCTCTCTTTGTGCATCTGTGCTCGGGCAAGTTCTTCGCTTGGACTCGCCCACACTGATGGTGCTAAAGTGGCTGGAATCAGAAATGCAGCCCAGCCCCTCCCAGCTCCTCTAATCTCTGAGCACCAGCTGGAATGCAAGGGCATTGATTTCCTACTCAGTTCCCAAACACAACACACACTGATTCCCTGGGCAGCCAAAAGACACTGGAGCCGTTAACTTGAAAAGGATGGGCAAGCCCTACTGGCTGGTCTGGCACCAGAACAGCTCGTTCTGCACCAACATCCCTGCCCCAAACTATGTGTTCTTGTGCAAAAATACTGCATTGTCCAGCACTGCCCCCTTGAAATCTAAAACTCTAGCAGAATTTCTGCCAGTGCTGTAAAAGGGTAGGAAAGACTAAGAAAAAAGCTCCCTTGCTCCCTGGAGAAGGAGAAATTGCACAAGGCTTCTCCTTCTAGCAAACAAACAAATCAACAAAATGTGAAAGTGTTACCCACACCAGTGTCTAAAGCACTTGGATGCAGTGAAGGGATGTTTGTCAGGGAAACAGCCCTCGTGCTGAGCATTGGCTCTATGGATCCAAGGCAGGGATCTATGGAAGTCTGCCTGAAGGTCCCTCATGAGCCCCCATTGTCCAGGCTAAAGCTCCCTCAGCCCCTCCTCCCTGGCCTTGTGCTGCACCCCTTGCCCAGCTCCCCTGTCCCTCTGTGCCCACGCTGCAGCCCCTCCATGACTTTCTGCTTCCCAGGGCCCACAGCTGCACACAGCACTCCAGCTGTGGCCGCAGCGCTGCCCAGCACAGGGCCACGCTCCCTGCCCTGCTCCTGCTGCCCCACTGCTGCTGGCACAGCCACCGTGCCCTTGGCCTTCTTGGCCCCCTGGCCCCACGCTGCCCCATCTTCAGCTGCTCACGGCCGCCAGCCCTGCGTCCTTTGGGCCCACGCAGCTCCCCAGCCACAAAGGTGCCCATTGCACTTGAGATACAGCAGGCACCATTGCAAGATGGCCTTCCTGTTCTACCGCCTCATGTTCCAAGTGGATATCATAAAGTTTGATAGGAATAGGATTCTAAGTCCCTCTCTTTAAATTAAAATGATCTAATTCAACTGTACAGGAAATTGCTCTTAATTAAATTTTCCCTATCTGCTGTCTGCAAGCATCGTTCTCTTTTCAAAACTAGGTTTTTAGTTCTTCAAACTCTGAGAAGCAAATTTAAAAATATCTATCTCTGCCTTTATTATTTTTGTTACAGGCATGAATATGGTTTTTCTTTCGGCCTTCCTAGCTGGCCCTCTACAGTCTACTGCTACTGGCCAAGCTCTCAGCTTGCTCTACAAGTCTTAAACACCAGGAACATGAAATGTTCCTTTCTCACTCACCTCAGGATCTTCAGCACTGCTGAATACACATTTCAGGTGTCCTGTAGTGGGAAGGGAGAATGAACCAGATGCTGTCAGAAAACTGCCTGGGCTGCTGAATCCCACAGAACAAGTCAACCCAAACAGAGATGATTTCCCATTTCACAACATCCCTCCAAGAGACACATCTCATTCACACAGCCAGCAAGAGATCAGGACAATATTCTTGGTTGTGCATACACTTTGGTCTGTTTAGCCAATAAATGAATACAAATATGATCAAGCAAATGCAAAGTGTTTTTCTTTAACACTCAATGCTCCTGTTCTACCAAACACATAAGACAGCTTCTGAAATCTTCTCCTTCAGGTACTCTTTTTTTTTTCACTCAGCGTCACGCACTAATTCTGATTAACTTGCAGGAAACCGTTGCCCAGAAAAGCTTCCCCAAAATCCCCCAGAGGTGGCGCAGTTCTATTGTGGAAAAGCACAGCAGCACTTCCTTTCAAAGGGAACAACTATTTTAGCACTCAGTAAAAGGTCAAGTTAGTCAAATCCTTTCATGACAAAATTTAAAAAGAAAGAAGCTTTCTCTGAATTCTGGGAACAACTGCAGAGTTTTTGGAAAGCCTTAAAGAAGGTCTGCCAGTCTACATTTTCAAAGGTGTCTTGCTTGTCCCAGCAACCTGAGGAAATGACAGACTCTGCTGCCACAGACTCTCCCGTGCAGGGAACGGAAGCCCTGCAGGTTCCCCTGCAAATGCTGCCCCTGTGGCTACAGACACCCCCTTTTAGCTGAACCTCTTGACAGAAGCTTTACCAAAGAAGAGGCATCCTAATGCTCTTTCTGTTTCAAAATCAGAAACTCAGCCCCCAAGAAAGAGCAGGAAGACATACAAAAGCCAGGTTAGGATACACCCTAACCTAAGCAGAAGGGAAGCCTCTACTTACGTGCGAAATTTGTGAAATAATAAATGGAATAAGTAATGCCATATGCAGCAAAAGCTGCAGTGGCCAGATGGTTAATTATTGGCATTTCTGCAATTTTTCTAAACGCTAAAAAAATGAGCCTCTTGTCAGTGGGCAGCTGCCTACTGACAGATGCTTTGACCAGGAAGGTTCTCCTGATGTGAGCAAGGCCTAGGGCTGCTCTGACACTCAGGCCTTCCGTGCACCAAGGCAACCTTCTGATGCCACTACGACGACGTGGCAACCATGCCCTGACATCACAAAGGGACAGCTCTGTGTTGGTCTGTGAGTTTATGCAAAGCAATAACCAACCTTCCCTACAGAAAACACAAAAGAGCCTGGGAAGTTCTTCTCTGTCACAAAGCAGCAAAAATTCCCCTCATGGGCCAAACCCTGTTTTTCAGGGATCCAAGAGGAACTCCAGGAGTGCCCCAAGCACCTACAGCCTGTACCCCAACTGAGCACTCAGATGGGACACAAGCAAAGGAAACCAGGCCAAGAAAATGGCCCACAGCATTGCACATGTGAGAAATGACTCTCACTTTTAAAATTGTAAACGTTTAGTAAACCTTAACAAAGGACTGAATAAGGAAAAATTGCAGCATTGGGAGTCTCTGTGATTAGCAGCCATGTGCTCATCTGCAAAAAGGATGCTCTGCCTTTTATACCCTCAGCCCCTCCAAAAGTTTTGTCAGTCAACTCTTTCTCTGCTGTCCATTGGTGGAGATTACTTTCCTGCATCCCGACTGGAGGTCAGGTGTTGTTACACCCTGCCTGCTGGTCACAAGCCAGCCCTCCCCAAATGCCCTGACTCCCAAGGCTGTTACAAGGGGGACGGGAAAGAGGACTATGGGAGGATATATTACAATATAATCACTACTCATTTGAACATCCACATAACATCTGCTTCTTAATTGTCAGACCCAACCATTGCATTACTTGTCCAGAACACACAGAACCAGGAGAGAAGCCACTGTTGGCATCACAGCTGAAATGTTTCCTAACAAATCTCCCCACATATTTGCACCTTTATTGGACATGCCCAGGGCTCCGGTGCGTGTACATCTCTGCCTCTCTTCCCCTTTGGCAGCAGTCGAACTGGCAGCATCTGCCCGCCAGCAGCAGCTGCTCCCAGCTGGGAACGCCGCTGGCGGTGCTGATTTCCAGAGGCTTCTGTGTGCCAGGGGAAGCCAAGGCAGGAGCGGGTTGAACGGCGCTGGCGCTGCTGCTGCTCTGTGCCAGAGAGCCCCGGCTGGGCAGGGCACGGTGCCCACTGCGCTGTGGGCTCCTTCTGCTGCCACAGCTGGGCACACCTGGCAGCAAGGCATGACAACCTGTGGGCAAGCCAAGGGGTTTCTGGGGCTGCACTGCTCTGCACACACCCAGCACACCTGCAGCACACAATTTTAACCCTCAAACTGGTAAACCAAAGGAAAACAGCTGGAAAAGATTTCATTTCAACCATTCTTTATGCTTCAATAGAAATGACCAAAATGAAAGTTACCGAGCAGGGCCGATCCACCCTGCCAGCTCAGTGTGAGAAAAGAGGCATTACTTTATTTCAGTGTTGGGTGTGTGAGGAATCACTTCCCTGAAACATGCACACCCATGTGTTAGTATCCATGGATCTAAGACCTTACTTTCATTACTTTTATTCATTACTTTGCTCAAATTCACAGGCTAAACATTCTCCCAAAGTATTTGACATGTTTAAATCACTTCCCCAAAATTACTCACATTTAGAGTAGGGGTCTCTTGAGGGTCTCTGGTGGTCATGTGCTGAACATCCCATTCCTCAAATTCTCCTCCCATGGTTAAGAGCCTTCTTCTCCTTGAATGCATTGCAGCTACCTCCTCAGTAGGCCCACTGTCTTTATTCTCAAGGCTAAGACATCCACTTGCACACATTAACCACTGGTGTGAGGGAAGGTACGATTAAGCACTGCCTGTTAAAGCTTAACAAATTCACAATTTGTTGCATGTCAACACTTCCCCAACATCTCTCGTTCCTTCTCAGGGAATAAAACACAAGCGTTTTGTGATCACTGAGCCCAAGGCCGCCTCCAGCCCTCCTGTCACCCAGCAGCCCTTCTCTCCTCACAAACAGCAGGGCCAGCAGTGCCTTCCCTCACTGGCTCAGTCCCCAGCTGTGTCAGGAGTTCTCTGTCACACACTGCAGGACCATCCTGGACTGTTTGCTCTCTGCTGCACTCTGTTGCCAGCAGACATCCCCACCCTGTTCCATGCCCCGTGCAGAGCCCTGCACCTGCTGTCCATGGGCACCTGGCAAGGGGAGGCACTCACAGCAGAGATGCACCAGCTGCCCTGGGCAGGAACCAAAACCCTCTGGCGGCACAGCTGCTGGCCTGGGTCTGGCACAGCTCTGCACACCCCACTCCTCATGGGCTCTGGGCTGGAAATGCAATTGCACTTTCTGCCTCATGGAGAAATACCAGGGCTGCACAAACAACGGCCAGCAGGCCACATCCCAAAGGCGCTGCAGCATGGAGCTGAGAAGGAAGAAGACCCTTCCCCAATTCCTAACCATACCAAAACCACCATAATGGGGACTTTTAATCTTCTGAATGTAGAGTTGATTCACAGGGTGACAAGGGAATCTTCCAATGGAGTTGAAGTTTGGTAGAGTTTTTATTCTGAGTCCTACTCAGACTGTTGATTTGAAAATTTATTTTAAAATATTTTTTAAAAGGCTGTGCAGTCATATGGTTTTGTTCTAATACCAAAATGGCTAGATGAAATGTACTGGCATTTTAATTACATCCAAACTGATTAGTCTGTAAAAGCTTTCCTGCAGAATAGCCACTAAACAAGAAATGAAAATCTGTGGACTGTTGACTTTGCAAATTTCTAATAAACTTATCAGACAATGAGGCATTTTTAGTTAGACCATACAGCAAATTAATTCCTATGGATAACTTGATTTGGATAAACCTGTTGATTTCAAATTAAAACTGCCAGCACATAATAAGTGGAAATCTGAATGCTCACTTCTATGAGCTCTGAATTATTAGATGGTCATTGTTTGCCGTATTAACAAAAATTAACATTCTGGCTGGTTTTTTTTACTTACAGTCAGCTCTTCAACACTCTTTGTAACATCAGTAAGAGAGTTTGTAGCAATTTGAACCATGGGTTGGTGGAGCATTGCAGAAGGCTCCTATGCCAGGACTAAACGTTCACATTTACCATGGCATCACTTCTTGCCTTTAATTCCAAGCTACAGCTCAGTTCCTGCAGTATTGATTCACACTTGTAGTCTGTATTTGCAGCTGGTTCTTACTTTCTTGTCCAGAAAAAAATCATGCTTGGATTTCAAATCAAAATAAAACGAAGAGAAAGTCACATTCTGGATAGGTATAGCAAGAACTAAGACATTTTTTTACAAATATGTTGAAGAGTTGTTTGTAGATGCTGCAAAAAAGGCAGATTAAAGACTTGCACCCTAACTTGCAAGCTGAGGTTTGCCTGTTCTTTCTGGACTGATTTCTTGAGGCCAGACACTGAACCTAATCAGTAAGAGAATCAAAACCACAGGAGTAGTTTGGAGAATATTGTAAATTATTCTGTCATGATGCTTTTTGCCTAAAAGTGCTGGCCATCGTCTGATTGGAGTAATTAGAGGAGATCGAAGCCATCATACTGTGCCTGTGCACACAATTCCTTCTCAGGAGTAATCCATGAAGCAACGCTGACACATCCACACCAGCAGCTGCTGCCACACAGTCATGAAGCAGAGAATATGTATTTCTGCTACACTTGGAAAGCTGAAGATGCCTCTGCTGAGCTAATTTTAGTGTCTGCCCACCACAGATGAGACCTTGTGGTCAGTCTCCAACAAGTCAGGGCAGTTCATATTCTGCCTAAATGAAGTAAGTCTAGCAATACATAGACCATGGAGCCTGAGGAAAGCCAGTAGCTGTGGGAGATTTGTTCCATATCTTTCTTTTTACTAATTTATTGCAGTCAATTATTTCAAGAATGGAAACTTTTGGCATACCATTGGCTGGAAGGTTGGTCAGTCTTCCATTCATGACTCCTCGGAAAGCATCACCCCAGTGTTTTTATCAGTAGCTCTTCCATCATCATGGCTCACACAGCATTTCCTGCAGCTCTTGCTGGAGTCAGGGAAAGGCACCAGGAGAAGGGGGAGAAAGCTGTGTGCAGAGACTGTGTCAGCTGAAGAGACATTTGTTTCCTCTGATTTGACTGAATGGCTGCAGGAACCTTGCTGGCACTGCTGGCGGGGTGGCCTTTTGCAGGGCTGGGCTGAGTTTGGGGCCCAGGATCCCTGCTCTCGGTGGGACACCAGGGTGAGCAGCCCCTGTCCCAGGCAGGAGCAGAGGTTCTGTGGCTCTGCCCTGGGCACAGGGACCTGCCACTGCCATGAGCTCCTGCCGCGGCTCCTCTGGGGCAGCTCCTGCTCTGCAGTGATGATGGGTGCAGCTGGGGGTGGCTGCAATGGAGGGGGGCTTCCAGTGGGCTCTGTTGGTCTGCCACACTGGAGCCAGCAGAGCTTCTGGAAGGAGTCTCCTCTTGTGAGCTGCTGGAGCTGGAGCTGGCACTGGCCACAGAGCCGCTGTGCTCATCCCTGACAGGACCAGAGCACAGCAGCCTCTGGGCCTCCTTGCTGCACGATGGCAGTGAGGGGGCCATGGACCAGAGGTTCAGTATGTGTGACTCAGTTTCCTGATAAACTGTGCTGAGAAAACCCTGCATCCCTCCTGCCAGATCTAAGGCACTCCAAGAAATCTGTTGGCACATTGGGAACTCAGAATTGTTTGCATTTTGAACAATTGTCTTATGAGTGCTTTTGATTTTTTTGTCATTTTGTATTGATTCATTTGATCCTTCAGAGAAGCTTTCCTTATAATATAAAACATGGGGAATCGTGGAGACCCTGGGGGGCATTCCCTGGTCCATGGAGACACAAGAAGCTTCCCTCAAAAAGCTGTTAGACCCCATTGGCTCCTTCCCCTGTTCCTGTGTCTGTTCCTGTGTTCCTGAGCCACACCTTCCCTATTCTCTGATCGGCCCCCTTACCTTTGTACTGCCCCGAGATCAGGGTCAGCCCCCAGGCCCCTGTGGAGACAAAGTGAGACCCTCTGTGTGTGGGTGCTGGGACCTGAACATCTCCCTGCACAGCTGAATAAAACATCTGTGGAGATCATGCAAAGGTCCTTTTTGTTTCTTTACAATGGACTATGCTAGCAGCAATTCAGACTGCTACAGAGGAGAAGCTGCAGTTCTGGCACCAAGATTTGGGCAACTTGACCATAGGCACAGAGGGCGTGCAGGATGCTGCTCTATGAATTCCTTAACCAGCCATCTCTGGTGCTGGCATATTCCCTCCAGCTTCTGGTGCAGCCAGGACCACCTTTGGTCCAGTAGATGACATTGTTATTTGAAAAATTCGGCCCACACCTTGAGCAGGAGGCCATCCACAGGCTCTGGTCCTGCAGCCCCTGGGGACAGTGTTCCCTGTGGGGAAGATGGAGCAGCCATCACAGGGTCTGGGGGCTGCTTTCAACAAGGTGGCCAGGCTCTCTCCCTGCTGGACTCTAGCAATTGTTTGGGGGAGCTGATGGCACATTGTATGTAGTCCTGTTCATCCTACTCAGAAAACCTGACAGCTTCTATCATTCTTCTGCAGAGTGGGCATGCTGGATTTCTCTTTGCCCACTGCAGGATGCAGCCCAGGCAGAACTGGTGGTGACAGGGCAGAGAAGAATTCACATCCTTCTTAGTGACCTGGCAGATGGGGCAGCTCCATTCTGTCCCCATGGCCATGTCTGTCTGTCCCAGCAGCAGGGAAGAGCTGAGGACCATGAGATGCTCTCATTCGCAATCTTGCATGGCCAGAGCCCAAGCTCCAGCCAGAGTGGCCCAGGCTCTGTCAGTGCCCAAATAGAAGCAGAAAGGGATGTTGTATCACAATCCATTCCTTGGTGAAGGAGGTCCATAGCAGCCTCAAGAGGCACCTCAGACACTCAACAGTCAAGGCAGTAACATATGGACAGGACACAGATGGCAGTTCATGGCTGGGAGAGCATTTGTAGACATATCCAAGGACCAATTTCCCAGGAACTCTCCACAGCTCTGGGATCTGCCCATCAGCTCTGTCAGAAGCTTCAGCAGAACAACCAAAGTCCTAAAAAGCAGCTCCCAGACACTTTTCCTACCACCCTGCCTGAGTAGCCGGGTTGCTTGCTGCAAAACACTCTTTTTCTCCTCTTCCCCAATGCCCTGTGGACACTTGCAGCCAAAATAAAAAGCTCCTGGCCCTCTGTGTGATGTGATAATACAGTTTTTATATTTCCATGCTGGGATGAAAAAAGCTGTGCTGTGGGTCAGGAGAGGCCAGGACCCACTTGGCCTTCCTGCAGGCTGAGGTGGTGCCAGCAGACATCCTGTTGCTTTTCTGGGGAATGTGTGAGGGGGAGTGGAGGGGGTGACAGAGAGGCCGAGATCATAGAGTGGAAACTCAGCTCCAGAGAGCCAGTGCAGACTGTCCCTGCTGAATGCATGCTGGGGCTGGCAAAGAAGGAAATTGCCCCAAAAACAGCCAGTGGCACTGTGTCTCAGGGACAGGTACAGGGAGGTGACAACAAACAGCAGCATGGCCCGGTCTCACAGCTTCTAGGAAGCAGTGATAGAGGGGCTCATGTGCCAGAGATTTCAGAAAGGCTGTCTTCTCAAATGGCCACTCTGAAACCCCTCTCTTTGCCTCTTGGGTTTGTGTGTGCTTTTGACAGCCACAGCATCCTGGGGCAACGTGTTCCACGATTTCATTAAGCACTCCTTGTAAAGCACCTCCCATTGTTCACTGAGCTGCCAGCCTGGTCATTTCAGAGGGTGCTGCCTTGGTGGAGAGAAAATCAATCTTCTGCCTTCCAGGGAGCTGAAGGAGAAGGGACTCTTCACCATCCAACACCTGGCTGGGTCCCATTCAGAGGTCCTGCTTTGAAGCCTCTGTGAGGTTTGCTTGGCAGTTACCAGCGAGGTCAGAACATTGTTCTGAATTGTCCCCCATACTTCATACACGGTGGGTAGAGTAGGTATGTGCTTGTTCATCTCCATGTGTGCTCAGGGTCTGCCTTCATTTCTGGTTTTAGACCTGATATTTCTAATGTCTGTCAGCTGTCTGGAGAATCTGTGGGTGCATGCAGCTGTATTTACGGGTTATAACGCAATGTGCAAATGCAGAAACTGAGACACTGATGATGTTATTTGCCAGAGTCCCAGTCTCTGCCCAAGCTGTAATTCAACAATGCAAATTATTCTGTAGACCTGAGCCTGTGTTTTCTGTTTCCTGGCTGAGTGCTTCAACTGCTGCTGTTGGTTTTTTGAACAGGAGCACCTGACTCTTTTATCTTGATCACCTGCGCATTTATGATTTGAAAGCAGCCCTTGCTTTAATTTTCTAGTAAAAGGGCCTAAAATGAAAGCTGTGGACATTTAGAAGGGTTAAGTAGAACACTGAATGAAATTTTTATTTTAGGCCTGCAATTAGAAGGTCTCAGGCCAGAAATTGGTGCCAGAGTAAGTGCCTTTCTGTGCTTGCACTCTCCTGCTCTTGTAATTTTATGTTCCACTGGACACAATGGGAAGTGTTGGCATTTCCTGGGACTTCTCCTGAAGGCAACTGGTTTTCTTTTCAAGGTGATTCTTATGTTTCCCCTCATGGCTTCCCCAGGTGACCAACCTCCATTCCAAGGTGTCCTGCTCTGCCATTGTCACTCTGGGAGAGCTCTCTGTGACCTTGAAGAAGGACATGGACTCTGAGGTGGATGAGGTTGCTCGGGTCCTTCTCCAGATGGTGTCCAGCTCCCCAGAATTTGTTCAGAAAGCAGCCAGTCAGACCCTGGGGATCCTGGTGGAGAATGTGACTCCTGCACGAGCAATGACTGCTCTCATGGACATGGGAGTCAAGTAGGTTCTTCTTCTTTTAGTGATATTCTTCGCCTTTGTGTGTGTGGGTGGGAGAAGGGATGAGACAGAGAATGGGAATGGTGAGAGGGAAGGGTCCTGTATCCTGCATCTTCTGGGAACTCAGTGACTTGATTCTCCAACCAACCTCACTTCTTTCCTCTTGTCACCTATTTCTGCCCTCCTGCAGCCCATCAGTTCTCAGAATCGCAGAACTGCAGAATATGGGGAGTTGGATGGGCCATCAAGTCCAACTCCTGGCCTTGCCCAGAACAGCCCAAGGGTCACACCAAGTGCCTGAGATTGCTGTCCAAATGCTCCTTCAGCCCTGTCAGGCTTGATGCTGTGACCACTGCCCTGGGGAGCCGGTTCCAGTGCCCAACCAACCTCTGGGTGAAAAACCCTTTTTCCTGATGTCCAAACTAAAGCTCCTCTGACTCAGCTTCCTGCTGCTTCCTGGAGTTCTCCAAGTCTGTCAGATTTTCCTAGATGTGGTGACTGATGGGGAAGGGAAAGTGCCTGCAAAGGCCAAGGATAGAGCCTTGTGCTTTTGTGGGCAGAGGGGCAATTGCAATTGCAGCTGTGAGCAGTGTTTGGTATTTCACAGTGCTAACCACAGAGGCCCTGGGAAAACCATGTCTCCTCATGATGCCACTAACTTGGGAAATGAGGAGGGTCCTTGCTGGGGCGTGGAGCACATGGGGGACAATCTGCTGGGTGTGGCACAGCCTGCACAGCAGGTGCAGCTCCTGCCAAAGGAGTCTTGTATGACTGTCCTGGCTTAGAGCTCTACTTTCTATTCAAACTGATGTTTCATGTTAGCCTTGAGATGATAAATTACTTTACAGGCACCTCCACAGGCTGACAGCCATGGGACAGTTGAAGCAAATGCTGCCTTAAATGTTGGTGCTGGGCCTGATAGCTCCCAAGAGACACTCTCTAGAACAGGGCAGCCTTGCTAAACTGCCTGCTACCCTTTCCTCAGCTTAGCAATGGGGTAAAACATTCAGATGGATCCATTGCCAAGCCCCACAGCAGAAACAGGCTGCATTGCTGGATATTCTGCAACTTCACGGCCCACAACGTGTTTTCCCTGCATTTGTTGTTTTCCAAAGGTCTGCAGATTTGGGGATAAATGGGTGGAAAGAGCCTCAGTCCTGCTGTAGCTCTGTGTACTGGGTGCCTTCTGAGGGTCAGCATCAATTGTGTCTAATTTCTAAATTATTCATATGTCATCTATTTCTTTAATCTTTCTCAGAGTAAATGCTGTGAAAGAAACTGAGTATCAGACAGTGCAGGGAGACTGAATTCCTCCCTCTTCCATGCAGGCAGGCCTAGTGTGCAATGCTACCTTTGTGTTTAGCTGAGGACAGAGCCTTGTGCAGGTGTCTGAAGGCGCAGGGAGAGCCCAGGCTCCTTCCCCCAGCAAGGGCAGGGAGCAGCTCTGGCCAAGGCCGGCGCTGCCGCTGCTCCTCGTCCCTGTGCCCAGGGTTTGCTCTCTCCTCCCCAGCAGCCGCCCCGCCCCGGTGCGCGAGTGTGCGGCCCAACTCCTCCTGTCCCTGGTGGAGAGAATTGGAGTCACCCAGCTCGCAGGCACCCCCAGGGCTGAGAGGCTGCCACACGTGGCAGGGAAGCTTGCTCAGGACTGCCACAAGGACACAAGTAATGATCTTCATTTCACCTCCCAAAACAGGAAAGCCGTTTTGTGTCTGGCTGTAAAGGTGAAACCACACAAGAGTGGAAACTAAAGGGAATATGAAGTTACCTCACGGTGTGAATAAGGGTCATAGAATCATGGAATATGCTGAGTTGGAAGGGCCCATCAGGGTCATCGAGTCCATCTCCTGGCCATGTGCAGTGACCCCAAGAGTCACTCCATGTGCTTGAGAGCATTGTCCAAACTCTTCTTGAGCTCTGTCAGCCTTGGCACTGTGACCACTGCTCTGGGCTGCCTGGGCAAATGGCTGTGCTGGGAAACCTGAGGTTGGCCAGCAAAAAGGAGCATTGCCACCTTTTTCCTGTGGCTTGAAGGATTCTTTACTGAGATCAAAAGATCTCAGATCAGCCAGTCCAACACTTTTGTTTAGCCTCAGGTGCACAACACAAAGCCAAAATGTTGGTTAATGTTCATCACTGAAGGATCCCAAACATCCATTTCTCATTAACTTCAGACTTGCCTAGAAATATTTCAGGGGTCTTTAGCCAACATATTCTGTCTTTCTAAACCTGTTCTGCAGATTTCTAGAATGCTGCTATCTGTGGCTCAGTGAGCTCCACATTACTTCTTGAAGAAAACTGTAGTTTCCTAGTAGCAAAATCAACCCAAACCACAAAAATCCCCTTCCTTTGGTGATGAAATTCCAATTAATAGCTGCCAAGAGCAACTAGCAGAGCAACTAGCTGTCCCTGTGCATACCCATAGTATAGAATAATCAATAGGATGCATGAGGTGTTTTGTCCTGGCTTCCCTGGCAGTTAAAGAAAGGCAAATTAATGTGCAATGGCAGCAAGACACTGCTAATAGGCTCTGACAATGAAGCAGATGTGTTTTGCTTGTGCCCTGGGATCCTTTGATGCCACAGAAGCACACCCCCAGTTTCAGAGTGAAATGGTATTTTTCTGTGGCCCCACATTCTCCTCTTGCCTCTTGTGTTCAGCTGACAGCACTGTGCAGTGTCAAGTGAGGTAAATCTCCCTCTTTGCTGAGTAGGCAATGCCGCCTTATGCAGGGATTGCACCTGATGAGTTTAAGGTATCAGTCTCTTCTGGTAACGCTCTTCCTGTGTTTGTTCACTTTAGTTTTGTTTCCTTCCTTCCTGCTTTCCTTCCATAGGCATTATGGACAAGAGATGGTGAAGATGTTGCTCAATCATCAACAATTTAAAATGCTTTTGGAACGATCTCTTTCCCCCCGTGACCTGGAAGATATTCTGACAAGAATTAGGAAGAAAATAAGTGCTTGGCAGGAGAAATGTCTCCTTTGTGCAAGTATTGCCACTGCTAATATGAGATCAAACATACCCAATCTGTCTTTAGCTCACTCCTCTTCTGCTGAATCGTTTTGCTCCTGGGAATGAGCTGTTAATCCTCAGCCTGTTCATCTGCAGACCACAAAGGAACTGATATTATTAGGGAAAAAGTGGGGTTTTGAATGTTTTCAATATCGGTCACAAAGAGGAAAGGGAAAGAGGAGAAAATGGGTTTACATTTAAGCATAAGCCCCCACCATGCTCTCCCTACTCTGCCCCCTGTAAAGCAGTTAAGTGAGAATTGTGCTTCTGAAGATAAGAGTCTTTGCAAAGGACACTGGAAGTAGTAGTGCTAAGAAAATTCCCAAATTTACAAAAGATGTCCAAGCCAATCCTAGTTACTACAATGACTGTCTGTCTTTTGGGAATACTGCCCTGCTGTCCAGCCATGTGGGGCTGGAAGAAGCTTGGTGAATTCAGCAGCATCCAGTGAAAAATCCTTTGTTTGTTTGGGGGGAGGATTTTATATTTTGTTATCAACATTATAGAAGGGAGCCTGCCTTTGTGCAGGCACAGGGAGAGTTAATGTTGAACGAAATCGACTTCCAACACAATGGGCTAACCCCCAAAAGAGTCCAGTTTTTTCTGTTGATTCCTTCACAAACACTCGTTGTCTGCCAGTTTGCATTATTCCCATTTATGCTCAAGACTAAGGAATTTGGGATTTTAGACTGCTGCTGAGTCTGGTAGCACCCATAACCTGCCTTGGGCTATTGAAAACAAAGAGTTGGCATCACTGAATCTCTGGTCTGTTTCCATCTGTAAGTTAGGAAATGTTTCCCTAAGCCTTGGTAGCAGTGATCCTGGTTCTAACTTGTGTTTTCAACAGGGAATTTCCTGTTTTATACTCTAAAGATTGATGAGGTTTCTCTGTGTCTTTGTAGGGGATGGAAAACCAGAAGGCTGAAGGCCCATCTTTCAAGGAGCTGGTGAAGGAGAGGAACGATGGCTCAGAGGAGCCCCAGGCCACATTGTCTGCTAGCAAACGGTACTGAGCACTTTTGTCAGATGTGACAAAGCACATGGCAAGCTTTACATGCCTCTTCCTCAGGAAAAACTGTCTGGCAGAGATGACCAATGCCACAGATTGTTTCCTTTCCCTACAAATGCTCTAGGATAAAAAAAGTCTACTTGTGCATTGTGCTGAACACAACTTCTCTGGAGGGGTTTCCACAAAAATGGAGAGACAAACAGACACCCATTGGTGGCAGCTCAGACGATCCAGTGCAGCGGCAAGGGCAGTGTTGTGGAGGCTGGGAGAGGGCCAAGATTCTGCTGCATGACTTGGGACAAGTAAATTCAAACAGGGCTTTTTTTTTTCATCTGAGTGGAGTCTTTTTCAGATGGGTGTTTTGATGAGAAATCTCAGTCTGGAAGCAAGATGCCATTCCACAAGGATGCAGTTCTCATCCATGTGGTTTGGCCGGGCTGAATCAAGGTTTTCTTACCTTCAAACAGCACCAAGTTTGAGTAGTAAGTAGCAAGGCAATTCCTGAACAACTTCAGTCAACAGGTGTCTGAATGTGGACTTTTTGTCTTGATATTCCTGTCCTTCATGTAATTTGCTTGATGGACAGCATGTTTGGTTTATTTCCCCCTGTGCTGCAATCAGCATTTAAGACAGGAATTGCTCCTTGCTGTCTCTTCATTGGCAGCAGCAGAGCTACTTGTACCTGTTCTCCTCTGATAGCAGAGGGGATTTATTTAGCTCTGTCCTGCTCAGCAGTGGCAGGAAAGTGACCACATGCCTCAGTAGCACAGCTGGCATCGCCCTGTGCTCATGGAAGAGACAGGTTGATCAGGAGAATTGTTCCCAGTGGGGTTGTTAAGCTGTGCATCTGGTCTCCAGGGAAGCAAATGAAATGTGAGCATAGTTCTGGGATGTCTGGCTTCTGTTTTTATCTCTGTTACTGATTTTCTGAATCTTTCAAATATGGCCCTGTTTATCTGTTCAGAATGCATCTGAGCTACTTTTCCAGATTGTCATGCCTGGTTGCAGAGGCACTTCTCCAGAGTGATGAGTTTCCTTATTCTAAGACACACACGTCCCTTATGAGGAGGCATTTAAACTTGGCAGTAGTGTCTCTCTTTCTGCACAAAGCAAAGTGACCTGTGTGCCCTGGCAGCCATCTGAAGATAGATCAGATGCATCTCATCCTTGGTTTTCCTGAGTGAGCAGTGGTGAGAATGTCACTGGCAGATTGTCTCCCATAATGATTGTCATGAGGTCCACATTGTTCTTCAGAGCCTCATGACTTTCCAGCTTGAAATCACAAAATTGAAAAAGCTGCTCAAGATGTTTTGCTCACAATTAACTGCAGGTATTGTCTGTGGCTGCAGCTGTCTCCACAGAGAGCAGCAGGCACAACTTTGCCAGGCATTGTCCTGGGGAAGGCTGTGAGAACATCAGAGAAAAGAGTGAGAAACACTTCTTATCTTCACTTGCTGCACCTGTTGTTGTGAACACGTGGAATGTGTTATGGAGATTTGTTTACCAAAGGGTGATTTCTTAATTGGCCACTGGTGATGGTGTTTTGGATTCAATTGCCCAATCTGGTCTGTCTGTATCAGACTGTCTGTGAGGGCAATGAGTTTCTGTATAGTATAGTATAGTATAGTATAGTATAGTATAGTATAGTATAGTACAGTATAGTATAGTATAGTATAGTACAGTATAGTAAAGTGATTGATCAGCCTTCTGGAATCATGGAGTCAATGCTAATTATTTCCTCGATGGGGATGCCATGCTACGATAATTATCACCACCAGGTCCTCATTTGGTTTTATTTTCCAGGGTGAAATCTCCCTCTGATGGACACCTCCTACCCCGTGCAAAAGCCCAGGTCACGTCACCTCCAGCTGTGGAAGAAACAGAGCTGCTCCAGAAGCTTCACCATCTCCTGGAAGCCAAGGGGTTTCCGGCACGGATGGAAGGAGTGGAACTCCTCCAAGACCTGTGCAAAACCAGCCCCCAGCTCATCTCCACTAACATTGCCCAAGTATGTAGGGTATCTTCGCTGCTCCTTTCCTTTAGCTCCTTTCCTCAGCCTGTAGCAGCAAAGTTAATTCAGTGTGTCTTGGCACTCCATCCTGTCTGTTTGGGACCCACTGGTCCCTCTCACCCAGAAAAATGTAATTCAGGTCCAGGCTTCAGGACAAGTTATTTCAGTCTAGCTGTATTTGTCTGGCAGGTGCCTATTGATGCTGTTCATCAGATGATGGCAGAATTTTCTGCTGGTGTAACTGCTGCTCTCTTCTACTTCCAGTTGGGTTAAGTGAAGGGAATCCAGCCCCTGAAAGCATGGCAATTGTTCTCTAGACCAAAAATAGGTTTGCACAGGGAAGAGAAGTATCAGGCTGGGTTGGTTTAAACCCAGATGTTTTTTTTTAAAGAATACTTCTATATACTCCATCTTGTCTTACACAGGCACAGCTCTGGCTACTCATTTCCATCCTTGTTCCTATTCCTCTTGGTAAAGACAGTGCTCACCCTTCTTGGGGTCTTTTTTTCTCTTTGGAAAAGGAGGAAAACAGCTAAGGACTCATCTCTGCCTTCTCCTCCCTGTAGCTGCTTTTTCCCTTTTTCCAGGAAAAGCTGCCTGATAATGTGGCTGTCAAGGGACTGAACCTGCTCTAATGAGAGCTGTACAGCACATGACATTTCAGAAGTCCACCCGTTACTTACAGAAATGGTCTGGATCCTGGAAGAGTTGATCAGAGCCCTGCAATTCTCCAGACATTGCCTCTGAGACAAACAAAAGAAAACTTAGATCTCCTCCAGCCATAGTTTTGGCAAAATCATAATTGCCCTCAGTACTTGAGGCAACTGTATAGAAAACCAGGCATTGTGAACATCTGCTTCCATTCAAAGCAAAGGTACTCTTTAGCATTAATAAATGGAATTGATTTAATGATTTATAGATGGAGAGAAATACCATAGGAACCATTCAGTCCCCAGCCAAACCTCCTAAAAACAGAAGAAAATCTTTCAACCAGCATGAGGTTGTGCCACCATTGCCGTGAGTGGCCCACAGGAAAACAGTGAAATTGTGCAAGCGAGTGCTGCCCTGACAGAAAGGATCACTTTCATCTTTGACATTGCTGACTGCTCCATCCACTCTTCAAACAAGGACATTTGAATCCAGCTTTCACGTTGCTTGTTCTCTTCACAGATTTTTGATTATTTTGTCCTGAGAATATCTGACAGCCACAAGAAAGTGCAGCAGAAGGTGCTGGACGTGCTGGCTGAAATCACAGGAGCACTGAAAGATGCCTTGAACCCGGTGATCATTGGTTTGGTGGAAAGAATAACAAAGAACCTGAACTCAAAGGATCCCAGGGTTCGTGGGGCAGCTGTGAAAGCACTGGAAGAATCCACTGCTCATTTGGGTAAGGCTGAGCCCTGGCAGGGACTCTCCTCAGCTTCGTCTCTGTCTCTCCTGCACAGGAGAGCGCTGAGTGCCTTGACAGCTGCTCTTGCCTGTGGAACACTGCAGCTGACACCCACCAGAGGCTGTGCAGGTGCAGTCCTTATGCACCATCCCCAAACAGGCTGGAATGGGATCAGCATTTCCCAACAGTCCCAGGAGCCCTTGGCTCTGTGCTGCTTGTCTGAAGAGCAAGTCCTGGGCTACAGCTCTGCTACAGTTCAGAGGCAAAGGGGGTTTGGAGTTTGCTTGGGCCCCGTCTGACTTCCCAAATGAACAGCTTTGCTGTTGGCATGAAGGGACACTGACCATCAGAGCTTCTGCAGGGCAGCCACCTGCAAGGCTCTACATTAGAGGCATTAGCTGCCTATTTTCCACTTTTCTTCTTTGTCTTCTATTTTCACAGGGGAACTTGTGATTCACCAAGTTCATTTCTTTAGAACAAACAGGTATAAACCCAGCTGTCAATGATGCCTTGTTCCACATGTTGTTTTGCATGGGGAAAATTGGCCACAGCAAATAACTACATAGGCAAGGGCTGCTGTAAATTCCTTTGCCACACAGATTTATGTCAGCTCTGAGAATGCTGCACTGGGAAAATATGCCTGAAAAATGGAGTGTTGAAGAGGCAAGTCTTCAAGAGGAGTTTCCACTTTCTCCTGCCCAGCTGCCCTGTGAGCTCAGGAACTGCCCGACTCAGTGCCTTTCTGTGACCCAAGTATGGGGCTCTTCCTTTTTGCTCTGGGATGCAAAACCTTTTCAGTGCTTCCATGTGGCTGAACTCTTGAGGTCCCTAATGTGAAACGCTTTAACACAGCTCCTGCTACAGCAGACAACTTTGGATTTACAACTGTGAGAGGAGAGCTTTTCTTTTGGAATTTAAAACCCTGCCAAATAGGCTGGAAGGAAAGAAGAAAAGGATTCAAAACCCAGCAGAAATGTACTTTATTTTATAAAATGGGGTTGGCCCTGCCCTTTCCCTCCCCACTGTTTTTTCTCCTATGACCTGAGGAAAGTGAGCAGAAACGTGTGTTTCCCTTGTAGATAAAGTGTCCCTGCTGAAAGAGTTCAGCTACCAATGGAATCACCTGAGTGGCCAAGCCCTGCTGGATGTCACCGAGCGTATCACAGGTTTGGCCTCCCCTTCTGAGCCCAGAGCTCTTCCCAGGGAGCATTTACAGGGAATGCCTGTGAGCAGACAGCAGAGCAGCTCCTCCAAACCAGGAGGTGCTGAGCGTGTCCCTGCTGCCCCATGGCCAAGGCAGGTGGGTTTGGCAGGTTTTCCCTGGGTGCTGCAGGGCTGGGCAGCACCTGAGATGGGGGCGGCGCTCGGCCTGGGGTTGAGCTCTCACTGGGGCATCTCAGAACCACCTCCAGCAAAGGGAGGGCTAAAAATGCCCCAGCTGGCTCCTCTCTGGGAAGCTCAGGGACATCTGTGATCTTTGGGGGGAAATGGTGGCCAGTGCTGTTTCAGGGCATCAGTTTGTTTTGTCCTCACAGAATTCTTGTTTTTCTCTTGGAAAGTTTTGAGGCTGAACCGTGCAGGGCCTGGGGGTCACAGCTTAGGCCAGAACTCAACAGAGGTACCAGAGGCACGGGTTTAGTGCAAGGCAGCCTCTGGGGGCACAGGGACAGAAGCAGAGTGCTGAGGCTCCCTGCCTGTGCTGACAGAGTGGCCTTGGACTGAGCCTTTCAGAGGGTGCAAACAGTGTCTGCCTGTGTCAGCGCTGTCCAAAATGCTACAAATGCAGCTGATAATTGATTCCTCAGAGGAGCTTACTTTGTCAGCAAGAGCCAAGGAATGGAAAAAGGATAATCTCAATATATAGCAAAGAAGATGATTGATAGCCTTGCTTTAACTGGGCTAAATCCACTGCTAATTATGCCAACATCTTTGAATGCAAGGTTTAATACACTTTGTGTCTTCATTAAGAATCTCAAAAGGGCATGTTCAGTGATTGGGAATGTCAAAGGCCCTGTAAAGAGCATTTGAAAAAAGTAGATCTCCAGCAATAGGGAATTTAGTTTAGCAGTTCTTTTGATCTCTTTTTCAAATAAAGGAATTAACCATAAATTAGGACTACTTTAGAAACAGCAGATGTTCTCTCTGAGATTGAGTAGGAACAGACTTTTCCTCACATTCAGTAGTCACCGATGTCTTTAATTACATTTAAACTCAAATGAATTCCCATTTTAAAATGGGTGCCATAACCCTTTCCTGCTTAGCAGAATTGGTTTTAGGTACTTGCAGGAGCTCTTTCAATGTTGATGACTGCTGGTGGCTTAACAGCATAGAGAAAATGAAGTCTCTTCCACCACAGAATATTAAATGGCTCCCAAATAACATTTTGTCTGATCAGAAAATAAGAATGGTCTCCAGAGCATTTCAGGTTTTTTTCTCTCAGCCAAATCTGCCATGCAAGAAGCCTGTTGGTAGTAAATATTTGTCTCTGTTTGATATAGTTCCATTCAGAAAATGGGCAGAGAGATTTCAGAGGCAATGTGAGAAAACATTTGTGTTTTGGTTACATTTCAGTCCCAGCATTTTTTCTCTCTCTATGCCCCTATTTCATTATAAGACAAAAAGACATTATAAGAAAAAGTGCCATTAACATTGGGAGGGGAAGTGGCAAAAAAAATTTGGAGATGCCCAAATGCCAGGAAAATGGGGTCTGGGTAATTCTCTAAGACACCCTTAGGTTTGAAACAGGTCTTTGTTGGAAGCCCCAAAAGCATTCTGCCAAAGACCCCGGCTGGTCACTGAAGATTCTCATCCAGCTGTCAGGCAGCAGCCATCTCTGGTGGGCTGGAGTTTTGAGGTGTGTTCTAACCCTGCCCTTTGCTGTGTGCCGCTGAGCACAGGGAAGAGACAGATTAGACATTTGGCACTTGGCATCAAAGCTACAAAAATGGAATCATCCCTTTTATTAGAAATCTCTCCATTTCCTCTCTATGGTGCATTTCCAAATCTTCACTGCGGGTTTAGACAACTTCTTAATGGAAATCAAAGGCAATTGGACATTTCATTCATTGTTCATGCAGAGATTGTGAAATAATTTAGTAAAGGTAGGAAGTCTGCCACAGGGACAAGGCTCTGGTCCGAGCAATTAGTGCTGAGGGGTTGGTGGTTCTGTTTCCAGGATGATCAGCTGCTTTGCCTGTTTCTGGATCAAGGGGCTCTGGGTGCTATTTGGCTGCTCTTGGCCAGAGAGGCTGGCAAGAAGCAGAAGCAGAGGTAGATCCTTGTTGCAGTGAGGCTGGTGGGTAAGGAGCTGTGTCTCTGTCCCAGCAGTGCTTGTGCAGGGGGTTCATGCCAGGAGCCCTGAAGTCGTCCAGCGCGACGCCCTGCCCGTGCTCTGGTCCTGCCTGGAGAACAAGGCGCTGCCTGTGCGGAGCGCCAACGTCCGCACCGTGGCCACCAAGCTGGCCTCTGCCCTCTGCAAGGTGATGGGCACCCAGCTGAAGAAATGGGCTGCCAGCAAGCCTCCACATGTGCGGGAAAACCTCTCCAAAATGCTGGGCTGGTGAAGGCGAGATGTTCTCCAGAAAGCTGAGGAAGCGCTGAGTTGGACACCTCTGGATTTGCCTTTTGAGCTGTGCCAAAAATGACAAAATCCTAAGGAAGGGTGTGCATCTGCCCCCACTCTCTCCATCACATTTCCTAGTCATGGCATGGGGAGCCTGAAGCAGCTCCAGATGGAGGACAAGATGAAGGGCAGTCATGGCTCAGCCTCACACAGAGGTGAGGAGGGAGCTGGGCATATCTCTGCTGGCAGGAAGGGTCTTGTGGCAGCCCAGAGAGGCTGTGCACATTGCCAGGGAACAGCTGTGCCCTGCATGTGCCCCTGCAATGAGCTGTGCTGCTGCCAGTGCCCCTGAAGCTGTGGGGCTGCTGAGCTGTGGGGCAGGCAGAGGAGCAGGAGGGTGCGTGTGCAGCTGAGCCATTCCTGGAGAGCACAGGGCTCTGGGCTCCCTGCTGTCCCAGGGCAGCCCAGAGGCCAGGCTGTGCCTGTGCCAGCTCTGGGCAAGTGGCTCAGGGTTTGCCCTGGCCTGCCTCAGTGTCTGCCAGCAGGAGCATGTTTCCCTGTGCAGCTGTTTAGACATTTCCAGGAAATGTGTCCCAGGAATTATGGAGCTTCAGATGCTTTAGGTTTACATGGTGGCCTCTGTTAAGGTTTGCCTCTCTGTTAAACCTTTTGTCTCCATTTTGCAGATCTGGCTGGTTACAGTCCTACCGAGAAGTTTTCTCTGGACACTTCTGATGTTCCCTCACCCACAAAGTCCTCGCCTCCCATCCAGAAGAGCTCTCTTTCCTCCCAGCTCAGGAAGAAGCTGCCGCCTGTGTGAAGAGTGTTTGAAGAATAGGATTGATGCGTTAGGCTTGATAGTTACAGCTGTACATATGTTCTGATCTTTAGATGTAGTTTTGAATTAATGTCTTTTGATTCTGTCTTTTAAGTTTTGATGACATATTTTTAATCATATATATTTTATTTTGATGATGAAAAACAAAAAGAAATAAATAACAAATAAACCAGGAGGAGAATGTGAGACCATGACCTGCTAGCCTAGAGATTATGGGAGTCCAGCTCACTCCATGTGCCAGTGTCTCACCACATCCTTTCCTCATTGGGCCTCTCCTCTTCCTCTTTGGCCATGTTTTCTTTGTGTCATTTGTGCTGCTGTTTTCAACTTGTCATTGTAACAGGGCCACACATTGACATGTTTGGGGGACAATGGATCCAAAAGATCCTGTCTAGTCAAAGGTTTTCTACCTAGGTGTGTTCTGTGCTCACCAAAGGCCTGAGCAAAGAAACCAAGAGAAGTGTGCCCAAATCCCAAAGCTTTGCTCCTTTGCAATCTCCCACAGATCTGGCTCACAGGTGTCTTCAATCACAATTCCATAGGTAAGAAGAGGTCACGTATTTCACTGGGAAATGATGCACTGCTTTGGCAATCACCTGTATGTATATTTACCCGGAACAGCACTCCAGCTGTGTTGTTTGCACCTTGTTTGCAGAAGGATGAGTGCCCTGGGAGGCCAATAACAAGTGACAAGGGCTCCTCAAGTCTGCACTGCAGCCTGGGCGCCATTCAGCCCAGAGCTAGGGGATCATTTGTTCCCATGGACCAGTGCTTGCCAGTGGAATGAATTCCTGCCCAGCTGGAAGAAGCAATTCTGGATTCAGCTCCAGCTGTTGGTGGGCTGCATGATCATTGACGATGATGCCCTTCCAGAAATTATTCTGCAGTTTCCATTCATAGTCATTTGAAGCTTTTAAACTTCACATTTCAATTTGCTTTGCCTTAGGGAAAAAGACTTCTGGGCCCAGTGCAAACTGTCACCTTTTGGCAGCCAAGTCCTCAAGGTTGCTAGCTTCTGATGTTACAGAATGTCACCTGGCTGAATGAGTTTGCTTAGCTCTGGGTCTAGTCCTGGCCTAGTAAAACAGTTGGTAGCTCTATACCTTCCTTTCTCTTCCTCCCTCTTTTTCCTTATTTTTCCCTTTCCCCCCAGTTCCTCCTCAATGCATTTTGCTGTGGTTATTCAATAAAGGTACATTTGTTTTGGTTATAGCAGCAACTCCCTGTACCGTGTCGGTGTTTTTTGCACTCTGAGATCAACCCACAAACTACCACAAAACCCGTTTGTAAGGACAGATCGTGACACTTGTATACATACTATAGAAACCTTCTATCAAACATTAAAAATTCTCTACAAATTCATTTCCAACATTACTGGGCCTGGCACCACCCAGATCTGGTGTTTGCTGCCACCACCAGTGCCCAGATCTGGAAATTCCCTTGTTCTGGCAGAGCCAAGTCCAGCAATTTTCTGGTAAAGAAAGCCAAAATCTGGCAATTGCTGCTGCCAGCACCGGCAATGCCAAGATCTGGTGTTTGCTGCCACTGCCCGTACCCCAGTCTGGACATTTCTTATTCCAACACAGCCCAAGTGCAGCAATTTTTTGGAAAAAGAAGACAAAAGGCAGCAATTTCCTGGTGCCAAGACTGTCACCACCCAGACCTGGTGTTTGACGGCACCGCCCATGCCCAGATCTGGATATTTCCCTGTGCCAGCACAGCCCAAGTGCAGCAATTTGCTGGCAAAGAAAGCAAAACCAAGCAAATACCTGGTGCCTACACTGCTCCGATCTTGTGTTTGCTGACACCGTCAGTGCCCAGATCCGGAATTTTTCAGATGCCTGCACAGCATAATTCCAGCAATTTCCTGGCACAGAAAGTTAATATTTGGCAATTTCTCAGTGCCAGCACAACCCAAACGCAGCAATTTTCTGGCAAAGAAAGCCAGAACCCAGCAGCTTCCCAGTGCTGCCACCAGCACCACCCAGATGTGGTGTTTGCTGCGCAAGTGCCCAGATCTGGAAATTTCCCAGTGCTGGGAAATTGCCCAAGTGCAGCAATTTGCTGGCACAGAAAGCCAAAACCCGGCAACTTTCTGCTACTGGGTCTGGCACCGACCACATCTTGTGTTTGCTGCCCCAGTACCCAGATTTGGAAAATACCTGGTGCCAGCACAGCCCAAGTCCAGTGATTTGCTGGCACAGAAAGCCAAAATTTTGAAATTTGCAGGTTCTGGCTCCAGCACCATCCAGCTCTGGTGGTTGCTGGGACTGCCAGTGCCCAGATTGGGAAATATTCTGATACCTTCACAACCCAGGTCTAGCAATGTGGTTTTAGCTAGCTTAGGCAGAGAAGTTCCTTTGGACTGTGACTTGTCTTTCTCTTGGAATTGTTTAAGCCTGCTCTGGACTGAAAACCCAGACAAACACCGGCAGCAGCTCACACCTGTGGCCCACCAAGCTCTGGGACACTGCATTCCAGCACCAGAGGGACTCAGGAGAGACCGAGTGAGCCAACTACAACCCACAAAAAGGACTTTTTGAATTTGCCATCTCTTCAGCACTGTGAGAGGTTTTATTTAATATTATTCATTTTTCATGCTTGTGAATACTTCACTTGTGAAATAAACTTGGGTTTTTTCACTTTTCTCAAGGGAAGTCTTTTCCTGAACTAGTAGGGGGAGAGGCCCCTTGAACTTGCTTTCTAGATGGACCCCTTTTGGAGGTTTCCTCCCAAAATTTGCCCTAAACCAGCACAAACAGTCACAATGAAAATTTCACCAGTGGCATAATTTCCTGATGGAAAGTCTTGTGACTGAAGCTTGACCTTGCTCTCCATGAGAGATTCTTGGGAAGAGCAGACAGGAGAAGATTCCTGGAAAACTGAAACAGCTTTCCAGAAGGGAAATGAAAATGAAAGAAACAATCCAAGATGTTTTCCTCTATTTATTTCTATGCTCCCCTTTTCCATGTTGCACTACTTCTCCATCCCAATAATTCCAGATGCATAGCACCTCTAAGATCTGTGACTTAGTGATTTTAGATGGTCTAAAATACCATGAGCCACACACAGTTTTCCTTCCCCTGTTTTTACTGGAAAGCAACACTGGAGGTGTAAGTGCAGGTAGGAATCCTACCCCAAGGGAAGGTGGCCCAACAGTGTTTGACCCTCAGCAAGGACAATGCCCAGCAGCAAGCGAGGGGATCGCTGTGCCAGCGTGCAGGAGTCAGGGCTCTGCATCCGGGCTCAAGGCTGCAAAGTTCCCGTGTTTGGGCAGACGGAGGGGCTGTCCCCGGGGCGCGCGGGGCTCGAACGTGGGGCTCGTGGGGCGAGCGGGGAACGGACACGGGGACGAACGGCCCGGGTGCCTCAGTTGCAGCGGCAGCAGCAGCGGCGGCAGCAGCAGCGGAAAAAGCACCAAAACCAGATTCGTTTTCTCTCTTTCTTTCTCTTATTCTCTTTCTCTCTCTCTCCCTTTCCCGCGGTCGGGCACCCTTCTCTCGCGGTCCCTTGCCCGGCGTCCCTCTCCTCTCCCCGCCTCCCTCTCCCCTGCCGGGCCGGGCCATGCCCCCAGCCCGCCCCCGGCCCTGGGCGGGGCTGCCCCGTGCCCGGCCCCGGCCGTCCCGCCGGGGTCTCGCCTCCGCCCGGCTCTGGCCGTACTGGCGGTGGCGCTGCCGGGCGGGCATCGGTGCCTGGGGCCGGGGCGGCACCGCCGCCCTTTGCCTCCGCCTGGCCCGAGCCCGGCCCCGGCCCCGAGGCAGGCTCCAGTCCCGGCCCTGGTCCCGGCCCCGGCTCCTCCCGGGGCCCGCGGAGGACGCACGCGGCGCGGCCGCTCCCGCCGCCTCCGCTGCGGCTTCCCCGGCCCGAGCTCCGCCGCTCGGCAGCGCGGCCGCCGGCCCCGAGCCTCCCGTGCCGCGTTCCGAAGATGGAACGCCTGGGCATGGCCGGCCCGGGGCGGGTGAGGGGCGCTCGGGGGCCGTTGCTGGTCCCGAGCCGAGCGCTGACAGCTGCGTCCCGCCCGCAGGGAAGGCACAGGAGGCCCTGCAGGAGCGGCACCGGCTGCGTTCACTGCTGGGGCGCGCTCCAGGCACAGCTATGAAGCAGAGACCCCCGAGAGTGCCCAAGCTGGCCTGGGTGGAGGAGGAGGAGGAAGAAGGCCCTGGAGCTGCCCCAGTAGAGGAGACTGAAGAGGTGGTGCCGTTCCAACCACCGCAGGAGGGTGAGTGGCAGAGCTGGGCTGCAGGGCTGGAGCCTGCAGCGAACTTGGCCCCGCCCCATCCCATCCCATCCCATCCCATCCCATCCCATCCCATCCCATCCCATCCCATCCCATCCCATCCCATCCCATCCCATCCCATCCCATCCCATCCCATCCCATCCCCTGGGGAAATGCCCATGGACAGGACGGAAGAGGGCCCTGACAGACACCCCGCAGTGGCCGTGCTCCATCCCCTGGAGCATCCCGGGGCTGTCCCTGCCTGGGGAGCGCAGGGCTGGGCCGTGCTCTCCGGCCTCTCCCGCAGCCCCTCAGCTCTGGCTGCGCTCGCTCTTTGCCAGATGCAGCGCTGGAGTGCACACAAGAGCAGGAGTCCAGCCGTGGCCATTTCCGCTGTACAGAGCAGGTACCTGCAGCCACCCCCACCTGGGCTGGGCCTGCTGTCCCTGCTCAACCCAGCACCGTGTGTGCAGCACTCCATGCAACATCCCCGGCTTCCTGCCCTTCTGCTACAGATGGCTGGCAAATTCATGAAGAGGATTCAAGAGGAAGAGACCAGCGTTATGGGCACTGTTGTCAGAGCATACCCTCCCATCTTCAAAACCAAGAGCAGTGCTGCCCTGCTGGATATGCTTGTGGAGGAGGGTCTTTCCAGTCCAAAGCAAGTAAGCAGCCTGTGGCCTGGCATCCATCCTCCCAGCAATTGCTTGGCCTCCGAAACCACGCCTGCTGCTCACTGTAAGCCTTGAGGCCATGGCAGTGTGGTGGCAAGGGAAGCACTTCTCTGGGGCAGCTGGGCACATGACTCCCTCTGGCAGCTTTCCAAGTCTCCTCTCCCTTCTCCAGGTGCCTGCCATGGTCAGGTACATCCACCAGTGGCTTGTGGCCAGTGAGTTTCCTGAGTACAACCTGCACAGGCCCCTTCTGGATCTGACAGAGGCACAGCCCGCTGATGTGGTGATGGCTCTCCTGCGTGTGGCCCCATCATGTGACAGGTACAGGGCCCATGTGCCCACAAGGCTCAGGGCTCAGCAGCCCATCTACCTGTACAGCCTGTCCCAGTGGTCTGACACACAGAGAATTCCAGGGCCCTCTGGCTCCTCCCTTTGCCAGCCCCCAGCGTGCTGCCATACTCGCTCCAGGCTCCTCAGGGGCCAGTCCCCACGAGGCTTGGCTGCCTGTGTGCTGAGGGCCAGTGGGCAGAGGCAGAGCTGGCAGTCAGCTCAGTTCCCCACTGCAGCCCAGGCCATAGTGCTGTGTCTGAGACCCCCCTGAGACACAGCTCTAACCCCACAGAGCTGCTTTGACCATGTGGAAGAGCATCATGTGCTCACCCCGGACTGCAGAGCCAGTGCTGCTAATACTCCTGGATGTGCTGGGGAGCTGGCCAGAGCACAGCACGTGCACCTCTGATGGGGACAGAACAGGTGTCTTTGGCCTGACTGTGAGTTTCTGCAACTGGCCTTTGCTGGCCCCAAGGCCGGCCGCCTCTCCAGCAGCTCTCCATCCTCCTTTCCCCACTGCATCTCCCTGCCTCAGGTGCTGGCCTGAAACCTGGCCCAGGGGCAGCTTCAGGCCCACCCGGCCCCGTGCTCCCCCTGCCAAGGTCTCTCTGGGCCTCTCCCTGCCACACTTGGGCCCTGCCACACGGACACCTCAGCACTGAGCCCTGTCTCGGGGGGCTTTGTCCTTTGCAGGCAACTGTGGTGATGTGGAAGATCCTCCAGGTACCCTGTGTCCCACGTGTAGTGAGGCCGTATTTCCCTCGCCTGTTTGTGCATCTGCTCTTCCAAGTGTTCTTCAGCACAGAAGAGATGGCAGAGGAAGTGGATACCTTCTGGAAGGGATGCCAGGAAGAGCATGGCCTTGCCACCAGCCCCGACAGGTGCTCCATCCCACTCCTCCTGTCCCTGCCACATCCCTGGGCAGGAGCCAGTGTTCCCAGCATGACCTGGGCTTTGCTGTGCACGCAGGTTTGCAGTGCAGACTCTGAAGTCCCTGCTCTGCCGAATGCAGCACGAGGATGTGGTGGTGGCAATGGAACGCAGGTGTAGCTGGGACACGCTGCTGTGTGCTGACACCCACCACTATGCTGTGGGTCTGCTGGCCAGGTGAGACCCCCTTCTCCCCACTGCCTCTGACATTTGTGCTCTGTGCCCAGGGAGCTCCACACGGTCCCCGAGGTCGTGGGCCAGAGGGCCTTGTCACTGAGGGATGGCCAAGCAGATTGGAAAAGGCTGGGAGAGGAGGGTGCCCACCAGGAGCTGCCTCCCAAATAGCCCAGGGCCCCTTGCTGGATGCTGGGGAAAGACCAGACCTGTGTGTGTCAGTCCTGGCAGAGGTTTGTCCCCCTTGCCCACAGTCTTGGTTACTTTTCCTCCTGCCAGGAGGATGTGCTGTGTCTCCATCCCCTTGTGTTCCCGGATCGCTCGCTACCTGCTCCGGCTGCTCAGCACACAGGAGCCACGCTGGGAGCTGCCCGCCCTGGCGTTCCTTGCAGAGGTGAGCCTGACGACCAGCGCTGCCTGGCTGAGCTGACTCCCAGCTCTCTGCCCTCTCGGAGCCGCAGCTGCCTGGCACGGTGCCCGCGGCCTGTGCTGCTGCCTGGGCCCAGCCCCGTGCAGCTCCAGGTTCCTGCCAGCCGGGTCCCTGTCACTGCCCTGTGCCTTTCAGGTCCTCAAGTGGCTGGACTTGAGTGAACGCGGCGTTAACAGAGTCCTGCAAATTCTGTCAAGGCAGCTGCAGAGTGAATGCAGGGAGAGGCGTCGCCTGGCGCTCAGGGCCCTTCTCAAGCTCACTGATGATCCCTGCATGGTGAGAAGGGGGCAGCAGCTGAGGCTGAGCTGGGGAATGCAGTCGCTTGGGCTTGGCTGGGCTTTGGGTGCTGGAGCAGCTGCTCCCAGCTCTCCTGCCTCCCGGTTCAGCTGCCCAAGTTCTTTAGGACAGGCCTTTGGCCTCCAAGCCCTGCGGCAGCAGGATGGCATTTCATAAACTTGTGTTCTGCACAGACCAAAAACATGCAGAGCCTGACTGAAAGTCTTGTGGAGCTCCTGTGGGATGGAGAGATAGTTATCATGACAGTCATGCTACTCAACTCTATCATCTTGGACAGTGACAGGCTGCTGCCCAGCCCCATCACACTGCAGCTCCTTAACGCGCTGCTGCCACTCTTTGACCACGTAAGGCTCACTGCTCCCAGTCTCAGCCACTGGGTGCCGCCCAGACACGTTATGCCCTGTGGATTTACAGGCTTGCTCCAAGCTGAGCTCCGTGCAGCCAATGCTGAGGTCTTTTTTTCTTCCTTTCATACAGGACAATAGCCAGGTACAGCTGATCTCCATACTGCTCTTCCAAACATTGGTGACTCATCCAGAGAAAAAGGCAAAAAAGGACCTGAAGACACCCCTGCGCAAGAGCCTGCTGCCACTGTTCTTCCACTGCCATGATGAGAATCAGCGTGTGGCAGAGGTGAGGACACGTGGGCTGCTGCTGTCCCCCTGGCAGGGGACTCGGCTGCCTCTTGCCCTGGCGCCTGCTGGGCTGCAACCTCCTCAAGGCCTTAGCACAGGGACGTGGGTCCTGCGCCCTGCGCTGTGGGGCCATCTCTGCATCTCGGCTGCTCTCCAGGCTTCTCAGGAAACACTGCTTTGTGTGGCCGAGTTCCTGAAGAGGGGGGATCTTGAAAGACTGCTGAAGAACAAGAAGCTGTGGAAGTTCGCTGAGTTCCTGGTAAGGAGGGCCTGCAAGCCCCAGCCTCAGCCTGGAGAAGGCCCCTGAGGGAGGTGCTCTCAGGGGTGTGCGGGGCTGGCAGCTGTGCCCGCAGCTGCACCCAGAGGCTGCGCGGGCTGTTCTCCAGGCTCCCATGGGCCTGAGCCGGGTGCCCATGGAGCCCCAGCCCGGTGGGGCTGTGGGGCGGCACCACAGCTCTGCGGGCAGCAGCCGGCCCTCTGCCCCCTGCCCTCGGGAGCCCTTGGCCAGCGACTGCTGGCCGCGCCTCAGGCCTGTGCGGGCAGGGGAGGCCGGGGCTGGGCGCAGGCAGTGCCTGGCCCAGGGGCTGAGCTCGCACCAACCATTCCCTCCTGCCGCTCTCTTCAGCTGGCAGAGGACAGGAGCCGAGTGGTCGAGCACCTGCGCCGGGCCCTGCACTACCTGGAGAGCCCACAGGAGCCCCTGCGAGAGGCGGCCATCAGGTTCATGGGTGAGCCACGTGCCTGAGCTGCCCTTCCCCTTCCTTCCCCTTCCCTCCCCGGCCCGCCGCAGCTCGGCCCTGGCCCCGCCTGCTGCCCCAGCAGCGCCAGCCGGGCCCAGCGCCGTGGAGCCCCGCCTGGCCTGGGCATTGCTGCTGCCGCCCTCTGGCAGCCGTGCCCTGGGGCGGCAGCGTGCGGCAAGGGCCGGGCTGAGCCCTGCCGGGCCAGCAGCCCGTGTGGCCACAGCGCCGGCAGCGCCGCTGGCAGGGAGCTGTGCCGCTGGGGCCGTGACAGGCTCTGTGTTCACAGGCATGGCCGGGCGGCGCCTGAGGGGGCAGCAGCAAGAGCTGCAGCTGATCTGCACTGGTGAGTGAGGGCAGCGGGCTGACAGCGGGGGCTGCCGGGGGCAGCTGCAAGCCCTGCCCCGGCTGCGGAGGGCTCTGCTCCCATGGGCAGAGCACGTGGAGCTTTCAGGGCACGTGGGCCATTGGTGACCAGCAGCTTCGGGCTGATCCCCTTGCTCCCTGCTCCCTCCTGGCCACGGCAAGAGCCGGCTGGGATGGCCCTTGCAGGGGGCTCTCCTGGTGTCCCCGCAGATCTGGCTCTGACCGTGCCTCTGTTCCTCTCTCTTGCAGCCCTGGAACGCCTGACGGAGGACAGGAGCAGTGCCGTGTCACAGCTGGCACTTGAAACACTGCATGTCCTCCGGGCATTACAGCATGGGCGATATTCCACCATCCAGAGGCTGCACGATCAGCTGCACAGGGCATGGAGGACTCGGCCTCACCTGTCGGGGCTCGGCTGCTGCACTGCCAGATGACTTAGGAGGAGAGCTGATCTTGGAGGCTGTCTTTGCTGGGGCAACCTGAGCCAGGGGTAATTTTCCTTTTCTTTAAGATTTTTCTTTTCTTCCTTTCTATTTTTTATCTATATTGTAAATAAATAAATTCTAGAGTATATTATAATTATATATTTTGCTATATATTATAGATTACTATAAATAATTCTAGAATGTGTTATGATACACAGACTGCCAGGAGCTTTTCTTTGCTGTTCAGGGTCTACAGGGCAAGAGGCAGGAAAGGGTGAAAAAGGAGCTTGTGCTCAGCAGCACAGCAGGCTGAGGGGTGGTGAGGCCCTGAAGGGGGAGAAGGGTTCTTGTGCTCAGCCAGCTGCCCAGGCGTGCAGCGGGCAAGGGGAAATGGCCAGAAGCCCCTTGGCCTTTGGTAGTTCTGCTGAAGCCTTTGTGCTGCCCACAGAGTGGCTGGGCAGGGGCTGGGGCTGCGGGGATCCCTGCCAGAGCGGTGCCTGGAGATGGCCACAAGCCCTGTGCCAGGCAGGAAGCGCCATCCGTGTCCTCCTGCCCGGGTGCTGCTGGCTGCCTTGCTGAGGGCTCCCAGGTGCCTCTGGATGGGGCTGCTCTGGAGCTGCCGTGGGGCTGCGGCGCTGCTGCCGGGCAGCTTGGCGGGGCTGGGGCAGCCCCTGAGGGGCTGGGGCGCTGGCAAGCCCTGGGCAATGGGCTGTCAGAGGCCACAAGCAGCCCCCTGGCAGCCGCCTTGTTCCTGCCAGAGTTGACTTGCAAGAGGGATCCTGGGCACTGTGGAACTAACACCATCAGTGTTGTTGGAAACCCAAATGCAGGGAAATCTCAGACCTTTGGTCTTGTCAGCAAGGCTTAGAATTAAACACAGGATTTGATCTGAGACCTTGGAAAGGGCTTCCAAACTTAGGTGCTAGAAGCGAGAATGAGGATTTCTAGTTTATTATAACAGAGACACGGGGAGGAAAGTTTAGAGTTTTAGAGGCCAAGATCTAGAAAAAATAAAAGTAGTTACGATGGTAAACAAGAAGTTTAGGATGCAGTGCTGTGAGTTTGTGTGTCATAACATGATTGGCTAAGGAAGCTTACACTGTAGCATGAGTCCATAAGATGAAATATTGAAGGGTAGGCTCCAAAACACAAGTATCCTTTTTGGCCGTGTCTTCTTGGCCAAGAAATCCTTCAAAGTTCTTGTAACTACAAGTCTTGCGGCCTTGTGAGCCATGCGGTGGAGATCTGAGCCAAAGTCACCCTTCCTGTCTTTGTAGAAGAGAAGAAAAAGCAATGGCATCATCTGAAAAACTCAGAGGTCCGCTTTCTAGTCATTCCAAAGTCCTTTGACTCCCCCAGAGTAGGATTTAGCTACAAATAGATGACAAGGACTCTTAGTGCTGGCTCTTTGACTCCAGAGCAGCTGCTTTAGAATCTTTCCCATAACCCTGTGCAGTTATGTGCCAGAAATGGATCATTTGAAGAATCTTTCCCAACTGACCTGCATGGAGGTTTGTCTGAAGGGTATTTGAGGAGAAAGGCTCCCAGCAGAGGTCTGGGCTTTGGCCTAGCTGTGTCCCCTGCTGATTGTGAAGTGTGCCATCAGCTGCAGAGCTTTCTGGGCTAAAAATATCATCAAGACACTTGGACTTGCTCTTTTTGGCCTCTAAAAGCTGGACCCAATTTTGGGGCAATTTTGGAGACCTCATCTATGGGTGGATGGAGCACCTAGGATTTTTCCAATTGCTGGGAATGGTTCTCCAGGTCCCTGGAGTATCCAGAGCCCTGGTAAGTTCCTGCTCCACACATGCCTTGGCAATGAGAAACAAAGGAACCCAGCCCTTTTTGTGCTGCCAGTGTCACTGCACCGGGGTCATGGGATGGGAACACGCAGCCCTTGTGCCTGAGCTGAGCTGCTCTGCCCAGCACTGGTGGCTGCCATCCAAGCTGGTTTTGCTTGTCCTGGTTCCCTGACAGCTGGGGCCCTGGGCAGAGCCCTGAGAGCCTGGTCTGCCCCCAGGGAAGGAGAAGCAGCCCCTGGAGAAGCTGTACGGGGTGGGGATGCTGCTGCTGCTGCTGCTGCTGCTGCTGCTGCTGCTGCTGCTGGAGACAGCGAGGGAGACATCAAGGATGACAAGCTCTTCCTCAGCCTGGCCACGGGAGGCTGAAGGTGATGGACTTTGATTCGGGCACCTTTTTCAAAGCCAAACTCCCCAGAGAATTTGCAGATGAGTCCCACCAGGGGAAATGCTGCCAGATTTGGGCATGGCCCAGCCTGGCTGGGAACCAAAGGCTCCCCCTTTGCTGGGGCAGATGCAACTCATTCTTCAGTGGCTGCCCAGCTGCTTTTGGCAGGGCTGGGAGGATGGGCTGGGGTGGGTACGAAATGGGAGTGGGGTCCTGGCCCTGCCAACAGCCCCCAGCACCCCCCATGCCCCGGGCTGGGGCTGGGGCAGCCAGCCCGACACAAACAAAGCCCCATGGTGGGAGCAGAGGTGGGACTCCAGAACCTGTGCACAGCTGCTTTGCTGTGCAGGCAAGGAAGGGCTTGGGCTGCTCCACTGCCCTTGTTTGCTTTGGGGTCACCGTGATTTTGGGGGCCAGTGCAGGGGGAAAGAGAGAAAGTGTGGGCTTCCCTCACCCAAGAGGGAGCCTTCCTCAAGGCTCTGACAGAGATAAGACTTTTTACCATTTTTCTTGTTTTCCCTTTTTGTCTCTAATCTCTTTTCAAGAATGTGTTGTTTTTCCAGAGGAAATGTTCTAGGTGGTCCAGTGTGAATGGGGAAGTGCTGGGGAACAGCTGTGGCATGGATGGGCTGTGCCCTTGGAGAAGGCTGAGGCCATGGTTTGGGAGCAGCTTTTCGTGCAGCCGTGGGTGGCGTGAGGTGGGTCCCTGTGTGCTTGGCAGAGTGGGATCAGAGCTTTTGGGAGCTGGCAGCGAGCACAGGAGCATCCTGCTCTGGGCAGCTGCTGAGGGCTGGATGTGCCCTGGCTGGCTGCAGGCTGGGCACATGTGCTGCCCTCCTGCTCTGCTGCCAAAGGCAGCAGGGATGGGCAGCTCTGGGCACAGCTCTGGGCACAGCCAGCATGGCCTGGGCACCACAGACCTTGGCACAAGGGCACAGGAGCCCTCAGCTGACGGGCGGTTTCTGCTTTCTCTCCTTGCAGCTGGGCTCTGCAGGTGCTGAGGCTGCTCTGGGCTCTGCCAGGGCTCTGCTGGGCTCAGCCCTGGGCACAGCTGGGCTGGCTCTGCCCTCACATTGCTCTGACAGCTCTGCATCAGACGAGCCCATTGTGAGCAGAGCGCCTGAGCTTTCTGCTTTGGCTGGTGAGTGAGACCCTGCTGCAGGCCCAGAGACTGCAGCTGGGGACACACATCCAATTGGCAAGGACCCAAACTTTCCACAGTCCCAGCTGAATGCCTGGATCTGCACAGGGTGTTTTGTCTGTCCCATTCTTCCTTCTTGATTGGCTGGAATTGTGCAATTGCACTTTCTTCCTCCTCTAGAAGTGCCACGAGTGGGCCAAAGCTGGCAAGTTGGCCGTGCTCCTGAGGCAGTGAAGTCTGGAGCTGGTGGATGGAGAATTGCCTTACTGCACTGCCAAACAAGAGCAAAAAGCTGTAAGTGGGACTTTGTGTCTCTAAGAAATCCCTGACAGTTTCAAAAGGAATGTGTAGCTCATTCAAATGCTGAGAAGGAAGACCATCTTGGAAAGGATTTGGGCTTTGACAGAGTTTCCATTCCCAGTCCTGCTTGGAGCTGGAATGGCACAAAGCAATTTCCTCTTTCTTCGACCACAATTTAAAATAACAATATTGGAAACAATCCCCAAAAACTTTTTATAAAGATTGCTGAGGTAAGTAAGATGGATCCGTGCCATCAGCACATTTACAAAATAAATAACTGAGTACTGTTTCAAAAGATCAGTTACCTCTTAAATCAAAGTTAGAGAAGATTTTCCACTGCAGACTTGGGTTTTGTTTTTATCTTTCACATTTTATAAAGTTTTTTATTGCTTTTTATTTTTCCTTTCAATAGAAAACATGTCCTACAAAAGGAATGTCCTTTGCTCCTGGTTCCCGTGTGGAGCAGCTCCCTTCCTACTGGCTGAGCTGCTCAGGCAGAGCCCGGCAGCTCCTGACCCTGCAGGGCTGAGGCTTTTCCCCGTTGCTGGGCACAGACTGATGGAGCAGCACTGCTGAACTCGGGCACACACAGGGAGCAGCAGCAGCTGCCTTTGGCCACCTGAGGCTCCAAGGCCCAAACTCTGAGCAGCCAGGGCTGGAAGAGACTGGCAGGATCTGATCCCTGACTCTGGGCCAGGGCTGCACAAATGACCCCACAGCAGCAGCAGCAGCAGCAGCAGCAGCAGCAGCAGCAGCAGCAGCAGCAGATGGAGCTGACTTTGAGCACAGCCCCTGACCCTCTTCCCTCCCTTGTGCAGTGGTGTCACAGCAGCCTGAGGCACCTGGGAGCCCCCAGTGGCAGCAGGGACTGGAGATGGCAGCCCTGGGCTCCTGGAGGCTGTGCAAGGAACGGAGCTGGGCACTCCCTGTGCATGGGGAGCTTCCAGATGGAAAAGGCTGCTGTGCCCAGGCAGCTGCAAGGGCACAGAAAGGAGGCTCGGGAGCACTGGATCTGTGCCAGTGCCACAGTCCTGGGCAGCAGCCAGCGAGCCCTGGGGGAACAGAGGGCACAGCAAGAGGGACCGAACCAGGCAAGGGCAGAGACTGGAGAGAGCCAGGCCTGGGAGCAGGAGCAGCTGCTCCATTGCACTCTTGGAAAAAGCTCTTGGCTGGTTCAAAGCAGTGAAAGGCGTGAAGGGCAGAGAGGAGGCCACAGCAAACAATGCTCCTGTTTGCACAGCCTCCCCTCTCCGTGTCCCAGAAGGAATTGCATGGACTGTGTTCTTCTCTCTGAGCCGTCTCGTTCAGCATGAGCAGCTCAGCACCAGGAGCTGAAGGAGCTGAAGCCTCAGGCCACAGGAGCTGGGCAAGAGGGAACTTTTGGAGCAAAGTAATGCTGCTAAAATAGACCCAGCTGAATACAGTGGATAGAATCATGGAATCACAGAATCCTTTCTGTTGGAAAAGCCCTGTGAGCTCAGCCAGTGCAGCCGCTCACCCAGCAGTGCCAAGCCCAGCACTAAACCACGTCCCCGAAGTGCCAAGGCCTGGACACCAGCCCTGAGTGAGGCCTGGACAGCAGGCCCTGAGCCAAAGGTGGCCTCTGGATCAACCTTCCAAGCAAAGGTTATCTTTGTATCTGCTCCCTGATGAAATATGCATGGTCATTAACACTGTGATAGATGTAGCCACTCCTTAGTGGAAACATGGATTGACCTTTGTGTATTTAGAAGCCAGACAAGGCCATGAAATCTGACATCTGGCCTTGTTTGGCGCTGTATGGTCAAAGTCAGCTCCCTTGGTTCCTCCTTGAGCCCTGGCCAGGCTTTGGGAGGCACCCAAGAGGAGGATGAAAGCAGATGTGGCCACACTAGCAGTGCTGTCAGTTTGTTCATTCAGCACTGTCAGAGCTGGGCCCTCTCCCAGCAGAGTTGGAGCCTCACCTGGGGCTGGAGGCACCTGCAGGAATTCCCAGTGCCCAGAGTGGCTCTGCAGCCCTTGGCTGTGACAGCTTCCCCGGCTGCTATGTGGGTCTGGGGGATGGTAAAGGCTGAGGGTAAATGCTGCTGGATCTTTCCAAATCACTGCTGCAATCTTTGGTGGGGATGGTTGGGTGCATTGCTGAGCTGCTCCTTTTGTGATTCTTTGCTGCTCTGAACTGCAGGAAATGACACTGATTCCTTCAGCTGGAGTCTGTGTCTTTGGTGCTGACCCTGCCCACTGGTAAAACAAAACCGGCACAGTCTGTCCAGATCCCAACAAAATGTCACTTGTTCAATGTAAATGTGAGGAATCAGTCCCATCAGAAATTCCCAGATGGGAAACCCTTCCCTGGAGTTCCCTGGCTCTGGAGTGAGCTGAGGTCGGAGCCCCTTGTGAGCAGTGGGGCAGTCGGGTAAAAGAAGCTGCACCCCTGGATGGCTTCAAATGCATCCAAAAATTGCAAATGGAAAAGGAAAACACCTTGTGGGTTTGGGCAGACAAAGATGAATTTGTTGAGAGTACATAGGAAACAGCACTTTCAGAAGGAACAATGATTATTGGAATGCTCCCACATGGAGCAACAGAAGAAGGTTTTAATCTTGAGCTAATATGCATTTGTACAAGTGAAATATTGATATAATAAATATCTATATACATATTTATAGTATATAAAGGCATATATATATTAATATATTCACATATATATGTGGGTATATATGTGTATACACATATGTTTAAAAATATGTATATATTTTTTATATTGTTTAACACATTCTGCCAGACCAGATCTCCCTGTTTGCTCTAAGGGCCCCTGTGGAAAATGCTCTGATCCACGGGGCTCCGTGTGAAGGCTGCTGTGACACTGAGGGACTTGCACAGGAATTCCATCCAGGAGCCTGGGTGCCCCTCAGGGACTGGGACCCAGCCCCTTCCAGCCAGAGGGGAAAGGGCCCCCCAAGCCTTGTTAGCCACAGACAGCATGGTAAAGCTGAACAGCAAAGGGCCTGGGGGCACTATTCTGGAATTAAAAAGGTGCCAGCTCCATGGTCAACAGAATTCTTGTTCCTAACTCAAATGAGATTGAGAAAAAAAAATGAAGAACGGTGTCGCTAAAGTACTGCTGATGTCTGTAAGGTGTACCTTGATAGTCAGCCAGAGTCTTTGTCTGCCACAAACACCTCTGGTGTTTCACCAAGGGATTGGTCATCAAAATGTAATGATGGGTTATGATGGATTGCTGAGCTTCCTTTGTAATTCTTTGCTAATGATGATGTGCTTTGCTGAGCTTATCCTTTTGTAAATGTTTGCAGCTGTGCATGATATAAATGACACAATTCCTTCAGTTGGTGTCTGTGTCTTTGGCAGTGACCCTGCCCACTGGTGAAACAGGGCCCCCTTTTGCCTAAGTGTTACCTGGGAAGGCAAAAGCCCTCACTCCAAAATTCCCCCCTTCCTCCCTGTTCCCCCTGCCAATACCCTGAGAATGATGTGCTCTGGTCTGGGGTATGCCCGGGGTCAGTTGGGCCCCCCTGTCCTGGCTGTGTCCCTGCCCAGCTCCCCTGCAGCCCCAGCCCCTCCCCAGCGTGGCTGACGAGGGGCAGGACAGGCCTTGGCTGTGCTGCAGCTCAGCAAGAACAAAACCATTTCTGCGTGCTCAGCCCTGTGCTCAGCACCCGGCCCAGCAGTGTCTCAGTGCCAGGGGCTGTGACCTCAGTCCCTGCCAGGGGTTTCCATGGCCACTGCCAGGCCAGGTGACCCAGGTGTCCCCCCCAGTGCCGGTTGCCATGGAAACAGTGCCCAGCCCTGCCCCTTTCTGTCTGGCTGACCTGGCCTTTGGCCCTGGCAGTGCCGCTGGCTGCTGGTTCCTGGTGCCTGAGCGGCCAGCGCGGCACAGGGCAGGTGGCCATGGCACAGCCCCCAGCAAGGGATCCCCCCTGGCTCTGGGCACTGACACCAGCCCTGAGCAAGGGCCCAGGGCAGCTTTCCATGGCCACCAACCATCACAACGGGTCCAGGCATTGGTTGCCATGGCACCAAACCAAGGACCGGTCCCCGTGGCCGTTACCATGGCACCTGGTGGCACCAACGAGTGTCACTGCAATTGTACCCGGAACAGCCCTGGCACCGCTTTGTCCCAGGGTTGCCATGGCAGCCAAGGGCAGCAACAGCTCTGCAGGCAAGTGGCCATGGAACCTGGCTGCAAAAATGGCTCCTTGGGCTGGTTTCCAAGGAAACCTGAACTGATGGGGGTTGCCATGGCACCCAAATGCAGCAGTGGGGTCCTTGCAGTGTCCATGGCAACAGTCCCTTGCAATGGCACCACTGCATGTTGGGATGATGATGCACCCTCACAGCTGGCCCAGGGCAGGTCTGGAGTGCTCTGGGTGGCAGCTTGGGCTTGGCACACACTCGAGGAGGATGTCTGTTTTCAGTGGGGAAACTCAGGAGTTTTAGATTGCTTCAAAAACAAATGAAGGAAAGTCCCTCTTTGGCTGTGTGCAGCCACTTCTCCAAGCAAAGCAGGTCCCAGGTGAGTGAGGAGAGAGACGATGGGCTTGGGGAATATGGAGCAAGGTTGTCCACACTGGCTCAGAGCTCAAGGCACCACTTCTCTGAGCAGGCCAGGGCTCCTTAGGAGAGTCCCTGGATCAATATCCGTCACTGAATGCTGCAATCACCTCTTGTGTAATAAGAACAGCAATAAAAAGACACCCTTTAAAATAGGACTACATATTTCCTGGAAGCTCTTTGAACTATTTCTCCATAACTGTCAAAGGAAAACCTCCTAATGAACTACACTGGAGCAGAGGGAAATCAAGGCAGAGCCAGGGTTTGTCAGGACTTGCTTGATCCTCATGAGCCTCACTGTGCATTTGGAGTGAGCCCTTGAACCTCAGGGCCTGGGAGGAGATTGCACAAACCTTGCCAGGAATCAAAGGCAGAGGAAACACCCCAAGTGTCTCCAGGCATTCATGGCTCCCTCTGAGGTCCCTCTCCAACACAGGCTCCTCATGGACTCCTTGGAGGAGAGAATTTGTGGCCAGGATGGCACAAAAACCTCTCAGACATTGTGGAAAGGAAAATCTAAAGTACCTTCAACACCTTGAGTGTCTCAAAGCATTAATGAGCCCCATTTCATGTCAGTACAAAGCTCTCCAGGGACTAATTAACGCAGATAATTGGGGCCATGATTGGACAAATATCTCCCAGAGTCTACCCCAAGTGAAACACCAAGTACCTTAAAAGAACTGAAGTACCTTGAAGCATTTATCAGCCCCACTGAGTGGTGTTACTGACAAAGCCTCTCTAAGGACTAATTGCAACACATAATTAGAGGCCATGATTGCACAAAGCTCTCAGAGACTCCAAGGCAAAAGCAAAACCCAAAGTCCTTTGAAAAACCTGCAGTCCCTGCAGGGAGCATTCAGGAGCTCCCAGGGCCATTGCTGAGCAAGGCTCCCCAGGGACTCCTTCCAGCAGATCCTTGAGGCCACTGGGATGTGGGCTAGGGGGGAATGCTGAGGGCAGGACAAGGGGCTTACAGTGCCCAGCCTGGCTGGGGCTGTGCCAGGAGGCTCCCGTGCCTCAGGACAAGGTGTCTCCTCCCAGCCCTTGGTGGCACAGACCTTGCTGCTGTGCCCCAGGGCACCAAGACTTGGCTTCTCTTTGTCCGCAGCTGCCATCAGTGCCTCCAGTTCTCTGCTCTGCCTGGGGCCTGGGGACACTTTCCCTGTGGTGTCCCTGACAGGGATCTCTTCAAAGTACAAGAAACTTCAGTGTTTCAATAGAACTGAGTTCTTAAGGGTTCTTGAGGGTTGTGTGACATCACAAAGCTGGCTTTGACATCACAGAGCTTGCTGTGACATCACAGAGCAGGGTGTGAGGCCATAGAGCAGTGTCTGCCATCATAGAGGGTGGCTCTGAGGCATCAGAGAGTGGCTTGTGACATCACCTGGTGGCTGTGTAACATCATAGAGGAGGCTGTGACATCACAGACCAGATTGTGACATCACAGGGTGACTTTGTGACATCAGTCTTCTGCGATGTCACAGCACTGCTGTATGAAATCACAGGGTGACATAGAGTTGGCTCTGTGATATCACAGGGTCAGTGTGATATCACAGGATCAGTGTGACATCACAGGGGCTGTGTGACATCATGGGGGCAGCATGACATCACAGGGGCTGTGTGACATCACAGGGGCTGAGTGAGGGCTCTGGGGAGGTCACTCTGCCCCGGCCCCCCTCCGAGCTCCCCCCAGAGCAGTCCAACCCTGCTCGTGCACAGCGGGGTCCCCTGTCCCCCTGGGTCCCCCCACCCCTGGTCCTGCAGCCTCCCCCAGAGGATGTTCCACGGGATCGACCCCAGAGCCTGACACGGGGATGGGGGGATGGGGCCCTGGGGGTGGCACAGGGGGACAGGGACCCCCCGGCAGCGTCCCCGTGTCCCCCAGGGCCAGAGCCTGGGCCAGGGCTCCTTCACCCTGTTACAAATGAGGCCTTGAGAGCACTGAAAAACCCCCGGCAAGGGATCAGCCAAAACCAGATTTAATATTAAGGGACAGCAGCACAAAGTTCCTTGGCAAGAGTCACTCTGCTCCTGACTGAGCACTTCAGGCACACCAAGGAAACAAAGCAACTACAAAACCAAACAGAATCCAGGCAATAAAACCAGAAATTAACCTGGAACTGTCCCTGTGTGTGCATGTGTGAGTGACACAAGGACAGCAAGGGCAAGGATAAAAGGAACACGGCCTGAAAGCTTAACAGAGCTCAAACTTAACAGGACTTTACTTATACATTAACCTTAACTGATACTTTCAACCTCACAGTTTAGCAAAAGAGCAGGGTATAACAGCATGTAACCTAACTTAAACCTATGACTTCGCAATTTAACAGAGGAATAACACTTAACAATATTGAACTTAAAACTTATACTAAAGGTAACCGCTTAGCAAAAGAAAACCTCTCAGCAGCATTTAACTTCACTTAGGCCTTGTGATTTAACCTTCCCTACAGGCCTGACTGACTCAGCTATCCAAGGCACTCCAACCCCTCAGAGAGCAGCATTTCTGCTAACCACGTTTCCCCAGCACAGGCACTCCTGTGTGCACACAGACACAAAGAGTCAGTGCAAGGCACCTGTAAGAAATTCCCCTGAGGGCAGGAAATGCTCACTTTGGATCCTTTGGCATCTCCCCAGCGGGTGAAGGGTTGAGCCTGGAGGAGTGGGGGGATCGGCCCAGGCCCCATCGTTGTTCGGGAGCCCCGAGTGCAGCAAACGGGAGAGTTCCCGTCTGGGAGAGGCCCCACTCAGAGGGAGTCGCTGGCCCAGGAGAGCTCCAAGGGCTCCTTTTGGAGCGCTGTTTGCAGGGCCCCAAGAGAGGGGCTTCAGTCCCAGCAATGGTTCATCCTGGCCGCACTTGGCATCAGCAGCTTTCTTTGGCAGTGTGAGAACAGGGATGTTGTGCCACTGAGGGAACAAAAACAGTTCCCAGGGCTGCTCCTACAGGAACCAGGAGCTGGTTGGGCAGCAGCAGTTCCTGGAGCAGACAGTGTTTGTGATGAGCTGCAGAGGAGCTGAGCCCAGGGGCTGTTGGCCAAGGCGAGCATTTGTTGCCCAGGGAGCATTTCTCAGCTGGCAGGGCGGCCTGAGAAGGGGAGGGGGGAATGCAGCAGCACCGGGCATGGAACCAAGGGAGCATTGTGACACTGTGGGGCCCTGTGAGACCAAGAGACCATTGTGACACTGTGGGGCCCTGTGAGACCAAGAGACCATTGTGACACTGTGGGACCCTGTGACAACAAGGGACCATTGTGACACTGTGGGGCCTCATGGAATCATGGAGAGCACTGTGACGTTGCTGGGCCTCATGGATCCATGGGGACTGTACTGACGCTGTGTGGCTCCATGGAATGTAGGGATCATTGTGACACTGAGAGGCCTCATCAAAACAAGGGGCCATTGTGACAGCGTGGGGCTGCATGGAACCATGGAGACCATTAGGACACTTTGGGGTGTTATGGAACCAAGGGACCATGGTGACACTGAGGGGCACCATGGAAACACAGAGACCATTGTGACACTCAGGGGACTCATGGAAACGTGGAGACCATTGTGACGCTGTGAGGCCTCATGGAATCAGTGAGACCATTGTGATCCTGGGAGGACCACTGTGATATGGTGGGGCCTCGTGAAACCAAGAGGCCTTGGTGACACTGCAGGTCTTCTTGTAATCAAGGGGCCATTGTGACACTGCTGGAACCCATGGAATCAAGTCACCATTATGACACTGCGGGGCCCCATGGATCCAAGGAACCATTGTGACAATATGGAGCCCCACAAAACCAAGGGAACACAGAACAAGTCTGGCTGCTTTGGCCTCCCATAGACTGCCTGACTGGTCCAACTGACCTTTGCATGTTGAGTGTCACTTCTCATCTGCTGCTGAAACACTGAGGCTCTGTGCTTTCCTTCCCAATGGAAAAGAACTGTCCTCCTGCTCTAGGCACCCATGGCCAGAATTGGGATTTCACCTCCAAAGGTCCTTATATCCAGGGATTCTTCCCATAGGAATATTGCCAGGACAAGGCTGGCTGGCAGTGGTTTCACAAGGGTCACCTCTCATCCGTCCCCAAAACATTGGGAAAGGCTCCATGCTCTCCTTCCTAAGGAAAGAACTGTCCTGCTTCTCCAGGTGCCCATGGCTGAGATTGGGTTTCCACCTCCAAAATTTCCTAAATCCAAACTCTGCAATTACTGACAATCTAGCTGGCCTTGGCCTGCTGAGGCTCTCACTTGCCTTCCAAACCGTGAGGCTCTGTGCTTTCCTTCCCATGGAAAAGAACTGTCCTTCTCAACCAGGTGCCCATGGCCACAATTGGGATTTCACCTCCAACACTGCCTGTTTTGACAGACTGGAGGAGATTGTTGGCTCTAAACATTTTGTGTGTGGGGGAGGAAGGGGCAGGTCCAGCCTTGCCCTGCCCTGTAAGCCCAGCCCTGCCCTGCCCTGTGACCCCAATCCCCCCAGGGCCTTCAGTGGGTTTACGGTTTCTACCTGAAGGGCGGCACCCTGAACCCCCAGCACCGCCGTTCCACCCTGGGCACTGGGGCCCTCTTGGCTCTACTCAGTGCTGCTGCTGTACTCGGGGCACCCTAAACCCTGGTAGGAACCCGTGTCCCCCTACTGCAGGGATTGTGCGCGACTCACACTGCCCCGATCCTCCACGCACCCGGAGCTCCATTCAGGGCTTGCGTGCCAACTCACCAATTCATCTGCCACCTTTACTTGAGTTTGGTGCACAGGAAAAACACCAGCCAGATATTTGTAAGAGGTCAAAATGACACAAAATTCTACTGGCAAAGTGCAAAAAATCAAGAACTTTGGAATAGGATTTAACGCAACATCAAATTACACATAAAACACTAATCATAGCAGTAACTTCATTAACTTAGCCCATTTATCCCGGAAACATTAAAACGCGTAAGCTGTTAGGGTATCCAAAAATGTTCCATATAAAGAGCATTAGAACAAGAAGAAAGAGAGAGAGACAGAAAGACAGAAGCTCTATAGAAAGAGCATATATGACTAACAGCTCCTAGGGTTCCAGTGTGGGTGAGACACAAACCCCAGGAGAAGGCAGAGTCCATACCAGGGGCTCACCTTGTGCTCTATATTTTAAGCCCCCGGGCCCTTGTGAGCCTCCCCCAGGTGGGATTTCTGATCACACAGGCAATCAGGGCTGGGTTAGCACTGTACCCACTGTGTGACTGATTGACAGCTCATCCCACAGTGTCTCAGGACATTGATCTCATCCAGCCTCTGACAGTGACCATGGTGACACAGGGGAACCTCATGGAACCGTGGGTCAGTTGTGCCAATGTGGGTCCAAGGACACCACGGGGGATGTCATAGGTAGAATAATGATAAAAGAAAAGTATTACTGCGCCTGAGTGGGCGCTGCTGGTGATAAAGAGACGGTGAATCTTGTTTCTTGAATCAGAAGGCTTGATTTATTAAGATATTATATATAATACATTATGACTATACTAATAAGAATATAGAGAGAGGTTTGCAGAGCAGCTCAGCTAGCTAGGAAGAGATAGAAAAGAATCCCAAAAAAGCTGTGGCCAAGGACTCAGTCCTCTGGCTTACACTTTGTGATTGGCCCTTAATTATAAACATGGGAACATGAACCAATCACCAATCAAAATAGGTGCCCCTGTTGCATTCCCCAGCAGCTGATAATAATTGTTTATGTTCTCCTCTGAGGCTTCAGCCTTCCAGAAGACACAGAAATCTGAAAGAAAGGATTTCTGTGAAAAAATGTCTGCGACATCTCACCTTTCTCAATTGTATAAAATAAAAAAAATGCTGATGTGGAATGAACAGGAAATTTCTTCACCTGTAGAATATACAGTAACTAACAAATCACTAGAACAATGCTACAATATAAGAAAAATGCAAAATACAATGCAAAGAGAATTTGAGTCCATGCAGCTGAGTTTCAGGAACAGTCCAAGAGCCAAAGTTGTTTCCCTTGGAATATCTGAGAGTCCTTTTTGGTCCTGAAAACAACTTGCTGCAAAAGGAATCCCATCAATAGGTATCAAAAAACCATTGACAGTCATAGCACAATTTTTAAACAGTTTGTGGAATGTCCTTTCTGGCCCTTCAATGCTTCAGAGCTGCTGCCCGCTATTTTCAATCTTTTTTATTTAATTTAAAATATTTTTTTTTTTTTTGATTGAAAAACAAAAGAGCAGCAGCCGAGCAGAGCAGTGCACGACAAGGAAAGGCCCTGGGGGCCCTGGCCCATGCTGGACCAGGAACCCCAAAACAGGCTCACAAAGGGGGACCAGGACCGGTAGGAGAAACCAGAGTCCCCAAAAACATAAGGAGGCCACACAGTGGGACCAGCCCAGGAATTTTTTGAGCCCAACGGCCCAGGCCAAACCCATGAGGAAGGCTCTGCATATCCACAGGCCTGAACCCTGCTGCCAGTACAATGGCAGCACGGGTAGTGAGACGCTTCCTTTCCCCTAAACCACTGAGGCATGCCAGCAGCAGGGAAATAGAAGCTGCCCCGAGAATCTTCATCTCGGGTCTGGGAATGTTTGTTTCCCACAGCAACACGGCACCACCCCCACCGGGCTGGGGACCAAAGGCAGAACTTTTGGGAGCCCCCTCCCCCTCGCCGCTAGGGCACAAGAGGGGCGGCAGAGATGGCAGCCTCCATGGGACAGCAACCGAAACACCACCCCCCAAACCGCCGAGCTTGAAAGCCGGCAGCTGGACTGCCGCAAGAGTCAGCTGGCGGGCAGCCCCCGCTCCACTGAAGGAGAGACCAGCCTCTGGGGCCGCTTCCTGGGGCGGGCCCAGGGCTGGCGAGCCGGCCATGGGGGCCGCCGGGCAGGGGTGGGGGCCCACGGGGCTGTGGGTGACACTGGGGCTGGCCTGGAACGCAGCAGTGACTCTGGCCGCGGAGGAGCCGGCCGAGGAGGGAATCACGCTGATCGTGGGATCAGCCGTGGGCTGCTCCGAGAGTCCCGCAGGTTCAGCGCCATTTTCTGCCGCTGACTCTGGGACTGTCTCGGCTTGAAGCGGCGGGGATGCGCGGGAACCCACCTCCGCCGCGTCCCCCAGCCCTGAAAACGGCGGCAGGCACGACACGGGGCCGGCGCCGTGCCCTGCCGCTGACTCTGGGGTCCGCTGCAGAGGCGCAGTCGCAGTCTCCTTCGGAGCGCAAACAGGCAGCAGCGGAGCCAGGAGAAGCGGCGGGGCATCGCTGTTGCTTAACAACAGGTCAATTGCCGAAAGTGCTGTTCTCTTCTGCCTTCTCCGACACAGGCTCTGGCGGGGGCGGGGAGGCCGGTGAAACCGCGGGCGGGACCTCCTGGAGTGACGGCTCTGGCAGGGGCGTGGAGGAAGCCTCAGAGACCGGTGCTGCCCCCATGTGTGAAGGAGGCGCAGTCTGAGAGGCCGGCGCTGGCTTGAGCGGCCACTCCCATCCCCCTGGAAAGAGAGAAGGGGGGGGAGGACAACACTCCATCTGAGCATGCTCCGGAGCAAGAGTAAAAAAAACTTCTTCGCGCCGCGAAGTTTCAGCCCCCCACGCCGCGAAGCAGGGGGGGGGAAAAGCCCAAAGTCATCACCCATGGGGTCTTCTGCCAAGGGCGGTGGAAACGGAGCTTGTCCATAACAGTTAGAGATCCATTGAAAACAAGCTGCTCTGCGTTTCAGGACTGGGAAAAGCTTTATAAATAATGGCTAGATAGAAGGCAACACGCGTCCCTGACTGTAGACGCACTGGATAATCGAGTCCATGCACTCCCAGACGAAAACATCTAAAGCGTACAGGACATCAGTAAAAAACCCAAAAAGCTTTGCCCATCAAAAGAACCCATAGATATCTGTTTCTGACAAAAAGCAACCATCTTCTCTGCACCAATATTTCCAGAGGGCAATAAGCTTTTCCTCTGAAGGGGAGAACTGAATCTCTTCTGGCAAGGCATGTGTCTGCCAAACGAACAGCCACAAGCTACGAAGGGCTGGTTCATCAGGGATAGAAAAGCCCACAGTACCTTCTAAAAGAGTCCAGCTTGCTCTGGCCAGCTCCACAGGTCTGCTGCCCTTTTCCATCATCTTTCCTGATGGTTTTCCAGAAGAAGGTTCTGTTGTGGTCAGCCTTGGCTGTGAACTCTGTCCAAATCAGGATCTTCAGTTCTTCAGCTCCTGGCTTGAATCCACTTTCTGTGGTCACTTCAAAGCAACCATCAAATGCCACACATACAGGATTTTACCCAGTGCAGCAATTTTGCTCCTCTGGTCTTATTAAATTAATTTTTGTCTGACACGTCGGGTCACCAGATATTACCGCGCCTGAGTGGGCGCTGCTGGTGATAGAGAGATGGTGAATCTTGTTTCTTGAATCAGAAGGCTGAATTTATTAATATAAGATATAATACATTATAGTTATACTAGAAAAAATAAGGAGAGAGGTTTGCAGAGCAGCTAGGTTAGCTAGGAAGAGATAGAAAAGAATCCCAAAAAAGCTGTGGCCAAGGACTCAGTCCCCTGGCTTACACTTTGTGATTGGCCCTTAATTATAAACATGGGAACATGAACCAATCACCAATCAAAATAGGTGCCCCTGTTGCATTCCCCAGCAGCTGATAATAATTGTTTATGTTCTCCTCTGAGGCCTCAGCCTTCCAGAAGACACAGAAATCTGAAAGAAACGATTTCTGTGAAAAATGTCTGCGACAGAAAAGCCTTTTGAAATGAAGCCTTGTTCAGCCACATCAATAGCTGGCCTATCATCTCTTCTGTGTGCAACTAAGCAGTTACAAGTTCCCATGTGAAGCTATTTTGAGAATGAGACTTTGTGACCATTCTATTCTGAGGGTGAAAAACAAATGCACCTGCAATAACAAGTAATTTGTCCCATGAGAATCAGTGAAGAGGTAAACAATACAATAGAGAGATTTGATGCACAAGTAAAATCTATTTTATTAACCAATAATCGACTAACTGATAAGAAATCTTTGAACGAACTAAAGGTGCACACAAGGTCTGTTAAACTGTGTAAAATGAGTTGTATGAATGAAGAATAAAGAGTTCTTCTCCATCTTAGCTTAGTCCTATGGGATTTCAGTTCCCCCCTTCTTGACGGCTTTGGGTTCTCCCTTCTTTGGAGCTTTGGGTTCCGCCTTCTTTGGGTCTTTGTCTTCCTTCTTCTCTGGGATTTTGGTTTCCTTCCTCTCTGATGCTTTGGTGTCCTTCTTCTCTGATGCTTTGATTTTCTTCCCTTCTGATGCTTTGCTTTCCTTCCTCTCTGGGATTTTGGTTTCTTTTTTTGGGATTTTGGTTTCCTTATTCTCTCGGGTCTTGGTTTTCCCCTTCACTGGTATTGGAGGTTGCTTGCCAACAGAGACACTCTTCTTTCCCTTCTTCTGCCTCTCTTCCTCCTTCCTCCTCTCTTCTTCCTCTAAGGCTTTTGCCTCCTCCTCGACCTTTTGAGCTGGCTCCTTCAGCTCCCTTCTGCAGACAAAACAGAAAATATGGCTGAGAGTCCCACCAGAACCTTGGGCTCCCTAGTCCTGGCTGGCCCTGCACTTCATTCCTTGACCCTGAGGCCATTTCTGTGAATTCTCCTCAACCCACAGAGGTTGGGAACATCCCAAGAGAGGGCATGGGTGGAAGGGGACCTCCAGGACCGGCCAAACCTGAGCTTTGCCATCATAAGGTCTTGACTGTGCAAGCTCCCTCTGAAGGCACAGCCAGACCCCTCAAGCCCCTGCCAAAGGCTGATCCAGCAGCTCTCTGCGCTGGTGCCTGGAAACGCCCTTTGTCTCTTGGCTTCCCAGTTTAAAGCAGAGCACAGATTGCTGACATCTGCTTAGCTCTCCTACAGTTCATACTCAGCTCATTCAGCCCCCTTCTCCCTGGGCACAGCTGAAGCATGATTTTAAAGAGTTCAGGTTTCAGCTGAGGGCTAGAAGCAATTCCCATTGATCAGGATGTAGGTTAGATAGGCAGACCATAGGTTAATGGTTATGAGATGCTTAAGCTGGAGATGATTGTTCTATTGTTTACCATTAGGAGAGGGAAGTGGAGGAAGTGAACTGTTATAAGAACATCTTGAAACCAGGAGAACAATGGTTAGCACCTGGGTTTGATGTCAATCAATCACTAAGCAGGGGACCTTGGATGGTGCCAGAGGGTCACAGAGACCTGATGAAGACATTCCTGACTTCATCCCCTAAGACCACTGACCCAATTCGAGACCACCAACCCAATTCAAGGGAAGAAGTGCACAGGAGTGAAGGACCAATGACCTCATTTGAATACAGAGCAGGGATGGGAGGTGCTGGGGTTGTGCAGATGTATTGTATGTAAGATCTTGGGAAATAAAGAGAGGGCAAAGAACCTTGGACAGCGCGGTCACGCCTTTTAGGGACGGCTCTGGTGCCGCCCACCGGTGTTAATAAACATCCCACTATCTAACTTTAATTAGTTAGAGAGTCTCTGTCCGTGATCTTTGGTTTTAACGACTCCTAGCCTGCTCCTTCATGAGAACAATCCTATCAGTCAGAAAGCAAAGGCTGCAGGAACTCCTCTCCTGCAAGACAGGCTCTTGTCGGGCAGATTTCCTGCTGGAACCCAGCTGGGACCAAGCCAACCAGTGCTGGCTGCCATGGAAACCACTGGAAGCAGCCTCGTCCGTCTCCTCCCCATGAAACCAACTTCAGCCTGGCCTGAAGAAGTCCTGATGCACAGGCTTACTTTAAGCACCTCCACTCCCAGCTCCACACTTGGCCTGTGTGTCCTGAGCTTGGGCTGCCTTGCTGGAGCTGAGCTTCTCCTGTGCTTGCCTACGGCTGCAGCTGCAGGGGAGCCTAAAGCACAGGAGCTTTTCTGGCTGCTATGCCACCATAAGGAGAACCCTGGCAGATCAGCAGTGCAAGGACTTCATCTGTGGCAGGAGCAGGACCCAAAGCAAGGTTTGCTCTGTGCCCCACGCCTGCCCATACCACAATCCCACTGTTCTGGTGAAGAAGGCAGATGATAAAGAAGATGCCACTCAACACCATCGACTTCAAGACACCTCTAGAGGCGGTGCCAAGGCAAGCCCAGAGCCCAGCTCCCCGCAGGCAGCAGCTAAGCCAGGAGGGCTCAGCACTCAAATAGAGAAGATGATGTTCTGTCTCAACAGAAGAAGGTCCTTCCTCTCTTGGCAGCCAGGGAGCTCAGAGTGGCCATCCCTGTGTTGCTGCTGGCCTTTGCTCTGCAGCTCCTCTGAGCTCAGAGGCCTTGGAGCAGGGAAGCCCTGCAGGGACAATAACCCATGGCAGAGCAGGAACCCACGGAAGGCTGACTCACCTGTCCCTGAGAGAGGCCTGAGAGCCACAGTTGATCTCCTGGGGGCTCAGGGAGGAGCTGACACATGAGGCCGCCCTGGGCACCAGCACCTCGGAGGTGGAGCCTGCCTCCATGTGGCACAGCTCCGGGACATTGCAGGTGGTGTTAAGGTGGCCAGACAAGGTGGAGGAGACCTGCTGGCTCTCTCCTGGCTGCAGCACACCTGGCAGTGGCAGGATATTGAAAGCCTGGATGGAAGACAAGAGAGATTGAGGTGTTGAGCATGGAAATGGATCCAATGGAGCATCTTGGAGCAAAGTGCAGCTGTAGCCAGAGGGGCCTATTCCCCAAACACTGCCAGAATCACCCTCACCTCATCCTGCATCCATGCCATTGACCAGTGCAGGGACCATGGGGAAAATCTTCTCCCATACTCACAGCACCATGCATTAATTAGTACATTACATGAAAGTGAACTAGGATGTCTCCTGGCAGTAGAAATTCTCTCTGATGCACAACTTGCATCAGAGGAGGAGAGTCGGAGTGAGAGTTCTTGGAGCTGAGGGAAGGAGTCCAGCCCAGCTCATCTGACCCCTGAGGCTCTTCCCCTCTCTCTCTGATTTAAATGCTGCTTTCTCAAGGTGCTACAGCAAAAGCTCCTGCAAAAATTTCCTGTGGAGCACTTGAGGAGTTCCAGGGGGAGCAGTGCCCTCCACAGGTGCTGCACAGCATCCTTGGGCAGCCCTGCAACGTGTCTTGCACTGCCTCTCCAACAAGCAGCTGCTCCAGCAGCACTTGGTGATGGGCCTGCAGGGATGGGAGGCCCCTCTGTGGCCAATGCTGAGGGCCCCCAGTGGCACTGGCAGCTCCAGCCCTGCTTGCCACACTGACAATGGGCAAGGGAGACAGATTCCCTCTTGCCTTCTCTGCTCCCAGGGCAGTGTGCGCCACGTCCAGGGAGTACCTGAATCCCTCCAAGCCTCGAGGCAGGTGAGGGTGCTCAGGAGTTGACACCCAAAAAACAAGCCATTTTCTATGCTGGCAGGAAGAGACAGCCCCTCTGCAAAGTCTCCCTTTGTCAGACAGCTCCAGGGCCAGCAGTGCAATAGCAGCTCTGGGTGAAAGCAGAGCCCTGCAAACAGGGAGTCTGGCTGCTTTGGGAAGAGGCTCCATGGAGATCAGCATCATCCCAGCTTGCTCTGTGAGAGAAGCTGGAGGTGTTACCATGATGATGCAGAGAAAAGCCTCATCTTACATTGGGAAGGAAACAAGGCAAAAAAATCCCACACTCAGCACAGGCCTGTAGGATCTGAGCCAGCTTCTCCAAGGAAAACTCTCCTATTTCTCCCTCCCCCTCAGCCCATGTCCAGCCACTGGCCCTGCTGCCCAGCCCACTGTCAGGGCACAGCACAGCAGGGCAGCAAAAAGGGAGCTCAGCATGAGCAGGACTTGGTGCTGGCAGGCTGGGGAGGCAAAGCAAGCAGTCGGTGTACAAGAAAATCTACCTCTGCTCCTGAAGAGTGGGTAAAATCCTGCACTTCTTTCAGGGCTCTGGCTGCCTCCTCCTGTCCAGTCCTGAAGTGCCTCCATCGAGTTGCCGCACAATCCAGACTGGTTCTCCTCTCCTTCGGTGGCTGGGGTTTGAATTTAGGTGGGTGGAGCTCATCTCTGGAAAATAAATAACTATGAACAGGGACCTGCAGTGGGAGGGAGGGAGGGAGGGAGGGAGGGAGGGACACCTGCACGAGCAGCTCCTGGCCAGGATGCAGCCCCTGGCTGAGTGCTGGCACGTTGAACGGAGAAATGGTTTGATCCAGCCCTTCCCAATCCAGGCTGGGGCAGGTCTGTTCTAAAGGCAGCCCAGGGATGGCACTGAGGTGCTGCAGCAGCTGCAATGGCTCGCATTGAGCAGCTACAGAGGACAGGCATTTACACCTGGTGGGGATGCAAAAAGCACAGTGGGAGAGGAAAAGACAGAGAAGGCAGCAAAACGGTGAGATTTGAGACACCACGGGGCAGACCCAGCCAGTGCCCAGCCAGCACAGCCCACCCAGTGCCCAAGGCCAGAAACTCTGCAGCTCCACCGGGGATTTATCAGGAATGTTCCCCTGACACCGCTGGGGGGTTGGTTGACATTTTACAACACTCCCAGGTGACTCAGGTCACATTCCCCTTCCATCCATACATACACAGGCTGTGGTGCTGGGATCCTGCCAAGCTCTGCCAGCCTTGGGCTTGGGGAGATTTCTGCCAGCCGTCCTGAGCTCCGTAATTGTGCTCTCTGTTCCAGGAAGCGAGCAAGAAAGATTTTAAAAAACGCAAAACAAACCACAACAGACAAACCTAAAAAACCTTCAACAGCTCAACCCTGCTCAAGTTTTTTCTTTAGGGACAGCTACCACTCTCCAGCTGAAATGCTGGGCTTTTGGGGAAAAAGAAAATTACATGTTCACCTCCAAATTGAAAAGGATTAAGGTAAGAGAACCTTTCAAACTAAAAATTATTGTCCCAAAGCTTTTATCTTTGCGAGAAATCTCTAGGTAAGACCAGCCTGACAGTTAAACAACTGGTTCTTCTGGTGGGGAGGAACCCTCCTCTTTAAGGGAAGCAGCCTGATAGTTGAAAGCAACTGTTTGGTCAAACTTCAGGCTCCCTGGCACAGCCTGCATTGCCTTTCCTTCCTGTTCACTGATTTACAGGCAGTGCCACGATGGCCCAGGTTCAGATGTTTGGTGCCATGCGGGGAATTTGGCATTGCCATTTCCATATGTTTTAATCAAAGTTTCAGTCCTTGCAACCACTCTTCAAATGCCAGCTTTCCTTTCTTTTACAGAAAGCTCAAGGTTCCCACAAGTCTTTTGACATCCTCTTTTGCGCTCAGAGAGATGACATTTTCAAACAGATGTTTCCAAAGTTAACAGCATTTGAAAGAATAATGAATGCAAATCCCCCTGGATTCCAGCTGAGCCCAACTCCATTCTGTGTCAGACACTGAGATTCCCACCTCTAAGGCAGGAGCTGTTTGTGCCCCCATCCCTCCTGTCCTTCTCCCCAGCAGCCTGTGCCTGTTTTCCCCGGCAGAATCCCTGTCCCTGTGCACCCTGCCAGGAGCAGCTTGATGCCGAATTTTGCCCCAAAAGGCGAGAATAACTGCTTAAGAGACTCAGCCTAAGTCAGATAAGCAGGAGGTATTTTATTACGACGCGTCGGAGAAATCACGAAATGGATTTCTGAATTATGTACCGCAAAAGCGGGTTTTTATACAATTTTAAACAAGGATTACATCATTTATTACATGCATATTCATAGGCAGGCGGAGTCTTCTGGGAATTCTTGGTCTTCCTCAGTTAAATTTTAAGCTTTTCCTAATTTGGTCTTCTTCCTGTTATCCTTGGCATGTTTTTCCATGACTTAGCTGAAGTAACTGTTGTACTTGGCTTGATCCTAACGGGTTGGCAGGTCACTTTAACTTATTGGCTTCCACTTCTTCTTCTTCAAATATTCTAATTCCAAAGTTTCTTCTGTGAGTGTATTTTAGATTACCTATCCAAATATTGTGAGTGTATTTTTACATTGCCTTACCTAAGTATCTGATCAAAGATCTTCCTGAAAGTGTATTTTAGGTTATTTATTAACTGCTGCAATTCCCTTAATATATTTTTGAGTGTCTTTAATTCTTTTATTTTTCAGAAGCTATTAACCATTATAATAAATGGCTTCATTTCCCCCCTTTTCTTATTACTTACGAATTCTTTCGTCAAATTCTAACCCTGTAGGGCGCTGATATGCTCGTACCATAGCCCAGATCATTTGGGTTCTTCTCATTATAATTCTCAGTCTTCACCACATGCAAATATTTGTAAGAGTTAATAGTAACAGAACTATGATTATTATTAGCGTTGGGTGCACCAGATAGTTAAAGACTTGTGTAGCTGTTGGGGAGTATCCTACAAAGATATCCCACCAATGATGCTGGCCTACTTGTTCTACTTTAGTCAGGACATTCTGTATTTTTTCTGAATTATGTTCTACCTGCCATACCATTCGTTTGGTTGTTTGATTTACCTTTTGTATTAATTCCCTTACTTTAGGATGTGTGAGCATTGCTTTAAGGACTTCGACGTCCATCCCTATTTGTAATTTCGGTATCTCTTGATATAGGTCAAAATCTGCATTAATTAGCTGTTGAGTAGTTATTGGGACAGTATAATGAAAGTCACAACCTACTATCTTGGTGAAGTTGCATACACAAAAGTTAGTATTGTTAGTCTTTTCTTGGCAATTATCTATGGTGACGTTATCGCAAGCTGTCCTCACACAAGCGCACCCATTCCCTATATAATAAACTTGTGATTGTGTTCTATTATGCGGAAGCATTTCAAAGGTACATACACTATTTTCAGCATCTAAACATAGATCTTCCGCTTCTACTACAGCGTTTTCACAGACATAGCCTAATTGTCCTCTAGGAATACATGCTTCTGTGCTAACCGATTGCCACCTATTTTTGGTATTATCATAACTAGCCCAGACATTATGGTCTATGGGCTTGACAATAACATCTTGATGTATTGTCCCTAGAGTGAGGATAGGAAAGATAGCTCTTTCCTCTGCTGCACTAATGGTGAGGACATAGGCTTCAATGTGTTCCTGTTGAGGCTCATAAGTGAAATTTACTAATTGCCACCAGGCTTGGTGGTCCTTCTCAAATTGTGTAGTATGATTGTCCTTTAGTATTGTTTCTCTTATCTCTTGAGGTAATATACCTGACATTCCTTCTCTCATTATTCCTGCCGCTACTGATTGTACCCATTGTTGTGTCTGAGGGCACTGGATAGCTAGTGCAATTTCTTTGCTAAGTTCCCCTGTATAGTTAGCGAACTTCAAAAAATCCTCTTCAGTATGGTTTGCTACCATGGTTAGTAGTTTTACTACTAGTGATTGTGTTTCTGCTAATGTGAGCATGGATGAACTGAGGGGCATTTTTAGCTTTCCTAAGTTCGACGTAACGGTACTTAATTTATTCACTAATACTTCTTGATCTATCGTGTTTAATATACCAAATCCAGTGCCAATCCATCCACTTAGATCTCTTTGTACTCTTCTATGATGAGACCTTGTTGCTAGCCATGCATTCCATCCCTTAAGGCTTTGCTGTATAAATGGTTGGCAACCCTTTTGCAAATACGTAATATCGGTGTGAAGGTTCATCTGCACCTTTTTCAGGGAATAAGTGGGGTCTAACAATAATTTTTGTTCATTAGATTTTCTTATCACCTGAGGCCCTATAAAGGTTAGGTTATGTACTACTTTACATACCACCGGTGGAGTGGTTTCTTGGGGCAAGTCTAGATCTGGATACAATGGGATCACGTCTTCCGGTAATGCTACCTTATATGCGACAGCACGCTTAGGGAAGCCAAAACCCATTTCCAGCGCTTTCAGCTCCCTTTCACATGTGAACCTCATCGACTGATCCAATCTAAATGCCATCTCACACTGTGCTTTCCCTTCCTCAGGACCATTAGATGTTACAATCTTTCCCGCAGAGAAGAGAAGAGGGTGTAAGTCAAGGGTTATGTTTTGAGGATGTAGTTCCCCAAGCGGATCTTCTCTATAAATTACTGAATTTCGGGGTTGTGATCCGGGTGGATCTTCCCTGAAGTCACTCCACTGACATGAAATTGGGCCCTTCTGCTGCATCCAGACAGTGGGCTTTCCCATTTTCACTGGACTAAAGGTGATTAGGTTGTGTTCAGAGGCTGCCATCAAGGGTTGGATTGTTAATACTAGCCGTCTTGTTTTTCCTTCTACTGGGTCAAGCTCTCGACAACCAACTTGGATTTGGTCTCCCTCGTACGCTACTATAGAGGGCTGATCCCATACTTTACTCGCGTATGGTTGATTGTTACGTAAGGCATAAACCTCAAAGTAGGGCCCCTTCGTTCCTGTTTCCAACTCCGGGTGGATACACTGGTGTGCGTTAGACCATGGGTCTATTGAGACAGAGCCTTGGGGAAGCACTATACTTATCATTAGTCCAATGATCAGGGTTGTGAAGATCTGAGGTGGAGTCAGGATCATGATGTCTGCTCCTCTTTTTTATTCTCCGGAGTTTTCTTGACTCGTGAGTAATGGATCCACGTGGGTCGCTCCTTGATCCGAACCGCAGTGAAGGTAGTCAGCAGTACTTGGAAAGGTCCCTCCCACTTCTCTTGTAGGGGTTTTCCTAAAAGATTTTTAACATACACCCAATCACCAGGATTAAACGGATGCAATTTGCAGTCGGGTTGTTTAGGTTGGTGCCCTATCACCACAGTAGCATTCTTATCAAACTGTTTCCCCACCGTAATTACATAATCATAAATATACTGATTACCGATTTGGTCTATAGCGTCCCCATTTACAACTTGCATAGCATAAGGTCTACCATACAAAATTTCAAATGGGCTTAACTTTTCTTTTGATCTTGGTTTGACTCTCAGCCTAAGCAGAGCAATAGGCAAAGCCTGATACCACTGCAAATTAGTCTCCTGGCATATTTTGGCAATTTGCTGTTTGATGAGATGATTCATCTTTTCCACTTGCCCACTGGCCTGTGGACGATAAGGTGTGTGTAGTTGCCATTTGATTTGTAATGCTTTGCTTATTGCTCTCACCACTTTTGCACAGAAGTGTGTACCTCTATCCGAAGAAATGCTCTTTGGTACCCCAAACCGTGGAATAATTTCATTCAACAGTACTTTAGTCACTTCTCTTTCCTTATTTGTCCTACAAGGGAATGCTTCAGGCCACCCAGAAAATGTATCAGTTAGTACCAACAAATACCGAAACCCCCCTTTTCTTGGGAGTTCAGAAAAATCAATTTGCCATACTTCACCTGGGAATTTACCTCGATTTATGGCTCCTTGATGTACTTTGGTTCCTGTGTTCGGGTTATTTTTCAGACACCGCTCGCACTGGGATGTGACGTGCTTTACAGTAGTAAATAATTTCGGTCCTGCTATCCTGGCTCGCAAATGTTGATAAAGCGGATCTAGACCCCAATGGGCCTTTTCATGCTCCGCCTTCACAATCTGCCACATTATGTTCCCTGGTATTATCAACTGTCCTGTTTCTAATTGTCCCCATCCACTGTCTAACAGTTTACCTTTATTCTTTTGAATCCATCTATGATCTGATTCTTGGTATTCTGGCTGGATATTGGTATCCAGCTCTCCTGGTATTAGGGCCACTATTTGCACTTCTCTTTTCCTTGTGGCAGCCAATTTAGCTTCTGTATCTGCCTTCCTGTTCCCTATTTCTGGAATAGTGTTACCTTTCAGATGTCCTTTACAATGCATTATGGCCACTTGTGCTGGGAGTTGGACCGCCTCTAGCAATCGCAGAATCTCTTCTGCATGTTTGACTGTTTTTCCTTGTGTAGTCAATAGTCCTCTTTCTTTCCAGATGGCCCCATGAGCATGTACAACAGAGAAGGCATATTTAGAGTCTGTCCATATATTAATTTGCATGTTTTCTGCCAATTCCAGGGCTCGGGTCAGAGCTATCAGCTCTGCCTTTTGGGCTGAGGTCCCTGCAGGCAAGGGGTTTGACTCAATTACCCTTTCTGTAGTGGTGACTGCATAGCCAGCCATTCTTACTCCTTGCTTCACGAAACTGCTGCCATCTGAGAACCAGTTGTCCGCACCTTCGAGCGGCTCTTCTTTGAGATCTGGGCGACTGGAATAGACGGCTTCAATTGTTTCCAGGCAGTCGTGTTCGATGGGTTCTGCTGGGGCTCTCCCTTCTAGAAATGAAGCTGGGTTCACAATGTTAGTTACCTGAATGGTTACGTCATCTGATTCAGCCAAGATGGCCTGGTATTTTAGGAATCTGGAAGGCGACAACCAATGGTTGCCTTTCTGTTCCAGCACAGCCGACACAGTGTGAGATACTAACACAGTCATCTTTTGGCCCAGTGTGAGCTTTCTGGCCTCTTCTATGTTAATTATCACTGCAGCCACTGCCCTCAGACAGCCTGGCCATCCTTTACTTACTTCATCCAATCGCTTGGAGAAGTAGGCCACAGCTCTCTTGTGTGTTCCCAACTGCTGTGCCAGGACTCCTAGGGCCATCCCTTGTCGTTCATGGGAGAACAGCCAGAATGGTTTTGATACATCTGGGAGACCTAAGGCCGGTGCTCTCATTAGCTCCAGCTTCAACTTCTTGAAGGCCCCTTCTGCCTCGGGAGTCCAAACTAGAACATCCTTAGTTTCTTTCAACAAATCGTACAGTGGTTTAGCGAGTATCCCGTACTGGTAGATCCATAGCCGACACCAACCTGTCATCCCCAGAAAGGCGCGCAGATCTCTCACTGTCTCTGGTTTAGGCATTTGACAGATGGCCTCTTTCCTAGCTGCTCCCAGGGATCGCTGTCCTCTGGAGACTTCGTATCCCAGGTACACCACTTCTTTTTGCACCAGCTGTGCTTTCTGTTGAGAGACTCGGTATCCACTTAAACCCAGGAAATTTAACAAGGAAATAGTCCATTCAATGCATTCTTCCTCTGTCACTGTTGCTATTAAGAGGTCATCTACGTATTGCAGAAGGGTGCCATCTCCCAGCGGCCTTTCCCACTGTTCTAATTCTTTGGCTAACTGATTCCCAAAAATTGTAGGGGAGTTCGCCCATCCTTGGGGCAATACCGTCCAGGTAAGTTGGGTCTTTCTTCCTTTATCTACAGATTCCCATTCAAAGGCAAAAATCTTTTGACTCTCGGGAGCTAAGGGAAGCTAGAAGAATGCATCTTTCAAGTCTAATACGGTGAACCAGGCCAAATTATCCTTGAGTCTAGTTAAAAGCGTGTATGGATTAGCAACTAAAGGATGTAATATCTTGGTTATTTCGTTTACTGCTCTCAAGTCCTGAACTAGTCTATAAGCTCCATTAGGTTTCTTTACTGGCAAGATTGGTGTATTAAAATCCGATTCACATTCTACCAATAACCCCAGTTCCAGAAACCTTTTGATTATGGGCTCAATCCCCTTCCTGTCTTCTATTCTCAAAGGGTATTGTTTTCTTACCACCGGTCTTGCCCCGTCTTTAAGTTCAACAACAATCGGTGCTGCTTGTTTTGATTTTCCAGGTATATCAGTAGCCCATACTAATGGGTATGCCTCGCTCAGGACTCGCTCAAAATTGTGATTCTCAGGTTTAGGTTTCACACAACTGATTGTTAGGCTTAGGGCTGTAATCAGTTGTTCTTCTTTTACTTGAAATTCAAATCTGTCCTTTTTGAACTTTATTATGGCTCCCAAGTTCTCTAGTAAGTCTCTCCCTAGTAGAGGTTTTGGCGAATTTGGCAAATACAGAAACTGGTGAATTCCCATTTGTTTCCCAATTTTGTATTTGATAGGTTTCAAAAAGTAAGCTTTTTCTGGTTGGCCTGTTGCTCCCACAACTTGTACAAATTCATCACTTTTAGGTACCAATTCTTGATTTAAAACCGAAAAGGTTGCTCCCGTATCAATCAAAAAGTCCAATTCCTTTTTACCTTCCCCTAGCTCCATTTTAACCAGTGGGTCTGCTAGGGTATGGCCCACCGGTCCCCCTCATTCACTTTCTTGCTGTGTGGTGGTAGTGGTGGCCATTAGCCTTCTCTTTAACTGGGGGCATTCCTGTTTCCAGTGTCCCGTCTGTAGGCAGTATGCACATTGATCTGGCCCTACTCTAGCTGGGTGGGGTTGGAACCTCCCTCCCCCTCTCACCGGGTAGCCTCTACCCCTACCCCTGGTTCCAGGTTCCGAGTAACCTGTCTTCTGAGCTGCCACTGCCACAGCCACTACTCGAGCTATCCTCCTGTCCTCCCTTTTCTTCTCCTCAACTTCTCTATTATTATATACCTTCCATGCCTCATTCAGCAAGGCCTCCAGGTTTTTATTTTCTGGATGTTCAAGCTTTTGCAATTTCTTCCTGATGTCTGGGTTACTCTGTCCCATCATTAATCCTAACAGGTGTTGTTTCCCTTCTTCCGTTGCCGGGTCCAGGGGTGTGTATTGTCTCATGGCTGCCCTAAGTCTATCCAAAAACTCTGACGGGGTCTCATCCTTTCCCTGCCTAATGTCATATAACATCGACCAATTGATAGCCTTAGGGATCGCATTACCCAAGCCCATCGCTATCAGCTTTCTGTACTGCACCAATCGTCGATAGTGCTCTTCGTTGCCCGGATCCCATTCTGGTTTACTGCTGGGGAAATTATCTTCTAGTCTCCCTGATAATACTTGAGCATGTCGTTTTCCTGTTTCCAATACGAGTTCCCTTTCTGTATCTGTCAATTCTGACAACATCACCTCTATATCTTCCCAATCAATATCTAAATTCTTTGCCATTAATTCAAACCTCTTCGCTACTCCCTCTGGATTCCTCCTGAAGTTCCTTGCCTCATCCCTCCAATTGTTCAGATCACTTGTGGAGAACGGTACCTTTACCCTGGTCCTTTCTCCTACCATTGGCATAAGTTGTCGGAGAGGAGCTATTGTATGGTTCCGTTCCTCTTCTTGCTTTGCTTCCCTCCGTGCCACAGATCTGGTATAATACGAATGACTAGTCCCTTCCCCAGGATCTTCCTGTGCCTCAATGTCTTCCCTATTCTTTCTCTTCTCTTTTCTCTTTCCCTTTCCCTGTTCTTCATCTTCACCTTCTATTTCTGTTAACTCTTTTCCTACTACCCCCCTGGCATGGTTTACACAGTCCAGCCGCGCCTCGCTCTGCATCTGTCGCCTTTCTTCCCGCATCTGCCGGCGCCTATCCTGTTCCGGGCTACTGTCCTCATCTTCTGTTCCCCTTCCATCTCTCTTATCCTCTATCTGAATTATTATATTCAGCTTCTGTGAGTTGTTTTCTGCCTCCCTTTCGCATGTCTCAGTGTCATTCTTCTCACTATACCTTAGCTTAGAGACGTTGCCTCCCAGTGAGTTATCCCCAGTCCTCGGTGTGCTAGTTTCTATTCTACAGGTACCTGATTTCCCAAAACCTCCACTTCTGGGTGTACTACCATCCCCATATGGACTTAGTTCGGGGAGGCTGCGTGTCTCCCCTCGACTCTCTGTTCCATGTGGGCTGCCTTCTTCCCTCTCAACTTCTAATCTGGGTGGGCTGTCAGCATCCTTGTAGCTTCCCGACCCCTGTGGACTATCTGGTCCCTGCGGGCTGCTTTCCTTCTTGTCCATCCCCGATTTTAATGGACTATCCTCCTCCCAAGTGTTATCTAGTTTCTGAGGACTGTGCCCAAACTTAGATTTCCACCATCGTTCCAGCTCCTTTAAGGGGCTAGGATCCCCTTGTTCCTCCTTTGGCCTGGGAAGAGGCCCTTCCCGTCCTGGGGCGAATGGATGGTATTCCCACAGGCTTATTTCGCTCTCCTTTCCACTATCCCTTCTTGTCAATTTAAGACATTGTTGCCCAATGCTACATGCATCACAGCACCGTTCTTTAGGCTTTGAACCTTTCTTATCTTTTTCCAGGGCTAGCACTAGGGGGTCCTGAGGTGCTACATTTACCCCGCACTCTTTTTGCCACTCCGGTTTATTTCTTAGGGTAAAGAACATGTCAGCATACATCACTTCGTCCCATTTGTTAAGTCGGCGAAGGAAAAGCATCAATTGCAAAATAGTATTATAATTAGCTGTTCCCTCCAGCGGCCATTTCTCATTGTCATCTAACTTGTACAACGGCCACCACTGCGTACAATATTTAAGGAGTGTCTTTTTACTTATGTTTCCCCCCGGGATCCCTCCCAAGTCCTTCCAGTGTTTTAGGATACATCCTAAGGGGGTTTTCATATTTACGTCCTTACTCTGTTGACTTCCCATAGTTATTCCCTGTGTTGGTTTAACACTTCACACACAATTTTCAGTCGCTTTTGTCCTGGCTTCTCGCGTCGCAGCGATGCTGCGTCTTATTCACTCTCAACCATACACGCGCACCTTTATAAAGGAATTCCTACCTTATGGTCTATATCAGAACAGACTGTTACCGGGTTTGGTCACGCGAGGTCACCTACAGACCGTGAGACACCGGTTTGCCAGATTCGTGCAATCGCAACCGTAGACAGTGTAACAATTGCAGGGGGTCACAATTTTCTTCCGGATATCTATCAACTTATTCTCTTCTAAAAATTATAGAGAGAGCAGCAAGATGTTTTCTGTAAGATTTTGCAACAAACACATAGAACAGACACAAAAGATCACCGGCTGACAGACCTCTTCAGATAGCAGTTTCAGTTCTTAACCCTTAATTCACAGTATTACAACATCAAACACAATGTTAAAACAGTTTCCCATACAGACCAAAAATACCAAGATAAACAAATACTTCTTTCAGCAGGACTTTATCCTTTTCTTTACAAAAACAATGCCGGGAATCTAACCCTGGCAAACCAATGCTAGCAACCCAATGCTAGCAACCCAATGCTAGCAACCCAATGCTAGCAACCCAATGCTGGGGTTTTAACCCAGCTGGGATTCGTTACCGGGGCGTCCCCCAGCTTTCCCTTCGGGCGGTCACGTCTGACCCCCGTTTCCCTACCAATAAAACCAATAAACAATTAAAATACCTCTTAATTGAAGCAGGAGATGCAGGGAACCCTCCGTCCACCAAGGCGCCGGTCCAGGGGGGTCTCTTCTGACAAAAAATTCGTCAGGGGCGCCCAGAGAATCCCGACCCCGGACCCGGCCCGGGAGGACCTCAAGGCCCGGATCTCCTGTCTGGTCCCATCTGGGTCGCCAGAAAATGATGCCGAATTTTGCCCCAAAAGGCGAGAATAACTGCTTAAGAGACTCAGCCTAAGTCAGATAAGCAGGAGGTATTTTATTACGACGCGTCGGAGAAATCACGAAATGGATTTCTGAATTATGTACTGCAAAAGCGGGTTTTTATACAATTTTAAACAAGGATTACATCATTTATTACATGCATATTCATAGGCAGGCGGAGTCTTCTGGGAATTCTTGGTCTTCCTCAGTTAAATTTTAAGCTTTTCCTAATTTGGTCTTCTTCCTGTTATCCTTGGCATGTTTTTCCATGACTTAGCTGAAGTAACTGTTGTACTTGGCTTGATCCTAACGGGTTGGCAGGTCACTTTAACTTATTGGCTTCCACTTCTTCTTCTTCAAATATTCTAATTCCAAAGTTTCTTCTGTGAGTGTATTTTAGATTACCTATCCAAATATTGTGAGTGTATTTTTACATTGCCTTACCTAAGTATCTGATCAAAGATCTTCCTGAAAGTGTATTTTAGGTTATTTATTAACTGCTGCAATTCCCTTAATATATTTTTGAGTGTCTTTAATTCTTTTATTTTTCAGAAGCTATTAACCATTATAATAAATGGCTTCAAGCTGCACACAGGCTCACATCTCCCCTTGCCCTCACCAGGGGGTTTCTCTCATCCCCGAACACGCCGATGAGAACGTTGGTGCGATGAGTGCCCAGGGCCTGCACTGCCACCACAACTGGGATCTCTGCTGTGCTCTGGGGCTGCACAATCCCACAGGGCTTGGGGCTGGAGTAGAGCACAGCAGAGTCCTCCTTGCGTTTCTGGAAGGGACACAATGAAACACAGATTCAGAGGGACCTCTCAAGAAACTGTAGGCTCCTTAACATCCACCACAACAGCAACTTACACACACCTTTAAAGCTCCCCAGGACAAAGGTCAAAGGCACAAACAAGATGCAAGAATTGTAGGGTTAGCACTCCCAGGGGATCCTGCAAGGAGGCTGCCAGCACAGGCACTGGTGTCTGTGGGTGCAGCAGCTTTTCACAACCCTCTAAGATCTCCCACAGGAAAACACCCTGACGACTAGAATATCACCTGTTTTTTCTGGAGCTTAAACTGCCTCCTCAAGTTTACAGTTGGGTAGGATCCTGCTCTCAGCAGATCTTTAAGACTGAATAGAAAGCAGCAAGGTCTTATCCAAACCCTTTGTTCCCCTAATAATCTCCTCAGGAATATTTGACAGGAGGAGGTGGATGTGATGCCAAACCTGGGGAATAAGCCCGTAGCAGCCAGGAAGGTGGCTGGGATTCCTAATGAGGATCTTCCTCTCGTAGGGCACCTTCAGGTGGCACTCATCACACAGCAGCACTGGGGAGGACACTTGGATCTCAGGAACGAGACATCTGGGCAAAGAGATGAGCCCAGGATAATCAGAGATACTGAGAGAATGGAGAACGCCTACCCCCAAAGATTGTGAAATGGAGCAGAACACATTGGTCACTGTCAAATGCATATTGAAGAGCCCTACAGGGATAAATTGCCTTCTACCTCTTCCCACTCCCACATGTCTTGTCAAGGAGGGGCAAACCCTGAGAGGCAGCACCCAAAGGCTGCCAAGTGCCCCAGGCAGAGCACTTTGCCCCACAGCTGCCTCAGCCCCTCCTTTACCCAAGAAGGCTTGCAAGGACTCCTGCAACAGTGCCAGTGACCCACGAGCTCTGGGGGAGCCTTCCCAACAAGGATCAGTGCTCCCTAAGGCTCAAGGAACACACAACTCCAGGGACTCAGTAAAAATGACTCCCTTCTGTGCCATGGTGCTGTTGCCCTGCCTGAGAACTCGGCTCTTTGCCCCAGCCCTGGAGGGCACGAGACAGCAGCTGCCCCACAGAGGGGCTGATCAGCCCCTGCCAGGCCCTGCAGCTCCCTGGCTCCTTCACTGCACAGCTCCAGGCACTGCCTGGCCCCAGCTCCACCTGCTGTACGCAGTGGCAGCCCAGGCACTGCCTGGATGGCTCTGCCTGGCACAGGGAACAGCACCAGGGAGCTGCATCCCTCTGGGCATCACACTGACACCCACAGCAGCACAGCAGCATGGAATTCTGCTGCAGCAACAACGACTTTTGCTCTCAACTCTGACAACATTAAAGCTCAAAATGGGAAGCAGAGGGAAGGACACAAAGTGGAGCTGACCTGCCACATCACGGGCTGCTTTCCCCTTGTCACACCTTGCCCTCCCCACTCTTGCTGGGAGCCACTTCCCCCCTGCCATGTGCCCTCATGGACAGAGACAGAGCCAGCAGCTGCTTGGTGTGGCCCAAACCAGTGCACGGAGCTCACAGCCAGCACAACTCCACCTCTTGCAGCCTGAAGGAGAGGAGGCCCTCAGGAAATTTGTTCCACCTCAAGCACCAAAAACAAGGCCAATCAATGATATCATTCCTGGTGCCTTTAGAAGAGGGCCAGGACCGTGCTGGGCTGTGAGCAAACGTGCTTTTCACCACGGGCTGCTGCCCAAGCACTGCTGTTCTCGTGTCCAGCTGGCACAACATGAGGACATTCAGCAGCACTTCTCCTTGGCAGCTGCAGCCAGAACAGCCTGGGCAAGGCAGTGCCTGGGGGAGGCCAGGCAAGGGCTGGTACCTGGATGTGATGATCAGGGATGCCACTCCCTTGCCAATACCCTCCAGGTCCACCAGCAATCTCCGGTAGAACTCCATCACCGTGTTGGAGCACAGGGTCACCTGGTGGAAGAGAAGAACAGTCAATGCTTCCTTACAAAAGCTCATTACCCACGGGTGATAACCTCCAGTTCCTGAGGGAGGATTTGCCCTTCATTCTTCTGCTGCTCCATGTGTAGAGCACAGTCTCAGAGTAACAAAAGCCTTCTGGCAATACCAGATTTGTTAAACACACTTTGCTATAAGGGCACAGGTCAGTGTTGGGAAATTTAGGAGACTAGAGAATGGAAAAGTACAAGATCGTGGCTAATTCCAAGTCCTGCACCTGTGAGATAGTGTGTCCTTGGGCCTAGCTGTAGTAGGATAACAAATAGTGAAAGAGACATGAGAAAAGAGAGATGTAACCCCTAAGGAATGAGGAAGAGTTAATGGTATAGTTTAACCAATAGATTGCTTGGCTTACAGAATATTCATAAGCTTATTATTTGCTGTATAAGTGTTTGAAGCTTTCTTCAATAAACTGGACCTGTGATGAACCACCTGGTGTCCTGGTCCCCTTCCTACGTCAGGTCAGCTACGTTAAAACATTAGACTACAGCTCCATGCAACACTGCATTCAAATTAAGGGGCCAATTTCTCATCTGACTACAAAGACATCCCTGCAGAGGAAATCTGACTTGACCACAACGAGTTCAGCTTTACAGCAGGAGGCTGAGGGCAAAGTGTGGCCCAGCAGGTGCTGGGCAGTTCACGGCTGCCCTTGGACCCTGACCCCGGGCTGGCTCTGAGAACTCCGGCCCCACGCCAGGAGTGGGGAACTGCCCCGGGCTGGGCATTGACCAGAGGCAGAAGCGTCAGAAATGCCCCAGGCTGGGCATTGACCAGAGGCAGAACCCTCAGAACTGCCCCAGGGTGGGCATTGACCAGAGGCAGAACCCTCAGAACTGCCCCAGGGTGAGCACTGACCAGAGGCAGAACCCTCAGAACTGCCCCAGGGTGGGCATTGACCACAGGCAGAACCCTCAGAACTGCCCCAGGCTGGGCATTGACCACAGGCAGAACCCTCAGAGCCTCTTGCTCTACGCCGCAACAGACAAGCCACCAACGGGACCAGGCAGAGGAGAAAGGAGGAGGATCTCTGTCTTGAAGTTCCACAAGGAAGGGTTTATTCCAAGCAAAAGGGTCAAAGCCAAAAGAGCCCTGGACACTCCCGTGCAAGGGCTTTTGTACAGATACAAATCAGGGGGTGAATACAAACAGCAAGCCAAAAGGGAATCCTCAGGGGAGCACTGAGGGGATTACATCAAGTGTCTGGGGCCACTTTGGGTAGGAGGGTGGGGAGGATGGCTCACTTGGGCCAACAGGGCCTCCAGGAATAGGGGAATTCCAAAGGGGCATTGCAGACAGGGATTGGCTCCAGGTTAAATTGGCAAAGAAGGTTGGGGAACAAAAGGGGCTGGGTTTGACAGGCAGGGAAAGAGCTGGAACAAGGGGCAGGGAATGGCATATGGGACAGCTTTGAGGGAGGGTAAAACCCAGGGGTAAACCAACTCAGGGAGAACACGGGGTACAACAGAACAAACCACTTAACAAGGAATCAATACAATAAATTTGAACCGCTACACATGGCTGCAGAGTTTTTTGTCTCCACTGGAGCTTCCTGCAGTGAACACAAATCATTCTGCTGCCCAGGAGGGGGGAAATGACACCACGAAGAAAAGCTCACTGCTTGATACAATGACATCTCTCTAACAGCCACCTTCTGCCCTCATCCTTGCTCTGCCCCGCTGCAATCAAATCAATCGCTCTCAAAAACACGAAAATGGCTTCAGGCCTTGACCATAAGGTCTGTGAACTCAGGCATATGATTTTGGAAAGCAAACAGTGCTCTTTGAGGAACATCCTGAGTAAGCCAGCTAGCAGAGGCCTCCCAGCAGTGCAGACCTCTCCGTGCCAGGATGCTCCAAGCTGGCACCAGAGCTAAAGCCCTCCCACCCTGCAGTGCAGCTCCAGCCCTGGTGCTGCAGCGGCTGTGGCTGGGCTCTTGCCATACCTCGATGTCCTGGTGTCCCTGGGGGAGGATGGTGCCTTGGCTGGGATTCAGGGTGAACTCCCTGGGCTCCACATGGAAATGGATTCCCTTGCTCCAGGCCGGGTCGGTGTCCCTGTGGATCTGATCCACGCTGTCCACAGCCGGCTGCGTGCCATCGTCCGACATGCGGAGCTGGAACGTCAGGGGCACCACGGAGCTGTTGGTGAGGCGGCAGCGCTGCGAGTAGGGAAAGCCTGGGCAAGGACACAAATATCCATTCAGGCCCCCAGCAGGCCATGATCCTGGGGGCAAGATCCTGGCAGGATCAAAGTGGCATTGGAGTTGAGCTCTTTATGATCTGAACTACAGCTCACCCAGAAGCCGCGTGAGGAATTAATCGTCACTTAGCTCCCTTTGACACAGATTCCAGACTGCAGCCTTGAAAATGCCCACTCCTAGCCCTGCTGAACACTGCAAGCTTCTCTCTTTGTGATGGGGACGAGCTCTCTCACCTGCTCCCTCACCTGCCCCAAACCAGCATCAGTTCTCTCTCAGTGATGAGTGTGCACCCAGACCCAGCATTTACTCTGAGAATTCAAGCTGTCCAATTCCCTGCTCAGCCTGCCAACACTCCCACCTTTTTCAAGACATATAAAGAGTGAGTTGTCAGTGAGAAGAAGCTACAGCAAAAGAAAGTGAGGATGGGATCAGCAACTAGAACGTGATGCAAAGCACCCTAATGCAGCTTCTCTCTGCAGGATCCTTAAGGCATCTCTTGCTTTGGGCCAAACAGACTGAGCACGTGACAGCTCAGAGCCCGCTCAGCTGGGGGCACAGCCGAGCCTTGCTTTGAGATTAGCAATCAGGAACCAGGTCCCACCTCAGCCCACAAACAGGGACATCACAGCCGTGCTGCTCACTGAGAGTGCTGCCTGCAAGGGTTTACCCCACTTTGGCTCTGAGATTTGCTTTCCATCCTGCCAAGCCAGAGATACAGCCACTCATGGTGGGGATGTCCTGCAGAGCGCGCAGAGCAGCCACAGCCTGCTGTGCACTGCACATCTGGCTGGGCTGGCCAGCTCTGTGGGGAGGAGACTTCTCCCCAGGCCTGCTCACCAGGAGTCACTGGGACACAGATGGGGAGGAAAAACAACTGCAGCTGCAGCCCAGAGCTTCTCTGTGCCCATCCAAGTGACCACTGCCAGCTCCAGCAGGGACTCCAGCAGGGAGGCAAGAGAGGCACAAAAAGGACAAACCCAGATGTCAAAACCTCCAACCAGACTGAGGCTAGCACATGCAGACAACAGTCAACAGTTACAAAGAAGCAAAGATACAACAGCTGCCTTCAGCCAAAGAGCCCTTAGGCATGAAATTGGATTCAGCAGGATCAGTCTCCTGCTTCAGACCCATATTTCCATCTGTTGCCTTTCTTGTTTCATTCCTTCCAAAGTCAACTTGACAAGCGCCTCCGTGGTGATGCAGGCTGGGGAAGAAGCAGCTCAAGAAAGGCAATGAGTTTCCTTCAGAAGTTCATGAACTTCATTGTTCTGGCTTTAGGCTTGGCAGCGAACGTTGCCCTTGGTCTGGGAAGGGGGATAGGGGTTCTGGGGTGTTTTGGGCGGTTTTGGCCCTGGGCTGGGCTTTTCCCTGGGGGGTTTTTGGGAGTTGTGGCGTGATGCCGTGGGCGGCTGTGCAGTGGAAGCTGAGGCTGGGCAGGGAGCGGAGCTTCCCTTCCTCCCGCTCAGGGGTTGCAGCTCGGCCGCTGCTGCTGCGGGAGGTTTGTGCTTGGCCCGGGGCTGCCCTGGCTGCAGCTCACCGCTGGCACCGACCCTGCCTGCCTGCCCCGCTGCTGCTGCTGCTGCTGGGCACTGCCCGCATCCCCCTGCCCTCTGGGGCTCTGCAAAAGGAGCATTTCCTCCTTCCCTTCCCTTCCCGCACCGGCTGGGGGGGATCCCTGCCCTGCCAGAGCCCACAGCTCCTCCTGCTGTCACCACACCTCCACCAAAGGGGAAAAACAGGACTTGGCATCTGGGAAATGTCTGTTCTTGCCTTCTTGTCTGTGCTCTCCTGAGACAGTCTAGCAAAGAACTGTTATTCCTTTTCCCACACTTTTGCCTGGAAGCCCTGTCATTTCAAAGGGATAATCATTTGGAGGGAGGGGCTCATCTTTCCATTGCAGCAAGATTCCCACCTTCCTTGGCAGACATCTGTCTTTTAAAGCAGCACAGAGACACCAGAAAATTCTGCCTTTCTAGTCCTTGCTTCCATTGGATCTCACAATGGCAAAATGCCCCCTAAGCAGCAGCAGCAGCAGCAGCAGCCCTGCAGTTCACAGCCTGAAGAGGCTGCTGGGGCAGAGCAGGAGTGAGGGATGCTTTTCTGTTGGAAGGCACACATCCCTGAGGCTGTGTCCCAGCCCAGGGAACACTCACCAAAGGAGATGTCCCCGAAGTCGAGCTCAGCGAGGTCGAAGTGTAAACTCGGTGCAGTGACGCTGCCCCAGCAGGCCGAGGACAGAGCAGGCAATGGCTCGGTTAAAGGCATTGCAAAGGTCCGGCTGTCGTGGCTCGGGGGCACAAAACCTGCGCTCAGGGCACCCTGGGTTTCCAACCAACACAGCCCCGTGTGCTCAGCACAGGGCCCTGGGCACAGGAGGCAGCTCAAGCCAAGGGGCAGCAGCCAACAGCCCCTGATGGGCTCTGGGCACAGGGCAGGCAGGAGAAGCCCCTGGGTTGCTGGGGGTCCCATGAAGGACCCTGAACACACACCCAGACATGGCTCCGTGCCTCAGTTTCCCCATCTGCAATGGCATGGACATCAAGGTGTCCCCACTAACTTCTGTAAGCAGCCCTTCCAGCCACAGCTTCCCTGCTTTGCTCCTTCTGAGCTGCAACTGCTGTTCCCATGGAGGAGCTTTCTCAAGAGAGTTTGACCCACACAATCATTACAGACACTGTTCTGAGATATGAATCCAGGGCATTCCCAAACATCCTCTGAAAAGAGCAGCAACAGTTCTACCCAGGGCACAGATGAATCCTAGAGGAAAGGACCAGCTTGTCAGCAGTGCACCAGCTGGCACAGCCAAGAGCAAGAGCTTCAACAACCAAACTTGGCTGTCCTGAATCTAGCACAGAACCTCACCTGCCCTTGAACTCAGCAGACACACTCCAAAAGTCACCAACATCCACTGAAATCAGCACTTGAACCTGCACAACATTCACCAGTTGATTTCATGGTTGATGCCAATCAGTGCCCACTCTGCCTTTTGGGTCAAAATCAAGAACCAGTGAACTGTGTCCTCTATTGTACTCACAGGACTGCCCCTGGCTCTGCTCTGCACATCTCAACAAGACACACCTGCCCCTGCTCAAGGAGAAAGCTGCTTATGCACAAACACCCCATGGCCATTTTGGGGGAGGGACAGAGGAGAATCAATTATTTGATGGTGAAAGGTTCCCTCTTGATTTCCAAATGAAAAAAGCAGCACTTTTCCTCCAAAAACAAAGCCAGCAGATTTGTTTCTGCACTATGGGCAGACCTGCTCACCACTTTTCTCTTGCTAAGGAATAACTTCCTTGTTCTTCTTTACCCATCTCCCTTATCTCATTGGTATCATCCAGTGCAGATTGCTTTCATTTCTTCACTGCCTTGAGCCAGTGCTGCTCAAGAGCAGCAGCCCAGCCCCAAAGATGCAGAGCAGCCAGCATCAGCTCTCCTGCTTCCACTCCATTATCCTGCAGCACATGCCTCAGGCTGGCAGGGACAAGGCCTCACGCTGCTGTGGTGCTGAGCACTGAGCTCTGCCTCCCCTATGATCCGCCCTTCTCCCTGTGGCTGGGCCAGGATTGTCTCTTGCCATGGCACCAGCCCATGGGATGGTGCCCAAGTCCTTGGCACAGTTCCTGACTCCCACATCAGCGCTTTGCTGGCTGTGCAAAGGAGGCACCAGAGCCCTCTGCGCACAGGAGCTGGGAGCACAGCTTGTGCCCCACAGCATGGCCATGAGAGGTGAGCTGAGGCTGCTGCTGCCCATCTGGCAGGGATTATTCACACAAGCTTTTACAAACACTGCTGCTGCTGCAGAATCAGCCAGGCTGGCCCATCTGCAAAGCCCTGGGGGCCTTGCTGGGTGTTCAGGTGGGACATCCCAGAGCAGCTGCTGCCCAAAGCTGATCCATCCCACTGCCTTCCATGGCCCAAGGCACAGGGAGATCCCTGCAGGGAGGAGTCATTCCAGCTCCCAGCCACCACACAGGGCAGGAGGCAGCCTGACACTAAAGCAATGCCAGCAGCAGAGCAGAGATTCAGACCTCAGGAAACACCTTTCTCCTCTGCTCCACCCCAAAAGGAGGTAGGTGAGGGATGTCCCAGAGACAGCTACAGATGTGCCCACCCAGCTCCCAGGGTCCTTACTTGATGGTCAGGATGGCAGGCGTAGGAGATCCAGCCACACTGAACTGGAACTCCTCCTCAAAGCTCCCCAGCACGGTGGCACTGAAGGAGATCTGCACAGCCTGGCTCCCACCTGCTGCAATGATGCCTTCCTCGGGGGCAAACTTGAAACACAAACCCAGGTTGGTGGCTGAAGGGAGACAGGTGAAGGGAGCATCAATAGCTCCTTGGTTCATCAGTTTCACCTGCAGCAGCAAGAAAGCAAAATGGAAATATGTGTGGAATCTTCCCTTCATGTGAGTTATTGTCTAATGATGCAATGAACACCCAGAAAAGGCAGAAGATGCTTTGTGCAGCTGAATGGCAGAAGTCCAAAGATTCAACAGGACAACTTCTGCCTTTGGGTTTTCATGCAGAGCAGTGGCAACTCCACAGAACTGCAGTCACCCTGGGCTTATCCCATGGACACAGAGCAGTGCCCGTCTGCTCAGCAGCACCAAGCGCATTGAGAGCTGGCGCTGAGAGCAACGTGGGCTGATTGCAGCTGCCTAGGGAATCACCCCAGAGCTGCTGCTGCCCCAGTGAGCACAGCTCCAACAGCACCATCTGCTCATTCACCTTTTCCCAGACCAATGAAACAATACATTGAGAATGAGGCATCAGCATCAAAACGTACAGACAGCACCATCTTTTGGTGAGAAAACTCAGCGTGTCTTTCCCATCCACAGCCAAGCTTTTGAAAGTGTCTTCCATGATGCAGTGCCTCATGAAGTTTTGCAAGCTTGACTCTACTGGGGGAGAGGCAAATAGGTAGAAAACCCTTTGCTTTATTCCCAGGAACACTTTTCTCTTTCTAGAGCCAGAGATGCACCAAGGCTGAAGTGTGGTGAGGGACTGGTCAGCAAGGGAGAGAACTCCCAAGGATTTCCTGTGATTGCAGCAATAAGCAGAAGACACTTGGCTGGCAGCTGTTGGCAGTGGGCTGAAGCTCAAAGGCAGCCAGTTTGGTGCAGCTGCTTCTGCAGAGCCCAGTCCAAAGGTGCCTTGTGTCTGGCACTGCCACAAAAGCCTCTGAACATGCAGCTTTGGGAGCCAGTGTTGGTTTCATGTGCCAAGGGGTTGTTTTGCAGGAAGCCTCCCAGCTGATCCCTAAGGAAGGCTGCCTAAAAGCAGGGATTGGGGCTTCAGGAACAACTGACACACCTTTGTGTCCCCCCAGATTTGAGCAGTCCATCAAATATTCCCTGCTCACAGCTGCCCAGGTTGGCAGCAATTCCACAGGTGCACCAGGCTTGCTGCTGCCTCAGGAGCCATCAGGATCCATCCAAGCCCTGCTGCTCACCTCATAGACATAGGGGGTGTTGACGAAAACATTCCCAAGGTTCAGAGTAGGAGAGCTGAGTTCAACCAAGGGTCCTTGGCCTTCCCCTCTGAGCTGCAGGGGCAGCCTGCTGTCACAGCCTGGGTAGAGATGTCCATTGCAGTACAATCATTCCCTCTGCTCCACTGGATTTTCCAGGCTGCCTCAGTGCTAGTCCTTGACTCTGAGCTGGATGCAACCAGCTCCTGATGCTGCAGGAGAAGATATGGACCCTTCTCTTCCCTCAAGACATATCCCCGGAGGCTGACTTGCAATTTCTAACCCATTCCCTGGGCTGCTTTCCAATTTGAGCCACCAGTTTGCTGAGTTTAAAACATCTCTGGTGCCTGTAGTGACAGGCCATGGAGGTATGGGTAGAAATGGAGAGAAAGGAGATTTAGGTGAGATATTACGGAAGAAATTTTTCCTGTGAGGGTGGTGGGGCACTGGAGCAGGTTCCCCAGGGATGTTGTGGAGGTTCCAGCCCTGCAAGTGTTCCAAGCCAGGCTGGATGGGGCTTGGAGCTCCCTGCTCTAGGGGGAGGCATCCCTGCCCATGGCAGGGGCCTTGGGACTAGATGATCTCTAAGGTCCATTCCATCCTTACCATACTGTGATTCTGTGGTTTCCTTCCCATGCACCTAGAGGAGCTTTGAAATCCATTCAGTGCAGGCACAAAGCTCCTACAGAGTTTGGCAATTCCCAAACTCCCTGGCCCAGGAGCACAGGACTTTGTTGCCCAAGTGCTCCCCTTGTGACACTCAGCACTGTGTTCTATTTCCACAGACTGAGAGCTGCAAGGTGACAACTGCCACATAGGGAGAGAAGCAGCTGCTGGCCAAGGCTGCTCCCTCTACCAACAGCCCGGGCTCAGTGGGGCTCAGCCCCCTCTGCTCTGCTGCTGTCTGGGCACTGGGAGGTGGTCCAGGCTCAGGGAGCCCATTTCTAACTCAGCTCCTACCACCTGATGATGGATCCATGGCAAATGGAGCCATCCTGGAGGCCAGGGGCCTGCAGGGGCTGAGTGCTTGTTCACTGAAGCTGTTCTGCTCTGGAGCTCTCTGGCCTTTGAGGGAATGCTGGCAAAGCCACGGCATGAAAACCTCTCCCTGCACTGCCTGGGCTGCTCTGGGATCACTCAGGCACACACAGCATTCTGAGCCCTGGCCTGGCACGGGAGACTCCCTGGGAGCTGCAGGGCCAGGGGGGATGTGCCAGCACTGCCCTGCTGACCAGGGACTCTTCCCAGCACTTCCATGGGAGCCCAGTGGGCTCAGGCTGGCACCATGGCTTCACTGAGGGGGAGAGAGGCAGGGCAAAGGAGCTGCACCTGAGATGCTGCAGTAAGCCACACTTCCATACTCCAGTGCTTCCAGGGGTTTGAAGGTCACCTTGATTTCAGCTGAACAATTCAGCCCGATTTCTCCCTCCTGCAGCAGAAAGAGACAGCAAAAGATTGGTCTGCAAACTTCACATTCTTGTTTTCACCACCCTCCCGTAAGCCTTTGTTTAGAGCATCAGTGATGAGTGAACAACACAAGGAGCCAAGGAAACACTCCAAACCCAGCCCAACACAGCTCTCAATGCTCAGCTGATCAGCTCCCACTCTCCACAATATTCCTGCTGCTCTGACACAAGCTCTTGGGCACATCATGCTGCTGTCAGCTACAGTGGGATGCAACTGCCACTGTGCCCTGCTGGCTCTTGGCCTTAGATGGGCCATAGCTGTAACCAAGAAGAGAACATGATCCCCTTCCTTGGAAATAAAAATATTAGTTTAACCTGTACTGAAAGAAAGCAGAGGCTGGGATTATTGTAGGGTTTACTCCAAGATGAGAAGGGTGTTCCACTGTGCAGACACCAGGCATTCATCATCTCTCACAATGCCAGTACTCAGAATCAAGGCTCTGGTTGATGGGAGCATGTGGCAGTTTGCTTGCATCACCAGAAAAGGAAAAGGTTTTCTGTCCCTGTGTGCAGGACAACTCCAATGGCCCATTTCAACCTTCCACCCTGGTGTCCAGGCTCACAGATGACACTGGAAGGGACACTCAGAAATAGTGCACAGCATGGTTACAGGAGGGGATTGGGATTTCTGTCATTAACCTTGGGCTGAATTTGGCCTCCTTTTGCCAGGGAACAATTGCAAGCTTCAGGTCAGTGTGTGAGCTAGCAGTGCTCCAACAGCCTCTGCTGAGCCCCACGTGTGGGGGGAGCCCCTGCCTACAAGAACTACTCCCTGGGACACTGACAGGGCATGCAGGCAGTGCCTTGAGCTCGAGCCTGGCAGCAGAGCTGGGCTTTGTCAGGCTCCCAGCCCTGCCTGGAGCCTGCAGAGCACAAATGCTTTCAGCAGCGAGCCCTGCAGCCTCACCAGAAACTTCATGTCCTCCCTGCCAGCACATGGAGCCAGCTGAGGATCTGCCCAGTGACCGCAGCCGGGGAAGGGGTGGGTATAGGGAGTAGGGTGGATGGGAGGAGGAGGAGAAGAAGGAGGAAGAGAATGTTCTCAGCTATCACTTACCATTGGCTCAATGAAAAAAATGTCATCAGAGAACAGCATGGGGTCTTCTTGCACCTTTGCCATCTTCTCCTGGACCATGCTGCTCAGGAGGGCACCGTGATCTCCACATAAGCCCTTCACCTTCTCCATTTCTTTCTCCTCTGGGAACTTTTCCTGGGACACCTCTTTCGGCAGCCGCAGAAAACACTGCCTGCAGCCCCAGGGAGAGACAAGGCCAGCAGATGGTTTCATGAGCCACAGATTTGCAGAGAGAAGTGTGAGCGCAGGAGAGCAAAGCACTTGAGGAGGAGCAGCAGCAGCTCCCCAGCAAAGGCTGAGCCCAAGCCACGAGGGTCCCACAGGGATCAGAGGACAACTTGCTGTTCCCTGGCCCAGCAGGGAGTTTCACTCCACACTTGCAAGCTCAGCAGAGGTTTCCAAAGCCAGCATCCCTCCAGAGAGCCTCCTGCCTCAAAGCCTCTGCCACAGCTGAGGGAGAATCAACCAGCCATTTCTAGTGGCTTTTCCTCCCACTGAGCTGCTCAGGGGGGCACAGAAAGATCACAGAGCACCCACTGCAGCATTTCCCTGGCAAGGGGAGACAAAGCTGGCTTGCAGCTACGTGTTGCCAGCATCACTCTTTGTTTCTTCCATTTTGGACCTACCCGGTTCCCTACTCTGCCTTTCACAAGAGCATCCCAGAGCACTTCCACAGGAAATTGATGAATTCAGGCACCAAATCCCTTCAGGGACATTCAAGTTTTTATATGCAATATGCATGAAAACAGAGGCTCTGAGAGGGAAAGGAACTTTGTTGTGCAGGAGGGAGACAGCAAACTCCTGGAGAGACCTTTTCATGAGCCAGAGCTTTTTGGATCCCATCCCAGTGCACGGCACTAGAATGTCCTGAGAGGGAAAGGATCCTGCACTATCTTCTCTCACAAAAAATCCTCTCTGCTCTGAGAGCTCAAAACCTCTCTGACAGCAGCACAGGGACACACAACCAGCCTGCATGGGCAAGGAGCTTTTGAAGGAACTAAAGGGAAAAAAGAGGGTGTATCACCTTTGGAAAGAGGGACTGGCAACTCAGGAAATGTCTAAGGATGTTGCCAGGTCATGTAGAAAGAAGATTAGAGAGACAAGAGCCCAATTAGAACGTGAGGAAATCCAGTCATCACAATCAACCTTTCCTTCCCAAAATGCCATCCCTGGTTGGAGTATAAATGACCTGGAATGCTGAGTGCTGAGCTCCTGAAGCCCAGGGACACACACCCCAGTGCCAGGCATGGTTTACTTGGCCTAAACCATTCAAAAGCACCAACATCCCCTGAGGCCACACGTTAGTTTCAGTCTTGGGCCTGTATCTCACTGAAATGCATCTTTCAAACCAACCTCCTCTTCATTCTCTTCTTCCTCAGTAGCAAAAGCCTTCCACTGGAAGTGGGCTGTGATGTTACTCCTGTTTTCAATGAACAGGGTTCTGTGACTTGACGTGGTGGTGAAAGTCTTGTCAAGCTCCACGGAATTTGTGCTCAGCCCAACGTTGACATCTACAGCTTCTCCCTGGAGCTTTGTGTGGATTCTTTCTTCACCTGGAACAAAGCAAAGGGGAGTCTTTGCTCAGCTCACTGGCTGAGGAAGCACAAGGAACAGAGCAAAGCACAGGGCACAGAAGAAAGTGTCCCAGTTTTGCGCTGAAGGAGCAGTTCTGTGGACCACCCCATTCATCACATCCTTCAGCTCTGTGTGTACAGCGTGAGGATGTCCTGGGCACCTCCTAAAACACCTTATTTCTGAGGGTGTTTGTAGAGATTTGGCCTCAAGGGGACAGGAGGGACAGGGAGATTGCTCCATGTGCTCTGGTGACCCACTCAGATCACCAGGATTTCTGCATCCAAGTCCTTCAGGTGACAGGGCTGAGGAGCCCTGCTCAGTCCTGCCTTGCCCAGGCTCTCCCCGGGCATCCCAGGAGACTCCTGTCTCTCCTGATCCCTTGGATCCCTTCTTGCTGATCAGCAAATATGCCTGGGGGCAGGTGGGCAGCAAAAGGAGGCCCAGAGGAACAAGTGAAGTGACAGCCCACAGCAGGAGGGGACACAGGTGAGGAAACACAACCAGCCTGGCTCTGCAATGTGACAAACCACTACAGAATGACCACCGTGAAAATCATCTCCCTGTCCAAACCCACAGCCACATCAGTCTTTAAATATTTTATACTGTTCTGATCTGAAAAACCAAGCTGGAGCATTGCAAATCAAATAAGAAAGGGACAAAGGAAAGATCAGTGAGTACAGAGCAGTTTCTACATTAAGACTGAATGGGATCCCTCAGTCTAGAAATCAAATGGGAGATAGATGTGAGAGGTTTGCAACAGCTTGAACAGCCTGGGAAATGGGGACAGGGAAAAAATTGTTTTGATTTGTCACAAAAAAGGAACTTAAAGGCCTGAAAATGTTGTTAGGCAGAAACTACATCTATGTGTAAGGGCCACACAGAAAAAGGGCCTGTGACAAGCCAATGGAGAAGCAGCATATGGAACAGAGGTGTGCAAGAAATCCATTGCATTGCAGAGAGTCTGATGGAGACCTCACCTACAGCACTGCCCAGGAATCAAATAAAACTTCACCCAGGCATAGCCACATGGTAGTGGAGAATCAGAGTTCCTCCTTCCTCCACTCAGCAAGTCCCAGCAAAACAGCAGTCAAAAAGCTTTGCCTTTCTCAAGCCCCTAAACACCAAGGAGTTCTCAGTTTGCTTTGGGGTAAGGCTGAACAGGGGAGGCACCTCTGGAGGCAATGCAGGGGATGGGACAGCAGGGAGCCATGTGCAGAACTGTCCTGTGCCCTGCAGGGCCCAGCACTCACCTGAGCTGCAGCACACGGCCAGGGAGCCGCAATGGGCACCGCTGGCCAGCGGGTGAAATGCCACTGTCACCTGCACGGTGTCACCAGCGCCCCGAGCTCCTGTGGCCGGCACCACGGAGAAAGGACTGCAACACAGAGAGAGGGGTCAGGCCTGGGGACACCTGGCCATGAGATTCCTGCTGCACTGCAGCTCCCTTGGCCAAGCAGGGAGCAAACCAAGCACAGGCAGCACAAGAGACAGAACAGACAGGATCACAAACAGCCACTGAGCCACTGCTGACAAGATCCAGCCCTCACAAGATCCTGGGGGTAAAATGACCTCAGCTCCCCATACTCTGCATCCAGCTCTCTGCAATGAGCCTCAAGGCTCCCACTGCCAGCAATCCCATCAGAGAATGGTTTGTGAAAAGCACAGAGAGGGTTCAGAGCTATTTGCATGCACAACTTGACACTGTCTGCCTCAGGAATTTCTCTTTTCCTGCTGCCTATAAATCGCATCTCAAGAGATGCAAGTGGTAGGGCCCTCCCTGTCCTGGGAGATTACAGCCTAGGAATCAGACAGGGAGAAGGAACTTTTCCCTGAAGACCAAGGAATAGTTCCTGTTGAATTTGCAGTGTGCTTCGTTGGTTTATTTTACCTTGAAAACATTGTGATTTAGCCTAAAAAGGGCAACTTTTATAAGCATTTCAATGAAAGCTGCTCTAAGAAAAGGAGCAATCAAAACTCTGAAAGAGTGCAAATACAGATTAGAGCAATACAGTGACATGGAAACCCCAAAGGATGATGCCATTTACAGTCTGAAGGGTCCAATCCCAGCTAAATGAAGCACCATGAGCAGCAGCACATCAAGGAGGCAGAACCAGAGGTTTCCGTGTGTTTACCAGCAATGCAGTCTGGGACTCTGGGCTGTCATGCAGGCTGGTAACTGTTTGCTTGGCCCAGCACAGAAACTCTGTGCAATGTGTTGGAAATAATGATGCAGATGCGTTGGTGCACTTTGGATTTAACAGGAGCAATCAGGATTTAGTCACCAGGTAAACAGCTCTTGCCTGATAAACACAAGACTCTGTGCTTTGATGCTCAGGGACAGCTCAGGGGAAATGTGCTTCTGCCCAGCAGCTGCTGGGCTTTGTGCCCTTCTACAGCCCCAGTGAGGAAACCAAAGTTCCTGGCCTTGGTGCTTTGTTGCTGGTCAATCTGTCACATCAAATGTGTTCTGGGGACTTTGCTGATGAATGCATCACACACAAAAGCAAAGAGAACATCTGGCAAGCTGAACTTTGTTCATGTCAGTAGTAACAGCTGATGAACTTGCTTCAGGTTCTGCTCATTAAGGACCTCTTGCTGTAATTATGGGCTGACCTGTTCCCATTGCCACTGGTGAGAACATCACTGCTGGCTGATGGAGAAGCCTTGGGCCAGCAATGTTCATGTGCTGGACGTGAGACTTTGGAGGGAGGGGAGGAAAGACAAGGCCCCAGCAGCCCCAGAGCCAGATCAGTGCTTGTGCTCCTGCATCTGCCCCGGGGCTGATGCCAATCACTGCTGCAGCTCTGCTGGGGCTGGGGGGATCAGGGCCTGCTGGGGGCAAGGCACAGCATTCTGTTCTTAGTCTTTGGCCAGAAATTTCACCGCAATAGAGAAGCTGCCAGTTAGGGGAATCCCTGGCCAGGCTTCAGCACTACCTTCCATTCCATTCCCTTCCCACTCCTGCCCCATCTTACATGCTCCTGCCTTCAGGTGGCAGGATGGGAATAACATTCCAGGGATGACTTCAGGGCTTGCCTGAGAAAGAAGTTGTCTTCTTCTTTTCAAATAATCTGGAGAAGAGGGTCCAGCCAAGTTCAGGACTCAGCTGTCAGGACTGAAAAACTGAGTGCAAATCAGCCCCCTCATCGCCTCCATCCCTGGGCTCTACCCACCAGACTCCTCTGTCCCTGCTGTAGCAGTCATCTCTCACACACACCTGGCTCCCCAAGACCCAAAGACACAAGCTCCACAGCTAAACTTAACTCCTCTGAATTTCAGCCAACACCACTAAACTGTTCCCTGAGCCCACAGCTAGAAAAGCTGTGAAGGAGACATCCCTAACACTGTAAGAACCAAATTAAAATCGCTGTCAAGAGATGGGCCTGGAAAGCTAAATTTTGGGCTTTTCTCTGTTAATTGTGAGCTGCTCCTTAAGACACTTCTCATCCTGTTAGATCCATCCTCTCAATGAATCACTACTGCACCTGACAGGCAGAAAAGATAAGGTATGGAGGGGGTTTTAAAAGGTTGTTTTCTTCTGCTTTTATAACTAGGTCCATTGACATGTTTGTTTTCTTGTGTGGCATCTAAAGACAGGTCCATCTCTCCCAATGGCACCTTGCAACCCCCAGACACTGCTCTTGCTTTGAGCAGTGCCTTTGCTCAGATGATTTCCAGAGGTCCCCTCCAGGACCACTGCAAAGCCACGTGCCTGTGGCCTCCCAGAGAATGGCTCTGTTTGGCTGACAGTGCTGGGGAAGCATTTCAGAAGCTGCTTGTGCTCAGCAGGGTGCAAGCCAGCTCCCAACATGTTCCAGCAGCCTCCAGGAAATATGGGACACAGAAAGCTCCAAGGCCACTGAAAGCAAGAGCAGATGCCTTCCATCCTGCTCACTTCCAGCCAGGCTGCAGGGCAGCAGATCCGATGCTTGGTTCCTTCTGTAGCTCTTTCCCAACTCCGCTCTCACCCAAAGGTGTTTGCACAGGGACAGATGAGCTGCCTCACCTCTGGGTGCTCAGCTGGTACCGAGCTGCCCGGGCACCGACATTGCGCACCAGCAGAGTCTGCTGGGTGTTGACCTTGACTGGACACTTGGAGAAGTCCAGCTGGGTAGGGAAGTCCAGCACAGCTCGGGCACCAATGGCCCGAATTGGCACAACGATCCTTTCCCTTGCAGTGAGGCACACCAGCTCGTGGCAATAATCCTGCAGGAAAAGAAACTGCCTCAGAACAGGACATTTAGTGCCATCCCCATGGCAGAAGAAAAACCATTTCCTGTACCCCTTCAAGGGCATCAATTTACCTATTGCACCCTCAAATGAACACTAAGTTCTACTACTATGTCACGTTTTAAAGGCACCTGCGCACTTTGCAAAATCTGTCTCAGTGGCATTCAGCTCTTGTGTCACTTGGGTCATACAGATAACAGCCCTAGGCCACCATCATTTCTACTCTAAACTTTAATGATGTTAAAGAATTCCTAAGCCCCTTCTAAGCAACATGGAGCTGGGGAACACAGGACATTGCTCTTTAGGCTTCTATATTCCCACTGTCTGAGAATAGGACAAAGTGTTCAACTGACTCTAAGCAGCAAAAGCAAGAGGAGAAAACAGCTGCACCCAAAGACATCCTGTACCTCTGGCCTGGTGCAGAAACATCAGTTGGCTCACAACTCCCCTCTAACTTTGCCTGTCCAACCAAGTCAGGAGAAGAACAGTGCTAAGAGGTAGCAGGATGCTGTTGGAAAGGGCCTCTCTTTGTTTCCCTGCAAGGCTTCCTCCCTTCCATGCCATGCCCTCAACCCTTCTGTATGAACAAGCCTCCAGATCAGAACATGAACCCTCCAGATCCCAGCACTGAGATCAGACTTGCCAGGGCCTCAGCACTGCTGTGCAAACCTCCCCACAAAAGCACCTTTGGCACAGAATGGGTGCCAGCTGATAGAGCAAGCACAGGGACAGGCATGAAGACAGAGCCCCAGCAGTGTCACTGCCACGGGCTCTGGGCTCACAGCTCTGCCTGCAGCTTGTACCTGCCCTACACCAGCTCCTTCAGGCAGGTGTCCAAGTGCCCTGCAGCTCAGCAACCTCCTGCTGACCAAGGGCACCCAGGGCCCAGTGTGCCTGTGCCAGGCCGGGCTCACGGGCACAGCACATCCTCTGCCCTGGCCCTGCAGCTGTGCCATGCTCACTTGTGCTCTGGGACAGCACAGCTGACAGGCTGCACAACAGAGGGGGTGAAAAAGCACCGGCTGTGCTCCAGCCCAGGGGAAGGCAGGGAAGCTGTTGGCAGTCCAGGAAGGAGGAAAGCTCTCTGACCTCTTTGTTCCTCTAGTGTTTTCCATCAGAATGAAACCCCTTCCACTGGACCTAGAGATGGCCCAACATCTATCAACAGCCCTCTGTCATTTTCATCCTGTTTCCTGTGCATCTTCCCTTGGCAATGCTCAGCAGTGTGCAGGGAGGGCAAGCAGAGCCTGTCAGGCCTGGCTGCAGTGCCTGCCAGCAGTGCCAAGGTGTGACTGGCTGCAGGCTGCCTGCCCACACCTGGAGCCACGCTCACAGCATGCAATGGGCTGGAGCCAGAGTGCAGGGAAAACAATGGCTGTGGAGATCATTGTGTGCTTTGGCTCCTCCAGCCTCACCTTGTTCTTGCTGGGGGTGAAGCGGATGCGCACAGGGGCAGAGGCGCCCGGCGGCACGGCACGGTACGCATCGCTGGAGCTCACCAGCTGGAAATACGGTGAGCTCTCCATGGAGACCTTCACCACGTGAAGAAACTGCAGCAAAGACATGAAATTATGATTTTGCCACTTGTGGAAACAGGACGAGAGGAGACCTGTACATGCCCTGCTAACATCCCTCCCCTGCCCCTTTTCCAAAGCACTTCCAGCTGAGCAAGCACAGGCACATCATTCACAAGGCTGAACTTGAATCCCTTCTCTCTGGCTCCAGCATTTTGGCCAGGGGCAGTAGGGCAGTGCCTGCTGGGAAGGAAGGGCCGAGCAGGTCAGCACCAGCAGGATGGAGACACAGCACCTGAACCAAGTCACCTGCATATTCAACAGGCCAAAAAACCTGCTGGCTTCTGCCTGCACACAGCCATGAAGTGGTCATGTTCCAGACGGGGAATGTGCTACCTAAAAGCAAACCAGCACATTACTGTGGGGCAAGGAAGAAATTCCCTTCTAGCAGATCAGGTTTGGGTAGGGACCTTCTGGGGATACAGTCAGGCAGGCAGAGCAGCAAGACAGGAGACCAAACACTGTGGTCTTACTGGGAATAAAAGCACACCTGAAAAGCAAAAGAAGGAATGAACACAGCAAGACAATCCCTAAAACAAGGAGATGGCAAAGAGAATTTAAATGGGCAGTAAAGCAGCAAGGAAGAATCATAAAACCATGAGAGCAACCAGCTTGTCAACAGTGACAGAAACACAGACAGGCGGTGTCTATTGACCATGGGGCTTCAGAGGCATTTTCTGCCTGGAGAAACAGGACCAGCACTGACTGACAGTGTGGTTCCAGTATGCAAAGCCAATCTTGGCTCTCCAGGGCTTCCTGCTGCCTGTGCAGGCAAGCTGGGCTGCTGGGCATTCCTGCCTGCAGCCAGCAGGCCAGGTTCGGCCCTCTGGGGTACACATGCACAGCACACATGCATTTTCTAGCACACTGATCTCATCAACCCCTGAGCACCAAAATGCTCTCCAAAAGTCTAAACCAGATGATTTGGACTCCCTCCTGTCTCCTCCCACCAGCCCACTCTTGGCACAAGCCTCACTTGAGAAAATGTTTCCCTGACTGAAATTCAAATGGTCTCAAGTTTTCCTCTTTACAGTGGAACACAACTGACATTTTTCAACTTTTTCCCTCTCAGCTCTCTTGGGAAACTGCAAAACAATCCCAATTTCTTCAGGTGAAGGTGGAAACCTCCAGGAGCACATGGCTTTGGATGTGCTGTGCTTCTGCAAAGGGAAAGCAGAGCACCAGGTTGCTTTTGGAAAAGCTGAGCAGAGCTGGATGAAGCTGAGCAGGAGCCTCAAGTGGCACCTAAAGGCCTCTCACTGCTTCTGCTCCATCACTCTGATTGCAGGGCTCTTGCAGAACACGGTTCCTGCAGGGCCAATGCCATTAATGAGAAGTGATTCCAGCATAAAGGGCAGAAGGCTCAGCCCCTGAGCTTTGCCTGTGAGCTGCACAAAGGGAGCCAAACTGGCTGAGAGAGGCAGAGATTCCTACCAGGAGCCAAGATTCACCAAGGACACACAGGGTCTGCTATAGACCCAAGGCAAAGCATGAGAGCAGGTAAGAACTGTACAGCCCTCAACATTCCTGTCAATCCAGAGCTTTCAAGAGAAGGAAACTCCTTTGGGATAGACACCGTCAACGCCTGGCCAAAATCTGGGGACAATTCCCAGCACAGCAAGATTTCCACCATCTTGCAGAAGAAGGTGCTGAGACATTTTCTTCTGCATGTGCTGCAGCACATAACTTGCTTTGCTCTACACTGAGGGAATGACAGCACTCTCCTCTTCCAGCACAGCGTTAAAGCTCTGCATGCCAGCACTTACCTTGTCCTTATTCATGAGAGACAGCACCATTTCAGAGACCTCCCGAGCGACGAAGTTCTGAAATACCAGCTCCGGTGGGGAAACCCCAAACCAGCTCTGTTTCGGGGCAGCTGACGGCAGCTGGAGGGGAGAGAGAGCAGGGAGAGCTTCAGCTGCTGTGAGGAAGGTTCATGCAGGAGAATCTTCCACTGATCCCCAGTGAAGTACAGACTCTGGGGGAGCACGTCGGCCCAGCCCACACCGGGCAAACAGTGGCTCACCCACCTCTGCTCTGAGCTCATCCACAGCTGCTGGGCCCCCCAGAGCAGGCTCAAGCCAAGCTGCTCTTTTGGCATGGATTTCTCCAGGTTTCTTTCTCCAGAATGCCAGGCAGCACTTTCCTAAAACACAGCCCTGTGCCCATGCGGTCACAGAGCTCTGGGGCACTGACTGAGCCCTCATGGAGTAAGTAAAACCCATGAATTTACAGGAGACTCCATGGGAAAGGATTTGGGATGTCTTTTACTCTGAGACAGGGAAACCGAGGCCCACACAACTGCAAATATCTTTTTTGCTCTAGAACTTAGACATCAGTAAGAAGAGCACAGGACCAGAGGAGGTGCGAGAGATGAGGTGACATTTGGCTGAAGCCAAAAGGTTATTAAGCAAAAGAATGGAATTTGTTGGTTCTGTGTGTTATTTGTGGTTTGCATTTGTTCGGGTTGGTTTGTTGATTGTCACAAATAGAGGGACAGGGTTGAAGACCTGACCAAAAGGAAGCAGGACGAGAAGGGAGCGGACAGAAAAGTTGGTGCTCAGTAGAGAATGGAAGCTCCTGAGTACCCATCCAATGGCAAAGGGCACAGGGACCGCCCCAGCCGGGTACCAAGGGGATACAAAGATTGCCATTTTCTCAGAGGGTGTGTGTGTGCCCTTGGCTCTCAGGGAGGGAGACATCCCCAGCTCAGCTGAATCCTTACTAAGAAACACTTTTCTTTTGCTTTGATGATTTTGTTCCTTTTCATTGTATTTAAAAGTTAGTGTGTTCCAAAGAGAGGAAAAGGCAAAAATAAAAAGACAAAGGAGCTGAAAATAAAAAGACAAGTAAGGTGGATGCTGAATGAGGATAAGTTTCAGTTATTTTCTCAGCAACTTGGGCAAAAGTAGAGTTGGTATCTCCTTTTTCAATGGCCTTTAAATGGGTGCTTTCTTGTCATTACTGCGATCTTATTTCATGCCATTGTAGAGGCACGTCTGGAATGACACAACAAGAGCAATGCTTCTGGAGCAGAGACATTGCTTGGAGAAAACTCTGCCCTGCTTTGTCTGCCTTCTCCAGCCACACTGCTGTCACTGCAGAGACGCAGCAGGTCTCCCCCTCTGTGACTTCACAGCAGACACATTCCGCTGAAGGGAGTGGCTGCAGCACACTGTCCCTTAGCTGTGCCCTTTCCTGAGGTGTTCCCAAGGCTCCTCTCCAGGACAATCCTTAACCTGGATTGTGTTCCGTGTCTCTTGCTGCCAATTTCCTGCTCAACAGCCCACCTCAGTCACCTACCCATTTGGACTGTGCTTTATACCGAGCTAGTCCTGCCAGAAAAGCAGCTTTAAACACACCTCTGAATAGGCACTGATCCAGACAAAGCACATCCACTCCCCTCTGCCCAGGGCCAGTCCCCTGTACATCTGGCAGCCTGCAAAATCTAACACCCCGTCAAGGTCCAACACATTGTTCCAGCCCAAAGCAGTAATGCAATTTGTTGTGTTCAATCTGAAGGAATTCCTGCAGATCCTTGGCCTTCAAAGGCCAACGCTGCCACTCTGCAGGGAATCCTGTGACCCCGAGCATTTGATGGTGACCACACCAAAGCAAGAGGTGGCTCCTTCAGCAGAATGGTGGCAAAGGGCAATTTTGGGCCTCTGTGTCCCCAGCCTTCCTCCCATTGTTTTAGCAATGGCAGCGGCACTCCAGCACACCCCAGCAGCTTCAGCAGAGGGTATTTGTGTTGGCTTAGTGCAGATCAGGACTCCCAGTCCACCACTCCCAGCCCCTTGCAATGACAGCAGGACCTGGACACTGAGGTATTTTGCTGGAGGCAAGCCTGTCACAAACACACACCCTCTTCAAACTTCATGTGAAACAGAAAGGAAAAGAGCAGGAAAAGGCTACCTTTGGGCGAGTCTCACTCCTGTCTAGAAATGGGCCAATTCTGGGCAGAATACTCCCCCCAGTGCTGGCCTCCTTCTTCCTGCTGAGAAACTTCTCCCTCTGGAACTTACAGGGAAGCAGCTGAAAGGCAAAAGTAAACCAGCTAGAGCCTCAGAGTTGTGCTTGTTCAGAAAGGCTTTTCTTGAACAAGTGGCACTGGTGAATAACTTGTGATCACAGCCACTAGGACATTCCTGGAAGCCCTGGGAGTTTCCACCTGGAATACTTAGCATCAGTGAATTAATAATACAGAGTGGAACACACATACTCCAGCCATATGGCTCTGTCCCATTGGCTTCTCCATGACTGGATGGGACACGGTTGGGGATTTCTGCTCTTTGGGCATTTGTTTCCTCTTACGTTTCATTGGATTGAGGCAGTGACCTTTCCAGAGAATGGGGAGGAGCTCTCAGAACTGCCTGAACTCCATCCCTGCACAACACCCAGAACTCACAGCAAGGAGATATCGCTGCTGGATGAGTCCAAGAGATGCAAGAAAGGAACGCTGTACCAAGAGTGAGGTGCACAGCAATGTCTCTAGGTTTTAGTTCTCCCTGTTGATTGTTTTCTCTGTCTGGGCTGACAGAGCCCTCCACAGAAGAAAACAGAGGCATCTCCTTGACAGAGCCTCAGCAGTGGCGCATCTTCAGCCAAGTGAGCTGCAGACAGCAAGGGACCTTTGTGGCCCTGGCTCCAGCGCTGCCTGCAGGGCTGCATCTGTGCCCACACAGGAGCTGGGAGAGAGCAGCTGCTTTGGAAGCTCTTCCAGCTGGGACCAGCCGTGGCTCTCAAGGCTTTGGGCAGAGTTTGAGCTTCCCCCCGCCCCCGCATGCCCAGGTGCCCAAGGGCAGGATGGTCAGAGCAGCACAGGTGAGTGCCCAGCCTGACAGAAGGAATTCCTGTGGCACAGGAAAAGGGACAGAACACATGCTCAGGCCTTCAGCTGTACATTGGTTTCACTTGGCTCTGCTGGCACAGCCAGGCAAGACACAGCTGAAGCATCCCACAGTGTTCCCTATTGCACCAGGACAGCCCCAGCAACAGCAGCACAGCACAAAGGGCTGGGCAGGGGCTCTGCAGCTTCACAGCACTGCTGGACAACAGGGGCAGGGAGAGCAGGGACACCAGGGCAGTGCCAGCCTTAACACAGCCCCAGGGGGTACTCACAGTATTAGGCTTCAGCCCTTCCCTGGACAAAAGACGAGGTCTCGGTGTCTTCTTTGGCAATCCAGACGCCATTTCCAAGGGACGGTGTCGCAGGTGAGCGACAATGCCTCAACAAAACTGGAAGGAGCAACAATGGAACTCTGAAAATCCACAACCCAATTCATGGCAGATTCAGGGCATATTCTGGTGCTAAAAATGTTACATTACTTGAAAGTAGCTAAGTGCTTGTTTGGTGTAAGTAGCTAGTATAGTTAGGCGTCCAGTTGGACTTTATTTGAACTCTATGGCTACCTTGTGCAATTCAAAGTTAGATCATACTGAAACCTGGAGCTAAAAATCTGAACAGTAATAACAGTTTGAACAGACAAAGCTGTAGCTTAAATATTACTCAAAAATAGCTAGAGTGGGCCTCCTCTTCTTTAGGCTAAAGCACCCTTGCTCTCTCAGCTGCTCCTCACAGCTGAGAGACTAATGAGAGACTGGAATGTTATGGCTAATGGCTTAAATATCATTATAAAGGACTTTCTGCCCATTGTGACAAAACTCTATAAAGAAGCTGCGACCACCCAAGCCCACCCCTCCCTGAAAATGCCTCCTGACTGGAACTTGGCACTGTGAGTTAAGCTGCCTAAGGGAACTTGAGACAAGATCAAGGTGACACTACTGTCCCATTAGCTCAGGTCTGGGGAGAAGTAAACAAGGCTGAGGAGAAAACCTATCCACAACAAAGCCAAACCCAGCAGCTGTCCTGAAAATCAGCTCTGTCTGGGTTCAGGCTGGGGAAGTCATAGCCACAGACTCTTCTGCTGAGGCCAGGTTTGCACACAAACCTCCCAGCAAAGACCTCCACAGTGCCTCCAGACCCATTCCTGAGGCCTCGCACCAGAAAACTGCAGGGCATGCAAAGTAACACAGCAAATCTGAAAATCCAGAACCCAACTCATGGCAGACTCAAAGGATATATGGGTGCTAAAGATTTTATATTATTTGAAAGTAGCAAGAGACAGAGTCCAACTTGCCCCCCTCCTGGGAGGTACCTGGGCAAGGTATCACCTTGCCCCAATCTGCATTAATCCATTGGAGTCTTACATTTTGCCAGACCTCACCACAGAGAAGACCAGAAGAGGATTTACCGGTAGGCCAATGGGATCCATGGAATGGTGATATTTTCTACTAAATCTCTCTCTGTCACTCTCTTTCTCCTCCCCCCCTTCCCAACCTCCATCCCCCTCCCACTTTTTCTTTTCTTTCTCTCTCTTTCTCCCTCACATTTACTGTTCCATAAAATCCAGACCATTGACTTTGGCATATGGTCTCGTTTGCACCTCAATACAGAGGTATCTCCCTAAAAATTTTAAAACCCAGATGATAAAAACCCACTGAAACTTGAACAGAACTCATTCACCTTTAAGCAGTTACTATAGGAAAAAAATGTATATACTACTATCTTTAGAAAATGTTCCCACTTCTTCCTGGTCAAACCACCACAACATGTCACTGAACTACTGCGCCAGAAGACTGGCATGATCACATCCTCTATTTCCCTTTGGCATTCTCTTTCAGAGCACAGATGAAACAAAACCAAAAAGTTCAACTTTAGTCGGTCTTTACCTTCAAATGAAATTCAGGACTCCAAAGCAGACACCAGTGTTCTGCACACTGCGGAGCTTTTCGCAGAGGCCAATGCTCTGCACCTTTAGCAATTCTCTACGCCGACAATTCACCCGGCGAATGGCCCGGTGCAGCCGCCTGCAGGAGCCCAGGCTGCGCACACCCAGCCAGGGCCGCGCTCTCAGGCAGCTGAGGCCGCGCCGCTGTCACAGGAGCTGAGGGCCCGAGCGCGGTTACCGGGCAACCGCGGCGCCGAGTGCGGGGCCGGGCCGGGCCGGGCGGGGCCGGGCGGGGCCGGGCCGGGCCGCAGGGATTTGCAAAGGAGATTGGCACTGCAGCGACTGACTGCAGTTTGGGGCTTCCCAAGAGACTTTTTGTAACTAATGAAAGGTTAAAATGTGGTGACAAAGGCACCTATGCCAGGTCTGTACATTGCTCTTTGCAGCACTAGTATCCGACCCTGGCTGGAACAGCAGGAGGGGCTGAGGCAGCAGGGAAGGGGGCTCAGCCGGGAGAAAAGGAAGCTCAGGGGGGACCTTCTGGCTCTGCACAACTCCCTGACAGGAGGGGACAAGAGGCTGCTGCAAGTTCAGGCAGCGCCGGAGCCGCCTGGCTCCCCCTCTCCTCCCCCGCTCCGCCTCTTCCTCCCTCCCTCCTCCTCGTCCTCCTCCGCTCCCGCAGCCCTCGCAGCCCCCGGCAGGGGCGGGGATGGAGCCAGGACAGGTCGGAACGCAGAGAGGCCTGGGGGGATGCCAGGACTGGGAGTGACTGGGCTGTACTGGGATCATCCTGGGAGCAGCTCCTGGGTGACTCAGTTCTACTGGGATCATCCTGGGATCACACTGGCAGTGAGGAGGAGCAGCGCGATGGCTCCAGCGCTGGGGCTGAGGGCGCTCCTGGGGGGCCAGGGGCGAGTGGGACCCCCGGCACCGGGACCCTGAACCGCCACTGCCAGCACCGGGACCCCCCTGTTCCCCTTAGCCTGCACAGGGACTCTCTGAATCCCCCTGTTCTGGACATCAGGACCCTCTGCTCCCCTTTTCCCGGGCATCCCATGGCTTCCAGCCTCCAGGACAACCTGGAATGCCTTGGTCTCCCATTCCTGCCTTTCCCAGGCACACCTTTCTGCAAAACCAGAGACCCCCTGAATTCCCCATTTCTGAACATCCCGGGTGTCCCCACTCTGGTCCCCACTTTTTGGGAAACACTGGACTCCCCTTTCCTGGGCTCAAGGACCCCCTGGAACTCCCTTCTACCTCTCCACGTCCCTGCCCACCCCCCCATTTTCATGACCCTGAGACCCCCCTGGCACCCCCATTCCTGAGAACCCAAATGCCCTTTTACCTCTTTGCTCAGTACTGAGACCCCCCTACACCCTTTATCCGTCACCGACTCAACCTTTTCCCAGCCCCTTCTTCGTTTTTTAGAAGCACAAGAGTACTCTTTGTCTGTTCGAACTCCTCATGGGATTACAGCTATTTTAACATCTGCTTACTTTAACATAGAAGCCTTTATTTGATATCAATTTGAACACTTTAATCTCTTTATAGTTTTATGCGTTATGAAGAAAAAGAGTATTTTCTTGTTGTTAGAAACACCAGAGGTTTATGTTCACAAAGGAGACAGAGGAGTCCTTTCTGCCTTTATTCCAATAAAGGGAGAGGCCATGGGGCATTCCCCTGGGATCTCTTGAATTTTTGGAGGATGCAACCTTCTTTTTATCCTCATTTCCTGGCCACATTTCCCTTCTCTCTTTCCCCTTGGCTGAGGTGCTTGAGAGGTACAGATGCCCTGATACGCCTGAAACCGAAGATTTCCCAAAGATTTCCCTCTAATGTATAATCCTCCCTTTTAGTTTTTAATTCTTACGAGTTTAGGGGTTTTTCTTCCCCATTGTTTCTTTCATTTCTCAATGGCTTATTTCGTTTATCTGCAAACCTAAAGTGTATTTGTAAAAGCAAATATCTTTTTCCAATTATCGATCAGTGGAATCCTTCCCATTGTTTATCTTCCAGAGCTAGTTTTATCTACAAGCAGACCCACAGATTGTTAGTAAAAACAAATTCACTATTCCTCTCCTTTACTGCTTACAAGAAGATTTCAGCTCTAAAAACAAAGCATCTTCTCAGCCCTCTCATCTAAGACTTAACTTCTTCTTTATTGACTTTAGTGTCTTCATGTTGTTTTTTATATACTTGCATTTTGTTCTTTTCTCTCACTCAGAAGAAGACTGAAGTACTGAAAAACTTAACATCATGCATGAGGCCTACCTAACCCACCAATAACTTGTAACAGAAAGCTGTGACTCGGTTGTGTTCAGATCAGCTTTATAGTTAGAGTTTCGTTTTCTACACCAGCCACAGAAGTCTCTGGTCTCAGCCACGCTAAGAAGAAGAAGCAGCAGCCTGACAGCGAGATCTTCGCAGCCACAGCCAGCCCTGCTCTGGCTAAAGCTCCGCAGCCTCCCCTGTCTCCTTGCCCGGCAGCTGCTGAAGCCCAGCCCGGCCAAACCAGAGCCCATGGAGAGAGAAGCCAGCAAGCAGCCCAGAAAATAGAAAAGAAGCCCAGCCAGCAGCAAGACTGGCCAGCCCAGCCCAGCCCAGCCCAGACACAGAGCAGAAGCCAAAACCCAGCAGCTCCCTGCCGACCAACAAAGAAAAAAAGTTTCTGAATTTTTTCATCTTTACCATGTGTGTTTCACAAAAGCGTGTCTAGCTTTCAGTAGCTCAACAGACTGTCAGATACACAAAAAACTTTGCATCACTTCCCTAAATTTCTTCCCACTCCAAAGCATAACACAGGGCCGCTGGGAGCAACTGGGATCAGACTGGGAGCAACTGGGAGCAGCCAGGACCATACTAGGAGCAACTGGGATCATCACGGCATCAGAGAAGGATCATACTGAGAGGGACTGGGTCTGTGCTAGAGGCAACTGGGATCACACTGGGAGGAAATGGGGACATGCTGGGGAACAATGGGATCATACTGGGAGCAACTGGCACCACACTGAGGGTGACTGGGATCCTTCTGGAATCATACTGGAAGTGATTGGGAGCAGGCTGAGGGCAACTGGGACCATGATGGGGCAACTGGGATATACAGGAAGTGACAGGAATCATGTTGGAGGTTACTGGGAGTGGTTATGAGCAACTGGAATAATGCTAGAAACTACTGGGAGCAACTGGGAGTGAGTGGAAACACATTAAGGACAACTGGGATATACTGGGGGACACCAGGAGTGACTGGGACCACAGAGGAAGCTTAAAGTTACTGGAATAATACTGGGAGTATCTGGGAGTGACTGGAATCATACTGGGGGCAAATGGCACTGTACTGAGAGTGACTGGGTTCATACTGGAATCATACTGGGAAGGACTGGAACCATACTGGGAATGCCTGGAACCATGGTAGGGGTGAATGGGAAGAGCTGGGACTGTGCTGGGACCATGCTGGGATCATACTGGGATCATACTGGGAGTGACTGGGATGATACTTGGATCACACTGAGTGTAACTGGAAGTGACTGGGACCATCCTGGGGGTGACTGGGAGCCACAGGGCCCATGCTGGGAGTGACCTGGGGGGAACTGGCCCAGCTGGGGCTCAGGGTTGTTCTCCCCCAGGGCTGCCCTGGGTCCTGCTGCTGTCCCTGGCCCCAGAGAGCTGAGGGACAGGGGACAACTGAGGGACAGGAGACAGGGGCAGGGACGTGGAGAGGTAGAAGGGAGTTCCAGGGGGTCCTTGAGCCCAGGAAAGGGGAGTCCAGGGTTTCCCAAAAAAGGGGGACCAGGGTGGGAACACTCGGGATGTTTGGGAAGGGGGAGTTCAGGGGGTCTCTGGTTTTGCAGAAAGGTGGGGCTGGGGGCTGGGAAAGGCAGGAATGGGGATCCAAGGTGCTCCAGGGCATCCTAGGGTGACGCCCATGGCAAGCCTGGAGGCTGGGAGCCATGGGATGGCCAGGAAAAGGGGAGCAGGGGGTCCTGATGTCCAGAATGGGAGATTCAGGGGGTCCCTGTGCAGGATAAAGGGAGCAGGAGGGTCCCGGTGCTGGGGGTCCCAGTCGCCCCTGGCCCCCCAGGAGCGCCCCTAGCCCCAGCGCTGGAGCCATCGCGCTGCTCCTCCTCACTGCCAGGATGATCCCAGGATGATCCCAGTAGAACTCAGTCACCCAGGAGCTGCTCCTAATATGATCCCAGTTGCTCTCAGTCATTCTTTATTATGATGCAATTTGCCCCTGGCACGGTTCCAGTTGGTCTCAGTTGCTCCCCCTTTGATCCAGTGTGTTCCCAGTTCTCCCAGTTGCCCCTAGTGTAGCCCCAAGTAACTCCCAGTATGATGCCTGTCTCTCCCAGCAGGGCCACAGTCATTCACACTTGCCCCCAGTTGCCCCCAGCATGGTCCCAGTTCCCCGCAGCACGCTCCCAGTGGCTCCCAGTTGCTCCCAGTCCGGTCCCAGTCACTGCCTGCATGGTCTCAGGCACTCCCAGTATATCCCAGCTGCCCTGAACATTCTCGTAGTCATTGCCAGGCACTCCCAGTTACCTCAGCATGGTTCAGCTGCCCCCAGTTTTATCCCAGTCACTGCCAGGACATCCCAGTTGTCACTAGCATGCATCCTGTCATTCCCAGTTGCTCCCAGTTCTTCCCACTGTGTGCACAGAGAGCTCTCAGCATGGGCCTGGTAGCTCCCAGTAACCCCAGTGTCACGATCCGTCCTTATGAATGGGTTTCGTGATCGTTCATGGATTGATCTCAGGGTGCAAAAAACCGACACAGTACAGGGGGATTTGCAGTAATAATCAAAACAAATGCACTTTTATTGAATGACCACAGCAAAATGCAATAGAGGGATTAAGGGAGAGAAAAATACAGAGAAAGAGAGAGAGAGAGAGAGAGAGAGGGGGATATAGCTACCAAACGTAAAGATGAAGTCCTTTGGTCCAGTCCAGTTGAGGATCCGCCTGTTATGTTGGGGAGATCTCAGAGGCACAGTTCATCTGGACCCCAATTGTACTCTTTTTCAATGGGGGAAGGGGGAATGAATTTTGCAACCAAATCAAAGGTAGTTTTGGGGAAAGAATGGTGTTTCGAAAGGGTACACACAGTCCATGTTCGGCAGTGGGCATGAGCCATTGTTTTTGTGGTCCAATGCTCACACCTGCAACATCCATCTCGCTTTGGTCAGCTTGCCTCTCCCCACACACCTCCCCCGGGTTGGGGGTCTCAGTCCCAGTCCTTGGAAAGTACAAGAGGGGGCCTTCTCACATGGGGGTTTGATGTCTGGGTCTCTTGATGAAGAGGCTTCTTACATCTCAGTCTGTGTGTCACAGTGGTTGCAAACGAGTGAGAGGGGTCTTCTGCAGGGTTCCACCACTCAGGAGAAGTCCAGCCAGACCGAGAGGTGGGGCAGCTTCCAAGGCTGTTGTTGCAAAAAGGGCACAGTGCCCCCTTCTTCTCATTGGGCTCAGTGTAGCATACAGCAAACAACACTTGTGGAAACAGTAGCTTAGCAATGCTCTCAGGTCTCAGGGCCTTGTGGCATATGACTTTCTCCTACAGAGGAGACGGGGGGAGGGGGGGGGATCTTCTCTTCAGTGGTCCTCAAATGAAGATCGTGAGGCAGATGTGGGAAAATTCGGACAGACACTTACACCTGCTCAAGGGGAGGTCTCTGTCCCTGTCACTCCCTTGCTCTCCCCACCTTTTCTCTTTCTTTCTATCTCTCTCTCTCTACCTCACATTTACTGTTCAATAAAATCCACTTTGGATTTGGTCTCGTTAGCGCCTTAATTGGGGCTGAGGCATCTCTCTAACAATTTTCTTAACCAGATTGCCACATGATTTTGGCACAGTGAGTTCAGGGCACTGTTGTCTGTCCCCAAGTGCTTTTGGCAACAGCATGGTTCCCGTCCTCTGAGGAGGTTGTGGTTCTCTCTGGAGGAACTCTTGGAAACTTGGACACAGCTTCCTCTGAGCAACTTATGGGAGAACTGATGAGGAAAATGGCTGTTGTGGGTGGCAGTGAAAAGAAAATATTTTGTTGTCCTTCCTTGAAAAGTTTGTTAAAACCATTGGAGGAAAAGGACCAAATGTTACCAGCGAGACTGACAAGGTTCATTCACCACACGGTGAGGAACATAAGGCTGCCGAAAGTCCTACAAGAAGCCCAGCTCAAGTACCTAAATTCCTGAATATCTCCTGAATTCCCAGGCTTGGGTTCTTTGCGAAATGTGAGAATCATTTTTCTCTTGATCCCTGTCACCTTTGTGACAGCTACACAGAGCTTCCCCTTCCTTTTAATAATCTGTATTGGGCCAAATTTTCTGTTTTCTTCTTTTAGAACCTGCCAGCAGCTGAGCTGGAGCTGTGCAGGAACCAATGAAACTTGGAATTGCCACATCACTGCTTGGATTGTCAGTTTATTCATATTTGGGATTTGTTTGCATTTCCATCACAAGTTACTTGTGGGAAGAGCAAATATTCTTCAAAGTGATTTCTGCAGAGTTTATTTTATCCAGTGCCCAGGAGATTCTCAAGGGGTCTCTGTGCCTCTCGCCCTGGGGGATGCTTGGGAGGGGCTTGGGAGGGTCGTCCCTGTCCCTGTCACCCCAGGGGACAATAAAACCTCTCTGAAAGTGGAGCAAATTTTGCAAAAGTGGCAGTTAATGGAACAGTCAGCGCTACCTTGAGAGCACAGTAACAAATCAAGGCGGCCCAAGGTAATTATGGGGCTCTGTAGACACTTGAAGTAGAACGTTTAGTAAATGGCAGGTATTGAAGGGAAGAACTTGATCTGTCTTCCCCAACTGTCTTGGGGACATTGGGAGGAGAAATTATGTCATTGTCTTCTTTATGGACTGTCAAGCTGACATAAAACCTGACTTGGAGGAAAATGTCCAAAGGCTTCACCCACAGAGACTTTTTGCTCGAACTCCTGAGAAGAAAGGAGTCTGTGCCCCAACAACCCCATAGTTCAGCCAGGGGCTCATGCACAGCCCCCCTGGCAAAGGCTGATCCCAATGGATGCTCCAAACCAGGCTGTGGGTTTGCAGCAGTGGGGGAACTGGCTCAGATGTGACGCACATCTTAAACGGATCAAAAGAAAAACAATGAGGCTGTACTCTCCTGGGAGAACTTGGAGCACTTTATGGGAATTAAAAGGACTATAAAAGGGCTGGAGGTGGACTTTGTACAAGGGCTTGGCATGGAAATGGCATCACAATGACAGAGGGGAGAGATAGGTGGGATATTGGGAAGAAATTCTTCCCTGTGAGCATGGTGATGCCTTAACAGAGCCTGCCCCATTCCTGGAAGTGTCCAAGAGCAGCTTAGATGGGATCTTGCCGCAACCAGGTCTAGTGGAAAATGTTCCTTTACCTGTCCCTGACAGGGGGTGAAACGAGATGATCTTTTAGATCCCTTCCAGCCCATGCCATTCCAAGACTTCATTAATCTATGACTTCATGGGACCCACTGGCTCCCAGGAGTGGAGTGGGGTGTGTTGCCTGGCTACAGGAGTTGTGTTGAGGAGGGCCTCAGTCCTGCAAGGGATGTGGAAGGAGAAGGAGCCTGCTGGCTGCTCGTCCTTTTTATCATTGCTTTGCTCATTGCTTCTATCAACCCTTTTGTTCACCCTGTTTGTCGTCCATTTTGCTCATCCCTGACAGACCCAACTGGGCAGAAGGCTTGTGACAAATCAGGGACAGAGTGTGTGCAGACATGGCAACGTCCCTGGACACACTGAGACAGAGTAAAAATCCATTTTGAATTAGGTGAAGTGTCTAGGAGAGGTGAAAAGTCTGTGAGGCCATAGCTGAAGGGAAAAACTGCAGGGCAGAGATAGTGAGGAGGCAGAAAATAAAAACAGAAATGACCACAAGGTCGATCTGCCCCCAACCTAGGAATCCTTTTGATAAAGAAGATCTGGCAATAAGATAAATGTTATGCGGAATGAATATGTATGAACCTATTGTGAAACTGTATGCATATGTATTTGGAAGGGGAGATAAAAGGAAACCTGAAATCCTCAGAGGTAGGCATGCCTTTTGAGGAGAGTTTTCTCCGCATGTGTCCGGTGCCGTAATAAAACATACCGAGCTTTACAACTTTTATAAAGTTGTGAGGTTTCTTCTTTTCTCCGCAAAGCAACACTCAGCCTCTCCCAGATGCTGGATGTCGCCATTGGGACACCAAAGAAGGGAGCCATTCACTTTGCAGCCATGAGAAAACTGCTGCAGGCTGTGCTGGAGCACCTGAACGTGCAGTACCTGACCAGTGAGGAGCCGTGCCAGGCCAGCTGAGTGGCTCCTCACTTGCTGATGTTAATTATGAAGTGAAAGTATTTAAGAAAGAGACGGAAAACTACAAGAAACACGTGTGCAAGGTAGAGGCTTTTCCCAGTCCCCCGGGCACTCCCCCACCACACAGCCCCTCCCTGCTCCCTCAGACAGCAGTGCTTGGCTCTGCCCTCACTGCCCTGGCAGAGCCGCTGGCAGGGGCTCTTTGCTGTCTGGTTGGGCTTCAGTGCTCTGGTACTGAACCCAGCTGGGGCAGGTGGCACCGGGACTCTCCCTACTCACCTGGCTGTGCCAAGGGCTGCCCGTGGCAGGGTGGGGCTCTTTGGGGTGTTGCTGCCCTGGCCATCACCTCTGACATCCCTGTTTCTGGGGCTGTTTCACAGGTTCTTTGCGAGGAGTTAGGTGGGATAAAGGCAGAAACTTGCCACATATCAGAGGACTTTAAGAAGTTCCAGGAGGCACCAATCTGTGCAGACCACTGTGGTTCTAAGGTCATGTTTCCTAAACACCCAAACACCCTCACCAGAGACTTGTCTCTGACCGTGCTTTCTCCTAGACCATGGAGATTTCCCAGCATCTCCAGGAGACTGAAAAGTTAAAGGCTGGCCAGCGTCACATGGCAGGGGAAATGAACAAGGTCCAGATGTCGCGGGACCAGGTGAACTGCTGCTGGGAGCAAGTTTTGGGTCTGAGACGGCAGCCTGTACCCTTTGCTCTGCTGGCTGGAGGCTCAGCACCCTTGGCCCTGCTCAGTGCATGTACTGTGCTGCCTGCAGAGCCCTGCCAGCCTGGCTGAGCCCGGCCCTGCCCTGTCTCCAGTGCTCCACAAACCGCAGCAGGGGTCAAGGGCTTGTGGGTCCCCATTGACCCTCCCAGAGGCTCACTGCTACCACTGCTCTCTCCTAGGACATGGCTCTCACCCAGGATCTCTGTGAGGAGGTTGACAAGTTAAAGACAACCAAATGGAAGAAGACATAAAGAAGCTTAAAGAGTCACTTGCCTTAGTGAGCTGTTGGGTCATGTAATCTTTGGGCTCTCATGGGGAACTTCAATGTGATTCCAAGAGCAGGTTTTGGGATCAGGCTCTCAGGACCGGGAGGAGGTCCCGGGCTCTGCCCATGCAACTATATAGCCCCCACTCTGCGACAACATGATGTCTGTGCCCTGACTCTACCGTCACGGACCTTTCCAGATGAAGAAGCTGGGGGAGGATCTTAAAAAGCTAAGGGAGGATTTTGCCAAGTGGAAAGAAGAGAGCAGAAAGGAGATCTCTCAGGATATTGAGTAAGGGGACAGGAGTGGGTTTCATACCCTGGGGGTCTGGCAGAATCCGTGTTTGTGGGCATGGGATGCCCAGCAGCACTGCAGAGGGAACCCTGCCCTTGCCCCCATCCCGCTGGCCAGGGCTTTGCAGCAGGAGACAAAGTCACCGCTGAAGAAGATGGGAGAGCATCAGGAGATGAAGAATGCCATGCTGGAGGAGCTGGTGACTGAGACAGCCAATCAGCTGAACGAGCAGGTGAGGTCCTGGGGGAGCACTCCCACCACTCCTGGCTCAGTCCTGTTGGAGGTCCATGCCACATCCTCATGCTGTCTTGTGCTTTGCTGTAATCATTTGGGAGACTCAAACTGCCCAAATTGGCCTGGATCAGTCAGCAGCATGGACAGAAATTAAAGCCTTGATGCAAACATCCTCTTGACATGGTGGGCTCATGGCCAATGGCTGAGCAATGTGGGTCTGCCCCTGTGGAGCAGCCAGACCGCCTTTGGTCAGCACCGTATGTTCTTTCATCCCGGGAGCAGGATCAGGAGCTGAGACAGGACATGGAAGCCAAGATTTTGGAGATCCAAACAGACTATGAGAAACTCAGCTTTGCCTCAAAGAGCATCCAAAAAGACTCTCAACAAAAGCAGAAAGATATCACGGTGTGTGGCTGAAACCCCTTTTGGGGTTTGGAGCATCTCCCAAGATGACTCCAGGCAGGGATCACAACGAATCTCCTACTGCCCTCCTCACAGCATTGTGCTGCTCCCAAGTGCCTTTCCTCGAGGTTTTTGGGAAGGGGGAGAGGGGTGTGCTCCTACATCCTGGGATGTGCCCCAACCTTGCTGTGGTGTCATGGGTTCCTTTCTGTGCTGAAAGATGCTGTCCCAGTTCCTGGAGAAGCTGCAGAAGGAGAAAGCAGATCAGCAGGACATGATGGCTGTCATGGACATGGTACAGTCTAAGGGGCCTCTATGCCAGCCCAGGGCTTCCCAGGCAGGGTGACAAATGCCCCTTGTCCCTTGGGGGCTGGGTGGCAGAAATTGTCCCCTTGGGAGGGGGAATTCCCTGAGCTCATGGGGTCCCTCACCCTTCACATGGCAGGACCAAGCTCACCAGGGTGATGGGGCACATGGGGCCACAGCAGCCTGAAAGGGGCATGATGGCCTGGAGGAAGCACTCCTCCCTCTGCCCCTCACACGCTGGCCCTGCCTGGCATTCCTCATCCCTTTCCCTGCCGCTCTCCTGCCGTTCCCCTCTGCTAGAAGGCGGACAAAGCTGCCTTGGACAGCAAAGTCGATTGCAGCCAGTTTGAAGAGAACATGGAGGAGCTGGATGAAAGGATGCAGGAGTTGCAGAGCCAGATTTCAGGCCAGGAGCAGCACTGGAACAATATGCAGCAGCAGTTCAGCAATGCAATTGAAGACAAGGTGAGGGGTATCTTGTCCCCACCATGAGGAACTGGCACCTTTGGGACTTGACAGCCTGCGGCAGCATCCCTCTGAGGATCCCCCTCCAGGCTTTTCCCTGGAGAGCTCCATGTCACATCCTGGAGCAGCTGGCTGAGGCTGTGCACCTGTTCACAGCTAAATTGCCTGGAGCTGAAGACTTTCTGTAAACACCTGGAGGACTCCTGGAACAGGAACATGGAGGAACTCGAGGATAGGCTGTTGCGTGAAAACGCCGCTGGGATTAAGAAGTGAGTGCAATGGAGATTCTGATGACTTTGGGAACAGAGATGGCAACTTCTCCTCCCAGGCAGGGCTGTCACACACTATGTCTTTGAGCTGGGCCGTGCCCTGCCCTCCTGGCCGAGCACACAGGGGGACTTTGGTGCCAGAGAGGGGCTGAAAGCGCTGCAGGGGCTGCTTGAGATGGTGGCATGGGTGCCTGTGCCCCTCACCTGGCATCAGCAGCACCTTGGGGATGGGGAGAAACAGGCTCAACAGCCCACGGTTCACCCTGCAATGGCCATGACCCTGTGCAGTGACCTGCCCAGCAGCTGACTGCTGCAGGGAGCTGCTGCCTGTGTGCTGCAGGCCTGTGGTCCCAGGAAGAGCTGGCGCTCTTCCCTTACCCTCCTTAGGCAGCTGCCAGTCCCTTTCACATGCCTGTCCTGTGACCGCATGCTCAGCGTGCAGGTTCCTGGCCAGTGAGTAGCACCCGTGCATCGGGGACAGCAGGGCTGGCATGGGGGGAGATGGGTGCCAGCGGTGACCCGCTGTGCTGGGCACAGGGGTGACAGTGTCTGCTTGGGAGGGGCTGATGTGGGGAGCCCCCTCTGCAGCCCTGCACATCAGCAGGGCCTGTGGGGGCTCATCCCAAGGGCTACAGGCAGCAAGATGCCATGGGCTACAATCCCATGGCTTTGGGGGTGCTGCCTCCAACAGGAACAGGTTTGTTGTCCCCTGCCACACACCTGTGACTCCTGCCCTCCCCAGGTACCCCAAAAAACTCCCATATTTGCAGCCGATGCCCCCTAGCAAGGAGCCACCGCCCAGCCAAAGGTAAGGGCTCTGAGGACACATTCCCCGTGCCTGGGGTGCAGGGTAGCCCTGACACAGCAAGGAGGGCTCTGCACCTGGGCTGGCGCAGAGGAGCCTGGGGGGACGGGGCAGGGTAGGGGAGCAGACGGCAGCTGTGGAGGGCCAGTGCTTGCCCCAGGGCTGGGGGCTTTTGCATTCCTTGCCTTGCACTGCCCCGTCTGGCCCACCTCTCTGTCCCAAGGTTGCTGAAAGCACATCAGATGAGCTGTGTCTGTTTTCAGTCTGAGCTCATGCTTGGTGGGGAGTTGTGTGCCTCCTGTGAAAGGAGTTCCCAAAACCAATCCCTGCAGCTGGGACAGCGCAGCTCCTGCCAGCTGGTGTCCTGTGCACAGGGACCTGCCATGGCCATGGCCAGCACACCTTGCTGTGGGGACAGAGCCAGCAGATCAAGCCTCGTGGGATGGGCTTGGGGCTCCTGCAGCAGGTGGACAGGAGCTGGCAGGGACATGCCCCTGCAAGCAGCACTGCTAGTGCCCTCCCTGGCACAGCAGGGTGATGCCCTGCATGCCACAGGGCTGGGCACTGAGCCTCCTCTGTCCCATCCCACAGGAGGCCGCTGGTCTGTGCCAGTGTCCCCCGTATGCCTCAGATCTCTGGGGACCATCAAAGCAGCAGTTCCATGATGCAGAACATCAAGGCTTCCCCACATACAACTGCACAGCTGCAGCGTCTCCTGGTACACCACAACAAGGTAGGTGTGATGAAGGTAGAGACACAGAATGGTGACTGAGGCTTTAAGCATTGCTGACTATCCAGGAGGAATCTGTGCCTTCAGTCCCCAGGGAGACCTGGGTTGGGAGGATTATTGGGGGGTGCTGGATTGGGCCCTGCATTGCAGCCAGCTGCCCTCTCCTCCTCAGCCTAGTGTGACCCTGCTGCACGGTGATGGACACATCTCGAGGGGCCGTAATGACCAGCATCGCACGGCGATCAGGACACAGGATGAGTCAGATACGGCCCTGTCAGGGTGAGGGGGTCAGTGACGACAGGGGGCTGATTATCTGCAGGGTGCTAGCTGGGGGATGAGTGGGGCTCTGTGTAGTGAGCTGGGTAATGTGGCATGGGTATTTTGTGTCTGGGGTAAGAAGGAAGGGGCAGAATGGAGCAGGAGGACTGGCACATGGGGCAACTGAGCTTGGAGCTGGAGTTACGTGGGAGAATGGCCATGCCCAGTGTGGGACAAGACCTTGAGTCCTGGTGTGGTGGGACCAGCACCTGTGGCGGCTCACCCTTGTCCTTCACTGCCCAGGCCCTGCCGCCTCAGGACAGCACCAGCCAGGCACAGCTCCTCGACAGGTCTCATGGGCCCCAGGGCTCGAGCAGCCTCTCCAGCCCCGCCAGACATCAACAGCCCCCGGCCAGCTGGAAAGGACTCAGCGCCCAATACTCAACCTGGGACATCTTGTCCGAAGCGAGAAACACCTGTGACAACTGTCATAAGGAACTTGACTTTTTACTTGTATATAATAACTAAGTTAGTTGTATATAGTTATTAGGTTAATAAAACCTGTTAAAATTACGGGCAGAGCCTTGTCTCACAGCCTGTCTCTCCCCGGGCTCCCTGGTGCTCCTTCAGCTCCTTCCCCCCTGCTGTGGGTCTGCCCCCGGGCTGAGCAGATCGAGCCCCGGGCCAGGCCCTGAGGCCGCTGCTGCTCCCGCGGCGCCTGCGGGGCAGCCCTGAGGCTCCGGGCCGGCTGTGGGAGCAGGAGCCGCGCTGCAGAGCCCGCGGCCCTCACGGGCTGCGAAGGCACGGGCAGATGGCCATGGGGCCCGGCTGACACTGCCGGCGCTGCTGCTCTCGGCTGCCGCCTGCAATCCTCACAGGCAGCCCTGACGCCGGCTCAGGAGCCGCTCGGAGCCGTGCCCGAAGGCTGGCCCCGACCCGCGGCCCCAAGGGCACTTGTCTCTTCATCTCTGCACTGCCACATTCCGAGCTCATTTGTCAGCTCCCTCCTCCCCTTCCTTTCTGCGTGGCAGTGTTAGGGGCCGGCCCAGTGGCTTTCCTCCCGCACAGCTGGCAGCCCCTTGCCCACAGCTCCCTGGCGGGAGCCAGAGCTGCTTTCCAGCTGGGCAGCCCCGCCGTGTCCCGCAGCCCGGGCCGGCTCTTGCCCGCCGCCGGCGAGGCCCAGCGGCTGGGCCCGGCCATCCCGGGCCAGAGCAGCTCCCTGGCCGGGGGAACACAGCCAGACATTGGGGAACACACAGCAACACAAAGGGGACACACGACGGGCACCGTTTCCCGTGTCCCCGTTGCCGCAGAGCAGCGCTGTGTGCGGGGCTGGCACAGACCCGGGCACAAAGGAATGTCTGTGCTGTCACCGGAGAAAGGACACAGCAGGGGTGCTGCTCACGGATGAGGGTGCTTGGGGCTGGGGGAGCTCTCCGACCTTCTCACACCTGCGGAGGTCGGGGCAGTCTCTGTCCCTCTCAGCCCTGGTGTGACCCCACCCAAACATCATCGGGGTCAGAGGGACAGAGACACCCGCAAACCCCCAGAACGGCAGAACCTGGGATTTGGTTTGGGGCTGAGGATTTAGGAAGGGGTTGGAATTGGGGCTGGGTTGGAGTTGGGGCTGAGATTTGGAGTAGAGCTGGGATTGGGGTTAAGGCTAGACATGGGATTGGCTTTGGGCTGGGGTTGGGTTGTGGTCTGGGGCTAGACAAGTTTGGAATTGGGATGTGATTAAATACAGAACTGTGAGTGTGTCTAAACGTGGAGTGAGATTGAGACCAGGATAAGGGTCAGGTTTGGGACTTAGCTCATCCAGAGCGGGACAGAGTGGATGTCACTGCCGGATGTCCGTGGCATCATCCCAGCCCTCCTCAGGCACCTCCAAACATGAGGGGCAGCTGGGTGCCCCAAGATCCAGGTGCTCCCATGCTGCCCCTCCATACCAGGCGAGCATTCCCTGAGGGCAGCCCTGACTGTGACCCTTAGGGCTCTGGGATCAGCCCTCACATCCCTGCGGGAGAAGCTGCAGACAGGATGAGAGATTTTCCCCCCCTCTTCCCTGTGGAAAGATGAAGCCCAGCTGCCCTTTCCTTCTGGTGCCTCCTCTCCTCAGCTGAGGATGTCAAACTTCCCAGGAGCAGGAAAATCCCCATTCCCTGTTTCCTTGTGGCTACAGATTGGAACACCCACTCAGAATTAAGGACTTTGTGAAAGCCCTGCAGAATGACACTGGGAGGAGATTTGTGAGAAAGGGAGGAAATTGTATTTCAATAGTAAATAAAAGGTGCAAAATTATTTCTTTCTGTCACATTTGTTTTCAGTCAGTTGCACTTCTGGTCCCAGGCCAGAGAAAAGGGTGGGGCTGGGGGCTGGGATAGGTGGGGGGCTGGGAAAAGGTTGCGTTGGTGCTCGATGAAGAGATGCAGGGGGGTCTGGGTTCTCAGGAATGGGGGTGCCAGGGGGGTCTCAGGGTCATGGGAATGAAGGGGGGGTGACAAGAACGTGGAGAGGTAGAAGGGAGTTCCAGGGGGTCCTTGAGCCCAGGAATGGGGAGTCCAGCGTTTCCCAAAAAGTGGGGACCAGAGTGGGGACACCCGGGATGTTCAGAAATGGGGACTTCAGGGGGTCTCTGGTTTTGCAGAAAGGTGTGCCTGGGAAAGGCAGGAATGGGAGACCAAGGCATTCCAGGTTGTCCTGGAGGCTGGAAGCCATGGGATGCCCGGGTAAAAGGGAGCAGCGGGTCCTGATGTCCAGAACAGGGGGATTCAGGGAGTCCCTGTGCAGGCTAAGGGGAGCAGGGGGGTCCCGGTGCTGGCAGTGGCGGTTCAGGGTCCCGGTGCCGGGGGTCCCACTCGCCCCTGGCCCCCCAGGAGCGCCCTCAGCCCCAGCGCTGGAGCCATCGCGCTGCTCCTCCTCACTGCCAGTGTGATCCCAGGATGATCCCAGTAGAACTGAGTCACCCAGGAGCTGCTCCCAGGATGATCCCAGTACAGCCCAGTCACTCCCAGTCCTGGCATCCCCCCAGGCCTCTCTGCGTTCCGACCTGTCCTGGCTCCATCCCCGCCCCTGCCGGGGGCTGCGAGGGCTGCGGGAGCGGAGGAGGACGAGGAGGAGGGAGGGAGGAAGAGGCGGAGCGGGGGAGGAGAGGGGGAGCCAGGCGGCTCCGGCGCTGCCTGAACTTGCAGCAGCCTCTTGTCCCCTCCTGTCAGGGAGTTGTGCAGAGCCAGAAGGTCCCCCCTGAGCTTCCTTTTCTCCCGGCTGAGCCCCCTTCCCTGCTGCCTCAGCCCCTCCTGCTGTTCCAGCCAGGGTCGGATACTAGTGCTGCAAAGAGCAATGTACAGACCTGGCATAGGTGCCTTTGTCACCACATTTTAACCTTTCATTAGTTACAAAAAGTCTCTTGGGAAGCCCCAAACTGCAGTCAGTCGCTGCAGTGCCAATCTCCTTTGCAAATCCCTGCGGCCCGGCCCGGCCCCGCCCGGCCCCGCCCGGCCCGGCCCGGCCCCGCACTCGGCGCCGCGGTTGCCCGGTAACCGCGCTCGGGCCCTCAGCTCCTGTGACAGCGGCGCGGCCTCAGCTGCCTGAGAGCGCGGCCCTGGCTGGGTGTGCGCAGCCTGGGCTCCTGCAGGCGGCTGCACCGGGCCATTCGCCGGGTGAATTGTCGGCGTAGAGAATTGCTAAAGGTGCAGAGCATTGGCCTCTGCGAAAAGCTCCGCAGTGTGCAGAACACTGGTGTCTGCTTTGGAGTCCTGAATTTCATTTGAAGGTAAAGACCGACTAAAGTTGAACTTTTTGGTTTTGTTTCATCTGTGCTCTGAAAGAGAATGCCAAAGGGAAATAGAGGATGTGATCATGCCAGTCTTCTGGCGCAGTAGTTCAGTGACATGTTGTGGTGGTTTGACCAGGAAGAAGTGGGAACATTTTCTAAAGATAGTAGTATATACATTTTTTTCCTATAGTAACTGCTTAAAGGTGAATGAGTTCTGTTCAAGTTTCAGTGGGTTTTTATCATCTGGGTTTTAAAATTTTTAGGGAGATACCTCTGTATTGAGGTGCAAACGAGACCATATGCCAAAGTCAATGGTCTGGATTTTATGGAACAGTAAATGTGAGGGAGAAAGAGATAGAAAGAAAAGAAAAAGTGGGAGGGGGATGGAGGTTGGGAAGGGGGGGAGGAGAAAGAGAGTGACAGAGAGAGATTTAGTAGAAAATATCACCATTCCATGGATCCCATTGGCCTACCGGTAAATCCTCTTCTGGTCTTCTCTGTGGTGAGGTCTGGCAAAATGTAAGACTCCAATGGATTAATGCAGATTGGGGCAAGGTGATACCTTGCCCAGGTACCTCCCAGGAGGGGGGCAAGTTGGACTCTGTCTCTTGCTACTTTCAAATAATATAAAATCTTTAGCACCCATATATCCTTTGAGTCTGCCATGAGTTGGGTTCTGGATTTTCAGATTTGCTGTGTTACTTTGCATGCCCTGCAGTTTTCTGGTGCGAGGCCTCAGGAATGGGTCTGGAGGCACTGTGGAGGTCTTTGCTGGGAGGTTTGTGTGCAAACCTGGCCTCAGCAGAAGAGTCTGTGGCTATGACTTCCCCAGCCTGAACCCAGACAGAGCTGATTTTCAGGACAGCTGCTGGGTTTGGCTTTGTTGTGGATAGGTTTTCTCCTCAGCCTTGTTTACTTCTCCCCAGACCTGAGCTAATGGGACAGTAGTGTCACCTTGATCTTGTCTCAAGTTCCCTTAGGCAGCTTAACTCACAGTGCCAAGTTCCAGTCAGGAGGCATTTTCAGGGAGGGGTGGGCTTGGGTGGTCGCAGCTTCTTTATAGAGTTTTGTCACAATGGGCAGAAAGTCCTTTATAATGATATTTAAGCCATTAGCCATAACATTCCAGTCTCTCATTAGTCTCTCAGCTGTGAGGAGCAGCTGAGAGAGCAAGGGTGCTTTAGCCTAAAGAAGAGGAGGCCCACTCTAGCTATTTTTGAGTAATATTTAAGCTACAGCTTTGTCTGTTCAAACTGTTATTACTGTTCAGATTTTTAGCTCCAGGTTTCAGTATGATCTAACTTTGAATTGCACAAGGTAGCCATAGAGTTCAAATAAAGTCCAACTGGACGCCTAACTATACTAGCTACTTACACCAAACAAGCACTTAGCTACTTTCAAGTAATGTAACATTTTTAGCACCAGAATATGCCCTGAATCTGCCATGAATTGGGTTGTGGATTTTCAGAGTTCCATTGTTGCTCCTTCCAGTTTTGTTGAGGCATTGTCGCTCACCTGCGACACCGTCCCTTGGAAATGGCGTCTGGATTGCCAAAGAAGACACCGAGACCTCGTCTTTTGTCCAGGGAAGGGCTGAAGCCTAATACTGTGAGTACCCCCTGGGGCTGTGTTAAGGCTGGCACTGCCCTGGTGTCCCTGCTCTCCCTGCCCCTGTTGTCCAGCAGTGCTGTGAAGCTGCAGAGCCCCTGCCCAGCCCTTTGTGCTGTGCTGCTGTTGCTGGGGCTGTCCTGGTGCAATAGGGAACACTGTGGGATGCTTCAGCTGTGTCTTGCCTGGCTGTGCCAGCAGAGCCAAGTGAAACCAATGTACAGCTGAAGGCCTGAGCATGTGTTCTGTCCCTTTTCCTGTGCCACAGGAATTCCTTCTGTCAGGCTGGGCACTCACCTGTGCTGCTCTGACCATCCTGCCCTTGGGCACCTGGGCATGCGGGGGCGGGGGGAAGCTCAAACTCTGCCCAAAGCCTTGAGAGCCACGGCTGGTCCCAGCTGGAAGAGCTTCCAAAGCAGCTGCTCTCTCCCAGCTCCTGTGTGGGCACAGATGCAGCCCTGCAGGCAGCGCTGGAGCCAGGGCCACAAAGGTCCCTTGCTGTCTGCAGCTCACTTGGCTGAAGATGCGCCACTGCTGAGGCTCTGTCAAGGAGATGCCTCTGTTTTCTTCTGTGGAGGGCTCTGTCAGCCCAGACAGAGAAAACAATCAACAGGGAGAACTAAAACCTAGAGACATTGCTGTGCACCTCACTCTTGGTACAGCGTTCCTTTCTTGCATCTCTTGGACTCATCCAGCAGCGATATCTCCTTGCTGTGAGTTCTGGGTGTTGTGCAGGGATGGAGTTCAGGCAGTTCTGAGAGCTCCTCCCCATTCTCTGGAAAGGTCACTGCCTCAATCCAATGAAACGTAAGAGGAAACAAATGCCCAAAGAGCAGAAATCCCCAACCGTGTCCCATCCAGTCATGGAGAAGCCAATGGGACAGAGCCATATGGCTGGAGTATGTGTGTTCCACTCTGTATTATTAATTCACTGATGCTAAGTATTCCAGGTGGAAACTCCCAGGGCTTCCAGGAATGTCCTAGTGGCTGTGATCACAAGTTATTCACCAGTGCCACTTGTTCAAGAAAAGCCTTTCTGAACAAGCACAACTCTGAGGCTCTAGCTGGTTTACTTTTGCCTTTCAGCTGCTTCCCTGTAAGTTCCAGAGGGAGAAGTTTCTCAGCAGGAAGAAGGAGGCCAGCACTGGGGGGAGTATTCTGCCCAGAATTGGCCCATTTCTAGACAGGAGTGAGACTCGCCCAAAGGTAGCCTTTTCCTGCTCTTTTCCTTTCTGTTTCACATGAAGTTTGAAGAGGGTGTGTGTTTGTGACAGGCTTGCCTCCAGCAAAATACCTCAGTGTCCAGGTCCTGCTGTCATTGCAAGGGGCTGGGAGTGGTGGACTGGGAGTCCTGATCTGCACTAAGCCAACACAAATACCCTCTGCTGAAGCTGCTGGGGTGTGCTGGAGTGCCGCTGCCATTGCTAAAACAATGGGAGGAAGGCTGGGGACACAGAGGCCCAAAATTGCCCTTTGCCACCATTCTGCTGAAGGAGCCACCTCTTGCTTTGGTGTGGTCACCATCAAATGCTCGGGGTCACAGGATTCCCTGCAGAGTGGCAGCGTTGGCCTTTGAAGGCCAAGGATCTGCAGGAATTCCTTCAGATTGAACACAACAAATTGCATTACTGCTTTGGGCTGGAACAATGTGTTGGACCTTGACGGGGTGTTAGATTTTGCAGGCTGCCAGATGTACAGGGGACTGGCCCTGGGCAGAGGGGAGTGGATGTGCTTTGTCTGGATCAGTGCCTATTCAGAGGTGTGTTTAAAGCTGCTTTTCTGGCAGGACTAGCTCGGTATAAAGCACAGTCCAAATGGGTAGGTGACTGAGGTGGGCTGTTGAGCAGGAAATTGGCAGCAAGAGACACGGAACACAATCCAGGTTAAGGATTGTCCTGGAGAGGAGCCTTGGGAACACCTCAGGAAAGGGCACAGCTAAGGGACAGTGTGCTGCAGCCACTCCCTTCAGCGGAATGTGTCTGCTGTGAAGTCACAGAGGGGGAGACCTGCTGCGTCTCTGCAGTGACAGCAGTGTGGCTGGAGAAGGCAGACAAAGCAGGGCAGAGTTTTCTCCAAGCAATGTCTCTGCTCCAGAAGCATTGCTCTTGTTGTGTCATTCCAGACGTGCCTCTACAATGGCATGAAATAAGATCGCAGTAATGACAAGAAAGCACCCATTTAAAGGCCATTGAAAAAGGAGATACCAACTCTACTTTTGCCCAAGTTGCTGAGAAAATAACTGAAACTTATCCTCATTCAGCATCCACCTTACTTGTCTTTTTATTTTCAGCTCCTTTGTCTTTTTATTTTTGCCTTTTCCTCTCTTTGGAACACACTAACTTTTAAATACAATGAAAAGGAACAAAATCATCAAAGCAAAAGAAAAGTGTTTCTTAGTAAGGATTCAGCTGAGCTGGGGATGTCTCCCTCCCTGAGAGCCAAGGGCACACACACACCCTCTGAGAAAATGGCAATCTTTGTATCCCCTTGGTACCCGGCTGGGGCGGTCCCTGTGCCCTTTGCCATTGGATGGGTACTCAGGAGCTTCCATTCTCTACTGAGCACCAACTTTTCTGTCCGCTCCCTTCTCGTCCTGCTTCCTTTTGGTCAGGTCTTCAACCCTGTCCCTCTATTTGTGACAATCAACAAACCAACCCGAACAAATGCAAACCACAAATAACACACAGAACCAACAAATTCCATTCTTTTGCTTAATAACCTTTTGGCTTCAGCCAAATGTCACCTCATCTCTCGCACCTCCTCTGGTCCTGTGCTCTTCTTACTGATGTCTAAGTTCTAGAGCAAAAAAGATATTTGCAGTTGTGTGGGCCTCGGTTTCCCTGTCTCAGAGTAAAAGACATCCCAAATCCTTTCCCATGGAGTCTCCTGTAAATTCATGGGTTTTACTTACTCCATGAGGGCTCAGTCAGTGCCCCAGAGCTCTGTGACCGCATGGGCACAGGGCTGTGTTTTAGGAAAGTGCTGCCTGGCATTCTGGAGAAAGAAACCTGGAGAAATCCATGCCAAAAGAGCAGCTTGGCTTGAGCCTGCTCTGGGGGGCCCAGCAGCTGTGGATGAGCTCAGAGCAGAGGTGGGTGAGCCACTGTTTGCCCGGTGTGGGCTGGGCCGACGTGCTCCCCCAGAGTCTGTACTTCACTGGGGATCAGTGGAAGATTCTCCTGCATGAACCTTCCTCACAGCAGCTGAAGCTCTCCCTGCTCTCTCTCCCCTCCAGCTGCCGTCAGCTGCCCCGAAACAGAGCTGGTTTGGGGTTTCCCCACCGGAGCTGGTATTTCAGAACTTCGTCGCTCGGGAGGTCTCTGAAATGGTGCTGTCTCTCATGAATAAGGACAAGGTAAGTGCTGGCATGCAGAGCTTTAACGCTGTGCTGGAAGAGGAGAGTGCTGTCATTCCCTCAGTGTAGAGCAAAGCAAGTTATGTGCTGCAGCACATGCAGAAGAAAATGTCTCAGCACCTTCTTCTGCAAGATGGTGGAAATCTTGCTGTGCTGGGAATTGTCCCCAGATTTTGGCCAGGCGTTGACGGTGTCTATCCCAAAGGAGTTTCCTTCTCTTGAAAGCTCTGGATTGACAGGAATGTTGAGGGCTGTACAGTTCTTACCTGCTCTCATGCTTTGCCTTGGGTCTATAGCAGACCCTGTGTGTCCTTGGTGAATCTTGGCTCCTGGTAGGAATCTCTGCCTCTCTCAGCCAGTTTGGCTCCCTTTGTGCAGCTCACAGGCAAAGCTCAGGGGCTGAGCCTTCTGCCCTTTATGCTGGAATCACTTCTCATTAATGGCATTGGCCCTGCAGGAACCGTGTTCTGCAAGAGCCCTGCAATCAGAGTGATGGAGCAGAAGCAGTGAGAGGCCTTTAGGTGCCACTTGAGGCTCCTGCTCAGCTTCATCCAGCTCTGCTCAGCTTTTCCAAAAGCAACCTGGTGCTCTGCTTTCCCTTTGCAGAAGCACAGCACATCCAAAGCCATGTGCTCCTGGAGGTTTCCACCTTCACCTGAAGAAATTGGGATTGTTTTGCAGTTTCCCAAGAGAGCTGAGAGGGAAAAAGTTGAAAAATGTCAGTTGTGTTCCACTGTAAAGAGGAAAACTTGAGACCATTTGAATTTCAGTCAGGGAAACATTTTCTCAAGTGAGGCTTGTGCCAAGAGTGGGCTGGTGGGAGGAGACAGGAGGGAGTCCAAATCATCTGGTTTAGACTTTTGGAGAGCATTTTGGTGCTCAGGGGTTGATGAGATCAGTGTGCTAGAAAATGCATGTGTGCTGTGCATGTGTACCCCAGAGGGCCGAACCTGGCCTGCTGGCTGCAGGCAGGAATGCCCAGCAGCCCAGCTTGCCTGCACAGGCAGCAGGAAGCCCTGGAGAGCCAAGATTGGCTTTGCATACTGGAACCACACTGTCAGTCAGTGCTGGTCCTGTTTCTCCAGGCAGAAAATGCCTCTGAAGCCCCATGGTCAATAGACACCGCCTGTCTGTGTTTCTGTCACTGTTGACAAGCTGGTTGCTCTCATGGTTTTATGATTCTTCCTTGCTGCTTTACTGCCCATTTAAATTCTCTTTGCCATCTCCTTGTTTTAGGGATTGTCTTGCTGTGTTCATTCCTTCTTTTGCTTTTCAGGTGTGCTTTTATTCCCAGTAAGACCACAGTGTTTGGTCTCCTGTCTTGCTGCTCTGCCTGCCTGACTGTATCCCCAGAAGGTCCCTACCCAAACCTGATCTGCTAGAAGGGAATTTCTTCCTTGCCCCACAGTAATGTGCTGGTTTGCTTTTAGGTAGCACATTCCCCGTCTGGAACATGACCACTTCATGGCTGTGTGCAGGCAGAAGCCAGCAGGTTTTTTGGCCTGTTGAATATGCAGGTGACTTGGTTCAGGTGCTGTGTCTCCATCCTGCTGGTGCTGACCTGCTCGGCCCTTCCTTCCCAGCAGGCACTGCCCTACTGCCCCTGGCCAAAATGCTGGAGCCAGAGAGAAGGGATTCAAGTTCAGCCTTGTGAATGATGTGCCTGTGCTTGCTCAGCTGGAAGTGCTTTGGAAAAGGGGCAGGGGAGGGATGTTAGCAGGGCATGTACAGGTCTCCTCTCGTCCTGTTTCCACAAGTGGCAAAATCATAATTTCATGTCTTTGCTGCAGTTTCTTCACGTGGTGAAGGTCTCCATGGAGAGCTCACCGTATTTCCAGCTGGTGAGCTCCAGCGATGCGTACCGTGCCGTGCCGCCGGGAGCCTCTGCCCCTGTGCGCATCCGCTTCACCCCCAGCAAGAACAAGGTGAGGCTGGAGGAGCCAAAGCACACAATGATCTCCACAGCCATTGTTTTCCCTGCACTCTGGCTCCAGCCCATTGCATGCTGTGAGCGTGGCTCCAGGTGTGGGCAGGCAGCCTGCAGCCAGTCACACCTTGGCACTGCTGGCAGGCACTGCAGCCAGGCCTGACAGGCTCTGCTTGCCCTCCCTGCACACTGCTGAGCATTGCCAAGGGAAGATGCACAGGAAACAGGATGAAAATGACAGAGGGCTGTTGATAGATGTTGGGCCATCTCTAGGTCCAGTGGAAGGGGTTTCATTCTGATGGAAAACACTAGAGGAACAAAGAGGTCAGAGAGCTTTCCTCCTTCCTGGACTGCCAACAGCTTCCCTGCCTTCCCCTGGGCTGGAGCACAGCCGGTGCTTTTTCACCCCCTCTGTTGTGCAGCCTGTCAGCTGTGCTGTCCCAGAGCACAAGTGAGCATGGCACAGCTGCAGGGCCAGGGCAGAGGATGTGCTGTGCCCGTGAGCCCGGCCTGGCACAGGCACACTGGGCCCTGGGTGCCCTTGGTCAGCAGGAGGTTGCTGAGCTGCAGGGCACTTGGACACCTGCCTGAAGGAGCTGGTGTAGGGCAGGTACAAGCTGCAGGCAGAGCTGTGAGCCCAGAGCCCGTGGCAGTGACACTGCTGGGGCTCTGTCTTCATGCCTGTCCCTGTGCTTGCTCTATCAGCTGGCACCCATTCTGTGCCAAAGGTGCTTTTGTGGGGAGGTTTGCACAGCAGTGCTGAGGCCCTGGCAAGTCTGATCTCAGTGCTGGGATCTGGAGGGTTCATGTTCTGATCTGGAGGCTTGTTCATACAGAAGGGTTGAGGGCATGGCATGGAAGGGAGGAAGCCTTGCAGGGAAACAAAGAGAGGCCCTTTCCAACAGCATCCTGCTACCTCTTAGCACTGTTCTTCTCCTGACTTGGTTGGACAGGCAAAGTTAGAGGGGAGTTGTGAGCCAACTGATGTTTCTGCACCAGGCCAGAGGTACAGGATGTCTTTGGGTGCAGCTGTTTTCTCCTCTTGCTTTTGCTGCTTAGAGTCAGTTGAACACTTTGTCCTATTCTCAGACAGTGGGAATATAGAAGCCTAAAGAGCAATGTCCTGTGTTCCCCAGCTCCATGTTGCTTAGAAGGGGCTTAGGAATTCTTTAACATCATTAAAGTTTAGAGTAGAAATGATGGTGGCCTAGGGCTGTTATCTGTATGACCCAAGTGACACAAGAGCTGAATGCCACTGAGACAGATTTTGCAAAGTGCGCAGGTGCCTTTAAAACGTGACATAGTAGTAGAACTTAGTGTTCATTTGAGGGTGCAATAGGTAAATTGATGCCCTTGAAGGGGTACAGGAAATGGTTTTTCTTCTGCCATGGGGATGGCACTAAATGTCCTGTTCTGAGGCAGTTTCTTTTCCTGCAGGATTATTGCCACGAGCTGGTGTGCCTCACTGCAAGGGAAAGGATCGTTGTGCCAATTCGGGCCATTGGTGCCCGAGCTGTGCTGGACTTCCCTACCCAGCTGGACTTCTCCAAGTGTCCAGTCAAGGTCAACACCCAGCAGACTCTGCTGGTGCGCAATGTCGGTGCCCGGGCAGCTCGGTACCAGCTGAGCACCCAGAGGTGAGGCAGCTCATCTGTCCCTGTGCAAACACCTTTGGGTGAGAGCGGAGTTGGGAAAGAGCTACAGAAGGAACCAAGCATCGGATCTGCTGCCCTGCAGCCTGGCTGGAAGTGAGCAGGATGGAAGGCATCTGCTCTTGCTTTCAGTGGCCTTGGAGCTTTCTGTGTCCCATATTTCCTGGAGGCTGCTGGAACATGTTGGGAGCTGGCTTGCACCCTGCTGAGCACAAGCAGCTTCTGAAATGCTTCCCCAGCACTGTCAGCCAAACAGAGCCATTCTCTGGGAGGCCACAGGCACGTGGCTTTGCAGTGGTCCTGGAGGGGACCTCTGGAAATCATCTGAGCAAAGGCACTGCTCAAAGCAAGAGCAGTGTCTGGGGGTTGCAAGGTGCCATTGGGAGAGATGGACCTGTCTTTAGATGCCACACAAGAAAACAAACATGTCAATGGACCTAGTTATAAAAGCAGAAGAAAACAACCTTTTAAAACCCCCTCCATACCTTATCTTTTCTGCCTGTCAGGTGCAGTAGTGATTCATTGAGAGGATGGATCTAACAGGATGAGAAGTGTCTTAAGGAGCAGCTCACAATTAACAGAGAAAAGCCCAAAATTTAGCTTTCCAGGCCCATCTCTTGACAGCGATTTTAATTTGGTTCTTACAGTGTTAGGGATGTCTCCTTCACAGCTTTTCTAGCTGTGGGCTCAGGGAACAGTTTAGTGGTGTTGGCTGAAATTCAGAGGAGTTAAGTTTAGCTGTGGAGCTTGTGTCTTTGGGTCTTGGGGAGCCAGGTGTGTGTGAGAGATGACTGCTACAGCAGGGACAGAGGAGTCTGGTGGGTAGAGCCCAGGGATGGAGGCGATGAGGGGGCTGATTTGCACTCAGTTTTTCAGTCCTGACAGCTGAGTCCTGAACTTGGCTGGACCCTCTTCTCCAGATTATTTGAAAAGAAGAAGACAACTTCTTTCTCAGGCAAGCCCTGAAGTCATCCCTGGAATGTTATTCCCATCCTGCCACCTGAAGGCAGGAGCATGTAAGATGGGGCAGGAGTGGGAAGGGAATGGAATGGAAGGTAGTGCTGAAGCCTGGCCAGGGATTCCCCTAACTGGCAGCTTCTCTATTGCGGTGAAATTTCTGGCCAAAGACTAAGAACAGAATGCTGTGCCTTGCCCCCAGCAGGCCCTGATCCCCCCAGCCCCAGCAGAGCTGCAGCAGTGATTGGCATCAGCCCCGGGGCAGATGCAGGAGCACAAGCACTGATCTGGCTCTGGGGCTGCTGGGGCCTTGTCTTTCCTCCCCTCCCTCCAAAGTCTCACGTCCAGCACATGAACATTGCTGGCCCAAGGCTTCTCCATCAGCCAGCAGTGATGTTCTCACCAGTGGCAATGGGAACAGGTCAGCCCATAATTACAGCAAGAGGTCCTTAATGAGCAGAACCTGAAGCAAGTTCATCAGCTGTTACTACTGACATGAACAAAGTTCAGCTTGCCAGATGTTCTCTTTGCTTTTGTGTGTGATGCATTCATCAGCAAAGTCCCCAGAACACATTTGATGTGACAGATTGACCAGCAACAAAGCACCAAGGCCAGGAACTTTGGTTTCCTCACTGGGGCTGTAGAAGGGCACAAAGCCCAGCAGCTGCTGGGCAGAAGCACATTTCCCCTGAGCTGTCCCTGAGCATCAAAGCACAGAGTCTTGTGTTTATCAGGCAAGAGCTGTTTACCTGGTGACTAAATCCTGATTGCTCCTGTTAAATCCAAAGTGCACCAACGCATCTGCATCATTATTTCCAACACATTGCACAGAGTTTCTGTGCTGGGCCAAGCAAACAGTTACCAGCCTGCATGACAGCCCAGAGTCCCAGACTGCATTGCTGGTAAACACACGGAAACCTCTGGTTCTGCCTCCTTGATGTGCTGCTGCTCATGGTGCTTCATTTAGCTGGGATTGGACCCTTCAGACTGTAAATGGCATCATCCTTTGGGGTTTCCATGTCACTGTATTGCTCTAATCTGTATTTGCACTCTTTCAGAGTTTTGATTGCTCCTTTTCTTAGAGCAGCTTTCATTGAAATGCTTATAAAAGTTGCCCTTTTTAGGCTAAATCACAATGTTTTCAAGGTAAAATAAACCAACAAAGCACACTGCAAATTCAACAGGAACTATTCCTTGGTCTTCAGGGAAAAGTTCCTTCTCCCTGTCTGATTCCTAGGCTGTAATCTCCCAGGACAGGGAGGGCCCTACCACTTGCATCTCTTGAGATGCGATTTATAGGCAGCAGGAAAAGAGAAATTCCTGAGGCAGACAGTGTCAAGTTGTGCATGCAAATAGCTCTGAACCCTCTCTGTGCTTTTCACAAACCATTCTCTGATGGGATTGCTGGCAGTGGGAGCCTTGAGGCTCATTGCAGAGAGCTGGATGCAGAGTATGGGGAGCTGAGGTCATTTTACCCCCAGGATCTTGTGAGGGCTGGATCTTGTCAGCAGTGGCTCAGTGGCTGTTTGTGATCCTGTCTGTTCTGTCTCTTGTGCTGCCTGTGCTTGGTTTGCTCCCTGCTTGGCCAAGGGAGCTGCAGTGCAGCAGGAATCTCATGGCCAGGTGTCCCCAGGCCTGACCCCTCTCTCTGTGTTGCAGTCCTTTCTCCGTGGTGCCGGCCACAGGAGCTCGGGGCGCTGGTGACACCGTGCAGGTGACAGTGGCATTTCACCCGCTGGCCAGCGGTGCCCATTGCGGCTCCCTGGCTGTGTGCTGCAGCTCAGGTGAGTGCTGGGCCCTGCAGGGCACAGGACAGTTCTGCACATGGCTCCCTGCTGTCCCATCCCCTGCATTGCCTCCAGAGGTGCCTCCCCTGTTCAGCCTTACCCCAAAGCAAACTGAGAACTCCTTGGTGTTTAGGGGCTTGAGAAAGGCAAAGCTTTTTGACTGCTGTTTTGCTGGGACTTGCTGAGTGGAGGAAGGAGGAACTCTGATTCTCCACTACCATGTGGCTATGCCTGGGTGAAGTTTTATTTGATTCCTGGGCAGTGCTGTAGGTGAGGTCTCCATCAGACTCTCTGCAATGCAATGGATTTCTTGCACACCTCTGTTCCATATGCTGCTTCTCCATTGGCTTGTCACAGGCCCTTTTTCTGTGTGGCCCTTACACATAGATGTAGTTTCTGCCTAACAACATTTTCAGGCCTTTAAGTTCCTTTTTTGTGACAAATCAAAACAATTTTTTCCCTGTCCCCATTTCCCAGGCTGTTCAAGCTGTTGCAAACCTCTCACATCTATCTCCCATTTGATTTCTAGACTGAGGGATCCCATTCAGTCTTAATGTAGAAACTGCTCTGTACTCACTGATCTTTCCTTTGTCCCTTTCTTATTTGATTTGCAATGCTCCAGCTTGGTTTTTCAGATCAGAACAGTATAAAATATTTAAAGACTGATGTGGCTGTGGGTTTGGGCAGGGAGATGATTTTCACGGTGGTCATTCTGTAGTGGTTTGTCACATTGCAGAGCCAGGCTGGTTGTGTTTCCTCACCTGTGTCCCCTCCTGCTGTGGGCTGTCACTTCACTTGTTCCTCTGGGCCTCCTTTTGCTGCCCACCTGCCCCCAGGCATATTTGCTGATCAGCAAGAAGGGATCCAAGGGATCAGGAGAGACAGGAGTCTCCTGGGATGCCCGGGGAGAGCCTGGGCAAGGCAGGACTGAGCAGGGCTCCTCAGCCCTGTCACCTGAAGGACTTGGATGCAGAAATCCTGGTGATCTGAGTGGGTCACCGGAGCACATGGAGCAATCTCCCTGTCCCTCCTGTCCCCTTGAGGCCAAATCTCTACAAACACCCTCAGAAATAAGGTGTTTTAGGAGGTGCCCAGGACATCCTCACGCTGTACACACAGAGCTGAAGGATGTGATGAATGGGGTGGTCCACAGAACTGCTCCTTCAGCGCAAAACTGGGACACTTTCTTCTGTGCCCTGTGCTTTGCTCTGTTCCTTGTGCTTCCATCAGCCAGTGAGCTGAGCAAAGACTCCCCTTTGCTTTGTTCCAGGTGAAGAAAGAATCCACACAAAGCTCCAGGGAGAAGCTGTAGATGTCAACGTTGGGCTGAGCACAAATTCCGTGGAGCTTGACAAGACTTTCACCACCACGTCAAGTCACAGAACCCTGTTCATTGAAAACAGGAGTAACATCACAGCCCACTTCCAGTGGAAGGCTTTTGCTACTGAGGAAGAAGAGAATGAAGAGGAGGTTGGTTTGAAAGATGCATTTCAGTGAGATACAGGCCCAAGACTGAAACTAACGTGTGGCCTCAGGGGATGTTGGTGCTTTTGAATGGTTTAGGCCAAGTAAACCATGCCTGGCACTGGGGTGTGTGTCCCTGGGCTTCAGGAGCCCAGCACTCAGCATTCCAGGTCATTTATACTCCAACCAGGGATGGCATTTTGGGAAGGAAAGGTTGATTGTGATGACTGGATTTCCTCACGTTCTAATTGGGCTCTTGTCTCTCTAATCTTCTTTTTACATGACCTGGCAACATCCTTAGACATTTCCTGAGTTGCCAGTCCCTCTTTCCAAAGGTGATACACCCTCTTTTTTCCCTTTAGTTCCTTCAAAAGCTCCTTGCCCATGCAGGCTGGTAGTGTGTCCCTGTGCTGCTGTTAGAGAGGTTTTGAGCTCTCAGAGCAGAGAGGATTTTTTGTGAGAGAAGATAGTGCAGGATCCTTTCCCTCTCAGGACATTCTAGTGCCGTGCACTGGGATGGGATCCAAAAAGCTCTGGCTCATGAAAAGGTCTCTCCAGGAGTTTGCTGTCTCCCTCCTGCACAACAAAGTTCCTTTCCCTCTCAGAGCCTCTGTTTTCATGCATATTGCATATAAAAACTTGAATGTCCCTGAAGGGATTTGGTGCCTGAATTCATCAATTTCCTGTGGAAGTGCTCTGGGATGCTCTTGTGAAAGGCAGAGTAGGGAACCGGGTAGGTCCAAAATGGAAGAAACAAAGAGTGATGCTGGCAACACGTAGCTGCAAGCCAGCTTTGTCTCCCCTTGCCAGGGAAATGCTGCAGTGGGTGCTCTGTGATCTTTCTGTGCCCCCCTGAGCAGCTCAGTGGGAGGAAAAGCCACTAGAAATGGCTGGTTGATTCTCCCTCAGCTGTGGCAGAGGCTTTGAGGCAGGAGGCTCTCTGGAGGGATGCTGGCTTTGGAAACCTCTGCTGAGCTTGCAAGTGTGGAGTGAAACTCCCTGCTGGGCCAGGGAACAGCAAGTTGTCCTCTGATCCCTGTGGGACCCTCGTGGCTTGGGCTCAGCCTTTGCTGGGGAGCTGCTGCTGCTCCTCCTCAAGTGCTTTGCTCTCCTGCGCTCACACTTCTCTCTGCAAATCTGTGGCTCATGAAACCATCTGCTGGCCTTGTCTCTCCCTGGGGCTGCAGGCAGTGTTTTCTGCGGCTGCCGAAAGAGGTGTCCCAGGAAAAGTTCCCAGAGGAGAAAGAAATGGAGAAGGTGAAGGGCTTATGTGGAGATCACGGTGCCCTCCTGAGCAGCATGGTCCAGGAGAAGATGGCAAAGGTGCAAGAAGACCCCATGCTGTTCTCTGATGACATTTTTTTCATTGAGCCAATGGTAAGTGATAGCTGAGAACATTCTCTTCCTCCTTCTTCTCCTCCTCCTCCCATCCACCCTACTCCCTATACCCACCCCTTCCCCGGCTGCGGTCACTGGGCAGATCCTCAGCTGGCTCCATGTGCTGGCAGGGAGGACATGGAGTTTCTGGTGAGGCTGCAGGGCTCGCTGCTGAAAGCATTTGTGCCCTGCAGGCTCCAGGCAGGGCTGGGAGCCTGACAAAGCCCAGCTCTGCTGCCAGGCTCGAGCTCAGGGCACTGCCTGCATGTCCTTGCAGTGTCCCAGGGAGTAGTTCTTGTAGGCAGGGCCTCCCCTGACACGTGGGGCTCAGCAGAGGCTGTTGGAGCACTACCAGCTCACACACTGACCTGAAGCTTGCAATTGTTCCCTGGCAAAAGGAGGCCAAATTCAGCCCACGGTTAATGACAGAAATCCCAATCCCCTCCTGTAACCATGCCGTGCACTATTTCTGAGTGTCCCTTCCAGTGTCATCTGTGAGCCTGGACACCAGGGTGGAAGGTTGAAATGGGCCTTTGGAGTTGTCCTGCACACAGGGACAGAAAACCTTTTCCTTTTCTGGTGATGCAAGCAAACTGCCACATGCTCCCATCGACCAGAGCCTTGATTCTGAGTACTGGCATTGTGAGAGATGATGAATGCCTGGTGTCTGCACAGTGCAACATCCCTTCTCATCTTGGAGTAAACCCTAGAAAAATCCCAACCTCTGCTTTCTTTCAGTACAGGTTAAACTAATATTTTTATTTCCAAGGAAGGGGATCATGTTCTCTTCTTGGTTACAGCTATGGCCCATCTAAGGCCAAGAGCCAGCAGGGCACAGTGGCAGTTGCATCCCACTGTAGCTGACAGCAGCATGATGTGCCCAAGAGCTTGTGTCAGAGCAGCAGGAATATTGTGGAGAGTGGGAGCTGATCAGCTGAGCATTGAGAGCTGTGTTGGGCTGGGTTTGGAGTGTTTCCTTGGCTCCTTGTGTTGTTCACTCATCACTGATGCTCTAAACAAAGGCTTACGGGAGGGTGGTGAAAACAAGAATGTGAAGTTTGCAGACCAATCTTTTGCTGTCTCTTTCTGCTGCAGGAGGGAGAAATCGGGCTGAATTGTTCAGCTGAAATCAAGGTGACCTTCAAACCCCTGGAAGCACTGGAGTATGGAAGTGTGGCTTACTGCAGCATCTCAGGTGCAGCTCCTTTGCCCTGCCTCTCTCCCCCTCAGTGAAGCCATGGTGCCAGCCTGAGCCCACTGGGCTCCCATGGAAGTGCTGGGAAGAGTCCCTGGTCAGCAGGGCAGTGCTGGCACATCCCCCCTGGCCCTGCAGCTCCCAGGGAGTCTCCCGTGCCAGGCCAGGGCTCAGAATGCTGTGTGTGCCTGAGTGATCCCAGAGCAGCCCAGGCAGTGCAGGGAGAGGTTTTCATGCCGTGGCTTTGCCAGCATTCCCTCAAAGGCCAGAGAGCTCCAGAGCAGAACAGCTTCAGTGAACAAGCACTCAGCCCCTGCAGGCCCCTGGCCTCCAGGATGGCTCCATTTGCCATGGATCCATCATCAGGTGGTAGGAGCTGAGTTAGAAATGGGCTCCCTGAGCCTGGACCACCTCCCAGTGCCCAGACAGCAGCAGAGCAGAGGGGGCTGAGCCCGGGCTGTTGGTAGAGGGAGCAGCCTTGGCCAGCAGCTGCTTCTCTCCCTATGTGGCAGTTGTCACCTTGCAGCTCTCAGTCTGTGGAAATAGAACACAGTGCTGAGTGTCACAAGGGGAGCACTTGGGCAACAAAGTCCTGTGCTCCTGGGCCAGGGAGTTTGGGAATTGCCAAACCCTGTTGGAGCTTTGTGCCTGCACTGAATGGATTTCAAAGCTCCTCTAGGTGCATGGGAAGGAAACCACAGAATCACAGTATGGTAAGGATGGAATGGACCTTAGAGATCATCTAGTCCCAAGGCCCCTACCATGGGCAGGAACACCTCCCCCTAGAGCAGAGAGCTCCAAGCCCCATCCAGCCTGGCTTGGAACACTTGCAGGGCTGGAACCTCCACAACATCCCTGGGGAACCTGCTCCAGTGCCCCACCACCCTCACAGGGAAAATTTCTTCCGTAATATCTCACCTAAATCTCCTTTCTCTCCATTTCTACCCATACCTCCATGGCCTGTCACTACAGGAACCAGAGATGTTTTAAACTCAGCAAACTGGTGGCTCAAATTGGAAAGCAGCCCAGGGAATGGGTTAGAAATTGCAAGTCAGCCTCCGGGGATATGTCCTGAGGGAAAAAAGGGTCCATACCTTCTCCTGCAGCATCAGGAGCTGGTTGCATCCAGCTCAGTGTCGGGGACTAGCACTGAGGCAGCCTGGAAAATACAGTGGAGCAGAGGGAATGATTGTACTGCAATGGACATCTCTACCCAGGCTGTGACAGCAGTCTGCCCCTGCAGCTCAGAGGGGAAGGCCAAGGACCCTTGGTTGAACTCAGCTCTCCTACTCTGAACCTTGGGAATGTTTTCGTCAACACCCCCTATGTCTATGAGGTGAGCAGCAGGGCTTGGATGGATCCTGATGGCTCCTGAGGCAGCAGCAAGCCTGGTGCACCTGTGGAATTGCTGCCAACCTGGGCAGCTGTGAGCAGGGAATATTTGATGGACTGCTCAAATCTGGGGGGACACAAAGGTGTGTCAGTTGTTCCTGAAGCCCCAATCCCTGCTTTTGGGCAGCCTTCCTTAGGGATCAGCTGGGCGGCTTCCTGCAAAACAACTCCTTGGCACATGAAACCAAGCCTGGGTCAAAAAGCTGCATGTTCAGAGGCTTTTGTGGCAGTGCCAGGCACAAGGCAGCTTTGGACTGGGCTCTGCGGAAGCAGCTGCACCAAACTGGCTGCCTTTGAGCTTCAGCCCACTGCCAACAGCTGCCAGCCAAGTGTCTTCTGCTTATTGCTGCAATCACAGGAAATCCTTGGGAGTTCTCTCCCTTGCTGACCAGTCCCTCACCACACTTCAGCCTTGGTGCATCTCTGGCTCTAGAAAGAGAAAAGTGTTCCTGGGAATAAAGCAAAGCGTTTTTCTACCTATTTGTTTCCCCCCCAGTAAAGTCAAGCTTGCAAAACTTCATGAGGCACTGCATCCTGGCAGACACTTTCAAAATCTTGACTGTGGATGGGAAAGACACGCTGAGATTTCTTACAAACGATGGTGCTGTCTGTACGTTTTGATGCTGATGCCTCATTCTGAATGTATTGTTTTCATGGTCTGGGAAAAGGTGAATGAGCAGATGGTGCTGTTGGAGCTGTGCTCACTGGGGCAGCAGCAGCTCTGGGGTGATTCCCTAGGCAGCTGCAATCAGCCCACGTTGCTCTCAGCGCCAGCTCTCAATGCGCTTGGTGCTGCTGAGCAGAGGGGCACTGCTCTGTGTCCATGGGATAAGCCCAGGGTGACTGCAGTTCTGTGGAGTTGCCACTGCTCTGCATAAAAACCAAAGGCAGAAGTTGTCCTGTTGAATCTTTGGACTTGGGCCATTCAGCAGCACAAAGCATCTTCTGCCTTTTCTGGGTGTTCATTGCATCATTAGACAATAACACACAAGAAGGGGAGATTCCACACGTATTTCCATTTTCCTCTCTTGCTGCTGCAGGTGAAACTGATGAACCAAGGAGCTATTGATGCTCCCTTCACCTGTCTCCCTTCAGCCACCAACCTGGGTTTGTGTTTCAAGTTTGCCCCCGAGGAAGGCATCATTGCAGCAGGTGGGAGCCAGGCTGTGCAGATCTCCTTCAGTGCCACCGTGCTGGGGAGCTTTGAGGAGGAGTTCCAGTTCAGTGTGGCTGGATCTCCTACGCCTGCCATCCTGACCATCAAGTAAGGACTCTGGGAGCTGGGTGGGCACATCTGTAGCTGTCTCTGGGACATCCCCCACCTACCTCCTTTTGGGGTGGAGCAGAGGAGAAAGGTGTTTCCTGAGGTCTGAATCTCTGCTCTGCTGCTGGCATTGCTTTAGTGTCAGGCTGCCTCCTACCCTGTGTGGTGGCTGGGAGCTGGAATGACTCCTCCCTGCAGGGATCTCCCTGTGCCTTGGGCCATGGAAGGCAGTGGGATGGATCAGCTTTGGGCAGCAGCTGCTCTGGGATGTCCCACCTGAACACCCAGCAAGGCCCCCAGGGCTTTGCAGATGGGCCAGCCTGGCTGATTCTGCAGCAGCAGCAGTGTTTGTAAAAGCTTGTGTGAATAATCCCTGCCAGATGGGCAGCAGCAGCCTCAGCTCACCTCTCATGGCCATGCTGTGGGGCACAAGCTGTGCTCCCAGCTCCTGTGCACAGAGGGCTCTGGTGCCTCCTTTGCACAGCCAGCAAAGCGCTGATGTGGGAGTCAGGAACTGTGCCAAGGACTTGGGCACCATCCCATGGGCTGGTGCCATGGCAAGAGACAATCCTGGCCCAGCCACAGGGAGAAGGGCGGATCATAGGGGAGGCAGAGCTCAGTGCTCAGCACCACAGCAGCGTGAGGCCTTGTCCCTGCCAGCCTGAGGCATGTGCTGCAGGATAATGGAGTGGAAGCAGGAGAGCTGATGCTGGCTGCTCTGCAGCTTTGGAGCTGGGCTGCTGCTCTTGGGCAGCACTGGCTCAAGGCAGTGAAGAAATGAAAGCAATCAGCACTGGATGATACCAATGAGATAAGGGAGATGGGTAAAGAAGAACAAGGAAGTTATTCCTTAGCAAGAGAAAAGTGGTGAGCAGGTCTGCCCATAGTGCAGAAGCAAATCTGCTGGCTTTGTTTTTGGAGGAAAAGTGCTGCTTTTTTCATTTGGAAATCAAGAGGGAACCTTTCACCATCAAATAATTGATTCTCCTCTGTCCCTCCCCCAAAATGGCCATGGGGTGTTTGTGCATAAGCAGCTTTCTCCTTGAGCAGGGGCAGGTGTGTCTTGTTGAGATGTGCAGAGCAGAGCCAGGGGCAGTCCTGTGAGTACAATAGAGGACACAGTTCACTGGTTCTTGATTTTGACCCAAAAGGCAGAGTGGGCACTGATTGGCATCAACCATGAAATCAACTGGTGAATGTTGTGCAGCTTCAAGTGCTGATTTCAGTGGATGTTGGTGGCTTTTGGAGTGTGTCTGCTGAGTTCAAGGGCAGGTGAGGTTCTGTGCTAGATTCAGGACAGCCAAGTTTGCTTGTTGAAGCTCTTGCTCTTGGCTGTGCCAGCTGGTGCACTGCTGACAAGCTGGTCCTTTCCTCTAGGATTCATCTGTGCCCTGGGTAGAACTGTTGCTGCTCTTTTCAGAGGATGTTTGGGAATGCCCTGGATTCATATCTCAGAACAGTGTCTGTAATGATTGTGTGGGTCAAACTCTCTTGAGAAAGCTCCTCCATGGGAACAGCAGTTGCAGCTCAGAAGGAGCAAAGCAAGGAAGCTGTGGCTGGAAGGGCTGCTTACAGAAGTTAGTGGGGACACCTTGATGTCCATGCCATTGCAGATGGGGAAACTGAGGCACAGAGCCAGGTCTGGGTGTGTGTTCAGGGTCCTTCATGGGACCCCCAGCAACCCAGGGGCTTCTCCTGCCTGCCCTGTGCCCAGAGCCCATCAGGGGCTGTTGGCTGCTGCCCCTTGGCTTGAGCTGCCTCCTGTGCCCAGGGCCCTGTGCTGAGCACACGGGGCTGTGTTGGTTGGAAACCCAGGGTGCCCTGAGCGCGGGTTTTGTGCCCCCGAGCCACGACAGCCGGACCTTTGCAATGCCTTTAACCGAGCCATTGCCTGCTCTGTCCTCGGCCTGCTGGGGCAGCGTCACTGCACCGAGTTTACACTTCGACCTCGCTGAGCTCGACTTCGGGGACATCTCCTTTGGTGAGTGTTCCCTGGGCTGGGACACAGCCTCAGGGATGTGTGCCTTCCAACAGAAAAGCATCCCTCACTCCTGCTCTGCCCCAGCAGCCTCTTCAGGCTGTGAACTGCAGGGCTGCTGCTGCTGCTGCTGCCTCAGGGAGCATTTTGCCATTGTGAGATCCAGTGGAAGCAAGGACTAGAAAGGCAGAATTTTCTGGTGTCTCTGTGCTGCTTTAAAAGACAGATGTCTGCCAAGGAAGGTGGGAATCTTGCTGCAATGGAAAGATGAGCCCCTCCCTCCAAATGATTATCCCTTTGAAATGACAGGGCTTCCAGGCAAAAGTGTGGGAAAAGGAATAACAGTTCTTTGCTAGACTGTCTCAGGAGAGCACAGACAAGAAGGCAAGGACAGACATTTCCCAGATGCCAAGTCCTGTTTTTCCCCTTTGGTGGAGGTGTGGTGACAGCAGGAGGAGCCGTGGGCTCTGGCAGGGCAGGGATCCCCCCCAGCCGGTGCGGGAAGGGAAGGGAAGGAGGAAATGCTCCTTTTGCAAAGCCCCAGAGGGCAGGGGGATGCGGGCAGTGCCCAGCAGCAGCAGCAGCAGTGGGGCAGGCAGGCAGGGTCGGTGCCAGCGCTGAGCTGCAGCCAGGGCAGCCCCGGGCCAAGCACAAACCTCCCGCAGCAGCAGCGGCCGAGCTGCGACCCCTGAGCGGGAGGAAGGGAAGCTCCGCTCCCTGCCCAGCCTCAGCTCCCACTGCACAGCCGCCCACGGCATCATGCCACAACTCCCAAAAACCCCCAAGGGAAAAGCCCAGCCCAGGGCCAAAACCACCCAAAACCCCCCAGAACCCCTGTCCCCCTTCCCAGACCAAGGGCAACGTTCGCTGCCAAGCCTAAAGCCAGAACAATGAAGTTCATGAACTTCTGAAGGAAACTCATTGCCTTTCTTGAGCTGCTTCTTCCCCAGCCTGCATCACCACGGAGGCGCTTGTCAAGTTGCCTTTGGAAGGAATGAAACACGAAAGGAAAGAGATGGAAATATGGTTCTGAAGCAGGAGATTGATCCTGCTGAATCCATTTTCATTCCTAAGGGCTCTTCGGCTGAAGGCAGCTGTTGTATTTTTGCTTCTTTGTAACTGTTGACTGTTGTCTGCATGTGCTAGCCTCAGTCTGGTTGGAGGTTTTGACATCTGGGTTTGTCCTTTTTGTGCCTCTCTTGCCTCCCTGCTGGAGTCCCTGCTGGAGTCCCTGCTGGAGCTGGCAGTGGTCACTTGGATGGGCACAGAGAAGCTCTGGGCTGCAGCTGCAGTTGTTTTTCCTCCCCATCTGTGTCCCAGTGACTCCTGGTGAGCAGGCCTGGGGAGAAGTCTCCTCCCCACAGAGCTGGCCAGCCCAGCCAGATGTGCAGTGCACAGCAGGCTGTGGCTGCTCTGCGCGCTCTGCAGGACATCCCCACCATGAGTGGCTGTATCTCTGGCTTTGCAGGATGGAAAGCAAATCTCAGAGCCAAAGTGGGGTAAACCCTTGCAGGCAGCACTCTCAGTGAGCAGCACGGCTGTGATGTCCCTGTTTGTGGGCTGAGGTGGGACCTGGTTCCTGATTGCTAATCTCAAAGCAAGGCTCGGCTGTGCCCCCAGCTGAGAGGGCTCTGAGCTGTCACGTGCTCAGTCTGTTTGGCCCAAAGCAAGAGATGCCTTAAGGATCCTGCAGAGAGAAGCTGCATTAGGGTGCTTTGCCTCACGTTCTAGTTCCTGATTCCATCCTCACTTTCTTTTGCTGTAGCTTCTTCTCACTGACAACTCACTCTTTATATGTCTTGAAAAAGGTGGGAGTGTTGGCAGGCTGAGCAGGGAATTGGGCAGCTTGAATTCTCAGAGTAAACGCTGGGTCTGGGTGCACACTCATCACTGAGAGAGAACTGATGCTGGTTTGGGGCAGGTGAGGGAGCTTGGCCCCATCACAAAGAGAGAAGCTTGCAGTGTTCAGCAGGGCTAGGAGTGGGCATTTTCAAGGCTGCAGTCTGGAATCTGTGTCAAAGGGAGCTAAGTGACGATTAATTCCTCACGCGGCTTCTGGGTGAGCTGTAGTTCAGATCATAAAGAGCTCAACTCCAATGCCACTTTGATCCTGCCAGGATCTTGCCCCCAGGATCATGGCCTGCTGGGGGCCTGAATGGATATTTGTGTCCTTGCCCAGGCTTTCCCTACTCGCAGCGCTGCCGCCTCACCAACAGCTCCGTGGTGCCCCTGACGTTCCAGCTCCGCATGTCGGACGATGGCACGCAGCCAGCTGTGGACAGCGTGGATCAGATCCACAGGGACACCGACCCGGCCTGGAGCAAGGGAATCCATTTCCATGTGGAGCCCAGGGAGTTCACCCTGAATCCCAGCCAAGGCACCATCCTCCCCCAGGGACACCAGGACATCGAGGTATGGCAAGAGCCCAGCCACAGCCGCTGCAGCACCAGGGCTGGAGCTGCACTGCAGGGTGGGAGGGCTTTAGCTCTGGTGCCAGCTTGGAGCATCCTGGCACGGAGAGATCTGCACTGCTGGGAGGCCTCTGCTGGCTGGCTTAGTCAGGATGTTCCTCAAGGAGCACTGTTTGCTTTCCAAAATCATATGCCTGAGCTCACAGACCTTATGGTCAAGGCCTGAAGCCATTTTCGTGTTTTTGAGAGCAATTGATTTGATTGCAACGGGGCAGAGCAAGGATGAGGGCAGAAGGTGGCTGTTAGAGAGATGTCATTGTATCAAGCAGTGAGCTTTTCTTCGTGGTGTCATTTCCCCCCTCCTGGGCAGCAGAATGATTTGTGTTCACTGCAGGAAGCTCCAGTGGAGACAAAAAACTCTGCAGCCATGTGTAGCGGTTCAAATTTATTGTATTGATTCCTTGTTAAGTGGTTTGTTCTGTTGTACCCCGTGTTCTCCCTGAGTTGGTTTACCCCTGGGTTTTACCCTCCCTCAAAGCTGTCCCATATGCCATTCCCTGCCCCTTGTTCCAGCTCTTTCCCTGCCTGTCAAACCCAGCCCCTTTTGTTCCCCAACCTTCTTTGCCAATTTAACCTGGAGCCAATCCCTGTCTGCAATGCCCCTTTGGAATTCCCCTATTCCTGGAGGCCCTGTTGGCCCAAGTGAGCCATCCTCCCCACCCTCCTACCCAAAGTGGCCCCAGACACTTGATGTAATCCCCTCAGTGCTCCCCTGAGGATTCCCTTTTGGCTTGCTGTTTGTATTCACCCCCTGATTTGTATCTGTACAAAAGCCCTTGCACGGGAGTGTCCAGGGCTCTTTTGGCTTTGACCCTTTTGCTTGGAATAAACCCTTCCTTGTGGAACTTCAAGACAGAGATCCTCCTCCTTTCTCCTCTGCCTGGTCCCGTTGGTGGCTTGTCTGTTGCGGCGTAGAGCAAGAGGCTCTGAGGGTTCTGCCTGTGGTCAATGCCCAGCCTGGGGCAGTTCTGAGGGTTCTGCCTGTGGTCAATGCCCACCCTGGGGCAGTTCTGAGGGTTCTGCCTCTGGTCAGTGCTCACCCTGGGGCAGTTCTGAGGGTTCTGCCTCTGGTCAATGCCCACCCTGGGGCAGTTCTGAGGGTTCTGCCTCTGGTCAATGCCCAGCCTGGGGCATTTCTGACGCTTCTGCCTCTGGTCAATGCCCAGCCCGGGGCAGTTCCCCACTCCTGGCGTGGGGCCGGAGTTCTCATAGCCAGCCCAGGGTCAGGGTCCAAGGGCAGCCGTGAACTGCCCAGCACCTGCTGGGCCACACTTTGCCCTCAGCCTCCTGCTGTAAAGCTGAACTCGTTGTGGTCAAGTCAGATTTCCTCTGCAGGGATGTCTTTGTAGTCAGATGAGAAATTGGCCCCTTAATTTGAATGCAGTGTTGCATGGAGCTGTAGTCTAATGTTTTAACATAGCTGACCTGACGTAGGAAGGGGACCAGGACACCAGGTGGTTCATCACAGGTCCAGTTTATTGAAGAAAGCTTCAAACACTTATACAGCAAATAATAAGCTTATGAATATTCTGTAAGCCAAGCAATCTATTGGTTAAACTATACCATTAACTCTTCCTCATTCCTTAGGGGTTACATCTCTCTTTTCTCATGTCTCTTTCACTATTTGTTATCCTACTACAGCTAGGCCCAAGGACACACTATCTCACAGGTGCAGGACTTGGAATTAGCCACGGTCTTGTACTTTTCCATTCTCTAGTCTCCTAAATTTCCCAACACTGACCTGTGCCCTTATAGCAAAGTGTGTTTAACAAATCTGGTATTGCCAGAAGGCTTTTGTTACTCTGAGACTGTGCTCTACACATGGAGCAGCAGAAGAATGAAGGGCAAATCCTCCCTCAGGAACTGGAGGTTATCACCCGTGGGTAATGAGCTTTTGTAAGGAAGCATTGACTGTTCTTCTCTTCCACCAGGTGACCCTGTGCTCCAACACGGTGATGGAGTTCTACCGGAGATTGCTGGTGGACCTGGAGGGTATTGGCAAGGGAGTGGCATCCCTGATCATCACATCCAGGTACCAGCCCTTGCCTGGCCTCCCCCAGGCACTGCCTTGCCCAGGCTGTTCTGGCTGCAGCTGCCAAGGAGAAGTGCTGCTGAATGTCCTCATGTTGTGCCAGCTGGACATGAGAACAGCAGTGCTTGGGCAGCAGCCCGTGGTGAAAAGCACGTTTGCTCACAGCCCAGCACGGTCCTGGCCCTCTTCTAAAGGCACCAGGAATGATATCATTGATTGGCCTTGTTTTTGGTGCTTGAGGTGGAACAAATTTCCTGAGGGCCTCCTCTCCTTCAGGCTGCAAGAGGTGGAGTTGTGCTGGCTGTGAGCTCCGTGCACTGGTTTGGGCCACACCAAGCAGCTGCTGGCTCTGTCTCTGTCCATGAGGGCACATGGCAGGGGGGAAGTGGCTCCCAGCAAGAGTGGGGAGGGCAAGGTGTGACAAGGGGAAAGCAGCCCGTGATGTGGCAGGTCAGCTCCACTTTGTGTCCTTCCCTCTGCTTCCCATTTTGAGCTTTAATGTTGTCAGAGTTGAGAGCAAAAGTCGTTGTTGCTGCAGCAGAATTCCATGCTGCTGTGCTGCTGTGGGTGTCAGTGTGATGCCCAGAGGGATGCAGCTCCCTGGTGCTGTTCCCTGTGCCAGGCAGAGCCATCCAGGCAGTGCCTGGGCTGCCACTGTGTACAGCAGGTGGAGCTGGGGCCAGGCAGTGCCTGGAGCTGTGCAGTGAAGGAGCCAGGGAGCTGCAGGGCCTGGCAGGGGCTGATCAGCCCCTCTGTGGGGCAGCTGCTGTCTCGTGCCCTCCAGGGCTGGGGCAAAGAGCCGAGTTCTCAGGCAGGGCAACAGCACCATGGCACAGAAGGGAGTCATTTTTACTGAGTCCCTGGAGTTGTGTGTTCCTTGAGCCTTAGGGAGCACTGATCCTTGTTGGGAAGGCTCCCCCAGAGCTCGTGGGTCACTGGCACTGTTGCAGGAGTCCTTGCAAGCCTTCTTGGGTAAAGGAGGGGCTGAGGCAGCTGTGGGGCAAGGTGCTCTGCCTGGGGCACTTGGCAGCCTTTGGGTGCTGCCTCTCAGGGTTTGCCCCTCCTTGACAAGACATGTGGGAGTGGGAAGAGGTAGAAGGCAATTTATCCCTGTAGGGCTCTTCAGTGTGCATTTGACAGTGACCAATGTGTTCTGCTCCATTTCACAATCTTTGGGGGTAGGCATTCTCCATTCTCTCAGTATCTCTGATTGTCCTGGGCTCATCTCTTTGCCCAGATGTCTCGTTCCTGAGCTCCAAGTGTCCTCCCCAGTGCTGCTGTGTGATGAGTGCCACCTGAAGGTGCCCTACGAGAGGAAGATCCTCATTAGGAATCCCAGCCACCTTCCTGGCTGCTACGGGCTTATTCCCCAGGTTTGGCATCACATCCACCTCCTCCTGTCAAATATTCCTGAGGAGATTATTAGGGGAACAAAGGGTTTGGATAAGACCTTGCTGCTTTCTATTCAGTCTTAAAGATCTGCTGAGAGCAGGATCCTACCCAACTGTAAACTTGAGGAGGCAGTTTAAGCTCCAGAAAAAACAGGTGATATTCTAGTCATCAGGGTGTTTTCCTGTGGGAGATCTTAGAGGGTTGTGAAAAGCTGCTGCACCCACAGACACCAGTGCCTGTGCTGGCAGCCTCCTTGCAGGATCCCCTGGGAGTGCTAACCCTACAATTCTTGCATCTTGTTTGTGCCTTTGACCTTTGTCCTGGGGAGCTTTAAAGGTGTGTGTAAGTTGCTGTTGTGGTGGATGTTAAGGAGCCTACAGTTTCTTGAGAGGTCCCTCTGAATCTGTGTTTCATTGTGTCCCTTCCAGAAACGCAAGGAGGACTCTGCTGTGCTCTACTCCAGCCCCAAGCCCTGTGGGATTGTGCAGCCCCAGAGCACAGCAGAGATCCCAGTTGTGGTGGCAGTGCAGGCCCTGGGCACTCATCGCACCAACGTTCTCATCGGCGTGTTCGGGGATGAGAGAAACCCCCTGGTGAGGGCAAGGGGAGATGTGAGCCTGTGTGCAGCTGCTCCTGGCAGGGTGCACAGGGACAGGGATTCTGCCGGGGAAAACAGGCACAGGCTGCTGGGGAGAAGGACAGGAGGGATGGGGGCACAAACAGCTCCTGCCTTAGAGGTGGGAATCTCAGTGTCTGACACAGAATGGAGTTGGGCTCAGCTGGAATCCAGGGGGATTTGCATTCATTATTCTTTCAAATGCTGTTAACTTTGGAAACATCTGTTTGAAAATGTCATCTCTCTGAGCGCAAAAGAGGATGTCAAAAGACTTGTGGGAACCTTGAGCTTTCTGTAAAAGAAAGGAAAGCTGGCATTTGAAGAGTGGTTGCAAGGACTGAAACTTTGATTAAAACATATGGAAATGGCAATGCCAAATTCCCCGCATGGCACCAAACATCTGAACCTGGGCCATCGTGGCACTGCCTGTAAATCAGTGAACAGGAAGGAAAGGCAATGCAGGCTGTGCCAGGGAGCCTGAAGTTTGACCAAACAGTTGCTTTCAACTATCAGGCTGCTTCCCTTAAAGAGGAGGGTTCCTCCCCACCAGAAGAACCAGTTGTTTAACTGTCAGGCTGGTCTTACCTAGAGATTTCTCGCAAAGATAAAAGCTTTGGGACAATAATTTTTAGTTTGAAAGGTTCTCTTACCTTAATCCTTTTCAATTTGGAGGTGAACATGTAATTTTCTTTTTCCCCAAAAGCCCAGCATTTCAGCTGGAGAGTGGTAGCTGTCCCTAAAGAAAAAACTTGAGCAGGGTTGAGCTGTTGAAGGTTTTTTAGGTTTGTCTGTTGTGGTTTGTTTTGCGTTTTTTAAAATCTTTCTTGCTTGCTTCCTGGAACAGAGAGCACAATTACGGAGCTCAGGACGGCTGGCAGAAATCTCCCCAAGCCCAAGGCTGGCAGAGCTTGGCAGGATCCCAGCACCACAGCCTGTGTATGTATGGATGGAAGGGGAATGTGACCTGAGTCACCTGGGAGTGTTGTAAAATGTCAACCAACCCCCCAGCGGTGTCAGGGGAACATTCCTGATAAATCCCCGGTGGAGCTGCAGAGTTTCTGGCCTTGGGCACTGGGTGGGCTGTGCTGGCTGGGCACTGGCTGGGTCTGCCCCGTGGTGTCTCAAATCTCACCTTTTTGCTGCCTTCTCTGTCTTTTCCTCTCCCACTGTGCTTTTTGCATCCCCACCAGGTGTAAATGCCTGTCCTCTGTAGCTGCTCAATGCGAGCCGTTGCAGCTGCTGCAGCACCTCAGTGCCATCCCTGGGCTGCCTTTAGAACAGACCTGCCCCAGCCTGGATTGGGAAGGGCTGGATCAAACCATTTCTCCGTTCAACGTGCCAGCACTCAGCCAGGGGCTGCATCCTGGCCAGGAGCTGCTCGTGCAGGTGTCCCTCCCTCCCTCCCTCCCTCCCTCCCTCCCACTGCAGGTCCCTGTTCATAGTTATTTATTTTCCAGAGATGAGCTCCACCCACCTAAATTCAAACCCCAGCCACCGAAGGAGAGGAGAACCAGTCTGGATTGTGCGGCAACTCGATGGAGGCACTTCAGGACTGGACAGGAGGAGGCAGCCAGAGCCCTGAAAGAAGTGCAGGATTTTACCCACTCTTCAGGAGCAGAGGTAGATTTTCTTGTACACCGACTGCTTGCTTTGCCTCCCCAGCCTGCCAGCACCAAGTCCTGCTCATGCTGAGCTCCCTTTTTGCTGCCCTGCTGTGCTGTGCCCTGACAGTGGGCTGGGCAGCAGGGCCAGTGGCTGGACATGGGCTGAGGGGGAGGGAGAAATAGGAGAGTTTTCCTTGGAGAAGCTGGCTCAGATCCTACAGGCCTGTGCTGAGTGTGGGATTTTTTTGCCTTGTTTCCTTCCCAATGTAAGATGAGGCTTTTCTCTGCATCATCATGGTAACACCTCCAGCTTCTCTCACAGAGCAAGCTGGGATGATGCTGATCTCCATGGAGCCTCTTCCCAAAGCAGCCAGACTCCTTGTTTGCAGGGCTCTGCTTTCACCCAGAGCTGCTATTGCACTGCTGGCCCTGGAGCTGTCTGACAAAGGGAGACTTTGCAGAGGGGCTGTCTCTTCCTGCCAGCATAGAAAATGGCTTGTTTTTGGGTGTCAACTCCTGAGCACCCTCACCTGCCTCGAGGCTTGGAGGGATTCAGGTACTCCCTGGACGTGGCGCACACTGCCCTGGGAGCAGAGAAGGCAAGAGGGAATCTGTCTCCCTTGCCCATTGTCAGTGTGGCAAGCAGAGCTGGAGCTGCCAGTGCCACTGGGGGCCCTCAGCATTGGCCACAGAGGGGCCTCCCATCCCTGCAGGCCCATCGCAAAGTGCTGCTGGAGCAGCTGCTTGTTGGAGAGGCAGTGCAAGACACGTTGCAGGGCTGCCCAAGGATGCTGTGCAGCACCTGTGGAGGGCACTGCTCCCCCTGGAACTCCTCAAGTGCTCCACAGGAAATTTTTGCAGGAGCTTTTGCTGTAGCACCTTGAGAAAGCAGCGTTTAAATCAGAGAGAGAGGGGAAGAGCCTCAGGGGTCAGATGAGCTGGGCTGGACTCCTTCCCTCAGCTCCAAGAACTCTCACTCCGACTCTCCTCCTCTGATGCAAGTTGTGCATCAGAGAGAATTTCTACTGCCAGGAGACATCCTAGTTCACTTTCATGTAATGTACTAATTAATGCATGGTGCTGTGAGTATGGGAGAAGATTTTCCCCATGGTCCCTGCACTGGTCAATGGCATGGATGCAGGATGAGGTGAGGGTGATTCTGGCAGTGTTTGGGGAATAGGCCCCTCTGGCTACAGCTGCACTTTGCTCCAAGATGCTCCATTGGATCCATTTCCATGCTCAACACCTCAATCTCTCTTGTCTTCCATCCAGGCTTTCAATATCCTGCCACTGCCAGGTGTGCTGCAGCCAGGAGAGAGCCAGCAGGTCTCCTCCACCTTGTCTGGCCACCTTAACACCACCTGCAATGTCCCGGAGCTGTGCCACATGGAGGCAGGCTCCACCTCCGAGGTGCTGGTGCCCAGGGCGGCCTCATGTGTCAGCTCCTCCCTGAGCCCCCAGGAGATCAACTGTGGCTCTCAGGCCTCTCTCAGGGACAGGTGAGTCAGCCTTCCGTGGGTTCCTGCTCTGCCATGGGTTATTGTCCCTGCAGGGCTTCCCTGCTCCAAGGCCTCTGAGCTCAGAGGAGCTGCAGAGCAAAGGCCAGCAGCAACACAGGGATGGCCACTCTGAGCTCCCTGGCTGCCAAGAGAGGAAGGACCTTCTTCTGTTGAGACAGAACATCATCTTCTCTATTTGAGGGCTGAGCCCTCCTGGCTTAGCTGCTGCCTGCGGGGAGCTGGGCTCTGGGCTTGCCTTGGCACCGCCTCTAGAGGTGTCTTGAAGTCGATGGTGTTGAGTGGCATCTTCTTTATCATCTGCCTTCTTCACCAGAACAGTGGGATTGTGGTATGGGCAGGCGTGGGGCACAGAGCAAACCTTGCTTTGGGTCCTGCTCCTGCCACAGATGAAGTCCTTGCACTGCTGATCTGCCAGGGTTCTCCTTATGGTGGCATAGCAGCCAGAAAAGCTCCTGTGCTTTAGGCTCCCCTGCAGCTGCAGCCGTAGGCAAGCACAGGAGAAGCTCAGCTCCAGCATGCAGCCCAAGCTCAGGACACACAGGCCAAGTGTGGAGCTGGGAGTGGAGGTGCTTAAAGCAAGCCTGTGCATCAGGACTTCTTCAGGCCAGGCTGAAGTTGGTTTCATGGGGAGGAGACGGACGAGGCTGCTTCCAGTGGTTTCCATGGCAGCCAGCACTGGTTTGCTTGGTCCCAGCTGGGTTCCAGCAGGAAATCTGCCCGACAAGAGCCTGTCTTGCAGGAGAGGAGTTCCTGCAGCCTTTGCTTTCTGACTGATAGGATTGTTCTCATGAAGGAGCAGGCTAGGAGTCGTTAAAACCAAAGATCACGGACAGAGACTCTCTAACTAATTAAAGTTAGATAGTGGGATGTTTATTAACACCGGTGGGCGGCACCAGAGCCGTCCCTAAAAGGCGTGACCGCGCTGTCCAAGGTTCTTTGCCCTCTCTTTATTTCCCAAGATCTTACATACAATACATCTGCACAACCCCAGCACCTCCCATCCCTGCTCTGTATTCAAATGAGGTCATTGGTCCTTCACTCCTGTGCACTTCTTCCCTTGAATTGGGTTGGTGGTCTCGAATTGGGTCAGTGGTCTTAGGGGATGAAGTCAGGAATGTCTTCATCAGGTCTCTGTGACCCTCTGGCACCATCCAAGGTCCCCTGCTTAGTGATTGATTGACATCAAACCCAGGTGCTAACCATTGTTCTCCTGGTTTCAAGATGTTCTTATAACAGTTCACTTCCTCCACTTCCCTCTCCTAATGGTAAACAATAGAACAATCATCTCCAGCTTAAGCATCTCATAACCATTAACCTATGGTCTGCCTATCTAACCTACATCCTGATCAATGGGAATTGCTTCTAGCCCTCAGCTGAAATCTGAACTCTTTAAAATCATGCTTCAGCTATGCCCAGGGAGAAGGGGGCTGAATGAGCTGAGTATGAACTGTAGGAGAGCTAAGCAGATGTCAGCAATCTGTGCTCTGCTTTAAACTGGGAAGCCAAGAGACAAAGGGCGTTTCCAGGCACCAGCGCAGAGAGCTGCTGGATCAGCCTTTGGCAGGGGCTTGAGGGGTCTGGCTGTGCCTTCAGAGGGAGCTTGCACAGTCAAGACCTTATGATGGCAAAGCTCAGGTTTGGCCGGTCCTGGAGGTCCCCTTCCACCCATGCCCTCTCTTGGGATGTTCCCAACCTCTGTGGGTTGAGGAGAATTCACGGAAATGGCCTCAGGGTCAAGGAATGAAGTGCAGGGCCAGCCAGGACTAGGGAGCCCAAGGTTCTGGTGGGACTCTCAGCCATATTTTCTGTTTTGTCTGCAGAAGGGAGCTGAAGGAGCCAGCTCAAAAGGTCGAGGAGGAGGCAAAAGCCTTAGAGGAGGAAGAGAGGAGGAAGGAGGAAGAGAGGCAGAAGAAGGGAAAGAAGAGTGTCTCTGTTGGCAAGCAACCTCCAATACCAGTGAAGGGGAAAACCAAGACCCGAGAGAATAAGGAAACCAAAATCCCAAAAAAAGAAACCAAAATCCCAGAGAGGAAGGAAAGCAAAGCATCAGAAGGGAAGAAAATCAAAGCATCAGAGAAGAAGGACACCAAAGCATCAGAGAGGAAGGAAACCAAAATCCCAGAGAAGAAGGAAGACAAAGACCCAAAGAAGGCGGAACCCAAAGCTCCAAAGAAGGGAGAACCCAAAGCCGTCAAGAAGGGGGGAACTGAAATCCCATAGGACTAAGCTAAGATGGAGAAGAACTCTTTATTCTTCATTCATACAACTCATTTTACACAGTTTAACAGACCTTGTGTGCACCTTTAGTTCGTTCAAAGATTTCTTATCAGTTAGTCGATTATTGGTTAATAAAATAGATTTTACTTGTGCATCAAATCTCTCTATTGTATTGTTTACCTCTTCACTGATTCTCATGGGACAAATTACTTGTTATTGCAGGTGCATTTGTTTTTCACCCTCAGAATAGAATGGTCACAAAGTCTCATTCTCAAAATAGCTTCACATGGGAACTTGTAACTGCTTAGTTGCACACAGAAGAGATGATAGGCCAGCTATTGATGTGGCTGAACAAGGCTTCATTTCAAAAGGCTTTTCTGTCGCAGACATTTTTCACAGAAATCGTTTCTTTCAGATTTCTGTGTCTTCTGGAAGGCTGAGGCCTCAGAGGAGAACATAAACAATTATTATCAGCTGCTGGGGAATGCAACAGGGGCACCTATTTTGATTGGTGATTGGTTCATGTTCCCATGTTTATAATTAAGGGCCAATCACAAAGTGTAAGCCAGAGGACTGAGTCCTTGGCCACAGCTTTTTTGGGATTCTTTTCTATCTCTTCCTAGCTAACCTAGCTGCTCTGCAAACCTCTCTCCTTATTTTTTCTAGTATAACTATAATGTATTATATCTTATATTAATAAATTCAGCCTTCTGATTCAAGAAACAAGATTCACCATCTCTCTATCACCAGCAGCGCCCACTCAGGCGCGGTAATATCTGGTGACCCGACGTGTCAGAGCAAAAATTAATTTAATAAGACCAGAGGAGCAAAATTGCTGCACTGGGTAAAATCCTGTATGTGTGGCATTTGATGGTTGCTTTGAAGTGACCACAGAAAGTGGATTCAAGCCAGGAGCTGAAGAACTGAAGATCCTGATTTGGACAGAGTTCACAGCCAAGGCTGACCACAACAGAACCTTCTTCTGGAAAACCATCAGGAAAGATGATGGAAAAGGGCAGCAGACCTGTGGAGCTGGCCAGAGCAAGCTGGACTCTTTTAGAAGGTACTGTGGGCTTTTCTATCCCTGATGAACCAGCCCTTCGTAGCTTGTGGCTGTTCGTTTGGCAGACACATGCCTTGCCAGAAGAGATTCAGTTCTCCCCTTCAGAGGAAAAGCTTATTGCCCTCTGGAAATATTGGTGCAGAGAAGATGGTTGCTTTTTGTCAGAAACAGATATCTATGGGTTCTTTTGATGGGCAAAGCTTTTTGGGTTTTTTACTGATGTCCTGTACGCTTTAGATGTTTTCGTCTGGGAGTGCATGGACTCGATTATCCAGTGCGTCTACAGTCAGGGACGCGTGTTGCCTTCTATCTAGCCATTATTTATAAAGCTTTTCCCAGTCCTGAAACGCAGAGCAGCTTGTTTTCAATGGATCTCTAACTGTTATGGACAAGCTCCGTTTCCACCGCCCTTGGCAGAAGACCCCATGGGTGATGACTTTGGGCTTTTCCCCCCCCCTGCTTCGCGGCGCGGGGGGCTGAAACTTCGCGGCGCGAAGAAGTTTTTTTTACTCTTGCTCCGGAGCATGCTCAGATGGAGTGTTGTCCTCCCCCCCCTTCTCTCTTTCCAGGGGGATGGGAGTGGCCGCTCAAGCCAGCGCCGGCCTCTCAGACTGCGCCTCCTTCACACATGGGGGCAGCACCGGTCTCTGAGGCTTCCTCCACGCCCCTGCCAGAGCCGTCACTCCAGGAGGTCCCGCCCGCGGTTTCACCGGCCTCCCCGCCCCCGCCAGAGCCTGTGTCGGAGAAGGCAGAAGAGAACAGCACTTTCGGCGATTGACCTGTTGTTAAGCAACAGCGATGCCCCGCCGCTTCTCCTGGCTCCGCTGCTGCCTGTTTGCGCTCCGAAGGAGACTGCGACTGCGCCTCTGCAGCGGACCCCAGAGTCAGCGGCAGGGCACGGCGCCGGCCCCGTGTCGTGCCTGCCGCCGTTTTCAGGGCTGGGGGACGCGGCGGAGGTGGGTTCCCGCGCATCCCCGCCGCTTCAAGCCGAGACAGTCCCAGAGTCAGCGGCAGAAAATGGCGCTGAACCTGCGGGACTCTCGGAGCAGCCCACGGCTGATCCCACGATCAGCGTGATTCCCTCCTCGGCCGGCTCCTCCGCGGCCAGAGTCACTGCTGCGTTCCAGGCCAGCCCCAGTGTCACCCACAGCCCCGCGGGCCCCCACCCCTGCCCGGCGGCCCCCATGGCCGGCTCGCCAGCCCTGGGCCTGCCCCAGGAAGCGGCCCCAGAGGCTGGTCTCTCCTTCAGTGGAGCGGGGGCTGCCCGCCAGCTGACTCTTGCGGCAGTCCAGCTGCCGGCTTTCAAGCTCGGCGGTTTGGGGGGTGGTGTTTCGGTTGCTGTCCCATGGAGGCTGCCATCTCTGCCGCCCCTCTTGTGCCCTAGCGGCGAGGGGGAGGGGGCTCCCAAAAGTTCTGCCTTTGGTCCCCAGCCCGGTGGGGGTGGTGCCGTGTTGCTGTGGGAAACAAACATTCCCAGACCCGAGATGAAGATTCTCGGGGCAGCTTCTATTTCCCTGCTGCTGGCATGCCTCAGTGGTTTAGGGGAAAGGAAGCGTCTCACTACCCGTGCTGCCATTGTACTGGCAGCAGGGTTCAGGCCTGTGGATATGCAGAGCCTTCCTCATGGGTTTGGCCTGGGCCGTTGGGCTCAAAAAATTCCTGGGCTGGTCCCACTGTGTGGCCTCCTTATGTTTTTGGGGACTCTGGTTTCTCCTACCGGTCCTGGTCCCCCTTTGTGAGCCTGTTTTGGGGTTCCTGGTCCAGCATGGGCCAGGGCCCCCAGGGCCTTTCCTTGTCGTGCACTGCTCTGCTCGGCTGCTGCTCTTTTGTTTTTCAATCAAAAAAAAAAAAAAAAAAATTTAAATTAAATAAAAAAGATTGAAAATAGCGGGCAGCAGCTCTGAAGCATTGAAGGGCCAGAAAGGACATTCCACAAACTGTTTAAAAATTGTGCTATGACTGTCAATGGTTTTTTGATACCTATTGATGGGATTCCTTTTGCAGCAAGTTGTTTTCAGGACCAAAAAGGACTCTCAGATATTCCAAGGGAAACAACTTTGGCTCTTGGACTGTTCCTGAAACTCAGCTGCATGGACTCAAATTCTCTTTGCATTGTATTTTGCATTTTTCTTATATTGTAGCATTGTTCTAGTGATTTGTTAGTTATTGTATATTCTACAGGTGAAGAAATTTCCTGTTCATTCCACATCAGCATTTTTTTTATTTTATACAATTGAGAAAGGTGAGATGTCGCAGACATTTTTTCACAGAAATCCTTTCTTTCAGATTTCTGTGTCTTCTGGAAGGCTGAAGCCTCAGAGGAGAACATAAACAATTATTATCAGCTGCTGGGGAATGCAACAGGGGCACCTATTTTGATTGGTGATTGGTTCATGTTCCCATGTTTATAATTAAGGGCCAATCACAAAGTGTAAGCCAGAGGACTGAGTCCTTGGCCACAGCTTTTTTGGGATTCTTTTCTATCTCTTCCTAGCTAGCTGAGCTGCTCTGCAAACCTCTCTCTATATTCTTATTAGTATAGTCATAATGTATTATATATAATATCTTAATAAATCAAGCCTTCTGATTCAAGAAACAAGATTCACCGTCTCTTTATCACCAGCAGCGCCCACTCAGGCGCAGTAATACTTTTCTTTTATCATTATTCTACCTATGACATCCCCCGTGGTGTCCTTGGACCCACATTGGCACAACTGACCCACGGTTCCATGAGGTTCCCCTGTGTCACCATGGTCACTGTCAGAGGCTGGATGAGATCAATGTCCTGAGACACTGTGGGATGAGCTGTCAATCAGTCACACAGTGGGTACAGTGCTAACCCAGCCCTGATTGCCTGTGTGATCAGAAATCCCACCTGGGGGAGGCTCACAAGGGCCCGGGGGCTTAAAATATAGAGCACAAGGTGAGCCCCTGGTATGGACTCTGCCTTCTCCTGGGGTTTGTGTCTCACCCACACTGGAACCCTAGGAGCTGTTAGTCATATATGCTCTTTCTATAGAGCTTCTGTCTTTCTGTCTCTCTCTCTTTCTTCTTGTTCTAATGCTCTTTATATGGAACATTTTTGGATACCCTAACAGCTTACGCGTTTTAATGTTTCCGGGATAAATGGGCTAAGTTAATGAAGTTACTGCTATGATTAGTGTTTTATGTGTAATTTGATGTTGCGTTAAATCCTATTCCAAAGTTCTTGATTTTTTGCACTTTGCCAGTAGAATTTTGTGTCATTTTGACCTCTTACAAATATCTGGCTGGTGTTTTTCCTGTGCACCAAACTCAAGTAAAGGTGGCAGATGAATTGGTGAGTTGGCACGCAAGCCCTGAATGGAGCTCCGGGTGCGTGGAGGATCGGGGCAGTGTGAGTCGCGCACAATCCCTGCAGTAGGGGGACACGGGTTCCTACCAGGGTTTAGGGTGCCCCGAGTACAGCAGCAGCACTGAGTAGAGCCAAGAGGGCCCCAGTGCCCAGGGTGGAACGGCGGTGCTGGGGGTTCAGGGTGCCGCCCTTCAGGTAGAAACCGTAAACCCACTGAAGGCCCTGGGGGGATTGGGGTCACAGGGCAGGGCAGGGCTGGGCTTACAGGGCAGGGCAAGGCTGGACCTGCCCCTTCCTCCCCCACACACAAAATGTTTAGAGCCAACAATCTCCTCCAGTCTGTCAAAACAGGCAGTGTTGGAGGTGAAATCCCAATTGTGGCCATGGGCACCTGGTTGAGAAGGACAGTTCTTTTCCATGGGAAGGAAAGCACAGAGCCTCACGGTTTGGAAGGCAAGTGAGAGCCTCAGCAGGCCAAGGCCAGCTAGATTGTCAGTAATTGCAGAGTTTGGATTTAGGAAATTTTGGAGGTGGAAACCCAATCTCAGCCATGGGCACCTGGAGAAGCAGGACAGTTCTTTCCTTAGGAAGGAGAGCATGGAGCCTTTCCCAATGTTTTGGGGACGGATGAGAGGTGACCCTTGTGAAACCACTGCCAGCCAGCCTTGTCCTGGCAATATTCCTATGGGAAGAATCCCTGGATATAAGGACCTTTGGAGGTGAAATCCCAATTCTGGCCATGGGTGCCTAGAGCAGGAGGACAGTTCTTTTCCATTGGGAAGGAAAGCACAGAGCCTCAGTGTTTCAGCAGCAGATGAGAAGTGACACTCAACATGCAAAGGTCAGTTGGACCAGTCAGGCAGTCTATGGGAGGCCAAAGCAGCCAGACTTGTTCTGTGTTCCCTTGGTTTTGTGGGGCTCCATATTGTCACAATGGTTCCTTGGATCCATGGGGCCCCGCAGTGTCATAATGGTGACTTGATTCCATGGGTTCCAGCAGTGTCACAATGGCCCCTTGATTACAAGAAGACCTGCAGTGTCACCAAGGCCTCTTGGTTTCACGAGGCCCCACCATATCACAGTGGTCCTCCCAGGATCACAATGGTCTCACTGATTCCATGAGGCCTCACAGCGTCACAATGGTCTCCACGTTTCCATGAGTCCCCTGAGTGTCACAATGGTCTCTGTGTTTCCATGGTGCCCCTCAGTGTCACCATGGTCCCTTGGTTCCATAACACCCCAAAGTGTCCTAATGGTCTCCATGGTTCCATGCAGCCCCACGCTGTCACAATGGCCCCTTGTTTTGATGAGGCCTCTCAGTGTCACAATGATCCCTACATTCCATGGAGCCACACAGCGTCAGTACAGTCCCCATGGATCCATGAGGCCCAGCAACGTCACAGTGCTCTCCATGATTCCATGAGGCCCCACAGTGTCACAATGGTCCCTTGTTGTCACAGGGTCCCACAGTGTCACAATGGTCTCTTGGTCTCACAGGGCCCCACAGTGTCACAATGGTCTCTTGGTCTCACAGGGCCCCACAGTGTCACAATGCTCCCTTGGTTCCATGCCCGGTGCTGCTGCATTCCCCCCTCCCCTTCTCAGGCCGCCCTGCCAGCTGAGAAATGCTCCCTGGGCAACAAATGCTCGCCTTGGCCAACAGCCCCTGGGCTCAGCTCCTCTGCAGCTCATCACAAACACTGTCTGCTCCAGGAACTGCTGCTGCCCAACCAGCTCCTGGTTCCTGTAGGAGCAGCCCTGGGAACTGTTTTTGTTCCCTCAGTGGCACAACATCCCTGTTCTCACACTGCCAAAGAAAGCTGCTGATGCCAAGTGCGGCCAGGATGAACCATTGCTGGGACTGAAGCCCCTCTCTTGGGGCCCTGCAAACAGCGCTCCAAAAGGAGCCCTTGGAGCTCTCCTGGGCCAGCGACTCCCTCTGAGTGGGGCCTCTCCCAGACGGGAACTCTCCCGTTTGCTGCACTCGGGGCTCCCGAACAACGATGGGGCCTGGGCCGATCCCCCCACTCCTCCAGGCTCAACCCTTCACCCGCTGGGGAGATGCCAAAGGATCCAAAGTGAGCATTTCCTGCCCTCAGGGGAATTTCTTACAGGTGCCTTGCACTGACTCTTTGTGTCTGTGTGCACACAGGAGTGCCTGTGCTGGGGAAACGTGGTTAGCAGAAATGCTGCTCTCTGAGGGGTTGGAGTGCCTTGGATAGCTGAGTCAGTCAGGCCTGTAGGGAAGGTTAAATCACAAGGCCTAAGTGAAGTTAAATGCTGCTGAGAGGTTTTCTTTTGCTAAGCGGTTACCTTTAGTATAAGTTTTAAGTTCAATATTGTTAAGTGTTATTCCTCTGTTAAATTGCGAAGTCATAGGTTTAAGTTAGGTTACATGCTGTTATACCCTGCTCTTTTGCTAAACTGTGAGGTTGAAAGTATCAGTTAAGGTTAATGTATAAGTAAAGTCCTGTTAAGTTTGAGCTCTGTTAAGCTTTCAGGCCGTGTTCCTTTTATCCTTGCCCTTGCTGTCCTTGTGTCACTCACACATGCACACACAGGGACAGTTCCAGGTTAATTTCTGGTTTTATTGCCTGGATTCTGTTTGGTTTTGTAGTTGCTTTGTTTCCTTGGTGTGCCTGAAGTGCTCAGTCAGGAGCAGAGTGACTCTTGCCAAGGAACTTTGTGCTGCTGTCCCTTAATATTAAATCTGGTTTTGGCTGATCCCTTGCCGGGGGTTTTTCAGTGCTCTCAAGGCCTCATTTGTAACAGGGTGAAGGAGCCCTGGCCCAGGCTCTGGCCCTGGGGGACACGGGGACGCTGCCGGGGGGTCCCTGTCCCCCTGTGCCACCCCCAGGGCCCCATCCCCCCATCCCCGTGTCAGGCTCTGGGGTCGATCCCGTGGAACATCCTCTGGGGGAGGCTGCAGGACCAGGGGTGGGGGGACCCAGGGGGACAGGGGACCCCGCTGTGCACGAGCAGGGTTGGACTGCTCTGGGGGGAGCTCGGAGGGGGGCCGGGGCAGAGTGACCTCCCCAGAGCCCTCACTCAGCCCCTGTGATGTCACACAGCCCCTGTGATGTCATGCTGCCCCCATGATGTCACACAGCCCCTGTGATGTCACACTGATCCTGTGATATCACACTGACCCTGTGATATCACAGAGCCAACTCTATGTCACCCTGTGATTTCATACAGCAGTGCTGTGACATCGCAGAAGACTGATGTCACAAAGTCACCCTGTGATGTCACAATCTGGTCTGTGATGTCACAGCCTCCTCTATGATGTTACACAGCCACCAGGTGATGTCACAAGCCACTCTCTGATGCCTCAGAGCCACCCTCTATGATGGCAGACACTGCTCTATGGCCTCACACCCTGCTCTGTGATGTCACAGCAAGCTCTGTGATGTCAAAGCCAGCTTTGTGATGTCACACAACCCTCAAGAACCCTTAAGAACTCAGTTCTATTGAAACACTGAAGTTTCTTGTACTTTGAAGAGATCCCTGTCAGGGACACCACAGGGAAAGTGTCCCCAGGCCCCAGGCAGAGCAGAGAACTGGAGGCACTGATGGCAGCTGCGGACAAAGAGAAGCCAAGTCTTGGTGCCCTGGGGCACAGCAGCAAGGTCTGTGCCACCAAGGGCTGGGAGGAGACACCTTGTCCTGAGGCACGGGAGCCTCCTGGCACAGCCCCAGCCAGGCTGGGCACTGTAAGCCCCTTGTCCTGCCCTCAGCATTCCCCCCTAGCCCACATCCCAGTGGCCTCAAGGATCTGCTGGAAGGAGTCCCTGGGGAGCCTTGCTCAGCAATGGCCCTGGGAGCTCCTGAATGCTCCCTGCAGGGACTGCAGGTTTTTCAAAGGACTTTGGGTTTTGCTTTTGCCTTGGAGTCTCTGAGAGCTTTGTGCAATCATGGCCTCTAATTATGTGTTGCAATTAGTCCTTAGAGAGGCTTTGTCAGTAACACCACTCAGTGGGGCTGATAAATGCTTCAAGGTACTTCAGTTCTTTTAAGGTACTTGGTGTTTCACTTGGGGTAGACTCTGGGAGATATTTGTCCAATCATGGCCCCAATTATCTGCGTTAATTAGTCCCTGGAGAGCTTTGTACTGACATGAAATGGGGCTCATTAATGCTTTGAGACACTCAAGGTGTTGAAGGTACTTTAGATTTTCCTTTCCACAATGTCTGAGAGGTTTTTGTGCCATCCTGGCCACAAATTCTCTCCTCCAAGGAGTCCATGAGGAGCCTGTGTTGGAGAGGGACCTCAGAGGGAGCCATGAATGCCTGGAGACACTTGGGGTGTTTCCTCTGCCTTTGATTCCTGGCAAGGTTTGTGCAATCTCCTCCCAGGCCCTGAGGTTCAAGGGCTCACTCCAAATGCACAGTGAGGCTCATGAGGATCAAGCAAGTCCTGACAAACCCTGGCTCTGCCTTGATTTCCCTCTGCTCCAGTGTAGTTCATTAGGAGGTTTTCCTTTGACAGTTATGGAGAAATAGTTCAAAGAGCTTCCAGGAAATATGTAGTCCTATTTTAAAGGGTGTCTTTTTATTGCTGTTCTTATTACACAAGAGGTGATTGCAGCATTCAGTGACGGATATTGATCCAGGGACTCTCCTAAGGAGCCCTGGCCTGCTCAGAGAAGTGGTGCCTTGAGCTCTGAGCCAGTGTGGACAACCTTGCTCCATATTCCCCAAGCCCATCGTCTCTCTCCTCACTCACCTGGGACCTGCTTTGCTTGGAGAAGTGGCTGCACACAGCCAAAGAGGGACTTTCCTTCATTTGTTTTTGAAGCAATCTAAAACTCCTGAGTTTCCCCACTGAAAACAGACATCCTCCTCGAGTGTGTGCCAAGCCCAAGCTGCCACCCAGAGCACTCCAGACCTGCCCTGGGCCAGCTGTGAGGGTGCATCATCATCCCAACATGCAGTGGTGCCATTGCAAGGGACTGTTGCCATGGACACTGCAAGGACCCCACTGCTGCATTTGGGTGCCATGGCAACCCCCATCAGTTCAGGTTTCCTTGGAAACCAGCCCAAGGAGCCATTTTTGCAGCCAGGTTCCATGGCCACTTGCCTGCAGAGCTGTTGCTGCCCTTGGCTGCCATGGCAACCCTGGGACAAAGCGGTGCCAGGGCTGTTCCGGGTACAATTGCAGTGACACTCGTTGGTGCCACCAGGTGCCATGGTAACGGCCACGGGGACCGGTCCTTGGTTTGGTGCCATGGCAACCAATGCCTGGACCCGTTGTGATGGTTGGTGGCCATGGAAAGCTGCCCTGGGCCCTTGCTCAGGGCTGGTGTCAGTGCCCAGAGCCAGGGGGGATCCCTTGCTGGGGGCTGTGCCATGGCCACCTGCCCTGTGCCGCGCTGGCCGCTCAGGCACCAGGAACCAGCAGCCAGCGGCACTGCCAGGGCCAAAGGCCAGGTCAGCCAGACAGAAAGGGGCAGGGCTGGGCACTGTTTCCATGGCAACCGGCACTGGGGGGGACACCTGGGTCACCTGGCCTGGCAGTGGCCATGGAAACCCCTGGCAGGGACTGAGGTCACAGCCCCTGGCACTGAGACACTGCTGGGCCGGGTGCTGAGCACAGGGCTGAGCACGCAGAAATGGTTTTGTTCTTGCTGAGCTGCAGCACAGCCAAGGCCTGTCCTGCCCCTCGTCAGCCACGCTGGGGAGGGGCTGGGGCTGCAGGGGAGCTGGGCAGGGACACAGCCAGGACAGGGGAGCCCAACTGACCCCGGGGTACCCCAGACCAGAGCACATCATTCTCAGGGTATTGGCAGGGGGAACAGGGAGGAAGGGGGGAATTTTGGAGTGAGGGCTCTTGCCTTCCCAGGTAACACTTAGGCAAAAGGGGGCCCTGTTTCACCAGGGGGCAGGGTCACTACCAAAGACACAGACACCAACTGAAGGAATTGTGTCATTTATATCATGCACAGCTGCAAACATTTACAAAAGGATAAGCTCAGCAAAGCACATCATCATTAGCAAAGAATTACAAAGGAAGCTCAGCAATCCATCATAACCCATCATTACATTTTGATGACCAATCCCTTGGTGAAACACCAGAGGTGTTTGTGGCAGACAAAGATTCTGGCTGACTATCAAGGTACACCTTACAGACATCAGCAGTACTTTAGCGACACCGTTCTTCATTTTTTTTTCTCAATCTCATTTGAGTTAGGAACAAGAATTCTGTTGACCATGGAGCTGGCACCTTTTTAATTCCAGAATAGTGCCCCCAGGCCCTTTGCTGTTCAGCTTTACCATGCTGTCTGTGGCTAACAAGGCTTGGGGGGCCCTTTCCCCTCTGGCTGGAAGGGGCTGGGTCCCAGTCCCTGAGGGGCACCCAGGCTCCTGGATGGAATTCCTGTGCAAGTCCCTCAGTGTCACAGCAGCCTTCACACGGAGCCCCGTGGATCAGAGCATTTTCCACAGGGGCCCTTAGAGCAAACAGGGAGATCTGGTCTGGCAGAATGTGTTAAACAATATAAAAAATATATACATATTTTTAAACATATGTGTATACACATATATACCCACATATATATGTGAATATATTAATATATATATGCCTTTATATACTATAAATATGTATATAGATATTTATTATATCAATATTTCACTTGTACAAATGCATATTAGCTCAAGATTAAAACCTTCTTCTGTTGCTCCATGTGGGAGCATTCCAATAATCATTGTTCCTTCTGAAAGTGCTGTTTCCTATGTACTCTCAACAAATTCATCTTTGTCTGCCCAAACCCACAAGGTGTTTTCCTTTTCCATTTGCAATTTTTGGATGCATTTGAAGCCATCCAGGGGTGCAGCTTCTTTTACCCGACTGCCCCACTGCTCACAAGGGGCTCCGACCTCAGCTCACTCCAGAGCCAGGGAACTCCAGGGAAAGGTTTCCCATCTGGGAATTTCTGATGGGACTGATTCCTCACATTTACATTGAACAAGTGACATTTTGTTGGCATCTGGCCAGACTGTGCCAGTTTTGTTTTACCAGTGGGCAGGGTCAGCACCAAAGACACAGACTCCAGCTGAAGGAATCAGTGTCATTTCCTGCAGTTCAGAGCAGCAAAGAATCACAAAAGGAGCAGCTCAGCAATGCACCCAACCATCCCCACCAAAGATTGCAGCAGTGATTTAGAAAGATCCAGCAGCATTTACCCTCAGCCTTTACCATCCCCCAGACCCACACAGCAGCTGGGGAAGCTGTCACAGCCAAGGGCTGCAGAGCCACTCCTGGGCACTGGGAATTCCTGCAGGTGCCTCCAGCCCCAGGTGAGGCTCCAACCCCGCTGGGAGAGGGCCCAGCTCTGACAGTGCTGAATGAACACACTGACAGCACTGCTAGTGTGGCAACATCTGATTTCATCCTCCTCTTGGGTCCCTCCCAAAGCCTGGCCAGGGCTCAAGGAGGAACCAAGGGAGGTGACTTTGACCATACAGTGCCAAACAAGGCCAGATGTCAGATTTCATGGCCTTGTCTGGCTTCTAAATACACAAAGGTCAATCCATGTTTCACTAAGGAGTGGCTACATCTACCACAGTGTTAATGACCATGCATATTTCATCAGGGAGCAGATACAAAGATAACCTTTGCTTGGAAGGTTGATCCAGAGGCCACCTTTGGCTCAGGGCCTGCTGTCCAAGCCTCACTCAGGGCTGGTGTCCAGGCCTTGGCACTTCGGGGACGTGGTTTAGTGCTGGGCTTGGCACTGCTGGGTGAGCGGCTGCACTGGCTGAGCTCAGAGGGCTTTTCCAACAGAAAGGATTCTGTGATTCCATGATTCTATCCACTGTATTCAGCTGGGTCTATTTTAGCAGCATTACTTTGCTCCAAAAGTTCCCTCTTGCCCAGCTCCTGTGGCCTGAGGCTTCAGCTGCTTCAGCTCCTGGTGCTGAGCTGCTCATGCTGAACGAGACGGCTCGGAGAGAAGAACACAGTCCATGCAATTCCTTCTGGGACACGGAGAGGGGAGGCTGTGCAAACAGGAGCATTGTTTGCTGTGGCCTCCTCTCTGCCCTTCACGCCTTTCACTGCTTTGAACCAGCCAAGAGCTTTTTCCAAGAGTGCAATGGAGCAGCTGCTCCTGCTCCCAGGCCTGGCTCTCTCCAGTCTCTGCCCTTGCCTGGTTCGGTCCCTCTTGCTGTGCCCTCTGTTCCCCCAGGGCTCGCTGGCTGCTGCCCAGGACTGTGGCACAGATCCAGTGCTCCCGAGCCTCCTTTCTGTGCCCTTGCAGCTGCCTGGGCACAGCAGCCTTTTCCATCTGGAAGCTCCCCATGCACAGGGAGTGCCCAGCTCCGTTCCTTGCACAGCCTCCAGGAGCCCAGGGCTGCCATCTCCAGTCCCTGCTGCCACTGGGGGCTCCCAGGTGCCTCAGGCTGCTGTGACACCGCTGCACACGGGAGGGAAGAGGGTCAGGGGCTGTGCTCAAAGTCAGCTCCATCTGCTGCTGCTGCTGCTGCTGCTGCTGCTGCTGCTGCTGCTGCTGCTGCTGCTGCTGCTGTGGGGTCATTTGTGCAGCCCTGGCCCAGAGTCAGGGATCAGATCCTGCCAGTCTCTTCCAGCCCTGGCTGCTCAGAGTTTGGGCCTTGGAGCCTCAGGTGGCCAAAGGCAGCTGCTGCTGCTCCCTGTGTGTGCCCGAGTTCAGCAGTGCTGCTCCATCAGTCTGTGCCCAGCAACGGGGAAAAGCCTCAGCCCTGCAGGGCCAGGAGCTGCCGGGCTCTGCCTGAGCAGCTCAGCCAGTAGGAAGGGAGCTGCTCCACACGGGAACCAGGAGCAAAGGACATTCCTTTTGTAGGACATGTTTTCTATTGAAAGGAAAAATAAAAAGCAATAAAAAACTTTATAAAATGTGAAAGATAAAAACAAAACCCAAGTCTGCAGTGGAAAATCTTCTCTAACTTTGATTTAAGAGGTAACTGATCTTTTGAAACAGTACTCAGTTATTTATTTTGTAAATGTGCTGATGGCATGGATCCATCTTACTTACCTCAGCAATCTTTATAAAAAGTTTTTGGGGATTGTTTCCAATATTGTTATTTTAAATTGTGGTCGAAGAAAGAGGAAATTGCTTTGTGCCATTCCAGCTCCAAGCAGGACTGGGAATGGAAACTCTGTCAAAGCCCAAATCTTTACCAAGATGGTCTTCCTTCTCAGCCTTTGAATGAGCTACACATTCCTTTTGAAACTGTCAGGGATTTCTTAGAGACACAAAGTCCCACTTACAGCTTTTTGCTCTTGTTTGGCAGTGCAGTAAGGCAATTCTCCATCCACCAGCTCCAGACTTCACTGCCTCAGGAGCACGGCCAACTTGCCAGCTTTGGCCCACTCGTGGCACTTCTAGAGGAGGAAGAAAGTGCAATTGCACAATTCCAGCCAATCAAGAAGGAAGAATGGGACAGACAAAACACCCTGTGCAGATCCAGGTGTTCAGCTGGACTGTGGAGAGTTTGGGTCCTTGCCAATTGGATGTGTGTCCCCAGCTGCAGTCTCTGGGCCTGCAGCAGGGTCTCACTCACCAGCCAAAGCAGAAAGCTCAGGCGCTCTGCTCACAATGGGCTCGTCTGATGCAGAGCTGTCAGAGCAATGTGAGGGCAGAGCCAGCCCAGCTGTGCCCAGGGCTGAGCCCAGCAGAGCCCTGGCAGAGCCCAGAGCAGCCTCAGCACCTGCAGAGCCCAGCTGCAAGGAGAGAAAGCAGAAACCGCCCGTCAGCTGAGGGCTCCTGTGCCCTTGTGCCAAGGTCTGTGGTGCCCAGGCCATGCTGGCTGTGCCCAGAGCTGTGCCCAGAGCTGCCCATCCCTGCTGCCTTTGGCAGCAGAGCAGGAGGGCAGCACATGTGCCCAGCCTGCAGCCAGCCAGGGCACATCCAGCCCTCAGCAGCTGCCCAGAGCAGGATGCTCCTGTGCTCGCTGCCAGCTCCCAAAAGCTCTGATCCCACTCTGCCAAGCACACAGGGACCCACCTCACGCCACCCACGGCTGCACGAAAAGCTGCTCCCAAACCATGGCCTCAGCCTTCTCCAAGGGCACAGCCCATCCATGCCACAGCTGTTCCCCAGCACTTCCCCATTCACACTGGACCACCTAGAACATTTCCTCTGGAAAAACAACACATTCTTGAAAAGAGATTAGAGACAAAAAGGGAAAACAAGAAAAATGGTAAAAAGTCTTATCTCTGTCAGAGCCTTGAGGAAGGCTCCCTCTTGGGTGAGGGAAGCCCACACTTTCTCTCTTTCCCCCTGCACTGGCCCCCAAAATCACGGTGACCCCAAAGCAAACAAGGGCAGTGGAGCAGCCCAAGCCCTTCCTTGCCTGCACAGCAAAGCAGCTGTGCACAGGTTCTGGAGTCCCACCTCTGCTCCCACCATGGGGCTTTGTTTGTGTCGGGCTGGCTGCCCCAGCCCCAGCCCGGGGCATGGGGGGTGCTGGGGGCTGTTGGCAGGGCCAGGACCCCACTCCCATTTCGTACCCACCCCAGCCCATCCTCCCAGCCCTGCCAAAAGCAGCTGGGCAGCCACTGAAGAATGAGTTGCATCTGCCCCAGCAAGCGGGGAGCCTTTGGTTCCCAGCCAGGCTGGGCCATGCCCAAATCTGGCAGCATTTCCCCTGGTGGGACTCATCTGCAAATTCTCTGGGGAGTTTGGCTTTGAAAAAGGTGCCCGAATCAAAGTCCATCACCTTCAGCCTCCCGTGGCCAGGCTGAGGAAGAGCTTGTCATCCTTGATGTCTCCCTCGCTGTCTCCAGCAGCAGCAGCAGCAGCAGCAGCAGCATCCCCACCCCGTACAGCTTCTCCAGGGGCTCCTTCTCCTTCCCTGTGGGCAGACCAGACTCTCAGGGCTCTGCCTAGGGCCCCAGCTGTCAGGGAACCAGGACAAGCAAAACCAGCTTGGATGGCGGCCACCAGTGCTGGGCAGAGCAGCTCAGCTCCAGCACAAGGGCTGCGTGTTCCCATCCCATGACCCCGGTGCAGTGACACTGGCAGCACAAAAAGGGCTGGGTTCCTTTGTTTCTCATTGCCAAGGCATGTGTGGAGCAGGAACTTACCAGGGCTCTGGATACTCCAGGGACCTGGAGAACCATTCCCAGCAATTGGAAAAATCCTAGGTGCTCCATCCACCCATAGATGAGGTCTCCAAAATTGCCCCAAAATTGGGTCCAGCTTTTAGAGGCCAAAAAGAGCAAGTCCAAGTGTCTTGATGATATTTTTAGCCCAGAAAGCTCTGCAGCTGATGGCACACTTCACAATCAGCAGGGGACACAGCTAGGCCAAAGCCCAGACCTCTGCTGGGAGCCTTTCTCCTCAAATACCCTTCAGACAAACCTCCATGCAGGTCAGTTGGGAAAGATTCTTCAAATGATCCATTTCTGGCACATAACTGCACAGGGTTATGGGAAAGATTCTAAAGCAGCTGCTCTGGAGTCAAAGAGCCAGCACTAAGAGTCCTTGTCATCTATTTGTAGCTAAATCCTACTCTGGGGGAGTCAAAGGACTTTGGAATGACTAGAAAGCGGACCTCTGAGTTTTTCAGATGATGCCATTGCTTTTTCTTCTCTTCTACAAAGACAGGAAGGGTGACTTTGGCTCAGATCTCCACCGCATGGCTCACAAGGCCGCAAGACTTGTAGTTACAAGAACTTTGAAGGATTTCTTGGCCAAGAAGACACGGCCAAAAAGGATACTTGTGTTTTGGAGCCTACCCTTCAATATTTCATCTTATGGACTCATGCTACAGTGTAAGCTTCCTTAGCCAATCATGTTATGACACACAAACTCACAGCACTGCATCCTAAACTTCTTGTTTACCATCGTAACTACTTTTATTTTTTCTAGATCTTGGACTCTAAAACTCTAAACTTTCCTCCCCGTGTCTCTGTTATAATAAACTAGAAATCCTCATTCTCGCTTCTAGCACCTAAGTTTGGAAGCCCTTTCCAAGGTCTCAGATCAAATCCTGTGTTTAATTCTAACCTTTGCTGACAAGACCTGAGATTTCCCTGCATTTGGGTTTCCAACAACACTGATGCTGTTAGTTCCACAGTGCCCAGGATCCCTCTTGCAAGTCAACTCTGGCAGGAACAAGGCGGCTGCCAGGGGGCTGCTTGTGGCCTCTGACAGCCCATTGCCCAGGGCTTGCCAGCGCCCCAGCCCCTCAGGGGCTGCCCCAGCCCCGCCAAGCTGCCCGGCAGCAGCGCTGCAGCCCCACGGCAGCTCCAGAGCAGCCCCATCCAGAGGCACCTGGGAGCCCTCAGCAAGGCAGCCAGCAGCACACCGGCAGGAGGACACGGATGGCGCTTCCTGCCTGGCACAGGGCTTGTGGCCATCTCCAGGCACCGCTCTGGCAGGGATCCCCGCAGCCCCAGCCCCTGCCCAGCCACTCTGTGGGCAGCACAAAGGCTTCAGCAGAACCACCACAGGCCAAGGGGCTTCTGGCCATTTCCCCTTGCCCGCTGCACGCCTGGGCAGCTGGCTGAGCACAAGAACCCTTCTCCCCCTTCAGGGCCTCACCACCCCTCAGCCTGCTGTGCTGCTGAGCACAAGCTCCTTTTTCACCCTTTCCTGCCTCTTGCCCTGTAGACCCTGAACAGCAAAGAAAAGCTCCTGGCAGTCTGTGTATCATAACACATTCTAGAATTATTTATAGTAATCTATAATATATAGCAAAATATATAATTATAATATACTCTAGAATTTATTTATTTACAATATAGATAAAAAATAGAAAGGAAGAAAAGAAAAATCTTAAAGAAAAGGAAAATTACCCCTGGCTCAGGTTGCCCCAGCAAAGACAGCCTCCAAGATCAGCTCTCCTCCTAAGTCATCTGGCAGTGCAGCAGCCGAGCCCTGACAGGTGAGGCCGAGTCCTCCATGCCCTGTGCAGCTGATCGTGCAGCCTCTGGATGGTGGAATATCGCCCATGCTGTAATGCCCGGAGGACATGCAGTGTTTCAAGTGCCAGCTGTGACACGGCACTGCTCCTGTCCTCCGTCAGGCGTTCCAGGGCTGCAAGAGAGAGGAACAGAGGCACGGTCAGAGCCAGATCTGCGGGGACACCAGGAGAGCCCCCTGCCAGGGCCATCCCAGCCGGCTCTTGCCGTGGCCAGGAGGGAGCAGGGAGCAAGGGGATCAGCCCGAAGCTGCTGGCCACCAATGGCCCACGTGCCCTGAAAGCTCCACGTGCTCTGCCCATGGGAGCAGAGCCCTCCGCAGCCGGGGCAGGGCTTGCAGCTGCCCCCGGCAGCCCCCGCTGTCAGCCCGCTGCCCTCACTCACCAGTGCAGATCAGCTGCAGCTCTTGCTGCTGCCCCCTCAGGCGCCGCCCGGCCATGCCTGTGAACACAGAGCCTATCACGACCCCGGCGGCACAGCTCCCTGCCAGCGGCGCTGCCGGCGCTGTGGCCACACGGGCTGCTGGCCCGGCAGGGCTCAGCCCGGCCCTTGCCGCATGCTGCCGCCCCAGGGCACGGCTGCCAGAGGGCGGCAGCAGCAATGCCCAGGCCAGGCGGGGCTCCACGGCGCTGGGCCCGGCTGGCGCTGCTGGGGCAGCAGGCGGGGCCGCAGCCGAGCTGCGGCGGGCCGGGGAGGGAAGGGGAAGGAAGGGGAAGGGCAGCTCAGGCACGTGGCTCACCCATGAACCTGATGGCCGCCTCTCGCAGGGGCTCCTGTGGGCTCTCCAGGTAGTGCAGGGCCCGGCGCAGGTGCTCGACCACTTGGCTCCTGTCCTCTGCCAGCTGAAGAGAGCGGCAGGAGGGAATGGTTGGTGCGAGCTCAGCCCCTGGGCCAGGCACTGCCTGCGCCCAGCCCCGGCCTCCCCTGTCCGCACAGGCCTGAGGCGTGGCCAGCAGTCGCTGGCCAAGGGCTCCCGAGGGCAGGGGGCAGAGGGCCGGCTGCTGCCCGCAGAGCTGTGGTGCCGCCCCACAGCCCCACCGGGCTGGGGCTCCATGGGCACCCGGCTCAGGCCCACGGGAGCCTGGAGAACAGCCCGCGCAGCCTCTGGGTGCAGCTGCGGGCACAGCTGCCAGCCCCGCACACCCCTGAGAGCACCTCCCTCAGGGGCCTTCTCCAGGCTGAGGCTGGGGCTTGCAGGCCCTCCTTACCAGGAACTCAGCGAACTTCCACAGCTTCTTGTTCTTCAGCAGTCTTTCAAGATCCCCCCTCTTCAGGAACTCGGCCACACAAAGCAGTGTTTCCTGAGAAGCCTGGAGAGCAGCCGAGATGCAGAGATGGCCCCACAGCGCAGGGCGCAGGACCCACGTCCCTGTGCTAAGGCCTTGAGGAGGTTGCAGCCCAGCAGGCGCCAGGGCAAGAGGCAGCCGAGTCCCCTGCCAGGGGGACAGCAGCAGCCCACGTGTCCTCACCTCTGCCACACGCTGATTCTCATCATGGCAGTGGAAGAACAGTGGCAGCAGGCTCTTGCGCAGGGGTGTCTTCAGGTCCTTTTTTGCCTTTTTCTCTGGATGAGTCACCAATGTTTGGAAGAGCAGTATGGAGATCAGCTGTACCTGGCTATTGTCCTGTATGAAAGGAAGAAAAAAAGACCTCAGCATTGGCTGCACGGAGCTCAGCTTGGAGCAAGCCTGTAAATCCACAGGGCATAACGTGTCTGGGCAGCACCCAGTGGCTGAGACTGGGAGCAGTGAGCCTTACGTGGTCAAAGAGTGGCAGCAGCGCGTTAAGGAGCTGCAGTGTGATGGGGCTGGGCAGCAGCCTGTCACTGTCCAAGATGATAGAGTTGAGTAGCATGACTGTCATGATAACTATCTCTCCATCCCACAGGAGCTCCACAAGACTTTCAGTCAGGCTCTGCATGTTTTTGGTCTGTGCAGAACACAAGTTTATGAAATGCCATCCTGCTGCCGCAGGGCTTGGAGGCCAAAGGCCTGTCCTAAAGAACTTGGGCAGCTGAACCGGGAGGCAGGAGAGCTGGGAGCAGCTGCTCCAGCACCCAAAGCCCAGCCAAGCCCAAGCGACTGCATTCCCCAGCTCAGCCTCAGCTGCTGCCCCCTTCTCACCATGCAGGGATCATCAGTGAGCTTGAGAAGGGCCCTGAGCGCCAGGCGACGCCTCTCCCTGCATTCACTCTGCAGCTGCCTTGACAGAATTTGCAGGACTCTGTTAACGCCGCGTTCACTCAAGTCCAGCCACTTGAGGACCTGAAAGGCACAGGGCAGTGACAGGGACCCGGCTGGCAGGAACCTGGAGCCGCACGGGGCTGGGCCCAGGCAGCAGCACAGGCCGCGGGCACCGTGCCAGGCAGCTGCGGCTCCGAGAGGGCAGAGAGCTGGGAGTCAGCTCAGCCAGGCAGCGCTGGTCGTCAGGCTCACCTCTGCAAGGAACGCCAGGGCGGGCAGCTCCCAGCGTGGCTCCTGTGTGCTGAGCAGCCGGAGCAGGTAGCGAGCGATCCGGGAACACAAGGGGATGGAGACACAGCACATCCTCCTGGCAGGAGGAAAAGTAACCAAGACTGTGGGCAAGGGGGACAAACCTCTGCCAGGACTGACACACACAGGTCTGGTCTTTCCCCAGCATCCAGCAAGGGGCCCTGGGCTATTTGGGAGGCAGCTCCTGGTGGGCACCCTCCTCTCCCAGCCTTTTCCAATCTGCTTGGCCATCCCTCAGTGACAAGGCCCTCTGGCCCACGACCTCGGGGACCGTGTGGAGCTCCCTGGGCACAGAGCACAAATGTCAGAGGCAGTGGGGAGAAGGGGGTCTCACCTGGCCAGCAGACCCACAGCATAGTGGTGGGTGTCAGCACACAGCAGCGTGTCCCAGCTACACCTGCGTTCCATTGCCACCACCACATCCTCGTGCTGCATTCGGCAGAGCAGGGACTTCAGAGTCTGCACTGCAAACCTGCGTGCACAGCAAAGCCCAGGTCATGCTGGGAACACTGGCTCCTGCCCAGGGATGTGGCAGGGACAGGAGGAGTGGGATGGAGCACCTGTCGGGGCTGGTGGCAAGGCCATGCTCTTCCTGGCATCCCTTCCAGAAGGTATCCACTTCCTCTGCCATCTCTTCTGTGCTGAAGAACACTTGGAAGAGCAGATGCACAAACAGGCGAGGGAAATACGGCCTCACTACACGTGGGACACAGGGTACCTGGAGGATCTTCCACATCACCACAGTTGCCTGCAAAGGACAAAGCCCCCCGAGACAGGGCTCAGTGCTGAGGTGTCCGTGTGGCAGGGCCCAAGTGTGGCAGGGAGAGGCCCAGAGAGACCTTGGCAGGGGGAGCACGGGGCCGGGTGGGCCTGAAGCTGCCCCTGGGCCAGGTTTCAGGCCAGCACCTGAGGCAGGGAGATGCAGTGGGGAAAGGAGGATGGAGAGCTGCTGGAGAGGCGGCCGGCCTTGGGGCCAGCAAAGGCCAGTTGCAGAAACTCACAGTCAGGCCAAAGACACCTGTTCTGTCCCCATCAGAGGTGCACGTGCTGTGCTCTGGCCAGCTCCCCAGCACATCCAGGAGTATTAGCAGCACTGGCTCTGCAGTCCGGGGTGAGCACATGATGCTCTTCCACATGGTCAAAGCAGCTCTGTGGGGTTAGAGCTGTGTCTCAGGGGGGTCTCAGACACAGCACTATGGCCTGGGCTGCAGTGGGGAACTGAGCTGACTGCCAGCTCTGCCTCTGCCCACTGGCCCTCAGCACACAGGCAGCCAAGCCTCGTGGGGACTGGCCCCTGAGGAGCCTGGAGCGAGTATGGCAGCACGCTGGGGGCTGGCAAAGGGAGGAGCCAGAGGGCCCTGGAATTCTCTGTGTGTCAGACCACTGGGACAGGCTGTACAGGTAGATGGGCTGCTGAGCCCTGAGCCTTGTGGGCACATGGGCCCTGTACCTGTCACATGATGGGGCCACACGCAGGAGAGCCATCACCACATCAGCGGGCTGTGCCTCTGTCAGATCCAGAAGGGGCCTGTGCAGGTTGTACTCAGGAAACTCACTGGCCACAAGCCACTGGTGGATGTACCTGACCATGGCAGGCACCTGGAGAAGGGAGAGGAGACTTGGAAAGCTGCCAGAGGGAGTCATGTGCCCAGCTGCCCCAGAGAAGTGCTTCCCTTGCCACCACACTGCCATGGCCTCAAGGCTTACAGTGAGCAGCAGGCGTGGTTTCGGAGGCCAAGCAATTGCTGGGAGGATGGATGCCAGGCCACAGGCTGCTTACTTGCTTTGGACTGGAAAGACCCTCCTCCACAAGCATATCCAGCAGGGCAGCACTGCTCTTGGTTTTGAAGATGGGAGGGTATGCTCTGACAACAGTGCCCATAACGCTGGTCTCTTCCTCTTGAATCCTCTTCATGAATTTGCCAGCCATCTGTAGCAGAAGGGCAGGAAGCCGGGGATGTTGCATGGAGTGCTGCACACACGGTGCTGGGTTGAGCAGGGACAGCAGGCCCAGCCCAGGTGGGGGTGGCTGCAGGTACCTGCTCTGTACAGCGGAAATGGCCACGGCTGGACTCCTGCTCTTGTGTGCATTCCAGCGCTGCATCTGGCAAAGAGCGAGCGCAGCCAGAGCTGAGGGGCTGCGGGAGAGGCCGGAGAGCACGGCCCAGCCCTGCGCTCCCCAGGCAGGGACAGCCCCGGGATGCTCCAGGGGATGGAGCACGGCCACTGCGGGGTGTCTGTCAGGGCCCTCTTCCGTCCTGTCCATGGGCATTTCCCCAGGGGATGGGATGGGATGGGATGGGATGGGATGGGATGGGATGGGATGGGATGGGATGGGATGGGATGGGATGGGATGGGATGGGATGGGATGGGGCGGGGCCAAGTTCGCTGCAGGCTCCAGCCCTGCAGCCCAGCTCTGCCACTCACCCTCCTGCGGTGGTTGGAACGGCACCACCTCTTCAGTCTCCTCTACTGGTGCAGCTCCAGGGCCTTCTTCCTCCTCCTCCTCCACCCAGGCCAGCTTGGGCACTCTCGGGGGTCTCTGCTTCATAGCTGTGCCTGGAGCGCGCCCCAGCAGTGAACGCAGCCGGTGCCGCTCCTGCAGGGCCTCCTGTGCCTTCCCTGCGGGCGGGACGCGGCTGTCAGCGCTCGGCTCGGGACCAGCAACGGCCCCCGAGCGCCCCTCACCCGCCCCGGGCCGGCCATGCCCAGGCGTTCCATCTTCGGAACGCGGCACGGGAGGCTCGGGGCCGGCGGCCGCGCTGCCGAGCGGCGGAGCTCGGGCCGGGGAAGCCGCAGCGGAGGCGGCGGGAGCGGCCGCGCCGCGTGCGTCCTCCGCGGGCCCCGGGAGGAGCCGGGGCCGGGACCAGGGCCGGGACTGGAGCCTGCCTCGGGGCCGGGGCCGGGCTCGGGCCAGGCGGAGGCAAAGGGCGGCGGTGCCGCCCCGGCCCCAGGCACCGATGCCCGCCCGGCAGCGCCACCGCCAGTACGGCCAGAGCCGGGCGGAGGCGAGACCCCGGCGGGACGGCCGGGGCCGGGCACGGGGCAGCCCCGCCCGGGGCCGGGGGCGGGCTGGGGGCATGGCCCGGCCCGGCAGGGGAGAGGGAGGCGGGGAGAGGAGAGGGACGCCGGGCTAGGGACCCCGAGAGACGGGTGCCCGACAGAGGGAAAGGGAGAGAGAGAGAAAGAGAATAAGAGAAAGAAAGAGAGAAAACGAATCTGGTTTTGGTGCTTTATCCGCTGCTGCTGCCGCCGCTGCTGCTGCCGCTGCAACTGAGGCACCGGGGCCGTTCGTCCCCGTGTCCGTTCCCCGCTCGCCCCACGAGCCCCACGTTCGAGCCCCGCGCGCCCCGGGGACAGCCCCTCCGTCTGCCCAAACACGGGAACTTTGCAGCCTTGAGCCCGGATGCAGAGCCCTGACTCCTGCACGCTGGCACAGCGATCCCCTTGCTTGCTGCTGGGCATTGTCCTTGCTGAGGATCAAACACTGTTGGGCCACCTTCCCTTGGGGTAGGATTCCTACCTGCACTTACACCTCCAGTGTTGCTTTCCAGTAAAAACAGGGGAAGGAAAACTGTGTGTGGCTCATGGTATTTTAGACCATCTAAAATCACTTAAGTCACAGATCTTAGAGGTGCTATGCATCTGGAATTATTGGGATGGAGAAGTAGTGCAACATGGAAAAGGGGAGCATAGAAATAAATAGAGGAAAACATCTTGGATTGTTTCTTTCATTTTCATTTCCCTTCTGGAAAGCTGTTTCAGTTTTCCAGGAATCTTCTCCTGTCTGCTCTTCCCAAGAATCTCTCATGGAGAGCAAGGTCAAGCTTCAGTCACAAGACTTTCCATCAGGAAATTATGCCACTGGTGAAGTTTTCATTGTGACTGTTTGTGCTGGTTTAGGGCAAATTTTGGGAGGAAACCTCCAAAAGGGGTCCGTCTAGAAAGCAAGTTCAAGCGGCCTCTCCCCCTACTAGTTCAGGAAAAGACTTCCCTTGAGAAAAGTGAAAAAACCCAAGTTTATTTCACAAGTGAAGTATTCACAAGCATGAAAAATGAATAATATTAAATAAAACCTCTCACAGTGCTGAAGAGATGGCAAATTCAAAAAGTCCTTTTTGTGGGTTGTAGTTGGCTCACTCGGTCTCTCCTGAGTCCCTCTGGTGCTGGAATGCAGTGTCCCAGAGCTTGGTGGGCCACAGGTGTGAGCTGCTGTTGGTGTTTGTCTGCGTTTTCAGTCCAGAGCAGGTTTAAACAATTCCAAGAGAAAGACAAGTCACAGTCCAAAGGAACTTCTCTGCCTAAGCTAGCTAAAACCACATTGCTAGACCTGGGTTGTGAAGGTATCAGAATATTTCCCAATCTGGGCACTGGCAGTCCCAGCAACCACCAGAGCTGGATGGTGCTGGAGCCAGAACCTGCAAATTTCAAAATTTTGGCTTTCTGTGCCAGCAAATCACTGGACTTGGGCTGTGCTGGCACCAGGTATTTTCCAAATCTGGGTACTGGGGCAGCAAACACAAGATGTGGTCGGTGCCAGACCCAGTAGCAGAAAGTTGCCGGGTTTTGGCTTTCTGTGCCAGCAAATTGCTGCACTTGGGCAATTTCCCAGCACTGGGAAATTTCCAGATCTGGGCACTTGCGCAGCAAACACCACATCTGGGTGGTGCTGGTGGCAGCACTGGGAAGCTGCTGGGTTCTGGCTTTCTTTGCCAGAAAATTGCTGCATTTGGGTTGTGCTGGCACTGAGAAATTGCCAAATATTAACTTTCTGTGCCAGGAAATTGCTGGAATTATGCTGTGCAGGCATCTGAAAAATTCCGGATCTGGGCACTGACGGTGTCAGCAAACACAAGATCGGAGCAGTGTAGGCACCAGGTATTTGCCTGGTTTTGCTTTCTTTGCCAGCAAATTGCTGCACTTGGGCTGTGCTGGCACAGGGAAATATCCAGATCTGGGCATGGGCGGTGCCGTCAAACACCAGGTCTGGGTGGTGACAGTCTTGGCACCAGGAAATTGCTGCCTTTTGTCTTCTTTTTCCAAAAAATTGCTGCACTTGGGCTGTGTTGGAATAAGAAATGTCCAGACTGGGGTACGGGCAGTGGCAGCAAACACCAGATCTTGGCATTGCCGGTGCTGGCAGCAGCAATTGCCAGATTTTGGCTTTCTTTACCAGAAAATTGCTGGACTTGGCTCTGCCAGAACAAGGGAATTTCCAGATCTGGGCACTGGTGGTGGCAGCAAACACCAGATCTGGGTGGTGCCAGGCGCAGTAATGTTGGAAATGAATTTGTAGAGAATTTTTAATGTTTGATAGAAGGTTTCTATAGTATGTATACAAGTGTCACGATCTGTCCTTACAAACGGGTTTTGTGGTAGTTTGTGGGTTGATCTCAGAGTGCAAAAAACACCGACACGGTACAGGGAGTTGCTGCTATAACCAAAACAAATGTACCTTTATTGAATAACCACAGCAAAATGCATTGAGGAGGAACTGGGGGGAAAGGGAAAAATAAGGAAAAAGAGGGAGGAAGAGAAAGGAAGGTATAGAGCTACCGTTTTACTAGGCCAGGACTAGACCCAGAGCTAAGCAAACTCATTCAGCCAGGTGACATTCTGTAACATCAGAAGCTAGCAACCTTGAGGACTTGGCTGCCAAAAGGTGACAGTTTGCACTGGGCCCAGAAGTCTTTTTCCCTAAGGCAAAGCAAATTGAAATGTGAAGTTTAAAAGCTTCAAATGACTATGAAAGGAAACTGCAGAATAATTTCTGGAAGGGCATCATCGTCAATGATCATGCAGCCCACCAACAGCTGGAGCTGAATCCAGAATTGCTTCTTCCAGCTGGGCAGGAATTCATTCCACTGGCAAGCACTGGTGCATGGGAACAAATGATCCCCTAGCTCTGGGCTGAATGGCACCCAGGCTGCAGTGCAGACTTGAGGAGCCCTTGTCACTTGTTATTGGCCTCCCAGGGCACTCATCCTTCTGCAAACAAGGTGCAAACAACACAGCTGCACTGCTGTCCTGGGTAAATATACAATCAGGTGATTGCCAAAGCAGTGCATCATTTCCCAGTGAAATATGTGACCTCTTCTTACCTATGGAATTGTGATTGAAGACACCTGTGAGCCAGATCTGTGGGAGATTGCAAAGGAGCAAAGCTTTGGGATTTGGGCACACTTCTCTTGGTTTCTTTGCTCAGGCCTTTGGTGAGCACAGAACACACCTAGGTAGAAAACCTTTGACTAGACAGGATCTTTTGGATCCATTGTCCCCCAAACATGTCAATGTGTGGCCCTGTTGTAATGCCAAGTAACAAAGAGCAGCACAAATGACACAAAGAAAACATGGCCAAAGAGGAAGAGGAGAGGCCCAATGAGGAAAGGATGTGGTGAGACCCTGGCACATCGAGTGAGCTGCACTCCCATAATCTCTAGGCTAGCAGGTCCTGGTCTCACATTCTCCTTTTGGTTTTTTCAATTGTGTTTATTTATTTACTATTTTTCATCATCGAAATAAAATATATAGAATTAAAAAAAAATGTCATCAGAACTTAAAGACAGAATCAAAACACATTAATTCAAAACTACATCTAAAGATCAGAACATATGTACAGCTGTAACTATCAAGCCTAACGCATCAATCCTGTTCTTCAAACACTCTTCACACAGGCGGCAGCTTCTTCCTGAGCTGGGAGGAAAGAGAGCTCTTCTGGATGGGAGGCGAGGACTTTGTGGGTGAGGGAACATCAGAAGTGTCCAGAGAAAACTTCTCGGTAGGACTGTAACCAGCCAGATCTGCAAAATGGAGACAAAAGGTTTAACAGAGAGGCAAACCTTAACAGAGGCCACCATGTAAACCTAAAGCATCTGAAGCTCCATAATTCCTGGGACACATTTCCTGGAAATGTCTAAACAGCTGCACAGGGAAACATGCTCCTGCTGGCAGACACTGAGGCAGGCCGGGGCAAAACCCTGAGCCACTTGCCCAGAGCTGGCACAGGCACAGCCTGGCCTCTGGGCTGCCCTGGGACAGCAGGGAGCCCAGAGCCCTGTGCTCTCCAGGAATGGCTCAGCTGCACACGCACCCTCCTGCTCCTCTGCCTGCCCCACAGCTCAGCAGCCCCACAGCTCCAGGGGCACTGGCAGCAGCACAGCTCATTGCAGGGCACATGCAGGGCACAGCTGTTCCCTGGCAATGTGCACAGCCTCTCTGGGCTGCCACAAGACCCTTCCTGCCAGCAGAGATTGGCCCAGCTCCCTCCTCACCTCTGTGTGAGGCTGAGCCATGACTGCCCTTCATCTTGTCCTCCATCTGGAGCTGCTTCAGGCCCCCCATGCCATGACTAGGAAGGGCAATGGAGAGAGCGGGGCAGATGCACACCCTTCCTTAGGATTTTGTCATTTTTGGCACAGCTCAAAAGAAAAATCCGGAGGTGTCCAACTCAGCACTTCCTCAGCTTTCTGGAGAACATCTCACCTTCACCAGCCCAGCATTTTGGAGAGGTTTTCCCGCACATGTGGAGGCTTGCTGGCAGCACATTTCTTCAGCTGGGTGCCCATCACCTTGCAGAGGGCAGAGGCCAGCTTGGTGGCCACGGTGCGGACGTCTAGCAGCCATTTAATATTCTGTGGTGGAAGAGACTTCATTTTCTCTATGCTGTTAATCCACCAGCAGACATCAACATTGAAAGAGCTCCTGCAAGTACCCAAAACCAATTCTGCTAAGCAGGAAAGGGTTATGGTACCCATTTTAAAATGGGAATTCGTTTCAGTTTAAATGCAATTAAAGACATTGGTGACTACTGAATGTGAGGAACAGCTGTCTGTTCCTACTAAATCTCAGAGAGAACATCTGCTTTTTCTAAAGTAGTCCTAATTTATTGTTAATTCCTTTATTTGAAAAAAGAGATCAAAAGAACTGCTAAACTAAATGCCCTATTGCTGGAGATCTACTTTATTCAAATGCTCTTTAAAGGGCCTTTGACATTCCCAATCACTGAACATGCCCTTTTGAGATTCCTAATGAAGACACAAAGTTATTAAACCTTGCATTCAAAGATGTTGGCATATTTAGCAGTGGATTTAGCCCAGTTAAAGCAAGGCTATCAATCATCTTCTCTACTATATATTGAGATTATCCTTTTTCCATTCCTTGGCTCTTGCTGACATAGCAAGCTCCGCTGAGGAATCAATTATCAGCTGCATTTGTAGCATTTTGGGCAGCGCTGACACAGGCAGACACTGTTTGCACCCCCTGAAAGGCTCAGTCCAAGGCCACTGTGACAGCACAGGCAGGGAGCCTCAGCACTCTGCTTCTGTCCCTGTGCCCCAGAGGCTGCCTTGCACTAAACCCGTGCCTCTGATACCTCTGTTGAGTTTTTCCCTAAGCTGTGACCCCCAGGCCCTGCACGGCTCAGCCTCAAAACTTTCCAAGAGAAAAACAAGAATTCTGTGAGGACAAAACAAACTGATGCCCTGAAACAGCATTGGCCACCATTTCCCCTCAAAGATCACAGATGTCCCTGAGCTTCCCAGAGAGGAGCCAGCTGGGGCATTTTTAGCCCTCCCTTTGCTGGAGGTGGTTCTGAGCTGCCCCAGTGAGAGCTCAGCCCCAGGCCGAGCGCCGCCCCCATCTCAGGTGCTGCCCAGCCCTGCAGCACCCAGGGAAAACCTGCTAAACCCACCTGCCTTGGCCATGGGGCAGCAGGGACACGCTCAGCACCTCCTGGTTTGGAGTAGCTGCTCTGCTGTCTGCTCACAGGCATTCCCTGTAAATGCTCCCTGGGAAGAGCTCTGGGCTCAGAAGTGGAGGCCAAACCTGTGATACGCTCGGTGACATCCAGCAGGGCTTGGCCACTCAGGTGATTCCATTGGTAGCTGAACTCTTTCAGCAGGGACACTTTATCTACAAGGGAAACACACGTTTCTGCTCACTTTGCTCGGGTCATAGGAGAAAGGGCAGGGCCAACCCCATTTTATAAAATAAAGTACATTTCTGTGGATTTTTGAATCCTTTTCTTCTTTCCTTCCAGCCTACTTGGCAGGGTTTTAAATTCCAAAAGAAAAGCTCTCCTCTCACAGTTGTAAATCCAAAGTTGTCTGCTGTAGCAGGAGCTGTGTTAAAACATTTCACATCAGGGACTTCAGGAGTTCAGTCACATGGAAGCAGTGAAAAGGTTTTGCATCCCAGAGCACAAAGGAAGAGCCCCATACTTGGGACACAGAAAGGCACTGAGTCAGGCAGTTCCTGAGTTCACAAAGCAGCTGGGGAGGAGAAAGTGGAAGCTCCCCTTGAAGACCTGCCTCTTGAACACTCCATTTTTCAGGCATATTTCCCCAGTGCAGCATTCTCAGAGCTGACATAAATGTGTGTGGCAAAGGAATTTACAGCAGCCCTTGCCTATGTAGTTAATTGCTGTGGCCATCTTGCCCCATGCAAAACAACATGTGGAACAAGGCATCATTGACAGCTGGGTTTATACCTGTTTGATATAAAGAAATGAACTTGGTGAATCACAAGTTCCCCTTTGAACATAGAAGACAAAGAAGAAAAGTGTAAAATAGGCAGCTAATGCCTCTGATGTAGAGCCTCCCAGGTGGCTGCCCTGCAGAAGCTCTGATGGGTCAGTGTCCCTTCATGCCAACAGCAAAGCTGTTCATTTGGGAAGTCAGACGGGGCCCAAGCAAACTCCAAACCCCCTTTGCCTCTGAACTGTAGCAGAGCTGTAGCCCAGGACTTGCTCTTCAGACAAGCAGCACAGAGCCAAGGGCTCCTGGGACTGTTGGGAAATGCTGATCCCATTCCAGCCTGTTGGGGATGGTGCATAAGGACTGCACCTGCACAGCCTCTGGTGGGTGTCAGCTGCAGTGTTCCACAGGCAAGAGCAGCTGCTCTCAAGGCACTCAGTGCTCTCTTGTGCAGGAGAGACAGAGACGAAGCTGAGGAGAGTCCCTGCCAGGGCTCAGCCTTACCCAAATGAGCAGTGGATTCTTCCAGTGCTTTCACAGCTGCCCCACGAACCCTGGGATCCTTTGAGTTCAGGTTCTTTGTTACTCCTTCCACCAAACCAATGATCACCGGGTTCAAGGCAGCTTTCAGGGCCCCTGTGATTTCAGCCAGCATGTCCAGCACCTTCTGCTGCACTTTCTTGTGGCTGTCAGATATTCTCAGGACAAAATAATCAAAAATCTGTGAAGAGAACAAGCAATGTGAAAGCTGGATTCAAATGCCCCCGTTTGAAGAGTGGCTGTAGCAGTCAGCAAGGTCAAAGATGAAAGTGATCCTTTCTGTCAGGGCAGCACTCGCTTGCACAATTTCACTGTTTTCCTGTGGGCCACTCACTGGAATGGTGGTGCAACCTCATGCTGGTTGAAAAATTTTCTTCTGTTTTGAAGAGGTTTGGCTGGGGACAGAAGAGTTCCTGTGGTATTTCTCTCCGTCTATAAATCATTAAATCAATTCCATTTATTAATGCTAAAGAGTACCTTTGCTTTGAATGGAAGGAGATGTTTACAATGCCCGGTTTTCTATACAGTTGCCTCAAGTACTGAGGGCAATTATGATTTTGCCAAAACCATGGCCAGAAGAGATCTAAGTTTTCTTTTGTTTGTCTCAGAGCCAGTGTCTGGAGAAGTGCAGGGCTCAGATACACTCTTCCAGGATCCAGACCATTTCTCTAAGTAACAGGTGGACTTCTGAAATGTCATGTGCTGTACAGCTCTCATTAGAGCAGGTTCAGTCCCTTGACAGCCACATTATCAGGCACCTTTCCCTGGAAAAAGGGAAAAAGCAGCTACTGGGAGGAGAAGGCAGAGATGAGTCCTTAGCTGTTTTCCTCCTTTTCCAAAGAGAAAAAAAGACCCCCCAAGAAGGGTGAGCACTGTCTTTACCAAGAGGAATAGGAACAAGGATGGAAATGAGTAGCCAGAGCTGTGCCTGTGTAAGACAAGATGGACTATATAGAAGTATTCTTAAATAAAACAACTGGGTTTAAACCAACCCAGCCTGATACTTCTCTTCCCTGTGCAAACCCATTTTTGGTCTAGAGAACAATTGCCATGGTTTCAGGGGCTGGATTCCCTTCACTTCACCCAGCTGGGAGTAGGAGAGAGCAGCAGTTACACCAGCAGAAAATTCTGCCATCATCTGATGAACAGCATCAATAGGCACCTGCCAGACAAATACAGCTGGACTGAAATAACTTGTCCTGAAGCCTGGACCTGAATTACATTTGTCTGGGTGAGAGGGATGAGCGTGTCACAAACAGCCAGGACAGAGTGCCAAGACACACTGAATTAACTTAGCTGCTACAGGCTTAGGAAAGGAGCTAAAGGAAAGGAGCAGTGAAGATACCCTACATACTTGGGCAATGTTGAGATGAGTGGGGGCAATGTTGAGATGAGTGGAGATGAGCTGGGGGCTGTTTTTGCACAGGTCTTGGAGAAGTTCCACTCCTTCCATCCGTGCCTGAAACCCCTTGGCTTCCAGGAGATGGTAAAGCTTCTGGAGCAGCTCCGTTTCTTCCACAGCTGGAGGTGACGTGACCTGGGCTTGTGCACGGGGTAGGAGGTGTCCATCAGAGGGAGATTTCACCCTGGAAAATAAAACCAAATGAGGACCTGGTGGTGATAATTATCATAGCATGGCATCCCCATCGTGGAAATAATTAGCATTGACTCCATGATTCCAGAAGGCTGATCAATCACTTTACTATACTGTACTGTACTATACTATACTATACTATACTGAAACTCATTGCCCTCACAGACAGTCTGATACAGACAGACCAGATTGGGCAATTGAATCCAAAATACCATCACCAGTGGCCAATTAAGAAATTACCCTTTGGTAAACAAATCTCCATAACACATTCCACATGTTCACAACAACAGGTGCAGCAAGTGAGGATAAGAATTGTTTCTCATTCTTTTCTCTGATATTCTCACAGCCTTCCCCAGAAAAATGCCTGGGAAAGTTGTACCTGCTGCTCTCTATGGAGACAGCTGCAGCCACAGACAATACCTGCAGTTAATTGTGAGCAAAACATCTTGAGCAGCTTTCTTAATTATGTGATTTCAAGCTGCAAAGTCATGGGGCTCTGAAGAACAACATGGACCTCATGACAATCATTGCAGGAGAAAATCTGCAAGTGACATTCTCACCACTGCTCACTCAGGAAAGCCAAGGATGAGATGCATCTGATCTATCTTCAGATGGCTGCCAGGGCACACAGGTCACTTTGCTTTGTGCAGAAAGAGAGACACTACTGCCAAGTTTAAATGCCTCCTCATATGGGACGTGTGTGTCTTAGAGTAAGGAAACTCATCACTCTGGAGAAGTGCCTCTGCAACCAGGCATGACAATCTGGAAAAGTACCTCAGATGCATTCTGAACAGATAAAGAGGGCCATATTTGAAAGATTCAGAAAATCAGTAACAGAGATAAAAACAGAAGCCAGACATCCCAGAACTATGCTCACATTTCATTTGCTTCCCTGGAGACCAGATGCACAGCTTAACAACCCCACTGGGAACAATTCTCCTGATCAACCTGTCTCTTCCATGAGCACAGGGCGATGCCAGCTGTGCTACTGAGGCATGTGGTCACTTTCCTGCCACTGCTGAGCAGGACAGAGCTAAATAAATCCCCTCTGCTATCAGAGGAGAACAGGTACAAGCAGCTCTGCAGCTGCCATGAAGAGACAGCAAGGAGCAATTCCTGTCTTAAATGCTGATTGCAGCACAGGGGGAAATAAACCAAACATGCTGTCCATCAGGCAAATTACATGAAGGACAGGAATATCAAGGCAAAAAGTCCACATTCAGACACCTGTTGACTGAAGTTGTTCAGGAATTGCCTTGCTACTTACTACTCAAACTTGACTCTGAGGGTAAGAAAACCCTGATTCAGCCAGGCCAAACCACATGGATGAGAACTGCATCTTTGTGGAATGGCATCTTGCTTCCAGACTGAGATTTCTCATCAAAACACCCATCTGAAAAAGACTCCACTCAAGTGAAAGAAAAGTCCTGTTTGAATTTACTTGTCCCAAGTCAGGCAGCAGAAACTTGGCTCTCTCCCAGCCTCCACAACACTGCCCTTGCCACTGCACTGGATCATCTGAGCTGCAACCAATGGGTGTCTGTTTGTCTCTCCATTTTTGTGGAAACCCCTCCAGAGAAGTTGTGTTCAGCACAATGCACAAGTAGACTTTTTTTATCTTAGAGAATTTGTAGGGAAAGGAAATAATCTGTGGCATTGGTCATCTCTGCCAGACAGTTTTTCCTGAGGAAGAGGCATGTAAAGCTTGCCATGTGCTTTGTCACATCTGACAAAAGTGCTCAGTACCGTTTGCCAGCAGACAATGTGGCCTGGGGCTCCTCTGAGCCATCGTTCCTCTCCTTCACCGGCTCCTTGACAGATGGGCCTTCAGCCTTCTGGTTTTCCATCCCCTACAAAGACATAGAGAAACCCCATCAGTCTTTAGAGTATGAAACAGGAAATTCCCTGTTTAAAACATAAGGTAGAACCAGAATCACTGCTACCAAGGCTTAGGGAAACATTTCCTAACTTACAGATGGAAACAGACCAGAGATTCAGTGATGCCAACTCTTTGTTTTCAACAGCCCAAGGCAGGTTATGGGTGCTACCAGAGTGAGTAGCGATCTAAAATCCCAAATTCCTTAGTCTTGAGCACAAATGGGAATAATGCAAACTGGCAGGCAATGAGTGTTTGTGAAGGAATCAACAGAAAAAACTGGACTCTTTGGGGGTTGGCCCAGTGTGTTGGAAGTTGATTTGGTTCAACACTCACTCTCCCTGTGCCTGCACAAAGGCAGGCTCCCTTCTGTAATGTTGATAGAAAAACTAAAATCCCTCCCCCCCAAAGAAACACAGGATTTTTCCCCTGGATGCTGCTGAATTCACCAAGCTTCTTCCAGCTCCACAGGGCTGGACAGCAGGGCAGTATTCCCAAAAGACAGACAGTCATTGTAGTAAGTAGGATTGACCTGGACATCTTTTGTAAATTTGGGAATTTTCTTGGCACTACTACTTCCAGTGTCCTTTGCAAAGACTCTGTTATCTTCAGAAGCACAATTCTCACTTAATTGCTTTACAGGGGGCAGGGTAGGGAGAGCATGGTGGGGGCTTATGCTTAAATGTAAACCCATTTTCTCCTCTTTCCCTTTCCTCTTTGTGACCAATATTTAAAATATTCAAAACCCCACTTTTCCCTAAAATTATCAGTTCCTTTGTGGTCTGCAGATGAACAGGCTGAGGATTAACAGCTCATTCACAGGAGCAAAATGATTCAGCAGAAGAGGAGTGAGCTAAAGATAGATTGGGTATGTTTGATCTCATATTAGCAGAGGCAATACTTGCACAAAGGAGACATTTCTCCTGCCAAGCACTTACTTTCTTCTTAATTCTTGTCAGAATATCTTCCAGGTCACGGGGGGGGGGAAAGAGATTGTTCCGAAAGCATTGTAAATTGTTGATGATTGAGCAACATCTTCACCATCTACTGTCCATAATGCCTAAGGAAGGAAGGAAGGAAGGAAGTGAAAGAAAAGTGTACAAACACAGGAAGAGTGTTAACAGAAGAGGCTGATACCTTAAACTCATCAGGTGCAATCCTTGCATAAGGAAGCATTACCTACTCAGCAAAGAGGGAGATTTACCTCACTTGACACTGCACAGTGCTGTCAGCTGAACACAAGAGGCAAGAGGAGAATGTGGGGCAACAGAAAAATACCATTTCACTCTGAAACTGGGGGTGTGCTTCTGTGGCATCAAAGCATCCCAGGGACCAAGCAAAAGACATCTGCTTTGTTGTCAGAGCCTGTTAGCATTGTCTTGCTGCCATTGCACAATAATTTGCCTTTCTTTAACTGCCAGGGAAGCCAGGACAAAACACCTCATGCTCCTCTTGATTATTCTATACTGTGTGTATGCAGAGGGGCAGCTAGTTGCTCTGGTACTCTTGGCAGCTATTAATGGGACTTTAATCTTCAAAGGAAGGGGATTTTGATGGTTTGGGTTGATTTTGCCACTAGGAAACCACAGTATTCTTCAAGAAGAACAAATGTGGACCTCACTAAGCCACAGATAACAGCATTCTAGAAATCTGCAGAACAGGTTTAGAAAGACTGAATATGTTGGCTAAAGACCCCTGAAATATTTCTAGGAAAGTCTGAAGTTAATGAGAAATGGATGTTTGGGATCCTTCAGTGAAGAACATTAGCCAACACTTTAGCTTTGTGTTGTGCACCTAAGGCCAAACAAAAGTGTTGGACTGGGTGATCTGAGATCTTTTGATCTCAGTAAAGAATCCTTCAAGCCACAGGAAAAAGTTGGCAATGTTCCTTTTTGCTGGCCAACCTCAGGTTTCCCAGCACAGCCATTTGCCCAGGCAGCCCAGAGCAGTGGTCACAGTGCCAAGGCTGACAGAGCTCAAGAAGAGTTTGGACAATGCTCTCAAGCACATGGAGTGACTCTTGGGGTCACTGCACATGGCCAGGAGATGGACTCGATGGGCCCTTCCAACTCAGCATATTCCATGATTCTATGACCCTTATTCACACCGTGAGGTAACTTCATATTCCCTTTAGTTTCCACTCTTGTGTGGTTTCACCTTTACAGCCAGACACAAAACGGCTTTCCTGTTTTGGGAGGTGAAATGAAGATCATTACTTGTGTCCTTGTGGCAGTCCTGAGCAAGCTTCCCTGCCACGTGTGGCAGCCTCTCAGCCCTGGGGGTGCCTGCGAGCTGGGTGACTCCAATTCTCTCCACCAGGGACAGGAGGAGTTGGGCCGCACACTCGCGCACCGGGGCGGGGCGGCTGCTGGGGAGGAGAGAGCAAACCCTGGGCACAGGGACGAGGAGCAGCGGCAGCGCCGGCCTTGGCCAGAGCTGCTCCCTGCCCTTGCTGGGGGAAGGAGCCTGGGCTCTCCCTGCGCCTTCAGACACCTGCACAAGGCTCTGTCCTCAGCTAAACACAAAGGTAGCATTGCACACTAGGCCTCCTGCATGGAAGAGGGAGGAATTCAGTCTCCCTGCACTGTCTGATACTCTGATACTTTCTTTCACAGTATTTACTCGGAGAAAGATTAAAGAAATAGATGACATATGAAAAATTTAGAAATTAAGGACAATTGATGCTGACCCATCAGAGGGCACCCAGTACACAGAGCTACAGCAGGACTGAGGCTCTTTCCACCCATTTACCCTCAAATCTGCAGACCTTTGGAAAACAACAAATGCAGGGAAAACACGTGGTGGGCTGTGAAGTTGCAGAATATCCAGCAATGCAGCCTGTTTCTTCTGTGGGGCTTGGCAATGGATCCATCTGAATGTTTTACCCCATTGCTAAGCTGAGGAAAGGGTGGCAGGCAGTTTAGCCAGGCTGTCCTGTTCTAGAGAGTGTCTCTTGGGAACTATCAGGCCCAGCACCAACATTTAAGGCAGCATTTGCTCCAACTGTCCCATGGCTGTCAGCCTGTGGAGGTGCCTGTAAAGTGATTCATCTTCTCAAGGCTAACATGAAACATCAGTTTGCATAGAAAGTAGAGCTCTAAGCCAGGACAGTCATACAAGACTCCTTTGGCAGGAGCTGCACCTGCTGTGCAGGCTGTGCCACACCCAGCAAATTGTCCCCCATGTGCTCCACGCCCCAGCAAGGACCCTCCTCATTTCCCAAGTTAGTGGCATCATGAGGAGACATGGTTTTCCCAGGACCTCTGTGGTTAGCACTGTGAAATACCAAACACTGCTCACAGCTGCAATTGCAATTGCCCCTCTGCCCACAAAAGCACAAGGCTCTATCCTTGGCCTTTGCATGCACTTTCCCTTCCCCATCAGTCACCACATCTAGGAAAATCTGACAGACTGGGAGAACTCCAGGAAGCAGCAGGAAGCTGAGTCAGAGGAGCTTTAGTTTGGGTGTCAGGAAAAAGGGTTTTTCACCCAGAGGTTGGCTGGGCACTGGAACAGGCTCCGCAGGGCAGTGGTTACAGCACCAAGCCTGACAGGGCTGAAGGAGCATTTGGACAGCAATCTCAGGCACTTGGTGTGACCCTTGGGCTGTTCTGGGCAAGGCCAGGAGTTGGACTTGATGGCCCATCCAACTCCCCATATTCTGCAGTTCTGTGATTCTGAGAACTGATGGGCTGCAGGAGGGCAGAAATAGGTGACAAGAGGAAAGAAGTGAGGTTGGTTGGAGAATCAAGTCACTGAGTTCCCAGAAGATGCAGGATACAGGACCCTTCCCTCCAACCATTCCCATTCTCTGTCTCATCCCTTCTCCCTCCCACACACACAAAGGTGAAGAATATCACTAAAAGAAGAAGAACCTACTTGACTCCCATGTCCATGAGAGCAGTCATTGCTCGTGCAGGAGTCACATTCTCCACCAGGATCCCCAGGGTCTAACTGGCTGCTTTCTGAACAAATTCTGGGGAGCTGGACACCATCTGGAGAAGGACCTGAGCAACTTCATCCACCTCAGAGTCCATGTCCTTCTTCAAGGTCACAGAGAGCTCTCCCAGAGTGACAATGGCAGAGCAGGACACCTTGGAACGGAGGTTGGTCACCTGGGGAAGCCATGAGGGAAACATAAGAATCACCTTGGAAAGAAAACCAGTTGCCTTCAGGAGAAGTCCCAGGAAATGACAACACATCCCATTGTGTCCAGGGGAACATACAAGTACAGGAAGAGCTGGAGAGCACAAGCACAGAAAGGCACTTACTCTGGCACCAATTTCTGGCCTCAGACCTGCTCACTGTGGGCCTAAAATAAAAATTTCATTCAGTGTTCTACTTAACACTTCTAAAATGTCCACAGCTTTCATTTTAGGCCCTTTTACTAGAAAATTAAAGCAAGGGCTGCTTTCAAATCATCAAGGCACACGTCATAAAGATAAAAGAGTCAGGTGCTCCTGTTCCAAAAAGCAACAGCAGCAGTTGAAGCGCTCAGCCAGGAAACAGAAAACACAGGCTCAGGTCTACAGAATAATTTGCAGTGTTGAATTACAGCTTGGGCAGAGACTGGGACTCTGGCAAATAACATCATCAGTGTCTCAGTTTCTGCATTTGCACATTGCGTTATAACCAGTAAATACAGCTGCATGCACCCACAGATTCTCCAGACAGCTGACAGACATTAGAAATATCAGGTCTAAAACCAGAAATGAAGGCAGACCCTGAGCACACATGGAGATGAACAAGCACATACCTACTCTACCCACCGTGTATGAAGTATGGGGGACAATTCAGAACAATGTTCTCACCTCGCTGGTAACTGCCAAGCAAACCTCACAGAGGCTTCAAAGCAGGACCTCTGAATGGGACCCAGCCAGGTGTTGGATGGTGAAGAGTCCCTTCTCCTTCAGCTCCCTGGAAGGCAGAAGATTGATTTTCTCTCCACCAAGGCAGCACCCTCTGAAATGACCAGGCTGGCAGCTCAGTGAACAATGGGAGGTGCTTTACAAGGAGTGCTTAATGAAATCGTGGAACACGTTGCCCCAGGATGCTGTGGCTGTCAAAAGCACACACAAACCCAAGAGGCAAAGAGAGGGGTTTCAGAGTGGCCATTTGAGAAGACAGCCTTTCTGAAATCTCTGGCACATGAGCCCCTCTATCACTGCTTCCTAGAAGCTGTGAGACCGGGCCATGCTGCTGTTTGTTGTCACCTCCCTGTACCTGTCCCTGAGACACAGTGCCACTGGCTGTTTTTGGGGCAATTTCCTTCTTTGCCAGCCCCAGCATGCATTCAGCAGGGACAGTCTGCACTGGCTCTCTGGAGCTGAGTTTCCACTCTATGATCTCGGCCTCTCTGTCACCCCCTCCACTCCCCCTCACACATTCCCCAGAAAAGCAACAGGATGTCTGCTGGCACCACCTCAGCCTGCAGGAAGGCCAAGTGGGTCCTGGCCTCTCCTGACCCACAGCACAGCTTTTTTCATCCCAGCATGGAAATATAAAAACTGTATTATCACATCACACAGAGGGCCAGGAGCTTTTTATTTTGGCTGCAAGTGTCCACAGGGCATTGGGGAAGAGGAGAAAAAGAGTGTTTTGCAGCAAGCAACCCGGCTACTCAGGCAGGGTGGTAGGAAAAGTGTCTGGGAGCTGCTTTTTAGGACTTTGGTTGTTCTGCTGAAGCTTCTGACAGAGCTGATGGGCAGATCCCAGAGCTGTGGAGAGTTCCTGAGAAATTGGTCCTTGGATATGTCTACAAATGCTCTCCCAGCCATGAACTGCCATCTGTGTCCTGTCCATATGTTACTGCCTTGACTGTTGAGTGTCTGAGGTGCCTCTTGAGGCTGCTATGGACCTCCTTCACCAAGGAATGGATTGTGATACAACATCCCTTTCTGCTTCTATTTGGGCACTGACAGAGCCTGGGCCACTCTGGCTGGAGCTTGGGCTCTGGCCATGCAAGATTGCGAATGAGAGCATCTCATGGTCCTCAGCTCTTCCCTGCTGCTGGGACAGACAGACATGGCCATGGGGACAGAATGGAGCTGCCCCATCTGCCAGGTCACTAAGAAGGATGTGAATTCTTCTCTGCCCTGTCACCACCAGTTCTGCCTGGGCTGCATCCTGCAGTGGGCAAAGAGAAATCCAGCATGCCCACTCTGCAGAAGAATGATAGAAGCTGTCAGGTTTTCTGAGTAGGATGAACAGGACTACATACAATGTGCCATCAGCTCCCCCAAACAATTGCTAGAGTCCAGCAGGGAGAGAGCCTGGCCACCTTGTTGAAAGCAGCCCCCAGACCCTGTGATGGCTGCTCCATCTTCCCCACAGGGAACACTGTCCCCAGGGGCTGCAGGACCAGAGCCTGTGGATGGCCTCCTGCTCAAGGTGTGGGCCGAATTTTTCAAATAACAATGTCATCTACTGGACCAAAGGTGGTCCTGGCTGCACCAGAAGCTGGAGGGAATATGCCAGCACCAGAGATGGCTGGTTAAGGAATTCATAGAGCAGCATCCTGCACGCCCTCTGTGCCTATGGTCAAGTTGCCCAAATCTTGGTGCCAGTACTGCAGCTTCTCCTCTGTAGCAGTCTGAATTGCTGCTAGCATAGTCCATTGTAAAGAAGCAAAAAGGACCTTTGCATCATCTCCACAGATGTTTTATTCAGTTGTGCAGGGAGATGTTCAGGTCCCAGCACCCACACACAGAGGGTCTCACTTTGTCTCCACAGGGGCCTGGGGGCTGACCCTGATCTCGGGGCAGTACAAAGGTAAGGGGGCCGATCAGGGAATAGGGAAGGTGTGGCTCAGGAACACAGGAACAGACACAGGAACAGGGGAAGGAGCCAATGGGGTCTAACAGCTTTTTGAGGGAAGCTTCTTGTGTCTCCATGGACCAGGGAATGCCCCCCAGGGTCTCCAAGATTCCCCATGTTTTATATTATAAGGAAAGCTTCTCTGAAGGATCAAATGAATCAATACAAAATGACAAAAAAAATCAAAAGCACTCATAAGACAATTGTTCAAAATGCAAACAATTCTGAGTTCCCAATGTGCCAACAGATTTCTTGGAGTGTCTTAGATCTGGCAGGAGGGATGCAGGGTTTTCTCAGCACAGTTTATCAGGAAACTGAGTCACACATACTGAACCTCTGGTCCATGGCCCCCTCACTGCCATCGTGCAGCAAGGAGGCCCAGAGGCTGCTGTGCTCTGGGCCTGTCAGGGATGAACACAGCGGCTCTGTGGCCAGTGCCAGCTCCAGCTCCAGCAGCTCACAAGAGGAGACTCCTTCCAGAAGCTCTGCTGGCTCCAGTGTGGCAGACCAACAGAGCCCACTGGAAGCCCCCCTCCATTGCAGCCACCCCCAGCTGCACCCATCATCACTGCAGAGCAGGAGCTGCCCCAGAGGAGCCGCGGCAGGAGCTCATGGCAGTGGCAGGTCCCTGTGCCCAGGGCAGAGCCACAGAACCTCTGCTCCTGCCTGGGACAGGGGCTGCTCACCCTGGTGTCCCACCGAGAGCAGGGATCCTGGGCCCCAAACTCAGCCCAGCCCTGCAAAAGGCCACCCCGCCAGCAGTGCCAGCAAGGCTCCTGCAGCCATTCAGCCAAATCAGAGGAAACAAATGTCTCTTCAGCTGACACAGTCTCTGCACACAGCTTTCTCCCCCTTCTCCTGGTGCCTTTCCCTGACTCCAGCAAGAGCTGCAGGAAATGCTGTGTGAGCCATGATGATGGAAGAGCTACTGATAAAAACACTGGGGTGATGCTTTCCGAGGAGTCATGAATGGAAGACTGACCAACCTCCCAGCCAATGGTATGCCAAAAGTTTCCATTCTTGAAATAATTGACTGCAATAAATTAGTAAAAAGAAAGATACGGAACAAATCTCCCACAGCTACTGGCTTTCCTCAGGCTCCATGGTCTATGTATTGCTAGACTTACTTCATTTAGGCAGAATATGAACTGCCCTGACTTGTTGGAGACTGACCACAAGGTCTCATCTGTGGTGGGCAGTCACTAAAATTAGCTCAGCAGAGGCATCTTCAGCTTTCCAAGTGTAGCAGAAATACATATTCTCTGCTTCATGACTGTGTGGCAGCAGCTGCTGGTGCGGATTTGTCAGCGTTGCTTCATGGATTACTCCTGAGAAGGAATTGTGTGCACAGGTACAGTATGATGGCTTCGATCTCCTCTAATTACTCCAATTGGATGATGGCCAGAACTTTTAGGCAAAAAGCATCATGACAGAATAATTTACAATATTCTCCAAACTACTCCTGTGGTTTTGATTTTCTTACTGATTAGGTTCAGTGTCTGGCCTCAAGAAATCAGTCCAGAAAGAACAGGCAAACCTCAGCTTGCAAGTTAGAGTGCAAGTCTTTAATCTGCTGTTTTTGCAGCCGGTACAAACAACTTTTCAACATATTTGTGAAAATTTTCTTTGTTCTTGCTATACCTATCCAGAACCTGACTCTCTGCTCATTTTATTTTGATTTGAAATCCAAGCATGATTTTTTTCTGGACAGGGAAGTAAGAACCAGCTGCAAATACAGACTAAAAGTGTGAATCTGTACTGCAGGAACTGAGCTATAGCTTGGAATTAAAGGGAAGAAGTGATGCCATGGTAAATGTGAACGTTTAGTGCTGGCATAGGAGCCTTCTGCAATGCTCCACCAACCCATGGTTCACATTGCTACAAACTCTCTTTCTGATGTTACAAAGAGTGTTGAAGAGCTGGCTGTAAGTAAAAAAATAGCCAGAATGTTAATTTTTGTTAATATGGTGTTAATTAGATATGACTATCTAATAATTCAGAGCTCATAGAAGTGAGTATACAGATTTCCACTTAGTATGTGCTGGCAGTTTTAATTTGAAATCAACAGGTTTATCCAAATCAAGTTATCCATAGGAATTAATTTGCTCTATGATCTACCTAAAAATGCCTCATTTTCTGATAAATTTAGTAGAAATTTGCAAAGTCAACAGTCCACAGATTTTCATTTCTTGTTTAGTGGCTATTCTGCAGGAAAGCTTTCACAGACTAATCAGTTTGCATGTAATTAAAATGCCAGTACATTTCATCTAGCCATTTTGGTATTAGAACAAAACCATATGACTGCACAGCCTTTTAAAAAATATTTTAAAATAAATTTTCAAATCAACAGTCTGAGTAGGACTCAGAATAAAAACTCTACCAAACTTCAACTCCATTGGAAGATTCCCTTGTCACCCTGTGAATCAACTCTACATTCAGAAGATTAAAAGTCCCCATTATGGTGGTTTTGGTATGGTTAGGAATTGGGGAAGGGTCTTCTTCCTTCTCAGCTCCATGCTGCAGCGCCTTTGGGATGTGGCCTGCTGGCCGTTGTTTGTGCAGCCCTGGTATTTCTCCATGAGGCAGAAAGTGCAATTGCATTTCCAGCCCAGAGCCCATGAGGAGTGGGGTGTGCAGAGCTGTGCCAGACCCAGGCCAGCAGCTGTGCCGCCAGAGGGTTTTGGTTCCTGCCCAGGGCAGCTGGTGCATCTCTGCTGTGAGTGCCTCCCCTTGCCAGGTGCCCATGGACAGCAGGTGCAGGGCTCTGCACGGGGCATGGAACAGGGTGGGGATGTCTGCTGGCAACAGAGTGCAGCGGAGAGCAAACAGCCCAGGATGGTCCTGCAGTGTGTGACAGAGAACTCCTGACACAGCTGGGGACTGAGCCAGTGAGGGAAGGCACTGCTGGCCCTGCTGTTTGTGAGGAGAGAAGGGCTGCTGGGTGACAGGAGGGCTGGAGGCGGCCTTGGGCTCAGTGATCACAAAACGCTTGTGTTTTATTCCCTGAGAAGGAACGAGAGATGTTGGGGAAGTGTTGACATGCAACAAATTGTGAATTTGTTAAGCTTTAACAGGCAGTGCTTAATCGTACCTTCCCTCACACCAGTGGTTAATGTGTGCAAGTGGATGTCTTAGCCTTGAGAATAAAGACAGTGGGCCTACTGAGGAGGTAGCTGCAATGCATTCAAGGAGAAGAAGGCTCTTAACCATGGAAGGAGAATTTGAAGAATGGGATGTTCAGCACATGACCACCAGAGACCCTCAAGAGACCCCTACTCTAAATGTCAGTAATTTTGGGGAAATGATTTAAACATGTCAAATACTTTGGGAGAATGTTTAGCCTGTGAATTTGAGCAAAGTAATGAATAAAAGTAATGAAAGTAATGTCTTAGTTCTATGGATACTTAACACGTGGGTGTGCAGGTTTCAGGGGAGTGATTCTCAGGCACCCAGCACTGAAATAAAGTACTGCCTCTTTTCTCACACTGAGCTGGCAGGGTGGATCGGCCCTGCTTGGTAACTTTCATTTTGGTCATTCCTATTGAAGCATAAAGAATGGTTGAAATGAAATCTTTGGTTTACCTTTTTGAGGGTTAAAATACTGTGCTGCAGGTGTGCTGGGTGTGTGCAGAGCAGTGCAGCCCCAGACAGCCCTTGGCTTGTGTTGCAGAATGGGGCCTTTGTCGGGCATGAGCCATTTGTCGGGTGCTGGGAAAACTCAGGGCTCAATATGAGTCAACAGCAAGTTCCCTTTATTGAAGAGATCATCAGACACTTATACAGCAAGTAATAAGCTTATGAATATTCTGTTAGCCAAGTGATCTATTGGTTAAACTATACCGTCAACTCTTCCTCATTCCTTTGGGCCTACATTCTCTATTTCCCACGTCTCTCTGTCTACTTGTTATCATACCCAGCTAGGCCCAAGGACACGCTATCTTGCAGGTGCAAAAACTCAAACTAGCTGTGTTCGGTACTTTCCCAGCTCCTGGTCGCTAACCAGCGAATGTCTACGCTACGTGACCTCTGTCATGTAGCCATTTCTCCACAGGCTTGCCCACAGGTTGTCATGCCTTGCTGCCAGGTGTGCCCAGCTGTGGCAGGAGAAGGAGCCCGCAGCGCAGTGGGCACCGTGCCCTGCCCAGCCGGGGCTCTCTGGCACAGAGCAGCAGCAGCGCCAGCGCCGTTCAACCCGCTCCTGCCTTGGCTTCCCCTGGCACACAGAAGCCTCTGGAAATCAGCACCGCCAGCAGCGTTCCCAGCTGGGAGCAGCTGCTGCTGGCGGGCAGATGCTGCCAGTTCGACTGCTGCCAAAGGGGAAGAGAGGCAGAGATGTACACGCACCGGAGCCCTGAGCATGTCCAATAAAGGTGCAAATATGTGGGGAGATTTGTTAGGAAACATTTCAGCTGTGATGCCAACAGTGGCTTCTCTCCTGGTTGTGTGTTCTGGATGAGGAATGCGATGGTTGGGTCTGACAATTAAGAAGCAGATGTTATGTGGATGTTCAAATGAGTAGTGATTATATTGTAATATATCCTCCCATAGTCCTCTTTCCCGTCCCCTTGTAACAGCCTGGGTAGTCAGGGCATTTGGGGAGGGCTGGCTTGTGACCAGCAGGCAGGGTGTAACAACACCTGACCTCCAGTCGGGATGCAGGAAAGTAATCTCCACCAATGGACAGCAGAGAAAGAGGGGCTGAGGGTATAAAAGGCAGAGCATCCTTTTTGCAGATGAGCACATGGCTGCCTGTCACAGAGACTCCTAATGCTGCAATTTTTCCTTATTCAGTCCTTTGTTAAGGTTTACTAAACGTTTACAATTTTAAAAGTGAGAGTCATTTCTCACATGTGCAATGCTGTGGGCCATTTTCTTGGTCTGGTTTCCTTTGCTTGTGTCCCATCTGAGTGCTCAGTTGGGGTACAGGCTGTAGGTGCTTGGGGCACCCTTGGAGTTCCTCTTGGATCCCTGAAAAACAGGGTTTGGCCCATGAAGGCAATTTGTGCTGCTTTGTGACAGAGAAGAACTTCCCAGGCTCTTTTGTGTTTTCTGTAGGGAAGGTTGATTATTGCTTTGCATAAACTCACAGACCAACATGGAGCGTTTGCTTTGTGATGTCAGGGCATGGTTGCCACCTTGTCGTAGTGGCATCAGAAGGTTGCCTTGGTGCACGGAAGGCCTGAGTGTCAGAGCAGCCCCAGGCCTTGCTCACATCAGGAGAACTTTCCTGGCTGGCGCCTTTGTCAGTGGGTAGCTGCCCATTGACAAGAGCCTTGTTTTTCCTAGTTTAGGAAAAACTCATACAAAACTGTTACAATGTTTCATCATCTGGCTAAAGCAGCATTTGCTGCCATGGCATTTCTTTTTCTGTGTATTACATTACACATTTTGCACATAAGTAGAGGCTTCCCTTCTGCTTAGGTTAGGGTGTATCCTAACCTGGCTTTTGTATGTCTTCCTGCTCTTTCTTGGGGGCTGAGTTTCTGATTTTGAAACAGAAAGAGCATTAGGATGCCTCTGCTTTGGTAAAGCTCCTGTCAAGAGGTTCAGCTAAAAGGGGGTGTCTGTAGCCACAGGGGCAGCATTTGCAGGGGAACCTGCAGGGCTTCCGTTCCCTGCACGGGAGAGTCTGTGGCAGCAGAGTCTGTCATTTCCTCAGGTTGCTGGGAGAAGCAAGACACCTTTGAAAATGTAGACTGGCAGACCTTCTTTAAGGCTTTCCAAAAACTCTGCAGTTGTTCCCAGAATTCAGAGAAAGCTTCTTTCTTTTTAAATGTTGTCATGAAAGGATTTGACTGTCTATCTTAATAACCTTTTACTGTGTACCAAAATAGTTATTACCTTTGAAAGAAAATGCAAACTCTAAAGCAGTGAGTGTCTGCTCCTGAACCCTAGAGGTGCTGCTGTGCTCTTCCACAATAGAAATGTCACAGCTGAAGGGAATTTTGGGAAGCTTTTCTGGGCAACTATTTCCTGCAAGTTAATGAGAATTAGTGCGTGTAACTGATTGGGGAAAAAAAAGAGTACCTGAAGGAGAGGATTTCAGAAGCTGTTTTATGTGTTTGGTAGAACAGGAGCATTGAGTGTTGAAGAACAATTTGTATTTGCTTGATCATATTTGTATTCATTTACTAGCTAAACAGGCCAAAGTGTAGGCACAAGCAAGAATATTGCCCTGATCTCTTGCTGGCTGTGTGAATGAGATGTGTCTCCTGGAGGGATGTTGTGAAACAGGAAATCATCTCTGTTTGGGTTGACTTGTTCTGTGGGATTCAGCAGCCCAGGCAGTTTTCTGACAGCATCTGGTTCATTCTCCCTTCCCACTACAGGACACCTGAAGCGTGTATTCAGCAGTGCTGAAGATCCTGAGGTGAGTGAGAAAGGAACATTTCATGTTCCTGGTGTTTAAGAATTGTAGAGGAAGATGTGAGCTTGGCCAGTAGCAGTAGACTGTAGAGGGCCAGCTAGGAAGGCCGAAAGGAAAACCATATTCATGCCTGAAACAAAAGTAACAAAGGCAGCGATAGCTATTTTTAAATTTCCTACTCAGAGTTTGAAGAACTAAAAACCTAGTTTTAAAAAGAGAATGATGCTTGCAGACAGCAGATAGGATAAATTTAATTAAGAGCAATTTCCTGTACAGTTGTATAATATAATTTTAATTTAAACAGAGTGACTTAGAATCCTATTCCCATCAAACTTTATGATATCTACTTGGAACATGAGGCGGTAGAACAGGAAGGCCATCTTGCAATGGTGCCTGCTGTATCTCAAGTGCAATGGGCACCTTTGTGGCTGGGGAGCTGCGTGGGCCCAAAGGACGCAGGGCTGGCGGCCGTGAGCAGCTGAAGATGGGGCAGCGTGGGGCCAGGGGGCCAAGAAGGCCAAGGGCACGGTGGCTGTGCCAGCAGCAGTGGGGCAGCAGGAGCAGGGCAGGGAGCGTGGCCCTGTGCTGGGCAGCGCTGCGGCCACAGCTGGAGTGCTGTGTGCAGCTGTGGGCCCTGGGAAGCAGAAAGTCATGGAGGGGCTGCAGCGTGGGCACAGAGGGACAGGGGAGCTGGGCAAGGGGTGCAGCACAAGGCCAGGGAGGAGGGGCTGAGGGAGCTTTAGCCTGGACAATGGGGGCTCATGAGGGACCTTCAGGCAGACTTCCATAGATCCCTGCCTTGGATCCATAGAGCCAATGCTCAGCACGAGGGCTGTTTCCCTGACAAACATCCCTTCACTGCATCCAAGTGCTTTAGAAACTGGAGTGGGTAACACTTTCATATTTTGTTTGTTTATTTGTTTGTTTGTTTGCTAGAAGGAGAAGCCTTGTTGTCCTGGTTTAGGGCGAATTTGGTAGAGAACCTCCAAAGGGACCCCTCCAGAAAGCAAACCCACAGGGCCCCTCCCCTCAACTGGTTTGGGAAAAATTCCTCGGAGAGAAGTGGAAAGAACCTGCTTATTTAACAGGCACAGCACCCCCCAGCACACAAAATGAACAATACCGGATGACACCGCTCTGAGAAAGATGACAAAATCAGAAAGTTTCTTTCGTGGGTGGTTGCTCTGTTAGTCCCTCTGGCGCTGGGGCAGCTGCTGCAGCCAAACGGTGCAAACCCTCGGTGATTCCAGGTCCCAGTCTGGAGCAGGTTCGAAGAAAAAGGAGAGGAGAAACAGTCCAGGAAGGAATTTGGACCGTTTAGCTAGAACTAGCTTATAAGCAGAAGCAAAAGCAAGCAAAAGCGAGAGCAGAGAGACAGCAAGCAAAGCAGAAAAGCCAAAGGCAAAAAGCAAAAACAGCCCTATGTACTGCCTGTCTCTGTGTCCCTGATAAGAGAAACCCAAACAAAACTTTCACTCTTCAGAGACAGTCTTAAAGGCACAAAACAGATGAATGGGGATACAAGCATCATAACGTCAACCCAGGACATTCCACCTCTTAGCCCCATATCATCAACATACTACAACACATCATGCATTATTCATACAAAATTTCCATCTGTTCCCCCAAAATTTACAAGCAATACCCATCATGCCTTCATCACATCCCCACACTGGATGACTGAATCCAGGCCCTATATTACAGAGCTGCAGGATTCCCCCCTTTCACTTTACTCACTTAAAGTTCCATCTATCACTTGCTCAGACCTTCGACACTTACACATTTCCTTCTATGTCATGTCTGTATGGTTTAATGTACAGACAATGGCAGTAACATCCAATGAATAGTGATTTTGCATATCATTCTTACCCCACAATCAGATCTCCCTGAGGTACACATCGTGTTGTTCCATCTCTTTGCATTATCCACCACGTGCAACCTGGTCCCTGAGCAAAGACAACCCCACGAATGGGTTTGTCTCTACTCGAGGCAGAATTGATCCGCACAGTTTTCCCTAACAAACCTCTGATATATACCACTGGGACTTTGTCTCCTTCTATTATATTCAGGGACTCAGACTGGGCAGGACCTGCTCGGTTGTTGGAACCTCGGGTTTTAACTAACCAGGTGGCCTTTGCTAAATGCTGCTCCCAATTTTTGAAAGATCCCCCACCCAAGGCTTTCACCTGGGTTTTTAGTAGTCCATTGTACCTCTCCACTTTGCCTGCAGCTGGTGCATGGTAGGGGATATGGTACACCCACTCAATGCCATGTTCCCTAGCCCAGGTGTTGATAAGGCTGTTCTTGAAATGGTCCCGTTGTCGGACTCAGTCCTCTCAGGGGTGCCATGTCTCCACAGAACTTGCTTTTCAAGGCCCAGGATGGTGTTCCGGGCTGTAGCATGAGACACAGAGTAGGTTTCCAACCATCCAGTGGTGGCTTCCACCAAGGTCAGCACGTAGCTCTCACCCTGGCGTGTCTGGGGCAGTGTGATGTAGTCAATCTGCCAGGCCTCCCCATACTTGTACTTGGACCACCGCCCACCGTACCACAGGGGCTTCACTTGCTTGTCCTGCTTGATGGCAGCACACGTCTCACAGTCATGGATAGCCTGAGAAACACTGTCCATGGTTAGATCCACCCCTCGGTCTCGTGCCCACTTATAGGTGGCATCTCTGCCCTGATGGCCTGAGGCATCATGGGCCCATCTAGCTAGGAATAACTCTCCCTTATGTTCCCAATCTAGGTCTATTTTGGACACCCCTATCTTTGCAGCTTGGTCTACCTGCTCATTGTTTTGGTGCTCCTCATTGGCCCTGCTCTTGGGTACATGGGCATCCACATGGCGGACTTTCACAGGTAGCCTCCCTAACCTGGTAGCAATGTCTTTCCACTCTTCAGCAGCCCAAATTGGTTTTCCTCTACGTTGCCAGTTAGCCTTTTTCAAGCTCTCCAGCCATCCCCACAGAGCATTGGCTACCATCCATGAATCACTGTAGAGGTAGAGCTTTGGTCACTTCTCTGTCTCCGCAATGTCTAGGGCCAGTTGAACAGCTTTGAGTTCAGCAAGTTGGCTCTATCCACCTTCTCCTTCAGTGGCCTCTGCCACCTGTCGTGTGGGGCTCCATACGGCTGCTTTCCACTTCCGGTTCATCCCTACGATGCGACAGGAACCGTCAGTGAAAAGAGCGTAGCGTCTTTCCTCTGGTGGCAGTTGGTTATAGGGAGAAGCCTCTTCAGCACGTGTCACTGGTTCTTGTTCCTCTTCATCTGTGACACCAAAATTCTCACCTTCGGGCCAATTTGTAATTACCTCCAAAATCCCAGGGCAATTCAGTTTACCTATACGGGCGCACTGAGTGATGAGAGCAATCCACTTGCTCCATGTAGCACTGGTGGCATGGTGAGTAGAAGGAGCCTTGCCTTTGAACATCCACCCCAGCACCGGTAGTCGGGGTGCCAGGAGGAGTTGTGCTTCAGTGCCTATTACCTCTGAGGCAGCCTGGACTCCTTCATAGGCAGCCAAGATTTCTTTCTCTGTGGGAGTGTAGGTGGCTTCAGACCCTCTGTAGCTTTGACTCCAAAATCCCAGTGGTTGACCCCGTGTCTCCCCAGGCACCTTCTGCCAAAGGCTGCAGGACAAGCCATGGTTCCCGGCTGCAGAGTAGAGCATGTTCTTTACCCCTGGTCCTGTCCTGACTGGACCAAGGGCTACTGCATGAGCAATCTCCCGCTTGATCTGGAAAAAGGCTTGTTGCTGCTCAGGGCCCCAGTGGAAATTGTTCTTCTTGCGGGTGACCAGGTAAAGAGGGCTCACAATCTGACTGTACTCAGGAATATGCATCCTCTAAAAACCTATTGCACCCAAGAAAGCTTGTGTCTCTTTCTTATTGGTGGGTGGAGACATTCCTGTGATCTTGTTGATGACATCTGTGGGAATCTGACGCCGTCCATCTTGCCACTTCACTCCCAGGAACTGAATCTCACGAGCTGGTCCCTTTACTTTGCTCTTTTTAATGGTGAAACCAGTTTCCAGGAGGATTTGGATGATTTCCTTCCCTTTCTCGAACACTTCCGCAGCTGTGTTCCCCCACACAATGATGTCATCAATATACTGCAGATGTTCTGGAGCCTCTCCTCTTTCTAGTGCAGTCTGGATCAGTCCATGGCAGAGGGTGGGGCTGTGCTTCCCCACCTGGGGCAGTCGGTTCCAGGTCTACTGCACTCCCCTCCATGTGAAGGCAAACTGAGGCCTGCATTCTGCTGCCAGAGGAATGGAGAAAAATGCATTGGCAATGTCTATAGTGGCATACCACTCTGCTGCCTTGGACTCAAGCACATACTGGAGCTCTAATATGTCTGGCACGGCAGCACTCAGTGGTGGAGTCGCTTCATTCGAGGCACGGTAGTCCACAGTCAATCTCCATTCTCCTTCAGATTTTCGCCCAGGCCAAATGGGGCTGTTGAAGGGTGAGTGGGTCTTGCTGACCACCCCTTGGCTCTCCAGCTCTCGGATCATCTTATGAATGGGGATCACAGCATCTCGAGTGGTTCTATACTGTCGTCGATGCACTGTTGAGGTGGCAATTGGCACTCGTTGCTCTTCTCCTGTCAGGCATCCTACTGCAGATAACCTCAGATAACCCAGGCAAGGTGTTCAATTGCTGGATGCCCTCTGTCTCTAGAGCAGCTATTACAAATGCCCATCTGAGTCCTTTTGGGTCTTTGAAATACCCACTTCACAGGTAGTCTATGCCCAAAATACATGGGGCCTCTGGGCCAGTCACAATAGAATGCTTCTTCAACTCATTTCCCGTTAGGCTCACATCAGCTTCCACCAAAGTGAAATCCTGGGATCCCCCTGTCACACCAGCAATAGAAACAGACTCTGTCCCCACACGTCTTGATGGGATTAATGTACATTGCACACCAGTATCAACCAAAGCTTTGTACTCTTGTGGCTCTGATTTGCCAGGCCAATGAATCCACACAGACCAGAAAACATGGTTTTCCCCGGCCTCTACCTGGCTAGAGGCAGGGCCCCTCTAAGCCTGGTTATCCTTCTTTCCCTGGGCATATATTTTGGATGTTCCTTCAAGGGGATCAGACATGTCATCATCATCATACCTGGCCGTTCGGCTACGGGCAACTGGAGCTGCTTTCCTCCTGGTGGCTTCCTTCAGTTCACGCACCCGTTGTGCCAGAACAGCAGTAGGTTTCCTATCCCACCTTCTCATGTTTTCCCCACAATCACGCAGGTAGAACCACAGCTCAGCTTGTGGGGTGTACCTTCTCTCACCATCTGGGAAACGTCTGCCTTGAATACCAGAACCTCCGATCTGTACTGCTGAAATTTGGAGCAGGTCTTCTTTAATCTCCTCTCTAAGCTTCTTATGATCCTCCTCTAGCTTATCCTCTCAGTTCTGCAGACGTGTTTCTACCACTGCGATTCTGGCATGTGTCGGGCCATGTACAGCATCTGCATATGCTCGGAGCTTCCTTGCCATGTCAAGCACAGTCTCATCCGTCTCATCCCTCTTCATGATGGCTAAGGCAGAAGCATATTCATGTGACCCAAGTCGTACAAGTTTTTGCCACATCACAGACATGCATGGTACCAAGTCTGGGTTCCTAGTTGTTACATCATCTGAGAAGATAATCTCTGCCACTGCCATTTCTCTCAGGCGTTGGATCCCTTGCTCTATGGTCTTCCACTGAATTTGTTGCATATAGAGATCATCTGCACACAGGGATCTTCGTGCAACACTGTTCAAGACCCGTGCCCAGAGGCTGTGTGGATTAGCCCCCCTCATCATTTCTTGATTGATGACAGGATCCTGTGACGGGGATCCCAAATGCCTCACTACAGTGCCATCCAGAATTGTAGTCTCGCCTGCAGCATCCCAGAGATGGACCAGCCAACTAATTATGGATTCATCAGGTCAACGGGTGTTATCCTTCCTTAGGCCACGAAGGTCCTTCAGGGAAAAGGACTCAATATTTGCATCTGATCTTGCAACTGCTGCTTTGACTCCTGATTTTATGTTAGGAGGCATTGAGGTTCCTTCTCCTCCATCATCATCATCATCATCATCATCATCATCATCATCATCATCATCATCATCCACTGGTCGATTGGTCTTGTCGGTGCATTTCCCAGTTCTAGTACTGGTAGCAACAGCCATGGGTTTAGATGCTGGCTTAGTCTCACTATCTGGTTTGGCTGCTGGCTTCGAGCCTGGAGTGTTAGCTGCAGCCTGAGCCACCAGGACAGTTGCTGATTTATCTCCCTGCCCCCCTGCCTCTGTCTGCTGCCCGACAGTCTCTAACAGAGTGAGATAAGCATACGCCAGAGCCCAGCTCACTGCAATGACCTTCCTCTCCTTAGGCTCATCCTGGTACTTCTCTTTCAGATATTTCCCCACCTCAGCTGGGTTCTGAATTTGTTCATGGGGAAAATCCCAGACTATAGGGTCAGAGAATTCCTTCAGGATTTGGCCCATATCCTCCCATTTCCCACACCACTCAGGATTTTCCACACTGGGGTCTACTCCTGAGTCAGGAGTCTCATCAGCCCTTCTAGAAATCTCAGCCCTCATTCTAGAGAAGCAGCAGGCTGTATAGAAGAAGGTTACCAGATTGAATACCAAAAAGACGGTTTCTTTAACATTGAGGGGAAACTGAACATTCCTTCACTAGTGATGCAACTGATTCAGAGGAGAAGAAGGAAAGCAGAGGCTGAAAAACCTCATTCCCTCCTGCTGCTCCTGCAACAAACTGGATGCATAACCATAGCCATGAACCATTCATACCTGGAGCAGACCCTAGCATGTTTATAAACTTCTTGCACATTATTGCCACCAAGCCCAGCAGGATAGCTACTCTGGTCACTGCCCCTCTGATGTAAGAACTACGTATTAGGGACAATACTAAAGCTATTTCTGGATAAGAAAATAAACCTAGGGACAAGAAAGGTATTAAAATCTCAAAAACCCCTAGGGACCAGAAATGCATGTAAACCTTCACCCCAATAGACATTATTAATCCAAAAAGCATGGCTATTAGCTGATTTAAACAAACACGGAGTAATAGCAACCAAAATGCAGTCAAAACAGGGTTTTTCCATTCTCTCTCGAGCCCCACATGTGGGCACCAATATTTTGTGCTGGTTTAGGGCAAACTTGTTAAAGAATCTGCAAAGGAGGGCCCCTCCAGAAAGCAAAACCCACACAAGCCCTCCCTGCAACCGGTCTGGGAAAAATATTCCTCGGAGAGAGGTGGAAAGAACCTGTTTATTTCAGGATTCATTACTTCCTCTCCTTAGGCTCATCCTGGTACTTCTCTTTCAGATATTTCCCCACCTCAGCTGGGTTCTGAATTTGTTCATGGGGAAAATCCCAGACTATAGGCTTTGACTTTGGGAATGATTTTTTTCTTTTTTTATTGTTTTTTATTTTTTAAGTATCCATGCCAAGTCTCTCATATCTTCCCCTCCAAGTTTTGTCTTCCTCCTTGACCTTTTCCCCTGCTTTTGCAACATCTGTGAGCTTAGTTTTGGCATGTTTTGGTCCTTTGCATTGCAGCTGATTTCTTCACAGCCTATTTTTTGAAGACTCTAAAATTCCCTATTTTCTGCTTTTTTATATTGCATTTCATTTGAACCTATCTCCTTTCCAGAGTGTTTGTAAGCCTTTCTTTAGGATTCGCAAGATTCCTTTTCCCTTCCCGAAAGGAAATTTCCTTTTCTTTTGGGAAGGGAAAAGGAATCTTGCGATTTCAATAGAGGAATCTTTGGTGCATGTCCCTGCCCTTGATGGCATGCCATGCCATTTGATGGCTTTGACTTTGGGAAAGATTTTTTTCTTTTTTCGGTTGTTTTCTGAAGAGTCCGTGCCATGTCCCTCATATCTTGCTCCCTAAGTTGTGTCTTCCTCCTTGACTTTTTCCCCTGCTTTTGCAACACCTGTGAGCTTAGTTTTGGCATGTTTTGGTCCTTTGCACTGCACCTGATATAATCCCGGGCCATTTTCTTAGAGTCACTAAAGTTCCAAAATTTTCTTTTTTTCTCCTCCAATTGCAATTCCTTTGATGGTGTCTCCATTCCAGCATGTTTGTAGGTCCTACTTTTCTTTTTTGGCCTTCAGTGGGGATCAATTTTGACAAGCTTTGCTGCATGTGCCTGCACTTGATGGTGTATGGCCTGCCTGCATTTTGATGGATTTGAGTTTGGCAAAGATTTTTTCTTGTTTTTTTTATTGTATTAAGTATTCATGCCATGTCCCTCATATCTTCCCCTCCAAGTTTTGTCTTCCTCCTTGACCTTTTCCCCTGCTTTTGCAACATCTGTGAGCTCAGTTTTGGCATGTTTTGGTCCTTTGCAATATAGCTGATTTCCTCACAACCTATTTATTGAAGACACTAAAATTCCCGATTTTCTGCTTTTTTCAATTGCATTTCATTTGAACCTATCTCCTGGGACATAAGGGTTTTAAAGTATTTTTCATTCAAAATCCTTTGAGGCTTTCTGTTTTTTAGCATAAAGTGTATCTCTGGTCTCTGGGATAGTTTAAAAGCTGTTCTTTCTCTTCCCAAACTATATTATCTTGGAATTGGCATCATGCTGCCATGGCCACAGTTTCTGTGTGCCTGGGCGCTGTGTGTTTGAGGGGCTGGGAGTTGAGGGGGCTTCAGGAGCTGTGGTGCTGATGATGCTCCCTTGTGCTTTACCCTTCTGTCTTGTGCCTTACTCCTCATTATCCGTAGTGAACATGCTCTCCGTGCCTTGGTTAGGATGTGCTTGATTAAAATAACCTGTCAGAGATGAGATGGAGACTAATTAAAGCTCATTGCCTGGTGTGGGTAGAGGGGCTTTTGCTTATATGCCCCAAACAAATTACTGGCACCTGCTTTTGGAGCTCCTTGCCTGGTTCTCCAATAAAACTTGTTTGCTTTGGGGAGGACAATTGCCAATAGATCTAAATTCATGTAGGAAATTGCTTTGCAGTAGGAACTGTTCTATCAACAGAGAAAATATTTCCTCTGTGTATCTCTGGGCTCGACCAGGGCCAGAGGCTGTGCACAGGGGAAACAGGTCTATTTATATTGGAGTGATGAGGAGTGCTTGGAGAGAATGTTTTACTCTTCTTGTCTTTTCTGGCTGAGCATCCCTTGATTATAAATATTACAGCGGCATAAAGCCCTGGAAATCAAGCACTGGTTTGAAGATGCTGCTACAAAGGGCACGAGCTGCTTGGACCTACTTTTGTGCCAACAGCTCCATCATCAGCACAGGGCAGCATGGACAAAGATTTTATTCCTGGCAAATCCATGCCATGGAGATGGACTTTGCCTCTTGAAGCCCATGTTCACACTGTGCAGCTTGGGTCAGCTGTGCAAACAAAGAAAAGGCAGCGTTTTAGGGAGGGGAAATCCCTGCCAATGCTAAATCAGTGCTGCTTTATTGCCTCCCTAAAGCTGATGTGCTGCTGGCTCCAGACAAAGGCCATCCACCATTTTGGAGTTATGGAGAACCTGTTTTGTTGGGCTCCTGCTGCTGTCAAGGAGTCAAGTTCATCCCAAGGACACAGACATACAATCAATAACCTGTTTACCAAAACAAAATGTTCTCGGCTGGCTGTCTTGCAGTCACTGGTTATTAAGGTGATTTATTTGTATGAAGTGTTCAGGCTTTTAAAAGCATTGCAGGTTAATAATAGAATCAGGGAGTAGTTTGGGTTGGAAGGGACCTTTAAAGGTCATCTAGTCCAACCCCCCTGCAATGAGCAAGGACATCATCAACCAGATCAGATTGCTCAGAACTCAACCATCCCACCTGACCTTGAATGCTCCCAGGGATGGGGCATCTACCACCTCTCTGGGTAACCTGTGGTAGTGCCTCACCATCCTCATTGTAAAGAAACTTCTTTCTTATATCTAATTTAAATCCACCCTACTTCTGTTTAAAGCCATTCCCCCTTGTCCTGCCACAACAGGACCTCCTGTCCTGAGAAATGTCCAGAACTGATTACATCAAATGGGCTGAAATTGCTTCTGGCAAGGTCAGTGTGCCTGGTCAGGCTATTTGTAGGATAACACTCACCCACAAAGCTGGGATGTCCTTCTGCTTCCCCCCAAAACTTCCAGGCCTTATTGAGCCAGGCTGGCTTAGGCAGGTGATGGTGCTCACCTTGTTGGACACCTCAGGGAACCAGGCAAGAGCTACAGGGCAAATGTCCCCATTGGTAAAGTGGTGAATTGTGGCAAAGAAAGTGCTTTTGAACAGTGATAATTTTCCTGGATCCAGGGGCTGGTGACACATCCTGCCCACCTGAAAGCTGCAGTGAAGGCAAAGGGGTTCAGGAAGTGATTTAAGGAAAATGGGAGTCCATAAATGGCCTGTTTTTGTCAGGGAAAGCACATATCAATAACTGCCCCGTCTGGCTCTGCAGGGGAGCAATCCACACAAACCGTGCAGCAATTTCCTCAGACCAGCTGTGATGGGGAATAAAAGCTGCAGCCCTGGGAGCTGGTGGGTGGCTGGCTGGAGCTGTTTGCTCCCTGCCAGCCAGGAAAGAGGTTGGGAGGCTCCTGCAATGGGTTACCCCCATTCCCAGCACTTCTTGGAGACCCTGGCACTTTTACCACACCTTCCCCAGCCCCACCAGTTGTGGAGGGCAAGTGGCATTGCAAGAGGCTGCCTGGCTGCCAGCAGGAGCTGTGCTGGCAGATGTGTTAATGAAGGGAGCTCGGGTAGAGTACTGGTGACAGTGGGAGCAAGGACAAGTTGCCAGTCCTGCTGCAATTAATACATAACTGTGAGAATCTGAGTGCAGAGGGAATGCTGCTTTGAACACCCTCATTTCCTCTCCCACTCCCCCCTGGTCTGGGTTTGAGCAGCCTTGCTCCAGAGTGAAATTAAAATCTGCTTCCATTCCAGGATGCTTTTACTCTCCAGCATTTATTCCTGCTTTTCTCCAGGGCTGGAAGTGAGGGTGTACTTTGGTTGGTTTGCTGCCCTGAACCAGCTCAGTCTGCTGAAAGCAGAGCCCTTTGGAAGATAGAGGTTTCTGGAAATGGACTCTCCCCTTTTCCAGTGCTGCTCATCACCTTTGTGGGGTGTGAGGGGCTCAGGGCAGTGGCTGGGGCTTCCCTTGTGTCAGTGCTGCCACGAGGAGTGGGCAAAAACTGTCCCATGGCTCTGACTGTGCCAGAGGTGCGCTGCCTCATCCTCCTGAACTCTGGAAGCTAATCTGCTGCATCAATCTATGGGTTGATTAGTCCTCTGGACTTGGAGCTTTTGTGCTTCCCTATCTCAGAGTTCTTCCATCCGCCCACGTGAGTGACAGCTTTTGTGTAATTTGCCTGTGGGACCTGTGAGGAAAAAGCCTTGGATGTGATGGGACCTGGTGCTGCAGTACTCTGGGGTACAGCTGATTGCTTCCTTTTGGAGTTCTCTTGGCCATGGATTTATTAACAGGACTCTGTTTCCTGCTGGTTGCCTTTATCAGATGTGCACAGAGTGTGTGCAAGGGGGTTCCTCAGCACAGCTGAAGATTAAGACATAAGGAGGAATCCTAGTTTGAAAGGATGAGAACAAAATCAAAATAAAAGGATATTTTTTGCCCAAAGTTAGCGTGAGTCAGCATGTAGGAATCAGCTCTTCCCTGGATCCCTGTTCTTCCTGTGCTGCTGGCAGATGAGGGTGTCCTGCAGGGCTGTGATCCATCAGCATTCCTGGCAGGAATATACATTATTTAGTTGCCATTAAGCTGGTTGTAACACAGCTGCTAAGAGCCCTTGGTATCTGCCACGTCTAAGTGAGAGGAGATGTGACTTTGACTTTTTTAATGCCATCTGAACTTTCATTCGTGAAAAGTCACCCTTTCTGTCATTGCTTGACCTGCTGGGAAAAGCTGTGAGTCTTTACAAACATCAGCACTGCAACAGGGCTATAATGCATCCTTGGAAAAACAGCCAGGAGCCCTTCAGGGATCTCACCGGGGAGCAGGCTCTGTGCAATATATTCCAATATCTCTAAGCAACAGCTTAATGTGTTGCCTTGTCTGCTTAAGTAGCAGAGCTCCTCTGGCCTAAAAGCCTCGTCACCAGAGGGTTATGGAGTGCAAATTGCTGCTGAATGAATTTGCTGCTTTGTTCACTCTGGTTTCCCCTCCCTTTTGTGTGTGTTATGACAGTGAAATGACTCATCTTCACCTTAATATCATGTTTTGGAGAAATGGTCTAATATTTTGTACAATGCTCAATGTAAAAACCCCAAACCAACAAAACAGATGAAATTTGTTTCCTGGAACTATGTTTTCCAGTGCAATTACACAGAGCCAGCTCCTTTCTCCACACTCTTTTGGGCAACAGACATTGTGGAGTACAAAGTTAATATCATCAACTATTGTAAGGAAAAGAGGGAAAAGCAGAAGGAAAAGAAGCAAAAGCAGGTTTGAGCTTAGTGAAACTTGATTCTGGCTTTGGGCTGCAATAATTTATTACAGCTCTGTTTTACAATTAATGCCAGCCTCACCTACTTAAATAGAACATCATAATTCTTGTGGCCATGTATGTGCTCATGAAAATTCTGTGCTAAGAGTGTGAGCCGTGTTGGTTATGTCAGTGGAGAAAAATGTAAGTTGGGTAACTCAGGTGAATTGAGCAGGAAATAATGTGCTATAAAACTCATAAAAATAATTTAAAATGCAAAAGATAGAAGGAAAAGGGAAGGGATTACTGCAAGATGGAGTTTATGGCTGGTGCTCTCTGCTTATCTGCACCCCATGGTCATGGCCATAGTGGGCATGTTAGGGACTGCATTTAGTGTGGGTCCCAGAAATAGCCAAAAGAGCAGTGACAGTCAGGAACACCTGGCTCTCCTCTCTTTAAAATCTAATTTCAGCCCCAAATTTAATTCCCTGGGGATTTAAGCTGTGAGGTCTTTGTGTGCTGGGTAAATAAAGCCCCCATCAGAAATCATATTAATGCAAATTATAGATGACCACACCAAAAAGAAGTTTTGGATGCTTGTGGAGGAGAAGCAGAAAAAGCAAAGAAATAAAGATACTTCTGGGTTTTCCACAGGAAATAATTTCTGAAGTGCAGAACTCCCCAGGCCATGCAGGGCCTCCTGCCAAGGGGAATGATTTCAGACAAGTGCTGACTGTGTGGGAGAGGGTGTTTTGTGTTGGAGGGCTGAGTTATCACGGAAGTTTTTCACTTCTAATACTTGGTAATATCAGTGTCATTTTGTCAGTAAGGAGCACACTCAGTGTCTGAGACATCTCCATCTCCACCTGCTTCACAACTCCGCTTGAGGGCAGATGAAAATTATTTCCTTGTAAATTACGTGTTTTCAACAAATTCTGCAAACCCTTACTGAGGCTCTGTCGCAGTCGAGGCGGTCACGACATAAAGCAGAGACCACAAGCAAACTCAGTCTTAGTCTCAGTTGTCAACCGTTAGCACCGTTAGCAACCGTTGGCAACACTTTATTAGTGAAAATGGCTGATACACTTTCCAGTTTTTTCCCCTCCAGTCGCAGAAGGCTCCCATCTTTCCTCTCTCGATCTCCTTGGTTCAGCTTCTTCCTCTTACTTCTCGCTCCTTTAGCCAACAGGCCCGCTGCTAGCCCCTCCCACAATTCCCCCTTTTTTGTTTTTGAACTGTAAATACAGCTGCTATGGATTTTTGCAGGCCCCTTTGCAAAAATCCAAGCAGAGAGGGGAAACATAAAATCACAATCACAATCATCAACAAAATTCCCAGTCTTAATGCAATCGTTCCTGTTCTTCATCCATCTTTAAGTACTCCTGCATTGCTTAGCATAGTGCCCAGATTTAGCACAACGATTGCATACATCGCTGCTTGCACTTGACCTAAATGTTGTTTTCCGGACAGTACACTGTGACTTTACGTGCCCCTGTTGTCCACAATTATAACACTTTGCTGAAGGTCTTAGCACTGCAGCAAGACCTGCCATTTTATGCTCAACTGAATCAACTTTCAAGCAAGCAGTAACCATTTCAGACAAGGTGGGTTCCCCAGGCAAAGTGTCAATAATCTTTCTGCAATCTGGGTTTGCATTTTCTTTAGCCAACTGTATGCACAATTTGTCTCGCAAAGTTTCATCATCTACCTGTTTCTCAATAGCAGCAGCAAGTTTTTCTGCAAACTGCAAAAATGGTTCTCTCATCCCTTGTTGTATAGTGATATATTTCTGTTTTGGAGCTGCCATTTCCATTGTTTTAGTTAAAGCACCCATGCCAATTTGCTGAGCTTGTGCCAAAATCGAAGGATCCCACCTTGCCTGTAAATCTGGATTAGCAAAAGGCCCAGTGCCCAGTAGGGCATCAACACCCACAGCATGACGAGGGTCGTGTTGAGGCAACTGCATATTTGTTAAAGCGGTGCGTTCAGCCACTCGCCTCCAAGTTTCTTGAAATACACCATATTGTACTGGTTGGAACAGAATTGTAGCAAGATGAGTGATGTCATAAGGTGCAAGCAAATCTGCATTAATCACACGTATTAATTGCATTACCTCTGAGGAATTAATACCATACTGAGCTACTTTCGATTGGAGGTCTTGCACAACCCTCCAGGCAAAGACATGATGACTGTCGTTCTGTCCTGTTCCAGGAACTGCTTTGAAAACTGGAAAAGCCATAGGGTTATCACAAGCAACATTTGCATTGGCACTGCTCTCCTGAGGTACTCTTGGAGCACCTAACCTTTCTATTATGTCCCAATTATTTTCTTCAACTGCTTTCCTCCTAACAAATTCCCAGAACTCCTGAGGGTGTCGAGGAAGCACAGTTACTTGACATGGAGGCAAAGTCCATGGGGCAGTAAGGCTAGAGCTCTTAGGAGATGAAGGGACCAGAGCTCCTTGTCCCAGCTCAGGTGTTACTGCGGGAGACTCATCAGTTGATTTGCTGTTGCTGTCACTGTCAGGTAAAGGAGGATACAGCCTTGCAGATTGTTCAACCCACTCAGAGGGAAGCGGGGGGGGGCTGATGGCTGGGTTTCTCTCTCTGCTAGAGACATTTCAGCTAACTGGCGTAGCGGTGTAGTATATACAGGCACCATCGCGAGCTGCTGCACAGGTGTGAGATAAGGAGGCTTAGGGGCCTGATAAGAAGTGGCTAGGGCAGGTTGTCCAGAAGTTTTGGCAGCTTTCCCAGAAGCCTTGGCAACCAGCCCAGAAGCTCTGGTAGCCTTCCCGGAAGCTTTGGCAGCCTTCCCATCAGAGCCCCCTTCTACCTCAGAGGCCCTCCCGTCAGGTTCTGTTATCAGGCCCGACTCTTCGTCCGCATCTTGCTCCGTTTCTCTATTTTCCATTCCTTTAAAGCCTCAAAGAGCGAGTTCCAAGTAACTGCTAGATCAACAACTGTTTTATCTCCCGCTCGAATGACTTGCCAAAGTCTGTCCCCGACCTTTTTCCATGCCTTAACACTAAATGCTGTGTCGGGATCAGTGCCAAAATTCTGTGATTTAGCCCACAGCATTATATTACAAAGTGCATAGTCTGACGTATTAATTCCCTTATTTCTTAACAAAACTTTCCATGTAGACAGAACATTTTCTTCCTCTTTAGATAAATTTTGTCCCATTATTACTAGTTGGTGGCTCACCTACTTCCAGGTGTCTTGACTTGAGAGAATCAGGTCCAGACCTCCCTGTGGCTTCCACCTGCCGCTCTCAGCTGCACCAACGCCGCCTCCCCCACTACGTCCCAGTGGGTCACGTATGCCAATTGCTAGGACCCTGTATGGGCCCCCACCGACCATTTTCTTATCACGTCGGCGGTCACCAAAATGTCGCAGTCGAGGCGGTCACAACATAAAGCAGAGACCACAAGCAAACTCAGTCTTAGTCTCAGTTGTCAACCGTTAGCAACTGTTAGCAACCGTTGGCAACACTTTATTAGTGAAAATGGCTGATACACTTTCCAGTTTTTTCCCCTCCAGTCGCAGAAGGCTCCCATCTTTCCTCTCTCGATCTCCTTGGTTCAGCTTCTTCCTCTTACTTCTCGCTCCTTTAGCCAACAGGCCCGCTGCTAGCCCCTTCCACAAGGCTCCTTGCCATGAAGTTGATTTTCTATTTATTTTTTCCTATTTTTTTTTTTAATAAGAAGAATTGCTTTCTTGCAGATGTTAGGTAAATTTTTCCCTTCCTGGGATGTCAGGAGGTGCACATCCTGTACAGAAACACTCCCCAACTGCATCAATAACCTTTTTGTACTGCTCAGTGAGTCCTAGAAAACTGCAGAGCAGTTTTGTGTCTCTGCAGGTTACTTGGTAATCAATTCTCCATCTCTGATAAATCCTAATTTACAGGGAGGATGTGACGAACTCCCTTCTCTGCAATCAGGAGTTGGCAGTGCCCATTCTTCTGCAAATTTATGGGTTCAGCAGAATAATATCATAGGAACAGAGGTGTTATGCAGCATTCCTGCTTGGTTTGCTCCTCATTTCATGGGGCAGACAGCAGCATTCTACAGCTCTAAAAAGGGCAGGGAATTTTCTGGACTGGGAAGAAAAGCATCCTTGAGAGAGGCAGAATATGATGCTGTTACCCATGGCTGGTGTTCCCCCTCTGTTATCAAATTTCCCTCCCTTGCTGCCCTGGGGCACCTGAGAATGGGTGGTGTAGTGATGTTGTCCATATTGAAATCAGTCAAAGAGTTTGTGGACTTCTTTCCAGCATGAAAACAAACCCTGTTCTGCTGGTTGTATGAGGGAAAAATTATTTCAGGCAGAGAGAGGCAAGAAAAAGGTCAGAGACCAGTGAATTTTTTTCCATGTGGCTGCAGGGAGGTAGAACAATTGTGGTGTGGAGATGCATTATTAATGTAAAAGCCACAAAAGCAACCCAAACAGGGAGTGAGCATCACTGGAACTGCACCTCTGTCAGTAAGGGATGGATCCCTCCTGCTCTTTCTCCTGCCTGGGGCACCTGTGTGGGGCTGGTTGTCCCTGTCATTTACCTTTTGATTGCACAACCGTTTCTTAGAAAACAGTTGGCTCTTCAGACTCTCCTGGGCATTCAAGTGAGTCCAGGAGATGTGGGGGTGAGCTGATAAGTGGGTTTGGATGATCTTGGCTGTTAGGTGTTGCTGTGTTTCCTGATGCTGGTCTCCAAAGCAATCCCTGGCACACTGCTTTTGTGGAAAGCAGAACAGCTCAAGAGAAAAATGCACTTGAAATTACCTGTTCTGGGGAAATGCAATGAATTTTCTGCTAGGAACTGCATGTAAGCAAAGATGGAGCCTGAATTAGGGATCTTTCCTTGTGGGGGTCCCTTACACTGACACAAAGCTCTTTGTGCCATACAGGGTTGTCACCATACAGAAACATGTCACTTTGGGGCAGGGAGGGGGATTTGACATCACAAAACATCGAGGGAAAAGCATCGAGGCAAATTCTCCTTTTCTGGTCAGGAAAACCAGAGTGTGTGCCTGCTGTGTTCTACGAGTAGGAAATCAATTGCTGAGGGATTTCTGCTGGGAGATTTGTGCTTTATGAAATTCCTGCCAGTGGCAGAGGGCTGGGGAGCTGGAAACGATAGCGCTGTCTTCCTCCCCTCTGCTGCTTTAATTGTTTGTAGTGATTTAATAAGCAGCACTATTCTTCCCTGCAGCAAACACAGACAGGTGGCATTTTATTACCTTTATTAGGGCCCCTGTTTGGAATTTCTTTGCTGTATTTCCTTCTTTGCAGGCTTGGCCCAAAACCTGGAGAGATCAGTGTGAGAACTGGACTTTGTGCTGTCAACATTCTGAGTGTTGAGCCAGCACCAAATCCATACAATTATATGGGAAGGAAATAATAAGGACAAATGACATGATTTAAACAAGGAAATGCTCTTGGCTTTGGCATTTTATGTGCACAAATGCACACCAGAAGAGGAGGAGCAAAGCAGGTACAAGCTCCCAGTACTTGCAGAAGAATGAATGGAAATAACTTCCTGTTTAGGCTGGAAACTAGGAGAAAATTTGTACCCATCAGAGAGATGTTGAAGTGGAGCAGCTGCCTAGTGACAACAGATAGGTGGAGAAGTGAACCCCCAAATTAAAGGCTTTTAATGTGTAGTTTTTTGGATGTTGGGGTCTTTACAAGCAGATCATGTGAGTCCCATGGGCAGTGCAGGTGGATTCCCAGGGGAGCATCCCTGTCCCGTACCAGGGATCGGCTGTCCTGGTCCCACAGAGTGATTTGGGTTGTACCTGATGGCCCAGCAGAGCTTGGGGAAATGCCTCAATGTTGGTTGTATTTGAATGGCATTTGGGTCAAATTGAGTTTCTCCTCTGAGGGATGGAGTCTTGACCTCTCACAGGTTTCGCTTGAACATTTCTTTAATCTGTCCCCCACCTCAAAACCCCCAGCAGATCCCCTGCTCCTGCCACTCTGTGTCTCCCACAGCTGTGATCCTCAGAGCTTTTCCCTTACACTAAAAGAACTGGAAATTGGCTGGGTTTTGTTACCTCTTGGCAACAAAATTGTCTCCTATTGTGCAGCTCAGGGGCAAAGAAACCTCTTCCTCCCTTCAGTCTGCTGACACAAAGTGTTTCGTTCCTCTTTGTGAAGAACCAGGAAGAAACATTTCTTTTTAAGATGAGGGAGCCCAATTCAATTCCCTTATCATTTTGAGCAAAATAACCCAGTTATTTATGTTGGAAGTCACTCCAAAATTTTGAAGAGATCATTTTAGAAAATATTTCTCTTGGTGACTGATTATGAGTGGGTATGGGAAGAAACTCTTTGCATTGAACCACTCAAAGCAGTAATTTCTTCCCAAAGAGTAGATGTAATTCCATTTTTTGGGTGAAAAAAAATAAGTAGTAGTGGACCAAAGGAGCTTCAAGCTGATCTCTATTTGCTGCCAATGACTGAATTAAATGCACAGGGTTCCTATCCGCTCTGCCAGACAAAACGTTGTATTTGGGTTATTGGGGGTTTTGTCAGAAATCTTTGTAGCATGAATAGTTCATGGACTTATCTCTGCTGGCTTCAGCCATTCCTGCTGTCCATCATATCTTGCTATTATAAGGCAGCTCTTTTCATTATGCTGTCTTTTAACTCAGATATCTGAACCTTTTTCTACTTCTAGTCTCACTTTTCAGTAGGACAAACATTTTCTTAACTGTGAGTGTATTCAGTGGTGGCCACACAAGTGAAGGCAAGGAGCTGGCAGGTGATAATTTATGAAACTTTCTATAATGGGAAAAAACTCAGCATTCAATTTCCATCTCCTTAGAAATCTCTATTTCTTTTCTTGTCTCTTGTGCTCGTTGTGGCTGGTCTGAGTTTAGTGCTTGGAAATGCAATTATATGGATTCCAATTCTTTTGAGAGAGAATAATCTTGTATACAAAGCCAAATAAATTTAACTTTTCAATATTAGAGCAGTTTGACATTGTCATGGTTTGGGCCTGGCAGAGCCAGAGCCCCCATGAGTATACCTTCTCCCTGGTGTCTGCTGTGAGATGTGACCAGGAATAAGCAAAGCAGGCTCCAGCTTAAACATAAAGAAAACTTTATTACCTAAAGTACAAGAAAAGAAAGAAGGAAAAAAACTATAAGAGAAAAAAATTGAAAACCTTACAAAAAACACTTTCCTCCTCCCCTCCAGCAAAATTTCCCAATCCGATACATTCCCCCCAAATTCACCAACTGCCCAGTCTGGCACCACCCTTTTGGATATTCAAACTTCAGTCCATGAAGAGGAGAGGAGTCTTTCTTGCACCATAGGCTTCCCCTGGAAACACGCTGAAACTCATGTGCTTCCCTGTCACTCAGCACCGCCCGGAAAGTCCTTTTGCCATTTTGTGACATCTTCCTTCCATGCTCAGGGCTCTCACCACTGGCATGGACCAGAGCTGCTTTTAGGGTTGTCTTTTAAGGATGCCTTGTCTCACTCCAAAAAGGCACAGCCTCTGCTTTGGGACATCTGTCCCCCCCATTTTTATCCAACCCCCTGGGGCCGAGGGGTCCCCACACTGAACCCTCCTGGTTCTGAGGCACGGCCTCCCCTTAAATGCAGTCTCTGTGTCACAGGAATAAAACTGGTTCAGTCTATGGCTACACAAGAAAAGTCCAGCCAAAAGGCCACTCCAATCATCTCTCTCTCCACTCAGCAAGCCTTCTCCACATCCTTTGGGCCAGGTCCTTGTCTCATCTCATCTCTTATCTCTCGTCTTATTCAGCTCCGAGGAGGATCAGCCTTTTTGCAAGCTCCCAGTCATGAAAGAAAGGGGTTAAAAATTTCAGTCTGTCTGTCCCAGAACTCCGGCACTCCCACACTTGCTGCTGCTCCGGCCGGGCACCTCCTCGCTCGCTGCATTCCCCCCCCTTTCTCCTCCTGGGCCGGCTGCTATCACATTCGTCTTCGCCGGCTCTCCTCTCTCTCTCTCCTGGGGGGGGAATGGCTCCCCGATGTCTCTTGGGGCTCCTCCACCCCTCCATCCTCCAGGGCCTCCTCACTTCCCATCTCTGTCCAGGCCCAGGCCTACCGCATGGCTGCCCCTCCCTCGCCCAGCAGCAGCGGCTGGACGGGGGAGAGCTCCGACCTCCATCCCTCGAAGTCCCAAGAGAGCCCCCCAGGCCCGAAGCTCTGCTTTTAACCCCTGTGTGTTCTCGGAGGTGTGTCCAAAATCCCACTGGCTACACCAGGCGCCAATATCAAAATCCAAGCACCCATTGGTTTGACCACAGCATCCCAGAATTCCCACTTCTTCCTGGTCAAACCACCACAGACATCCAGGTTGGGGACCTGGCAGTGGTTAGTGCCTGGCCAGCCTCAGAACACAGAGTTTGATTTAGGTGAAATTTCATTCATTGGAGACAAAGTAAAATTGCCTCTTATTTGCTCAGCACTAAAAATCCATCTGAAGCTGATTGCCAAGACTTGCTGCTGAATGATGGGATTAACTCCTGCAATGGCCCCATGAAATGAGAGACGGGGAGAGGAATATTAAAAAAAGGCATTTCCAACCATGTGCAGGCCCTCATGTCCTGCTGTTGGCTTGGTGCTGTCAAAGGGGCTGATTTTGATGGTTTTAGAGGCACTAACCTGGGCAGTGAAATGCACCTCAGGCAGCAATTGCTTCTCTGGTGTCTGCAAGTGCCTTTATCTCCCTTCATGCTCCTCAGAACTGAAGTCCTGCACAGACCGAGTGAATCTGAGGCTTTGGGAAGGCCCAGTGGTGATAGATTTTGGTGAGACTTGAGTCAGGAGATGGAAGCAGCAGCTGAAGGGGCTGTAATCTTCATCCTTGGGCTCTCCTGCAGGCTGATGCGGTGTGAAGGAGGCAGGGATTCCACAAAGCAGCTTCTGTAGCTCCTGGGGGAAAAAAAAACAAGTGGAAAGTTCTTTAATTTGTTAGAGTTTCAGGCTGTGCTGTACCTCAGGGCCAGGCTCTGCCCCTCTCTGCTCCAGCTGGTGCTTCCCTCTGTGGTTTTTAGTTGCAAACCACCTCTCTGACCAGCTTCCACTTTGCTTTAAAAATTCAGCACCATGTTTGTTGGCTGAACGGGTTCCAGAGCTGGGGAGAAGGGTTTGAGATGCAATTTGCATCACCCAGTTGTTATAGCAGGGAAATTGTCCCATCCCACCTGTGCCTGGAGCTGCTAATCTTGTTCTGAACATTGAAAAACTCTTCAGCTTCTCTCATTATACCTAAATTTGATTACTGCTTTGATTTCACACCTCTTTCACGCAGGCTTTTCCTCTCTCCTTGGCTGGAATTCTCTGAAAAGATTAATTTTATCAAGCCTTGGGACAGTTCCTGTCATCTATCTCTGCTCCTAAGGCTGCTTTTAATTATCTTGGGAACCTGAGCAAGAGGGAAACTGGGAGGAGTTTAGTGAGAAGAAAAGGAAGGCACAGAGGCCAAAGTGTAAATGCAGATTCTGGGTCACCAGAGTCTGGAGTGTTGAGGGGGTGTGGGCTGTGCAAACTGATGTTTTTCTCTGTGAATGGCTGATTCCTTCTGTATCTCCTCCTGAAATTCCTGTGCACCAGGGCTGGTGCTGGAACTGCAGCCACACAAACTCCCCATGGAGCTGTGTGGGACACAGTGGGTATCATTTATTTGCTGCTTTTGATGAAAAGTTGTGACATGAACCTCAGTGTCAGGGAGGTGACACCTTAATGCTGCTGCTGTCAGACAGTGCCCACACATTGTGTCTGGAGACAGCTCAGGAGAAGATGAAGAAAAACCAGGATTAAATCCCATGTGCCACTGAACTCTATCAGAGATAAACTGCTTGGAGCAAAATCTGTGAAGTGACTGGGGGGAGCTGGATGAAAGGGACAGCTCTGAGAAGTGTGTGGTACGTCAGTGATGTCCTAACACTCATCTTTGCACAGAGATGAAAAAGTATCAGTTTGCATGGCCTGAATGTCTGGGTGTGGAAACTGTGTATTGCACAAGCTGTGTTGAGCTCATCTGGCTCTGAAATATCATCTCTGCACCTTAGCCAGGAACAGCAGCAGAGTTCTGAACAGATTAATAAAAATCAGTCATAACCCAGAAGCAAACCTTGGCAATACACATCTGTGGCAGGTGAGGAGACCAAAAGCTTTCATTATTGTTCAATAAAAAAATCCTCTCTCTTGGCATTAAAATGCTTTAGTTTCAGCTCTGCCTCAGACTTTCAATGTCAAGTGTTTCTCTAGGTGTTGGGGATAGGTTCTCCCCCATAGCTCTCTGCAGGTTGGTGCTAATTAGAGATGTTGTGTCAGGTTCAGATGTTTTGGTGCCTGACCAGGGAGTGCAGAACAGGGATTACAAGTGCTGACATTTACTGTACTAGAAAGTCCAAGGGATAAATTTGTGCCAATTAACACCTTTAACTAGGAGGATCAATTCCTGTTGTGCTTGTACCAGAGTCTGGGCACAGACGGGGTTTCCAAGGGAAATCTTGGTCCATGTAGGGCTGGGGCTCCCTCCAGGCTGGTCCAGCCCCTCAGGGTGCTCAGGAACAGGGGTTCCCCACAGCCCAGGGCACCCTCCTTAGCCCAGGGGCTCCCAAGGGCAGAGCCATGGCTGAGGCTCTGCAGGAGCAGGCGGGCTCAGCCCTGCTCCAACATGGGATCCCATGGGACAGGGCACGCTGGGATTCACCCCTGCAGCTACCAGGTGTGTCCAGAGAAACTGCAGGGAGGGGGTGACCTCTGTCAGTGGGACCCCTCTGTGCACAGGTGCCCCCACTCCTGGGGTGGCTGTGCCAGCTGCCCCGGGGACCTCCAGCCCTGAGAACCTGGAGCAAGCGGAAACCACAACTTTGCAAATGCTGCCTGTGCCCAATGCAAATGGTAAGAGAACGGGGGTGTGAAAAAAAAAAATTGTTTATTACAGAATTGTTTATCAACAACAATACAGAACAATTTTAGAATGTAAGAACATTTGCAACAACAACAACAATCCATAGAACGTATATACATAAGAACCTATCTAGCTAAACTATATTAAATCTATTTGTAGAAGACAAAAAATTCTTAAAGTCTTAAGTCCTAAATCCTATTCTAAATACAAAAAACTGTAGAACAATGTAGAACTGTAGAACTATGTACAAAAGGGTGCCAGTGCTGTCTGGAATGTTCATCAGGGGTAGAAGAAAAGCAGGTGTCATGGTCACTGCATCAGGCACAGAGGGCTCTTCCATGTGTCCCCAGGTTGGCACATGTGGGCAAAGCAGGACTCTGCTACCAGAGCTGGGCTTGACTGGGTCTGGAACGGAGCTTGAGTGGCCCAAAGAGAGGACAGGGCAGGCAGTGTGTGGCCACCAGACTCCAGTTTGCGAGGTACCACGTCCCTGAGCAGGGACCAGCCTAGCTCCAGTCTGGCAGCAGGGGACCCACTCTGCCTGTGGGGATCACGTGCCTGTCCTGCTGCTGGCATTGTTCTTCACCCCAAAATCATGTCCTCTTCCTCGTCTTTTACATCAACGTCCATGTCCTCAATGTGTTCTTCTACTTCCACTTCCATGTCCTCCTCTTCCTCATAAACATCCACCTCCATCTCTTCATCATAAACATCCACCTCCATCTCTTCATCCATATCCATATCCACCTCCATCTCTTCAGTCTCTTCCTCCATTTCCACATCCTCTACTGTAGGACTCGGGACATCCACCTCCATCTCTTCCAGTGTGTCCATGACAGCCTGCAGAGGTGGCAAAACCTCAGAGTGGGGTCCCTGTCCCACACCATCCCCACAGAGCTGCAGCCCACTCGGGCAGCTGGAGATGTCCACCTCCATGGAATGGCACCATACCTCCCTCAGTTGACAAATGAGACAAAGGATAAATGTGAGCATCCTGAAGTGAGGGGTGACAAAATGCAGGCACCAGGGAGCTCTCAGGACTGATGGGAGTAGCAGAGGGCAGGTGACAAGAAGGGCGGCAAGAACAGTCAGGAGGGTAAGCAGGCGCAGACCGCACGGTAGGCTGACACAAGGGCCAGTGGTTGAGTTGTGCTCTTTGCTGGGGGGTGGCAGTTCCAGTTGGAACGTGGGATGTGACATCACACAGATCCCAAGATTCCAGGGTCAACAGAAGTGGTCACTGGGGATCCCTGAATGGTTGGGCTTGAAACGGACCCTGAAGATCATCTTGTTCCAAGCTGAGCAATCTTCCCCCAGACCTTGGGGGAGCCCTGTTCCCAAGGATGGGGCATGCACAGCCTCTGTGCCCAACCTGGGCAGTGCCTCACCACCCTCAGTGTAAAACAGCAGCTTCCTTAGATCCACCTTCAATCAGCCTCCTGCAGTTGAAAGCCATCCCCCTTGTCCTGTCACCACAGGCCCTGTTGAACACTCTGTCCCCTTCTTTCCTGTGGGACCCTCCCAGTCCTGCACAGCCACAGTGGAGCCTCCCAGTGTCTCCTCTTTTCAGGCTGAGCATCCCCAGTGCCACTTGGACAGCAGTCAGTCAGATCAGGGGATGTCAAAGCTGAAGGGTAGCAAATAGCATCAGGAACTGAGAGATGGAAGCTTTAGACCCAGACTTGCCTCTAAATATACAAAATTAATAACAGTGGAGGGAAAGATGGTGGGACACTTGTTCTGTTCTAACTGGTCAATTTTATTTTTTTCTTCTTTTTTGTCATGCTGATGGTTTTTCTGTTTGAAATGAAGCTTGGCACAATGTCCACTGTCTTCTCCATTTGTGAAACACCAAGCAGAGTCTGAGCAGGTTGATGATGCAGAGCAAAACCTGCAAATATACTGGTGATCCTGAGCTTGGGGGTGCAGCTAAACCCAGCCAAAAGTAATTTCTGGAAAGTCAAGCCTGGTTTACATTTTCTTGAGTTTGGCCATGCCAACTTTACCAGTCATTTATAAAAAAGCAAATAAAAAGTTCAAACCAAAACAGACAAAAACCCAAATAAACAAACCCACGCAAACTAATCAAACAGATAAAAAACCCCAAATAAAACCAAAGGGAATAAGGAGTTTGTGTTAGTTGTGAGGATATCACAGCAGGCAAATGGCTGCTTCCCACAGAATCACCATAAAAAGCCACATAAAACAGCTGCTCCAAAATATACCCAACAGGAGAAAAATGAAAAGTGATACATGGCAACTTTGGGGGCAGCTCCACATTAAGGTGAAGGATGAGCAGTGGTTCAGATCAGCATTCCCCACCCTCCAGGCTGCTGTTTGCTCCTGATGAAAGACCCTTGCAGGACTGTGGCCCCTCTCAGTGCAGTGTAAATCATCCCCGCAGCTCTCAGCTGAGCCACTGGCATTTCCAGAGCAAGATCCAGGCACAATCCTGAGCATCTGTGGAAGGTCCTGAGCATCTTCATGCCTGGAACCACAAAACAGCTCAGGCTCTCCCTGAACTGGGTTTTCAGGGGAGGTTTCCATATGCCTGTGAGATCTGTTCATCCCTCAACACATCTGACTTGATGTACAATGATGCATTTTTGTTCCTTCCTTGCTCCTGTGTGCCAGTGAGGAAGCATCCATGTGAATGGAGGATGTTGTGCACAGGAACATTTATTCCTGGATTGCCATTTTGCTTCACTGTCACTCAGCTGAACATGGTCCTTTTCTAAGAGGGACTTACAAGAAATGTGTAGGAATTTTGGCTCTGAGAGGAGCAGAAAGCACATTTTCTACACCCCATTCCCAGCAGATGCAGTTTCCCTGGCAGAACAGTGATTGCCATTCATCTTCCTGGGAAGATTGTGAAGACATTCAGAGATCACAGGTTCAGCTGGCCTTTGGCTTTGTGTCCCTCATTTCACATGGCCAGTTTCAAGGGCCATTGAAAGAGGCTCATGTTTGCCTTGCTACCCAGAAGTGCTGTAGTTATTTCCAGGAGAAAACAAAAAATTGATTGTCCTCTGGTGTGGTAGAAATCCCACCACAATTGTGACTCTGAGAGCAAAGACAGCTTGTGCTTTTTGGGGCTGTAACAGCTGAGAGTGTGGCAGAGCAGTTTTTATATTAATTTTAGAGTGCTGAAAACATCGTTCCCAAAACAATCTTTCTCTTCTGTCTTCTGTCATAAACTGTGGAAGAGAGAAAATGGAAAGGAGCAGAGGTTTGTTTAAATTGGCTGGGGTTTTTAAAGTCTTAAAATAGTGTCAGCTTGATGCATGATACTTTAGAAATTGGATTAGTAGCACCTATTTCATCCCACCAGAGAGGTGGGATTTAAAACTTCCAACAACAGAAACACTGGATGTGAGAGAGCTCAGTTTTCCACCCCTCACACAAATATCTTGCTGTACTATTTTAAGCAGCTCAGCCATATATATTAAAATATTGCTCCAAACAACAACAGAATGAAAATGTTCCACCACATGGGGAAAAATAAGAAAAGTGGGCGGCAGCCTTTTCTGAAGAGCTTGTGTTGATTTTGCAAAGTTGGATGCAAACAATGTTTGCCATATTTCTTTCCTAGAAAAATGTAGATATTTAATAGAAATCTGTGTCTGAGGCTGCTAAGTTGGGGTATGATTTTAGATCTGGGAGGAGCAAAACAGGTTCCAGAGAAGCTGTGGTTGTGTCACCCTTGGAAGTGTTCAAGGCCAGGTTGGATAGGGCTTGGAGCAATCTGGTCTAGGGGAAGTGTCCTGAGTATGGTGAGTCCATGGAAAGAAACTTCTGGTTTTCCTGAGATGCTGCCTTTGCAAGGGGAGCTCACAAATACCCCACATAGTTTGAAATGCCCTGAGCAGAACCCAGCTGTGCTTTCCCACAGGTGATGGGGGATTTTCACTTGTATTTTATGGGGGATTTTCAAAGGGCAGTGCAAGAGTATCTGAGTGTATTTGACAGGCAGAGAGGGCCAGTGTGGCAGCAGCTTAATGCAATGGAGCTTTTCCTTCTGTGATCCTGTATAACCTGAGGCACTCTGGGGCTCTTGGACCCGGCAGCTGGGCAAGTTAATCATTGTAACAAGGGATAAATTAACCTGCTCCACTCTCCTCAGCATGGCTGTGATGAGCATTAAGTAAACCAGCGAGCCCTTGCCAAGATGGGAGCTTGTTCTTAGCCAGGGAGGAGTGAGTAAATATTACTTGGAGTAAATAAAGCAACTCTGCTTCCCCAGGAAGAGGAAAAGAAGTAATTAAATATGTGAGTGTGGCATGGAATAATTTGCACAAGGACAGATCTTGTCTGCTATGCAGGAATGTTCCCAATCAACCATGCTTCTCCTGACCTTTATTTTTCTGTATTTCTACCACATCATATAAGAGACTCTTGATTTAAAAAAACCAAAACAAACACCTTGTGGGGAGGCATTTCTTCCTTTCTTCAGAGTGCCTCTTTCTTTTGTTCCCTCCAGAGCTCTCACTTCATTTCTGCTGTCCCTTGGAGCACAGGCTTGCCTCTTTCCTGATCCCCTGGGCTTGTTTTGCCTCTGGGTGTCATGAACACTATTAATTGTGGGGTTTTTCTCTCCATCTTAAGTCTGTCTCTTCAAGTGGTTTACGTTCATTTACCTGTTCGAGTGATGGATTTTTCTCACCTTTTATTACTTAGTGCTTTTTCTTCATTCTCTAAACCCAACTTCTCCCTTGCCCTGTGGCTGTTAGATGCCATTACAGGAGCATTCATTCTTTCTCTGCTGCTTGTCTGAGCTTTCACAGGGAGCTGAGAGCTCTTTGGGGTTAAACTTGACTCACTTCAGTGCCTTCCTTGATGCTGCCTGTGTACTTGGACACTTTAAGGGAATAAAGTCTCAGTGTGGAGATTACAGCTGTGAAATAATGGCTCTTTTGAAGAAGACGAGAATGCTGTTGTCAATCTTTCCAAGGATAAACTGAGCACCTTCTTTTGGGGAGAACCAGGCTCAGCTCAGCACAGAGGTGGCTGTTGCAGGTACCCAGGTTTGGAGGGAAGGGTGCAGCTCCTGGGGGTGTGTTTGTGGGGGGCTGTAAGGTTTGTGTGGGGTCCCTGGAGCAGTGGGAAGACCCCACTGGGAGATGCACATCAGGAAATGGGGGCACAAAGGGCCTGAAGTGTGACCAGCTTTGGTGAAGGTTTCCATAGGAAAAAAATATTTTACTGGGATTTTGGGCAATTTGAAGCTCCTTCTCATATCCTTTGCCTGATGAACATTCCCCCTCTGCAAGAGCATGGGGAATCCTGAGCTCACACTATGAAAACCCCTGATAAATTATAATTTTTTTTCTGTTTTTCAATGTTGTCATCCCAGCAGGAGTCAGAGAAAGAGAACATGTGTGACCTGCCTGTCTTTGACTTCGTGACAGGAACAATGCCGTGGGGAAGCTGGTCAGAGGAGCATCACTGCTCTGTCCTTAATTTTCCTGCACAACTGAGGATGATTTAAGAACCAAGGCACAGCCAAGACCTTTCCTCCTCCTGTTCTCATCAAGCAATCAGTGCCTCATCACACCTCAGCTTCAAACACTCGTTTGCATCTGGCTGACCTTGACTGCCCTCCCTGGATGGGAAGATGAAGAGGTGGAAGTGTCAAAGATTGGGATTTTATGGGTAAGTTGTGAAATAGTGGCTGGTGTGCGCGAGGGCGTATGTGGCCCAAAGTCCGGCTAGCTAGAGGGGAAACGGCCGACGCCCCTGCTGCATCTGAGGCCAGCCCCCCTTGGCGTCGTGGCCTCAGGCTGGGCTGGATCGCGGACTGGATTATACACGCTGGACGAGACGAGGAAAGGGAGCGACCACTTGCTGGGGGTTGAAGTCGGTTTATTGAAGGATGGCAGGTACCAACGGAGGGAGGGCAACGACCAGCAAACGGCCAGGAACTAGAGGAGAGGCAAGGTTTTAAAGGTAAGGGGTGGAGAAGGGAGGGAAACCCAGCTAGCCAATAGGAGAACACATAGGGAGGTGCATAACATAACTGACAAACAAACATATCCAATAAACATAAAGTTAAGGAGGAGCCCCAGGACCCCAGCCAACCACAACCCCCAAAGAGAAGAAAGTTCTCGAACACTGGGAGGAGAGGGGGGTGATTGACTGGGCCCAGGGAGGAGGAAAAACTTACTTATATGGTACAATAGGGGAGGGGAAGTTACATAGCTTGAGCGATTGACAGCTAAGGGGGGCAGGGGTAACCATAGTAACATAACTGCAAGGAGAGCTCTGGCAGGAAAACTGGGGAGGGAAGAACCATCATACAAGGTACAAAGGGGGAAACAATACATAAAATGGGAGAACATAAGAGAAACTTAAAAACACATTACAACACTGGTGCAGGCTGGTTCTGTGGAAACCTCATGTGCTGTGCCATGGAGGATGAGAGTAAATGGATTAAACAGGAGATAAAAAGGGCAAGGTACCTGGTTAGCTGCTGATGAAGAAAATGTTGGGAAAAAAAAATACATGTAAGAAATATGTCAGAGATGGTCATTAACTGCCCTGCAGGGTCAGAGCTCCTTTAGTAATTGGCCATGTAGTGAATACTAGAAATTATTTTAAAAGTTCTTAAGTGACTGAGGGCTTTTAGTGAATGGTTGGGGGAAACAAAGGAATAATGTTTCTGGCAGAAGTTTTATTATAAATTAAGCATCATCCTCTTTCTGAGAAAACAGCTGCTTTGATTAAACTGAAATATCCTATGGAGGTCTGGGGTAAGTCAGTGGTCAAAGCCACGATGGTGGCCAGGTGGAAGGGGGTCCAACAGAAGAGGAACACAGCCAGGACTATGAAGACCATGATGGTGACTTTCTTCTTGGCTTTGTCCAGGGCACTGGCATTGGAGTTCAGGTGCATGTTCCTCAGCTTGAAGAGCATCATGGTGTACAGGATGCAGATGGTGGATACTGGAATGGCAAAGCCAAGGATGCGGGCAAAAGGAATCTTGTGATTTCAATGGGGACCAATAGACGAATCTTTGGTGCATGTCCCTGCCCTTGATGGCATGCCATGCCTTTTGATGGCTTTGACTTTGGGAAAGATTATTATCTTTTTTTGGTTGTTTTCTAAAGTGTCCATGCCATGTCCCTCACATCTTGCCCCCTAAGTTGTGTCTTCGTCCTTGACTTTTTCCCCTGCTTTTGCAACATCTGTGAGCTTAGTTTTGGATTGTTTTGGTCCTTTGCAATGCACCTGATATAATCCAGGGCCATTTTCTTAGAATCACTAAATTTCCCAAATTTTGGTTTTTTCTCCTTCAATTGCAATTCCTTTGATGGTGTCTCCATTCCAGCGTGTTTGTAGGTCGTTCTTTTCTGTTTTGGCCTTCAGTGGGGATCAATTTTGGCAAGCTTTGCTGCATGCGCCTGCACTTGCTGGCGTATGGCCTGCCTGCATTTTGATGGCTTTGACTTTGGGAAAGATTTTTTTCTTTTTTTGGTTGTTTTCTAAAGTGTCCCTGCCATGTCCCTCATATCTTGCCCCCTAAGTTGTGTCTCCCTCCATTACTTTTTTTCGCCTGTTTTTGCAACATCTGTGAGCTTAGTTTTGGCATGTTTTGGTCCTTTGCATTGCGCCTGATATAATCCTGGGCCATTTTCTTAGAGTCACTAAATTTCCCAAGTTTTCTTTTTTTCTCCTCCAATTGCAATTCCTTTGATGGTGTCTCCATTCCAGCGTGTTTGCAGGTCCTTCTTTTCTGTTTTAGCCTTCAGTGGGGATAAATATTATGCTTTAGCAACATCAGTGAGCGTAGTTTTGGCATGTTTTGGTCCTTTGCAATGCAGCTGATTTCCTCACAGCCTGTTTTTTGAAGACACTAAAATTCCCGATTTTCTGCTTTTTTCAATTGCATTTCATTTGAACCTATCTCCTTTCCAGAGTGTTTGGAAGCCTTTCTTTTGGGATTCGCAAGACTCCTTTTCCCTTTCCAAAACTTCCTTTCGGGAAGGGAAAAGGAATCTTGTGATTTCTATGGGGACCAATAGACGAATCTTTGGTGCATGTCCCTGCCCTTGATGGCATGCCATGCCTTTTGATGGCTTTGACTTTGGGAAAGATTTCTTTCTTGTTTTGGTTGTTTTCTGAAGTGTCCATGCCTTGTCCCTCATATCTTGCTCCCTAAGTTTTGTCTTCCTTCTTGACTTTTTCCCTTGCTTTTGCAACATCTGTGAGCTTAATTTTGGCATGTTGGCCCCTGCCAGGCTGCTGAGCAGGGACAAGGAGGCAATGAGGCCCCAGGCCTGCAAGGGTCACTTGTCCCCTCGTGGCCTCAGGCCCAGGCCCAGCAGCCATGGCCAAAGTGCTGCCCATGTTGCTCTGGCAGGGCTGTCCTGCAGCTGCTGCCCATCCCTGTGCCCTGTGCAGCCCAGGCTGTCCCACAGTGTCCCTGCCCTGCGCCTCTGTCCCTGCAGGCTGTCGGCATCCCCCGGCTGCCCCACCTGGCTGGGCCCTTCCTTTGCTGACAGCTCTGCCTCCTGCCTGCCTCTGCCTGCCCACACAGAGCCTGGGGCTGCTCCAGGCTCCTGCTGGGGACGTGCTGCACCACAGCCCTGCCCTGCCAGGGAAATTCCTTTCTGCTGCTGCCCAGGCTGGGCCTCCCCAGTTGCCCTTGTGCGGGGTGCGGAGATTCAGGGATATCACACCAACACCAATATGATCCAGTGAAGCCAAATTTATTATCCCTAAAAAGACTATATTTATAATAAATCTCTACTGTCCACGTGTCTCTAGCTAATACATGATTGGTTAATCCTAGCTGTTTACACATCTAAATTAGAATGCTGATTGGATCACCTAATTTTTCACGCGTCTTGCTGTCGTCTTCTGGCCCACCCATGGTTCAATTTTTTCCTTCTTTCCCAAGCTTGTTGTCAAACTTGCTGAGTCCTGATGACTCTTCTTGTATTTTTCTCAAGGATATACCAACCCCATTTCTGAATATGTCCTTTATCCATTGTTTGTGAATGTGTCCATTGTCCATTAGTACAAGCAGGTTGCATTGTGCATCGGCTGAATATGGCCTTTGTCTAGCAAGAACTCCTCAATCTGCAAAAAACTCTCAACAGTTCCCCGGTTTTGTTTTTGCACAAGCCAGACTGATTTCAAAGCACGCTCAATTATTTTCTGCACAGCAAGGCACTACAAGCAGAATTGAAAAAAGAAGACAAAGTATCATTATGCCAAAGGGTACTAAATCCTTGAGCCAGCCTGTTATTCCCCAGGATTTTAGCCACTCATCAAAAGAATTCTCAACCACTGTGAGCTTTTTCATATTCTCCTTAAGCAATGACAATTTCTTGTCAATAGATCCAGAGTGGTCAGAGAGATTCATGCAACACATCTCTTCAAAATCTTCATGCTCATCTCCTTGTGCTAGCAACAAAAAAATTATAGCAGCCCTATCCTGTAACACAGCATGGTGTATGCTACCTACATCAGTGGTAAGCTCATTCCGGATTGCAGATGTAATGTTAATTTGTTTTCCTGTCCAACAAGCCAATCGTTTGAATTATGTAAGGGCCTGTGATGAAGCTAATGTTGGTGTAAAAAGTGATGCCAGGATAACCGAAGGCCAATTCCACAATTCTACATTATCCTTGCAGTCTGACCCTAATAGATGCTCACTATATTTTGGACGTTGGAATTTGTGCCTGATGTCAAGAATCTGTTGAATGCTAGGGGCAAACAGTGTCAATTTCCCAAACTAGCATGGTCCTCCTAATACTTTCTGAGGAATTGCAGGCCAAGCGTTATCTCCACCAAAGAGAAACAAAAGTAGAAAAATGTTATTGCAGAAGCTATTGTAGAAGAGACTTTTCTCTCCAATGATGTAGAAGCTTTTCTTGTAGTAACTAATGCTGCAAGTAGAGTTTGAGAACCTTTCGATTGGAAGATTTTAGAAAAGATGAGAGCTGCATTTTCACAATTTGGTTGAAAATGCCAACTTGCACAGTCACTTCTGCAGTATATTTTTCTATCTAACGCATTAATTCCAGCTGATGTGCATACCCTAATAAGACTTAGAGTGCCACCCTATCAGCAGGTGATGTTTCATAAAATCTGCGAGGAAAAGTGTGCTCAAGAAGCTGCAAGACCTAGAGTGCAGGGTGATCCTCTGTATGGTTTAACAGCACAACAGTTACTTGGCAAAGGGCCCTGGGCTACTGCCACTGCCCAGGCTAGGAACATTGATCAAGTCTTACAGATGAGCCAACAACTGGCATGTAATGCATTTCTTGCACTTCCAGATAAGTTACACACTATGTCTTTTACACAGATTTGTCAAAGAAAGAATGAAGACTTTGATAAATTTGTAGACAAATTGCATGAAGCTATCTATAATCATTCTGATTTAAATTCAGACACAAAGATACAATTGGATGGACTTTGGGATCATTTCTCCATTCCAAATGACTTTCCCTTCAGTCACAAGAGGCTTCCATCTCTTCCAAAAATTGCCTGCTGAAACTCTTCTGCTCCCATCCAAATCAGTTCACTACTCCAGCATAACCCTTGAAGCACGGAGAGATGACTCTTCAACTAATTATAGTAGAAAAGAAGGGTATTTATTGCAGCCCTGGTCACATGTGAACTAGTTTCCAAAGCCATGTGCAAGGAGTTGCAGACTCCTGGTCTCTATTTCTACAGAAAAGGTTTTACATTAGGTTTCTAAGGACCCATAATACATAATTATTACCTGCCTGCTTCACATTTTTATCAGCTGAATATCTATTACAGCTGCGCAATTGTATTCCCTTAACTGGATCAGTGGGATTTTGAAATGAGGGAGTGGTTGTATGGGAGGAAGAAAGCAGTCTTCCTCATGGTGAACTCTCCTCCCATGGCCAGTTGGCAAGACCTTTGGACCTGCTGCTCATGGTCCAAGCCTCTCCTAACTGTTCAATTATTCTTAAGGCAAGGTCTTTCTATGGTCTCAGCTTCTTCAAAATTGCTTCCTCTATCCCTGTCACTCCTAGCTTGATGTTCCTAATATATTTGGTACTCTTTAACTAAGGCACATGATTTCTGCTAGCTGTATTACTAACGTAGCTTCTTACCTCATTTTAAAATCTTAACTAAAATATGCAATCTTCTACTATCCCAATTCTATTCCCAGCTGCTGGGCCCTCGACTCATGCTCACTTTTCAGTTATCCTCATTACATTTTCAGCTAACCCCTTGACTCACCTCAGGCACATCCCCGACTGCCTCTCTCCCAGCAGCTCAGAGCTGCATTGCACAGCGCTTGCTGTGCACCACAGAGCACAAAGCAGGCTGGCCTGGTGGGCCTGAATATTTCTGCCAAACACTCTGCATCTCACACCGTTGCTCTGGCTCAGTGCAGAACTGCAGGATTGCAGGCGCTTCCTCCCAGAGCTGCGTGAGGTGCTGGCTCCTGCAGATGGGCCCTGCCAAGCTGTCCCTGCCTCACACTGGCCTCGCTTCCCTGGCACAAGTGCCGGGCCTGAAGGAGCTGCCCTGTGCTCCAGCCTGCCGAGCAGCCCGGCTCCCTGCCCCGGTGCCCAGAGTGCTGCACACACTGCTGGCCTTTGCCAGGAGTTGCAGGGCAGCCGGCAGAAGAGGAGGAATCCTCAGCCAGCCCAGTGGCCTGCAGCTGCCCTTGGCCTTTCTCTGCTTCTGGGCACACTCCAGACGGCCATGGCCTCCAGGCCGGGCTGTGCCCAGCACGGCTGCGCTTCCCCTCGGCAGCAGCCAGCTGCCACCTGGGCTCTGAGAGCGGAGGATTCGCCCGCTCCCAGCAAGAGACACCCAGGGCCCGGCTGCTGCCTCTTGCAGCTCCAAGGGCCTCCTTCCAGCCTGCCTCTGCCGGGGCTCAGGCTGCTCCGGCCTCTGCCGGGGCTCTGCTGGGGCTCCAGCCCGGGCAAGGCTGGGCCCGCTCTCACCTCACAGGCACTGACAGCTCTGCGCCACAGGAGACCTTCCCGAGCACCCTCTCTGATCTTTCTGCTTTCTCACTTGAGCAAGGCTCTCCTCCAGCCAAAGAGATTATTGCATTTAGGGATACAAATCCAAGTGGCAGGAACCCCATTGCTCTCCAGTCACACCTGAAGGCCTGCATCTGCACAGGGTGTTTGGCCTGCCTCATTCTTCCTTTGGTTTTGCCTTCAAATGCCATTGCCCTTTCTGCCTCAACTAGAAATACCACAGCTGTGCCATAACCAGCCAGTGGGTCATATTCCAAAGGCAGTGCGGTCTGGAGAGGATGAATGAAGAGGAGCCCTCCTCACTTATGAAACCATACAAAAAAAGCCATACGTGTGACTTAGTACCAATAAAAAACAATTGGTAATTCAGAAGGAAATGTTGAATTTTCTGAAGGGGTCAGAAGGAGGAGAATCTTCCAAGTGAGTTGATGTTTCAGAAACTTTATTAATTACAACTCTAATCTATAATTCTATGCTTCAAATCTCTTTAGCAACCCTACTCTACAATCCTACTCTAAATTGGTAACAGAGATAACATCTAGCCATGATTGCTATGTTCTCGTCTCCTAGGGTTAGGCTTAGGCTTAGGGTTAGGGTTAGGGTTAGGCTTTGGCTTAGGTTTAGGCTTAGGCTTAGGTTTAGGTTTAGGCTTAGGCTTAGGCTTAGATTTAGGTTCAGGTTTGGGTTTAGGTTTAGGCTTTGGCTTAGGCTTAGGGTTGGGGTTAGGGAAAGGGTAAGGGATAGAGATAGGGATAGGGTTAGGGTTTGGGTTAGCATTTAAGGTTAGGGTTAGGTTTTAGGTTTAGAGTTTAGGGTTAGGCTTATTCGTCTTCTTCACTGAGTTGATGACTTGTGCCAGGATGAATGGTGGCTTGGCTGAAGTTACAAATGGATGCTGTCCACTGGAAAAAAAAAATTCAACAAAGAACAGTGAACCATTACTTTCCAAGCTCATTGCTTCAGGGACTCAATCAGGATACATCAAGTTCCTGGAAAGACCCAGAAAGAGGAGCAATGGGACCATCTGCTCCCCCCCCCAGTCATCCCCAATGTGCAAGACCTTGCCATCACAGGCAAACCTGGCCCAGAATACCACTCATCTGTTTATTGTGATGTCTTCATCATGCTGGGATTTTTGCCCTGCCAGTGCTCTAGAAATGGCGCTTTCTGTCCCTGGATTTTCTTCCTTTCAGGAAACTCCAATGACTCACATAGGTCCCTGCCTTTGAAAGACAGGCACTGTGCTGATTCCCACAGGGACAGAAAGCAGTGTCTGCCTTTCCATGCCCTGCCCCTCGTGTGCTGGATGGCACCTTCCTTCCCAGCAGGGCCAGCCCAGTGGCACTGGGCCCTGCAGTTCCCTCTCTGCCACACAACCTGGCAGTAACCCTGGCACAGTTCCTGTCTGAGCGTGCCAGGCAGCAGATGGGGCTGGGACAAGTCCGTCCCAGCTGTCCCTGTTTGCGTGGCAGAAACCTCTGAGGGTGGGCTGGGGGGCACAAACCAGGGCCCCTCAGAGGCTCACAGTGAGCCCCCCACAGCCCCTCCTGCCCACAGCCAAATCTCTGACCCCTAGGCTGGGACTGGCTTCCTTGGGTTCCTCCACCACCATTTCATGTCTCTGTACCCTGCATTGCTCTACTTCAATTCTTTTGCCATTAGATAAAACTAAACATTCCACCAAATCACAAAAGAGGGCAACAGAAACAGTCAGAGGACAGAGCACCTCTCCTCACAGGAAATGCAGCGGGAGCTGGAGTTATTCAGTTTTGTGAAGGACAGGCCCCAGGGAGACTTTATTGCCACTTTCCAAGACTTCACAGTGGCTTTGAAGAAAGTGTGGGACATCTTTTTTAACAGGGCAGTTACAATAGGATATGGACAAATATTTTTAAACACTAAGGGCATCTAATCAGAGTAGGTCTAAGGAAGAACTTGTTTACTCGGAGCATGGTGCCACCCTGGCACAGCTTGCCCCAAGAGCTTGTAGGAGCCCCATCCCTGCAACCATTCTGGCTCCGGTGGCAAAGCGCTCTGAGCCACCCAATCTCTTTAAAGATGTCCCTGCTCATTGCAGGACACTTGCACCAGAGGACATTTACAGGGCCCTGCCAGCCCAGCCCAGTCTAGGATTCCTCACCATTTTCATTTGCAGAGCAGCAAGAGTGGAGGTGAGGAGGAAGGGGGCTCATCTGCTGCCTTGGGCTTGAGTGGAGGAGGAGCCCATCCCTCAGAGCCTGTTTCACCTGCAGCCCCTTCACATTTTACCTGCAGGAGCTCCTTGGCAGACCAGCGCTGCTCCTCGTCTGTCTGCAGGCAGCAGCTCAGGAAGTCACGCAGCAAAGCCGAGAGGAGCTTGGGCTGCCGCAGCTGTGGAGTCCCTACTGTGGCTATCAGGTATGTAGCCTGGAGAAAAAGGAGACAACAGGCTCCACCTCCTGCTTTCACATCTCTAAGGCTCTCCCAGCTCCCTTTGTTTAACCTCTGTTCTTCAGTGGCAGTTTCTGCCCTGGCACAGACCCAGAGATGACTTTCCTTTACCAACCAAAACCCAAACCCCGATGCAGCCACAGCTTTTCCACCATCCTGCAGATCTTGCCTTGGCAGCTGATTTCATTGCCTGACCTAGTTCCTAGTGGGAACTACATCAGCAAAAGGACATTTGCTTCTCTGAGGATTCATGCCAGCTTGAGATGGTTTTTGGAAGAGGGACTTTGCTATACTAACTAATTTCAAGGGTTAGTACATGAAAGGCATCTCTGCAGTGCTTGTTGGTCCTTTAAGCGCACGTGCCCTAGAACAAAACTCATCAAGCTTTTTGTGCTGTTCTTGAAAACAATGGGAATTGGAAGAAAAGAAACTAAATCCATCAGTTAATACCCAGGTAGGGAAACAAACATTTACAATCTCCTCTTCAACACAGACACATTAAGATACCTGCACAAATGTATTGGAATGAAAATGCCTGCTTGGGCACACAGGGGCCACCTGCAGCTCTGTCTCTCAGCAGTCTGAAAATTTCAGCTTCCCATTTTTGCAGCAAAAGAAAAATTGTCTAGGTCAGAAGAAGGAGAGGTTCCATCCCTATGGACACCCTCTAGTCATTTGGCTGCTCAAGTCAATGGATTAATGGTAGGCCCATGCCAGAAAGTGCCAGGAAACAAACAGGAGGTTTTGGCAGGCTCTCCACATCACCAGGCTCTGGCTTGGTGACGTGCAGAATGTTGCTTGGGCTAGGAGAGAAACACGGTCACTGAGTGTTTCAGCAGCACTGCACAAGAAGCAGAAGAGACTCTGTGCATTACACCCTCATGCCCATGTTTTCCAGTGAGAAGAAACTGCACACAGGGTTAGGTTCCTCTCTAAAGACCACGGTTTTAGAAACTTTGTTGGGTTTGGGTTTCCTTCCTTCATTTCTGGAAAGATAACAACACTTTTAAGATGCTTTTTTCCTGTTATTAAGGCCATCTACACAGACAAAAGAACTGGAACCACTAACCCAAAGGAAAGTGTTGAGTGAGAATGGAGTTTGTTTGGAGTTTGTTTGCATGTGGTAAGGCTTGAGTTCCCCCACTGATGCAACCAAAAGTACAGCAAATGCTGATGTGTTGCAGGGACATTTGTAGGAGGGGACCTTGGTGGAAGTAGTTCCAGCAGATGGCAATGGGATTTTGTCCAGTGGCACACAGGACATGGGACAGGTGAGAAAGACAGTGGGATCAGTTAGTATTTGCTCCTTACCGTGCCAGAACTTTCGCTCAAGTAAGGAGGTTCTTGTTCTATCATTTCAATTCCCACAATTCCAAAAGACCATATGTACACTTTGGGGCCATATGGTTGACCTGTCACCACTTCAGGCGCCATCCACCAAGGAGTCCCGGTTACCAAGCACCGTCTGCTCTGCTCAGGGGTGAGCTGAGTAGCGAGGCCAAAATCAGCTGAGGAGAAAACAAAATACTGGTTTTATCTGGATTCTGTGCAATTAGGAAAGCAAGCAAAAGAATTCCCCAGCAGAAGTTTGAAATTGCTCTGTTGAATCTCCTGGCATTGGCGACTTTAAAAATCCTCCCATGTTTTACACTGCCTCTAGCAGTGGCTTTTGTTCTTTGGAAACTTAAGACTTGTAACTCCCTCCCTCTGGAAGGGACCCACACAGAGCAAGGCCACTCTTGACTGCTTGTGGCTCCTTCTACCTCTGTGCACGTTGCAACTGTGCCCTCAGCTCGCAGCAGGGGTCCCTGCACGCCCACCAGCACCATTTTTGGGGAGCTGGCAGTCATGCCAAGCAGCCCCACACCCACATCCCTGGAATGCTGCACCTGACCAAGAATATACTGACCCAGTTTGACAGAACCGTCGGTTCTGAGAAGGATGTTGTCACTCTTCACGTCTCGATGGATCACATCGTTTGCATGAAGAAAATCCAGTCCTTGCAGGCACTGAGCGAGAAAACAGAAACAGAAGGGCAAACATTAGTGATGTGATTTCATCACACAAGAAAGGAAACAAGGGAATCTAAAAGATTCCCTCTCCAGGGGAATGGGGAGTAATGGCTACTGAGAGGAAGAGCTTGCTGCTCCAACACTTGCAGAGCAGGACCTTTCTGAGGAAAGGCACGTCAGCTTTTGAAAGAGCAACAGCACCTGCTGTTGTAGGCTGTCCCCTGCCAACCAGCCAGGATGACTCCTGCTGCAGCGCATGTGCTCAGAAGCAAAGAGCATTCTGGCTGCACTCCTATCCTTTTTAGCTGAGCACTGAGAGAAACGAGTCTCTCTCTTCTTTCTTTGCTGTTTGTTTCAAATCCTGCCACCAGCACCTTTGCTTTTACAGGCAAGGAATGCAGTGAAGACAGACTCCAGGCAAACATTTAGAGAGGCAAGGTGGAGAACAGCAAATACAAATACAAGAGACAGAGCGAGAATACAACAGCAGGAGATAGATAAGAGTACTGGCACTGAGTACAGGGAGTGCAGGGGCACTGGCAGGCCTTTCACTTGAGATGCTTTTACTTGCCCATAGCATACCAGCAACACAGAAACAAAGCTTGGCACAGGAAACCTCCCCTGTTCTGAGCCCCTGTTTCCCAGACAATCCTGCCCAAGCCCTTGGAAACACAGCTGGGATTGCTGACCTCCCGACTGATGGCTGCCATCTCATCTTCAGACAGGCAGGTCTGGCTGACGATGTCGCTCAGGACACCTCCATCCATGTACTCTATAACCAGCAAGAGTTCCTTGCCCAGAAGGTAGCTGAAAGAAGGAAACAAGCGGGTAGAGATGGACATGCATGGCTACGTTGATTTTTTGCTTCCAGGTTTCTTATTTCCAGATGCCTTTGTGACAAGGACAGAATCAAAGGAATAGACATTCCCTCTTGGCTGTGCATTATTTGCAATCTGTGCAGTCTCAAGGAGAAAGACACATCTGTGAAAAAGGAGATGTCTTAGATGGGCAGCAAATGAAAAGTGCAGTTAGAAACAGCCCAGATAAAAAACATGTCAGGCATGGTGTTTCTGGAAATAAGCACCTAGTCTTCCTGGCATGCATAGCAATGGCAAAGAGGGGCAACAATCCAAGGGAAATCCACTTTAGGATGGTTCATCTGCACTTAAGAAACTTTAAAAAATCAATCCCAAATAAATGTGGAGGCAGTGAACTTTGAGGCTACTGAGTTAGGAAGATACAGCTGACCCAGGTTTTGAATAATTTTGGAGTAATTATCAAACTAGGTGTGCCAGGGAAGACTCATGCAGACAAGAAGCACTCTCTTCTCATCCATTGGAGATGAGTAGAGAAATATGAATAAATAAAAATTAACAGCTTTACTTGCTGCCACTGACCAAAGTGGGTTTTGAACCTCTCATGTTTGCGATATGTAAACACACATCCATGGGATAAGACCATGACCTCTCACCTGTCTAAATAATTCACAACATTGGGACTCCTATACCTCTTCATGATCATTATTTCATTAAAGGTTAGCTCCTTCCTCCTCACTCCTTGAAGATTTATTTTTTTTATTGCCACCTAAAATGACATTGAAAATCAGTAACTTGAGAGGTTGGTGGCACGAGACCACAAGGCAGGTGGAGCGGGTGATTTTGCAATGACACAGCTGAGCTGTGCCAAACTGCCTTGTGATTAGGCACTGCAGTAATCAGGAACTGACATTCCAACAGCCCATTTCTCTGCTCCCTTGGGAGCCAGTTACAGGACACGTGGGGCCACTGACATTTGGCCTTGACCACTTGGTAACAGCGGTGTCTCAGTTATCACCCACAAACCTCTGACCACACTCTCTGCTGCTTTGTTTGGGACTCAGAAGAAGGAATCCATGCCTTAATACTCTGTGGATACATCTTGTGATATGGGCAGGGCTTAGGGCTTGCAGGGACGCCTTGCAGATCTCTCCCTACGTGCAGTTCCCAAGTGCAGCACTGCAGGTGGCTAAGGAACTACCAGTAACTTTCAGATGGATTTGCTGGCAGCCAGAAATGAGAATTCAGGACTCTGAAGCTGCAGCCCCAAAGAGCAGTGAGGTGCTCGCAGGCACCACCTTTGTTCTAGCAATGGAGAGCGAGTGAGCACGTCCTTCTCTGAAAGGAACTGCTGCCCTCCGTGCCTTCCTTCCGGCAGCTGAGGAGGACAAAGTCCCAAATGTGTTCTGTGGGCTGGCACCAGTCTGTGCTTCTTGTGCCTTTTCAGCACAGCTCTGCCCAAAGCTCCAGCCACAGCTCACACCAGAGGGGAAAGCCCTCGAGTGCAGCAGAGCCTGCAGGGGCTGTTGACATTTACCTCTCCTCCTGTGGCACTGTCGAGTGCTCTGTAAACATCTCCAAAAGTCCTAGAAACAAAACAGAAGCAGAGAAAGGAGAAGCTGTTTAGATCTTGCAGTGAAAGCCAGCCCACACAGGAGATCTCTGCTGGAAGTGTCAAAACCTGCAGGATGCAGGAGGGCTCTGCCAGAAGGGACATGATGCATTTTCCTCTCAAGTGCATGGGCACTGGGCCTGTTCCTGAAGCACTGGGGTTCAATTTCTAAAGGGAGTTTAGTCTTTCCTCTTGTGTTTCACTGTCTAAACAGTGTGGTTCCTATCCTGACCACAGAGTGTTTCCCTCTTCAAACCAGGGGAAAGAATTGTTCCTGGGAACTGTTATCTCACAGCTTTGATAGGGCATAGGTTGCTCTTTCAGGCAAGCAAGTTTCTTCTCTTTTCATTAGTGTGCCAGTATGATTTTGAGGCATACACAAAATGCTAAAGAAATTAACACAGAGCTGTCCCACACTTGAGAGACAAGGAGACCTTCCAGGTCCTGTTCCTTGATGCAGGCAAGACCTCGGTAGCAAGGCATCTCTGACAATGCCTTCTGAGCCCACTCACAAATTCTGAGCAGCATTTAGAGATGGGACAATCTATCCCCACTGTGTGATCATCTTTGCAGCTGGCCTGACTTCACGCTGGATAGACATTCCACCCCAAAAACACCTGGCCCACGGCTGTGCAGGAGTAACTGCTGTTGGACTCACCCGCTGCCAATATAATTCAGATGTGTGTATTTCATCAGGGGATTTTCAGTGGTGTTCACCATTCTCCCTGAGGGAAACAAAATGCAAGATGCTGACTTTAAGGCAGAGATCCCAGCTTCCAGGAGATACAAAAGGCAGCCCCAGCGCCTGGAGCTCTGAGCCCTTTGTGGTCGGCTGGGTAACAACAACCACAACCAGGCAGACAGCCCTGCAGCACAGGTGGCCAGCACAGAGACTGATTTATACAGTCTTTTGAAGAGTTCTCTTGACAGGAAAAAAAGCACAGGGACATACAATCCCAGGAGAGGAGGACATCTTCCCCACCTTTCAGCAGTTTGCCAAAGGAATGCCTTCCCATTTGTAAACCAGAGCAGCTAAAGCTGTAACCGATCCTGACGGGGCTTTCAGCATCAGGACCCTGACCTGTTTATGAGCAGGCTGAGCTCAAAGATGCCCCTCTCCCAGCTAAGGAAGGCTCCAGCCTCTGCAATCCCTCCAGCCCTCAGGGACAGGGCAGCGACCACAACAAGGCTGGCAAAGCCCAAGCATGAGCACTGACAGGCACTGATGGGAAGAAGCCAGAGTGAGCCTGAGCCCCAGACAAGCTGTTGCCCCCATTCAGGACACAACAGGATGGGCTTTGAGATCAGCCACACCCAGGCACAGATCAGTGCCCTTTTTGTCCCAACTGGTGATGGCAGACACAGAATCCACTGGGCTCTGGTCTCAGCCCCACCAGGTCTCTTATCTGAGAGCACAGCACTGCCAGCTGTTCAGGGCAAGAAGCAGTTTCATTGGGTTGTGCTGCAGAATCACAAAGGGCTTGATGTGTTTTCCTAGAGACTGATCTGAGCAGGGCCTGGGCCAATGGGTAGGATTCTAACAGTCATGGGAAAGAGTGGGAATCAGGTATGGAAAAGTGCCATGGATCTGAGGGATATACCATGGCTGGGCTGGAGGCTCTCTCCTGAGAAATGCCTGCAGTACAGTTTTATCTGATCACGCCACTTGGATGTGTCTCCTGGACACATCTTGATAAGCATAAAACTAGAAGATTAAATAAAGTTTGTTATCAAAGTCTCTGTTTTTTCTTTGGGGGCACATGGAAAATACCTTGTGCTCTCTATTTGTCCTGTAACCTGATGTTCTTTCAAAGTAGTTCTTATTGACAAAAAGATAGCATTCTCTTCTTGACAAAAATATAGCATTCTCATGAAAATAAACTGCAGATGTAGTAGTGGTAACAGTAACAGTCATAAAAATGACATCAGTAAAACATGGGGTAGAAGGGCTCCTTCAGGATGGAGAAAAACACAACAAAAAACCCCCACCAAAAATGAACAACAGAAAAGCAATCCCACCCCACCCCCCCCCAAAAGAAAATCCTCAACCAAAACAACAAAACTCCAAAGTCAGTCCATTTCTGTGAAGTTTTTTTGCTGTGATGACTGGTTGGAAGTCAGGAGTCTAAGGAGAATTTAGGAAGCTAAAAATTCTGTTCAGTTTGGCCACTAGCACACAGGACTTGCCTAGATCATTTGCTAGGTCACAGCCTTCTGCAGATCCAAGAACAATCCCTGCTTCAGCCTTTAGCAGAGAGGGAAGCTCAGGCAAACCCAAGCCAGTCCCAGGTGCCCTCAGAGGCAGCAGGAACACCCAGAGCTCTCTCGCTGCCTCGGAGCACAGCACTGCCTCTGGGGAGTTCTAAATGGCCCTGTGACACCGAGCTCAGGAGGAGCATTTGGTACAGCTCTGCTGACACCTGCACACAACACACTGTCCCTCAGATAAGAAACACCCCAGACGTACCCAGCAGCTCCAGGTACTCCTCCTCAATCTCCTGTTCCCGGGATGTGCCCGAGCCTGAGTTCCCAGGTTTCACAGAAGGGCTTCCTCAAGGTGATGCTGCTGCAGCAGCAGGTTCAGAGCCCATGATGTGCTGGACCTGGAGCATTTCTGGTGGGCACTGCTCCTGTGCCTCACTCCTAACTTGGGGTCCTTCATTGCCACACATTCCCTGCAAGTCTTCGCAGGCTGCCCGGTGAGATGTCAACACTTGCACCTCAAGTCAAACAGAACAAAGCAGTCAGACACTACAGCTTGTTCCTGTCAGCCAGGAGTCATCGACTGTGAGGAAAGGCAAAGAACAGATTGACAGGGGATACAACAGCTTGTTTCAGTCCTCCATCTGGGTCACCAAGTTCCACTGTAAAAACACCTCAAGAAAAAAGGAGAGCAGGAACAGGCCAGCAGGAATCAATTTGGATGACTGCTGGCCAAAAGGCCAAAGGACAAGTTTCACTGTCCAGGGCAGCAGTTGAGATTCAGCACACCAGGAAATGTCCTTCAGAGTGACTGTGATACACACACTACAGCAGCATGGCACTCAGAGGCATGGCCCCACTCCCTGCTGCTCTGCACTGGAAAGGCAAGAAGGGCAGAAACCACCAGATTGGTGACTGCAGTGGCTGCATCCCTCTTTCACTCATTTGGTTTTGCAGAGACTGACGGAAGCGATTAAGTTTCTCTCTGATGATTTTCATTTCTTCCTCCAGCTGCTTATGCCTTGCCTTGATCATACTGTGAGCTGTCTGAAGCTCTGCATCCAGCTGTTCCTTCATGTTCTCTAACAAACAAAAGAGAGGACATTTCATGAGTGGAGTGGCTGCCACTCTTTCATTCACCTGGTTTTGTTGATCGCCCCTCTGCTGGTGGAGATTCTCCTCTTGAATTCTTCCCATGTCTTCCTTGTTCTTTCTCTTCACTGCCATGATGTCACTCTGAGCTTCGGGCAGCTCTGCTTGTGGCTCTGCCTTGATGTTCTGTACACACAAAAGCAGAGCAAGGGACTGAGAGCTGCCATCAGGCTCACCTTTTTTCCTCTTGCAGCCTCCAAATCACATTTATTCAGCCCCTTCTTTCTGCTTCCCTCCCCACATCTGCCTCCATTTGCTTCCCTCCCCACATCTGCCTCCATTGCAAACCTCCTGTCCCAGGGCTGATCTCTGCAGATTGCAAGGCTCTGTGCCTCCATTGCCTGTGGGACTCTGGCCTCCTTAGTCCCAAGAGCTCTGGTTTATGCCCCTCTTCCTGCCCTTCCCTCTGTGCCCTGGCCAGTCAGGCTTACCTGGCCATTCTCCTGTGGCTCTTCCACCTGCTGCCTGAGCTGCTCTTCCTGCTCTCGGGCTGGGAACAGCTCTCCCTGAGTCTGGCATGGCAGCTCAGATGAGGCAGTGTGCTCCTGCCCTTTCTCTAGAAGCACCTGCACAGAAAGCAAGAGAAGATGGGTTTCAACTTCCCATACGCCCTTTGTGGGCCAAGACTCACAGACTGCTGGGCTCACACGTTCCCAAAGCACTGTGCTGATGCTCTCCTGGGTCATTCTCTGCCCGAGGGGAGGCACAGATTCCAAAGTGACCCTGGCCCTACAATCAGGGGCCATCTGGGACTGAAGCTCCAGCAGCCTCTCAGGCAGCTGACAGGGAAGGGGTGGCATTTCTCAAGGGTCTGGTGAGGGCCTCCCTCTGCTTCTGCCGTGTCCTGTTTGTCTTTCAGTAGTGACTGACTCCCCGCCCTGTCCCACAGCTCCATCCTGGCTCTGCAGGGGCTTCCTGGGTGAAGCTCCTTGTGAGAGACACTTCTGGAGTTCACGTTCTCTTCAGGCCTGCACCAGCATTCCTCCTTCCTGACATCCACACTCTTGTTAGAAAACCGGGTCATTCAGGAGATAAGGATGCATGCAAAGATCTCTGATGGAAGTCAGAGAACCTCTGTGGCCACCTCAGTATATGGAGGAGGACCAAGGTGTTTCTTCTCCCTCTATTGTCAACAGAGAATTCTGACCAGCAGTAACAGAGTTTCTCATAAGGCCCCATTAACGAATGCACTTACACAGCCCTGGGGATGCCAGTGAAGGAAACCATGTGTCCTGTATGGCATGGCATGTATGACCAGAGTCACCAGACTCCAGCTACAGCATGGGATAGTTCCACTCCCTTAAGACATGCAAAAATTTAAAGGACCAATGAAGGCTTCAGGTCAGAAAAGGCTGGAGTAGGAAAACATGAGGGGAAAAAACAAACATCTCTGGAGGGGGAAACATCTCTGCCTGCTCAGCATCAGTCAATGGAACTTATCTCTACTTCTCTCCTGAAGGGATGACTTTAGGGGAGCTTTGCATCTTCCACTGCTTTGGAGCAGAGCCAGGAAGATTAAAATAGATAGATAGACAGATCTCACTTTTATCATCTCTCTTTACTGTGCTGTAGTATTTACATTTTTTGAATGGAGAGAGATATAATTCTCTCTCCTAGGTTTTTTTTAAGGGAAGGTAGTGAGAAACTCATAGAAGGAGAGAAAACAATTATTATCTCTACTTGCTGTTCCTGTTTTTTAGTACATGAAGAATGTGTTATAGTGATTGTTTACTGAAAGTGATTTGTTAATTGCATTTTAGTGATAGTTGTTTAGACTGATTAGATAATTAGATAAAAGGCTGTGTGGAGACAGTCATGAGTTTTTCTTTGGTATGTTTTTTGTATAATATCTCTTTAGTATAGTTTTAATATAGTACTAGTGTAATATAACATAGCTTAATAAAGCATTTGTTTAAACTTCTAAATCATAGAGTGAAAGCACATTTTTTGCCACGTGGGGGTCACCCTGAATCAATCCTGTCCTTTCTGTCGCTACACACATCAGCACTCGGCAGCAGTGCCCCAACCAGCAGCCATCCTGAACTTGCTCTCCTGTTGCTTCAGTAACCCACACTCTTGGGGAATCTGGAGTATGTAGGTCCTTATGGAATGCAATCAGACCCAGAGCATTGCACTGGGAACGGCTCTCTTTGTGCATCTGTGCTCGGGCAAGTTCTTCGCTTGGACTCGCCCACACTGATGGTGCTGAAGTGGCTGGAATCAGAAATGCAGCCCAGCCCCTCCCAGCTCCTCTAATCTCTGAGCACCAGCTGGAATGCAAGGGCATTGATTTCCTACTCAGTTCCCAAACACAACACACACTGATTCCCTGGGCAGCCAAAAGACATGGGAGCTGTTAACTTGAAAAGGATGGGCAAGCTCTACTGGCTGGTCTGGCACCAGAACAGCTCGTTCTGCACCAACATCCCTGCCCCAAACTATGTGTTCTTGTGCAAAAATACTGCATTGTCCAGCACTGCCCCCCTGAAAACTAAAATTCTACCAGAATTTCTGCCAGTGCTGTAAAAGCGTAGGAAAGACTGAGAAAAAAGCTCCCTTGCTCCCTGGAGAAGGAGAAATTGCACAAGGCTTCTCCTTCTAGCAAACAAACAAATCAACAAAATATGAAAGTGTTACCCACACCAGTGTCTAAAGCACTTGGATGCAGTGAAGGGATGTTTGTCAGGGAAACAGCCCTCGTGCTGAGCATTGGCTCTATGGATCCAAGGCAGGGATCTATGGAAGTCTGCCTGAAGGTCCCTCATGAGCCCCCATTGTCCAGGCTAAAGCTCCCTCAGCACCTCCTCCCTGGCCTTGTGCTGCACCCCTTGCCCAGCTCCCCTGTCCCTCTGTGCCCACGCTGCAGCCCCTCCATGACTTTCTGCTTCCCAGGGCCCACAGCTGCACTCCAGCTGTGGCCGCAGCGCTGCCCAGCACAGGGCCATGCTCCCTGCCCTGCTCCTGCTGCCCCACTGCTGCTGGCACAGCCACCGTGCCCTTGGCCTTCTTGGCCCCCTGGCCCCACGCTGCCCCATCTTCAGCTGCTCACGGCCGCCAGCCCTGCGTCCTTTGGGCCCACGCAGCTCCCCAGCCACAAAGGTGCCCATTGCACTTGAGATACAGCAGGCACCATTGCAAGATGGCCTTCCTGTTCTACCACCTCATGTTCCAAGTGGATATCATAAAGTTTGATAGGAATAGGATTCTAAGTCCCTCTCTTTAAATTAAAATGATCTAATTCAACTGTACAGGAAATTGCTCTTAATTAAATTTTCCCTATCTGCTGTCTGCAAGCATCATTCTCTTTTCAAAACTAGGTTTTTAGTTCTTCAAACTCTGAGTAGGAAATTTAAAAATATCTATCGCTGCCTTTATTATTTTTGTTACAGGCATGAATATGGTTTTTCTTTCGGCCTTCCTAGCTGGCCCTCTACAGTCTACTGCTACTGGCCAAGCTCTCAGCTTGCTCTACAAGTCTTAAACACCAGGAACATGAAATGTTCCTTTCTCACTCACCTCAGGATCTTCAGCACTGCTGAATACACATTTCAGGTGTCCTGTAGTGGGAAGGGAGAATGAACCAGATGCTGTCAGAAAACTGCCTGGGCTGCTGAATCCCACAGAACAAGTCAACCCAAACAGAGATGATTTCCTGTTTCACAACATCCCTCCAGGAGACACATCTCATTCACACAGCCAGCAAGAGATCAGGACAATATTCTTGGTTGTGCCTACACTGCAGCCAGTTTAGCCAGGAAATAAATACAAATATGATCAAGCAAATACAAAGTGTTTTTAACACTCAATGCTCCTGTTCTACCAAACACATAAGACAGCTTCTGAAATCTTCTCCTTCAGGTACTGTTTTTGTTTCACTCAGTGTCATGCACTAATTCTGATTGACTTGCAGGAAACCGCTGCCCAGAAAAGCTTCCCCAAAATCCCCCAGAGGTGGCGCAGTTCTATTGTGGAAAAGCACAGCAGCACTTCCTTTCAAAGGGAACAACTATTTTAGCATTTAGTAAAAGGTCAAGTTAGTCAAACCCTTTCATGACAACATTTAAAAAGAAAGAAGCTTTCTCTGAATTCTGGGAACAACTGCAGAGTTTTTGGAAAGCCTTAAAGAAGGTCTGCCAGTCTACATTTTCAAAGGTGTCTTGCTTCTCCCAGCAACCTGAGGAAATGACAGACTCTGCTGCCACAGACTCTCCCGTGCAGGGAACGGAAGCCCTGCAGGTTCCCCTGCAAATGCTGCCCCTGTGGCTACAGACACCCCCTTTTAGCTGAACCTCTTGACAGGAGCTTTACCAAAGCAGAGGCATCCTAATGCTCTTTCTGTTTCAAAATCAGAAACTCAGCCCCCAAGAAAGAGCAGGAAGACATACAAAAGCCAGGTTAGGATACACCCTAACCTAAGCAGAAGGGAAGCCTCTACTTACATGCAAAATTCGTGAAATAATAAATGGAATAAGTAATGCCATATGCAGCAAAAGCTGCAGTGGCCAGATGGTTAATTATTGGCATTTCTGCAATTTTTCTAAACGCTAAAAAAACAAGCCTCTTGTCAGTGGGTGTGGGATCTCAGCACCTCAGGATGGAGGTGCAGAGAGGCCGAGACCACCCTTGGGGGGCTCGGGAATCCTGGAATGTTGCCAGAAGTGTCTGGTGGCAGGATTTTGATCCTACACAGGAGATGAGACCTGTATGAGGACTGGGAGGAATTCACTGGGTGAATGGTGAAGGGATAAGTTAGTTAAAGTGTAAAACACAGGGTTTAGGATTTTGGTACAGGGGGGTCTAAAGAAGTAAGATGGAGGAATTGGGGTGTGTCCTGTCCTTCTTCTTCTTCTTCTTGGCCTCCATCTTCTGTGGTGAGGGTGGCACTTTGGGATTGGTTATTACTAGAAGTGCACCGGTTAATAAGGGTAGAAGGTATTGGGGAGAAATGATAAATATTGTACACGTAACTTAGGGTATAAAGATAAGTGACCGCCCAGGGGCTTCGGCAGTGTGCCCATGGCTGACTTGCTGTGCAGACCTCTGTCGGGCTGAAAGAAAATCTTTTAGATAAACAATTAATAAACACCAAGACTGAGACAAGATCAGAAGTCTCTCCTCGTCCTTTGAAGCGCCGGGCTCTTCAAGGCCATCTCTGGGCCTTTCCAGGCCAACTAAACAGCTCACAGAAAACCTTACAAGCGGCGTCCCTGAGCTAACTCAGCCGAGCAAAGAAGAACGCCGAAAACTTACAAGTGGCGTCCCTGAGCTATCACCGGTCGTAAATCAGCCGGGAGAAACATGAAACCTTACAAGTGGCGTCCCTGGACCTAAACAGCACGGAAAACCTTACAAGCCTAAACAGCCGAAAACCTTACAAGTGGCGTCCCGGAGATATCGCCGAACATAAATCAGCCGGGAGAAAAATGAAATCTACAAGTGGCGTTCGCTGCGTGGGCACCCCCCACCAACCCTTTCGGGGGGAGATCAGCCCTGAAGAGCTGAAGAGCTGAAGAGCTGAAGAGCTGAAGAGCTGAGAGGGCAGCTCCTGAGGAGAGAAGCCTGAAGAAAAAAGGAAAAGAAGAAAGAAGAAAGAAGAAAAGAAAAAAAAAAAACGGCCAGAAGAGTCTGCAAAAAAAAACAGCAGTCACTGAGAAGTCCATCTCTCAGCTTCTGCCGAAGACAGTTCGTAGCAGAGCAGCCCTGATCGGAACCGGAAGGCGCCTCTGGATTCCTTCTCCTGTGACCTGCTGGACAGAGACAGGGAGCTTTCGGACAGCTCTGACGACAGATTCGGTGAGAAGGTCAAAAATAAGAACATAATTGCACACTCTCCCAAAAAAAACAACGGGAAATTTTGTCCGCCTTACAAGGCGTGGCTCAAGCATATACAGAAGGGATCCCAAGAAAAGAATTAAAACAGCTGTTGTTGTGGGCAAGGCTTAATTACCCACTGGCCGAAACATGCCTGCTATTTGAAGTGGGGTTTTGGCAGGAAATTAATAGGCACTTATATTTTTTAGAAACAAAAAAGGACGAGACAGCGTTAAAGCTGCTCTCGCCGGCAAGGATAATTCTAGAAAGGCATTTCGGAACAGTCGAAAAGACTGGGAGAGCAACGAAAAGTTGCGGCACCCTCAGAGGGAGGGGGAGGAGCAATGCTCCGGGGAAAAAATTACCTCTGGCCCCAAGAAGCCAGGGGAAAGGGCTCTTGAGAAAAGAGAGCAGGAAATACTATTAAAGCCCCCGGTCCCAAAACCCAGAAACCCCAGGAAGCTCCTAAAGCGTCCTGAAACTCCGGAGAGTACAGGGGAGTCAGGATCGGAAGGGGGGGTGCAGGGGGGAGAGAAGGGATCGGGGCGGGGAGGCGCTTCCTCGCGGGGGGCACGGCGCGGCAGCGACGGAGCCGGCGGGGAGCGGGGGTGAAGAGATAAAGGGAGACATGAGTGCAGACGCGGCCTTTATCAGCGCGGCGCTGGGGGGTGGCGGCCGCTCCGGCCGGCCGGCAGAGTAGCGGAAACGCGCGCGGTGGGCAAAACTCGTAACAACCCGGGAGCAAAGTCGGCTCGAATTGCGGGGCGGGCCCGGGTGCCGGCGGGGGGCGGGCTGTACACACTGGCGGGAGGAGCCAGGGACACAGCGTCAGAGGAGGAGGAGACAGAGTCAGGGACAGACCGAGGGGGGAGGCCTCGGAGGTGGAGCAAGGGGGAGAGAGTGACGTCAGCTCGGGAGAGACAGGGAGCGGCTCCACACTCTCTTCAGACTTGATGCTTCTGGTTGTCATCCTCGGAGTTCCAGACTCATCCCTTCAAGGGAGACGTTCTGGTGTTCAAGCTCCATTTCCAGCTGAATTAAAAGCCAGGCAGACATGGTCTCAAGTGAGATCACGAACACGGCAGTCGACAGGACGAGGGGCAGTCGAGCTCATGCTGTCATCCGAGCTGGGGAGGCTGGTGAGAGCGCCACCTAGTGGGGGGCAAGGCTTTCGCTTGTATCTCCACAGATCAAGACGTGGGTGTCGGCACGACACGTGAAACCATTTCGAGTGCGAGAACATGAAAACGCGGATCCCAGAAACAAAGATCCAAAAAACAAAGAGACGAGTACTCAGACAGGAGTCGAGACTCAGATTGCCAAGACGACTCGGAAGAGAAATAAAAGGAACTAAGGACTTTGGGGGAATTCTCTGTTAAGGTCCTGAATGAAAAGCAAAGCAATGATGTCACACAGAAGTGAAGCCATGAGTTTCATGATGCTTATGTGCATCATTCTTTCATTCATTGCAATAAGCAATGGGATAATTTACCTATTAGTCAGCCAAAGCAAAATGTATGGTAGAGTTCTTTGACATCTCTCCCATGTGTAGAGGAATTTTAAGGGTAGAATTCTTTGACATCTCTCCCATTTGGAGAGGAATTTTAAGAATAGGGTTCTATGTTTTAATAGTTCTCCTAATCCTCATACTTGTCGTCCCATGCATATTTGCATGTTCAAAACACACTATGAATCGGATAACAAAAGAGGTCTTCCTGGTGCAAACAGAAGGGGGAGATGTGGGATCTCAGCACCTCAGGATGGAGGTGCAGAGAGGCTGAGACCACCCTTGGGGGGCTCGGGAATCCTGGAATGTTGCCAGAAGTGTCTGGTGGCAGGATTTTGATCCTACACAGGAGATGAGACCTGTATGAGGACTGGGAGGAATTCACTGGGTGAATGGTGAAGGGATAAGTTAGTTAAAGTGTAAAATACAGGGTTTAGGATTTTGGTACAGGGGGGTCTAAAGAAGTAAGATGGAGGAATTGGGGTGTGTCCTGTCCTTCTTCTTCTTCTTCTTGGCCTCCATCTTCTGTGGTGAGGGTGGCACTTTGGGATTGGTTATTACTAGAAGTGCACCGGTTAATAAGGGTAGAAGGTATTGGGGAGAAATGATAAATATTGTATACGTAACTTAGAGTATAAAGATAAGTGACCGCCCAGGGGCTTCGGCAGTGTGCCCATGGCTGACTTGCTGTGCAGACCTCTGTCGGGCTGAAAGAAAGTCTTTTAGATAAACAATTAATAAACACCAAGACCGAGACAAGATCAGAAGTCTCTCCTCGTCCTTTGAAGCGCCGGGCTCTTCAAGGCCATCTCTGGGCCTTTCCAGGCCACCTAAACAGCTCACAGAAAACCTTACAAGTGGGTAGCTGCCTACTGACAGATGCTTTGACCAGGAAGGTTCTCCTGATGTGAGCAAGGCCTAGGGCTGCTCTGACACTCAGGCCTTCCGTGCACCAAGGCAACTTTCTGATGCCACTGTGATGACGTGGCAACCATGCCCTGACATCACAAAGGGACAGCTCTGTGTTGGTCTGTGAGTTTATGCAAAGCCATAACCAACCTTCCCTACAGCAAACACAAAAGAGCCTGGGAAATTCTCATCTGTCACAAAGCAGCAAAAATTCCCCTCATGGGCCAAACCCTGTTGTTCAGGGGACCCAAGAGGAACTCCAGGAGTGCCCCAAGCACCTACAGCCTGTACCCCAACTGAGCACTCAGATGGGACACAAGCAAAGGAAACCAGACCAAGATAATGGCCCACAGCATTACACGTTTGAGAAATGACTCTCACTTTTAAAATTTTAAATGTTTAGTAAACCTTAACAAAGGAATGAATAAGGAAAAGTCACATCACTGGGAGTCTCTGTGATTAGCAGCCATGTGCTCATCTGCAAAAAGGATGCTCTGCCTTTTATATCCTCAGCCCCCTCCAAAAGTTTTGCCAGTCAACTCTTTCTCTGCTGTCCATTGGTGGAGATTACTTTCCTGCATCCCGACTGGAGGTCAGGTGTTGTTACACCCTGCCTGCTGGTCACAAGCCAGCCCTCCCCAAATGCCCTGACTAGCCAGGCTGTTACAAGGGGGACGGGAAAGAGGACTATGGGAGGATATATTACAATATAATCACTACTCATTTGAACATCCACATAACATCTGCTTCTTAATTGTCAGACCCAACCATCGCATTCCTCATCCAGAACACACAGAACCAGGAGAGAAGCCACTGTTGGCATCACAGATGAAATGCTTCCTAACAAATCTCCCCACATATTTGCACCTTTATTGGACATGCTCAGGGCTCCGGTGCGTGTACATCTCTGCCTCTCTTCCCCTTTGGCAGCAGTCGAACTGGCAGCATCTGCCTGCCAGCAGCAGCTGCTCCCAGCTGGGAACGCTGCTGGCGGTGCTGATTTCCAGAGGCTTCTGTGTGCCAGGGGAAGCCAAGGCAGGAGCGGGTTGAACGGCGCTGGCGCTGCTGCTGCTCTGTGCCAGAGAGCCCCGGCTGGGCAGGGCACGGTGCCCACTGCGCTGCGGGCTCCTTCTGCTGCCACAGCTGGGCACACCTGGCAGCAAGGCATGACAACCTGTGGGCAAGCCAAGGGGTTTCTGGGGCTGCACTGCTCTGCACACACCCAGCACACCTGCAGCACACAATTTTAACCCTCAAACTGGTAAACCAAAGGAAAACAGCTGGAAAAGATTTCATTTTCACCATTCTTACCTGCTCAACAGAAGTCTTCAAAATGAACGTTACCAAGCAGGGCCCAATTCCTGCTGCCAGCTCAGGGTTAGAAGAGAGGTAATCCTTGATCTCAGCACTGAGTTTGTGGGGAATCACTTCCCTAACACGTGCACACCCAGCAATCTCACTTACTAGTTTGTATCCATGGATCTAAGACATATTCAATACTTTGCTGAAACTCACAGGCTAAATATTCCCCCAAATTATTTGATTTACTGATTGATACTTATTGACTTCTTGATACTTAAATCACTTCTCCGAATCTACTGACAAGAGAATAGGAGTGTCCTGTAGGTCCCTACTGGTCATTGTCCCAGGTTCAGGAGGAGACCCATGCAGAAAATAACCCAGGACAAAACTGGGCTTGCAAAGCAAATTCATTCTATTTGTTGCAGTAGCAAATAATACATACCAAGCCCTGGATTCCTAAAAATCTGCTGAGCAGGAGAAGGAGGTGGAGCGTGGTGCTCGGCAGCAGGGGCAGGTAGGCAGTGCACTTTCAGGACATCCCCTGGAGCAAAACCACGTGCATCTCATCCTTCTCACCCTTCCAGCTCAGAACCAGGCCTGGGATCTCCTGCTCAGGAGTGGAATTTCCCAGTTACAGCATCAGCTCACACATGGCTGGTGTGTGAGATGAGGCCATGAATCCAGGATTTAAAAGAACTGGAAGAGTTAAAATTTTAGCAAGATTTAGTTAGGTGGAAAGAGTATAGCAAGAAGAGTAGAAATAATAAGGGATAATTAATTTTTATCAGATAAGGTAGTTAAGGCAAGGGTAATATATCACTTGCCTGTCTTTACTATGTTTAAAGAAGCGGGATGGGATGCGGATTTCTTTGTGACAAAGAAGAGGACTGTAGCCTGCACCTGGGCCCTGAAACTACAACTATAGCCAAGGGGTGTGAAAGCCTGCCAACAGATCATAAGGAAAGAAGTCAAATTGAGGAAGACGTCTTGGCCTTCATCAGAAGACCATTCCCCATTTTAAAACCCACCAACCCATTTGAAGTGAAAGACTGCAGAAATGTGAAGGAACTTTGGACTCAATTATAATACATTTTAATTCAAAGGAGGGTAGGCAGTGTTATCTAATGAATAAGTGTTAGGTTTTTTGGAATTTATATGAATGTGTAAGATATTTTAGATGAGCAGAGATGAGAGAGAGAGCCAGTGATTCTTCACACATGTCTTTAGGAGACAACTCCTCCTGTGCCTGGCTGTAATAAACACACCACCTCCTACCTTTAACTGTGGGGAGTTCTATTCCACACCTCATTTGGTGACCGCGGCAGGAACGCTTCCCTGCTCCAGCAAGAACATCCGGGCTCTGGACGTCTCTGGGCACTGCCAGGACATTCCTTTCCTGGAGGCACCTCCGCTCTCAGCTGCTCCTCGGGGGGACAGACAGGACTGCTGGCACTGTGGAGAAAGGAACGTTTAACTCTGTATAAAGTAACCCGTAAGGCGTACGCAGGGGAAGGGCTGTTCACAAGTCACACAGAGATGTCCTGTGCACAACGTACGCCTGTGCAGTTTGGGCTTGGGTCTGGCTGCTGGCAGAAAGGATTTGCTGTGTCAATAAGGACCTGCTAGGAATTCTGGGGGTGAATTGAGCAAATCCTGTTTTATTGCTGCTGTTTTTCCTGTGTGTTGTAATTGTGGTTGTGTTTTCAGTGTGTGAATGTTTGAGGAAAATGATGTGGGTGGATGCCGATGTGGTGTATGGTGTGTGTTGTGTTGAGAAGAGTGAGCTCTCTGTCCCCTCATAAAGAGATATTCCCTTCCCGGTGAGCCTGTGTGTGTGGACTTTCTAGTTGCAGGGATTGGTGCTCCCTGTGACACCTGGTGCTTGGGTATACAGGGGGGTTGAGTGGTTTTTCTCCCACATTGTGGTCATTTGGGAATGCACGGTTGTGTTTGGGGAGATTTCAGGATTTTGTTTGCAACAAGTGCAGCAATTTATGCAGAAAACTACAGTGTGGTGATTTATTATGCTGAACTATGGCAGTTTCTTTTCTACTGCCCCCCTCTCCAAGCATTTACAGTCTCGGGCCACGAGGAGGACACTCTCTATCTTCCCCTGGACATCCTCTTTCCTTTCCTGCACACTCCCTTTCTCTCCTGGAGCTGTTCTCCATTAAAGCTGTGGGACTTTGGTCCCGGGAAGAGAGAGCGCCTCTCGTCTTTTGCTTTTGTCCTTGTCAGTGTCACTGGGCCCAGAGCTCGCCAAACTGATCCCCCACAAGATGAAAACTGACAAATGATCCCATATACACAGCTCAAAAATTGGCCACATTTTTGATGGACTGGGGTGTTTGCCACATTTTGGAATTCCCTATTCCTACACAGGTCAGGCAATTGCTGAAAGGACACACCACACTCTAAAACCATTCTACATCAAGAAAACGGGGAGTGGCCCAAGCAACACCCCAGATGAGGTTGAGCAAAACTTTATATGTCTTTATGTTTTTAATAGCTCATTTGCAGGAACTAATCCTCCAATTTTTAGGCACTTTTCAAACAGCACACAGGAAAAATTGAAAGAAAATCCTTCAGTTTTGATCAGAAACCTTGAGTTAGGACAAACTGAAGGACCATTTTCACTAATCACTTGGGGCAAAAGGTATGCTTGTATTTGCACAGGTGCTGGACCCTAAGTGGGTCCTGGTGAAGGATGTGAAACTGTCTCATACACAAGAGCACACCGACAATGCCACCAGCAGGGAAATGAGCACGCAGACGTGAGCCGCACAAGAAGCTACGGTGCATGCCAGACGTTCCCCGTTCAACCTGTGAAAGCTACAGTTCTGGAGTTTGATGTTGATTTTTGGACTGGGAAAATAGTTTGTATCATAGAGCTCTTTCAGCAAAAGCGTGGTGTCCATTGTGTTCCAAAGAATTCTAAGATATCCAAATTTGTAAAAATTGAAGGTTAGAGGGACAGTTTAGTGCCCTGTAGTTGGCCAGTCTCTGAACAAGCGCTAAAAGATTTGCTTGAGAACTGAAATAGATGGGGAAGCTTTTGCCAAAAAACAGCTGAACAGGAACATGGAGCTTGATCAAATGATATACTGGCACTTGTTGGTTTTGCTTGCTTGCTTCTGCATGCATACGTGCCTGTAGATCAACCAAAAATGAATGTTTGCCTTGCTTTAGCCAAGTCAGCAGGCTCAGACACCGTGTGTTTGACCCATTTCAGCCCAGACAAATCCTTTGCAACCCGTCTGGTCGGTGTGCCTGTGCCAGCCAAGGAGCAGCCAATACCCAATCGTGACAAATATTGGTGTGAGGCTGCCAACGAGACCAATCCCATAACCAGCTGACATCACTGGGCCCCTGATCTTCTTAAAGCACCTTCTGAACCTCAAGAATTGGAATTCTTGGTTCATTGGTGATGGAATTTTGTGCTGAGTTTCAGTACCAGGGAGATCCACAGTTGAATGTTACTCCCCATCATCCTGCAGACAGATACTCAAGTTTGTGGTGCAATTGTACTACCCCAGGGCCCCCTAAGGGTGAAACTGCTGACGAGTAGATGACCTAGATGAGTCCCCACATCAATTAGCAACAGAATATTGGCTCATTTGTGGAGATAGAGCCTGGCAGGACATTCCCTCAAAAATTAAAGTGGCCCATGTAGCATCAGACAACTCACTGTGATAGCACCTATCGTTAAAAAAGCCATCAAGAGAAAACACAGAGAAAAAAGATTTGCCCATCATTATCAAGAAAACTGTATTAGCAATTTCAGACCCTAGGGCCCTGCAAAATGAGGTACACTGAATTTATTTCTACATCAACGTGCCTTGGGTGAGGCATTGAAACCATTACACCGATTGGGGTGTTGGCTGAAGAAAGGAGACAGTGCTACTTCCATTGCAATTAGTGACATGAGGACTGATGTTAGTGCTGTCAGACATGCAACCTTACAGAACAGAGCAGCAACTGATTTCCTTAGCAGCCATTCCATGTGTTCAGTGTCACCCCCATGTTCAACACTGTCACTGTCAGCTTTGACAGCTTTTGGACTGTGTTTGAGAAGTCAATTTTTTCTGACTGTTGAAGGGCGTTGGGGCCCAGAGTTCTTGTTAGGAACAAGGGATTAAGCGTGTGAGCCATGGAGTTGTTGGACCAGGTGTTTTGTGTAAGTGGTGAGAAGGGTTTCTTCCTTTCTGTTTCTCTTTCAAGGGGAATATTAATGTTGCCCCTGAGTCCTCAGGAGGGGAGCCTGTGGACAGAGCTGCAGCAGAGGGAGCTTTGCCTGGCACCGAGAGCTGTGGGAACAATCCCCAGGAGCCCGAGGAGCCTGGTAAGGACAGAGCCCCCACTGGTTTAGAGAGGTGTCAGATGGCTGCTCTGAGCCTGCCTCTGGCAGGGAGGGAGATGAGAAGGGTTGAGTTCCTGTCTGCAGCCTTGGTGCTTCCTGGTGCCTTGAGTTCAAATCCTGCGCTGGCACAGCCTGCCTGAGCCCTGCCCTCCACGCTTCTCCAGAGGCTCTGACACTGAGTCCTCTGAGGGAATCCACAAAATTAGAGAGTTTTGGGAAAGCTGCAAAAGGCAGGTCTCAGATACAGCAGAACTGTGATTAGAGCCAAGCAGCAGCCGTGAGATAGGTCAGCAGAAAAATTATTTAAACTGCAGAAAAGCAAGGACAAATAGAACAGTGGTCTGTGTATTAACGCTGGTCTAGAATAAATCTCCAAGCTACAGAAAAGTTTATCTAGCAAGATATTGGGAAGGTTGAAGCTTAATAATGGAGCTCAGTGCATTGTGTTTTAAGGCTTACTAGTAGGTATTGTCTTTGAAATAAACAAGCACTGTTTTAACCAAAGGTACCTGTGCTTATAGTGATTGGATAGAACTACTGTCAATATGCTTTTGCTTTGTGTGATTGGTCAAAAAACTTTTAAAGTAAGTTTTAACATTAAGTTCTTTGTCTGCTGCCTGGGATGTGAGCTGCTGGCATCTTCCCATTGTCATAACCATGTAATGAGACTGATGCTGGAAAACAAACAGCTCAAGGCGCGTTCCTCAGCAGCCCCGGCCCGCTCGTGATTTCTACATAGCCCCTGCCAGCGTCAAATGGCACGGCTTGATTTGCAGGGCAGACAGTCTTAAACATCTGCAATATCCTATCAGAGTCCTAGTTTGGCTTCATTCAAAGAAAGAGGAGAGTGCACCTAACACTGACCACTTGTTAGGCAATATCTTCCACCTTGCCCTTGTACCCCTACAGAGAGGCTGTCTGCAAAATGCCCAGAACACCCTCCAAATCTGCAGCAAGGACAGGAAAAGCAGGCAGAGAATCTTTCTCTTTTCAAGGTCCCCCTTCCTAGGCGACTTGACCCTTTCTACCTGATTCTCACTTGAGATCTACCCATGATAGAGCACTGCAGGAAAACACTTTAAAGGGTCATTAACCAGAGCCTGCTTGGAAAGCAAGGGTAGAAACTCTTTCCCTCCCTGATGGGATGCGGGCCGGCAACTGCTGCTCTGAAGATGTGCAGCTGCTCCTCTCTGGAGAGGCCATGGAAGGGCTGTGATGGTCTACGGGAACCAGAGGAACGATGAGCTCAGGTTGGCATTTGAGCTTCATGGGAACAAGCAGAATGAAGAGCTCACAGTGGAGATGAAATTTGCCTGTGCCTGGCTCCTCCGAGGAAACCCCAAGAAGTCCAGATGAAGCAAACACCTTCTCCCAAGAAGCTAGGAAACCTCAGAGTCCTGAGCACCTGCACTTAGCCTGGAAAGGCCGGGAGGCAGCTCTAAATCCTCAGGTGAGGCAGCACTGAGGTCCTGGTATGAGAGCGCTGTGTAGCAGTGTTGTCCAGAGCCACTGCCAGGAAGTTCTGGGAGCTCCAGTCTCTGAGATTCAGTTCTACAATTTGAAAGAGCAATGCAGGTCACACCATGATGGCTAGAGAGCCCTGCCCTTCACCCGTGCTGCTGCAGCAGGTGTGGGTGCACATGTGCACACACACACGTACAGGTGAGGGGCAGCCTTCTGAGTGTCACTATGCCCAGCTGATGGGGCCAGGTACCCTGCTCCAAGGCATCTACACTGTGCCATAGACCACTGTCCCGGTAAGGGCACACAGGGACACTCCAGAAGGGGTCTGTGCTAGCCTGGGTACACCAAATAATACAGATAGCCCAGTTACACTGTCCTAGGAACAGCAATCCAGTGCAGAATGTTCTGGATGCCCAGCACTCAACCCTGCAGCCTACTTACAGTAGTCGTTGAACATCTCTGGTGCATCCAAGACCCGTTCTGGCTTTGAGGGAATATTTCTGCTATTCTTCCTGCTGGATCCAGGTGCCATTTGCTGACTGTAGAGCACTTTCAGGTTATTCTGACAGCCTGTGTGCAGGGGAACAGGTTTGTTAACCTGAGTTAGTTTCCTCCCAGCTGAGTGCTGCTCACCCAACTAGGAATCCCTTGGAGTGAAAATAAAGTCCTAAGAGAAACACTCACAAGCCTGCAGTGCACTAAAATCACTGGCAGTACGAACTGCTGAACAGGGGTGAGCTACAATTACCTCATTCATGGAAACAAATTTGACAAACACTTGGGTTTTTGAATCCCATTATATTTAGTTGCAGTTTAAGCTAGAAAGTGCACAGCAGAGGGTTTGATGCTCTTACAGACTTCAGGAAGGTTTGGAACCTGCAGTATAGGTGAAATGTCACCGACATCTTTTCATAAAAATCCTTTCTTTAGGATTTTTCCCCCTTCTGTGGGGAAGCTGTGAGAAGCTGTGGCCTCAGCAACCAAAGGTAAACAATGCTTATCTGCTGCTGGGGAATGCAACAGGTGGATGCGTGATTGGTCTCGGGTGGATGCTTGGATTTACTGACCACTCAAGGCAGAGCTAGGTCTTGCTCTCTGCTGAGACACAGCCCTTTGTTTATTCATTCTTTTTCTATTCTTAGCTTAGCTAGCTTCTGGGAACTTTCCTTCTATTTCTTTTAGTATAGTAATAATGTAATATATATCATAAAATATTAAATCAAGCCTTCTGAACATGAGGTCAAGATTCTCATCTCTCTCTCCACCCTGAAGACCCTTGCAAGCCCTGTAACAGGTGACCAACTGGCAGTCATAGCAACTCTCCTAAATAAATTCACTGTAACTGTTATGCCCTCTCTCCACCTCAGGAACCTTAAGAAAGGAGACTCCAGCCTGTACAGCTCTCAGAAACCAGTTGATTTCTCCTGTGACCACACACAGAGCCTCTGTTGCTGTTCCCCTGACCTGATCTCTCCTGCTGATTCAGCTCATACAGAGCCTGTATCATACCTTCTGGAGCATTCTGTGGTTTTCCTCTGAGGTGGAGGATTTTTGCCTCTTCTACATCAAAACCATTCAGATTCACTGCCCAGGCTTTCTGTTGCTGCTACAGAGACAAATCACCCTCAGTGCAATGCACTTAAAACAATTCCCACACTGCAATTTAAACAGACACCTAAGTCCCCTTCTCTTAGAATCTGAAGATGTTTGCCTGTGCTGCAAGGGTCAGTCTCACAGAGGCAGGTCAAAGCAGTTTTTCCTCAGACTTTCATACATCATCCTGCTCACATTTTCACACAATGGCAAATTCAGTGTCATTGCCAGTGGGAAAAGCCACAGCCACAAAGCGACCAGATGCTTCACAAACAGATTTCAGAAGACAGTGTAAAACATTCCAGAAGTGTTCCCTGTGGAGACATTGTCCTAGAATAGCTACCACCAGCAGTTTCACTTTGCATAGGCTCACAGCTTTGTGTTTGTGTTGCCTGCTACATTTTAAAGCCTCATTAGTCAAAAGCTAAATTTTGCTACCAGAAGCAGCATAGGCTTAGAGTGCATGGCAGTCTCTACAGCTTCAGTCTCATCCTAGGCTCCTGAAGCCCAGAGCTGCAAGTAGTGATGGCTGGGACTTGTCAGTCCCGTGTGCCCACTTGATAGAACCTATTGTTCACTGCTCTGTAAAGGGGCAGGAAGGAGTAGCGGTTGTTGAAGCAATTGTAACTTAGCAACATGCTCACCTTCTTGGTAGGGGAATCCTCAGCAGGGTCTTTCTCTTTGGTTAGGAGGAAATTTGCCATCTCCATCTGCATAGTGCTGCGTTTGGGAATGTAGCGATCCCCCCCGGCCTTTATGGGGTAGCTTTGAATTTTGGATCCAGATTTACCTGCATTCACATATGAAAATATTGTCTTACAGCTATTTAACAGCCTGTATTAGAGCTTTCACAGGAGCAAACCCAACACTCTTCCACATCACACCCACCAGACCAGTAGGACTCTGAGGTCTCATGCCACACAGTCACAACTAACTTATATTTTCCTCCCTGCCACCAAGTTGGTTAGGGACAGCGTGGTGCAACTCCTTGGGTCTAGTGCAACAATTCCAGAGTCCAGAGATAAGGGGAAGATACAAAAACGCTCACAGGATGTAAAGCTGTCAGCTGACAGTCCTGCCCACACTCGTCCTAGCATACAGCTGTGCCAGCAAGGCTCAGCTGGGCGAACAGCAGCTGGCCAGCCCCAGTGCTCAGAGCTCTGCCCTCATGCTGGCAAGGAGGTGGGTGGCTGTCAGGAGCACAGCCCACCTCCTCCTGCCTGAGCAGCAGCCGGTAGGGCAGCGTGGCAGGGAGCCCAGAGCCCCATGGCTACGGACAAGCAGCCTGGGCGAGGCTCCCGCACTCAACCTCTGCCGCCGGTGGCCGGCCCTCACTGGCTGTCGTGGACGGCGTCTTGCTGGAGCTGTGGGAGCGATTGGCGGGCTTCACGGGCAACACGCCGACGGGGCTGGGCCCGGGGCCGCTCTCCTTGGCCTTGCGCTGCCATCGCGCAGGCGGCGCGTTCGAGATCAGCGTGTCCAGCTTCAGCAGCCCATGCGGGTCCGCCTCCAACAGGAACTGCGCCATGGTCCTGCGGGCGGGCGGGGTTAGCTGTGCCCACCGGCCGGGCTGAGCCTACTCCAACAGCCCCGCTGGCCTCCCCACCACCGGACCGTGCAAGCGCTCCGGCCGCTCCTCCCCGCCAACGCACACCCCCACTCTCCCCAGCCGCTCCTCGGGACACTCTGTCAGCCAATACGCCCTCCCTCCGCTCCTCGGGGCTCCTTGATCAGCCGGCACCTCTTCCAGCCGCTCTTTGGGGCTCCCTCCGATAAGCAACATTCTCCCTTCCCCTGCCCGCCTCACCGCAGCCTCCCCGCTCGGGACTGCGCCTCCAGGCCGCCTCTCCGGCCCTGTGGCACGCTCACCTCCGTGGCGCCGCCGCCGCTCGCCCGCCCCGCAGCATTTCAAACGGCGGGCGGACGGGGCCCCACTTGGCCGCTTCACACCCAACGGCCGCGCACCGCCCGGCGACGGCCGCGTGACGCAACGCGATTGGCTGAGCCGCGGGATGGGGCGGAGCGCTCCGTGCGTGAAGTGAGGGGGCGGGACCGAGGGCAGGACCAGGGCAGGGCATTCTTGCTGAGGTGGGGCGATCCGGGCCGGGGGCACGGCAGCGCAGGAGGGACCAGGCGGGGGCTCGGGGGGAACAGGAGTTTATGGCGGGGTGGGGGCGGTCGTGGCTGCCAGCGGCTCCCAGCCGCTCATGAGCAGGTAGGACTGGTTGGCGATGTCGGTGCTGGACAGGCGGCCCCCAGCGTGCTCTGGCGGCGGGCCCGCCTCACGCCGCGGGCCGGGCAGCACCTCCAGCAGGCAGGGCAGGACGGTCTCCTCCAGCGGCTGCTTGTCGAAGGCATGGCCTGGGGCGACATGGAGTGGATGGGGTAGGGGCTGCCCTTCGAGCTGCCCCCGGGAGCAGCTGAGTCGCCCTGCCCACCCACTCACCTGGCCGTGCTTGCTGCTTTCCTGGAGGAAGCTGCCCAGAGCACGGTGCAGCTCAGGAACGGGCGGCCAGAGTTTCTGCTTCATGTTGCTGGGTATGCAGGAAGGGGCATCGAATTGACCCTCAGACTTGAGGTGCCCTAATGCCCCATGCAAGGTGCCCAGGCTTGGTGCTGGACTCCCCCGCCTGCCCCCGGCACAGCCCTTACCTGTAGAGGGAGGGGAAGTTGCAGCGCAGCCCCAGGAGCGCTGCTGAGAAGAGCAGCGGCACCACCGTAACACTGGGGATGAGCCAGCCTGCATCGGAGGAGGAATGCCGGAACTGTAGCCTTTCCCAGAGCCACCATCTCTGAGCCCCTCGCAGCCCCCTGCCCCGTGCCCCCCTCCCCATTTCCAGCACTGTCCGCCTCTTGCCATCAGCCGTGTGGCTCCCGCGGCCGCAGCCTCCAGCCCTGCCCCTTACCCGCATCGGCCACGGCATCAACCACAACGGGTTTGGGCCCGACGCTCCAGCTGCCCCGGTACCACGGCCCGCTGGGCTGGGCCCGCACCTGCGCGGGGTAGCGGGAGCCTGGCCGCAGGTCCAGGACCTCTTTCCTCGCTGCTCGCGGAACCTGCAGGACCTGCGGGGCAGAGCCGAGCTGGAGGCAGGGCTGCTGTGGGCTGGCACCAAGGGGCGGGTCCCGCTTGGCCCGACCCCGCGCCTGCCGTGTGTCAGCAGCGGAGGGGGGCAGCGCTGCTCGGGGTTTCCTGGGCAGGCCTTGCCTTCCAGTCATGGCTGTTCTCCATGGCATAGCGGACCTGGTAGTCCAGCTGCTCTGCAGGCAGCTCCAGGGGCAGCAGCCACTGCAGGCTCAGCCGGCCCTGTGACGCTGTTGCCTGCACAAGCTGTGGGGCATCTGTGAGCACTGCTGGTGTTGGGGATAGGCATTTGTCGCTCCTGTGAAACGGGACATGGGACACTGTGTCCCCTGTGAGCCAAGCAGGGGCTGCGGTGGCACTGGGACTCACCAGCCTGGTGCAGCCAAAAGGGCTCCTTGAAGTAGCTGAGTGTGGGCAGCATGTGGGTCCTGGTGACATTCACCAGGACAGAGATGGCACTGCCAGCCTTGGGCTGGAAGGTGCAGGCATAGGTGCCCTGTGCCCCCCTGCTTACCTCCTCGCACTGTTGCCATGCATCTTCCCTGTGGGAGGAGTGGGGAGCCAGTCAGTCTCACCAAAGCATACCCACAGCCAGCATTCCTCCTGCTCTTCCCCAGGAAAGCTACTGCTGCTTGTAGTTGGAGGTGCAATGTGGTGAGGGGGTATGAGATTGGTGGTGGAAGGGCAGGACAGAGCAGGGCATGGCCAAGGGGCCCAGTGTGGGATATTGGGACACAGCAGGACCAGTGGTCTCTGGGATGTGCCTGCATGGGTGCCACCTGCCTGCCATGCCCCTTACCTTGTGCCAGCCCCGCTCGGAGGTGGCCGGTAGAGGAGCTGGTGGGAGCTGTGGGGCCCTGCAGGGTCCCAGCCCCACTCGCAGCGCACGTGCCGCAGGTCAGGGGTACTGCAGCACAGCCCGATGTCTCCTGAGCAGGGAGAGCCAGGACAGGGAGGGGGCTGCTTCCCCTTGGCCCCCCAAAACTTGGGAGTCACACCTTGCTACAACAGGACCCCCAGCCCTGCAGCCCCAGGCGTGGGTGCCTCCCTGCTGTTGCAGCCAGCACCCTGCAGAGGGGATGGCTGCTCACCGGAGGAGTGCGGGGTCTCTGCAGCCAGAGCCTGCCACCAGGGCCCCCAGACGCCGTCCATGGAGGTACCGTCGGGCTTTCTGCGCAGCTGGTACAGATGTGGTACCTCACCCCTGGCTCCAGGCCCCGGAGCACCACCCAAGTGTTGGCCTGGACCAGCCTCTGCAGGAGAGGGGCCAAGCTGAGGAGCAACTGCAGGCTCCAAACGCCCCTGCCCACCCCTGACACCTCTATGTACCTGTCCCAGTGCTGCTCATTTCAGAGGGTGCTGCCTTGGTGGAGAGAAAAATCAATCTTCTGCCTTTCAGGGAGCTGAACGAGAAGGGACTCTTCACCATCCAACACCTGGCTGGGTCCCATTCAGAGGTCCTGCTTTGAAGCCTCTGTGAAGTTTGCTTGGCAGTTACCAGCATGGTGAGAACATTGTTCTGAATTGTCCCCTATACTTCATACACGGTGGGTAGAGTAGGTATGTGCTTGTTCATCTCCATGTGTGCTCAGGGTCTGCCTTAATTTCTGGTTTTAGACCTGAGATTTCTAATTTCTGTCAGCTATCTGTAGGATCTGTGGGCACATGCAGCTGTATTTACTGGCAGGTCGGGTATCTGACACTCATCTTTGAGTGCAAATGCAGAAACTGAGACACTAATGATGTTATTTCCCAGAGTCCCAGTCTCTGCCCAAGCTGTAATTCAACACTGAAAATTATTCTGTAGACCTGAGCCTGTGTTTTCTGTTTCCTGGCTGAGTGCTTCAACTGCTGCTGTTGCTTTTTGGAACAGGAGCACCTGACTCTTTTATCTTTATGACGTGTGCCTTGATGATTTGAAAGCAGCCCTTGCTTTAATTTTCTAGTAAAAGGGCCTAAAATGAAAGCTGTGGACATTTTAGAAGTGTTAAGTAGAACACTGAATGAAATTTTTATTTTAGGCCCACAGTGAGCAGGTCTGAGGCCAGAAATTGGTGCCAGAGTAAGTGCCCTTCTGTGCTTGTGCTCTCCAGCTCTTCCTGTACTTGTATGTTCCCCTGGACACAATGGGATGTGTTGTCATTTCCTGGGACTTCTCCTGAAGGCAACTGGTTTTCTTTCCAAGGTGATTCTTATGTTTCCCCTCATGGCTTCCCCAGGTGACCAACCTCCGTTCCAAGGTGTCCTGCTCTGCCATTGTCACTCTGGGAGAGCTCTCTGTGTCCTTGAAGAAGGACATGGACTCTGAGGTGGATGAAGTTGCTCAGGTCCTTCTCCAGATGGTGTCCAGCTCCCCAGAATTTGTTCAGAAAGCAGCCAGTCTGACCCTGGGGATCCTGGTGGAGAATGTGACTCCTGCACGAGCAATGACTGCTCTCATGGACATGGGAGTCAAGTAGGTTCTTCTTCTTTTAGTGATATTCTTCACCTTTGTGTGTGTGGGAGGGAGAAGGGATGAGACAGAGAATGGGAATGGTTGGAGGGAAGGGTCCTGTATCCTGCATCTTCTGGGAACTCAGTGACTTGATTCTCCAACCAACCTCACTTCTGTCCTCTCGTCACCTATTTCTGCCGTCCTGCAGCCCATCAGTTCTCAGAATCACAGAAGTGTAGAATATGGGGAGTTGGAAGGGGCCCATCAGGACCATGGAGTCCAGCTCCTGGCCTTGCCCAGAACAGCCCAAGGGTCACACCAAGTGCCTGAGATTGCTGTCCAAATGCTCCTTCAGCCCTGTCAGGCTTGGTGCTGTGACCACTGCCCTGGGGAGCCTGTTCCAGTGCCCAACCAACCTCTGGGTGAAAAACCCTTTTTCCTGATATCCAAACTAAAGCTCCTCTGACTCAGCTTCCTGCTGCTTCCTGGAGTTCTCCCAGTCTGTCAGATTTTCCTAGATGTGGTGACTGATGGGGAAGGGAAAGTGCCTGCAAAGGCCAAGGATAGAGCCTTGTGCTTTTGTGGGCAGAGGGGCAATTGCAATTGCAGCTGTGAGCAGTGTTTGGTATTTCACAGTGCTAACCACAGAGGCCCTGGGAAAACCATGTCTCCTCATGATGCCATTAACTTGGGAAATGAGGAGGGTCCTTGCTGGGGCGTGGAGCACATGGGGGACAATTTGCTGGGTGTGGCACAGCCTGCACAGCAGGTGCAGCTCCTGCCAAAGGAGTCTTGTATGACTGTCCTGGCTTAGAGCTCTACTTTCTATGCAAACTGATGTTTCATGTTAGCCTTGAGAAGATGAATCACTTTACAGGCACCTCCACAGGCTGACAGCCATGGGACAGTTGGAGCAAATGCTGCCTTAAATGTTGGTGCTGGGCCTGATAGCTCCCAAGAGACACTCTCTAGAACAGGATAGCCTGGTTAAACTACCTGCCACCCTTTCCTCAGCTTTGCAATAGGGTAAAACATTCAGATGGATCCATTGCCAAGCCCCACAGAAGAAACAGGCTGCATTGCTGGATATTCTGCAACTTCACAGCCCACCATGTGTTTTCCCTGCATTTGTTGTTTTCCAAAGGTCTGCAGATTTGGGGATAAATGGCTGGAAAGAGCCTCAATCCTGCTGTAGCTCTGTGTACTGGGTGCCCTCTGATGGGTCAGCATGAATGGTCCTTAATTTCTAAATTATTCAGATGTCATCTATTTCTTTAATCTTTCTCCGAGTAAATACTGTGAAAAAAACTGAGTATCAGACAGTGCAGGGAGACTGAATTCCTCCCTCTTCCGTGCAGGAGGCCTAGTGTGCAATGCTACCTTTGTGTTTAGCTGAGGACAGAGCCTTGTGCAGGTGTCTGAAGGCGCAGGGAGAGCCCAGGCTCCTTCCCCCAGCAAGGGCAGGGAGCAGCTCTGGCCAAGGCCGGCGCTGCCGCTGCTCCTCGTCCCTGTGCCCAGGGTTTGCTCTCTCCTCCCCAGCAGCCGCCCCGCCCCGGTGCGCGAGTGTGCGGCCCAACTCCTCCTGTCCCTGGTGGAGAGAATTGGAGTCACCCAGCTCGCAGGCACCCCCAGGGCTGAGAGGCTGCCACACGTGGCAGGGAAGCTTGCTCAGGACTGCCACAAGGACACAAGTAATGATCTTCATTTCACCTCCCAAAACAGGAAAGCCGTTTTGTGTCTGGCTGTAAAGGTGAAACCACACAAGAGTGGAAACTAAAGGGAATATGAAGTTACCTCACGGTGTGAATAAGAGTCACAGAACCATGGAATATGCTGAGTTGGAAGGGCCCATCGGGGTCATCGAGTCCATCTCCTGGCCATGTGCAGTGACCCCAAGAGTCACTCCATGTGCTTGAGAGCATTGTCCAAACTCTTCTTGAGCTCTGTCAGCCTTGGCACTGTGACCACTGCTCTGGGCTGCCTGGGCAAATGGCTGTGCTGGGAAACCTGAGGTTGGCCAGCAAAAAGGAAAAAAGGAACATTGCCACCTTTTTCCTGTGGCTTGAAGGATTCTTTGCTGAGATCAAAAGAGCTCAGATCAGCCAGTCCAACACTTTTGTTTGGCCTTAGGTGCACAACACAAAGCCAAAGTGTGGGCTAGTGTTCATCACTGAAGGATCCCAAACATCCATTTCTCATTAACTTCAGACTACCCTAGAAATATTTCCGGGGTCTTTAACCAGTCTTTTCAGACTTTCTAAACTTGTTCTGAAGATTCTAGAATGCTGTTATCTGTGGCTCAGTGAGCTCCACATTTGTTCTTGAAAAAAACAGTGTCTTCCTAGTGAAAAAATCAACCCAAACCACCAAAATCCCCTTCCTTGATGATTAAATTCCCATGAATAGCTGCCAAGAACACCAGAGCAACTAGCTGTCCCTGTGCATACACATAGTATAGAATTATCAAGAGGATGCCTGAGGTGTTTTCTCCTGGCTTCCCTGCCAGTTAAAGAAAGGCAAATTATTGTGCAATGGCAGCAAGACACTGCTAACAGGCTCTGACAACAAAGCAGATGTGTTTTGCTTGCTCCCTGGGATCCTTTGATGCCATAGAAGCACACCCCCAGTTTCAGAGTGAAATGGTATTTTTCTGTGGCCCCACATTCTCCTCTTGCCTCTTGTGTTCAGCTGACAGCACTGTGCAGTGTCAAGTGAGGTAAATCTCCCTCTTTGCTGAGTAGGCAATGCCTTCTCATGCAAGGATTGCACCTGATGAGTTTAAGGTATCAGCCTCTTCTGTTAACACTCTTCCTGTGTTTGTTCACATTTCTTTCACTTCCTTCCTTCCGCATTTTGGACAGGAGATGGTGAAGATGTTGCTCAATCATCAACAATTTAAAATGCTTTGGAACAGTCTCTTTCCCCTTGTGTCCTGGAAGACATTCTGACAAGAATTAAGAAGAAAGAAAGTGCTTGGCAGGAGAAATGTCTCCTTTGTGCAAGTATTGCAACTGCTAATATGAAATCAAACATACCCACTCTGTCTTTAGCTCATTCCTCTTCTGCTGAATCATTTTGCTCCTGGGAATGAACTGTTAATCCTCAGCCTGGTCATCTGCAGACCACAAAGGAACTGATATTATTAGGGAAAAAGTGGGGTTTTGAATATTTTCAATATCAGTCACAAAGAGGAAAGGGAAAGAGGAGAAAATGGGTTTACATTTAAGCATAAGCCCCCACCATGCTCTCCCTACTCTGCCCCCTGTAAAGCAATTAAGTGAGAATTGTGCTTCTGAAGATAACAGAGTCTTTGCAAAGGACACTGGAAGTAGTAGTGCCAAGAAAATTCCCAAATTTACAAAAGATGTCCAAGTCAATCCTAGTTATTACAATGACTGTCTGTCTTTTGGGAATACTGCCCTGCTGTCCAGCCCTGTGGAGCTGGAAGAAGCTTGGTGAATTCAGCCGCATCCAGGGGAAAATCCTTTGTTTGTTTGGGGGAGGATTTTATTTTTCTAATCGACATTACAGAAGGGAGCCTGCCTTTGTGCAGGCACAGGGAGAGTGAGTGTTGAACCAAATCAACTTCCAACACACTGGGCCAACCCCCAAAGAGTGCAGTTTTTTCTGCTGCTTCCTTCACAAACACTCGTTGCCTGCCAGTTTGCATTATTCCCATTTCTGCTCAGGACTAAGGAATTTGGGATTTTAGACTGCTGCTCAGTCTGGCAGCACCCATAACCTGCCTTGGGCTATTGAAAACAAAGAGTTGGCATCACTGAATCTCTGGTCTGTTTCCATCTATACATTAGGAAATGTTTCTCTAAGCCTTGGCAGCAGTGATCCTGGTTCTAACTTGTGTTTTCAACAGGGAATTTCCTGTTTCATACTCTAAAGATTGATGGGGTTTCTCTGTGTCTTTGTAGGGCATGGAAAACCAGAAGGCTGAAGGCCCATCTGTCAAGGAGCCGGTGAAGGAGAGGAACGATGGCTCAGAGGAGCCCCAGGCCACATTGTCTGCTAGCAAACGGTACTGAGCACTTTTTTCAGATGTGACAAAGCACATGACAAGCTTTACATGCCTCTTCCTCAGGAAAAACTGTCTGGCAGAGATGACCAATGCCACAGATTGTTTCCTTTCCCTACAAATGCTCTAGGATAAAAAATGTCTACTTGTGCATTGTGCTGAACACAACTTCTCTGGAGGGGTTTCCACAAAAATGGAGAGACAAAAAGACAACGATTGGTCGCAGCTCAGATGATCCAGTGCAGTGCCAAGTGCAGTGTTGTGGAGGCTGGGAGAGGGACAAGTTTCTGCTGCCTGACTTGGGACAAATAAATTCAAACAGTGTTGTAATTATATTGTTGTATATCACATTTCTAGAGTCTCATACCTTCTGGGTGGTTTTCTCACAGCAGCACTGTTGTTGCTTCTCAGTCAGGGCTCCTCTCCAACTCTTCCTGAATGCCTCACCCCCTTTTATCCCAGCTACCTCCACAGGCTAGAGCTGCTGCCCAATTAAGGACATCACACCTGCAGCCCATTTACAATAACTAGAATCAGGGCAGGGTCACTTATACAATGCAGAGATCTTACTGCCGTACATTTATTTACTCAGGCCCCTATATTCCCCCCTTTTCTTTTAACAATTACAATAGTTACAATACACATATCTGTCCCAGCTCTCAAGCTGCCACAGCTCTCAGCTGTCTTGAATACATTGAATACACACATATCCCTAGATGTTCCCAGGCTCCTTTCCTCAAAGGCCATGCTACTCACAGCTCTCTGCTGTCACAGCTCCTTGATTCAAAGTTCCTGCTTCTTTCTTCTACATATCTGTCCCAGCTCTCAGGCGGCCACAGCTCTCAGATGTCCTATCTTCTATCATGTTGGGGGGTCCCATACTTTATCTCGGTGTTTTCTTATGGCTGCAGAACTTCATCACATCAAGGTCAACAGATGCTGTAGTCATATTGTTGTATATCATATTTCTAGGGTCTCATACGTTTTGGGTGGTTTTTCTTACAGCACCATTGCTGTTACTCCTGTCAGGACTCCTCTCCAACTCTCCCTGGCTGCCTCACCCCCTTTTATCCCAGCTACCTCCACGGGCTACAGCTGCTGCCCAATCAAGGACATCACAGCTGCAGCCCATTTACAATAATTAGAATCAGGGCAGGGTCACTTATACAATACAGAGATCTTTTACTGCAATACATATATTTACTCAGGCCCCTGTAAAACAGGGCTTTTTCTTCATCTGAGTGGAGTAATTTTCAGATGGGTGTTTTGATGAGAAATCTCAGTCTGGAAGCAAGATGCCATTCCACAAAGATGGAGTTCTCATCTGTGAGGTTTGGCCTGGCTGAATCATGGTTTTCTTACCCTCAAACGGCACCAAGTTTGAGTAGTAAGTAGCAAGGCAATTCCTGAACAACTTCAGTCAACAGGTGTCTGAATGTGGACTTTTTGCCTTGATATTCCTGTCCTTCATGTAATCTGCTTGATGGACAGCATGTTTGGTTTATTTCCCCCTGTGCTGCAATCAGCATTTAAGACAGGAATTTGCTCCTTGCTGTCCCTTCATGGCTGTTGCAGAGCTACTTGTACCTGTTCTCCTCTGATAACAGAGGGGATTTATTTAGCTCTGTCCTGCTCAGCAGTGGCAGGAAAGTGACCACATGCCTCAGTAGCATACCTAGCATCTTCCTGTGCTCATGGTTGATCCAGGAGAATTGTTCCCAGTGGGGTTGTTAAGCTGTGCATCTAGTCTCTAGGGAAGCAAATGAAATGTGAGTGTAGTTCTGGGATAACTGGCTTTTGCTTTTATCTCTGTTACTGATTTTCTGAATCCTTCAAATATGGCCCTGTTTATCTGTTCAGATGCATCTGAGCTACTTTTCCAGATTGTCATGCCTGGTTGCAGAGACACTTCTCCAGAGTGATGAGTTTCCTTATTCTAAGACACACACGTCCCATATGAGGAGGCATTTAAACTTGGCAGTAGTGTCTCTCTTTCTCCACAAAGCAAAGTGACCTGTGTGCCCTGGCAGCCATCTGAAGATAGATCAGATGCATCTCATCCTTGGTTTTCCTGAGTGAGCACTGGCAAGAATGTTACTTGCAGATTGCCTGCCATAATGATTATCATAAAATCCACGTTGTTCTTCAGAGCCTCATGAATTTCCAGCTTGAAATCACATAATTAGGAAAGCTGCTCAAGATGTTTTGCTCACAATTATTTGAAGGTATTGACTGTGGCTGCAGCTCTCTCCATAGACAGCAGCAGGCACAACTTTCCCAGGCATTGTCCTGGGGAAGGCTGTGAGAAGATCAGAAAAAAGAATGAGAAACAATTCTTATCTTCACTTGCTGCACCTGTTGTTGTGAACATGTGGAATGTGATATGGAGATTTGTTTACTAAAGGGTAATTTATTAATTGGCCACTGGTGATGGTGTTTTGGATTCAATTGCCCAATCTGGTCTGTCTGTATCAGACTGTCTGTGAGGGCAATGAGTTTCAGTATAGTATAGTATAGTATAGATTAATAAAGGGATTGTTCAGCCTTCTGGGATCATGGAGTCAATGCTAATTATTTCCACGATGGGGATGCCACACTATGATATTTATCACCACCAGGTCCTCATTTGGTTTTATTTTCCAGGGTGAAATCTCCCTCTGATGGACACCTCCTACCCCGTGCACAAGCCCAGGTCACGTCACCTCCAGCTGTGGAAGAAACGGAGCTGCTCCAGAAGCTTCACCATCTCCTGGAAGCCAAGGGGTTTCAGACAAGGATGGAAGGAGTGGAACTCCTCCTAGACCTGTGCAAAAACAGCCCCCAGCTCATCTCCACTAACATTGCCCAAGTATGCAGGGTATCTTCACTGCTCCTTTCCTTTAGCTCCTTTCCTAAGCCTGTAGCAGCAAAGTTAATTCAGTGTGTCTTGGCACTCTGTCCTGGCTGTTTGTGACACGCTCATCCCTCTCACCCAGACAAATGTAATTCAGGTCCAGGCTTCAGGACAAGTTATTTCAGTCCAGCTGTATTTGTCTGGCAGGTGCCTATTGATGCTGTTCATCAGATGATGGCAGAATTTCCTGCTGGTGTAACTGCTGCTCTCTCCCACTCCCAGCTGGGTGAAGTGAAGGGAATCCAGCCCCTGAAAGCATGGCAATTGTTCTCTAGACCAAAAATGGGTTTGCACAGGGAAGAGAAGTATCAGGCTGGGTTGGTTTAAACCCAGTTGTTTTATTTAAGAATACTTCTATATAGTCCATCTTGTCTTACACAGGCACAGCTCTGGCTACTCATTTCCATCCTTGTTCCTATTCCTCTTGGTAAAGACAGTGCTCACCCTTCTTGGGGGGTCTTTTTTTCTCTTTGGAAAAGGAGGAAAACAGCTAAGGACTCATCTCTGCCTTCTCCTCCCAGTAGCTGCTTTTTCCCTTTTTCCAGGCAAAGGTGCCTGATAATGTGGCTGTCAAGGGACTGAACCTGCTCTAATGAGATCTGTACAGCACATGACATTTCAGAAGTCTACCTGTTACTTAGAGAAATTGTCTGGATCCTGGAAGAGTTGATCAGGGCCCTGCTCTTCTCCAGACACTGGCTCTGAGACAAACAAAAGAAAACTTAGATCTCCTCCAGCCATAGTTTTGGCAAAATCATAATTGCCCTCAGTACTTGAGGCAACTGTATAGAAAACCAGGCATTGTAAACATCTGCTTCCATTCAAAGCAAAGGTACTCTTTAGCATTAATAAATGGAATTGATTTAATGATTTATGGATGGAGAGAAATACCATAGGAACCATTCAGTCCCCAGCCAAACCTCCTAAAAACAGAAGAAAATCTTTCAACCAGCATGAGGTTGCGCCACCATTGCCGTGAGTGGCCCACAGGAAAACAGTGAAATTGTGCAAGCGAGTGCTGCCCTGACAGAAAGGATCACTTTCATCTTTGACATTGCTGACTGCTACAGCCACTCTTCAAACAGGGGCATTTGAATCCAGCTTTCACATTGCTTGTTCTCTTCACAGATTTTTGATTATTTTGTCCTGAGAATATCTGACAGCCACAAGAAAGTGAAGCAGAGGGCACTGGACCTGCTGGCTGAAATCACAGGAGCCCTGAAAGATGTCTTGAACCCGGTGATCATTGGTTTGGTGGAAAGAATAACAAAGAACCTGAACTCAAAGGATCCCAGAGTACGTGGGGCAGCTGTGAAAGCACTGGGAGAATCCACTGCTCATTTGGGTAAGGCTGAGCCCTGGCAGGGACTCTCCTCAGCTTCGTCTCTGTCTCTCCTGCACAAGAGAGCGCTGAGTGCCTTGACAGCTGCTCTTGCCTGTGGAACACTGCAGCTGACACCCACCAGAGGCTGTGCAGGTGCAGTCCTTATGCACCATCCCCAACTGGCTGGAATGGGATCAGCATTTCCCAACAGTCCCAGGAGCCCTTGGCTCTGTGCTGCTTGTCTGAAGAGCAAGTCCTGGGCTACAGCTCTGCTACAGTTCAGAGGCAAAGGGGGTTTGGAGTTCGCTTGGGCCCCCTCTGACTTCCCAAATGAACAGCTTTGCTGTTGGCATGAAGGGACACTGAGCCATCAGAGCTTCTGCAGGGCAGCCACCTGGAAGGCTCTACATTAGAGCCATTAGCTGCCTATTTTCCACTTTTCTTCTTTGTCTTCTATGTTCAAAGGGGAACTTGTGATTCACCAAGTTCATTTCTTTATATCAAACAGGTATAAACCCAGCTGTCAATGATGCCTTGTTCCACGTGTTGTTTTGCGTGGGGCAAGATGGCCACAGCAATTAACTACATAGGCAAGGGCTGCTCTAAATTCCTTTGCCACACAGATTTATGTCAGCTCTGAGAATGCTGCACTGGGGAAATATGCCTGCAAAAAGGAGTGTTGAAGAGGCAGGTCTTCAAGGGGAGCTTCCACTTTCTCCTCCCCAGCTGCTTTGTGAACTCAGGAACTGCCTGACTCAGTGCCTTTCTGTGTCCCAAGTATGGGGCTCTTCCTTTGTGCTCTGGGATGCAAAACCTTTTCACCGCTTCCATGTGACTGAACTCCTGAAGTCCCTGATGTGAAATGTTTTAACACAGCTCCTGCTACAGCAGACAACTTTGGATTTACAAATGTGAAAGGAGAGCTTTTCTTTTGGAATTTAAACCCCTGCCAAGTAGGCTGGAAGGAAAGAAGAAAAAGATTCAAAAATCTGCAAAAATGTACTTTATTTTATAAAATGGGGTTGGCCCTGCCCTTTCTCCTATGACCTGAGAAAAGTGAGCAGAAACGTGTGTTTCCCTTGTAGATAAAGTGTCCCTGCTGAAAGAGTTCAGCTACCAATAGAATCACCTGAGTGGCCAAGCCCTGCTGGATGTCACCGAGCGTATCACAGGTTTGGCCTCTACTTCTGAGCCCAGAGCTCTTCCCAGGGAGCATTTACAGGGAATGCCTGTGAGCAGACAGCAGAGCAGCTACTCCAAACCAGGAGGTGCTGAGTTTGTCCCTTCTGCCCCATGGCCAAGGCAGGTGGGTTTAGCAGGTTTTCCCTGGGTGCTGCAGGGCTGGGCAGCACCTGAGATGGGGGCAGCGCTCGGCCTGGGGTTGAGCTCTCACTGGGGCATCTCAGAACCACCTCCAGCAAAGGGAGGGCTAAAAATGCCCCAGCTGGCTCCTCTCTGGGGAGCTCAGGGACATCTGTGATCTTTGAGGGGAAATGGTGGCAAATGCTGTTTCAGGGCATCCGTTTGTTTTGTCCTCACAGAATTCTTGTTTTTCTCTCGGAAAGTTTTGAGGCTGAACCATGCAGGGCCTGGGGGTCACAGCATAGGTCAGAACTCAACAGAGGTATCAGAGGCACGGGTTTAGTGCAAGGCAGCCTCTGGGGCACAGGGACAGAAGCAGAGTGCTGAGGCTCCCTGCCTGTGCTGACAGAGTGGCCTTGGACTGAGCCTTTCAGAGGGTGCAAACAGTGTCTGCCTGTGTCAGCGCTGTCCAAAATGCTACAAATGCAGCTGATAATTGATTCCTCAGAGGAGCTTGCTGTGTCAGCAAGAGCCAAGGAATGGAAAAAGGATAATCTCAATATATAGTAGAGAAGATGATTGATAGCCTTGCTTTAACTGGGGCTAAATCCACTGCTAATTATGCCAGCATCTTTGAATGCAATGTTTAATACACTTTGTGTCTTCATTAGGAATGTCAAAAGGGCATGTTCAGTGATTGGGAATGTCAAAGGCCCTTAAAGAGCATTTGAATAAAGTAGATCTCCAGCAATAGGGAATTTAGTTTAGCAGTTCTTTTGATCTCTTTTTCAAATAAAGGAATTAATCATAAATTAAGACTACTTTAGAAAAAGCAGATGTTCTCTCTGAGATTTAGTAGGAACAAACAGCTGTTCCTCACGTTCATTAGTCACCAATGTCTTAAATTACATTTAACTCAAATGAATTCCCATTTGAAAATGGGTACCATAACCCTTTCCTGCTTAGCAGAATTGGTTTTGGGTACTTGCAGGAGCTCTTTCAATGTTGATGTCTGCTGGTGGATTAGCAGCATAGAGAAAATGAAGTCTATTCCACCACAGAATATTAAATGGCTGCTAGATAACATTGTGTCTGATCAGAAAATAAGAATGGTCTCCAGAGCATTTCAGTTTTTTTTTTCTCTCAGCCAAATCTGCCATGCAAGAAGCCTGTTGGTAGTAAATATTTGTCTGTGTTTGATATAGTTCAGTTCAGAAAATGGGCAGAGAGATTCAAGAAATAATATGAGAAAACACCCATGTTTTGATTACATTTTAGTCCCCTGTGTAGCATTTTTCTTTCTCTATGTCCTTGTTCCAGTGGGCATTATAAGAAAAAATGCCATTAACATTTGGAGGGGAAGTGGCAGTAAAATGTGCAGATGCTCAAATGCCAGGGCAATGGGGTCTGGGTAATTCTCTAAGACACCCTGAGGTTTGAAACAGCTCTCTGTGGGAAGCCACAAAAGCATTCTGCCAAAGACCCCAGCTGGTCACTGATGTTTCTCATCCAGCTGTCAGGCAGCAGCCATCTCTGGTGGGCTGGAGTTTTGAGGTGTGTTCTAATCCTGCCCTTTGCTGTGTGCCGCTGAGCACAGGGAAGAGACAGATTAGACATTTGGCACTTGGCATCAAAGTTACAAAAATGGAATCATCCCTTTTATTAGACATCTCTCCATTCCCTCTCTATGGTGCATTTCCAAATCTTCAGTGTGGGTTTAGAAAACTTCTTAATGGAAATAAAAGGCAGTTGGACATTTCATTCATTGTTCATGCAGAGATTGTGAAATAATTTAGTAAAGGTAGGAACTCTGCCACAGGGACAGGGCTCTGGTTGCAGCAATTAGTCCTGAGGGGTTGGTGGTTCTGTTTCCAGGATGATCAGCTGCTTTGCCTGTTTCTGGACCAAGGGGCTCTGGGTGCTATTTGGCTGCTCTTGGCCAGAGAGGCTGGCAAGAAGCAGAAGCAGAGGCAGATCCTTGTTGCAGTGAGGCTGGTGGGTAAGGAGCTGTGTCTCTGTCCCAGCTGTGCTTGTGCAGGGGGTTCATGCCAGGAGCCCTGAAGTCGCCCAGCGCGACGCCCTGCCCGTGCTCTGGTCCTGCCTGGAGAACAAGGCGCTGCCTGTGCGGAGCGCCAACGTCCGCACCGTGGCCACCAAGCTGGCCTCTGCCCTCTGCAAGGTGATGGGCACCCAGCTGAAGAATTGTGCTGCCAGCAAGCCTCCACATGTGCAGGAAAACCTTTCCAAAATGTTGGGCTGGTGAAGGCGAGATGCTCTCCAGAAGGCTGAGGAAGCGCTGAGTTGGACACCTCTGGATTTGCCTTTTGAGCTGTGCCAAAAATGACGAAATCCTAAGGAAGGGTGTGCATCTGCCCCTGCTCTCTCCATTGCCCTTCCTAGTCATGGCATGGGGGCCTGGAGCAACTCCAGACTGAGGACAAAGTGAAGGCAATCATGGCTCAGCCTCACACAGAGGTGAGGGGGGAGCTGGGCCAATCTCTGCTGGCAGGAAGGGTCTTGTGGCAGCCCAGAGAGGCTGTGCACATTGCCAGGGAACAGCTGTGCCCTGCATGTGCCCCTGCAATGAGCTGTGCTGCTGCCAGTGCCCCTGGAGCTGTGGGGCTGCTGAGCTGTGGGGCAGGCAGAGGAGCAGGAGGGTGCGTGTGCAGCTGAGCCATTCCTGGAGAGCACAGGGCTCTGGGCTCCCTGCTTTCCCAGGGCATCCCAGAGGCCAGGCTGTGCCTGTGCCAGCTCTGGGCAAGTGGCTCAGGGTTTGCCCTGGCCTGCCTCAGTGTCTGCCAGCAGGAGCATGTTTCCCTGTGCAGCTGTTTAGAAGTTTGCAGGAAATGTGTCCCAGGAAATATGGAGCTTCAGATGCTTTAGGTTTTCCTAGGTGGCCTCTGTTAAACTTTGTGTCTCCATTTTGCAGATCTGGCTGGTTACCATCTTACCGAGAAGTTTTTTCTAGTCAGGAAGAAGCTGCCACCTGTATGAAGAGTGTTTGAAGAACAGGATTGATGCATTAGGCTTGGTAGTTAGAGCTGTACGTATGGTTTGATCTTTAGATGTAATTTTGAATTATTGTGATTTGATTGTGTCTTTAAGTTTTGATGGCACACTTTTAATTGTATATATTTCATTTTGATGATGGAAAAAAAAGTCAATAAAAAAAAAAAATAAACTAAGAGAAGAATATGTGACCAGGACCTGCTAGCCTAGAGATTATGGGAGTGCAGCTCACTCAATGTGCCAGTGTCCCACCACATCCTTTCCTCATTGGGCCTCTCCTCTTCCTCTTTGGCCATCTTTTCTTTGTGTCATTTGTGCTGCTCTTTGTTACTTACCATTACAACAGAGCCACCTGTTGACCTGTTTGGGGGACAATGGATCCAAAAGATCCTGTCTAGTCAATAGTTTTCTACCTAGGTGTGTTCTGTGCTCACCAAAGGCCTGAGCAAAGAAACCAAGAGAAGTCTGCCCAGATCCCAAAGCTTTGCTCCTTTGCAATCTCCCACAGATCTGGCTCACAGGTGTCTTCAATCACAATTCCATAGGTAAGAAGAGGTCATGTATTTCACTGGGAAATGATGCACCGCTTTGCAAAGTCACCCGTATGTATATTTACCCAGGACAGCAGTGCAGCTGTGTTGTTTGCATCTTGTTTGCAGAAGGATGAGTGCATTGGGGGGCCAATAACAACTGACAAGGGTTTCTCAAATCTGCACTGCAGCCTGGGTGCCATTCAGCCCAGAGCTAGGGGATCATTTGTTCCGATGCACCAGTGCTTGCCAGTGGAATGAATTCCTGCCCAGCTGGAAGAAGCAATTCTGGATTCAGCTCCAGCTGTTGGTGGGCTGTATGATCATTGACAATGCTGCCCTTCCAGAAATTATTCTGCAGTTTCCTTTCATAGTCATTTGAAGCTTTTAAACTTCACATTTCAGTTTGCTTTGCCTTAGGGAAAAACACTTCTGGGCCCAATGCAAACTGTAACCTTTGGGCAGCAAAGTCCTCATGGTTGCCAGCTTCTGATGTTACACAATGTCACCTGGCTGCCTGTGTTTGCTTAGCTCTGGGTCTAGTCCCAGCCTAGCAAAGCCCAGGCAGGGTGGCACATTGCAGGGAAAACTGGTCCATGAGCTTCTGGGGTTGCCATCAGCAGCAGAGTCAATGTGCCCTTTGGGGATTCCTCTGGAGACAAAATTAGGGACCTACTCCATGCCACAATATTCACTTAGATCTTTCTAAAATATCCTAGAAAAGGCTGTGAAACTTCACACCTCCTTGCACACCCACTGTTTGAAGAGGGGCATTTTTGTCCATCCTTAAAGTCATTGCTCTTGCACACCAGAAACATGAACATCCACCAACAGTAATGATGCATGGTCCTCCTGCTGCTGCTTCAAAGCACTGGGAAGGACAGACCTGGGTATTACCAATATGAGCACTTAATTTCCATTTCATGCTCCTTCAAGGTGTCCAGATCTCAGGGCTTTTTGTTTCAAAGCAGCCACTGCACCATCTCTAGGGAAGAACAGGAAATGGGAAACAGCGACTGCCAGCCTTGCAGGGGTGTGGGGGAAAACCTGAAGTGTCTGCATCAAAAGATGAATGGGAAGAGTGTAATTGCCAAAGCAAACGCTTCGTTAGGGTAGCAGAAGCAGTTCTTTACTGCATGCTTGTATGAAGATCATTTGGGATCTCCTTTTTGTATCTCATGAAGAAAAGAAGCCCTTAATAATACCACGCTACTTAAACCAGATTGGGATGTAGCTCTGTAGTGGTTCACAATGAAGCAGATGGCCTGCTGTGCCACTTCCAGCCCTGCTGAGCCTGCAAGGGACTGTAGTGTATCCCATGCCTGTTTTGCCTCCAAGCAGAGCTTGGTTTTCCTTAGTAGTGTGGAGTAAATACAAGAGTAATAAAATGGACAATTAAACTGGCCACTTTGGAGGATATGCTCATGCTTTGGCATGTCAGTCCTGTACCTCATGCTCCCACGGCTTGTTACTCATCATTAAATATTTTAATAAAAAAACCTCAGCTCTCATGTTACATCTGAATAAAACTGCATCAGATCATCAAGAATTCTGCTGACAGGAACAAGACAAGAGCCTTCCGACACTCACTTGCAGCTGTCCCGGATTGCTGCAGCCCTTTGTGAAAAGCTGCTGCAGACAGAGTGTTTGGAGTTGGTTTGGGCCTTTATGAAAGATCTGTGGAGCAGTGTGCAGGGCTCTCCTGGCAGGAAACTGTTTGTCCAAGCCCAGGGACACGGTGCCGGCAGGAGCGGAGCGGCCCCGCTCCCAGCCCGAGAGTCTGTGAGCTGAGCCACGCCGGGGAGACAAGGCAGCGAGGGGCTCCAGCCCAGCTGCTTCACTGCCCTGCCCGCCCCATGGAGCTCTGCCGTGGGAGAAAGCCAACGCCGGATGAGTCCCCGAGCCTCCATCAGCTGCTGGAACTGCTCCGTGACAGCTCCTGTTCTTCCGAGAGAGACCCCGGCGCCTTCTTGGAACGCGTGTCATGGGGGGATTCTGTTTGTTAATAAACTGCTGGGGGTTTTCCACTTTCATCTATTAGGAATAATTTTCCATTGCTGGAAAGAGGTTGTTGGAACACTTTAGAGGAGACGACTTATTGCACAATATCCTGTTTGAAGTTGTCTCAAACTGTGTGAGACAGATGGCTTCACACAGGAGCATCCCCAAGGCTGCTGAGGGGAAGGCACAGAGGAAGACAAACCCAGTATTTCTGAGGAAACTCCTTGACACCAAACCAACCTGAGATGTCAAACAGCAGACCTAATATTTCGAGACATGGGCCAAAGGGGAAACCTTTCAGTGTGTTTGGTCCAGGCTGGGCTATGCTCGAGGCAAAGGTGTGTCAGCATGTTGGATAATACTCTTTTCTTGACCTAGAGATGGTGACACTGAGAGGCGTTTTAAAAACTTTTATTCCATTTTCAGTCTCACGAGAAGGGTGAGACAATACACATAATTCACGCCATCACAATCAGAAGCCAACTATTTCCTAATTACTTGGTCTATCAGCTTTTTGCCATGCCATGTTGTAGATGCCTTAAAACCAATTATTTAAAACTACCCCTTGTGGGTCCCACTACAATGCATCTTTCATAGCTCTATTTTTCAAAAGTCTTATTTGCAATGCCATCTTTTGAAACATTTTTCTAGCTCCATTTCTCTCTCAACAATATCTGTCCTATTTGTGGAGAGTTTAGTTCAAGCATGGCTTAAAGAAAAAGGCCATGAAAGCATACAGTGGAGAGAAAAGTAAAAGGTAGTTGCAAAGCAGTTCCCAGGCTGATTTCTATAAACAATTAGGCTCTCTCATGCATCACTTTATAAACAATAAGGTTCTCAGACAGTCTTCCCATAACAAGCAAAACACCTTCTGTGGGAAAAGATGTGGAGGTTTTGGGAACCTTTCATATCACAGTGGGAACACTGGTTCTGTTTTTAGTGAATAATCATAGGTGTTGTAAAACAAGAGGAGTGGTTGGAGTTTTCTCTGTTAGCCTGTCGTGAGCTTGGATTTTGTAATATGCATGAAGTTGGTTGGCACTGTTATATAAAGTGACCGATCGATCAATAAATCGGAGTTCGATGCATTAAAGGATGGTCATCTCCCCTTCACTTCAATACCTATTCCATGGCATTTTTAAATTAGCATTTCTTGTCGCAAGATTTATATACAGATTCTTACTTTGTGGGCCTTCTATTAGGCTCTAAAAACTTTCTACAAATCCATTTTGCACATCAGTGCACTTGGCTCCTTCTCTCCTCATTGTGCCTGGCAAGCACAGGAGCCCAGAGCTCCTGCAGAACCCATCACAGCACTCAGTGGGAGCAAACTTGTGTCCAGTCCTCACCCGGAGCTGCGGTGCCCAGCATTCCACCACACTGGAATGAGGAACTGTTCCTGCTCTTTCAGAAGGAGCTAAGGAGCTTTGGCCTTCAGATCAATTGTCTGCAGGCTCCTGCAGTGCCTGGTGATGCTCCCTTGCCAGAGGCACCCCAGGCCAGGGGGGCACATCTGGGCTGCTGTGTCTGGCTCTGGGGCTCCCTGTTCTGGGCAGTGAGGAGGAGCTGCAGAGGCTCTGCAGGACTGACAGGATGGGCTTTGGGGCTGGCAGGAGAAGCTGAGGGACCTGGGCTGCTGGAGCTCCTGAAGAGGAGGCCCAGGGCTCATCGGTCAACTGCTCCAAGTATTCTTTCAGAGAATCCCAGAATCAGCAAGGGTGGAAGAGGCCATGGAGATCATCAAGTCCACCCTGTGCCCTGACACCGCCTTGTCTCCCCTGAGACTCCTCCAGGATAAACAACTGCAGGTCCCTCAGCCACTCCCCACAGGACTTGGGTTGTTCCAGACCCCTCCCCAGCCTTGTTGCCCTTCTCTGGACACGCTCCAGCCCCTCCATGTCCTTCCTAAATTGGGGGGCCCAGAACTGCAAACAGCACTTGAGGTGCTGCCCAAGCATTGCTGAGAACAGGGGAACAATCCCTGCCCTGCTCCTGCTGGCCACACCATTCCTGATCCAGGCCAGGAGCCATTGGCCTCCTTGGCCACCTGGACACACTGCTGGCTCATGCCCAGCCTGCTGTCCATCAGTGCCCCCAGGTCCCTTTCTGCCTGGCTGCTGTCCAGCCACTCTGGCGCCATGTTGAAGGAGGGAGGCAGGGAGGGAACGGGTCCAGATCAAATCCTTCCTGAAATGTGGTGTTTGCTGGCACTGCCAGTTCCCAGATCTTGATATTTCCATATTCTGGTACAGCCCAAGTGCAGCAACTTGCTGGCAAAGAAAGCCAAAACCAAGCAAATACCTGGTACCTACAGCAACCCGATCTCATGTTTGCTGACACCGCCAGTACCCAGATCGGGAATGTTCCAGAAATCTTCACAGCTGAATTCCAGCAGTTTGCTGGCACAGAAAATTAGCATCTGGAAATTTCTCAGTGCCAGCAAAACCTAAATGCAGCAATTTTCTGGCAAAGAAAGCCAGAACCCAGCACCTTCCCGCTGCTGCCACCAGCACCACCCAGATCTGGTGTTTGCTGCACAAGTGCCCAGATCTGGAAATTTCCCAATGCTGGCACAGCCCAAGTCCAGCAATTTGCTGGCACAGAAAGCCAAAGTCCAGCAATCTCCTGATGCCAGTACAGGTGCCCAGACCTGGTGTTTGCTGCCACTGCCAGTGCTCACATCTGGATAGTTCCCTGTTCTGGCAAAGCCAAGTCCAGCAATTTTCTGGTCAAGAAAGCCACAATCTGGCAATTCCCTTCTACCGTCACTGGCAATGCCAAGATCCGCTGTTTGCTGGCACCACCAGTGCCCAGATGTGCGGATTTCCCGGTGCCGGCACAGCAAATTTCTTTGCCAGTAATTTTCTGGCAAAGAAAGCCAAAACCTTGCAAATACCTGGTACCTACAGCAACCCAATCTTGTGTTTGCTGACACCACAAGTGCCCAGATCCAGAATTTTTCAGGTTCCTGCACAGCATAATTCCAGCAATATGCTGGCACTGAAATTTAACATTTGGCAATTTCCTGGTGCTGGTACATTCCCCACCCAGATCTGGTTTGCGCTGGCACTGCCAGTGCCCACATCTGGCAATTTCCCTCTTCTGGCACCACCCATGTCCAGCAATTTGCTGGCAAAGAAAGCTAAAACCTGGCAATTTCCCCTTGCCAGCACCGCCAAATCTGGAGTTTGCTGGCAGCAGGATCGCAGGAAAGAAGGAAGGAAAGAAGGAAAGAAAAGAGGAAGGCATCCAGATCCAGTCCTTCCTGGAGCCTGAAATGGGCTCTTTGCTGGCAATGCCAGTGCCCAGATCTGGATATTTCCCTATTCTGGCACAGCAATTTGCTGGCACAGAAATCCAAAACCCGTGGCATCTTCCTGCTACTGGCTCTGGCACCACCCAATCTTGTGTTTCATGTAACCCGAACCCAGATTTGGAAATTTCTCAGCACCAGCAGAGCCCAAATCCAGCAGATTTCTGTCGCTGGCAATGACACCACCCAGATCTGGTGTTTGCAGCCAGCGCCAGCACCCAGATCTGAAAACTTCCTGGTGCTGGCACAGCCCAAGTCCAGTGATTTGCTGGCACAGAAAGCCAAAGTTTGGAAATTTCCAGGTTTGGGCTCCAGCATTATCCAGATCTGGTGTTTGCTGGCAATGCCAGTGCCCAGATTTGGAAATTTCCCGGTGCCTTCACAGCCCAGGCCTAAGAATTTTTTTTAGCTAGCTGGGGCAGAGAAGTTCCTTGGACTGTGACTTTCCTTTTTCTTGGAACTGTTTACACCTGCTCTGGACTGAGAACCCAGACAAACACCTGCAGCTCACACCTGTGGCCCACCAAGCTCTGGGACACTGCATTCCAGAACCAGAGGGACTTAGAAGAGACCGAGGGAGCCAACTACAACCCACAAAAAGAACTTTATGAATTTGCCATCTCTTCAGCACTGTCAGAGGTTTTATTTAATATTATGCATTTTTCATGCTTGTGAATACTTTACTTGTTAAATAAACTGGGGTTTTTTCACTTTTCTCCAGGGAAGTCTTTCCCTGAACTAGTAGGGGGAGGGGCTGCTTGAACTTGCTTTCTAGATGGACCCCTTTTGGAGGTTTCCTCCCCAAATTTGCCCTAAGCCAGCACAAACAGTCATCATGAAAATTTCACCAGTGGCATAATTTCCTGGTGGCAAATCTTGTGACAGAAGCTTGACCTTGTTCTCCATGAGAGATTCTTGGGAAGAGCAGACAGGAGAAGATTCCTGGAAAACTGAAACAGCTTTCCAGAAGTGAAATGGAAATGAAAGAAACAATCCAAGGTGTTTTCCTCTATTTATTTCTATGCTCCCCTTTTCTATGTTGCATCCCAGTAATTCCAGATGCACCTCACCTCTAAGATCGGTGGCTTAGTGATTTTTAGATACTAAAATACCATGAGCCACACACAGTTTTCCTTCCCCTGTTTTTACAGGAAAGCAACACTGGAGGTCTAAGTGCAGTGCTGGGGTCAGGTAGGAATCCTACCCCACGGGAAGGTGGCCCGACAGTGTTTGACCCTCAGCAAGGACAATGCACAGCAGCAGGCGAGGGGATCGCTGTGCCAGCGTGCAGGAGTCAGGGCTCTGCATCCGGGCTCAAGGCTGCAAAGTTCCCGTGTTTGGGCAAAAGGAGGGGCTGTCCCCGGGGCGCGCGGGGCTCGAACGTGGGGCTCGTGGGGCGAGCAGGGAACGGACACGGGGACGAACGGCCCCGGTGCTACAGTTGCAGCAGCGGCAGCGGCAGCAGCAGCAGCGGTGGCAGCAAAAGCAGCAGCAACAAAGAGATATTTTGAATAATCTCTTTCTTTCTCTTCTCTTCTCTCTTTCTTTCTCTCTCTCTCCCTTTCCCGCGGTCGGGCACCCTTCTCTCGCGGTCCCTTGCCCGGCGTCCCTCTCCTCTTCCCGCCTCCCTCTCCCCTGCCGGGCCGGGCCATGCCCCCGGCCCGCCCCCGGCCCCGGGCGGGGCTGCCCCGTGTCCGGCCCCGGCCGTCCCGCCGCGGTCTCGCCTCCGCCCGGCTCTGGCCGTGCTGGCGGTGGCGCTGCTGGGCGGGCATCAGTGCCTGGGGCGGGGGCGGCATCGCCGCCCGCCGGCTCCGCCTGGCCCGAGCCCGGCCCCAGACCCGACGCAGGGTCCAGTCCCGACCCCGGCCCCGGCCCCGGCCCCAGCCCCGGCCCCGGCCCGCGCTCCTCCCGGGGCCCGCGGAGGACACACGTTGCGCGGCCGCTCCCGCCGCCTCCGCTGCGGCTTCCCCGGCCCGAGCTCCGCCGCTCGGCAGCGCGGCCGCCGGCCCCGAGCCTCCCGTGCCGCGTTCCCGGGAGCGAACGCCTGGGCATGGCTGGCCCGGGGCGGGTGAGGGGCGCTCGGGGGCCGTGGCTGGCCCCGAGCCGAGCGCTGACAGCCGCGTCCCGCCCGCAGGGACGGCGCAGGAGGCCCTGCAGGAGCGGTACCGGCTGGGATCGCCGCTGGGGCGCGGCGGCTTCGGAAGAGTATTCGCGGCCACGCGGCTCTCGGACGGCGCCCCGGTGAGCGGCGGGGCCGGCGGCGGGCGCAGGAGGAGGGGATGGAGGAGGAGGAGGGCGGAGGGCGGAGGATGGGGCTCGCAGTGCGGGCGGCGAGCTCACCCCGCTGCTGCCCTTGGCTTGCAGGTGGCCATCAAAAGGGTGCCACGGAACCGCGTCCGGCACTGGGGCGAGCTGGTGAGTGAGCGGGGCCGGCAGCCGGGGCTGCCGGCCGGGGATGAGCCGGGGCCCGGCACGGTGGGAGCCACCAGGACGCCCCGAGGGAGAGCGGGCGTGGGGCCAGCGCAGGGCGCAGAGCATCCCGGGCTGGCTGAGGGCTTCCCCAGGCCTGGCACGGCATCGGCCCCACTGACGGCATCGTGCTCCTCCCGCAGCCCGACGGCACCAGTGCACCCCTGGAGGTCGTGCTGCTGGCCAAGGTGTCCACTGGCTTCCCCGGTGTGGTCCAGCTGCTGGAGTGGCTCGAGCTCCCCAACTGCATCGTGATGGTGCTGGAGAGGCCAGAGCAGTGTCAGGACCTGCAGCGTTTCATTCGGGCACGGCAGTTCCTGCCCGAGGAGGAGGCACGGGAGCTGTTCCGCCAGGTGCTGGAGGCCGTGCGGCACTGCACCAGCTGCAGGGTCCTGCACAGGGACATCAAGCCAGAGAACATCCTGGTTGACCTGGACACCAGGCAGGCCAAACTCATCGACTTTGGCTGTGGCACCTACCTGCAGGACACAGTCTACACTCACTTTGCAGGTGAGCCTACCCAGGGCTGTGCTCCCGCTGCTGACATCTCATGGCCCAACATCTCCCAGCCCAAGCTGGCTGTGGCAGCGGGAGTTCTACCTTTTGCTGCCAGTCAGGGCACTGAATCTTCAGCTGAGTTACTTTAGAGCAGGGCTGGGTGGGCAGCCATCTTCCAGCCCTGCTGACAGCCTCTGCCAGCCACTCTGCCCAGGACTGGGACTGGGCTGGGGCAGCCAGCCCGACCAAAACCCCCGTGGGTGGGGGTAGCAGAGAGGGAGGGCGGAACCTGTGCCCCAGCCACTTTGGTGTGCAGACGAGAGGAAGGGCTTGGGCTGCTCCACTCGCCCTGTTTGCCTTGGCTTCATAATATTTTTGGGGCAATGCAGGCAGGGAGGATAAGGGCAGGTTTTTTTCCCAGCATGGAGTGGGTTTTTCCTTTGCATGTCATGGTCGGGCCTAGCCAGGGCTGCCCTCTTTCAGAACCAAAGGCTTCTTTTCCAACCCTAACTTTGTGCACAAGTCCCAGGTGCTGGCGAGAGGGCAGTGGTCACCCTGTGTGCCCCTGATGCAGCCCCCGCAGGCGCAGGGATGCTGGGGCCAGGCTCGGGGAGCAGCAGCATCCCCCTGATGAACTCCATCTGTATTCCATAGGAACACTGTCCTACAGCCCCCCGGAATGGAACGACTTTGGCTGGTACCATGGCGAGGCAGCTACCATCTGGTCCCTGGGCATCCTGCTGCACCAGATGGTCTGCGGGGAGCATCCTTTCAGGAGGGGCCAGAACCTCAGCTGGGGCCAGCTCCCGCTGCCACAACGGCTCTCTCAAGGTGGATCCTCTTCTCTGGGCACGGGGGGAATGCCAGTGCTGGGAGCCAGCAGCGGGCTCATGGGCATCCCGCTCTGGCAGCTGCTGAGGAGGTGGCACATGTCCTGCTCTCCTCCAAAACAGGGAATTGATGGGAAAGTTTAGGCCCAGCTCTGAGCACATCCAGCATGGCCTGGGCATGGGAATAGTGGGGTAAAGCAGACAGGAGCCTTCTCTGGCCGACCGGCAGTTTCTGCTTTCTCTCCCCAGAGTGCAAAGACCTGATCAGGTGGTGTTTATCCGTGAACTCCTTGGACAGACCCACACTGGAAGACCTGTTCTGTGATCCTTGGATGTGGGATATTCCTCTGCCATAGAAGAAGGGAGAGAGCCACAGGCACACTTTGATCCAGAGCCCTGGTAAGTTCCTGCTCCACATATGCCTTGGCAATCAAAAACAAAGGAACCCAGAGCTTTTTGCGCTGCCTGTGTCACTGCACCAGGGTCATGGGATGGGAACACACAGCCCTTGTGCTGGAGCTGAGCTGCTCTGCCCAGCACTGGTGGCTGCCATCCAAGCTGGTTTTGCTTGTCCTGGTTCCCTGACAGCTGGGGCCCTGGGCAGAGCCCTGAGAGCCTGGTCTGCCCCCAGGGAAGGAGAAGCAGCCCCTGGAGAAGCTGTACTGGGTGGGGATGCTGCTGCTGCTGCTGCTGCTGCTGGAGACAGCGAGGGTGACATCAGGGATGACAAGCTCTTCCTCAGCCTGGCCACTGGAGGCTGAAGGTGATGCACTTTGATTCTGGCACCTTCATCAAAGCCAAACTCCACAGGGAATTTGCAGATGAGTCCCCATCTGGGGAAATTCTGCCAGATTTGGGCATTGCCCAGCATGGCGGGGAACCAAAGGCTCCCCCTTTGCTGGGGCAGATGCAACTCATTCTTCAGTGGCTGCCCAGCTGCTTTTGGCAGGGCTGGGAGGATGGGCTGGGGTGGGTACGAAATGGGAGTGGGCTCCTGGCCCTGCCAACAGCCCCCAGCACCCACCGTGCCCCGGGCTGGGGCTGGGGCAGCCAGCCCGACACAAACAAAGCCCATGGTGGGAGCAGAGGTGGGACTCCAGAACCTGTGCACAGCTGCTTTGCTGTGCAGGCAAGGAAGGGCTTGGGCTGCTCCACTGCCCTTGTTTGCTTTGGGGTCACCATGATTTTGGGGGACAGTGCAGGGGGGAAGACAGAAAGTGTGGGCTTCCCTCCCCAGTGGTGTGTTTTTCCCTGGCATGCAGGGGTTTGGCCTTCCTCAAGGCCCTGACAGAGATAGGAGTTTTTACCGTTTTTCTTGTTTTCCCTTTTTGCATCTAACCTCTTTTCAATAATGTGTTGTTTGTTTTTCCAGAGGAAATGTTCCAGGTGGTCCAGTGTGGATGGGGAAGTGCTTGGGAGCAGCTGTGGCGTGGATGGGCCGTGCCCTTGGAGGATGCTGAGGACAAGGTTTGGGAGCAGCTTTACTTCAGGGTGGCGTGAGGTGGGTCCCTGTGTGCTTGGCAGGGTGGGATCAGAGCTTTTGGGAGCTGGCAGCGAGCACAGGAGCATCCTGCTCTGGGCAGCTGCTGAGGGCTGGATGTGCCCTGGCTGGCTGCAGGCTGGGCACATGTGCTGCCCTCCTGCTCTGCTGCCAAAGGCAGCAGGGATGGGCAGCTCTGGGCACAGCCAGCATGGCCTGGGCACCGCAGGCCTTGGCACAAGGGCACAGGAGCCCTCAGCTGACGGGCGGTTTCTGCTTTCTCTCCTTGCAGCCGGGCTCTGCGGGTGCTGAGGCTGCTCTGGGCTCTGCCAGGGCTCTGCTGGGCTCAGCCCTGGGCACAGCTGGGCTGGCTCTGCCCTCACATTGCTCTGACAGCTCTGCATCAGACGAGCCCGTTGCGAGCACAGCGCCTGAGCTTTCTGCTTTGGCAGGTGAGTGAGACCCTGCTGCAGGCCCAGAGATTGCAGCTGGGGACACACATCCAACTGGCAAGGACCCAAACTCTCCACAGTCCCAGCTGAATGCCTGGATCTGCACAGGGTGTTTTGTCTGTCCCATTCTTCCTTCTTGATTGGCTGGAATTGTGCAATTGCACTTTGTTCCTCCTCTAGCAGTGCCACAAGTGGGCCAAAGCTGGCGAGTGGGCCGTGCTCCTGAGGCAGTGCAGTGTGGAGCTGGTGGATGGAGAATTGCCCTTCTGCACTGCCAAACCAGAGCAAAAAGCCGTAAGTGGGACTTTGTATCTCTAAGAAATCCCTGACAGTTTCAAAGGGAATGTGCAGCTCATTCCCAGGCCGAGAAGGAAGGTCATCTTCTAAAGGATTTGGGCTTTGACAGAGTTTCCATTCCCAGTCCTGCTTGGAGCTGGAAGGGCACAAAGCAATTTCCTCTTGCTTCGACCACAGTTTCAAATACCAATGTTGGAAACAAAGCCCAAAATCTTTTAAAAGGCTGCTGAGGTCAGTAAGATGGATCCATGCCATCAGCACATTTACAATGTAAAGAACTGAGTTCTCTTCTGAAAAAGATCATTTACCTCTTAATGCAAAGAATGTGTCTTTGCATTTATGTTTTGTTTTTTTCACTAACATTGTTTTATGTTTTTTCACTAAAACTTGGATTTTATTCTTATCTTTTACAATTTACCTAGTTTTTTCCTTTTTTTTCCCTCTAAATAGAAAACATGTCCTACAGAAGAAATGTCCTTTGCTCCTGGTTCCCATGTGGAGCAGCTCCCTTCTTGCTGGCTGAGCTGCTCAGGCAGAGCCCGGCAGCTCCTGGCCCTGCAGGGCTGAGGCTTTTCCCCGTTGCTGGGCACAGACTGATGGAGCAGCACTGCTGAACACGGGCACACAGCAGAGGGAGCAGCAGCAGCTGCCTTTGGCCACCTGAGGCTCCAAGGCCCAAACTCTGAGCAGCCAGGGCTGGAAGAGACTGGCAGGATCTGATCCCTGACTCTGGGCCAGGGCTGCACAAATGACCCCACAGCAGCAGCAGCAGCAGCAGCAGCAGCGCATGGAGCTGACTTTGAGCACAGCCCCTGCCCCTCTTCCCTCCCGTGTGCAGCGGTGTCACAGCAGCCTGAGGCACCTGGGAGCCCCCAGGGCCAGCAGGGACTGGAGATGGCAGCCCTGGGCTCCTGGAGGCTGTGCAGGGAACAGAGCTGGGCACTCCCTGTGCATGGGGAGCTTCCAGATGGAAAAGGCTGCTGTGCCCAGGCAGCTCCAAGGGCACAGAAAGGAGGGTCTGGAGCCCTGGATCTGTGCCAGTGCCACAGTGCTGGGCAGCAGCCAGCGAGCCCTGGGGGAACAGAGGGCACAGCAAGAGGGACAGAACCAGGCAAGGGCAGAGACTGGAGAGAGCCAGGCCTGGGAGCAGGAGCAGCTGCTCCATTGCACTCTTGGAGAAAGCTCTTGGCTGGTTCAAAGCGCTGAAAGGCGTGAAGGGCAGAGGAGGAGGCCACAGCAAACAAGCTCCTGTTTGCACAGCCTCCCCTCTCCGTGTCCCAGAAGGAATTGCATGGACTGTGTTCTTCTCTCCGAGCCGTCTCATTCAGCATGAGCAGCTCAGCACCAGGAGCTGAAGCAGCTGAAGCCTCAGGCCACAGGAGCTGGACAAGAGGGAACTTCTGGAGCAAAGGAATGCTGCTAAAATAGCCCCAGCTGAATACAGTGGATAGAATCATGGAATCACAGAATCCTTTCTCTTGGAAAAGCCCTCTGAGCTCAGCCAGTGCAGCCGCTCACCCAGCAGTGCCAAGCCCAGCACTAAACCACGTCCCTGAAGTGCCAAGGCCTGGACACCAGCCCTGAGTGAGGCCTGGACAGCAGGCCCTGAGCCAAAGGTGGCCTCTGGATGAACCTTGCAAGCAAAGGTTATCTTTGTATCTGCTCCCTAATGAAATACGCACAGTCATTAGCACTGTGATAGATGTAGCCACTCATTAGTGAAACATGGATTGACCTTTGTGTATTTAGAAGCCTGACAAGGCCATGAAATCTGACATCTGGCCTTGTTTGGGGCTGTATGGTCAAAGTCACCTGCCTTGGTTCCTCCTGGGGCCCTGGCCAGGCTTTGGGAGGGACCCCAGAGGAGGATGAAAGCAGATGTTGCCACACTAGCAGTGCTGTCAGTTTGTTCATTCAGCACTGTCAGAGCTGGGCCCTCTCCCAGCGGGGTTGGAGCCTCACCTGGGGCTGGAGGCACCTGCAGGAATTCCCAGTGCCCAGGGGTGGCTCTGCAGCCCTTGGCTGTGACAGCTTCCCCAGCTGCTGTGTGGGTCTGGGGGATGGTAAAGGCTGAGGGTAAATGCTGCTTTGTTAATCACTGCTGCAATCTTTGGTGGGGATGGTTGGGTGCATTGCTGAGCTGCTCCTTTTGTGGTTCTTTGCTGCTCTGAACTGCAGGAAATGACACTGATTCCTTCAGTTGGAGTCTGTGCCTGTGGTGCTGACCCTGCCCACTGGCAAAACAAAACTGGAACAGTCTGGCCAGATCCCAACAAAATGTCACTTGTTCAGTGTAAATGTGAGGAATCAGTCCCATCAGAAATTCCCAGCTGGGAAGCCCTTCCCTGGAGTTCCCTGGCTCTGGAGTGGGCTGAGGTCGGAGCCCCATGGGAGCAGTGGGGCAGTTGGGTAAAAGAAGCTGCACCCCTGGATGTCTTCAAATGCATCCAAAAATTGCACATGGAAAAGGAAAAGACCTTGTGGGTTTGGGCAGACAAAGATGAATTTGTTGTGAGTACATACGAAACAGCACCTTCAGAAGAAACAATTATGGTTGGAATGCTCCCACATGGAGCAAGAGAAGAAGGTTTTAATCTTGAGCTGATATGCATTTGTGCAAATGAAATATGTATAAACATAATAATTATATATGTATTTATAGTATAATAAGACCTCAATATGTCTATTTATATAAATTTATTTATGTCTGTATCTATCTATATTTCTATATCACTATCTATCTATAAAATTATATAATAATGTGAAATAGTGCTGAAAGTAGTAATTTGGTATCTTTGGCTGCTCAGGGATGTAACACTAAATACCCTACAGAACAGGATTGGCCAGGACCCTAATGTCAGTGGTCAACTTTTTGAGATTGTATACAATGAAAAAGGGAGAAAAGGAGGAAATTGGCTATTTTTGCAGGGGTTGCTGATACTGTGATGCAGAGTGCTTTGTCTGTTCCTGTGAAAAATACAGTGATTTTGCCTGCAGGGTTTTTCATGTACCAGATTATGCACAAGCTGCAGGAATTGGTTGAAAGGGTGAAGGGGTTGTTAAAAGAGCAGTTGGAAAAATGAGGAGATGGGAACCTTTGCCCATGGAGAACCCATCTCCCAGATGTGCTCCATGCCCTTCACAATGGCCCACTGGGGAAATGGAAATCCCCTGGCTGTGCACAGCTGCCCCCAATTTGCAAATCCAGCCATGGGCAGTGAGACTTGGGCTGCCTGGGAAATTGTTCTGGCTGTGATGGCCCCTGGCAGGGCCAGCCCAGAGGCTGCAGGGCTGGGCCTTCATGCATTGGAATTCATTAGGACAAATTCAAAGCAAATGAGAGCTGTCAGTACTGAAACAGGAATTCAGATTCCTCCAGGACACATTGCTTTGGTAACTGCTCCCTTGGAGCTTGGCCTTGCAAAGTGTTCCTGTCATGGCAGGAGGAATTGATGCAGAATATCCAGGAGAAATTGCAGTAATTCTGTAAACAATAGTGACCAGGATTGGATTAGTCAACCCTGTGACAGGGTAGTACAATTATTGATACTGCATTTTTCGGAATGATTGTGAAAAAAGGAGATCCAGCTCCAATCACCACTGTTTGTGCAAATAAAGGGCTTGGGTGCAGCAGTCCTAATAATGGAGCCAGAGTGTGGGTCCAGAGGCCAAAAGGCCCTCCCGAGGCAGCTGAAGGAACAGCTCCTAGGAAAGACAACTCTGAGTCCTGAAACCTGGGCAGGAACAATGGGAATGTGTCCCTGCAGCCAAGGATTCTCTGTGAGAACAAGTAGATCTGCCAGGATACTGTTTTACACATCCTGCCAGACCAGATCTCCCTGTTTGCCCCAAGGGCCCCTGTGGAAAATGCTCTGATCCATGGGGCTTCATGTGAAGGCTGCTGTGACACTGAGGGACTTGCACAGGAATTCCATCCAGGAGCCTGGGTGCCCCTCAGGGACTGGGACCCGACCCCTTTTAGCCAGAGGGGAAAGGGCCCCCCAAGCCTTGTTAGCCACAGACAGCGTGGTAGAGCTGAACAGCAAAGGGCCTGGGGGCATTATTCTGGAATTAAAAAGGTGCCAGCTCCATGGACAACAGAATTCTTGTTCCTAACTCAAATGAGATTGAGAAAAAAGAATGAAGAACGGTGTCACTAAAGTACTACTGATGTCTGTAAGGTGTACCTTGATAGTCAGCCAGAATCTTTGTCTGCCACAAACACCTCTGGTGTTTCACCAAGGGATTGGTCATCAAAATGTAACGATGGCTTATGATGGATTGCTGAGCTTCTTTTGTAATTCTTTGCTAATGATGATGTGCTTTGCTGAGCTTATCCTTTTGTAAATCTTTGCAGCTGTGCATGATATAAATGACACAATTCCTTAAGTTGGTGTCTGTGTCTTTGGTAGTCACCCCGGGCTCTGGTGAAACAGGGCCCCCTCTTACCCAAGTGTTCCCTGGGAAAGCAAAAACCCTCCCTCCAAAATTCCCCCCTTCCTCCCTGTTCCCCCCTTCACACCCTGAGCATGATGTGCTCTGGTCTGGGGTACCCTGGGGTCAGTTGGGGTCCCCTGTCCTGGCTGTGTCCCCTGCCCAGCTCCCCCGCAGCCCCAGCCCCTCCCCAGCGTGGCTGACGAGGGGCAGGACAGGCCTTGGCTGTGCTGCAGCTCAGCAAGAACAAAACCATCTCTGCGTGCTCAGCCCTGTGCTCAGCACCCAGCCCAGCAGTGTCTCAGTGCCAGGGGCTGTGACCTCAGTCCCTGCCAGGGGTTTCCATGGCAACTGCCAGGCCAGGTGACCCAGGTGTCCCCCCCCAGTGCCGGTTGCCATGGAAACAGTGCCCAGCCCCGCCCCTTTCTGTCTGGCTGACCTGGCCTTTGGCCCTGGCAGTGCCGGTGGCTGCTGGTTCCTGGTGCCAGAGCGGCCAGCGCGGCACAGGGCAGGTGGCCATGGCACAGCCCCCAGCAAGGGATCCCCTCTGGCTCTGGGCACTGACACTAGCCCTGAGCAAGGGCCCAGGGCAGCTTTCCATGGCCACCAACCACCACAACGGGACCGGACATTGGTTGCCATGACACCAAACCAAGGAATGGGTCCCCATGGCCGTTGCCATGGCACCTGGTGGCACCAACGAGTGTCACTGCAATTGTACCTGGAACAGCCCTGGCACTGCTTTGTCCCAGGGTTGCCATGGCAGCCAAGGGCAGCAACAGCTCTGCAGGCAATTGGCCATGGAACCTGGCTGCAAAAATGGCTCCTTGGGCTGGTTTCCAGGGAAACCTGAACTGATGGGTGTTGCCATGGCACCTAAACCCAGCAGTGGAGTCCTTGCAGTGACCATGGCAACAGTCCCTTGCAATGGCACCACTGCATGTTGGGATGATGATCCACCCTCAGAGCTGGCCCAGGGCAGGTCTGGAGTGCTCCTGGTGGCAGCTTGGGCTTGGCACACATTTGAGGAGGATGTCTGTTTGCAATGGGGAAACTCAGGAGTTTTAGATTGCTTCAATAATCAAAGAAGGAAAATCCCTCTTTGGCTGTGTGCAGCCACTTCTCCAAGCAAAGCAGGTCCCAGGTGAGTGAGGAGAGACACAATGGGCTTGGGGAATGTGGAGCAAGGTTGTCCACACTGGCTCAGAGCTCAAGGCACCACTTCTCTGAGCAGGCCAGGGCTCCTTAGGAGAGTCCCTGGATCAATATCAGTCACTGAATGCTGCAATCACCTCTTGTGTAATAGGAACAGCAATAAAAGACACCCTTTAAAATAGGACTACCTATTTCCTGGAAGCTCTTTGAACTATTTCTCCATAACTGTCAAAGGAAAACCTCCTAATGAACTACACTGGAGCAGAGGGAAATCAAGGCAGAGCCAGGTTTGTCAGGACTTTCTTCATCCTCATGAGCCTCACTGTGCATTTGGAGTGAGCCCTTGAACCTCAGGGCCTGGGAGGAGATTGCACAAACCTTGCCAGGAGTCAAAGGCAGAGGAAACACCCAAAGTGTCTCCAGGCATTCATGGCTCCCACTGAGGTCCCTCTCCAACACAGGCTCCTCATGGACTCCTTGGAAGAGAGAATTTGTGGCCAGGATGGCACAAAAACCTCTCAGACAGTGTGGAAAGGAAAATCTAAAGTACCTTCAACACCTTGAGTGTCTCAAAGCATTAATGAGCCCCATTTCATGTCAGTACAAAGCTCTCCAGGGACTAATTAACGCAGATAATTGGGGCCATGATTGGACAAATATCTCCCAGAGTCTATCCCAAGGGAAACACCAAGTACCTTAAAAGAACTGAAGTACCTTGAAGCATTTATCAGCCCCACTGAGTGGTGTTACTGACAAAGCCTCTCTAAGGACTAATTGCAACACATAATTGGAGGCCATGACTGCACAAAGCTCTCAGAGACTCCAAGGCAAAAGCATAACCCCAAGTCCTTTGAAAAACCTGCAGTCCCTGCAGGGAGCATTCAGGAGCCCCCAGGGCCATTCCTGAGCAAGGCTCCCCAGGGACTCCTTCCAGCAGATCCTTGAGGCCACTGGGATGTGGGCTAGGGGGGGATGCTGAGGGCAGGACAAGGGGCTTACAGTGCCCAGCCTGGCTGGGGTTGTGCCAGGAGGCTCCCGTGCCTCAGGACAAGGTGTCTCCTCCCAGCCCTTGGTGGCACAGACCTTGCTGCTGTGCCCCAGGGCACCAAGACTTGGCTTCTCTTTGTCCGCAGCTGCCATCAGTGCCTCCAGTTCTCTGCTCTGCCTGGGGCCTGGGGACACTTTCCCTGTGGTGTCCCTGACAGGGATCTCTTCAAAGTACAAGAAACTTCAGTGTTTCAATAGAACTGAGTTCTTGAGGGTTCTTGAAGGTTCTGTGACATCCCAGAGCTGGCTGTGACATCACAGAGTAGGGTCTGAGGCCATAGAACAGAGTCTGCCATCATAGAGGGTGGCTCTGTGGCATCATAGAGCAGGCTGTGACATCACAGAACAGATTGTGACATCAGAGGGTGACTTTGTGACATCAGTGTTCTGTGATGTCACAGCACTGCTGCATGACATCACAAGGTGACATTGAGTTTGGCTCTGTGACATCAAAGGGGCAGTGTTATATCACAGAGAAGGCTGTGTGACATAACAGGGACTCTGTGACATCACAGGGGCAGTGTGACATCACGGGGGCTGTGTGATATCACGGGGCCTGTGTGACATCACAGGGGCTGTGTGAGGTCACTGGGGAGGTCACTCTGCCCCGGCCCTCCTCACAGCTCCCCCCAGAGCAGTTCAACCCTTCTCGTGCACAGCGGGGTCCCCTGTCCCCTGGGTCCCCCCACCCCTAGCCCCGCAGCCTCCCCCAGAGGATGTTCCACGAGATCGACCCCAGAGCCTGACACGGGGACGGGGGTACGGGGCCCTGGGGGTGGCACAGGGGGACAGGGACCCCCCGGCAGCGTCCCCGTGTCCCCCAGGGCCAGAGCCTGGGCCAGGGCTCCTTCACCCTGCTACCAACGAGGCCTTGAGAGCGCTGAAAAAATCCCCAGCAAGGGAGCAGCAAAAACCAGATTTAATATTAAGGGACAGCAGCACAAAGTTCCTTGGCAAGAGTCACTCTGCTCCTGACTGGACTCTTCAGGCACACCAGGGAAACAAAGCAACAACAAAGCCAAACAGAATCCAGGCAATAAAACCAGAAATTAACCTAGAACTGTCCCTGTGTGTGTATGTGTGACACAAGGACAGCAAGGGCAAGGATAAAAGGAACACGGCCTGAAAGCTTAACAGAGCTCAAACTTAACAGGACTTTACTTATACATTAACCTTAACTGATACTTTCAACCTCACAATTTAGCAAAAGAGCACAGCGTAACAGCATGTAACATAACTTAAACCTATGACTTCGCAATTTAACAGAGGAATAACACTTAACAATATTGAACTTAACATAAAAATTATATTAAAGGTAACCGCTTAGCAAAAGAAAAACTCTCAGCAGCATTTAATTTAACTTAGGCCTTGTGATTTAACCTTCCTTACAGGCCTGACTGACTCAGCTATCCAAGGCACTCCAACCCCTCAGAGAGCAGCATTTCTGCTAACAACGTTTCCCCAGCACAGGCACTCCTGTGTGCACACAGACACAAAGAGTCAGTGCAAGGCACATGGGAGAAATTCCCCTGAGGGCAGGAAATGCTCACTGTGGATCCTTTGGCATCTCCCCAGTGAGTGAAGGGCTGAGCCTGGAGGAGTGGGGGGATCGGCCTAGGCTCTGTGGTTGTTCAGGATCCCCGGGTGCAGCAAACGGGAGAGTTCCCGGCTGGGAGAGGCCCCACTCAGAGGGAGTCGCTGGCCCAGTAGAGCTCCAAGGGCTCCTTTTGGAGCGCTGTTTGCAGGGCCCCAAGAGAGGGGCTTCAGGCCCAGCAATGGCTCATCCTGGCCACACTTGGCACCAACAGCTTTCTTTGGCAGGGTGAGAACAGGGATCTTGTGCCACTGAGGGAACAAAAACAGTTCCCAGAGCTGCCCCTAAAGGAACCAGGAGCTGGTTGGGCAGCTGCAGTGCCTGGAGCAGACAGTGTTTGTGATGAGCTGCAGAGGAGCTGAGCCCAGGGGCTGTTGGCCAAGGCCCAGGCCCAAGGAGCATTTCTCAGCTGGCAGGGCTGCCTGAGAAGGGGAGGGGGGAATGCAGCAGCACAGGGCCATGGAACCAAGGGACCATTGTGACACTGTGGGGCCCTGTGAGACCAAGGGACCATTGTGACTCTGTGGGGCCCTGTGAGACCAAGGGACCATTTTGGCAATGTGAGGCCTCATGGAGTGATGGAGACCACTGTGACATTGCTGGGTCTCATGGAACCATGGGGACTGTACTGACGCTGTGACTCCATGGAATGTAGGGATCATTGTGACACTGAGAGGCCCCATCGAACCAAGGGTCCATTGTGACACCACCGGACCTCATGGAACCATGGAGACCATTATGATACTTTGTGGTGTCATGGAACCAGGTGGCCATTGTGACACTGTGGGACTCCATGGAACCAAAGGTTCATTGTGACATTGCAAGGCCTCGTGGAACCATGAAAAGACAATTAAGACACTTTACAGCCTCTTGGAACCAAAGGGCTATTGTGACACTGAGGGGCCCATGGAATCATAGAGACCATTGTGACACTCAGGGGACTCATGGAGACCATTGTGACACTATGAGGCCCCATGGAATAAGCAAAGCATTGTGACACTGTGAAGCCTCATGGAACCAGTGAGACCTTTGTGACCCTGGGAGGACCATTGTGATATTGTGGGGCCTCGTGAAATGAAGAGGCCTTTGTGACACTGCAGGGCTGCATGGAACCAAAGGTCCATTGTGACACTGCAGGGCCTCATGTTATCAGTGGTCCATTGTGACAGTGGGCAACCAAAGGAGACCATTGTGACACTGCAGGGCTGCATGGAACCAAAGCTCCAGGGCGACACAGAGTGACCTGCTGTCATCAATGGTCCCTTGTGACACTGTGGAGCCAAAGGAGAGCATTGTGACACAGCAAAGCCCCAGGGTCCAAAGGTCCATTGAGACATTGCAGGGTTCATGGAACAGAGGAGTCACGAGACATTTTGGGGCCTGGGGAACCATGGAGACCATTGTGACACTGCAAGGGCTCTTGGAATCCTTGGGACCATTGTGACACTGCAAGGGCTCATGGAATCCTTGGGACCATTGTGACACTGCGGGGCCCCATGGATCCAAGGCACCATTGTGACACTATGGAGCCCCATAAAACCAAGGGAAAACAGAACAGGTCTGGCTGGTTTGGCTTCCCATGGACTGCCTGACTGATCTAAGTGACCTTTGCATGTTGAGGGTCACTTCTCATCTGCTGCTAAAACGCTGGGGCTCTGTGCTTTCCTTCCCAATGGAAAAGAACTGTCCTTCTGCTCCAGGCACCCATGGCCAGAATTGGGATTTCACCTCCAAAGTTCCTTATATCCAGAGATTGTTCCCATAGGAATATTGCCAGGATAAGTCTGGCTGGCAGTAGTTTCACAAGGGTCACCTCTCATCTATCCCCAAAACACTGGGGGAGGCTCCATGCTCTCCTTCCCATGGGAGAGAACTGTCCTGCTTCTCCAGGTGCCCATGGCCGAGATTGGGTTTCCACCCCCAAAATTCCCTAAATCCAAAATCTGCTATTATTGACAAGTCTAGCTGGCCTTGGCCTACTGAGGCTCTCACCTGCCTTCCAAATCTTGGGGCTCTGTGCTTTCCTTCCTATGGAAAACAACTGTCCTTCTCAGCCAGGTGCTCATGGCCAGAATTGGGATTTCACCTCCAACATTCCCTGTTGTGACAGACTGGAGGAGACTGTTGGCTAGAAACATTTCATATGTTGAGGAGGAAGGGGCAGGTCCAGCCTTGCCCTGCCCTGTAAGCCCAGCCTTGCCCTGCCCTGTGACCCCAAGGGGCCTCCAGTGTGTTTACGGTTTCTACCTGACCTGCGGCACACTGAACCCCCAGCACTGCCATCCCAGCCGGGGCACTGGGGCCCTCTTGGCTCTACTCAGTGCTGCTGCTGTACTCGGGGCACCCTAAACCCCGCTAGCGACCCATGTCCCCCCACTGCAGGGATTGTGCGCGACTCACACTGCCCCGATCCTCCACGCACCCGGAGCTCCGTTCGGGCTTTGCATGCTAACTCACCAATTCACCTGCCATCTTTACTTGAGTTTGGTGCACAGGAAAAACACCAGCCAGATATCTGCAAGAGGTCAGGAATTACACAAATTTTTACAGGCAAAGTACAAAAAAACCAAGAAACTTTGGAAGAGGATTTCATGCAACATCCAATTACAAAGAAAACACTTATCCTAGCAGTAACTTCATTAACTTAGTTCATTTGACGTAGAAATCATTGAACACGTAAGCTGTTGAGGTACCCAAAAATGTTCCATATAAAGAGCATTAGAAGGAGAAGAAAGAGAGACAGAAAGACAGAAGCTCTATAGAAAGACACACATCTGACTAACAGCTCCTAGGATTCCAGTGTGGGTGAGACACAAACCCCAGGAGAGGGCAGAGTCCATACCAGGGGCTGACCTTGCACTCCGTGTTTTTAAGCCTCCGGGCCTTTGTGGGCCTCCCCCCAAGTGGGATTTCTGATCGCTCAGGCAATCAGGGCTGGGTTAGCACTGTCCTCACTGTGTGACTGATTGACAGCTCATCCCACAGTGTCTCAGGACATTGATCTCATCCATCCTCTCATAGTGACTATTGGTGACACTGGGGAACGTCATGGAACCATGGGTCAGTTTTGACCAGGTGGGTACAAGGACACCACGGTGACATCAGGGAACCTCGTGGGAACAAGTGGCCATTGTGATGCTGTGGATCCCCATGGAACCAAGGGAACATGGAACAGGCTGATGCCTTCAGTTTTAGCTGTCATATTTCCAGATTCTCTACTGCATTAGTCTGTAACTCTGAACTTCATACACAGTGTTAGCAAGTTCTCTTCACAGTGTAGTCTGACAAAACAATCCTTTTCCAGCCCCAGAACTGGACACTGTTGCAGCTTCAGGCACAAAAAGTGCAAACAACAGCGAATTGAGGAAAACAAACTGGGAGGATGGGACTGCATAACCTGAGGCTGTAACTGGACAACTAACGCCAATATTTAAATGGACCAAACCTTGTAAAAGTGTGAAAACTCCTGACCAGTCATCCATTTTGAGTGTAACCTCGACTGGGCTCTTGTCCTGCTCAAGGTGAATCCTTTGAAGGCCTTTTAATAAATCCCAGCAAGAGGCAGAAGCCATGAGAAAGCTGACAACTCTTTGTGAGAACAGAGTTGTGGAGCAGTGAAAAACAACTTGTTTTTCCTGAGAAAGAGCTCTAGGACTGTGGAAAACAACCTACTTTCCCTGAAAAAGAGCTGTAAGACTGATAAACACCAGCCACCTGTGTAAACTGTATTTTCCCTCTTAGATAGAAAAATGAAAACTATCTCTCACAAACAACTTTTCCTGCACATACACACCAGGGGTTTGAGTGACCAATCAATACAGGGTAACAACTTGTTGCTGACCAACTGGGGATAGACAGGGGATGTTCTTAAAAAACCCTACAAAAAGGCCTATAAAAAGACTGTATAAAAATAGCACAGGATTGATCCTTTCTTTTTGCACCATAAAACGTGTCCTGCATCCCTTTCAGTGCCCTTTTATTTCATAGTTTTTTGGATGGTCTGTTCCAGTTCACCCCCTGTATGTTGTCGTTCCCCAAGCTGGATTATTCCCAGGTTATATCCCTCCCCTTTTATCCTTCAATGATTATAATCCCCACCTTGTATTCCAGTGCCTTCCCTATCCATCCCTGTAAACTCTGCCCCTGTTCTGGACCCTTCCCTGTCAGTCTCCTGTAAACCCCTCCCCTGCAGGTTCCGCCCCTCGGGAATTCCCCTCATGGATGATGCCCCATTGGCCCATGTGACCTGCCCTCTCCACCCCCTTATCCCATTGGTCCCTGAGATGTATTCCCCGCCTTTTACTCCTCCCTCCCTGATTCCCAATTGGCTCAGCGATCGTGCCCACCCGCAGTTGTAGTGCTGTATAAAATCCTGAGCACACTGGTGCTTGGGGCTTTTTGGTGCCTGTTCTCTTTGACGAATAAATCTTCCTCAGAATCTCACACCAAAGGCCTCCCTCTCCTCTTTGGTCTGCTCCCTGACGCTGACACCATTCCAGCTGTGGAGCAGGTGGAGTTAAGGTTCAGCTCTCCCTGTATCAGGGGAAGCTGCTCCCCACTCATGGCATGCAGCACCCCTGAGCCAGCTGTGTACTCCATCGCGGTGTCAGCCAGGGGCTCCTGGTGGGCTGAGTCTGCGCTCAGGCAGGCCTCAGGTCCCCCACGGCATCTCGGTGTCACCTGTGAGCCCTGAGGAGAAGACACCTCTGTGCCCTCTGCTCAGAATTTCACTGCCAGGACAGCAGGAATGCAACCCAAACCTGCCTTCAACCTGCTGGGGTGGGCAGCTCCTGCACCAGCGGCTTTCTTGCCATTCTGCTGCTCATGGCCAAGACATTTTCCCTGCCCCCCTGCCAGGGGAATGCCCTGTGCCAGTTCTGCTGTGAGGCTTCCTTGGGGCGATGCCGGCACCAGTGGTTCCTTCAGTATTGGAACTGGAGTCAGTGAACATGACTGAGCCCTGGTGAGCTCTCAGGATGGCCGGGGACAACTGGTCCACCTGGCCCACCCCAAAATTCACCCAAGTCCTGCTGGAGCCGATGGACTCAGCAGCCAAGAACGACCCCAGAGCCAGGTAGAACCACTCGCCCTTTCCCAGGACACCATGGTGGCTCTACCCCACTGTGGCCAGGCATTACAGGCGACCATGTAGGGCCCCTCGCCTAGGAAACCCCAGAGCCCCACAGTGCCCCGCAGACAGGTAGACCCAGCAGCCCCATCCCGCCAGGGAACCAAATTCCAAGACCAATAAATAATTTCAACATACTTTTGACATAGGAAGATTTTTTTTTTTACATTTAAATTCTTTTGAGTAAATAAAGAATTTTGGGGTTGTTATATTGTATTTGCAGGGTTGCCCAACAAAGTCAGGAATGATGCATTTAACTCCATGTTCTCAGAAGGCTAATTTATTACTTTATAATACTATCTTATAATAAAGTATACTATACTATACTATACTGAAGAACAGAGAAAGGATTCTTAGTGAATGTTCAAAAGATAATAATGAAAACTCGTGACTCTTTCCAGAGTCTCGACACAGCTTGGCCATAATTGGCCAATGAGTCAAAGTAACTCACACCAGAATCCAATCAAACAATCACCTGTGGGTAAACAATCTCCAAACACATTCTGCACATGAGCACAACACAGGAAAAGCAAATGAGATAAGATTGGTTTTCCTTTTTCTCTGAGGTGTCTCAGCTTCCCAGGAGAAAAATCCTGGGCGGAGGGATTTTTTCAGAGAATGTGAATGCCACAGTGTTAGAGATGAGTAATGAGATGGTTGGCTTTCCCAATTAAAGGGTGAACATGATAAGTATGTTAAGAGAAGTTGTACAGATGTATAGTTATGTTACTGCAATGTGTCCCCCCCACCCAGCATTGTTATCCCGGGCTGATCTTGGTAGTCCGGGCATTTGGGGAGGGGCAGATTGTTCCTAAGAGGCACGGCTTAGCAACACCTGCCCTCCAGTCCAGTTCCAAGAAAGCAGTCTACACCAATGGACAGCGAGGAAGAGTCAACAGACAGCCTTTGGGAGGAGCTAGGGCTGCCTGTTGCAACAGCAAGGCTATAAAAGGGAGAGCAGCCATTGTGTGGATGAGCCAGACACGTGGTTACCAGCCATGAAGTGGGGGAGGCTCCCAGCACTGTAACTTTTTCCTTATTTAGTCCTTTTGTTGTAAGTTTGGTTAAGGTTTTAATAAACCTTTCAAAATTTTGAGAAGTGAACGGTCATTTCTCACAGAGAGAAAAAGTTTTAAAAGAAAGCTTTTTTTAAATTTGTTTTTCTTTTAAACCCAGGCCATTCCTACCACATTCACAGTGAACCACAGCCTTTCTCACCACCTGGACACCCACCCCCCCAGTCAACTCACTCCCCCTGGATTCTGCACAACTCCCAACACACCATTTGTCGAGGGGAAGGCACAGACTGTGTAAAGGCAGCAGAGCCCAGACCTGGCCTGACTTCCCTGGACCACTGGAAAGGAGGAAATCCAGATCCACAGACACACACACGGACACTGAGCAAAGCTTTGCTCAAAGGGTTTATTGATTCTTGATGATTGATTCTTCAGGGGAAATGGCCCAGGGCTCAAAGAGTTCAGGGGGTTCCTCCAGGGATGATCATCTCCTCATGCCACTGGAGAGGAAAAAGGACACTGGTCCTTCCAACCCTAAAAGACCAACCCCAGAAGGTGACCTCTGGAGCCCCTCTGGGCTTTGTCCCCAGCCCTGTCCCTGCAGGCACGGCTCACCTAGGCATCCAGAGAGGCAGCCAGGTGCTTCTGCCGCAAGAGAGCCCGCAGCTCTTCAGCCACAGGGGGCTGGGGACAAAGGCAGCGTTAGAGACCCACTGGGGGCACCGGGCTGCACTGGGAGGCAGGGGAGAGCAGGGGGGCCTTGGGGAAGGGGCTGTGGCAGCAATGGGGTGCAGGAGCTGCTGTGCTGCTGCCCAGAAGCACTGGGCTCCGGGCCAAGAGGCACAACTGGGGCAGGGGCTGCGTCCAGGCTCATCCAGGGGGTCCTGGGGTGACAGGGATGGAATGCAGCATGGCCCTGGGCAAAGGCTTCACTGGGGAAGAGCCCTGGGGCAGGGCATTGTCTGGGCTGTCAGGAAGGGTGCACTGGGCTGTGCTGGGACAGACTGGGATGGCCTGGGCTGTGGTGGCCATGCAATGGGAGGGTCTGGCACCGGCAGAACTCGTGGTACCCACCAGAGGCGTCTCCAGGACCGCGACATTGTCTAAATCCAACTGCAGAGAGACCAGGAGACCTCGCTGGTCACTGGGATGTCCCCAGTGCCAGCAAGGGATGGGGGGACACCACTGCCCCCCAGTTCCCTGAGGGGATGCCCTCCAATGCCAGCAGCCCACTCACCTCCCGCAGATCATCTTGGGTTCCTTCCAGGAGTGCCTGGAAAGGAGAACAAAGGCTGGGTCTGGACTGGACCTTGTGGGGCTGGGGGGGACACAGGGGTAGGGAGCAGAGCACAGGCAGAGGGATGGGAATTCAGGGCCTCCAAGAAGATCTGTTTGAGGTGGGGGGAGACCCAAAAGCACTGATCTGGGGTCAATTGAGAGTCCAGGGGACAGGGCTGGGGGTGTGGAAGGAGCAGGGTGTGAGGTACAGGGGAGGAGAAAGGAATTGAGGTGTAGGGACATGAGAGTGCAAGGGAGGGGCTTGGTGAGGACAGAAGAATGAGGACAGGTGGGACAAAACCAACAGGACTGGGAGATGGTGTGGGAGGGGGGGGTGAGTCAGGGAATTGTACAGGGGGACCCCTCTGCAGTGGCCAGGAAGAAAGACAAAGGATTGAGGGGGGGCATGAAAGGAAAGGTCTCAGGAATGGTCAGTGGGAGGGCAGCTGGGGACCCTGAATGGGACACAGAGGAGGGACCAAAAGGGTGGGATGGGAGGCCAGAAAGGGCAGGATGTGGGGACAGTGTTTGGCTGGTGCCTCACCTTGGCCTGTGCCGGGGGGCACAGCAGGATGGAGAAGAGCAGGGCCACGCTGATCACAGCCACCTTCATCTTCCTCTGGCTCTGGGCAGCGCTGCCTGAGGCTGCAGCAGGTGAGGAGCACCTTTATCCCTGCCGGGACTCCTCCCTGCACCCTCCCTGCCAGCCCCCAGGCCAAAGCCCGGCTTGGCACAGCCCCTAGCCCTGGCACAGAGCCCATCCCCACCTGAGGCACGGATCCAGCCCCCTTGCCTGGCATCCCTCCAGCTTCCTGCACAGGGCAGCTGCCCCTGGAAGGGCCCGGGCACCTGTGGGGCTAAGGGGGGCAGCCAGGGAGCCAAAGGCACCTGGGGACCCTGTGGGGACAACCCCCAGTCCAACACAATCCATCCTCCAACAGCCCCCAGTGCCAGATCCCCCATCTCCTGCTGCCCCTCCCCTCCCAGAGCTTTCCCTGTGGGACACCCCAGAGCTTAGCCTGGCCCCAAACCCAACATGTGGGAGAACAAGGGGAACAAGGGACACGTGATCAGGTGGCTGATTGGCATCTCAGACACCGCAGACACTGGGGAGCACTGGGCAATGCTGATCACCTGCAGACAAGGCTGAGGGCTGGGGAATGGCTCAGCTGTGACAATTCCCACATCCACACAACTCGATATCCCTTTCCCTGCAGATGCCAAACCCGACCAAGCTCCATGCCCAGAGCACTGTCCAGAGGGGAATATGCCCTGCCCTGCTCCTCATCCTGTCACACCTGCAGCCTCGGAGCCCTCCCAGAGCACCTGGGTCATGGCCCTGGCTCTGGGCCCAGGCCAGCACTGGCCCTGAGCAGGATGTGCCCATCCCAGGGACTTTGGGAAGTGGGCACCTGTCCCCAGGCAGCCACTCGGAGCTAATTGGGGTAACAGAGGTGCCCTGTGAGGAGGAGGGGTGTTGGTGCCTGCCAGCATCTCTGACGAGCCCTGTTTACCCAGGCCCTGAGGCACCAGGAGGACATTCAGACATCCTGGGCCTCCAGGAAGGAAAATCCACAGTGAAGTGGTTTCTGAGAGCTGTCCAAGGCTGTGATTCCTGTTCGACATTCCAGGGCATTAGTGAGGGGTTCTGCATCTCTCTTTTTCCGGGGACCTTTTGGATCCAGCAGAGATGTCTTGTGGGCCACCTGGGAAAACATCTCAGGCCACTGCCTTGACTGTTTGCTCTGGAACTTGCCCCAGGAGCTGCAGGGCCCAAGGGGGAGGATTTTCCTCAGGGGTTTTGCTGCTTTGTGCCCTTGGAGAAGAGACCAATGGGAGATTTGAACAGACGGACAAGAGCTGTGACATCATTGGTGGGCTGAGGTCACCTTGGGGAGAAATTTAAGGAAGTGTCTGCAGGGTCCTAAATGGTGAATGAATGGATGAAGGAGATTCTCACTGTCCTGACCCACTATCCAGCAAAACCACAGACAAGGGAAGAGGCCTGGTGGAGTCAGGGGAGAAGCAGACCTGGTTGAGCCTGGTGCACACTGGGTAGTGTGGGGTGATCCCCTGCTGGTGTCCCAGCTGTCAGTGCAATACCACTGCTCTGATGGACTGGGTCCGTAAGAAACAAAAGAAGTGATCAGGCTCAGGGGAGAAGGGGATTTGGTCGCACTTCTCTTCTCTGGGAGTTTCTCTCTGAGAGAGGACATTCCATGAGAATTGGGATGCGGTAAAGGACAGGGCTGAGGGCAGCTGCTCCCTCTCTCTCTGGGCTTCGGATGAGGACGCTGGGAGCTGCTGCTTGGGAAAAGGAATTGGTTGAGCAGGTGGCCAGAGCAGCTTCCCCAGGCAGGTGCTGTCAGGTGCCTGCAGCACCAAAAGCGTCTCCACTTGGGGCTGCCTTGACAACTCCCCCAGCCCAGCAGACCCTGAGCCCAGATGGTGCAATCAAAGCCTCACCAGAGGGACGAGAGGACTCCTCACATAGCAGATCCAGCTGGGTTTATTAAGGGAAAATCCCAGGGTCCAGGTGAAGTGAGGGAGAAGAGGGAAACAGGAGCAAGCAGGAACACAACCTCTGCTGAAGGGAACCAGAGGCAAAGAGCTAGGAACAGGGCTGGAGCCGGGGTATATAACTGGAGGAAGACAGGAGGGGTCATCCAATGGGGAATGGAGCCAGGGCTGGAGTTAAGGTGGGGTGACACAGGATACACCAATGGGGGAGCAGAGTGGGAGGGGTCTCTCAGGGAAAGCCAATGGAGGAACAGGGAGTACAGAACTTTCTGGAACTGGGGGATGAACAGCAGTCGATTGACAACAGCACATTAACATTAACAAGCAAAGAACCATGGGGAATTGCACCAGTCTCTCACCTTAATTTAAACAGTGCTGTCCTCCCATGGCATTCCAGGTTCGTCTTCTCCATGGCTGTCTCCCACATCTCCCCCTTTTTTATTTATTAAATAAACATTTCCCAGTGTTTTGTCAATTCTTTTCTGAAAACACATCAGTGCTGCTGAAATGATAACAACTATGAGAAGGACCCACAATAAACTTTTAAGAATGGGGGCCACCCACAGAGGAACGCCCCACTGCCTGATCATTTTGTCCATCATGTCCACAACTTTATTTTCAGTAAGAAGGGACTTCATTTGCTCTTGCATTTTTTTGATGTTGGCCTGGATCGATGTGCTTTTCGATGGCACGTTAAAGCAACAAAGCCCTTTGAAATCTTCACAACCATGGCCATGGGAGAGCAGCAGGAAAGCGATGGCTGCTCTGTTCTGAAGGGTGGCATGTCTGGTGGTTTCCTCGTCCACTAGAAGTTCTGATAAGGCAGAGGACGTAGCGTTGGTCTGCTTACTAAGCCAGCACTCCAGGTGAGAAAGCTCACTGAGGGCCTTTGCAGCTGCAACCCATGGTAGAAAGACAGAAACAGCGACCCTCTTCGTCTTGCCCCAATTATAAATTTGGTCATCACAATTTTGATTGAATTGGGAGTATGATCTTTTCTGGCGTGCCAATTGAGTTTCTCATTTCCAGTTTTTTATTTGGGTAGTGTTTGGGGTGAGGGTAGTAAGCTGACCAAGGCTGCAGGGGCCCCCTTTGATCTTTGAGGGGATCCCTGCCCACACCCCACAGATGGGAAACACTTAGTTGGGAAGCACTCTGGGAAATGGAGAGGACTTAGATAATGTTTCAGCAGTATAATTGTACCAGTCAACGACATTGTATCTCTTATCATTTGGTGATATATCTTTTCTTACTATCATCTGTTGTTTTGGATTTCTCATGCCAATTTTGTTGGGGTTGCTCATAGAAAAAGTTTACACAATAAGTCACTTTGAGGAGCCTGGTAGGTCTAGTTCTTTGGGCTCCTGTGGTGCATGTGGTAAGATCTTCATCCACTCGTCCCAGGTGTCTACCGGGGTGGACTTCTTACCTGCATAGGTATATTCATTTGGTGACAGGGGGATTCCGACCTTACATGTAGACAGTGGGGCTTTTGCACATCCCATGGCTGTGCAAAAGTTGTCTTGCTTGAGAGATTTCGCCAGTGTGACCCATACGTTTTCTGTTGGTTGTGGCACGACCCATCCAACCACTGTTTGGATGCACAGGAGCACAATGACAGTGGCAGCAGCTGTTAAGGTATTTTGGGGTGTCCTGGGAGTGGCCATCGGGTCCTCAAATGAGTCAGTTATCAACTGTTCGAGCACTGATAGAAACATGAATGGTCAAGTTAGTTGTCACTGTAATTTTCTTCGTTTTGTCCCTATGGTTGGGAGGGTGAGGGATTGGCAATTGGGGCAGGTGGAGACAATTGCCTTGGCTTGGTCTCTGGAAATCTTAAATTGATGCACTAAAGCTGGAGCCTTCTTATGGAAGACTGCATGGCTTAGACGAGCCTTTTGAAAGACGTGTGGTGCAGTGGGGGAAATGTGGGTGGCACTTGCTGCCATTGCTAACAAGTCTGCTCTCCGGTTGCCCTCAGTGATGTATCTTGGCAGCTCTGTGTGCGACCGGACATGCAGGATGTGATAAGGTTGCTCTCTGTGGGAGATGAACCAAATTAATTTAGAGAGCAAGCTGTATAATTTTTTATTTTGGACTTTCTTGAGCAGGGCACGCTCTGCCTGCTCTGCTATCCTGGTGACAAATGCAGAATCTGTGACTAATTTGAAGGGTTGTTTGAATGTTCAAAACGCCCTCACAGCTGCAGCAAGTTCTGCAGTCTGGAAGGAACCTTCAACAACCTGGATATCAGACTCCTCCTTCTGAGTGTCAGGGTCCCTCAAGGTGAACACTGACTTGAGAGATTGTCTGAATCATCAGTGAACTTGGTGATAGCGTTTTTGAGTGGAGTTTTACTTTTATACGATTTTGGGGCCAAATGCAGTGAATCTTTAAAAAGTCTTTGTTTAGGATAATGAATTGAAACTTTTCTGGGATAGCTGTCTAATGAAATTTGCGGATGTTCATTTGTTTGTAATAGAGAATCCAATTGTTCCAAAGTATAAAAGAGGGAAATGCATGCCAGATTGCAAGCTGTGAGGGTCCGGAGGCAATGTCGGCCTATAATAATAAGTTTGGCTACAAGTTCGGGTGGGTGGTGACTGTTTGATGTGGTTGGTGTGGCAGAAAAAGCCACTTGATGGTGATGAGTGGGTTTTTTGCAGTATGATCCCGCTGGTAGAGCAATGCATGGAAGTGTGGGCACTTACCAAAAATACCGAGGCTGAGGGGAAGGGACCGGTCTGTCCGATGCGCCTGGCGGTGTTTGATGGCGTTGACAACTCTCTCCAAAGCCTCACAGGCTTCTGGCGTTAACGAGCGTGGGGAAGCCAGGTCACCATCTCCTCGTAGAAGGTCCAAGAGCGGTGCCAGTTCTTCTGTGGTGAGGCCCAGGAGAGGTCAGATCCAGGTGATGACGCCGCACAGCTGTTGCATGTCTCTTAATGTGTGGGCGTGCTCGTTGATGGATAGAGTATGGGGCACTATGGTCCTTCCTGTGATTAAAAACTCGAGGTACTTCCATGGGCTCGATAGCTGGATTTTTTCCTGGGCTATCTGAAACCCCACACTTCTGACTGCTGTGACAGTCTTGGAAAGTGCTGTGTCTAATAAGTGTTGATGGAAGCACAGATTAGTACATCATCCATGTAATGCAGGTGTAAGACTCTGCCTGAAGTTTCTCTCATCTGCCTCACATTTGTCATTGGGGACCACGGAAGAAAAGACCCTTGTCTGAAGTTTCTGGCCCTGTTGGAGAAAGTTACACGCCAAGGGCCCCGAGACCTGAGCACAGCTCCTGGCATTGCTAAGCTATTGTTCACAGGTGTGTTTGCTGTATGCTACGCTGTACCCAATGAAAGAAAGAAGGGGGCAGCTTGTCTTTTTGCAACACTAGCCTTGGAAGTTGTCCCACCTCTCGGCCTGGCTGGACTTCTCCTGAGTGTTGGGTGTCCCCACAGAAGACTCCTCACTTGTCTTACAACTGCCGTGACAGACAGACTGAGATGTAAGAAGCCTCTCCATCAAAGACCGAGACATGAAACCCTTATGTGAAAAGGCCCCCCACACTCTTTCCAAGGACTGGGACTGAGGCCCCTAACCTGGGGGAGGTGTGTGGGGGAGGCAAGCTGACCGAAGCAAGATGGACGTTGCAGGTGCGAGCAGTGGACCAAGAAGACAATGGCTCTCGCCCACTGCTGAGAACATGGACTGCGTGTACCTTTCTCTAAAAACTATATTTTCCCCCCAAAATGCAATAGACTACCTTTGATTTGGTTTCAAGTTTTACCCCTTCCCCCATCAAAAAAAAGAGAGTATAATAGAGTTCAGATGAACTGCAACCCTGAGATCTCCCTGGACGTGACCTGGTGAACTCCATTGGCTGGACATCGAAGAACTTCACCGTTTCTACGTTTGGTAGCTCTATACCTTCCTTTCTCTTCCTCCCTCTTTTTCCCTTTTCCCCAGTTCCTCCCCAACACATTTTGTTGTGGTTATTCAATAATGGTACATTTGTTTTGATTATCACTGCAACCCCCTGTACCGTGTCAGTGTTTTTTGCACTCTGAGATCAACCCACAAACCATCACGAAACCTGTTCATAAGGATGGATCGTGACACTTGCATACATAATATATAAATCTTCTATCAAGCCTTAAAAATTCTCTACAAATTCATTTCCAACATTACTGGGTCTGGCACTGCCAAGATCTGGTGCTTGCTGCCACCACCAGTGCCCAGATCTGGAAATTCCCTTGTTCCAGCAGAGCAAAATCCAGCAATTTTCTGGTAAAGGAGGACAAAATCTGACAATTTCCGCTTCCAGCATCGGCAATGCCAAGGTCTGGTGTTTGCTGCCACTGCCCGTACCCCAATCTGGACATTCCTCGGTTCCAACACAGCCAAGTGCAGCAATTTTTTTGAAAAAGAGGACAAAATGCAGCAATTTCCTGGTGCCAAGACTGTCACCACTCAGACCTGGTGTTTGATAGCACTGCCCATGCCCAGATCTGGACATTTCCCTGTGCCACCACAGCCCAAGTGCAGCAATTTGCTGGCAAAGAAAGCCCAAACCCGGCAGCTTCCTGGTGCTGCCACCAGCAGCACTGTCTGTGTCTCTCTGGGAGCCCCTCAGGATCCCCGGCCAGTCCCGAGTTGGCAGACACCCGGGGCAGCCCCGACACGGCCGACAGCGGGGAGACGCTCTCTGTGCCCCGAGGGTCCTGAGGGCACCTGGGCTGGGCGCCTTTGCAGCACAAGAGACACCAGAGACATCGGTAGGAGATAAAGGGCCGACTCTTAGCAGGGGTTATTCCAAGGTTTTATTCTAGGAGTCCCAAAGGAGCCCCTACACCTCAGGGGAGAGCCCTGGGAGATGTGCCAAGGTTACATTTAAAGAGAGGTGGAAACCCAAAGGAGATAACATCTTATGGACCAATAAGTGACCTTAAGGGATGGGTACTGGGGGACAGACATTTAGGACAGCATATAGGGCAAGGCTTGGGGTGCTGATCCCTGGCCTCTGGCTAATCAATCTACATCCTGGACCGAAGCTTCTAGATGGAGGGGATGGGATGCTGAGTGATTGACAGAGAGGCAGGGTGGGGATTTGGAGATGATCTCAGCAAGGGAAAGGGGTTAGACAGGTAAAGGGAGGGGGGTACAGTCTAGAATAAACCATTTGGGAAAAATGTGGGGATACAAAACAAACTACTTCCAAGTATTACAAAGTATAAAAATGTACTACAACATTTGTTATAAAGATACAGTTTTTATTTCTGTTGTTAATTATAAGCTTAGACATAATAGTGAAATAGCTGATATAAGTATGCTTGTGTTAAAATGCCTGCTTGGATGGGATAACATCCAATGAACATGAGATGAAGACACCTGGTACAGATGTGCCAGCCATCAGCACTCACTGTCTGAAGGCAGTGTGGGCTGTGGCCAAAACTGAAGGTGATGATAAAAAAAGGACCAAAACCACAACCAAGGCATGTGCATGCTCTAAAAAGGTGGAACCGAGGAGGAGCCATGCTAAACAGTTCTTGGAATATGGAAACTAGTTTGGGAAAAAAGTTTACTATGCAGGAGTGGCCATGAATATGCAACAGGCTGGTGGAAGGAAAAGGTATTTAAGGGATATCCCGAAGATAACAGGGTGGTCTTGATTCAGTGCCAAGATGCACTCAGCCGTAATAACCTTTGCTCCATGCTCCCCTTGACCTTTATTAAACTGTTTGAATTTTCCCAGGAGAGTGACCATGTTTCTCCCAGCCCCGAGCAGAGAGCTCTGCCCGGGGCCTCCGGGCAAAAGCAGCGGCGCTCGGCAGCGGCCCCAGCCCGCCCAGGCCCGGGCATTGCCCCGCACCGGGACAAAATCCTGCCCGAAGGAGCCCTTGGAATGCCCGCCCGCGGCTCCTGCGCGTCCCAAAGCTCCCGGTGCTGCCCCCGGTGCTGCCGCAGCCGTGGCTCCGGACAAGGGGGGCTCGGCGGGACCCCCGGGCCGGGCCCCCTCCCAGCCATGCCCGCCCCGGGGCTGATGCTCGGCCCGGGCTCTCTCGCTGCTCCGGCTCCCGCACGGCCCCGCTGGGAGCGGGCCCCGAGCGTCTGCCCGGCCCAGGGTCAGTGTCCATGGCCGGGCCCTGCCCAGGGCTGCGGCCCCTGCCCACCCCCGGCACAACCTGCGGCTCCAGCGCAGCTCCCTCCAGCCGGGCACTGAGGGTTCCAGCCAGGAACAACATTCTGGTCATGGCATCTCTGCTATCTCTGCTCACATGGGCACAACATCCCGGTCACGGCATCTCTGGTGTTCCTGCTCACATGGTGTGAAAAAGGCATGTATTTTATGATTGGCTTTTTGCAAATATTAAAATCAATATTATATGTGTTGTGTTAGAAAGCAATGCTGAATTCATTTTCTTAAGTACTGCGTTAAATATAGTTTTAGGTTATAAAAATTGTTAAAATATAAACTATGCTATGTAAGATGCTTTGTTTAAAAGAAAGGACTTGTAGCGAGATAGCAGCCGCAGGACACCTAGATCTTTCAGAGAAAAAGAATTTATTGCTCTCTTATCAGAAGAAACAAACTTCTTCCTGCCTGGAAGGCACGGTTAGGATTGGAGGGAAGAAGTTAACACTGACCAGACAGAATCCTGTGTTTGAATGGAATTTATGCATCATGTATGAATATGCAATGCGCTATTGTTTTTAAGGGTTAGTCCTTTGTGAACGGGTGTCCTTTTTCGGGCTCATGCTGCCCAGAAAAAGGTACCTGGATGTCCGTAACTCTTTGCTTTTATTATCTCATATTGTCCTAATTCAATTTGTCCAAATTGTTATTACTCTAATTGTGTCACTATTCTTTTTAACCATTTTATTACTATTAAACTTTTAAAAATTTTAAAAACAAGTGACTGGCGTTTTTCACAATTTGATAGCAGAGGATGGTTTGCCGGCCAGGAGTGGCTGGCTCCGTGCCAGGGGGGCTCCCAGACTGTCGGGGTCCCGAGCCCAGGATGGCAGCATCGGCCCGGTAAGTGGGCCGAGAGAGAGAGAGAAAGAGAGAGAGAGAGAGAGAGAGAGAGAGAGGGCAAAAGAGACCCAGGGCAGCCCCCAGGGTCCCCATGCCCGGGGCTGCTCTCCCCGGCTCCGGCCCTGCAGCCAAGGGGCCGCACTGGGGGAAGGGCCAAGAACAGCACTGACAGCAAGGCTGTGAAGAGAGGGGGAGAGGGGCTAGCACTCAAAGATATAATCAAAGCAGAGATTGATGACTCTCCAAACCTCACAAAGTGGTTTGTTTTTCTTAAGTAAGAAGTTTTTTGTTTTGTTTTTTTTTTTTCTTTTGTGTATTTTGTTTGCTGTTAATGAGAAGGTTTTTTTCCTGAAGAAGAAGACGCTGCTGTAAAGAAAGCTTTTAGCTAAACCCAGAAAGTTTAGGAGGAAATCAAATAGTAAAAGTTAATGCAGTATTATCTTTCTTTTATTACTATGCTATTAAGAAGTCCTTTCCAGGTACTACTGAGGCAACAATCAAAATCACGGAAAGAGAGTGAATTCATGCCAGCAGAATCAAAGGACTTGTGAAGAAACTTGAGGAACGGACTATCACATTTAAACCGGGTGATACTGAACTGACTTTCCAATGGGGACTGAGTGGTAATGGTTTGAGAAAACCCAAATGATCCAAGAAATGTACAAAGAATAACACTGAATTTAGAAATAAGATAACGCTTATATCACTGGTTTTGAGCACTGCCTGAATAAAACATCTCCTTGGGGGAGGAATACTTCAGATAGAAAGATCAAGAATGTTTTTGTATTCTGACCTTAGCCTGAGAATTGTACAGGGGAGAAGGAGAATTACCATTTCCATTAGTAAACTTTATTTGATTCATTCCAATACTGGACATGCTAGCTGGGTTATAAGTAAATGCTTATATTGTGAGAGTAATTAGTATTGTAGTTCACAAAATTTATGCTCTTATTGCAAAAAGTGTTAAAGCAATAACTTTGTTTTGTGGATGGGAATTATTAGTGCCTGTTGAATGAGAGATACCTGAGGAACAGTAAGAGACCGCAGTTAAAGGGCGTCAAAAACAATTTGCCTAGAAATTAGTTAAGACAAAGTGACAAGGAAAGAGAGGGCAAGACCAGATTGGTCTCTGTATTTCGCCACCGAGAAGATCAAATACACCTGCTGTGGGTTGCAGCCTCACAGGCATGGGAGGTGGGAGTATAAGCCATACTGGAACTCTGTTATTCCTGTTTCTGGCACTCATTTGTTGTCTTTTCCCTTTTGGGATACCAGCAGGATTGTGTCACAAATGCTACAGAAAGCATCACATAGAAAGAAACCAAAGTTCCTCTTTTATTACACACACCTATGTCAACAGCAACTGTTATAACCCATCCAAATTAAGAACTTGTAGGCAAAACAGAGTAAATTATTGGATTACAAGAAATTTAGGAAAAAGTGGTAATAATTTGGAATTGAATGTCGAAAAGGAGAGAGATGGATTTGTTTTAAAATTAATCTTGAAGATACGGTTCAAGATTTGGTAAAAAAACAAATAATAAATGAAAAGCTAAAACCAGCACAGCAATCTAACTCTGTATTGACTCCAAATCATCTGTTGAATTGTATTACAAGACTCCAAGCAGTTACAGAAATGGCAGCAAATAAGGCTGCCCAAGCATTAGAGCTAATATTAAGCCAGCTAAGCCAAACAAAAACTGTAGGGTATCAAAATAGGTTGGCTTTGGACTATTTATTGGCCAAAGAAGGGGGTGTTTGTGGTAAGTTCAATATATCAGATTGTTGAAAATTGATGACCACAGAAAAGTCATTCTAGCAAAAGCAAAAGAAATCAAAGAAGAAAAATATATATGCATATAATAACCCAGGTACCAACCCAAAAATTAGAAAACAATGTTAAAATCTAGCTGGTGAGGTAATGTATTAGAAGAAATTAAGATCTTTCATTTTGTGTTAAAATTGTTTTTGTATTTCTTCCTTGTGTAATCCCGTTTTATTTTGCCAGCATAGGCCAGAAGATACAAATAGATAAGAAATATTGCTCAAGCCAAATGATTTACAAAGAATAAGAGTGGGAATTGTGAAAAATGCATGTATTTTATGATTGGCTTTTTGCAAATATTAAAATCAATATTATATGTGTTGTGTTAGAAAGCAATGCTGAATTCATTTTCTTAAGTACTGAGTTAAATATAGTTTTAGGTTATAAAAATTGTTAAAATAGAAACTATGCTATGTAAGATGCTTTGTTTAAAAGAAAGGACTTGCAGTGAGATAGCAGCTCCAGGACACCTAGATCTTTCAGAGAAGAATAATTTATTGCTCTCTTATCAGAAGAAATGAACTTCTTCCTGCCTCGAAGGCGCTGTTAGGATTAGAAGGAAGAAGCTGACACTGACCAGACAGAATCCTGTGTTTGAATGGAATTTATGCATCATGTATGAGGTGTATGAATATGCAACGGGCTATTGTTGTTAAGGGTTAATCCTTTGTTAACAGGGGTCCTTTTTCGGGCTCGTGCTGCCCAGAAAAAGGTACCTGGATGTCCATAACTCTTTGCTTTTATTATCTCAGATTGTCCTAATTCAATTTGTCCAAATTGTTATTACTCTAATTGTGTCACTATTCTTTTTAACCATTTTATTACTATTAAACTTTTAAAAATTTTAAAAACAAGTGATTGGTGTTTTTCACACATGGGCACAACCAGCTACTGCTGAGGCAACCCCAGCTCCCACTGAAGGCTTCCCACCCAAACTGCTGCCTTCAGCTCTGACACACCATCCAGGAATCCAAGAGCAAAGCTGAAATCTGATTAGAGAATCTTGCAAAATCACATCCCAGAACATTCTGCTATAAAATCACAAATGTTGACAGAAGCTGAGAAAGCCAACAAGGTTAGAAAACAAGCTTCCAGCACTGGGACTAGAAGAGCTCAGGCAATCTATTTGATTGGAATGAGCCCTCTGACATGTGAGCAATGCCATAGAATTTCCCAAACCAGGGAAATAGGGAGCCCAGGCAGCAGCAGCTTCACACACAGCAATGACACAGGACAGGGCAAGAGGCTGACAGAATTATAACTTCTACTTGCAATGAAGAACTTTTGTTTTGAGTTCTACTATAGCCACTATTTATAGAGTCAAAAATACTAAAAAATGTTAGTAGTAATAAAAATAATAGTTTAATGTTAATAGCAATAACAGTCACAATAGCAATAAGAAGAATCAATAATGGTAATAAAAACCCTGCCATGCTATACTTGGTTTGCATGGCCAGGTTTTGGTAAGGGGAGCTCTAGGAGCGCCTTCTGTGAGAGGCTGCTGGAAGCAGCTGCTCCTCTGTGTCCCACAGTCAATTCCAGCCGGCTCGAGGATGGAGCAGCCGCTGGCCAAGGCTGGGCCAGCTGGAAATGGTGGTGACACCTTTGGGGTGAGAGATTTCAGGAAATGGGTGGTGGTGTAGGTGTGAGTATGAGCAGGGAAGAGCAGGGTGAGAACACTGAGAGGAACAACTCTGCACAGCCCAGGACAGGATGGGCAGCAGGAGGGGCAGGAGCTGCTCCAGGGGCTGGAGCTGATTGCCCTGAGATTCCCTGGGCAGCCCCTGGGGAGGCAGCTGGGCCCCTGCAGCCCATGGAGGGCTCAGAGAGCAGAGATGCACCTGCAGCACCTGGAGGAGCCCGTGCTGGAGCCGGGCAGGCCTGAGTAGGGACTGGGAGCCCATGAGAAACCTGTGCTGGAGCAGGGACCTGACAGGGAGCTGCAAACCCTGCAGAGAGGAGCCCACGCTGGATCAGGGTCCTGGCAGGACCTGTGAGCCCATGGAGGGTGAGGCAGCTGCAGCAGTTTGTGAAGAGCTGCTGTCCCTGAGATGAACTCACCCTGGAGAAGTTCATGGAGAAGTGTCCCCAGGAGGGGCACAGGAGGGGAACAACTCCTCTCCCCGAGCAGCAGGAGAAACAACGGGTGATGAACCGAGCAGAGCCCCCAGTGCCTGTCTGCCTGCACCGCTGGGGGAGGAGGCAGAGCTGGGAAGGAGGGAGGGATGGGCACAAGGTGTTTGTGAAGCTTTATTTTACTTCTCACTATCCTGCCCTGATCTGGATAGAAACAAATTCAACTAATGTCTCTAATTTTGAACCTGTTTTGCCCATGATGGCATTTGCTGGGTGATTTGTCCCAGTCCTTATGTCAAGCCATGAAGCCTTCATTCTATTTTCCTTCCCTTTCCCTTCCTCCCCTTTCCTCTCCCCTCCCCTCCCCTCCGCTCCCCAGCCCTGCTGCTGCGGGGGATGTCACAGCCCCTAAGAGTATCCCCAGTGTGGCAAGAGCTTCTCCCAGAGGTCAGCCCTGACCCAACACCAACGCAGCCAGCACTGAGGGAAGCCCTGGGAGTGCCCCCAGTGTGGGCAGAGCTCCGTGCGCTGCTCCAGCTCCATCCCCACGGGAGGATCCGCGCTGGATGACCCCCAGTGACCCCGGTGGGCAGAGCCCCGGTGATCCGTGGTGCCGGTGATCCCTGCTGGGAAGACACCTGGCTGGGGCTCCACATCCTCCTGGCTCTCCGTGGCCTGGATTTTCTTTTCAGATCACTTCATCCTTTCCAAACACCCAAAACCTGGGTAAAAACAAAGACGTTGAACTAAGAGAAGGATGGGGACATGGGGGGCTGTTCCAGGGGATGTGGGGGATGCTGGGTCCGAGGGAGCTGAGGGTTCCTGGGAAGGACTTGGGGGTTGCTCAGGGCTTTGAGCACTCCAGGCTGAGCAGCTCCGGCTGCGCTGGGAGACCCTGGCAGAGGTTCTGGGGCAGCTGATCAAGGAGCCCCTGCCCTGGAACTGCCCCCGTGTGCCCCTGTCCCGCTTCCTGGTGTCCCCTGGAGCGGCTGCCCCATTCCCGCTGTCACTCCCATTCACCCAGCCCGTTCCCATGTCCCCCCTATCTCGTTCGCGTCCTGGTCTCTGCCCAGTCTGGACCCCATTCCTCTCCCTGTCCTGTATTCCTGGTCCCTGTACCGTATTTCCAGTGCATTCCAGGTCCCCGGCCGTGTCCCCATTCCCGGTCCCATTCCCGGTCCCTGTACCCATTCCCTCTCCCTGTTCCCAGTCACTGTCCCGACTCCCCATTCCCATTCCCCATTCCCATTCCCAATCCCTGTCCCCATTCCCCATTCCCCGTTCCCCATTCCCCGTTCCCCATTCCCATTCTCGCTCCCTGTCCCCTCTCACCGGACGCCGCCGCCATCGCTCAGGCCCCCCACCGGCCCTCACGTGACCGTGCAAACCCCGCGCTGCTCCCGCCCACCAATCCCAGCACGCGATCGCTCCTTTATTTGCATAACCACGCCCCTTTCTCCGCCCCCCGCCGGCTGGAGCCGCCTCCGGGCGCTGTTTGCTCCCAGTAAGAGCGAGAGCGGCAGGGAGAGCGCTCCCAGTTTCTGCCCGCTGCTCTCACCATCGCTCCCAGTGCTCCCAGTTAGAGCGGGACCAGCAGGGAGAGTGCTCCCAGTTTCTGCCCGCTGCTCTCACCATCGCTCCCAGTGCTCCCAGTATCGCTCCCAGCCCCGCGGGTCGGGGCCGCTTTGGAACCCCCCAGGGCAGAGCGCGGCTGCTTTTGGGTGCCGGCACTGCCCGGGCCGGGCTGGGAGCGGAGCAGCAGCAGCAGGAGCGGGAGGGAGAGGAGGGACAGAGGAAGAGGAAAAGGAAAGGGAAAGGGAAAGAGAGGAGCGGGAAGCAGAGGAAGAGGAGGGCCAGAGCAGGAGGAAGAGGAGCAGCGGAGGAGCAGCCGCAGCACCAACCCCACGCGGTTCCCCCGCTCGGGCCGCGGCTGCCCCGGTTCCGCCCCTCCGGAGCCCGCAGGTGAGCGGGGAGGGAGAGTCGCCCCCAGCCCATGGCGGGGGGGTCTCCGGGAGTGTTTTTTGGCGGGGCGGGGATGTTTGGATCGTGCAGGAGCCCAAAGCCGAGCCGGAAATGGCCCTGCAGGGATCTCGGGGGGTCCCTGGGGAGCTGGCCCGGTACCGGCAGGGAGGGGGCGATCCCGGCTCTGGGGATCCCCGGGAGAGCCGGGGGGAAAACGCGGGAGCCCAGGAGCAGGAAGAGCCCCGGAGAGGGGCGATCCCAGTGCAGAGGGACCCCCCGCAGCCAGGAGGGGTGCGGGAGGCTGGGGATGAGCGGGGTCCGGGCCCCCCGAGCCTGAAAGGGGCGCTGGCTTCTCCAGCTGCCCTTGGGCACCGGGACCATCAAACCCAACACGCTCAGCACTTGTTTTGCCCCCCAAACCAGGATTTCCCATTCCCAAACCTTGGCCAGGTGGAGGAGGAGGCTGCGAGGAGGAGGAAGATGCCCCAGGACCCCCAGGCAGGTGAGGAGGAAGTCGGTGCCCCTTTCCCGCTCTCTCCTGCTCCATCTCCCAGCCCAGCATGGCCCCCGGCTGCAGCACAGCCCCACTGCTGATGCTGTTCAGCCAGGGATGCACTGGGGGGGATCTCCTTGCCTTCCCTCTGGCACAGAGGCAAATCCCATCCTCTCCTTGTCCTTCCTCCCCCAGGGAAGGAGCTGAGGATGGAGAGCAGGGCGGACAAATCCCCACGGCAGAACCTCTTGGCAGAGGCCGTTTTGAGCGGCTCCACAGGACAGGAATCCAGTAGGGAGGAAAAGCCCCAGAGATCCCACACAAGGAGGGGCTGCAAACGTGGATCACAGGGATCTGAGGAGGAAAGACCCACCCTGTGCCAGGGGGGCGGCCGGAGCTTGGAGCTGGGGGTCGCTGAGCAGCTTCACCATGGGGAGAAGCCCCACAAGTGCTCAGAATGTGGGAAGAGCTTCAGCAAGAGATGCCACCTGACCTACCATTATAGAATCCACACTGGGGAACGGCCCTACGGGTGTGGGCAGTGTGGGAAGAGCTTCTGTGAGTGTGCCAACCTGATTGTCCACCAGAGGAGCCACACGGGGGAACGACCCTACGAGTGTGACAAATGCAGCAAGAGCTTTCAGAGCAGCTCCAGCCTCCTCCTCCACCAGTGCCCTCACACCGAGGAGAGGCCCTTCTGCTACCCCGACTGTGGGAAGGGCTTCAGGCACAATTGCAACCTTGTCACCCACCAGCACATCCACAGCCGGGAGAGGCCCTACGAGTGTGCCCAGTGTGGGAAGAGCTTCAAGACCAGCTATGAAGTGACTGCCCACCAGAGGAGCCACACGGGGGAACGGCCCTACAAGTGTGGGGAGTGTGGGAAGAGCTTCAGGACGAGCTCCCACCTGACTGCCCACCAGCGCATCCACAGCAGGGAGAGGCCCTACGAGTGTCCCCAGTGTGGGAAGAGCTTCTCCCAGAGGTCAGCCTTGACCCAGCACCAACGCAGCCAGCACTGAGGGAAGCTGTGGGAGTGCCCCCAGGGCAGGAAGAGCTTTTTGTGCTGCTCCAGCTCCACAGCTCCATCCCTCATTGGAGGATCAGCACTGGATGATCCCCAGTGACCCCGGTGGGCAGAGCCCTGGTGATCTCTGGTGCCAGTGATCTGTGTTAGGAAGAGACCTGGATGGCTCCTGGCTCCTCATGAGCACCTGGACACATCCACAGACCAGCATCAGAAATCCACTGAGGAGAGCTCTGATTTTTTAAGATTTTCTAAGGCTTCTGATGTTTACATTCTTGTAGCAAACTTTCTCACACACTTCCTGTAAATAACTTATTGTTTTGCATTATTTTATGGAGGAAGAGAAATTTGATAGGCTGTTGGTTTGTCCAGTGTCATTGGAGAGGTGGCACTTTCACCCTCCAATCCACTGTCACTTTTGGAAAACTATAAATGTTGGAGTCAGAAAATAAACTTCCCTTTTTCCACCTTGACAACAGCGGTGTGTGCGCTCGTGTTGTTTTGTGTCCTATAGTGGCATTGAGCAGATTTGTCGACTTCTGACCCCAGAAGAATTTCACTTCTTGCATCTTTTGGTGGCATCAAGTAACACTGGATGGCCTTGGAGGTCTTCTCCAACATAAATCCATCATTTTAATTCCCTCTGCCCCACGGGCATCTTCCACAACCAAATCGGGCCGGACCGGGGCAAAACCCATGATTTTGGAGACAGTGGGGTAGAAACCCCTCCAAAAAAGGTTCTTCTCACCCACCCGAGCTCGTGGATGCTCTGCTGGCAGGGACACATAAATCCTTTTGTTTTGGCCTTCAAACACAAAGGTTTCTGTTCATCCCTTTGAAAGCCCTGAAATTGGGGTAAAAATCAAGACATTGAATGTGATTGGATGGGCACGTGTGGGGACACAGCCTTTGGTGGGGACCTGGGTTGGAAATGGCCATGGACAGGGACATGGGGGGACATGAACATGAATGGGGACATGAACTGGGACAGCATCAGTGCCACCACCTGTGCCACCACAGTGCCACAAGCACCTTCATCTCAGCCATGGCACTGCCTGATCCAGTTCCTGCCACCACGTTCCCCCTGCCACCATTGTGGTGTCCCAGCTGAATGTCACCCCCCAGCAGGGCAGGATGGGAACTTGTTCAGCTGGTGACAAGTGGCCCAGGAGTGAGTGACAGCCACCAGGGTGTCCCAGGGCCACTGCGCTCAGGAGACCCCAATCGCCCCTGGGGACAGGGCAAGGGTCAGTCTCACCCGCAGGGGCCATGCAGGGCCATGCTGGTGTCACTGGAGGCGTCCTGGTGGCAGTGTCCCCACAGGTGTGGTGACATTGTCCCCTGGTGTGTGTCCTGCTGGCATCATGTCCATTATATGTTGGTGACCCAAGTTACATCATCCTGGTTCTCCTCCCCAGTTCCAGAATGTTCCCCACTCCCGCTTTCCCATTGGTTCCCGTTCCCTGCAGATCCTCCCCTGAATCCCAGTTGGTTGTTGCCCTTTTGTCCTGCCTTTGCACCGCCCTTGTTCCCTCTGCCCATTGGGCTCAGAGCCAAAGTGTGGTGGTGTTTGCAGGGGCCCCAGGACAAGGGAGAAGATGAGAATCTTGACTCCATGTTTCAGAAGGCTGATTTATTATTTTATAATATATTAAAAGAAAATGATATATTAAAACTATACTCAAAGAATAGAAGAGAGGATTTCATTAGAAGGCCAGCAAGGAATAGAAAAGAATAACAAAAGCTTGTGACTCTCAGAGAGTCCGAGCCAGCTGACTGTGATTGGCCATTAATTAGAAACAACCAACATGGACCAATCAAAGATGCACCTGTTGCATTCCACAGCAGCAGATAATTATTGTTTTTCTTTTCCTCTGAGGCTTCTCAGCTTCTCAGGAGAAAACTCCTGGCAAAGGGATTTTTCAGAAAATACCATGGCAGCACCAAAGCTCCACCTCCCTTGTCCCATATAAAACCCTGGACCCTGCTTTGTTCTTGGTTCTCTGTGCCTGGAGCCCTTGGGTGTGCTGGCCCATAAAGCACCACTGGAACTCCCAGCACGGATCCCCTCCCGCCTGTTTTCCCCCGAGCTGCAATCGCCACCGGCCTGGTGCTCGCTGGGCCATCCCTGCCCTAGAGGAGACGCTCCGGGGAAGGCAGTGCCTGGGGCTGGGATGGGCTCTGGGCACTGCTTTGGGCTGGGGAGGCTGAACTTCCTTCCCAGGGGCTTCTCTGGGGCAGGGCTTGGGTTTGGCCTGGAAACAGAAGGAAAGTTCCAGGAGGTTTTTGTTCCTGCCCAGAGCCGAGGCCTTTCCTGTTCCTCATCCTGCCCTGGCAGTGAAGGGCTGGGGGAGCAGCAGAAAGGGGCAGAGACAGAGCCGGGACAGGGACCCTGACTCGAGCCCAGGGCATTCCCAGAGTGTGTGGAAGAAGGATCAGTCTGGAAAGAGGGGGAAGGAGCAGAAAGGGGGGGATGCTGGCAGTGATGGCATTTGTGTCCCCAGGTCACCATTGCCTGGGCTGGAGCCCTGCTCACCTGGGCACGGATGAACACCCACATGCCTGTGGGAAGCAGGGAATGAATTCCTGGCTTTGCTTCCTTGCATAGCTTTTCCTTCCCCCATAGACCTGTCTGTGCCTGAGCCCAGGAGTTTGGGCCCTTTGTCTCTCTCACTCCCTGGATTTTCCCCCATGGGTGCTCCAGGGAACTGGGCCTGAGGCCAGAGAGAGAGACAGGAGAGATGGAGCCGTGCACTGCTGCCATGGCCACAAGCAGGGCACCCTCATCCATTAATGAAATCACGCACAGACATGGGCAGATGTGATTTTACACCCTCCCCTGCTGTTTGCATTTCCTGCAAGCTTTCTGCAGTGTTGCTGGCAATATTTTTGTCCTTTTTCAGGTGATTGACACAGCACCTCACAGGACATACTCACAGGATCAGGAGAATTATGTGATATACCATGGATTCATGTCCCTAAAATTATCAAGGCTCTAATTGATTAGTTACTGTTTGAGTCTAGAAGTGGTCAGTACAAACTTCAGTTTTTCACTTTCAGGTGCTCATGGGGAAAGCACAGCATATTCTTCCAGGTCTTTGCACAATATTTGTTAGCTACATACAATAACAAATCTCATTTACATCACTGTTCAACAGCTCAACATAGGGAACCCAAACTACTGGCCTATCCCTAAGACTACACAAACAGAATAAAACAAATATGTTTTGCTTCCCACTTCAGCTGCATTTGGGATTTTTGATCTTTCAGTATATTTTAAGATGTACTTGTAGTTTTCCTGTTATGTCTAGGCTCTGAAGTAGGGTTTGTCATTGTTGTGAAACCAAGATTAATCAAGGATTAATACAGAAATAGATGTTCTAATCTATCCTTGCACTTCTGCTGGTCCCTAGGAAGGCTGGTGGGTGATTTCTGTCTGTGTTCAAATATTTAAAGCAACAACAAATAGTCCCACACTTTATATTTCAGATAAGCAATTTATTGGCATCTTAACATTGTTTTCACAATCTTATAATGTGTATATTTTACTCCTTGTGAAGCTGAAATCTTTTTAAATACAAGTAATTCTACTGAAATTTTAGAAGTTTCAAAACCATTTTAACATAATGAAAAGCAAACAGTCTAAAAAGACAGGTGCAGGAAAAAGCAAAAAGACTTCAGGTAAAAGTACATACATTTAACAGCTACATTTCTGCCACTAAGTATTTATGTGTTAAGAAAAACAGAGTAAATTTAAAAGAACAGAAGTTCTTTAAAAGCAGAATTTCTAATGCCAGAAACAGCTTTGAAACAACTTTCTATGTAGTTCTATTTATTTCCAAATTTAAAATTGGCTAATTTGTGTCCCAACATTTTGCAGCACAAGGGAGGAAAGGTGGAAGATGCTCTGCAGGGGTTGCAGTTATGGATCTATAAAGTTTATATGTGTAAAGGAATGAACATAGTATTAACACTGAGTATGACAGAAAAATGCAACAAAGCACTAACTCTGAGAGAAAAACAACCCTGCAAGCAATGCCAGGGCACTGGGCATTTCTGCATTTTAAGCAAAGAGCTTTACAGCATCTTTAATTTTCCTTTTCCTGTCCGTTTTGGAGAGCGCAGTCCAGCCCACCTGGCGCATTCTCCTCATGGTTTTGAGTTTCAGAGCAGAGCCTGGAGATTTCACACTGCATGGAGCTGGGCTCTGGGAAGGAAAATAAAGCCATCCTTTAGTTTCTGTAAACAATCTGATTAACTACTTGGTTTAATCTTAGGAAAGGCTAACATACCTTTTTTGGTGCTGTGGAATGTACTTGTGATGCTTGTGGATAATCTTTGTACAAATTTTTAAACATTTCTTCTTCCGAGACTATGCTCTAATTAATTAAAAGTTGAAAGTTAAATTAAAAGTTACTTAGTCACACTATATTAAAAGTACTTTTTCTTTCCGCCTAAGGATATTAAATTATGAAAAAGAAAAGATGTCATTATGATGCAAAACAGTTGAATAAAAAGAATGTTAATTATGTACATACAACTACGATTCCAGGAAGAACCAATAAATTAAAAATATACACATAAATATTGGCTGGAATGTGGAAGTCCAAACTCTTTATTTCATTCTCAGCCCCAGCAATGAGCACAAAGAGCTGCTCAGCACACGATTTGTTCTCTGGCTCTTACCAGGAGCTCAGTGTGCTCAGAGCTGTCTGACTCAGTGTCCAGCTGCACAAGCATTTTCTGCTTTTTCCTGCTGCTCTGCTCTGCAGGCAGGTTTGTGCTTCTTCCACTCTGCATTTTATCCACTGGAGGAGTCTTTATAACACATGTCTGGGAAAGAAAATGTTTCTCTTTTTAGATTATATTTTATGGGGTAAGTATGGAATCTAAAGCCAAACTCAGGACTCAGTTTACAGTGTAAATGTCCAAGAATTCACCTGACAGAAATGGTGGAACTCTGATCTTTCCATTCAAATGTGGAGCAAATACCCAAACAAAGTGGGGAGGGATGGAAATATAATTTTTTATACTATTTTTGTTGCCAAATGAGGAGAATGAAGGGGAAGCTATGGAAGAGCTGAGTTTCATGGCACATTGTATTTAAGTTCTCTGTGCTTATCTGCAGAAATTCAGGTTATTCTGAACTGTAGCCACTACGTTGGACTCTATCAAACATCAAAGAAAATAGGAACAAACAAAACTGCAGGAAAAGGCTTCCAGAGAAAGATTGATAGCTACATCAAGATTGGTGTTACTTAAAATAGTTTTTTCATTAGAAGTTAAACAGAGAAGCATTGAATGGTCCAGTGCAGTCCTTTTTTAGACAGATAACATCAAAATGGTGCTGGATTCCATTGTTCCAATGTGAAAACCTCAAGTGAACTCCTGGCAGGGAAGAAGGGTGAGTTCTGCAGTCAGGGCTACTTTGATCCTTTGATCATTTTTACAGCTAGATCAGCTTTTTTCTCTTCCATAGAGGAAAAGTGCCTTTACAAATGGACACTTTTAAGACTAAGTAAAACAATTCTAGAGACATTAAAAAATCAACAACTGAGCAAGAAAAATTACACACTGGGAGCCCTTCCAGACACTGCTGTCTCATATCTCCATGGAATGGTGTGACCCTTTAAAATCCCTTCTTATCCCAGGGGGGAAAAAAATCATCTACAGAGAAGTAAGAAATACAGGCAGAAAAATGCAACAAGAAAAATTCACTGTTAGGAGTTATAAAATATCAATGTTGGACTGCCCAAGGGGCTTCCTGTTTGGAAGAACATATTTTTTATTTTTATCTTTTTTATTTCAGGAATATAATTTGGAGAGTTTCTATTTTTTACATGAATAGATTCACTGTATAGATCTACACAAGGTTTAGAAGTCAGGAACATAAGTTTGTATTTTCTATAATTTAAAAAGTTTGAAGTCAAAAGCATTCCAGTGTCTTTTGCTGAATGCAAATAAATTATCATGGCACTGCAATTGATTGTACACATATAAATACTACAAAATTCTAAAAGTAATTAAAAAGTTAAAGTTACCTTGTGGTTCTTTTCACTTTCAGCAATCATAGTGCCAGAGTGCTCTTTTACAAGATTCTCCTACAAAAGAGTTATGCGACAGCAAGAAAATATTTATTTGAATTCAGTTGTTAAAAACCTTCTTGCTGCCATTACAGAGCACAGTCTATAATCACAGACTGTTACAAAGTTCACACAAAAATATGAGCAGGTTTGGTACAACCTCAGCATTCAAAAGTCACTAAAAAACCCTACAGTTTAGGGAACTTTTTTGCTTTAGTTAAAATTAACTAAAATAAAGGAGAGTTTTGTTTTGTTGTTTGTTTATTTATATATAATCTATAATCACAGACTGTTAAAAGTTCACACAAATCTATGACCAGATTTGGCACAACCCCAGCATTCCAAAGTCACTGTTTTTCTGTTCAGTTTCATTTCTGATCCAACTTCTCCCACAGCACAAGCCCAGGCCACACCTCTCACCCCCAGTGCTCAGGGAATAAAAAACTCCACCTTTTCTTCCATTTCTGCTTTCAGTTGTTCCTTAAGGGAGGACAGTTCCTTTTTCAAACATGACAGCTCATTTTCCTACAAACCATTAAATAAAGGACAGGGTTAACTCTGCACAGCCCAGAAAAAGGAAAACAGTCCCAGGTGAGACAGTAATTAACAGGGACACTCATTAGATACACAAGGTAATTCTATGTGCTTTTCAGCCCTATACTTGAAGCTTTGCTTTAGCTTGTTTAACAAAAACTGAAGCACTGTAAGAAACAGGTATTTGATCAGAAGTGTTCAAGGTAATACCTTAAAACCCTTGGGAGAGCAGGGGTGAGAGGGCACAATCTAAATATTTAAAACAAAAGTTTCCTATTCAAAGTGGGGAGTCAGAACATGACACACTATCTGGAGGAGCAGACACAAACACACTGCCACTCCAATTTATTTTCAGAAACATTTGGAGTTTTTAGTGCCCAGAATAAGATCTGTTGCAGCAGGTTGGGTGGCACTGCTACTGGTAAAAATTAAAAGCACACTGGAAGAGTTCCCAGAGAATGTCTCTGGTGGGAAAGACCCCAGAGCACAGCAGGAAAAGAAACTCTCTAAGCAAACTGAAAAAAGATTTTAGAAGTCACAGAGTGACTGAAGATCACATCTTTTGTCTCTCTGTGCTGTCGGTGGGCAAGAGGGAGGGATTGGGAAAAAAGGTGTTTTAAAGGTTTATTTTAATTCTCATTACTCACTTTTAATTCTATTAATAATAATTATTTTATACTATTTAAGTTTCAATCTGCTTTACCCTCAAAGTGTTTTTCCCCTAATCCTTATCTGAACTCAGTCCTTGAATTTTTCTTTCCCCTCCTCTGCTCAACTACAGCAGAGAAAAATGACTGAATGTTTTTTTGTGTGTGTGCCTGCACTTAGCCAGCATAAAACCCCTACACAGGGACATCAGCCCCTTCACTGAATTATTGACCATTGCAAAGTGCTCCTTACCAGTGCTCTTTCTGATGAGAACTGCTTTTGCTGTTTCATTTTATATACTTTTAACTCTGCATCTTTTTCTTCAATCATTTTATCATATTCATTCTGTGTTAAAAAAACCAAACCAACAACAAACACAAAACATGTGACTAAATGTTACAATTACAGAGATATCCAGTCTTAAAACATCATTTTTTTTAAACCAGGCCCTTAAGATTCAGAAAGAAAAGATTCATTGATGCTTCTGCAGAAACTGTAAAACAGGAAATGCTCAATTCAAGTATTATTTTGTGGACTGGCAGAGAGTGCTTTATTTCTGTGCAGCAATATCTGCTCAGCATTAAGAGCCAGCTGTGCCATCTTTATTAATGTATCTGCTAAAGATATTGCAAAATGAGGAATAGAAAGGTAAACTAAAATGTGTCAGGCTAAACTGCTGACAGTCACTAGGTAACCTCTGAGAAAGAGGCCAAACTGATACTGAAAAATATTGCATTCATGTGGTATCAAAGGAAGCCTGAATTGAAAAAAAAAAATCTAAAAATCCCAGAAGTTTAGATGAATGGAATTTATCTGCCCATAGGAATGTGTTCATAATCTTCAAATGAATTTGATTTTAGATGATGCAAAGTGCAGCATGTGTTCAGCTTCCTTTTCCCAGACTCAGGCCTGTTTCTGCTTTTGAAAGGTCATTAACGTGGTGTCACAAGTTATAAACATGGTATTGACATGGTATCACACATTGCAAACCACAGCAAGCAGGAAAATCTGTGACCTTGTGCTTTTCCATCAGTGCCATCATCTCAGTTATCTTGTGCTGACATCTGGCATCAGTTTCTCTCTGTATCATTGCAGTTTCATCACAAAGCAACCTCATCTGTTCTACCTGTTAGTAATAAATTGCATTTCATTCATCAATATAACAATATATTTCTTTTAAATCTTAATTTCTTCTTCCTCCTGTAGGTACAAAGTTTGCAGTCTCACTTGGGGTTTATTTGCTTTTAAGACCCCTTTCAAATCCCAGATCTTTTCTGGAGATTGTTAAAATGGGCAAGATCAAAGGTACAGCCATGGCAGGCAAGCTCACTGCAAACCAAAAGGCCATTTCAAGCCCTCTGCCTTAACATTTCTTAGCATTGCCATAAAAAAAAAAGTGTGGGCAGAAAAATACTAATATGGGAGAAGTTATAATCTAATTTAACTATGCTGACTTTATACCAAGGGTGGAATTTCTTTGACCTATATCTTGAAAGAAAGAAGTCTTAATGGAGTTCTCATTTTCAAAGACATATTCAAATACTTCAACCTAAGCACCTAATGTACTAAAGCTTTGCTCACAGGGATTCACAACAAGTTCCATTTATGTCTGCAATGTAAGAGCAAGAACTCTTGCCATAAAAGCTTCATAAAAACATTTTAAATTAAAAAAAATAAATGGCATTAAAAATTAACAACCCTCGCCTCTTCATGAAGTTTATTTTCATTTACTTTTCTTGTTTCTATGTCTTTTTGATACATGTCAACTTCTTCCTTATGTTGCTTGTTCATATTTTCCATCTCTAACTGCAATTTATTCACCTTTGGAGAACGCAGAATTGCTGCTGTTATTTGTTTAGGAATTACTATGTTAATGATTTTTTCTTACCTCTTATTTTTGAGCACAAACACTGTTACTTTTCAGGTATATGATTAAAGTGTTTCCTATTTAAAAGTTCAGGTTTTTTTAATAAAGAGTTGAACTTTGGCTTGAGGTGAGTTAGAAAATACTCAAAGAAAGAATGGCAACAGCGCAATGGGGAAGACTGCCCTAAGCAGTCACCCTAAATGCTCTGAATGCCTTAGTAAAAAACAAATGCAGATGGAGATTTTATTCTCTCTCTTGTAAATCTATATAAGATTTTCACAGGTTTTATGGTACATTTTTCTCCCAGCTGTGCATTTTGATTACAGTTTTTCCTTTTAAGTTTGTCATATGAATATCCTCAAAAAAGTCCACTTTTCTTCAAGTGCAGTACCCAAAGCTGGACACAATATTCCCATCAGAGGGATTGCCACTGCAGAACACATTTAAAGAACAGTCTAAGAAGATAGATATATATATACACACACATATATATATGTCTTTTAAATGCTTTTCTGTTACAATGAGGTTGCTGAACCCTGTTCAGTCCACTATCAACAAAAGAAAAAAAAAAAAAAAAGGAACAGATTGGAAACACCATTAATTGCAATGTGAATCCATCTCTTAAATGTCCAATAGTCAGTGCCTAATGATTAAAAATGGAAGCATCTTCTAAAAACTATGAGCTCATTCCTGCAAAGTCTGTATCCCAGATCCAAAAACCAGTTCAGAATGTATTTAATAAGTATTATCATTATTTACAGAGGGACTTAAAAACACTCACCTCGTCTTCTACATGATATTATTTAAACCTACCTTCCCTTCATAAGTATTGCTTTTCTTGCTTTCTGCAGTAATTTTCTTTTTCAGCACCTTATTCTGTTGAAATTAAACAAAACAAGCACTGTACCTTAATAAATTAATAGAATTATGTCATGGTTTAACTGCATCAAGAAGTTCCAGCTTTCATCAGGCAAATACCTCTCAGCTGTTGTGCAGCTCAGGTTCCAGAACAATTCTTCAAACAAATGAATGTTCAGCTAATTTCTGTGATAATTACTATTTCTTCATGGCCTTAAGAAAGGCTCCTCCTGAGCAGCAGCAGGGAATAACAAATGAGGTGCAGAATGGGAATTAAAACTAAGATGCTGCTGACAGAAGGTGTGAAGATGTTCATGACCAAAACCACAAGTTATTTATTTTTACAGTGAAGTTACTACAGTTTGTGCCAGTGCAGAATTCTTTTCTACTAGTGGTAACTGAGATACTCAATGCAAGTACATAAATAACACTATGCACTAAATGAAAAAGAGTAGAAGTTTATTAAAGATATTATTTTTGTAATTGCTTTTTTCAAATTAAGGCTCATTTAACAAATTAAGTGATCCCTAAGATGACTCCCTAGTTTGCTCAGGGTTAGGATAAGAAAGGAGAATTTTTAAATTACATAGGTGTATCTAAAGACATCACAGCAGACACAAACCTGCTGAAAAGCAACCCAAACTATAATGTATTTATGTATTTGTGACATTTAAAATCTCTACACACCTCCTGCTGCAACTCTTCAATGCATTTGGTTTTATTTTCCATCTGTTTCTTTAAATTATTCATCTGAAAGAGATGTTTCAGACATGAATTAGTAAGTTCTACAAATGACTCCCTATGTGAGCAATTCCTGTAGATGTTCTTGAACCTGCCCTTGCACCAATCTGGTTTGTTCCGATGGGACTGAAACACCAGCTGACATGTTAGAATAATCAGAGTTTTAGCCATAAAGTACCACAAGATGTTAATTAATGGCAGTGAACCAGTTCCTTAGTGGTAATAGAGTTAAGAAAGAAGAAGAAAAAAAACCCAGTATCTTCACAATTTAATAAATGCACTTGTATGAAGTTCCCTACATCCATGAAAAAAATGAATTTTCCCAATTATTCTCTAGAATCTTCAATGGCTTTTCCCCTCTTGAACTTTCATTTTCAATACTCTTAACCTGAAATGACAATTGTAAATCATTGACTTTTACAATGAAATTTTGAAATTTGCTAAAAACCCCAGGTTGCTTTGAACCAATAGAAAGAAAATTAAAAATGTTTGAATCTATTTAAGCTCAAACTCACACTACATATAAAAAGCTAATCCAGAGCCCATCCATCACTGAGTGGGTATATGAAAAAACACAAAAGCAGGTTCTCTGTTTGCCTGAAAACAAACAAATGAATCTTTAATATTAAACTTCCAGCACAGAGTGAACATCCCAGTGACTGTGCTTGTCTTTTGAAATACCAGGGCTCACATGTGGACACACAAGGGCACAGCTGGCAGCAGCTGGGAAAGAAGAAACCTCTGGCAGAGATCACATCCCCCAGGCAGAGCTTTGCAGAAAAAACCCCAACAAAGATTTTACATTGAATGCTGTCCTACAGGTTCTGTAAGATAACTTCCTGACACATGACAAACATTTTCTTCTCTTTCATCCAGTGTACTTTTCATCTCTTCACCTGTCTTTGCCATTTTCTCCTTCAAAGACTCCAGTTCATTTCTAAGTGTCAAATTAACAAGCATTAGTAAATACTTCCTTATTGCCTTTAACTTATTTTCAGTACTTCTAATAAACCCATATTTTATTTTCTAAAAAGAGCTGCTAATGTTGATGGGAACTTCATAACCTGCTCAATGAAAATGTTCTTAAAATGCAGCAACATGCCCAGTAAGTCAATATGTGAACTGTCCATACTTCTTTTAAGTAGGAAAAGATGTTCCAGGAACCCAAGGAAAATACATCCTGAACTGGACTATTGCAATGTAGCTGTGAAACATGGAAGCTGCCTGTCTGTTGAACTGGGGAGGATACAGAGAGTAACTCTGATCCAGTTTTGCCGTGTCACATTTAATCCATGACCTTCAGTTTCCATTTGAATTTCCTTCACACCTGAGATGTCTAATGCAAAACAAGACAGCTCCTACCGTGTAATACAAAATGATGGCAAACATTGTTCCTGTAGCAATTGGTATTTCTAATCTGAGACAATTTGTACTTGGCCAACAGCAATTCTGAATAGTTTCTGTTTAGCTATGTAATCTAGAAAAACATTAATCAAAAAATCCCAGAAAGCAGCATTTGAACAGAACAAACTGAGTCTACTTCCTTTAACAATATCAGCTATTATTATTTGGTTTTACTTGCCTTAGCTGGCTATTTGCCTCTTCTAGGTTTTCAACTAACTGCTTTGTATTTTCTTCTTCTTTCTTACTATCCTAAATAAAGACCCATGTGTCAGCAAAGAAATAAAATTCAAAGTGACTTCTTAAAAAATTCAAACACATCCAGAGCACACTGACCTGCCTTGTTCAGAAGTGTAAATACACTTCCTTTCCAATTCAAATACAAAAAATAGCTCAGGTACTCTACAGAACCAAGTCATGTTGCAGCTCATCATCTAATTTGTGAAACTGAGTAATTTGTCAAATTGAATGTTGTCCTTTCAAGAAAGGTGGAAGTTTACAACTTGCCTCTTGTTGTTCTTGCAGCTTCTGGAGTTCTGCAGCCACAGCATTTTTCTCTTGTGCTGTTTGTTCTTTCTCTAGTGAAAGCTTACTGAGATCCACTGTTAGCTGTTCATTCTTTAACCTAATTTAAGTCAAATGCCCAAGAAGAATAAGAAGATGCATTTTGAAATCTCCTTTTAAATTAAACTTACCCATTATCAAGTGTTATTCCATGCTGAAAAAAAGTCCAGGCCTTTATCTACAAATATAAGCTTTGCAGAAGAGTCAAAGAGATGTAAAAAGGTGACAGAAGAAGGAAAGAAACTCAGAGTCAACTTTTATATAAATATAATGGTTAGTGAAGGTGATGTAGTTCAAAGCAAGATTAGCAATGAATTCAGAAACTTTCTCTTCTTGTTAAATAAGTCAGAGAGATATGGAACAACTACATATGCCATAGAATACATACAAATAGAGAAAGTGGAATTTAGAAATATAAGTATATAATTAATGGCACATATGTGGTTCAAAACTTCCATTAGAAAACAATCATAGTTCATTTCACTGTAGATTAAAGCAACTTCTATATGACACCAAAACTAATTCAATATTATATTTTCAAAATGGTCATACGCCTCTTGTTCAAGATCTGTTTTCAGAGTCACAAGCTGCTTTAAATAATCTTGTTCCTTCTCAGCTGTACATGTCAGCTGTGCTTTCAAATCCTGCAATTCTTTCTGCAAAATGGAAAGGAAGAGTTTTCAGTATCCATGTGCAAACTCCAACTGCTGGAGGTTATCAGACATGAACTAAGAGCACAAGGCTTTCAGAAGAACCCAACAACATCCATGCCATGGATTATCCAGATTGGATCTTTCCAGTCTCTGCTGGGATCTGAAGTGGTGTGAGACAGTGAACTGTGACACCGGTGCTGTTCATGTCTGTCCCCTGCTGTGAGTTTCATTACCTGGGCTGCGCAATTAGGGTGGGACCCTGCTCTGGGTGCTGTTTCTTATGTATAAACTTGTATCCAAGTCATGATGTGTAACTTCACTATTTCTAAAAACATGTTACTGTTGCCCTGCTTCAGACCTCTCTCATTTGGAGAGCATTTTCATTTCTCTCTCCACATTTTTCTCTCTCTGCATATTTTCTAGAGTAGCCTCAAGATTCGTCTTCAATAAAAGTCCTCCAATTTACCCGTTTTAGAAAATGAGTGAAACTCAGTTCAGAACACTCAATGCACAGATTATAACAACAAGCACACACAGTATAATGCACACCTGATTTCACACTATCTTAACTTTCGTTGATACGGATTCTTGTTAGGCTTGTAAATATAAAATCATAATGAAAATAAACCTCTGTTAAGAGTGTATTTCATATAGCTTAGACTGCTGTGACAGAAAATGGGCCTGTGTCACAGCACAGCAGGGTTCACAGAGGCAAGAGCTAATTACCTTCCTGGAAGGAAGAAAAAATGGGAAAACTTTATATCCAGAGAGAGTGGCATTTGAATGGGCATGAACAAAGAAAGAAATAACCAAAAACCTTGAGAAGGAAAACCAAAAACATGGGAGACAAGAAAAACCAAAAGCACAGAAGACAAGAAAAACAGAGGCAATAAAGAAGTTCTTCAAAGAAAACACTGAAATTGTGTGTGAGAAAGTTTAGTAGAAATGTTAAGGTTGACTAGATGGAGTTTATTTATGGCATTTAAGATACTTACAAAGCAAGAGGAATTTCATATGAAGAGCAAATGCCATGAGATTAATAAAATGAACATTTACCAGAGTTTCTGACAGCTCTTCAAGTTGCACTTCTTTATCACATTTCACTTTAGTCATCTCTTCTACAGCACATGGAATGTAAAATGAACGGAACATAAATGATTTTTCATATTTAGCAGGCAGTATAAAACATTTACCCTTTTGCAATACCCAGTTCTCAAAACTTGTTGGATTAAGTTCAGAAACTGAAAAGCTAATTTATGACTTAATCTAAATGCAGACTTGAAAAAATGATTCAGACATTAGCAAATCTATATCTGAAGAGAAACTAAATATTTATCCTAAATAAAATTTAGAGCCTATTATGTTTTCCACAAATATAGCTTCAAATAAACCATGGACTGTAAGACTAGAGTATTCTCCAAGTATTGATGCACCTGCATTGTTCCAGAAAAAAAATCTGAACTGCTGAAGGTATCAGATGGATATGCTGAGAAAGGAAACCAGTTGTTACTAACTTCCAGATGGTTTCTATGTGCACATCCACAATTCTGGTATTTTTTGCAAGTTCTCAACAGCAAGACAGAGCTCTTACCCTGGGGACTAAGGAGCACATCCCTAGAAACCACAGGATATCAAATTGATGATATTTAAAGACAACCCCTGCCAGCATCATTCCACTTCCAGCATGGGGAGGGTCACAGAAAACTCCATGGGAAGGTTTTATCTCTGCTGCAGAAGTGACTCCTGGCACCTGCAGTGCTGCTGCTCTGAGCTGCAAACCAAAATTACCTCCAGAGGAATTCATGCATGAATGGTCTGACTATTGGAGCTGTGCACAGCACTGCCCTTTGGCTGCTGCCAGTACCAATGACCCCCAAAGAAAAGGGATCAGCTGAGTAAAAATAAATCCAGGCATTCCTGACAGGTACAGTACTGTAAAATCATTTCTCCAACTACTAGAGACAGTCTATTTCCAGACAACAGCAGAAAACATTTTTATTACTGCCCAGCTCATTTTCTGCCTTTCTACAAGCCTTACCCAGTTCAGCAGATTTATTCTGGAGCTCCAAGGTAAGTAGCTTTGAATCATCTTCAGCTTTCTTTAATCTAAGAAAATGGTAAATAAAAAACCCCAAATGTAGAGTACAAAGCACTGCATTTGAAACTTACAGGACAATAAGACAAAGTCTTACCACAAGCACTTTAAGAACATTTACCTTTCAACAGGCAGGTGATAGATCTGCCTGCAACACACATCAAATTTCACTTGTACAACCTCACAACAGTAGACATAAAAGTAAACAAATATATACCTACAGAAATCTGTATTTCTTAAAGAGAGAATTGTGAAAATTGGAGGGGGCAAAAATTTACTTTTTATACAGTATCAACTATCACAAACAAAAAAAATTATGTTAAACTCTCTGCATTTAGACCACTGTGGGGAAAAAACCTCCAAATTTCAGCTTCATTTCCAATTGTTCTTGGTTTTGTCATAGACTGCAACCTGTAAGATCGCTCTTGGAATTTAAACTCATTAATTTACCTATTTTGCTCTTCTTGCAGCAAGCTTTTCAAATTGGCAACAGAAGTCTCAAACTCCTCTGTCAGGGCTGCAAGCAAAGCCTTCATTTTTTTACATTCTTCCTCCTGCTCTTCCTTTTCTCCAGTGACCTGAATTAATGTTTTCACTGTAGTCTGGAATTCAGTTTCCAAGTTCTTCTGAGCAACCTTCAAGACATGATATCGTTTCTAAACATGTTTTGCAACAAACAGCTACAGCTGTTTCATGTCTAAAGTATCCATAATTACTCATGCAAATACTCATCCAGTCTATTTCTACTGTAAAACTATAAACAAGGGGTACCTCTGCCTTTTGCAATGAAATTTTAGCCTCTCCCAGCTCTGCCCTCAAATGTTCTTTACTGACCTGGGATTCCTTTAACATTTCTTCATTATGTACTAAACAAAAAAAGATGTTTATATTTTAAAAAATAGGATATTTACTAAAAAATACTGCTAAAAATGGAAAATTACATACATTTAAAGAATGTAACAAAGACCAATGGTACTAATATCATCTACTATGAAATAATATATAAAATTTTAATATAAATGGCTTAAAAATATTGAAAATCAAGTTCTGAAAAGTAAGTTTCCTCAGTGACATCTGCCTGACTGTACATTTGCAAAACTGAAGCAACATATTTTCCCCTTGCAATTTTCAAAAGCTCTCAATGCTTGACTCACCCTAAAAACTGCCCTGCCAGTCCTTCTCCCACATGAGCAGCTCCTGCTCCAAACAAAAATAAGGCCTTCAAAGTCCCAAAACTCTGCTGCCAGCCAGCAACAGAATAAGACTATCATGGCCCTGTTTCCTATGCTTCTATAAACAATTACATATAATAAATAAAGATTCATAAACAACTACATTGAAATTCTATAAACAATTACATTTAAACACAGCAGGCAGAACTCTTACATTTTGCTTCCATTAAGTCAGCAATCTTATTTTGTGACGTCTGCAGCTGAGCCTCGATGTCTTTTATGACATCATCTTTTTCATCTCTCTGTATGGTAAGAGCTGAAATCTAGAAAAATGCAAGAAATATCATCATTAAGTCTGGAAAAGGGACAGATATTAATTTTCATTTGTACCCAGGTATAATAAGCAGCCATTTTGCTGTCATTCAAGTTAGATTAGACAGATAGACAGACAGACAGACAGACAGAGATAGATAGATAGATAGATAGATAGATAGATAGATAGATAGATAGACAGACAGAAAGACAGACAGACAGACAGATAGATAATATTTGTCTAGATATAATCTTAGCCAAATATTGATCAAGTCACATAACTCTAAACAAAAAAGTTCTCCAATTCAAAATCAAACCATAAATTCCAGGAGACTAAAGGTACTGAAACACCACTAAACTTAGCAGAATTTGACTTAAATGCAGCTTCAGATGTTATTTTGTCTTTTTTACTAATACCCAGAAACACTTCTTGGCTCTTGCATTGCCCCTTTAGGCACAAATAAAGCTCTATATCTTAGATGGTAAAATGAACAAACCTGCTTTTCCTTTTGACTGACTTCCCGTTTGCATTCTTTCTCAAACTTGTCCACTTTTTTTGCTTCTTCTTTTACTTTGGAGATACAGTAACATCCATAGTTAACATTCTAGCTGAAATATACTCCAAGTTCAATACAACTTCCACTTTAAGACTGCTTGGAATTGTACAGCTGTACCATTTGTTTCCCAAGAGTAATTGTTGAGGCAATGTTTGATTTTATAATCAAAATACAAACAGAAAAGAGCATGTGAAAATGAAACAGGAACATACCAGACTATACATACAGAGAGAGAGCATTTAGCTAAAGTTTCTGTAGCTATACACTAGTGCATTGTCATTTAAATAAACAAACTATGGGAAGTAAGTATTGATCTCTAGACTGTACTTCACAGACAAAACTTCAATTTTGAGTGACTGTTTGAGAAATAAAGTTCCAGTTTTGGCCCAGTGGAACAGCAACAGAAAGGGCCAGGCAGTGACCAAAGGCAGCAGGAATAAAAGAAGGGTCCCAGTGTCTCAGTGTGAGCTGCTCACCATTCCAGCACTTCACATCTGCCTGCCCTGACACTGCATGTGTAACACAAGCTATGAAGTACAAAACTGAGCCAGCTGCATAAACTCAATAAACAGAAATCTCACATTTGAAACTCATTTCCAATCTGTCGTTCTCTGCTTGCACACGAAGCTCTTCAAATGCCACCGTCATTCTCTAAAAACAAAATTTAATATTTGAAGTTCAATACTGGAAACCCTGGAACTTCTCCAGGGGCTGCTGCCCCCCTCAGCCATTCTGAGGAACCAGCAGGGAGGTGAAACAGAGCCCAAAGAGAAGCCAGAAGCTGTGGCAGTGACCCAGCACTAAGCACACATCACCCAGATCACAGGGATCTACATCCCACACACTGCTGCACCTTCTCCATTGAATGTGTTTGATAGAACACAAAAATAATTCTTGAAAAGGGATTGAAAACCCAACTTCCTGCATCACACATGACATGATACCCACACAGTATGGATACAAACAGTATCCCAACATAAACATGGAACTCAGCTCACATAACTCACATTCCTTTCATCAAGCTTGGTAACTTACTTCTATGTTGCTGTGAAGTTCCTCATACAATTGTATTGTTGCTTCCTTTTCCTGTTCATCTATCAAAGCAAGAACATATGAGAAAGTTTTTCTTTTGAACAAGAATGCCAGCTGCCCAAGTCATTATACTTAATCAGCAAAATGAATTCAAAACGGAATTCTCAGCTCCATTCTTATCAAATAAGTCATTATGAAACATGCTGCCAAAAGCTACAGAATCTAGGGAAAATGTGTATTTCATTGAAACATTGAGCAAGCTCAGCTTTTAAATTTCCTTCCTAAGATATTTTTTTCTGTGAAAAGTGTAATTCTAGATCAGTTTATGTGACCATATTAATTATTATAGTATTAATGCTGTTGAATAATAATGTATCAGTCCTGTTAGTATTTATAAACTGTAATCTAGGGTTTAGCACTGAATTTCTTCCTATCAGCAGATACCTATAACCATAGAGCTGTCATTATAAAATTGCAACAACACTCCAGGTCCATATTTTCCTTCTTTCCTTTCACTTTTGTAATTGATACTATTTTTTCCTAAGAAAACAATTAAAAAGAGAACAGTAACAGAAACAGCTATCAAAAAAGAACAATACATCTATATACAAGTGTTTCTAGAATTAAGGCTAAAAAGAAACAGACATTTAAGTATCCAGGATCAAGTTAGTAAAATTCTAATTATTATAATAACGATTCTAAATTGCATATAAAGTAGGATTTCCAATCAAGAACATATTTAAAACCTCAGGAATTTAAACTTCATTCAGTTGTCCAACTGTCTTGGCTTGTTCTGTTTCATGAGAAGAATTCCAGTTACTCATTATACTTTGGGGTTAAGACCTTTTTTTCCCCATAAATGTGTGATGGCTGAAAACAGGAAATGTCAGCTCTGGAAATTTGTTCCAGAGTGCTGGGAATTCAGAGTAGATTCTACTGCCTAAAATCAGGCATGAAGTGTCACTTCTCATGTGTGAATACATTCCCAGAGTGTGGCTGGGACTGCAAAGCTTCAATGGGCTGAGCAGCCTTGGGGAGCCCTGCCCTGCTCTGCAGTGGCTGCCAGTGCCAGTCGGGGCTGTGGGCACTGCCTCAAACCTGGAGTACTGTTTGGGCACCCAAAGAGCTCCCAGGCTGGCAACCTTGCAGCAAACAATTTCACTGCCTTCTAAAGCCCTCTGCATTTAGCACTACAAACCACAAGTCTGTTAGACCTGGGGCTTCACTTCCAATTTTGTGAGCCACTTAAAATTCATTTCTCATTCTGAGAGCCACATCCAGTTGATCTCAACTGTAGAACTTTTCTGAACAGCATGAGAAATTTCTTCTTCTTGCTTCTGTTTGTGAATTTAGAGCAAGCTAGAAGTACATTCACTCTGATAAATAAAAACTAAAAAAGCATTTACATTTGCTGGTCTTCTCTGCAAAGCGAGTGCAGGTTTCCTTGAGCAGATTACACAGATGCCTCGAAGCAGCAGCTCTAAAGGAGGGAAAAATATCATGTTTGCACAGGAGTGCACAGTGCTTTGTGCACCTAAAGAGTAGCAATGGAAATGACCTTCAAAATTTAACAGCTACATAAAACTGCCCACATGGAAACTGATTATTTCCACCACAAAAATATATCCTTGGTTCTATTACTTACTCTTTCAAGAGATCTTTATTTTCACATATCTCATCTTCCAGTTTCAAATGGAGTTTCTCATTTTCAAACTGATTTCATAGGGAACAAATGCAAAAAGACACTGTTATTGAAAAATATATTAGAAATGCACTTGAACTTCTCAAATCCCTCATGAAAAAGTCATTTGGGGCATCAGTAGACAGAAGTCTGTTTTATCTGGTATTACATGCTGAGTCATCTTTTGCATGAAAGATGCAATAATTAATGAACAATAATTTACCAGCAAATGAGACACAGGTATATTCTTCATACACACCCTCACACAGGACAGGTGCCTGCAACTTCTCAAAATAATCATTTTCTCAAGGCACAAACCAAACTGCAACAGTCTTTAATATTTAACTGTATTAATAATAGTGTCATACTGAATCAGGAAGCATTGAACTTCATATATTCAATGTACACTATACAATACTGGCCTGCAGTTCTTGAACGGCTTTCTTCTGTGCTTCAATAATCTTTCTATTCTCTTGGAGTTTTCTTTCTTTCTGGTTTAGTTCAGTTTCCACAGTCAGTTTCCACTGCTTGATCTTCTCAGCCTCTTTGTAGAGTTTTGAGAACAATTCATTCGTTGTTTCTGGATTCTATTAAAACAGGTTCCACAAGTTAATCTCAAATACTATCTAATTAATAGTATATAATATCTAATTAATACTGTTGTAGATAATGTATTTATCTCTTAGAAACATCACAAGAGTAATATTTTTTCCACAGATGGTGATATAAGCTTATATATGATCAGGAGCCCAAGTTTAAATCTTTGTGCATCCTCTGTGTATGTATCAAAAGGCATTACAGGGCACATAGAAGATACAAATACAATGAAATATCCCAAACCCCCTTCAGACATCACCAAATAGATGGGCTTAAAGACACGGATAACTGCAGTCCACCAAAATCAATAAAAATTTTGCCAGAATTATCAGTGAAGCCAAAATTCCTTCTAGCAGGTTCTTCACACATTTCTGTCCTCTCCTTCTGACAGATACTGCTGAGTTAAGTAAAAGCAGCTTCAGAGACTTTGCCCAGGAGTACTTGTGATATTGCCATGAATACACACAGAATCACAGAATAATGAGGCTGGAAGAGACCTCTCAGATCATCGAGTCCAACCTATGCCCTGACACCTCAACTGCAGCACCAAGTGCCATGTCCAGGCTTTTTTAAACACATACAGAGATGGAGATTCTACCACCTCCCTGGGAAGAGCATTCCAGTGCTTCATTATTCTTTTAGTGAAATTTTTTTCCCTAGTATCCAAACTATCCCTTCCCTGCTGTAGCTTGAGACTGTGTCCTCTGGTTCTGTCAGTGCTGTCTGGTGTAAGAGACCGACCCACCTGGCTCCAACCTCCCTGCAGGAAGCTGTAGAGAGCAATAAGGTCACCCCTAAGCCTCCTCTTCTCCAGGCAAAACAGCCCCAGCTCCTTCAAACGTTCCTCACAGGGCTTGTGTTCCAAACCCCTCCCCAGCCTTGCTGCCCTCCTCTGGATGTGCTCCAGCATCTCAACGTCCTTCCTAAGCTGAGGGCCCAGAACTGGACACAGCACTCAAGGTGCAGCCTCAGCAGTGCCCATACAGGGGCAGAATGAGCTCCCTGCTCCTGCTGGCCACACCATTCCTGATCCAGGCCAGGATGCCATTGGCCTTCTTGGCCACCAGGGCACACTGCTGGCTCATGTTCAACTGGCTGTCACCAGCATCCCCAGGGCCCTTTCTGCCTGAGCACTGCCCAGCCACACTGTCCCCAGCTTGGAACGTTGTAGGGGACTTCTGTGGCCAAAATGTGGAACTCAGCACTTGGACTGATTAAACTTCATGCTGCTGGACTCTGCCCATCCATCCAACTGATCTAAGTCTCTCTGCAGAGCCCTCCTTCCTTCCAATAGATCAACACAAGCTCCCAGCTTAGTATCCTCTGCAAATTTACTGATGAAGGACTTGATGCCCTCATCCATGTCGTCTATAAAAATATTAAACAGAACTGGTCCCAGTACAGCCCTGAGGGACAGCACTGGTGCCTGGCTGCCAGCTGGATGCAGCACCATTCACCATCACTCTCTGGCCCGGCCATGCAGCCAGTTCTGAGCCCAGCACAGAGTGCTCCTGTCCCAGCCATGGCTGCAGCTTCTCCAGGAGTGTGCTGTGGGAGACAGTGCCAAAGGCCTTGCTAGAGCCCAGATACACAACACCCACAGCCTTTCCTGCACACACCAGGCAGTCACCTGCTCACAGACGGAGCCCAGGTTGGTCAGACATGACCCACCCTTGGTAAAGCCATGCTGGCTGGGTCCGATAGCCTGGCCATGCTGGGAGTGCAGTGTGATAGCACTCAGTGCAAACTGCTCCATTATCTCACCTGGCACTGAGGCCAGGCTGACTGGCCTGGAATTACCAGGATTCTCCTTCCTACCTTTTCTGTACATGGGTGTCACACTGGCCAGTGTCCAATCATCTGGAACCTCACAGTGAGCCACAACTCCTGATAAATGATGGAGAGAGGCTTGGCAAGCTCATCTGCCAGCTCCCTCATCACCCTGGCATGGACCCCATCTGGACCCAGGGATTTATAAATATCCAAGTGTCCCAGCAGTTCTTTGCTCACGCACGGAGCAGGAAGGAAAAGCACCACCCTTGTGCCCTTAGAACACCTTGAAAGTGCCCTACAAGCAGTGTTGGGCCAGTGGTTGAGGCAGGGAGAGCAACACACAAGCCCCAAGGGCCCTTTGGTTCACTTACAACAGCCCCAAACACCATCCTTGTTTTGGCTGCATCACAGTTTTGTTACAGTCCTGATGGTACTTTAATAGCTTAGGATTAAATAAGTCTAAAAAGTTGTCAGGGATATGAAAACCAGCAGGGAGAGCACAAGAAATGTGTTTTATTTTGTGGTAGCAAACAGTGTTTTGTAGCTGCAAAGTACAGAAGCTATTGCAAAAAAAAATGAGCTGTACTGAGTTGTGCTAAAGCAGAGATGTGCTGGTAAATACACTGTGAAAGGAATCCAGTGCTTGAGGAAACCACTGAATTCATTGTTTTACAGATAAAATAAATCCAGACCAGGCAATTGGGATAATCCATTTCGGTTTTCCAAATAATACTCTGACTTCAACCCTTCTGCCCCTCAACAGAGTATTCAGAGGCAGTTCCACAAGGATAGTCAAGTGTTTAAATCTTACTCTAATTAAAGCTCATAGACTTTGCAGACACTTCAAACAAAGAAAAAAACAACAACAATATTGCAATCACCTTAATTTTTAAAGATTAATTTCCAGGCATGTTCACTAAATCACAAATATCTCCTCTAAAGTGATTCAGCTTTAAACAGGAGACAGAAAACATTATTCCCTTCTGATTACTTCCTTTAGCCCTGAAATATCTACTGAAGAATGCTTTAGGCACTGTTTGGGAACAAATTCAAAAGACCCCAAGGAATTAGATGCAGAGTTGATACTTAGCTGACCTCTTCATCTACTTCAGAGCAAAGTTTCACTTACTGTGAAATTGTATCTGAAACATGAAGAGATTTTGATCAATGTATTTCTAAAAAAAGTAACAGTGAAACTGTATTTAACAGTTACAGATATGAAACTGTGAGACTACTCATGAAAATTAAAACTTGACAATATATAAAAATCTAAAGAAGGTGCATGGCAAATATTCCAATCGTACCTGAATCAGTGATTTTGCCGCGGCTCGACACATCGAATGGCAGCTTAAATTCATCAACTGAGCATCTGTTAATACTCTGCACAAATTTAAAAATTAGTTCCTTAATAGTAGATTTGCAAAGAAGAATTATAAAAGCCAGGAAAAATCCCTACAGATGATGTGAAAATAGAATGTGTCATTAATTAAACAGCTGCCTACAATTTTCAAAGCCCAAGGTATTGGTAATGGCTTTGGAACTCACTTCTTACTTCCCAGTGGTAGATCAAACTGTTGGTGTCTTGCAGTTTGATTTACAGACTGTGGCCAAAGGGGAGCTTTCAATGCAGGGAACTCAGCAGCTCCTGCCTGTCTGGGCACTGGTGCATGGCAAAGGACTCGAGAAAAATTACTTTTCTGAAGACTTCAGTAGTTGATATTTCTTTTTTGCTTTACTTCCAAGGGCACTTCTAAACCACATCTGATTATGTTTCAATATGAAAATACCCTTTTACAAGTTTTTGAAGTCACAGAAGTTCATCCTGTAAACAGCTAACTCATCTGATGTCAGAATATCCTGTTTGAATCTCAACATATTTCATAAGGAGCTTCGACATGAAAAAATAACTTGTTGAATTCCAATAACTCAGTGTGGGGACAGAAAATTTTCACTGAACACCTGATCTGGTGAGACCAAGACACCAATGCCAGTGCGAGCATCTGAGTGGGGCCTGTGGGAATCCATAAAATCAGAGGGGTTTGGGAAAGCTGCAAAAGGCAGGCCTCAGAGAGAGCAGAACTGTGATTAGAGCCAAGCAGCAGCCATGAGATAGGTCAGCAGAAAAATTATGCAAAAAGTAGAAAAGTAAGGACAAATAGAACAATGGTCTGTGTATTAATGCTTGGCTAGAATAAGTACCTAAGCTACTGAAAAGTTTATCTAGCAAGGTATTAGGAAGTTCTAAGCTTAATAATGGAGTTCTGTGCATTGTGTTTCAAGGCTCACAAGCAGGTATTGTATTCAAAAAAGGCAAGCATTGTTTTAACGAAAGGTACCTGTGCTTAAAGTGGTTGGATAGAACTGCTGTCAATATGCTTTTGCTTTGTGTGATTGGTCAAAAAACTTTTAAAGTAAGTTGTCACATTATGTTCTTTGTCTGCCGCCTGGGATGTGAGCTGCTGGCATCTTCCCATTGTCATAACCACGTAATGAGACTGATGCTGGAAAATAAAACAGCTCAAGGCAGTTCCTCAGCAGCCCCGTCCTGTTGGTGATTTGTACACAGACCCCGGCCAGTGATAGAGCCCTGCTCGCTCTCTGGGCTGAATTACCCACAGCAAACGTGGACTTACAGCACAGAGCAGATGCTCCAGAAGATGATTCCCTTCAGTTTTGAGAGAACACAACAACAAAAGTCTTTGAAATTCAAACCGAAGATGTCTGTGCATGTGCCACTCTAGGCATACGCACAGAAATTAGTCCAGTGCAGGAGCCGTCCCGGCCTATGCAGGGGCAGGTGTGTGTGTGCTCCGGCTCTGCTGGGGCAAGGGGCGTGTGTGTGTGTGCTCCAGCCCGGGGCAAGGGGCAGGTGTGTGTGTGCTCCAGCCCGGGGCTCTTTGGGGGCAAGGGGCAGGTGTGTGTGTGCTCCAGCCCGGGGCAAGGGGCAGGTGTGTGTGTGCTCCAGCCCGGGGCTCTTTGGGGGCAAGGGGCAGGTGTGTGTGTGCTCCAGCCCGGGGCAAGGGGCAGGTGTGTGTGTGCTCCAGCTCGGGGCTCTGCCGGGGCACTTCCCGGGCCCAGCACTGTCCCCGTGTCCCCGGGGAAGGGCCCTGCGCTTTCCCCCCGTCCCCTCCTCAGCCGCGGTCTCCAGAGCAGCACAGCCCGAGGGGGCGGCCAGCGGGGGGGAAGGTGTGGTATGGACCGCCCTCAGCGGCCCCGCGGCCGAGCGCTCACCTGGGATCTGCCTGCAGACACCTGCCCAGCACTCAGGCGCGGCGGCATGAACAATTTAAAGCGGTTTTCATTCTCCATGGCTCCGATAAAAGGGCGGGCGGGGCGGCCCCAGCTCCCGGCGGCCGCTGAGGGCTGGCGCGAAGGGCGGGAAGCGGCAGCGGCCCCTCAGCGCGGGAGAGCTCTGAGGGGAAGGGGGGTCCCGCCTGCACAGGGAATAACTGGGGGAGCCCAGTCCTCCCGTCGGAAAAATGCGTGTTTTATGATTGCCTTTTCGCAAATATTAAAATTGGTATTATATGTGTTGTGTCAGAAAGTTATGCTGTATTAATTTTCATAAGTAGTATGTTAAATCTAGTTTTAGGGTATAACATAATATTAAAATAAAAACTATGCTATGTGAGATACTTTTTTTAAAGAAAGGACTCGCAACGAGATAGCGGCCACAGGACACCTAAATCTTTCAGAGAAAGAGAATTTATTGCTCTCTTCTCAGAAGAAACGAACTTCTTCCTGCCTGCTCAGCTATGAAGACGCCATCAGGATTCAGAGGAAGAAGCTGACACTGATCAGACAGAATCCTGTGTTTGAATGGAATTTATGCATCATGTATGAGGGGTATGAATATGCAACAGGCTATTGTTTTTAAGGGTTAACCCTCTGTTAATGTGTGTCCTTTTTCAGGCTTATGCTGCCCAGAAGAAGTTACCCAGACGTCTGTAACTCTTTGTTTCTATTATCTCATATTGTCCTAATTCAAATTGTCCAAATTATTAATACTCTAATTATAAAAGTATCTTACGTAGCATAGTTTCTATTTTAACATTATGTTATAACCTAAAACTAGATTTAACACACTACTTAAGAAAATTAGTACAACATAACTTTCTAACACAACACATATAATATTCATTTTAATATTTGTGAAAAGCCAGTCATACAATATGCATTTTTCACACAGGTAATGCAGGCCCTGGAGGCATCTCCTGAAGCTGGCACAGCCCAGCAGATGGCATCGGTGAGGAGGGGGCTGCTGGGGGTCAGTTTGGAATAACTGTGCTGTCCTAGGGTGACATTAGGACGCTTGTATCCCCAGCTGTCTGCTCTGTTCATGCTGGATATTATGTTCTGTGCCTTCAAGACTGGCTCTGAAGAGCGAAGTTTTATTTTGGTTTTGTTATCAGCCACTCCCCCATGGCTGGCAGGGCACAGAGACAGGGCAGTACATGGTGCTGCTTTTGCTTTTTGCTTGGCTTTTTGCTTTGCTCTTGCTTTTGTTTCTGCTCATTAGTTAGTTTAGCTAAGCAGTCTGAATTTTTGCCTGGACTGTTTTCCTTTCCCTTTTTTGGAACCACTCAAACCTGCTCCAGACTGGAAACACTGAGAGTTTGCACCTTGTGGCTGTAGCAGCTGCCCCAGCACTGGAGGGACTGATAACAGAGCGACCATTCCCAAGAGACACTTTCTGAATTTGTCATCTTTTTCAGAGTGGTGAAAGAGTGTTGTCACCTGGTATTGTTCATTTTGTGTGCTGGGGGTGCTTTGTCTGTTAAATAGACAGGTTCTTTCCACTTCTCTCCAAGGAATCCTTCCTGACCCGGTTGGGGAGAGGGACTGTGTGGGTTTCCTTTCTGGAGGGGCCCCTTTGGAAGTTTTCTCCGAAATTTGCCCTAAATCAGGACAAAATTTGGTGCCCAATGCATGGGGCTTGAGAGAGAGTGGAAAAAACCCTGGTCTGACTGCATTTTGGTTGCCATTACTCTGTGTTGGTATCAAGCAGTTAATGGCCATGTTTTCTGAATTCATAATGTCTCTTGGGGTGGAGGCTTGCATGCATTTCTGGTCCCCAGGTGCAGAGGATCATTAACGGGACATCACACCATGATCAATATGATCAAGTGAAGCCAATTTATTACAAAAAGCAAGCCATATTTATACTGTTCTCTATTGTTCACACCTCAAGCTAATACGTGATTGGTTAAGTCCTTTTTACGCACGCATTTTGACATTTCAGTTAATTTTAGTTAATCTTTCTTCTTCATGCATCTTGCTGCAGGTTTTCTTGTGTGCCTTTGCATCCTGAACCATCTGCTGCTGAGCATGTTCTTCTCCTTTTGTGTCCTTCAAGGGCATAGAGACCTTACTCAGTTTCTATGAAGGCTGGATTGTGCATATGTTGCTGTGGTGGTTTGACCAGAAAGAAGTGGGAATTCTGGGATGCTGTGGTCAAACCAATGGGTGCTTGGATTTTGATACTGGCACCTGGGGTAGCCAGTGGGTTTTAGGACACACCTCCGAGAACACCCAGGGGTTAAAAGCAGAGCTTCGGGCCTGGGGGGCTCTCTTGGGACTTCGAGGGACCGAGGTCGGAGCTCTCCCCCGTTCAGCTGCTGCCGCTGGGCGGGGGAGGGGCAGCCATGCGGTAGGCCTGGGCCTGGACAGACATGGGAGTGAGGAGGCCTTGGAGGATGGAGGGGTGGAGGAAGAGCCCCAAGAGACATCGGACAGCTTTCCCCCCCCCCCCCCCCTTGGAGACAGAGAGAGAGAGAGAGAGAGAGAGAGTGCAGTCTGTGTAGTTACCTTGAAATTCAGTAAATATGTGCTGGCAGCAGGCAGCCCAGCTGAGGAGATGGGGGGGGGGGTGCAGCCAGGAGTCCGGCTGCCTGGAGGAGTTTTTAACCCCTTTTGGACAATGAAAACCTTACAGAACATTAACCCTTCCTAGACAAGTGATAAGAGTGAAGAAGGACAAAGGAAATGAGTGAGTGATGAAGGCCTGGACCAGAGAGAGAGAGAGTGAGAGATGTTGGAAAGATGGAGAAGATGGAGTGGCATTTTATGCTGGACTCTTTTGTGTAGCCATGGACAGAGCTATGTTTCCGTGAGATACAGAGACTGAGTTCAGGGGGAGAAATGTCCCAGTGCCAGAGAAGATTCAGTGTGGGTACCCCTCGGCCCCAGGGGGTATATAAAATATGGGGGGGGATAGATGTCCCAAAGGTGAGAAGGTGAGATACTGTGCTTTTCTGGAACTGGACAAAGCATCCTTAAAAAGACAACCCTGGAAGCAGCCCTGATCCCTGTTCAGTGGTGAGAGCACCGGAACAAGGACGGAAAAGGCCACCACGACACACAGAAGGACTCCCTCTCCTCTTGAGGAACTGAAAGTGTGAGCATTCTAAAGGGTAGTGCTGGACCCAGAACTGGTGATTTTGGAAGATGTATTGCATTGGGAATTTAGGAGGGAGGAGGAGGAGAGTGTTTTTTGTGAGGTTTTCATTTTCCTTGTGTTTTTTTTTCTTTTGTGTGTAGTTTAGTAATTGTTTGTGTGTAGCTTAGTTAATAAAATTTTCTTTATGTTTAAGTTTGGAGCCTGCTTTGCTTATTCCTGGTCACATCTCACAGCAGACACCGGGGAGAAGGTGTACCCATGGGGGCTCTGGCTTTGCCAGGCCCAAACCATAACAGTTGCATATGTCCATTGTCCTGCAAAAAACCTTCAACACTCCTCCCAATGCTTTCTGGTCATTCAAGTGCCCTTCAGCTGACTGATTTCATGCTTTGAGCTTTGGGGAATTGCCTAATATTTCTGAAGCTCAAATAAATATCATATTAGTCAACATCTTAATTGTGTTTATATCTCACAGAATTACCTTTTCTTTTGTCTTTGTCTGAAACTGTTGCTGTACGGAAATCTCTGGGGGATGGTGGACATGTCAGATGGTGCTGGGACATCCCAGTGCACTTGGACCTTGGCTCTGCACAGGAGAGCTCTTCATCCCCTTTCTCTCCTTTCCTCCCTCTGGGCATGGAGGGAGCTCCTGACTTCAGTGTGTGACTCGTGTGTGCAAAGAGCAAATCTGGGCAGAATCGGGGCAGGGAGGGTTTAGGGAGACCTTGGGATCTGTGCTGGGCACAGAAGGTGTTTTCCATTGCTCTGAAGCTGTCTGCTGTGGAAAGTGGATTTAATATCCCACAGAGAAATGACTTTTGCATTTCATGGAGCTGTGCCTTCCCTTGGCTTTGTTAGCTGACAAGAAATGAACATCCCTCTGTGTCTCGGGCAGCTCCTTCTCCAAGGAAAGCAGGTGGGAGTTGGAGCCAAGGAGCTGAAAGCTGCAGGTGCAGCCTGGGCTGGAGGGAGCTCAGATTTGCACAAGGCTGCCCTGAGTGCCAGGGCTTGGATGGGGGAAATGGTGGGGTGGGGGTAGGGACAGAGTCAGATTGATTGTCAGCCATGAAGGGTCTTGATTTTCATATCTATTCAAACTGCATGAGGAGGTGCTTGGATTCAGTGTCAATTGAAGATTGCACATATCAATAAATTAACAGGGAAAAAAACCTAAACGGGACCTAAGAAATCTTTCCTCACTGTTTTTTAAAATAGAATATATTCAGTTTGAATGCACTTCTGAAATCTGCCTAATTAACCACACAAGATTTGAAAACTGAAATCAAATTATCCCCAGAGATTTGGCTTGTTAAGGGGTTCTGAATGTTACTGACCCCTGGGACACTGAATTCCCGCACTGAAGAGCTGAAGGCTGAACAAGCCTCTGGAGCAGGAAAATTCAGCAGCAGCCTCCAAGGTGCTGAGGATGTCAGCAGCCCCCACTGAGACCATCCCTGCCCAGAGACCGTGGGGGAATGGGCAGACAAGGAGAGTGTCCCTGGGGCTGGGGCAGCACAACTCAGAGGCAGCAGCGGCTCCAGCTGGGAAATGGAGTGTGGAATGTAGCTGGGAAAGCCCTGCCTGGGCTGGGCCAAGCAGGACAGACAAGCCCTGACTGCCATGCCCCAAAAAACTCTCTCAAGGAGACTTTTAGAAGGATTTATAGCTGTTTGTGTACTCTGAGTTGGATGCTCTGGAGAAATACCAACAGGAGATTCTCAGGAGCTTAAAACAATAAAACAGCCTTGTAGATTTTCATGTTTCTCTTTGCTGATTTATGACCGGAGATAGCTCAGGGACGCCACTTGTAAGTTTTCTGTGCTGTCTAGGTGGCCTGGAAAGGCCCAGGGATGGCCTTGAAGAGCCCGGCGCTTCAAAGGACGAGGAGAGACTTCTGATCTTGTCTCGGTCTCGGTGTTTATTAATTGTTTATCTAAAAGATTTTCTTTCAGCCCGACAGAGGTCTGCACAGCAAGTCAGCCATGGGCACACTCTGCCCCCGGGGCGGTCACTTATCTTTATACCCGAAGTTACGTGTACAATATTTATAATTTTTCCCCAATACCTTCTACCCTTATTAACCGGTGCACTTTTAGTAATAACCCGAAGTGCCACCAAAGTGCCACCATCACCACAGAAGATGGAGGCCAAGAAGAAGAAGAAGAAGAACAGGACATGCCCCAATTCCTCCATCTTACTTCTTTAGACCCCCCTGTACCAAAATCCTAAACCCTGTGTTTTACACTCTAATTAACTTATCCCTTCACCATTCACCCAGTGAAACCTTCCCAGTCCTCATACAGGTGTCGTCTCCTGTGTCGGATCAAAGTCCAGCCACCAGACACTTCTGGCAACATTCCAGGACTCCCGAGCCCCCCAAGGGTGTTCTCGGCCACTCTGCACCTCCATCCTGAGGTGCTGAGATCCCACACAGCCTTTACTGGCAACTTTAGAAATTGAGAGAAACTTTGGCAAAAGTTCAATTGACATTCAATGAACAAAAAACACCTCCCAAAGCATTACCTTAGCCCATTAAACTTCACAATCTCTAAGCCTGTCCAATTTTAAGTTAATCAAAATTTGCAGGAAGAGGTAATTTGAAGAAGGAGAAGAAGACACAGAAAGAAAGAAAGAAATGAAAAAAGATACAGAGCAGCACACACACAGCTACCAACTCCTGGATTCCAGCATTGTTCAGATGGAAATTCCAAGAAGAGATAGGGTCAAGATGTGTGCTTGCTTTGTGCGCAGCCTTCAATACCCCTTGGTGTTGCTGGGCCCTTCCCCCAGGTGGGACTTGGGCTCATTTGGTCCCTCAGGAGCTGGGCTGGGGTCTCCAGAGGTGGCTGTGGAGCATTGCCTGTGCTGTGCCAGGGACTGGCAGACACTGCTGGGCTGGGGTGGAGGCTCTGGGGGGATTGGGGTCACAGCGCAGGGCAGGGCTGGGGTTCCAGGGCAGGGCAAGGCTGGACCTGCCCCTTCCTCCCCTACACATGAACTATTTTGAGCCAACAATCTCCTCCAGTCTCTCACAGTAGGGAAATGTTGGAGGTGAAATCCCAATTCTGGCCATGTGCACCTGGACTAGAAGAACAGTTCTTTTCCCTAGGAAGGAAAGCACAGAGTCCCAGTGTTTGTAAGGCTGGTGAGAGCCTCACTAGGCCAAGGCCAGTCAGACTTACCAGTAATGGCAGATTTTGTCTGGGAGCAGTACTTGTACATAGGGAATTTTGGAGGTGGAAGCCCAATCTCAGCCATGGGCACCTGGAGAAGCAGGACAGTTCTTTACCATTGAAAGGAAAGCATGGAGCCTTCACCGGAGTTTTGTGGATAGAAAAGAGGTGATCCTTGTGAAACCATTGCCAGCCAGACATGTCCTGGCAATATTCCTTTTGGAACAATCCCTGGATATAAGGAAGTTTGGAGGTGAAATCCCAATTCTGGCCATGGGTGCCTGGAGGAGAAGGAGAGTTCTTTTCCATAGAAGGGAAAGTACGGAGCCCCAGTGTTTCAATAGCAGAAGAGCCCCTCAACATGCCAAGGTCAGCTGGATCAGTCAGGTGGACCCTGGGAGGCCAAACCAGGCAGACCTGCTCCGTGTTCCCTTGGTATTGTGGGGCCTCACAGTGTCACAGTGGTGCCTTGGATCCATGATGCCCCACAATGCCATAAGGGTGACTTGTTTCTACGGGGTCCCACAGTGTCACAGTGGCCCCCAGGTTCCAGAAGGCCCTGCAGTGTCACAATGGTCCCAAAGGTTCCATGAGCCTTGCATGTCACAATGGTCTCCATGGTTCCCCAGTCCCCAGAGTGTCACATGACTCCTATATTCCATATGCCCTGCAATGTCACAATGGACTTTTAGACCCTCGGGGTTTGCAGTGTCACAATGGTCTCCTTTGGCGCCACAGTGTCACAATGGACCGTTGATGACAGGAGTCCCCTCTGTGTCACCCTGGATCTTTGGTTCCATGCAGCCCTGCAGTATCACAATGAATCCTTGGAACCATGAGGTTGTGAAGTGCCTTATTGGTCTCTCCATGGTTCCATGAGGCCTTGCAATGTCACAATGGACCTTTGGCTCCATGGGGTCTCACAGTGTCACAAAGGTCCTTTGGTTCCATGACACCCCAAAGCGTCACAATGGTTTCCATCATTCCATGAGGCCTCACGGTGTCAAAATGGACCCTTGGTTTGATGGGGCCTCTCAGTGTCACAATGATCCCTACATTCCATGGAGCCCCACAGCCTCAGTACTGTCCCCTTGGCTCAATGCGGCCCAGCAATGTCACAGTGGTCTCCATGATTCCAAGAGGCCCCACAGAGTCACAATGGTCCCTTGGTCTCACAGGGCCCCACAGTGTCACAATGGTCCCTTGGTTCCATGGCCCTGTGCTGCTGCATTCCCCCTCCCCTTCTCAGGCCACCCTGCCAGCTGAGAAATGCTCCTTGGGGCTCGGCCTTGGCCAACAGCCCCTGGGCTCAGCTCCTCTGCAGCTCATCACAAACACTGTCTGCTCCAGGAACTGCTGCTGCCCAGCCAGCTCCTGGTTTCTGTAGGAGCAGCCCTGGGACCTGTTTCTGTTCCCTCCGTGGCACAACATCCCTGTTCTCACCCTGCCAAAGAAAGCTGTTGGTGCCAAGTGCGGCCAGGATGAGCCATTGCTGGGACTGAAGCCCCTCTCTTGGGGCCCTGCAAACAGCGCTCCAAAAGGAGCCCTTGGAGCTCTCCTGGGCCAGCGACTCCCTCTGAGTGGGGCCTCTCCCAGCCGGGAACTCTCCCGTTTGCTGCACTCGGGGATCCTGAACAACCACAGAGCCTGGGCCGATCCCCCCACTCCTCCAGGCTCAACCCTTCACTCACTGGGGAGATGCCAAAGGATCCACAGTGAGCATTGCCTGCCCTCAGGGGAACTGCTCAAGGGTGCCTTGCACTGACTCTTTGTGTCTGTGTGCACACAGAAGTGCCTGTGCTGGGGAAATGTGGCAGAAATGCTGCTCTCTGAGGGGTTGGAGTGTCTTGGACTGAGCTGAGTCAGTCAGATATCCAGATATAAGTAATGTTAAGTCACGATGTCTAAGCTAAGTTAAATGCTGCTAGAGTATTTCTTTTGCTAAGTTGTATATTTAAGCTATTAGCTAAGTTAAATATAGTTAAGTGTTACTCTATTAAATTGCTAAGTCGTGTGTTATAAGTTAGGTCAAATATTGTTAAGTGCCACTCTTTTGCTAAATTGTGAAGTTGAAGGCATCAGTTAGGGTTAAGGTATAAGTTAGGTACTGTTAAATTTGAGATCCTTTGAGCTTTAGGCCATATTCCTTTTATCCTTGCCCTCACTATCCTTGTGTCATACACACACACACAGGGACAGTTCTCAGTAAATTTCTGGTTTGATTGCCTAGATTTGGTTTGGTTTTGTCATTGCTTTGTTGCCTTGGTGTGCCTGAAGTGTCCAGTCAGGAGCAGAGCGGCTCTTGCCAAGGAACGTTGTGGTGCTGTCTCTTAATACTAAATCTGATATTTGCTGATCCCTTGCTGGGGATTTTTTCAGTGCTCTCAAGGCCTCATTGGTAGCAGGGTGAAGGAGCCCTGGCCCAGGCTCTGGCCCTGGGGGACACGGGGACGCTGCCGGGGGTCCCTGTCCCCCTGTGCCACCCCCAGGGCCCCGGCCCCCTGTCCCCGTGTCAGGCTCTGGGGTCGATCTCGTGGAACATCCTCTGGGGGAGGCTGCGGGGCTAGGGGTGGGGGGACCCAGGGGACAGGGGACCCCGCTGTGCACGAGAAGGGTTGGACTGCTCTGGGGGGAGCTGTGAGGGGGGCCGGGGCAGAGTGACCTCCCCAGTGACCTCACACAGCCCCTGTGATGTCACACAGGCCCCGTGATGTCGCAGAGCCCCTGTGATGTCACACAGCCTCCTGTGATGTCTCAGTCCACTCTGGGATATCACAGCACACCCTTGTGATGTCCCAGAGCAAGCTCTGCAGTATCACTCAGTGATGTCATACAGCTGTGCTGTGATTTCACAGAAGACTCTGTGATGTCACAGACGACTCTGTGATGTCAAAAAGTCACCAAGTGATGTCATTGTCTGTTCTGTGGTGTCACAGCCAGCTCTGTGTTGTCACAAAATCCTGTCTGTAGTGTCCTACTGGCACTCTGTAATGTCACAGCACACGCTTTGACCTTACAGGTTTCTCTATGATGTCATGCAGCCATGCCATGATGTCACAACCTGCTCTGTGATGTCACAGAATCCCCTCTATGATGCTACAGCTGCTCAATGACCTCACACAACAAACTCTGTGATGTCATAGCCCAACCTGTGACCTCACATAGCCCACTCGGTGCTGTCACACAGCCCCTTGCTGACATCCCAGCTGCTCTGTGCCTCTGTGACACAGCCCCAGAGGTGCTGCTGTGACACAGCCCCCTCTGGGCCATCCCACAGTCCCTGCCAGTGCTGAGCCCCTGTGAGCTCTGTCTGTGCCCTGCTGGTGTCCCTGAGGGGCCCTGGCAGCGTCCCAGCCCTGCTGGGCTGTGCACAGGAGCTGCTCCTGGCCAGAGCTGTCTCTCTGCAGCGCTGCCCTTGCCAGGAGCTGCCTCTGGGCCAGGAGCCCAGCCCGGCTCAGCAGCACAGACACAGCACAGGGACTTTAATGATCCTCTGTGGCTTTGGTGCTGTTTGCATCAGACTCAGTCCCTCCGAGTGTGCTCAAAAATTTCTGAAGAATTCAAAAAGTAATTGAAACACTGAAATTTCTCAAAATATAAATAGATTCATCTGAGGGACAGGACTGAGAAAGTGTCCCCAGGTTCCAGGAAGAGCAGAACACTCGTTGCAGTGATGGCAGCTGGGGACAAGCAAGGGAAAGGTGTCTCTGATGCTGAGCAAACCTGCACCTCTGTCCCTGCAGGCTGTCAGCATCCCCCGGCTGCCCCACCTGGCTGGCTGGCCCCTTCCTTTGCTGACAGCTCTGCCTCCTGCCTGCCTCTGCCTGCCCACACAAAGCCTTGGGCTGCTCCAGGCTCCTGCTGGGGACGTGCTGCACCACAGCCCTGCCCTGGGAGGGAAATTCCTTTCTCCTGGTGCCAGGCTGGGCCTGCCCAGCTGCCCTTGGTGCTATTATGTCTTATTCAGGCTCATTCCCACTATGAAGAAAAAGCTCCAGCCTCTCTGAAACCACCCTTCCATCCCTCCCAGGCTATTCCCGTTTAGTCCTCAGTCTCTACCCCACTGACCCCAAAGCTATCAGCCTCTCCCTGGTACTTATCTGATGAGGCCTCCAAACCCCATCTTGGGAGATTTTTGAGTCCTCTCCAAGACCTGTGAAAATGGAAAAATAGTGATTAAAGGATTTTTCTCCTAAATCTTGCAGTGACAGAACAAGGGTCAATATCTTTAAAATGAATGAGGGTGGATTTACATTTGGTAGAAGGAGGAAATCTTTTATAGTTATGAGAAAGGCACAAAGCGGCAAGTGTATTTCCAGAGAAAGGGATGCTCCATCACAGGAACTGTCTAAGATCAGGATGTTTGTGCAGCCTGACCCAGTGAAAGCCTCTCATCCTCAGGGACAGAATTCCTGTTGTGTGGGTTCTCTGATGTGCTGGGTGCCCTCACAAGGCTTCTGGCCAGAATGTCTGCTGAGGGCAGCCAGGCTGCTGCAGGGGCAGTGACCTCACAGCCATCACCACGGCAGCCCTGTCCCCTGGGCCTGGCTGTGCCCTTTCCTCTGCCCCTGCCTTGGCTCTGCTGGCATGAAGAGTTTTGTCATTAATACCTTGTCCCCAAGGTGCTGGGACCAATGGCTTCCCAGTCAGGCTCCTGGAGCAGAAGCGGCTTTTCAGAGCCCAGCCAGGAATGAGCCCTGAGTCAGCAGCTCTGCAGTGGTGGCCACCAGGCCGGGCTGCCAAGGGAGGCTTCTGGCCATGGCCTGCAAGCAGCTGCTGCTGCCAAGGTGCCTTTGGTGCCTCAGGCTCTCCCTGGCACAGCTCCCAGCACGGCACTCTGTCCTTGTGCCCGAGCCCTTCCCTGTGCTGGGGCTGGCCTGGGGCTTTTCCTGCAGCGGGACCTGCCCTGCTGATGGCACAGGAAAGGCAGTTCCTGCTGGAGCAGGAGGCTCTGCCTGCCATGGGCTCCAACAACTCCAGCAAGGCCCTGTTGACTTCAAAATTGCTGCCTAGAGCACTATATTCTAATAATTGTTATAGCTCCTGAACTGTGGATTAAATAACTGTGCTGGTGATCTTTCCATCTGATCATGATCAGAATAAGCCAGAGACATATTTATATAAATTAATCTGGTATTCTATCATTAATCCTGTGGGACAAATTGTGTTAAAGTTGAATTCCACCTGTTCAATGTTTTACACCTTTGACAAATTCTCGGGCTGGGATTGGATCCAGCCACTCCCAGTCTCCTCTCTTTGAAGGAATTTTAGAAGTCTAGGGGCCCTACAGGGGTTTGAGGAACCATGGTGGCTGTTGGGTGTCATTTCTCCACCTCATGATTTAGCAGGAGTTTTTCCAATAAAGAAATAAAGCTTTTACCTAAAGCTCTCACTGTGCCCATGACAGGAACCCCTGTGAGTGTCTGGGACATCCTGGCTCTTTGGCAGCCTGGAGACTCCTGGGATGTCACCGTGGAGCCCCCTTGAGTGCCTGTGACAGATTGGTGCCTTTGCAGCCCACAGTCCCCCTGGGATGTCACCATGAAATTGCTGCGACTGCCTCTTACCACACGGCTCTTTACCATCCCCAGAAAGCCGTGGGAGGTCTCCATGGAGCCCCTGTCCCTGCCTGTGACATTCCAGCTCTGGAACAGCCTGGAGACTCTTGGAAAGTCCCCATGGAACCCCTCTGAGGGCCTGTGACAAATCTGATCCTTAGCAGGCAACCATCACCAGCCCCCTGTTGCTATGGTCAGTATCCATGGCAACCATTACCAGCCCCCTGTTGCTAGGGTCAGTCCCTCAGCAGCTCCATGGAGACCCCATGATGGGGTGGTTGCCATGGACACCAGCTCAGGCCTGCAGCCAGGGCCCGTTGCCATGGCAACCATTGGCAGCCCCATCCCCAGGCTCATGGGATCCCAGAACCACAGAATTGGCTGAGCTGGGAGGGACCCATCAGGATCCTCCAGTCCAACTGCTGGCCCTGCACAGGACACCCCAACAATGCCAGCCTGGGCCTGGCAGCGCTGTCCAAACACTGCTGGAGCTCAGAGAGCCCTGGAGCTGGGACCCTGTGGGATCTCAGCACCTCAGGATGGAGGTGCAGAGAGGCCGAGACCACCCTTGGGGGGCTCGGGAATCCTGGAATGTTGCCAGAAGTGTCTGGTGGCAGGATTTTGATCCTACACAGGAGATGAGACCTGTATGAGGATAGGAGGAATTCACTGGGTGAATGGTGAAGGGATAAGTTAGTTAAAGTGTGAAACACAGGGTTTAGGATTTTGGTACAGGGGGGTCTAGAGAAGTAAGATGGAGGAATTGGGGCGTGTCCTGTCCTTCTTCTTCTTCTTCTTGGCCTCCATCTTCTGTGGTGGTGGTGGCACTTTGGGATTGGTCATTACTAGAAGTGCACAGGTTAATAAGAGTAGAAAGTATTGGAGAAAAATGATAAATATTGTACACGTAACTTAGGGTATAAAGATAAGTGACCGCCCGGGGGCTTCGGGAGTGTGCCCATGGCTGACTTGCTGTGCAGACCTCTGTCGGGCTGAAAGAAAATCTTTTAGATAAACAATTAATAAACACCAAGACCGAGACAAGATCAGAAGTCTCTCCTCGTCCTTTGAAGCGTCGGCTCTCCAAGGCCATCCCTGGGCCTTTCCAGGCCACCAGAACAGCAACATAGAAAAATTTACAGGACCCTTCCCTGGGGAGCCTGGGCAGGGCCCCAGCAGCCTCTGGGCAAAAACCTTTTCCTGACATCCAACCTGAGCCTGCCCCGACTCAGCTGCAGCCGTTCCCTCCACTCCTCTCCCTGGGCACCAGAGGGAAGACGTTCCCACAGCCCCAGCCAGGGACCCGCTCCCAAGGCTGTTGCCATGGCCACCAGGGCTGGGACCAGCTGGGATGCTCCATTTCCATGGGCTGGGGTTCAGGAATGGGATTCCCCAATTTCCTGCTCCTGCTAAAACCACGCTGCCCTCCCTGCCCTCCCACCTGTTGTGGAAAGAACAAAAGGCAAAGGCTGGGATAAGACCAATTTATTGGGAACAGCAGCAAGATAAGGAACAAACAGGAACAGAAATAATACTGGTAACAGAAGGGATAAAATAAAGATAAAACTACAACACAACTGACTGTCTCTTCCCGGCCACAATTTTCCACTGCCTGGAAAGGACACCCTTCTCCTCAAGAGAGAGAGAGAGAGAGAGAGAGAGAGAAATCCCTTTCCTGCCCCTGGCAATGTCCTGAGGTGGGAGAGAATGTAATGACACGGTCATGCCCAGACCCTCATGTGGTTTTTCAGGGCCACATCACGTCCATTGGCAGGGGCAGGAAAAGGTACAAGTGTTTTCTCAGCCTGGATCATGGGAAACATAGATCACTAGGGGTCTGCTTAACAAGGATCCTCCATGGGGATTGAAGCTAGAGCAGTGCACGAAGCTCCTCCTGCACTTGGGGCATTGGCAGAGCTTACTTTACCAGTGCCTCCTTTGGTGTCTGGTCAACTGAGAGCTCCGGGTGAAGCTCTTCCCACACTGGGGACACTCATAGGGCCTCTCCCCAGTGTGGATGCGCCGGAGCCTGATGAGGTGGGAGCTGCGCTTGAAGCCCTTCCCACAGTCAGGGCAGCAGAAGGGCCTCTCCTCTGTGTGAATCTGCTGGTGGCGGAGGAGATTGGAGCTGGTGTGAAACCTCTTCCCACACTCGGGACACTCGTAGGGCCTCTCCCCACTGTGGATGCGCAGGTGGGTCACAAGGGTGGATCTGTAGCTGAAGCCCTTCCCACACTCCCCACACTCCTAGGGGGCTTCCCCAGTGTGGATCATCTGGTGGTGGATCAGGGTGCTGCTCTGCCTGAAGCTCTTCCCACGCTCCAAGCACTTCTGGGGCTTCTCCCCATCATGAAGCTGCTCCTGGGCCATCAGCTCCAAGCTCTGGCTGAAGCTCTGTCCACCTTCCTGGAACAGGGTTAGTCTTTCCTCCTCAGAGCACCCTGGGCTGGGTTTGGAGCCCCTCTTCCTGCAGGATCTCTGGGGATTTTCCTCCCCAATGTAATTCTGCACTGTGGAGTCAATCAAAACAGCCTCTTCCATGAGGTTCTGCCAAGGAGATTTTTCTTCCATGGTCTCCATCATCACCTTTTTGTCTGGGGAAGGAATGGCTAGGAGAAGATGGGATTTTCCTCCAATCCAGAAGGAAGGGGAAGGACATCCCCCCAGTGCATCCCCGGCAGGATGGTCTTGGCACCATAGTTGTACTGCAGCTAGGGGCCATGCTGGGCTGGGAGATGGAGCAGGAGAGAGGGGGAATAGGGCACTGATTTCCTCCTCACCTGCCAGGGTATCCCAAGGCTCCTTCCTCTTACTCTCAGCCTCCTCCTACATCCAATCAAGGTTTGGGAATGGGAAATCCTGTTCTGGGAAGAAAACAAAGGGTGCGCACAATATCTTTTGTCCTGGGGTCTGTGCTGGGCTGGGAGATGGAGCAGGAGAGAGGGGGAATAGGGCACTGACTTCCTCCTCACCTGCCTGGGTGTCCCGGGGCTCCTTCCTCTTCCTTGCAGCCTCCTCCTCCATCCAATCAAGATTTGGGAATGGGAAATCCTGTTCTGGGAAGAAAACAAAGGGTGCACACATTGTCTTTTGTTCTGGTTTGAAGGCAAACCTGGGGGACAGTCTAAGTCAGAATTACAATTTAAGAAAAAAATTTAGATCAGGGCAATGATACAGAAACAGTGCCTTAAACTGACAGAGTCAGCATATAACCTGACACCCTGTTGGTCTGGGTGGTGGCAGCAGTCCCATTAAATGGTGGCTGCAGTCCTGTAGGAGTGATCAACGTGATTCTGTCAAAGCAGTGATCCTGTAGAAGGGTCTGGTCTTCCCCTGAAGGTCCAGTGGTGGTTATGGAGCTCTTGTCCTCTGGCAATCCAGTAGGCAAGCTGCTCCTGGTTGTAGCAAGCCTCAGCTTATATCCAGGTAGGAATGCTTGGTCCCTCCCCCTGGGCGGAGCATCCCACAATGGGATGATGGAATTTTATCAGTCCTGCAGTGACACTCAATGGCCCATTAGCAGAAGATATCTCCCCTGGAAGGCGTTATCAGGGGTGAGTCATGCAAGAGATAAAGAACACTGACCCACCTGTTTATAGCAGTTGATGAAGATGGGGATTGAAAACATGCATTTGGTTACATCTTGCATTGCAACCTGAAACAGTGGGGTAATCCCTGCTCAGGGGGGCGAATACCACCCCCCTTACCCAAACTGGCTCAGGTGTAAAACCCCCACCCTGGGAAGGGCACACACACACGGGACAATGTCACACTTGCCCTGCTCCAGGGGAAGTCTCTGTCCCTTGCTCTCTCCTCTTTTCTCTTTCTTTCCCTCTTTCTCTCTACCTCACATTTACTGTTTAATAAAATGCATTTTGGATTTGATCTCATTAGCACCTTAATTGGGGCAGAGGAATCTCTATAACAATTTTCTTAGCCAGATTACAATATTATTTGGGCACAGTGAGTTCAGGGCGCTGTTCTCTGACTCCAAGTGCCTTTGACCACAGCATAGTTCCCTTCTCTGAGGAGGTTGTGGTTTTTTCTGGAACAACTCTTGGAAACTTGGAAGGACTTGGAAACAGTCCCTCCTTCCTCCTGGGGAACTTATGGAGAAATGATGATGAAAATGGCTGTTGTGAGTGACCAGTGAAAAAGAAAATATTTTGTTGTCCTTCCTTGAAAAGTTTGTTAAAATCACTGGAGCAACTGGAGCAAATGATACCAGCAAGACTGACAAGGTTCATTCACCCCACAGTGAGAAACACAAGGCTGCTAAAAGTCCCAGAAGAAGCCCGGCTCAAGTAGCTAAATTCTCAAATAACTCCAGAATTCACAGGCTTGAGGGCTTTGCCAAATGTGAGAACCATTTTTCTCTTCATCCCCGTCAGCTTTGTGACAGCTACACAGAGCTTTCCCTTCCTTTTCATAATCTCTATTGGGCTGAATTTCTACTTTGCTCTTATTGGAACCTACCAGCAGCTGAACTGGAGCTGTTCAGGAACTGATCAAACTTGGAATTGCCACAAAATTGCTTCTATTTTTGGTTTATTCATGTTGGTGATTGTTAAGCAGACCCCTAGTGATCTATGTTTCCCATGATCCAGGCTGAGAAAACACTTGTACCTTTTCCTGCCCCTGCCAATGGACGTGATGTGGCCCTGAAAAACCACATGAGGGTCTGGGCATGACCGTGTCATTACATTCTCTCCCACCTCAGGACATTGCCAGGGGCAGGAAAGGGATTTCTCTCTCTCTCTCTCTCTCTCTCTCTCTTGAGGAGAAGGGTGTCCTTTCCAGGCAGTGGAAAATTGTGGCCGGGAAGAGACAGTCAGTTGTGTTGTAGTTTTATCTTTATTTTATCCCTTCTGTTACCAGTATTATTTCTGTTCCTGTTTGTTCCTTATCTTGCTGCTGTTCCCAATAAATTGGTCTTATCCCAGCCTTTGCCTTTTGTTCTTTCCACAACAGGTGGGAGGGCAGGGAGGGCAGCGTGGTTTTAGCAGGAGCAGGAAATTGGGGAATCCCATTCCTGAACCCCAGCCCATGGAAATGGAGCATCCCAGCTGGTCCCAGCCCTGGTGGCCATGGCAACAGCCTTGGGAGCGGGTCCCTGGCTGGGGCTGTGGGAACGTCTTCCCTCTGGTGCCCAGGGAGAGGAGTGGAGGGAACGGCTGCAGCTGAGTCGGGGCAGGCTCAGGTTGGATGTCAGGAAAAGGTTTTTGCCCAGAGGCTGCTGGGGCCCTGCCCAGGCTCCCCAGGGAAGGGTCCTGTAAATTTTTCTATGTTGCTGTTCTGGTGGCCTGGAAAGGCCCAGGGATGGCCTTGGAGAGCCGACGCTTCAAAGGACGAGGAGAGACTTCTGATCTTGTCTCGGTCTTGGTGTTTATTAATTGTTTATCTAAAAGATTTTCTTTCAGCCCGACAGAGGTCTGCACAGCAAGTCAGCCATGGGCACACTCCCGAAGCCCCCGGGCGGTCACTTATCTTTATACCCTAAGTTACGTGTACAATATTTATCATTTTTCTCCAATACTTTCTACTCTTATTAACCTGTGCACTTCTAGTAATGACCAATCCCAAAGTGCCACCACCACCACAGAAGATGGAGGCCAAGAAGAAGAAGAAGAAGGACAGGACACGCCCCAATTCCTCCATCTTACTTCTCTAGACCCCCCTGTACCAAAATCCTAAACCCTGTGTTTCACACTTTAACTAACTTATCCCTTCACCATTCACCCAGTGAATTCCTCCTATCCTCATACAGGTCTCATCTCCTGTGTAGGATCAAAATCCTGCCACCAGACACTTCTGGCAACATTCCAGGATTCCCGAGCCCCCCAAGGGTGGTCTCGGCCTCTCTGCACCTCCATCCTGAGGTGCTGAGATCCCACAGGGTCCCAGCTCCAGGGCTCTCTGAGCTCCAGCAGTGTTTGGACAGCGCTGCCAGGCCCAGGCTGGCATTGTTGGGGTGTCCTGTGCAGGGCCAGCAGTTGGACTGGAGGATCCTGATGGGTCCCTCCCAGCTCAGCCAATTCTGTGGTTCTGGGATCCCATGAGCCTGGGGATGGGGCTGCCAATGGTTGCCATGGCAACGGGCCCTGGCTGCAGGCCTGAGCTGGTGTCCATGGCAACCACCCCATCATGGGGTCTCCATGGAGCTGCTGAGGGACTGACCCTAGCAACAGGGGGCTGGTAATGGTTGCCATGGATACTGACCATAGCAACAGGGGGCTGGTGATGGTTGCCTGCTAAGGATCAGATTTGTCACAGGCCCTCAGAGGGGTTCCATGGGGACTTTCCAAGAGTCTCCAGGCTGTTCCAGAGCTGGAATGTCACAGGCAGGGACAGGGGCTCCATGGAGACCTCCCACGGCTTTCTGGGGATGGTAAAGAGCCGTGTGGTAAGAGGCAGTCGCAGCAATTTCATGGTGACATCCCAGGGGGACTGTGGGCTGCAAAGGCACCAATCTGTCACAGGCACTCAAGGGGGCTCCACGGTGACATCCCAGGAGTCTCCAGGCTGCCAAAGAGCCAGGATGTCCCAGACACTCACAGGGGTTCCTGTCATGGGCACAGTGAGAGCTTTAGGTAAAAGCTTTATTTCTTTATTGGAAAAACTCCTGCTAAATCATGAGGTGGAGAAATGACACCCAACAGCCACCATGGTTCCTCAAACCCCTGTAGGGCCCCTAGACTTCTAAAATTCCTTCAAAGAGAGGAGACTGGGAGTGGCTGGATCCAATCCCAGCCCGAGAATTTGTCAAAGGTGTAAAACATTGAACAGGTGGAATTCAACTTTAACACAATTTGTCCCACAGGATTAATGATAGAATACCAGATTAATTTATATAAATATGTCTCTGGCTTATTCTGATCATGATCAGATGGAAAGATCACCAGCACAGTTATTTAATCCACAGTTCAGGAGCTATAACAATTATTAGAATATAGTGCTCTAGGCAGCAATTTTGAAGTCAACAGGGCCTTGCTGGAGTTGTTGGAGCCCATGGCAGGCAGAGCCTCCTGCTCCAGCAGGAACTGCCTTTCCTGTGCCATCAGCAGGGCAGGTCCCGCTGCAGGAAAAGCCCCAGGCCAGCCCCAGCACAGGGAAGGGCTCGGGCACAAGGACAGAGTGCCGTGCTGGGAGCTGTGCCAGGGAGAGCCTGAGGCACCAAAGGCACCTTGGCAGCAGCAGCTGCTTGCAGGCCATGGCCAGAAGCCTCCCTTGGCAGCCCGGCCTGGTGGCCACCACTGCAGAGCTGCTGACTCAGGGCTCATTCCTGGCTGGGCTCTGAAAAGCCGCTTCTGCTCCAGGAGCCTGACTGGGAAGCCATTGGTCCCAGCACCTTGGGGACAAGGTATTAATGACAAAACTCTTCATGCCAGCAGAGCCAAGGCAGGGGCAGAGGAAAGGGCACAGCCAGGCCCAGGGGACAGGGCTGCCGTGGTGATGGCTGTGAGGTCACTGCCCCTGCAGCAGCCTGGCTGCCCTCAGCAGACATTCTGGCCAGAAGCCTTGTGAGGGCACCCAGCACATCAGAGAACCCACACAACAGGAATTCTGTCCCTGAGGATGAGAGGCTTTCACTGGGTCAGGCTGCACAAACATCCTGATCTTAGACAGTTCCTGTGATGGAGCATCCCTTTCTCTGGAAATACACTTGCCGCTTTGTGCCTTTCTCATAACTATAAAAGATTTCCTCCTTCTACCAAATGTAAATCCACCCTCATTCATTTTAAAGATATTGACCCTTGTTCTGTCACTGCAAGATTTAGGAGAAAAATCCTTTAATCACTATTTTTCCATTTTCACAGGTCTTGGAGAGGACTCAAAAATCTCCCAAGATGGGGTTTGGAGGCCTCATCAGATAAGTACCAGGGAGAGGCTGATAGCTTTGGGGTCAGTGGGGTAGAGACTGAGGACTAAACGGGAATAGCCTGGGAGGGATGGAAGGGTGGTTTCAGAGAGGCTGGAGCTTTTTCTTCATAGTGGGAATGAGCCTGAATAAGACATAATAGCACCAAGGGCAGCTGGGCAGGCCCAGCCTGGCACCAGGAGAAAGGAATTTCCCTGCCAGGGCAGGGCTGTGGTGCAGCACGTCCCCAGCAGGAGCCTGGAGCAGCCCAAGGCTTTGTGTGGGCAGGCAGAGGCAGGCAGGAGGCAGAGCTGTCAGCAAAGGAAGGGGCCAGCCAGCCAGGTGGGGCAGCCGGGGGATGCTGACAGCCTGCAGGGACAGAGGTGCAGGTTTGCTCAGCATCAGAGACACCTTTCCCTTGCTTGTCCCCAGCTGCCATCACTGCAACGAGTGTTCTGCTCTTCCTGGAACCTGGGGACACTTTCTCAGTCCTGTCCCTCAGATGAATCTATTTATATTTTGAGAAATTTCAGTGTTTCAATTACTTTTTGAATTCTTCAGAAATTTTTGAGCACACTCGGAGGGACTGAGTCTGATGCAAACAGCACCAAAGCCACAGAGGATCATTAAAGTCCCTGTGCTGTGTCTGTGCTGCTGAGCCGGGCTGGGCTCCTGGCCCAGAGGCAGCTCCTGGCAAGGGCAGCGCTGCAGAGAGACAGCTCTGGCCAGGAGCAGCTCCTGTGCACAGCCCAGCAGGGCTGGGACGCTGCCAGGGCCCCTCAGGGACACCAGCAGGGCACAGACAGAGCTCACAGGGGCTCAGCACTGGCAGGGACTGTGGGATGGCCCAGAGGGGGCTGTGTCACAGCAGCACCTCTGGGGCTGTGTCACAGAGGCACAGAGCAGCTGGGATGTCAGCAAGGGGCTGTGTGACAGCACCGAGTGGGCTATGTGAGGTCACAGGTTGGGCTATGACATCACAGAGTTTGTTGTGTGAGGTCATTGAGCAGCTGTAGCATCATAGAGGGGATTCTGTGACATCACAGAGCAGGTTGTGACATCATGGCATGGCTGCATGACATCATAGAGAAACCTGTAAGGTCAAAGCGTGTGCTGTGACATTACAGAGTGCCAGTAGGACACTACAGACAGGATTTTGTGACAACACAGAGCTGGCTGTGACACCACAGAACAGACAATGACATCACTTGGTGACTTTTTGACATCACAGAGTCGTCTGTGACATCACAGAGTCTTCTGTGAAATCACAGCACAGCTGTATGACATCACTGAGTGATACTGCAGAGCTTGCTCTGGGACATCACAAGGGTGTGCTGTGATATCCCAGAGTGGACTGAGACATCACAGGAGGCTGTGTGACATCACAGGGGCTCTGCGACATCACGGGGCCTGTGTGACATCACAGGGGCTGTGTGAGGTCACTGGGGAGGTCACTCTGCCCCGGCCCCCCTCACAGCTCCCCCCAGAGCAGTCCAACCCTTCTCGTGCACAGCGGGGTCCCCTGTCCCCTGGGTCCCCCCACCCCTAGCCCCGCAGCCTCCCCCAGAGGATGTTCCACGAGATCGACCCCAGAGCCTGACACAGGGACAGGGGGCCGGGGCCCTGGGGGTGGCACAGGGGGACAGGGACCCCCGGCAGCGTCCCCGTGTCCCCCAGGGCCAGAGCCTGGGCCAGGGCTCCTTCACCCTGCTACCAATGAGGCCTTGAGAGCACTGAAAAAATCCCCAGCAAGGGATCAGCAAATATCAGATTTAGTATTAAGAGACAGCACCACAACGTTCCTTGGCAAGAGCCGCTCTGCTCCTGACTGGACACTTCAGGCACACCAAGGCAACAAAGCAATGACAAAACCAAACCAAATCTAGGCAATCAAACCAGAAATTTACTGAGAACTGTCCCTGTGTGTGTGTGTATGACACAAGGATAGTGAGGGCAAGGATAAAAGGAATATGGCCTAAAGCTCAAAGGATCTCAAATTTAACAGTACCTAACTTATACCTTAACCCTAACTGATGCCTTCAACTTCACAATTTAGCAAAAGAGTGGCACTTAACAATATTTGACCTAACTTATAACACACGACTTAGCAATTTAATAGAGTAACACTTAACTATATTTAACTTAGCTAATAGCTTAAATATACAACTTAGCAAAAGAAATACTCTAGCAGCATTTAACTTAGCTTAGACATCGTGACTTAACATTACTTATATCTGGATATCTGACTGACTCAGCTCAGTCCAAGACACTCCAACCCCTCAGAGAGCAGCATTTCTGCCACATTTCCCCAGCACAGGCACTTCTGTGTGCACACAGACACAAAGAGTCAGTGCAAGGCACCCTTGAGCAGTTCCCCTGAGGGCAGGCAATGCTCACTGTGGATCCTTTGGCATCTCCCCAGTGAGTGAAGGGTTGAGCCTGGAGGAGTGGGGGGATCGGCCCAGGCTCTGTGGTTGTTCAGGATCCCCGAGTGCAGCAAACGGGAGAGTTCCCGGCTGGGAGAGGCCCCACTCAGAGGGAGTCGCTGGCCCAGGAGAGCTCCAAGGGCTCCTTTTGGAGCGCTGTTTGCAGGGCCCCAAGAGAGGGGCTTCAGTCCCAGCAATGGCTCATCCTGGCCGCACTTGGCACCAACAGCTTTCTTTGGCAGGGTGAGAACAGGGATGTTGTGCCACGGAGGGAACAGAAACAGGTCCCAGGGCTGCTCCTACAGAAACCAGGAGCTGGCTGGGCAGCAGCAGTTCCTGGAGCAGACAGTGTTTGTGATGAGCTGCAGAGGAGCTGAGCCCAGGGGCTGTTGGCCAAGGCCGAGCCCCAAGGAGCATTTCTCAGCTGGCAGGGTGGCCTGAGAAGGGGAGGGGGAATGCAGCAGCACAGGGCCATGGAACCAAGGGACCATTGTGACACTGTGGGGCCCTGTGAGACCAAGGGACCATTGTGACTCTGTGGGGCCTCTTGGAATCATGGAGACCACTGTGACATTGCTGGGCCGCATTGAGCCAAGGGGACAGTACTGAGGCTGTGGGGCTCCATGGAATGTAGGGATCATTGTGACACTGAGAGGCCCCATCAAACCAAGGGTCCATTTTGACACCGTGAGGCCTCATGGAATGATGGAAACCATTGTGACGCTTTGGGGTGTCATGGAACCAAAGGACCTTTGTGACACTGTGAGACCCCATGGAGCCAAAGGTCCATTGTGACATTGCAAGGCCTCATGGAACCATGGAGAGACCAATAAGGCACTTCACAACCTCATGGTTCCAAGGATTCATTGTGATACTGCAGGGCTGCATGGAACCAAAGATCCAGGGTGACACAGAGGGGACTCCTGTCATCAACGGTCCATTGTGACACTGTGGCGCCAAAGGAGACCATTGTGACACTGCAAACCCCGAGGGTCTAAAAGTCCATTGTGACATTGCAGGGCATATGGAATATAGGAGTCATGTGACACTCTGGGGACTGGGGAACCATGGAGACCATTGTGACATGCAAGGCTCATGGAACCTTTGGGACCATTGTGACACTGCAGGGCCTTCTGGAACCTGGGGGCCACTGTGACACTGTGGGACCCCGTAGAAACAAGTCACCCTTATGGCATTGTGGGGCATCATGGATCCAAGGCACCACTGTGACACTGTGAGGCCCCACAATACCAAGGGAACACGGAGCAGGTCTGCCTGGTTTGGCCTCCCAGGGTCCACCTGACTGATCCAGCTGACCTTGGCATGTTGAGGGGCTCTTCTGCTATTGAAACACTGGGGCTCCGTACTTTCCCTTCTATGGAAAAGAACTCTCCTTCTCCTCCAGGCACCCATGGCCAGAATTGGGATTTCACCTCCAAACTTCCTTATATCCAGGGATTGTTCCAAAAGGAATATTGCCAGGACATGTCTGGCTGGCAATGGTTTCACAAGGATCACCTCTTTTCTATCCACAAAACTCCGGTGAAGGCTCCATGCTTTCCTTTCAATGGTAAAGAACTGTCCTGCTTCTCCAGGTGCCCATGGCTGAGATTGGGCTTCCACCTCCAAAATTCCCTATGTACAAGTACTGCTCCCAGACAAAATCTGCCATTACTGGTAAGTCTGACTGGCCTTGGCCTAGTGAGGCTCTCACCAGCCTTACAAACACTGGGACTCTGTGCTTTCCTTCCTAGGGAAAAGAACTGTTCTTCTAGTCCAGGTGCACATGGCCAGAATTGGGATTTCACCTCCAACATTTCCCTACTGTGAGAGACTGGAGGAGATTGTTGGCTCAAAATAGTTCATGTGTAGGGGAGGAAGGGGCAGGTCCAGCCTTGCCCTGCCCTGGAACCCCAGCCCTGCCCTGCGCTGTGACCCCAATCCCCCCAGAGCCTCCACCCCAGCCCAGCAGTGTCTGCCAGTCCCTGGCACAGCACAGGCAATGCTCCACAGCCACCTCTGGAGACCCCAGCCCAGCTCCTGAGGGACCAAATGAGCCCAAGTCCCACCTGGGGGAAGGGCCCAGCAACACCAAGGGGTATTGAAGGCTGCGCACAAAGCAAGCACACATCTTGACCCTATCTCTTCTTGGAATTTCCATCTGAACAATGCTGGAATCCAGGAGTTGGTAGCTGTGTGTGTGCTGCTCTGTATCTTTTTTCATTTCTTTCTTTCTTTCTGTGTCTTCTTCTCCTTCTTCAAATTACCTCTTCCTGCAAATTTTGATTAACTTAAAATTGGACAGGCTTAGAGATTGTGAAGTTTAATGGGCTAAGGTAATGCTTTGGGAGGTGTTTTTTGTTCATTGAATGTCAATTGAACTTTTGCCAAAGTTTCTCTCAATTTCTAAAGTTGCCAGTAAAGGCTGTTTTATTGTTTTAAGCTCCTGAGAATCTCCTGTTGGTATTTCTCCAGAGCATCCAACTCAGAGTACACAAACAGCTATAAATCCTTCTAAAAGTCTCCTTGAGAGAGTTTTTTGGGGCATGGCAGTCAGGGCTTGTCTGTCCTGCTTGGCCCAGCCCAGGCAGGGCTTTCCCAGCTACATTCCACACTCCATTTCCCAGCTGGAGCCGCTGCTGCCTCTGAGTTGTGCTGCCCCAGCCCCAGGGACACTCTCCTTGTCTGCCCATTCCCCCACGGTCTCTGGGCAGGGATGGTCTCAGTGGGGGCTGCTGACATCCTCAGCACCTTGGAGGCTGCTGCTGAATTTTCCTGCTCCAGAGGCTTGTTCAGCCTTCAGCTCTTCAGTGCAGGAATTCAGTGTCCCAGGGCTCATTAGCACTGAGAACAACTTGAGAAGCCAAGCCTCCGGGGATAATTTGATTTAATTGTTCAAATCTTTTGTGGTTAGGTAGATCTCAGTAGTGTATTCAAAGTGAATACATGATATTTAAAAAGACAGCGAGAAGAGATTTTTTTTAGATCCTGTTTAGTTTTACTTTCCCGTTAATTTATTGATATGTGCACTCTCCAATTGACATTGAATCCCAGTGCCTCCTCATGCAGTTTGAATAGATATGAAAATCAAGACCCTTCATGGCTGACAATCAATCTGACTCTGTCCCTACCCCCACCCCACCATTTCCCCCATCCAAACCCTGGTACTCAGAGCAGCCTTGTGCCAATCTGAGCTCCCTCCAGCCCAGGCTGCACCTGCAGCTTTCAGCTCCTTGGCTCCAACTCCCACCTGCTTTCCTTGGAGAAGGAGCTGCCCGAGACACAGAGGGATGTTCATTTCTTGTCAGCCAACAAAGCCAAGGGAAGGCACAGCTCCATCAAATGCAAAAGCCATTCCTCTCCATGGCTCTGCCCTGGCCCTGATCCCCACAGCCTATCCTCTTTCCTTCATCCCTTCATTGCCAGGAACTTTCTGGGACAGGGGAGCTCTGCTCTGAGTATGGAGAGAGGTGCTATGAATTGTGGTGGGAACCACAACTCATCAGGTTTGTCTCCTTTGGGGGTCAGGAACTGGTGAGACTCAGAAGCACAGAAAGTTTCTCTTCATGGCCAACAGACCACAGTTGAACAGGACACAATTTAATAAGAGTCACGCCCTTCCCTGAGCTATGTACAACGTCCCAGCAGTGTCTGGTGAGTCCACAATTCACAAGTGATTTCCATACTAAAATTTATTTCACACAAACGTGGTTTTGTGATAGATATAAACACAATTAAGTTCTTGTATCAGGATTCTCATTCTGGAGTGAGGACAGAACAGCTTGAACAATTCCTGATTTGCAAAGCCGTCAGTGGTGGATGAAGAAGGGAGGTCAGGCTGCTCTTGGTGGTGAGGAAATGCTGAAACCAACCTGACTCATTTCATCTCCTCCTGTCCTGGCTGATCTCTCCTCTTTCCCCTTCCATCCATTGGTTTTTGTCTCCCCCCAGCTCCCTGTGAAGAGCCCGGCTCTGTGTTCTCCATCCCCTCCTCGCTGGCACTGCCAGGCTGGGATGAGGAGCCCCTCAGCCTTCCCTGCTCCAGGCTGGACCAGCCCAGCTCCCTCAGCCTCTGCTCACAGCTCTGGACAAAATTGGTACTTCTCCAAAATTCCCTACATGCAAGGGTTTCTCCCAGACAAAAGCTGCAAGGACAGACAGGCATGGCTCAATTTGGCCTCTGGTGGTCGCCTCTAATCTGCCCTGGAAACACTGGGGCTCTTTCCTTTCCTTCCTGAGGGAAAGAACCGACCTTCTCATCCAGGTGCTTCTGGGCTGAAATTGGCATTCTTCCCCCAAAATCCCGTATATCTGAGATACAAAATATTTATATCTGAGATACAAGATATTTATTCTGTTGCTCCCAGATGAAAGCTGCCAGGACAGACAGATCTGTCTGGCCTTGGCCTCTAGTGGCTGCTGTTTATCAGCTCCTGGAAGACTGGGACTCCATGCTTTCCTTCCTGTGGAACCATGATGACACTTCAGGGCCTCATGGATCCAAGGGACCATTGTGACACTGTGGGGCCTCGTGGAACCAAGGCAATCACTGTGGCTCTGTTGGGCTGCATGGTCCCAAGGGGCCAGTGTGAAGCAGCGGGGCTTTGTGGAACCAAGAGGCCATTGCTGCACTTCAGGGCCTCGTGGAGCCAAAGGGCCGTTGTCGTCCTGCAAGACACCGTGGATCCATGGAGAGCATTGTGGCATTGCAAGGCCCCATGGAATCATGGAGACCATTGTGACACTGTGGGGCCCCATGGAACCAAAGGGCAACTGTGACCCTGCAGGGCCTCATGGAAGCACGGGGACATTGTGACACTGCAGAAGCAAGGAGAACACTGTGATACAGCAGAGCACCATGAAACCAAGGGAACATGGAACAGGTCTGGCTAGCTTGGCCACCCAGGGCCCACTTGACAGGCCCAGCTGATCTTGGAATGTTGAGGGCTGCCTCTCATCAGCCCCTGGAGAACTTGAGCCCAATGCTTTCCTTCCTATGGGAAAGAACCATTTGTCCTTCCAGGTGCCCACAGACAAAACTGATACTCCCCTCGAAAATTCCCTGTATGCCAGGGTTCTCCCAGACAAAAGCTGCCAGGACAGAGAGCTCTGGCTGGTCTTGGCCTCTGGTGGTCACCTCTCATCTCAAGGAAGCCCTGAGGAAAGTATTTGAACAGATTTGACTGCTGGAACATCAATGAGTCTCATGCTCTTAAAAACTCAAATGCTCTTCTGATTATGAGTCTTTTCTTTCTTATTGTGTATTATGTGTGAAGTATTATTTTCAGCTAAAAATATTATTCTTATCACTTTACCCGAGTTATCTGAAACAAAACAGCTCATCTATATATGACTCCAGGTCACCTGTATAAGCAAACACAAGAAATGATCCAGCAGGAATTATTTGTCCCTGCTCCCATCTATCACATCTCTGGAGATGGAGATGCAGCCCCAGCACTTGGCAGGGCTCAAGGGCTCACAAGCTCAGCTCCCACACAGAGAACTTGTGGACTCTGGGCTGCTCTCTTCTTGGCCCCTGCACGCTCAGCCAGGCTGAGATGGACACTGATGGTTTCTGGGCCAGGCTCTCTGAGCCCAGCCCAGCTCCCTGCAAGCTCTGCCAGCTGCCCTGAGCTCTGGGCAGCACCAAGGGCCTCTCCCCAGCCCAGCCCAGCCGGCTCTGGCCCCACAGCTCTGCTCAGGCCAGGCTGCTCTGGGCACTGCCCCACGGCCTCAGCCCCTGGCAAGGGCACAGCAGCAGCTGCAGCTGCCACAGGACTCAGCCCCAGGCATGGGGGAAGGTGCTTGGCCAAGGCCAAAGGAGGCTCCCTGGCTGCCCTGCTCCCCTCTGGCTGAGGTGCTGAGAGCTCTGCAGCCCCTGCTGCCATCCCATCTGCCCAGGGCAGCACAAGAGCCCCGGCCTTGGGGCCCTCAAAGCTGCTCCAGCTCCAGGCCCAGGGCCCACGCCAAAGCTGGGGCAGCCACAAAGCTGTGCCCATTTCTGTTCATTGCTGCCCTGATGGAAATGGATCCTCAGCCACTTGGAGGGTACTGATGAATTTTACTCCTCCAGAGGCCTCTTCTTTCTGGAGCTCCTCAGTTCAGGAATTCAGTGAGCAAAGCTCATAAACATTTGTTCAAATACCCAAACAGGAAAAACCACTGGGAATAATCTATGTTTTCAATTCTTCTGTGGTTAATTAGACATATTTCAGAAGAGTATTCAAAGTGAATCTTCTATATTGAAAACAATGCAGGTTTGGTTTTCTTTTTCTGTTTATAGATTGATATCAGACATGTCCAATTCATATTGACCCCCAGACTCTTCTAAAGCAGTCTGAATACACATAAAAATCAAGACCCTTCATGGCTGACAATCAATAACACTCTGTCCCCACTCCCTCCCCACAATTTCCCTCATAAAACCCCTGAAACTCCTATGGATCAGGAATGGTGTGGCCAGCAGGAGCAGGGCAGGGATTCTTCTCCTGTGCTCATCACTGCTTGGGCAGCACCTCGAATGCTGTGTCCAGTTCTGGGCCCACCAATTTAGGAAGGACATGGAGGGGCTGGAGCATGTCCAGAGAAGGGCAACAAGGTTGGGGAGGGGTTGGGAGCACAAGTCCTGTGAGGAATGGCTGAGGGAGCTGGGGTTGTTTATCCTGGAGGAGAGGAGGCTCAGGGGAGACCTCATCCCTCTCTACAACTCCCTGACAGGAGGGTGCAGCCAGGTGGCGGTCAGGCTCTTTTCCCAGGGAACAGTGACAGGACAAGAGGACACAGCCTTCAGCTGCAGCAGGAGACATTTAGGCTGGACATTAGGAAATATTCTCCATACAACTGGGCATTGGAATGGGCTGCTCAGGGAGGTGGGTGAGTCACCAACTCTGGAAGTGTTTAAGGAAAGAGTGGATGTTACACTCAATGCCATGGCCTGGGTGACGAGGTGGTGTTGGGTCCCAGGTTGGTCTTGATGCTCTCCAAGGTCTTTTGCAGCCTGGTTCATTCTCTGATGATTGTGACAGTGCAGGGTCCTGGGAAAGCAAGGGGTCATTGTGTCACTGTGGGGCCTGGTGGCACAAAGAGGACCATGGTGACACTGTGTATGACATGGCAGCACAGAGCCAAGGGGCCATTGTGACACTGTGGGGCTGAATGGAAGCAAGGAGTCAGTCCATGGTGACAGTCTGGGTCCTGGTGGAACCACAAAGGCCAGTGTGAAACTGCAGGGCCTTGTGGAACCAAGGGGCCATTGTGACACTGCGGAACCAAGGAGACCTTGGAAGAGCCTGAGGACAATGGAATTAAGAAGGCATTGCTCCATTGCAAGGACTCTGGGAACTGAGGGAACAATTGTGACACTGTGGTACCCCATAGAACCAAGGGTCTCTGGTGACACTGAAGGATCTTGTGTCACCAGGGCTCTATTGTGACACTGCCACACCAAGGAATCCATTGTGGCACTCTGAGGCCTCCTGGAACCACAGAGACCACTGTGACCCTGCAGGGCCTTGTGGAACCATGCAGAGCTTTGTGACAGAGCAGGACCTGGTGTCATGATGGGGCCATTGTGACACTGGAACCATGGAACCAAAGGGCCAGTGCTGCTCCTCAGGGACTCCTGGAATGAAGGAAACATTTTTGACACCGTGGAGGTCCTTGGGACTAAGAGGCCATTGTGACGCTGTGGAACCAAGGAGAGATTTGTTTCACTGCCCGATCTCATGGAACCAAGGGCCCATTGAGACAAGGCAAGGCCTTGGGGGAACAAAGGATCCATTGTGACATTGCAGGGCCCAAGGATCCAAGGACTTTGTGACATGAAGGGGTCCCATGGAACCAAAGAGACATTAAGGCACTGTGAGGCCTCAAGGAACCGTGGTGACATCGAGTTGGCTGGGAGTGTTGACCTCCTGGATGGTAGGAGGGCTCTGCACAGGGCCCTAGACAGGCTGGATCCAGGGCCCAGATCCAACAAGGTGAGGTTTAAAAAGTCCAAGTGCCGGGTCCTGGACTGTGGCCACAACAACCCCTGCAGCTATACAGGCTGAAGACAGAGGGGCTGGACAGCAGCCAGGCAGAAAGGGACCTGCAGGGACTGATGGACAGCAAGCTGGAAATCAGGCAGCAGTGTGCCCAGGTGGCCAAGAAGGCCAATGGCTCCTGGCCTGGATCAGGAATGGTGTGGCCAGCAGGAGCAGGGCAGGGATTCTTCTCCAGTGCTCAGCACTGCTTGGGCAGCACCTCGAGTGCTGTTTGCAGTTCTGGGGCCCCCAATTTAGGAAGGACATGGAGGGGCTGGAGCGTGTCCAGAGAAGGGCAACAAGGCTGGGGGGGCGGTTTGGAACACAAGAGCTTTGAGGAATGGCTGAGGGAGCTGCTGGGGTTGTTTATCCTGGAGGAGAGGAGGCCCAGAGGAGACAAGGCGGTGTCAGGGCACAGGTTGGACTTGATGATCTCCATGGCCTGTTCCACCCTTGCTGATTCTGTGATTCTCTGAAACCACCCTTGGAGCAGTTGCAGGATGAGCCCTGGGCCTCCTCTTCAGAAGCTCCAGCAGCCCAGGTCCCTCAGCTCCTCCTGCCAGCCCCAAAGCCCATCCTGTCAGTCCTGCAGAGCCTCTGCAGCTCCTCCTCACTGCCCAGAACAGGGAGCCCCAGAGCCAGACACAGCAGCCCAGATGTGCCCCCCTGGCCTGGGGTGCCTCTGGCAAGGGAGCAGCACGAGGAGCCTGCAGGAGCCTGCAGACAATTCCTGCAGCACTTGTAGGATGATCCTGCTGCCCAAGGGACATACCTATGGTGCCAAGTCAGGAACTGCAATGGGGAGTGAGGCCAGAGAGGAAAGGGCAAACAGGGATGGGCTGTGTGCAGGGGAGGGAACAGGGGTGGGCAATGGAAAGACATTTGTATCAGGAAGAGGAAAGAAAGCAAAGGTGAAGCAAAGGAAATGCTGAGGGCAGTCTGGGGGTGGCGGCCAGACAGCCCTGGCTCTGAGCAACAGCGTCTGCAGTGGGACAGGAAACTCCCAGCTGATGGGAACAAACTTTCTGGCTGACTGCAGAGGCCAGGACAAAGCTGAGTGGTTTCCCTGCTGTCCCCCAGCCCTTGCTGGCCCCAGGGGCTGATGACATTTGTGCTCCCTCAGGTTCATGTCCCCACAGCAACAGCATGGGGGTGCTCCCCCTGCTCTGTGCAATGCAAACAGGGGCTGCTGAGCCAGTGCTGCCGTGTCTGTGCGTGCAAGGATGGGACACCTGTGTGAGCTGGGAGAGAGGCCAGGGCTGCAGAGGGGGGATGTTGTTGGCAGCTCCATGAGGACGCTCTGGGACGCTGCCCTGAGCTGTGCAGCGCACTGGGAATGGATCAGCCCCTGCTCTGCTGCTCCTTCCTGTCTCCCCCAGGGCCCTTGCAGAGCCCCAGCTGTTGCTGCCCTCAGCTGCCATGGCAACCCTCAGGACAAAGCGGTGCCAGGGCTGTTCCAGGTACAATTGCAGTGACACTCGTTGGTGCAACCAGGTGCCATGGCAATGGCCACAGGGACCCGGTCCTTGGTTTGGTGCCATGGCAACCAATGTCCGGAGCCGTTGTGATGGTTGGTGGCCATGGGAAGCTGCCCTGGTCCCTTGCTCAGGGCTGGTGTCAGTGCCCAGAGCCAGAGGGGATCCCTTGCTGGGGGCTGTGCCATGGCCACCTGCCCTGTGCCGCGCTGGCCGCTCTGGCACCAGGAACCAGCAGCCAGCGGCACTGCCAGGGCCAAAGGCCAGGTCAGCCAGACAGAAAGGGGCGGGGCTGGGCACTGTTTCCATGGCAACCGGCACTGGGGGGACACCTGGGTCACCTGGCCTGGCAGTTGCCATGGAAACCACTGGCAGGGACTGAGGGCACAGCCCCTGGCACTGAGACACTGCTGGGCCGGGTGCTGAGCACAGGGCTGAGCACGCAGAGATGGTTTTGTTCTTGCTGAGCTGCAGCACAGCCAAGGCCTGTCCTGCCCCTCGTCAGCCACGCTGGGGAGGGGCTGGGGCTGCGGGGGAGCTGGGCAGGGACACAGCCAGGACAGGGGACCCCAACTGACCCCGGGCATACCCCAGACCAGAGCACATCATGCACAGGGTATGAAGGGGGGAACAAGGAGGAAGGGGGGAATTTTGGAGGGAGGGCTTTTGCCTTCCCAGGTAACACTTAGGCAAGAGGGGGCCCTGTTTCACCAGTGGGCAGGGTCACTACCAAGGACACAGACACCATCTTAAGGAATTGTGTCATTTATATCATGCACAGCTGCAAAGATTTACAAAAGGATATGCTCAGCAAAGCACATCATCATTAGCAAAGAATTACAAAGGAAGCTCAGCAATCCATCATAACCCATCATTACATTTTGATGACCAATCCCTTGGTGAAACACTAGAGGTGTTTGTGGCAGACAAAGATTCTGGCTGACTATCAAGGTACACCTTACAGACATCAGTAGTACTTTAGCAACACCGTTCTTCATTCTTTTTTCTCAATCTCATTCCAATTAGGAACAAGAATTCTGTTGTGCATGGAGCTGGCACCTTTTTAATTCCAGAATAATGCCCCCAAGGCCCTTTGCTGTTCAGCTTTCCCATGCTGTCTGTGGCTAACAAGGCTTGGGGGGCCCTTTCCCCTCTGGCTGGAAGGGGCCGGGTCCCAGTCCCTGAGGGGCACCCAGGCTCCTGGATGGAATTCCTGTGCAAGTCCCTCAGTGTCACAGCAGCCTTCACATGGAGCCCCATGGATCAGAGCATTTTCCACAGGGGCCCTTGGGGCAAACAGGGAGATTTGCTCTGGCAGGATGTGTAAAACAATATCCTGTCAGATCTACTTGTTCTCACACACAATACTTGGCTGCAGGGACACATTCCCTTTGTTCCTGCCCAGGTTTCAGGACTCAGAGTTGTCTTTCCCAGGAGCTGCTCCTTCAGCTGCCTCGGGAGGGTCATTTGGCCTCCAGACCCACACTCTGGCTCCATTATTAGGGCTGTTGGATCCAAACCCTTTATCTCCACAAATGGTGGTGACTGGAGGTGGATCTCCTGTTTTCACAATTGTTCTTAAAATTTCAAGATCAATAATTGTGCTACCCTGTCATGGGGTTGAATAATCCAATCCTGGTCACTATTGTTTAACAGAATTACTGTAATTTCTCCTTAATATTCTGCAACAATTCCTCCTGCCATGACAGGAACACTTTGCAAGGCCAAGCTCCAAAGGGAGCAGTTACCAAAGCAAAGTGTCCTGGAGGAATCTGAATTCCTGTTTCAGTATTGACAGCTCTCATTGGCTTTGAATTTGTCCTAATGAATTCCAATGCATGAAGGCCCAGCCCTGCAGCCTCTGGGCTGGCCCTGCCAGGGGCCATCACAGCCAGAACAATTTCCCAGGCAGGCCAAGTCTCACTGCCCATGGTTGGATTTGCAAATTGGGGAAGCCGTGCACAGTCAGGGGGTTTCCATTTCCCCAGTGGGCCATTGTGAAGGGCATGGAGCACATCTGGGAGATGGGTTCTCCATGGACAAAGGTTCCCATCTCCTAATTTTTCCAACTGCTCTTTTAACAACCCCTTCACCCATTCAACCAATCCTGCAGCTTGTGGATAGTCTGGTACATTAAAAACCCTGCAGGCAAAGTCACTGTATTTTTCACAGGAACAAAGTAATCTGCATCACAGTATCAGCACACCCTGTAAAAATAGCCAATTCCCTCCCTTCCTCCTATTTTCATTGTATTTAATCTCCCAAAGTTGACCACTGACATGAGGGTCCTAGCTGATCCTGTCCTGTAGGGTATTTTGTGTTACATCCCTGAGCAGCCAAAGATACCAAATTAGTATTGTCAGCACTATTTCACATTATTCTCATTTTATATGTACATATTTATATAGAAATATAGATATAGATATGTAGATATGTAGATGTAGACATATATATATAAAAATCTATAAATATAAACATGAAAGTCTTATTATCCTATAAATATGTATATAGTTATTTATTATATTGGTATTTCACTTGCACAAGTGCATCTGAGCTCAAGATTAAAACCTTCTTCTGTTGCTCCATGTGGGAGCATTCCAACAATAATTGTTCTTTCTGAAGGTGCTGTTTCCTATGTACTCTCAACAAATTCATCTTTGTCTGCCCAAACCCACAAGGTCTTTTCCTTTTCCACGTGCAATTTTTGGATGCATTTGAAGACATCCAGGGGTGCAGCTTCTTTTACCCAACTGCCCCACTGCTCACACGGGGCTGCGACCTCAGCCCACTCCAGAGCCAGGGAACTCCAGGGAAGGGCTTCCCAGCTGGGTATTTCTGATGGGACTGATTCCTCACATTTACACTGAACAAGTGACATTTTGTTGGGATCTGGCCAGACTGTTCCAGTTTTGTTTTACCAGTGGGCAGGGTCAGCACCAAAGACACAGACTCCAACTGAAGGAATCAGTGTCATTTCCTGCAGTTCAGAGCAGCAAAGAATCACAAAAGGAGCAGCTCAGCAATGCACCCAACCATCCCCACCAAAGATTGCAGCAGTGATTAACAAAGATCCAGCAGCATTTACCCTCAGGCTTTACCATTCCCCAGATCCCACAGCAGCTGGGGAAGCTGTCACAGCTAAGGCTGCAGAGCCACTCCTGGGCACTGGGAATTCCTACAGGTGCCTCCAGCCCCAGGTGAGGCTCCAACCCCGCTGGGAGAGGGCCCAGCTCTGACAGTGCTGAATGAACACACTGAGAGCACTGCTAGTGTGGCAACATCTGCTTTCATGCTCCTCTCGGGTCCCTCCCAAAGCCTGGCCAGGGCCCCAGGAGGAACCAAGGGAGCTGACTTTGACCATACAGCCCCAAACAAGGCCAGATGCCAGATTTCATGGCCTTGTCTGGCTTCTAAATACACAAAGGTCAATCCATGTTTCACTAATGAGTGGCTACATCTATCACAGGGCTAATGACCATGCATATTTCATTAGGGAGCAGATACAAAGATAACCTTTGCTTGGAAGGTTCATCCAGAGGCCACCTTTGGCTCAGGGCCTGCTGTCCAGGCCTCACTCAGGGCTGGTGTCCAGGCCTTGGCACTTCAGGGACGTGGTTTAGTGCTGGGCTTCGCACTGCTGGGTGACCGGCTGCACTGGCTGAGCTCAGAGGGCTTTTCCAACAGAAAGGATTCTGTGATTCCATGATTCTATCCACTGCATTCAGCTGGGGCTATTTTAGCAGCATTACTTTGCTCCAAAAGTTCCCTCTTGCCTAGCTCCTGTGGCCTGAGGCTTCAGCTGCTTCAGCTCCTGGTGCTGAGCTGCTCATGCTGAATGAGACGGCTCGGAGAGAAGAACACAGTCCATGCAATTCCTTCTGGGACACGGAGAGGGGAGGCTGTGCAAACAGGAGCATTGTTTGCTGTGGCCTCCTCTCTGCCCTTCATGCCTTTCACTGCTTTGAACCAGCCAAGAGCTTTCTCCAAGAGTGCAATGGAGCAGCTGTTCCTGCTCCCAGGCCTGGCTCTCTCCAGTCTCTGCCCTTGCCTGGTTCTGTCCCTCTTGCTGTGCCCTCTGTTCCCCCAGGGCTCGCTGGCTGCTGCCCAGGACTGTGGCACAGATCCAGTGCTCCAGAGCCTCCTTTCTGTGCCCTTGCAGCTGCCTGGGCACAGCAGCCTTTTCCATCTGGAAGCTCCCCATGCACAGGGAGTGCCCAGCTCCGTTCCTTGCACAGCCTCCAGGAGCCCAGGGCTGCCATCTCCAGTCCCTGCTGGCCCTGGGGGCTCCCAGGTGCCTCAGGCTGCTGTGACACCACTGCACACGGGAGGGAAGAGGGGCAGGGGCTGTGCTCAAAGTCAGCTCCATCTGCTGCTGCTGCTGCTGCTGTGGGGTCATTTGTGCAGCCCTGGCCCAGAGTCAGGGATCAGATCCTGCCAGTCTCTTCCAGCCCTGGCTGCTCAGAGTTTGGGCCTTGGAGCCTCTGGTGGCCAAAGGCAGCTGCTGCTGGTCCCTCTGTGTGCCCGTGTTCAGCAGTGCTGCTCCATCAGTCTGTGCCCAGCAACGGGGAAAAGCCTCAGCCCTGCAGGGCCAGGAGCTGCCGGGCTCTGCCTGAGCAGCTCAGCCAGCAAGAAGGGAGCTGCTCCACACAGGAACCAGGAGCAAAGGACATTCCTTTGATAGGACAGGTTTTCTATTGAAAGGAAAATAAAGGAAAAAAGAAAAATAGGTTAATTGTAAAAGATAAGAGTAAAATCCAAGTGTTAGAGAAAAAACATAACATACAGTTACTGAAAAAATCAAAACATAAATGCCAAGTTACATTCTTTGCATTAAGAGGTAAATGATCTTTCTAAAAAGAGAACTCAGACATTTCCATTGTAAATGTGCTGATGGCATGGATCCATCTTATTGACCTCAGCAGTCTCTTAAAAGATTTTGGGCTTTGTTTCCAACAGTGGTATTTGAAATTGTGCTCGAAGCAAGAGGAAATTGCTTTGTGCCATTCCAGCTCCAAGCAGGACTGGGAATGGAAACTCTGTCAAACCCCAAATCCTTTAGAAGATGACCTTCCTTCTCAGCCTGGGAATGAGCTGCACATTCCCTTTGAAACTGTCAGGGATTTTTTAAAAGACACAAAGTCCCACTGACAGCTTTTTGCTCTGGTTTGGAAGTGCAGAAGGGCAATTCTCCATCCATCAGCTCCACACTGCACTGCCTCCGGAGCACGGCCCACTCACCAGCTTTGGCCCACTCGTGGCACTTCTGGAGGAGGAACAAAGTGCAATTCTACAATTCCAGCCAATAAAGAAGGAAGAATGGGACAGACAAAAACACCCTGTACAGATCCAGGCATTCAGCTGGGACTGTGGAGAGTTTGGGTCCTTGCCAGTTGGATGTGTGTCCCCAGCTGCCATCTCTGGGCCTGCAGCAGGGTCTCACTCACCTGCCAAAGCAGAAAGCTCAGGCGCTGCGCTCGCAACGGGCTCGTCTGATGCAGAGCTGTCAGAGCAATGTGAGGGCAGAGCCAGCCCAGCTGGGCCCAGGGCTGAGCCCAGCAGAGCCCTGGCAGAGCCCAGAGCAGCCTCAGCACCCGCAGAGCCCAGCTGCAAGGAGAGAAAGCAGAAACCGCCCGTCAGCTGAGGGCTCCTGTGCCCTCGTGCCAAGGCCTGTGGTGCCCAGGCCATGCTGGCTGTGCCCAGAGCTGTGCCCAGAGCTGCCCATCCCTGCTGCCTTTGGCAGCAGAGGAGGAGGGCAGCACATGTGCCCAGCCTGCAGCCAGCCAGGGCACATCCAGCCCTCAGCAGCTGCCTAGAGTGAAAAAGCATCTGGGCAGCCGACTGAAGAATTCATTGCATCTGCCCCAGGAAAGGGGGAACCTTTGGTGCCCGGCCGTGCCATGCCCAGATCTGGGAGCATCCCCCTGCCTGTGGACTCACCTGCAAATTGGGCCTGGAGCCTGGCTTTGAAGAAGGTGCCAGAATCCAAGTCCATCATCTTCAGCTGGCCAGACTGGGAAGAGATTGTCATCTTTGAGGTTGTCCTCGGTGTCTCCAGCAGCAGCCCCACCTGAAACAGCTTCTCCAGGGGCTCCTTCTCCTTTCCTGGGGCCAGACCAGGCTGTCAGGGCTCTGCCCAGGGCCCCAGCCATCCATGAACAGGACAAACAAAACCAGGGGGATGGTGGCCACCAGTGCTTGCAACACCAGGTCTCCAGCTCAGCTCCAGCCCAAGAGCTGCGTGTTCACTTCTGCTGACCCCTGCTCAGAGCTACAGGCAGGACAAAACCAGCCTGGTTTGCTTTGCCACTGATTGCCAAGAGATGCATGGAGCTGGTACCTGCCAGGCCCCTGGATCCAACTGTGCACGTGGATCTCTTCAGTCTTCTAGGGCAGAGGAACACCCTTCACCCAAGGATGACAGAAAAGATCTTCTAAGGATGGCCTGTCCGAAGGCTGCATGGACAAACATCTCTTAATGACATCTTGGCACGCTGGGGTGAGAAACCAGAAACCACCAGTCAGTTGGAGAAGTTGCCCTCCTGTTCCCATGCCCAGGTCATGCTGGTTGTGCCCAGAGCTGGGCCTAAACTTCCCCATGGATGCTCTGTTTGGAGGACAGCAGGAGAGCAGAACATGTGCCTGCTCAGCACCTGTCAGAGTGGTTTGCCCATGAGCCCGCTGCTGTCTCCCAGCACTGATATTCCCCCCGTGCCCAGAGATGAGGATCCACCTTGAGAGAGCCATCGTGGGAACAAGATCCGCCCCCGGATGATCTCCTGGCGCCTCCTGAACGGGTGCTTCCCCATGACCAGGTGGCACAGCAGGAGGCCCAGGGACCAGATCGTGGCTGCCTTGCCGTGGTAGCGTTGGTGCTGGATCCACTCTGGTGGGCTCTAGGACAGGGTTCCTGTGGAACACAGACACAGCTCAGCAGGGGGCTGCTGCTGCTCCCAGAGCCCGGCCCCAGCATCCCTGGGCATGTGGGGGCTGCCCCAGAGGCACACGGGGTGAGCGCTGCCCTCTTGCCAGCACCTGGGACTTGTGCACAAACTTGGGGATGGAAAAGAAGCCACTGGTCTTGGAAGAGGGCAGAAGAAACCCAAGGAAGGCCCAACCATGACACACAAGGGAAAAACCCACCCAGTGGTGGAGAAAACCCACTCTCCCTCCCACCCAGAACAACTCGGCTCTAGCATCAATCCCATCCCAGTGCTGCACCCAGGCTGGGCCACGAGATGCCCAGGAGCACCCCCTGCGAGGGCTCACCTGCAAATTGGGTGTAGGCTGTGTCTTGGAGGAAGGCGCCACAGCCAAAGTCGATGAGTTTCAGCTGCCCGCTGGCCAGGTCGAGCAGGACATTCTCGGGCTTAATGTCCCGGTGCAGGACCCCGCAGCTGGTGCAGTGCCGCACGGCCTCCAGCACCTGGCGGAACAGCCCCCGCGCCTCCTCCTCCGGCAGGAACCCCCGCTCTGCAAGGAAACCTGAGAGCTCCTGGCACCGCTCCGGACGCTCCAGCACCAGCAGGAAGCTGTCGGGGAGCTCAAGCCACTCCAGGAGCTGAATGACACCGCCACAGCCATGGGACACCTTGGCCAGCAGCACGATCTCCAGGGGTGCGCTGGTGCCGTCGGGCTGCGGGAGGAGCGCAATGCCGTCAGTCGGGCCGAGGCCGTGCCAGGCCTGGGGAAGCCCTCAGCCAGGCCGGGATGCTCTGCGCCCTGTGCTGGCCCCATGCCCGCTCTCCCCGCAGGGCTCCTGGCGGCTCCCACCCTGCCGGGCCCCGGCTCCTCGCCGCCCGGCACGGCCCGGCTGCTGCCGCTGGCTCCGCTCACTCACCAGCTCGCCCCAGTGCCGGATGCGATCCCGCGGCACGCGTTTGATGGCCACCTGCGAGCGAGGGAGAGCAGCGGGGTGAGCTCGCCGCCCGCCATGCCCAGACCCATCCTCCTCCTCCTCCATCCCCTCTGCCTGCGCCCGCCGCCGGCCCCGCCGCTCACCGGGGCGCCGTCCGAGAGCCGCGTGGCCGCAAAGACGCTGCCGAAGCCGCCGCGCCCCAGCAGCGATCCCAGCCGGTACCGCTCCTGTAGGGTCTCCTGCGCTGTCCCTGCGGGCGGGACGCGGCTGTCAGCGCTCGGCCTGGGGCCAGCCACGGCCCCCGAGCGCCCCTCACCCGCCCCGGGCCCGGCATCCCCACCCGCCCCAGGCCCCGGTGGCTTGGGGCCGGCGGCCGCGCTGCCGAGCGGCGGAGCTCGGGCCGGGGAAGCCGCAGCGGAGGCGGCCGCTCGTCCTCCGCGGGCCCCGGGAGGAGCCGGGGCCGGGACCGGGGTCGGGACTGGACCCTGCGTCGGGTCCGGGGCCGGGCTCGGGCCAGGCGGAGGCAAAGGGCGGCGATGCCGCCCCCGCCCCAGGCACTGATGCCCGCCCAGCAGCGCCACCGCCAGTAGGGCCAGAGCCGGGCGGAGGCGAGACCGCGGCGGGACGGCCGGGGCCGGGCACGGGGCAGCCCCGCCCGGGGCCGGGGGCGGGCCGGGGCCATGGCCCGGCCCGGCAGGGGAGAGGGAGGCGGGGAGAGGAGAGGGACGCTGGGAAACGGACACCGAGAGAAGGGTGCCCGACAGCAGGAAAGGGAGAGAAACAGAAAGAAAGAGAGAAAGAGAAAGCAAAGGAGAAAGACTGTTCAGACGTATCTGTTTTGGTGCTGCCGCCTCTACTGCTGCCGCTGCTGCTGCTGCTGCCGCCGCTGCAACTGAGGCACCGGGGCCGTTCGTCCCCGTGTCCGTTCCCCGCTCGCCCCACGAGCCCCACGTTCGAGCCCCGCGCGCCCCGGGGACAGCCCCTCCGTCTGCCCAAACACGGGAACTTTGCAGCCTTGAGCCCGGATGCAGAGCCCTGACTCCTGCACGCTGGCACAGTGATCCCCTCGCCTGCTGCTGTGCATTGTCCTTGCTGAGGGTCAAACACTGTCGGGCCACCTTCCCTTGGGGTAGGATTCCTACCTGACCCCAGCACTGCACTTAGACCTCCAGTGTTGCTTTCCAGTAAAAACAGGGGAAGGAAAACTGTGTGTGCCTCATGGTATTTTAGAGTGTCTAAAAATCACTAAGTCACCAATCTTAGAGGTGAGGTGCATCTGGAATTACTGGGATGGAGAAGCAGTGCAACATGGAAAAGGGGAGCATAGAAATAAATAGAGGAAAACACCTTGGATTGTTTATTTCATTTTCATTTCACATCTGGAAAGCTGTTTCAGTTTTCCAGGAATCTTCTCCTGTCTGCTCTTCCCAAGAATCTCTCATGGAGAACAAGGTCAAGCTTCTGTCGCAAGATTTGCCACCAGGAAATTATGCCACTGGTGAAATTTTCATTTTGACTGTTTGTGCTGGTTTGGGGCAAATTTTGGGAGGAAACCTCCAAAATGGGTCCGTCTAGAAAGCAAGTTCAAGCAGCCCCTACTCCTACTAGTTCAGGGAAAGACTTCACTTGAGAAAAGTGAGAAAAAAACCCCAGTTTATTTAACAAGTAAAGTATTCACAAGCATGAAAAATGAATAATATTAAATCAAACTTCTCACAGTAGTGAAGAGATGGCACATTCAGAAAGTCCTTTTTGTGGGTAGTTGGCTGCCTCGGTCTCTTCTAAGTCCCTCTGGAGCTGGAATGCAGCGTCCCAGAGCTCGGGGGGCCACAGGTGTGAGCTGCTGGTGTTTGTCTGGATTTTCAGTCCAGAGCAGATGTAAACAGTTCCAAGAAAAAGCAAAGTCACAGTCCAAGGAACTTCTTTCCTAAGGTGGCTAAAACCAAATTGCTAGACCTGGGCTTTGAAGGCATCGGGAAATTTCCAAATCTGGGCACTGGCAGTCCCAGCAAACACCAGAGCTGGATGGTGCTGGAGCCAGAACCTGCAGATTTACAAATTTTGGCCTTCTGTGTCAGCTAATCCATGGACTTGGGCTGTGCCAGCACCAGGAAGTTTTCAGATCTGGGCGCTGGCGCTGCAATCAAACACCAGATCTGGGTGGTGTCATTGCCAGTGACAGAAATCTGCCAGATTTGGGCTCTGCTGGCCCTGAGAAATTTCCAAATCTTGGTTCTAGTTACATGAAACACAAGATGTGGGGGTGGTGCCAGAGCCAGTAGCAGGAAGCTGCCACAGGTTTTGGATTTCTGTGCCAGCAAATTGCTGCACTTGGGCTGTGCCAGAATAGGGAAATTGCCAGATCTGGGCACTGGCAGTGCCAGCAAACAGCCCATTTCAGGCTCCAGGCTCCAGGAAGGACTGTATCTGGATGCCTTCCTCTTTTCTTTCCTTCTTTCCTTCCTTCTTTCTTGGGATCCTGCTGCCAGCAAACTCCAGATTGGGCGGTGCTGGCAAGGGGAAATTGCCAGGTTTTAGCTTTCTTTGCCAGCAAATTGCTGGACATGGGTGGTGCTGGAACAGGGAAATTGCCAGATGTGGGCACTGGCAGTGCCAGCGTACACCAGATCTGGGTGGGGAATGTACCAGCACCAGGAAATTGCCAAATGTGAACTTTCAGTGCCAGCATATTGCTGAAATTATGCTGTGCAGGAACCTGAAAAATTCTGGATCTGGGCACTTGTGGTGTCAGCAAACACAAGATTGAGTTGCTGTAGGTACCAGGTCTTTCCTTGGTTTTGGCTTTCTTTGCCAGAAAATTACAAGACTTGGGCTGTGCTGGCACCGGGAAATTCCCGCATCTGGGCACTGGTGGTGCCAGCAAACACCGGATCTTGGCATTGCCAATGACGGTAGAAGGGAATTGCCAGATTGTGGCTTTCTTTACCAGAAAATTGCTGGACTTGGCTCTGCCAGAACAGGGAACTATCCAGATCTGAGCACTGGCAGTGGCAGCAAACACCAGGTCTGGGTGCCTGTATTGGCATCAGGAGATTGCCGGGTTTTGGCTTTCTGTGCCAGCAAATTGCTGGACTTGGACTGTGCCTGGACTGGGAAATTTCCAGATCTGGGCACATGCACAGCAAACACCAGACCTGGGTGGTGCTGGTGGCAGCACTGGGAAGCTGCTGGGTTCTGGCTTTCTTTGCCAGAAAATTGCTGCATTTAGGTTTTGCTGGCACTGAGAAATTCCCAGATGCTAATTTTCTGTGTCAGAAAACTGCTGGAATTAGGCTGTGCAGGCCTCTGGAACATTCCCGATCTGGGTACTGGCGGTGTCAGCAAACCCGAGATCGGGTTGCTGTAGGTACCAGGTCTTTGCTTGGTTTTGACATTCTTTGCCAGCAAATTGCTGGACTTGGGCTCTGTCAGAATGGGGAAATATCAAAATCTGGGAACTGGCAGTGCCAGCAAACACCACATTTCAGGAAGGACTGGATCTGGACCCATTCCCTCCCTGCCTCCCTCCCTCAACAAGGCGCCAGAAGGGCTGGAGAGCAGCCAGTCAGAAAGGGACCTGCAGGGACTGATGGACAGCAGGCTGGACATGAGCCAGCAGTGTGCCCAGGTGGCCAAGCAGGCCAGTGGCTCCTGGCCTGGATCAGGAATGGTGTGGCCAGCAGGGGCAGGGCAGGGATTCTTCCCCTGTGCTCAGCACTGCTTGGGCAGCACCTTGAGTGCTGTTTGCAGTTCTGGGCCCCCCAATTCAGGAAGGACATGGAGGGGCTGGAGGGTGTCCAGAGAAAGGCAACAAGGCTGGAGAGGGGTCTGGAGCACAAGAGCTTTGAGGAGTGGCTGAGGGAGCTGCTGGGCTTGTTTATCCTGGAGGAGAGGAGGCCCAGGGGAGACAGGACAGTGTCAGGGCACAGGGTGGACTTGATGATCTCCATGGCCTGTTCCACCCTTGCTGATTCTGGGGCTCTCTGAAACCACCCTTGGAGCAGTTGCAGGACGAGCCCTGGGCCTCCTGTTCAGAAGCTCCAGCAGCCCAGGTCCCTCAGCTTCTCCTGCCAGCCCCAAAGCCCATCCTGTCAGTCCTGCAGAGCCTCTGCAGCTCCTCCTCACTGCCCAGAACAGGGAGCCCCAGAGCCAGACACAGCAGCCCAGATGTGCCCCCCTGGCCTGGGGTGCCGCTGGCAAGGGAGCAGCACCAGGCACTGCAGGAGCCTGCAGACAATTGATCTGAAGGCCAAAGCTCCTTAGCTCCTTCTGAAAGAGCAGGAACAGTTCCTCATTCCAGAGTGGTGGAATGCTGGGCACCACAGCTCCAGGTGAGGACTGGACACAAGTTTGCTCCCACTGAGTGCTGTGATGGGTTCTGCAGGAGCTCTGGGCTCCTGTGCTTGCCAGGCACAATGAGGAGAGAAGGAGCCAAGTGCACTGATGTGGGAAATAGGTTTGTAGAAAGTTTTTAGGGCCTAATAGAAGGCCCAGAAAGTATGAATCAGTATATAAATCTTGAGACAAGAAATGGTAACTTAAAAATTTCCATGGAATAGGACAGATACTGTTGAGAGAGGAATGCAGCTGGAAAAAAGTTTCAAAAGATGGCCTTGCAAATAAGATTTTGGAAAAACAGAGCTATGAAAGATGCATTGTAGTGGGACCCACAAAGAGTATTTTTAAATCATTGGCTTTAAGGCATCTACAACATGGCATGGCAAAAGGCTGAAAGACCAAGAAACGCTTATAATGTATTATAATTAGGAAGTAGCTGGCTTCTGATTGTGATGGCGTGAATTATAACATCTGTATTGTCTCACCCTTCTCATAAGACTGAAGATTGAATAAAAGTTTTTAAAACACCTCTCAGTTGCCCCATCTCTAGGTCAAGAAAAGAGTATTATCCAACATGCTGACACACCTTTGCCTCGAGCATAGCCCAGCCTGGACCAAACACGCTGAAAGGTTTCCCCTTTGGCCCATGTCTCGAAATATCAGGTCTGCTGTTTGACAGCTCAGGTTGGGTTTGTGTCAAGGAGTTCCCTCAGAAGTACTGGGTTTGTCTTCCTCTGTGCCTTCCCCTCAGCAGCCTTGGGGATGCTCCTGTGTGAAGCCATCTGTCTCACACAGTTTGAGACAACTTCAAACAGGCTATTGTGCAATAAGTAGTCTCCTCTAAAGTGTGCCAACAATCCCTTTCCAGCAATAGGAAATTATTCCTAATAGATGAAAGTGGAAACCCCCAACAGTTTAATTATCAAACAGAATCCCCCCATGACACGCGTTCCAAGAAGGCGCCGGGGTCTCTCTCGGAAGAACAGGAGCTGTCACGGAGCAGTTCCAGCAGCTGATGGAGGCTCGGGGACTCATCCGGCGTCGGCTTTCTCCCACGGCAGAGCTCCATGGGGCGGGCAGGGCAGTGAAGCAGCTGGGCTGGAGCCCCTCGCTGCCTTGTCTCCCCGGCGTGGCTCAGCTCACAGACTCTCGGGCTGGGAGCGGGGCCGCTCCGCTCCTGCCGGCACCGTGTCCCTGGGCTTGGACAAACAGTTTCCTGCCAGGAGAGCCCTGCACACTGCTCCACAGATCTTTCATAAAGGCCCAAACCAACTCCAAACACTCTGTCTGCAGCAGCTTTGCACAAAGGGCTGCAGCAATCCGGGACAGCTGCAAGTGAGTGTCGGAAGGCTCTTGTCTTGTTCCTGACAGCAGAATTCTTGATGATCTGATGCAGTTTTATTCAGATGTAACATGAGAGCTGAGGCTTCTTTGTTAAAATATTTCATGATGAGTAACAAGCCTTGGGTGCATGAGGTACAGGACTGACATGCCAAAGCATGAGCATATCCTCCCAAGTGGCCAGTTTAATTGCCCATTTTATTACTCTTGTATTTACTCCACACTAATAAGGAAAACCAAGCTCTGCTTGGAGGCAAAACAGGCATGGGATACACTACGGTCCCTCGCAGGCTCAGCAGGGCTGGCAGTGACAAAGCAGGCAGTCTGCTTCATTGTGAACCACTACAGAGCTGCATCCCAATGTGGTTTAAGTAGCGTGGTATTATTAAGAGCTCCTTTTCTGCACAAGACACAAAAAGGAGATCCCAAATGATCTTCTGCAAACAAGGTGCAAACAACACAGCTGCACTGCTGTCCCGGGTAAATATACATACAGGTGAACTTTGCCAAAGCAGTGCATCATTTCCCAGTGAAATACATGACCTCTTCTTACCTATGGAATTGTGATTGAAGACACCTGTGAGCCAGATCTGTGGGAGATTGCAAAGGAGCAAAGCTTTGGGATTTGGGCACACTTCTCTTGGTTTCTTTGCTCAGGCCTTTGGTGAGCACAGAACACACCTAGGTAGAAAACCTTTGACTAGACAGGATCTTTTGGATCCATTGTCCCCCAAACATGTCAATGTGTGGCCCTGTTGTAATGCCAAGTAACAAAGAGCAGCACAAATGACACAAAGAAAACATGGCCAAAGAGGAAGAGGAGAGGCCCAATGAGGAAAGGATGTGGTGAGACCCTGGCACATCGAGTGAGCTGCACTGCCATAATCTCTAGGCTAGCAGGTCCTGGTCTCACATTCTCCTTTTGGTTTTTTCAATTGTGTTTATTTATTTACTATTTTTCATCATCGAAATAAAATATATAGAATTAAAAAAAAATGTCATCAGAACTTAAAGACAGAATCAAAACACATTAATTCAAAACTAACCCTAACTCTAATCCTAACCCCAACCCTAACCCTAACCCCAACCCTAACCCCAACCCTAACCCCAACCCCAACCCTAACCCCAACCCTAACCCTAACCCTAACCCCAACCCCAACCCCAACCCTAACCCCAACCCCAACCCTTACCCCAACTCTACCTGGGGCCGCCTGTCCCTAAATTTCCCCATTTTTCCCCAATGTTTCCCCACCGTGTCTCGGATTCCCCCCCGATATTCTCCCCGGGGATCCCCGGCCGTGACCGGTTCTTTTCCCCGATCCCGCCCGGCCGTGCCCGGTTCTTTGCCCCGATCCCGCCCGGCCGTGCCCGGTTCTTCGCCCTGATCACTCCCGGCCATGCCCGGTTCTTTTTCCCGATCCCGCCCGGCCGTGCCCGGTTCTTTTTCCCGATCCCGCCCGGCCGTTCACGGCCCTCACCCGTCCCCGTGCCCGGGCCGGCCCTGGGGCTCTCCCTTGCTGGCCCGGGCGGGTGCGGGAGAGAGAAAATCCAATAAAATGGAACAAAACCCAATCCAACCGTGCGGGGCCTCGGTGGGGTTTGGGGTGCACAGCTGGGATTTGGGGCGTGCGGGTGGCACCTGGGGCTCCCTCCCGGGTGGGGTTTGGGGTCAGCTGGGGCCGGTTCGGGGCTCCCGTCGACAGAGGAGCCGGGCCTGGTCGCAGGAGTCCGCAGGGGATTTGGGGGCAGCTGAGCTGGTTTTGGGGGAAACGGGGGCATTTTAGGGGCTCCGAGATGAATGCTGGGATGACCTGGGGGCATTTTGGGGCTCCCGAGTGGGTTTTTGGGGCACTTGGAGGCATTTGGACAGTCCCGGAGGGATGCTGAGCTGAACTTGTGGCCATCGCAGCTCAACAAGGAAAGAAAAGGTAAAACAGAAAGCCTGAAAGCCAGGCAGAAAGAAATTCCCAATTTTTAACCCCAAAAATGCCGGTTGGAGCCCTAAACACTCCAAGATTTTCTCCCTGCAAGGACCCAAAATTCCCATTTCCCCCCCTTTCTCAGGCCCTACAAATGCAGGATTTTACCCCAAAAATCCGGAGATCCATCCCTAAAAGATTCGGGTTTTGAAGCCCAGAAATGCCGGGCTTCAACCCCAAACAATCCGATTTTGAACCCCAAATCTTCCCCGATTTTTTTCCCCTTCCAGGACCCAAAGGTCCCGGTCTGGAACCTCCAGAGTCGCGATTTTCAAGCCCAACATTCCCGGGTTTTCACCCCCAAAATCCGCACCCAAATCCATGCCCAGAACGGGGGGGATTGAAGCCCAAAAGCCCCGACTTTTCGGGCCGGAGTTCCGGGAATTTCCCGCCAAAATGCCCCGGATGTTTCCCGCCAAAATGCTCAGGGCTTCCGGGCGCGGCAATGGTGGCGGCGGGATCGGCCCGGCTCAGGTTGGGGGTGTCCGCGGGGGGGTTTGGGGGGAATCGGGGGGCTTTTGGGGCTGCTGGGGGGATCGGGGGGCTGCCAGGCCGGTTTTGGGGTGAATCGGGGCCGTTTCTGGACTCGCATCGAGCGCGGCCGAACCGAGCGCGGCATAGGCGGCGGCGGGAAGGGGGCGGGGGGGCAGCGGCGGCGGGAGCGGCCGGGCCGGGGCGGAGGTGTCCGGAGGGGATTTTGGGGGGATTTGCGGGGACTCCGGGGCAATTGGGGGGGATTTTGGGGCTCCGAGGCCGGTTTTGGGGGGGATTTGGGTGGTTTCTGGGCTCTCATAAGCGGCGCCGAGCCAAGCGCGGCAGAGGCGGCGGGGGAGGGGGAGGGGGAGGGGGGGCGCAGCAGCGGGAGCAGCCGGGCCAGGGTGGAGGCGTCCGGGGGGGAATTTGTGGGGAATTGGGGGGGATTTGGGGATGGTAGCCGAGGCTGGAGGGGTCCTGAGGCGATTTTGGGGGTAGTTGAGGCTTTTTGGGGGGTTTTGGGGGGAACTGGGGGGGGTTTGGGGCTCCCGGGTGAGGTTTTGGGGGGGTCCGTGAGGGGTCGTGGGGGTCCTGGATGGGATCTGGGGAGATGGGAGGGATTTTGAGGTGAATGTGGGGGATTTGAGGGCTGGCAGGTGAATCCTGGGGGGGAATTGGGCCATTGTGGGGGTCCCGAGTTGCTTTTCCCAATCTTTACCCCCAAGTTCCCGATATTTCGGCCGTCGGTCCCTGTGCCTGTTCCCCGCTGGCCCCACAAGCCCCACGTCCGAGCCCCACGCGCCCCCGGGACGGCCCCTGCGTCTGCCCCAACACGGAAAAGGGGAGCGCAGAAATAAAGAGAGGAAAACATCTTGGATTGTTTCTTTCGTTTTCATTTCACTTCTGGAAAGCTGTTTCTGTTTTCCAGGAATCTTCTCCTGTCTGCTCTTCCCAAGAATCTCTCATGGAGAACAAGGTCAAGCTTCTGTCGCAAGATTTGCCACCAGGAAATGATGCCACTGGTGAAATTTTCATGGTGACTGTTTGTGCTTGCTTAGGGCAAATTTGGGGAGGAAACCTCCAAAAGGGGTCCACCTAGAAAGCGAATTCAAGCGGCCCCTGCCCCTACTAGTTCAGGAAAAGACTTCACTTGAGAAAAGTGAGAAAAAAACCCCAGTTTATTTAACAAGTAAAGTATTCACAAGCATGAAAAATGAATAATATTAAATAAAGTCTCGGACAGTGCTGAAGAGATGGCAAATTCAGGAAGTCCTTTTTGTGGGTTGTAGTTGGCTGCCTCGGTCTCTTCTAAGTCCCTCTGGTGCTGGAATGCAGCGTCCCAGAGCTCGGGGGGCCACAGGTGTGAGCTGCTGCCGGTGTTTGTCTGGGTTTTCAGTCCAGAGCAGGTGTAAACAGTTCCAAGAAAAAGGAAAGTCACAGTTCCTCCACAGAAAAAGGAACTTCTCTTCCTAAGCTAGCTAAAACCAAATTGCTAGAGCTGGGCTGTGAAGGCACCGGGAAATTTCCACATCTGGGCACTGGCGGTCCAGCAAACACCAGAGCTGGATGGTGCTGGTGCCAGAACCTGCAAATTTCCAAACTTTGGCTGTCTGTGCCAGCAAATCGCTGGACTTGGGCTGTGCCAGCACCAGGAAGTTTTCAGATCTGGGCGCTGGCGCTGCCAGCCAACACCAGATCCGGGTGGTGTCATTGCCAGCGACAGAAATCTGCCAGATTTGGGCTCTGCTGGCCCTGAGAAATTTCCAAATCTTGGTTCTAGTTACATGAAACACAAGATGTGGGGGTGGTGCCAGAGCCAGTAGCAGGAAGCTGCCACAGGTTTTGGATTTCTGTGCCAGCAAATTGCTGCACTTGGGCTGTGCCAGAATAGGGAAATTGCCAGATGTGGGCACTGGCAGTGCCAGCGCACACCAGGTCTGGGTGAGGAATGTGGCAGCACCAGGAAATTGCCAGATGTGAACTTCTAGTGCCAGCAAATTGCTGGAATGATGCTGCGCAGGAACCTGAACAACTCTGCATCTTGGCGGTGCTGGTGGCAGCACTGGGAAGCTGCTGGGTTCTGGCTTTTTTTGCCAGAAAATTGCTGCATTTGGTTTGTGCTGGCACTGAGAAATTTCCAGATGCTTATTTTCTGTGCCAGCAAATTGCTGGAATTAGGCTGTGCAGGCATCTGAACCATTCCTGATCTGGGTACTGGCGGTGTCAGCAAACCCGAGATCGGGTTGCTGTAGGTACCAGGTCTTTGCTTCGTTTTGGCTTTGTTTGCCAGCAAGTTGCTGCACTTGGGCTGTGCCAGAATAGGGAAATACCAAGATGTGGGAACTGGCAGTGCCAGCAAACACCACATTTCAGGAAGGATTGGATCTGGACCCATTCCCTCCCTGCCTCCCTCCCTCAACAAGGTGCCAGAGTGGCTGGACAGCAGCCAGGCAGAAAGGGAACCTGAAGGGACTGATGGACAGCAGGCTGGACAGGAGCCAGCAGTGTGCCCAGGTGGCCAAGGAGGCCAATGGCTCCTAGCCTGGATCAGGAATGGTGTGGCCAGCAGGGGCAGGGCAGGGATTCTTCCCCTGTGCTCAGCACTGCTTGGGCAGCACCTCAAGTGCTGTGTCCACTTCTGGGCCCCCCAATTTAGGAAGGACATGGAGGGGCTGGAGGGTGTCCAGAGAAAGGCAACAAGGCTGGAGAGGGGTCTGGAGCACAAGAGCTTTGAGGAGTGGCTGAGGGAGCTGCTGGGCTTGTTTATCCTGGAGGAGAGGAGGCCTAGGGGAGACAGGACAGTGTCAGGGCACAGGTTGGACTTGATGATCTCCATGGCCTGTTCCACCCTTGCTGATTCTGGGGCTCTCTGAAACCACCCTTGGAGCAGTTGCAGGACGAGCCCTGGGCCTCTTCAGAAGCTCCAGCAGCCCAGGTCCCTCAGCTTCTCCTGCCAGCCCCAAAGCCCATCCTGTCAGTCCTGCAGAGCCTCTGCAGCTCCTCCTCACTGCCCAGAACAGGGAGCCCCAGAGCCAGACACAGCAGCCCAGATGTGCCCCCCTGGCCTGGGGTGCCGCTGGCAAGGGAGCAGCACCAGGCACTGCAGGAGCCTGCAGACAATTGATCTGAAGGCCAAAGCTCCTTAGCTCCTTCTGAAAGAGCAGGAACAGTTCCTCATTCCAATGTGGTGGAATGCTGGGCACCACAGCTCCAGGTGAGGACTGGACACAAGTTTGCTCCCACTGAGTGCTGGGATGGGTTCTGCAGGAGCTCTGGGCTCCTGTGCTTGCCAGGCACAATGAGGAGAGAAGGAGCCAAGTGCACTGATGTGGGAAATGGGTTTGTAGAAAGTTTTTAGGGCCTAATAGAAGGCCCAGAAAGTATGAATCAGTATATAAATCTTGAGACAAGAAATGGTAACTTAAAAATTTCCATGGAATAGGACAGATACTGTTGAGAGAGGAATGCAGCTGGAAAAAAGTTTCAAAAGATGGCCTTGCAAATAAGATTTTGGAAAAACAGAGCTATGAAAGATGCATTGTAGTGGGACCCACAAAGAGTATTTTTAAATCATTGGCTTTAAGGCATCTACAACATGGCATGGCAAAAGGCTGAAAGAAACGCTTATAATGTATTATAATTAGGAAGTAGTTGGCTTCTGATTGTGATGGCATGAATTATAACATCTGTATTGTCTCACCCTTCTCCTGAGACTGAATATGGAATAAAAGTTTTTAAAACACCTCTCAGTGTCCCCATCTCTAGGTCAAGAAACGAGTGTTATCCAACACACTGACACACCTTTGCCTCGAGCATAGCCCAGCCTGGACCAAACACACTGAAAAGTTTCCCCTTTGGCCCATGTCTCGAAACATCAGGTCTGCTGTTTGACAGCTCAGGTTGGGTTTGTGTCAAGGAGTTTCCTCAGAAGTACTGGGTTTGTCTTCCTCTGTGCCTTCCCCTCAGCAGCCTTGGGGATGCTCCTGTGTGAAGCCATCTGTCTCATACAGTTTGAGACAACTTCAAACAGGATATTGTGCAATAAGTCGTCTCCTCTAAAGTGTTCCAACAATTCCTTTCCAGCAATAGGAACTTACTACTAATGGATGGAAGTGGAAAACCCCCAACAGTTTATAACAAACAGAATCCCCCCATGACACGCGTTCCAAGAAGGCGCCGGGGTCTCTCTCGGAAGAACAGGAGCTGTCACGGAGCAGTTCCAGCAGCTGATGGAGCTTGGGGGCTTCACCGGCGTCGGCTTTCTCCCACGGCAGAGCTCCATGGGGCGGGCAGGGCAGTGAAGCAGCTGGGCTGGAGCCCCTCGCTGCCTTGTCTCCCCGGCGTGGCTCAGCTCACAGACTCTCGGGCTGGGAGCGGGGCCGCTCCGCTCCTGCCGGCACCGTGTCCCTGGGCTTGGACAAACAGTTTCCTGCCAGGAGAGCCCTGCACACTGCTCCACAGATCTTTCATAAAGGCCCAAACCAACTCCAAACACTCTGTCTGCAGCAGCTTTGCACAAAGGGCTGCAGCAATCCAGGACAGCTGCAAGTGAGTGTCGGAAGGCTCTTGTCTTGTTCCTGACAGCAGAATTCTTGATGATCTGATGCAGTTTTATTCAGATGTAACATGAGAGCTGAGGCTTCTTTGTTAAAATATTTCATGATGAGTAACAAGCCTTGGGTGCATGAGGTACAGGACTGACATGCCAAAGCATGAGCATATCCTCCCAAGTGGCCAGTTTAATTGCCCATTTTATTACTCTTGTATTTACTCCACACTAATAAGGAAAACCAAGCTCTGCTTGGAGGCAAAACAGGCATGGGATACACTACAGTCCCTCGCAGGCTCCGCAGGGCTGGCAGTGACAAAGCAGGCTGTCTGCTTCATTGTGAACCACTACAGAGCTGCATCCCAATGTGGTTTAAGTAGCGTGGTATTGTTAAGAGCTCCTTTTCTGCATGAGACACAAAAAGGAGATCCCAAATGATCTTCATGCAAGCATGCAGTAAAGAACTGCTCCTGCTATCCTAACGAAGCATTTGCTTTGGCCATTACTCTCTTCCCATTCATCTTTTGATGCAGACACTTCAGGTTTTCTCTCACACCCCTGCAAGGCTGGCAGTCGCTGTTTCCCAGTTCCTGTTCTTCCCTAGAGATGGTGCAGTGGCTGCTTTGAAACAAAAATCCCTGAGATCTGGGTTGCTTGAAGGGGCATGAAATGCTCATTAAGTGCTCATATTGGTAACACCCAGGTCTGCACTGCCCAGTGCTCTGCAGCAGCAGCAGCAGCAGGACCATGCATCATTCCTTTTGGTGGATGTTCATGTTTCTGGTGTGCAAGAGCAATGACTTTGAGGATGGACAGAAATGCCCCTCTTCAAACAGTGGCTGTGCAAGGAGATGTGAAGTTTCACAGCCTTTTCTAGGATATTTTAGAAAGATCTAAGAGAATATTGTGGCATGGAGTAGGTCCCTAAATTTGTCTCCAGAAGAATCCCCAAAGGGCACATTGACTCTGCTGCTGATGGTAACCCCAGAAGCTCATGGACCAATTTTCTCTGCAATGTGCCTCCCTGCCTGGGCTTTACTAGGCCGGGACTAGACCCAGAGCTAAGCAAGCACAGGCAGCCAGGTGACATTGTGTAACATCAGAAGCTGGCAACCATGAGGACTTTGCTGCCAAAAGGTTACAGTTTGCACTGGGCCCAGAAGTGTTTTTCCCTAAGGCAAAGCAAATTGAAATGTGAAGTTTAAAAGCTTCAAATGACTATGAAAGGAAACTGCAGAATAATTTCTGGAAGGGCATCACTGTCAATGATCATGCAGCCCACCAACAGCTGGAGCTGAATCCAGACTTGCTTCTTCCAGCTGTGCAGGAATTCACTCCACTGGCAAGCACTGGTTCACGGGAACAAATGATCCCCTAGCTCTGGGCTGAATGGCACCCAGGCTGCAGTGCAGATTTGAGGAGCCCTTGTCACTTGTTATTGGCCTCCCAGGGCACTCATCCTTCTGCAAACAAGGTGCAAACAACACAGCTGCACTGCTGTCCCGGGTAAATATACATACGGGTGACTTTGCCAAAGCAGTGCATCTTTTCCCAGTGAAATACATGACCTCTTCTTACCTATGGAATTGTGATTGAAGACACCTGTGAGCCAGATCTGTGGGAGAGTGCAAAGGAGCAAAGCTTTGGGATTTGGGCACACTTCTCTTGGTTTCTTTGCTCAGGCCTTTGGTGAGCACAGAACACACCTAGGTAGAAAACCTTTGACTAGACAGGATCTTTTGGATCCATTGTCCCCCACACAGGTCAACAGGTGGCTCTGTTGTAATGCCAAGTAACAAAGAGCAGCACAAATGACACAAAGAAAAGATGGCCAAAGAGGAAGAGGAGAGGCCCAATGAGGAAAGGATGTGGTGAGACACTGGCACATCGAGTGAGCTGCACTCCCATAATCTCTAGGCTAGCAGGTCCTGGTCTCACATTCTCCTCTTGGTTTTTTCAATTTTGTTTATTTATTTACTATTTTTCATCATCAAAATAAAATATATAGAATTCAAAATACATCATCAAAACTTAAAGACAGAATGAAATCACATTAATTCAGAACTGTATCTAAAGATCAGAACATATGTACAGCTGTAACTATGAAGCCTAATGCATCAATCCTATTCTTCAAACACTCTTCATACAGGCGGCAGCTTCTTCCTGAGCTTGGAGGAAAGAGAGCTCTTTTGGAGGGGAGGCGAGGACTTAGTGGGTGAGGGAACATTGGAAGTGTCCCAAGAAAACTTCTCGGTAAGACGGTAACCAGTCAGATCTGCAAAATGGAGACACAAAGTTTAACAGAGGCCTCCATGCAAACCTAAAGCATCTGAAGCTCCATATTTCCTGGGACACATTTCCTGGAGATGTGTAAACAGCTGCACAGGGAAACATGCTCCGCCCCGCCTTAGCAAGAATGCCCCGCCCTGGTCCCGCCTCCGGTCCCGCCCCCAGTCCCGCCCCCTCACTTCATGTGCGGAGCGCTCTGCCCCGTCCCGCGGCTCAGCCAATCGCGTTGCGTCGCGCGGCCGTCGCCGGGCAGTGCGCGGCCGTTGGGTGTGAAGTGGCCAAGCGGGGCCCCGTCTGCCCGCCGTTTGAAATGCTGCGGGGCGGGCGAGCGGCGGCAGCGGCGCGGAGGTGAGCGTGCCACAGGGCCGGAGAGGCGGCCTGGAGGCGCAGTCCCGAGCGGGGAGGCTGTGGTGAGGCGGGCAGGGGAAGGGAGAATGTTGCTTATCGGAGGGAGCCCCAAAGAGCGGCTGGAAGAGGTGCCGGCTGATCAAGGAGCCCCGAGGAGCGGAGGGAGGGCGTATCGGCTGATGGAGTGTCCCGATGAGCGGCTGGGGAGAGTGGGGGTGTGCGTTGGCGGGGAGGAGCGGCCGGAGCGCTTGCACAGTCCGGTGGTGGGGAGGCCGGCGGGGCTGTTGGAGTAGGCTCAGCCCGGCCGGTGGGCACGGCTAACCCCGCCCGCCCGCAGGACCATGGCGCAGTTCCTGTTGGAGGCGGACCTGCACGGGCTGCTGAAGCTGGACACGCTGATCCCGAACGCGCCGCATGCGCGATGGCAGCGCAAGGCCAAGGAGAGCGGCCCCGGGCCCAGCCCCGTCGGCGTGTTGCCCGTGAAGCCGGCCAATCGCTCCCACAGCTCCAGCAAGACGCCGTCCACGACAGCCAGTGAGGGCCGGCCACCGGCGGCAGAGGTTGAGTGCGGGAGCCTCGCCCAGGCTGCTTGTCCGTAGCCATGGGGCTCTGGGCTCCCTGCCACGCTGCCCTACCGGCTGCTGCTCAGGCAGGAGGAGGTGGGCTGTGCTCCTGACAGCCACCCACCTCCTTGCCAGCATGAGGGGCAGAGCTGCTGTTCGCCCAGCTGAGCCTTGCTGGCACAGCTGTATGCTAGGACGAGTGTGGGCAGGACTGTCAGCTGACAGCTTTACATCCTGTGAGCGTTTTTGTATCTTCCCTTTATCTCTGGATTCTGGAATTGTTGCACTAGACCCAAGGAGTTGCACCACACTGTCCCTAACCAACTTGGTGGCAGGGAGGAAAATATAAGTTAGTTGTGACTGGGTGGCATGAGACCTCAGAGTCCTACTGGTCTGGTGGATGTGATGTGGAAGAGTGTTGGGTTTGCTCCTGTGAAAGCTCTAATAGAGGCTGTTAAATAGTTGTAAGACAATATTTTCATATGTGAATGCAGGTAAATCTGGATCCAAAATTCAAAGCTACCCCACAAAGGCCAGGGGGGATCGCTACATTCCCAAACGCAGCACTATGCAGATGGAGATGGCAAATTTCCTCCTAACCAAAGAGAAAGACCCTGCTGAGGATTCCCCTACCAAGAAGGTGAGCATGTTGCTAAGTTACAATTGCTTCAACAACCGCTACTCCTTCCTGCCCCTTTACAGAGCAGTGAACAATAGGTTCTATCAAGTGGGCACACGGGACTGACAAGTCCCAGCCATCACTACTTGCAGCTCTGGGCTTCAGGAGCCTAGGATGAGACTGAAGCTGTAGAGACTGCCATGCACTCTAAGCCTATGCTGCTTCTGGTAGCAAAATTTAGCTTTTGACTAATGAGGCTTTAAAATGTAGCAGGCAACACAAACACAAAGCTGTGAGCCTATGCAAAGTGAAACTGCTGGTGGTAGCTATTCTAGGACAATGTCTCCACAGGGAACACTTCTGGAATGTTTTACACTGTCTTCTGAAATCTGTTTGTGAAGCATCTGGTCGCTTTGTGGCTGTGGCTTTTCCCACTGGCAATGACACTGAATTTGCCATTGTGTGAAAATGTGAGCAGGATGATGTATGAAAGTCTGAGGAAAAGCTGCTTTGACCTGCCTCTGTGTGACTGACCCTTGCAGCACAGGCAAACATCTTCAGATTCTAAGAGAAGGGGACTTAGGTGTCTGTTTAAATTGCAGTGTGGGAATTGTTTTAAGTGCATTGCACTGAGGGTGATTTGTCTCTGTAGCAGCAACAGAAAGCCTGGGCAGTGAATCTGAATGGTTTTGATGTAGAAGAGGCAAAAATCCTCCACCTCAGAGGAAAACCACAGAATGCTCCAGAAGGTATGATACAGGCTCTGTATGAGCTGAATCAGCAGGAGAGATCAGGTCAGGGGAACAGCAACAGAGGCTCTGTGTGTGGTCACAGGAGAAATCAACTGGTTTCTGAGAGCTGTACAGGCTGGAGTCTCCTTTCTTAAGGTTCCTGAGGTGGAGAGAGGGCATAACAGTTACAGTGAATTTATTTAGGAGAGTTGCTATGACTGCCAGTTGGTCACCTGTTACAGGGCTTGCAAGGGTCTTCAGGGTGGAGAGAGAGATGAGAATCTTGACCTCATGTTCAGAAGGCTTGATTTAATATTTTATGATATATATTACATTATTACTATACTAAAAGAAATAGAAGGAAAGTTCCCAGAAGCTAGCTAAGCTAAGAATAGAAAAAGAATGAATAAACAAAGGGCTGTGTCTCAGCAGAGAGCAAGACCTAGCTCTGCCTTGAGTGGTCAGTAAATCCAAGCATCCACCCGAGACCAATCACGCATCCACCTGTTGCATTCCCCAGCAGCAGATAACCATTGTTTACCTTTGGTTGCTGAGGCCACAGCTTCTCACAGCTTCCCCACAGAAGGGGGAAAAATCCTAAAGAAAGGATTTTTATGAAAAGATGTCGGTGACATTTCACCTATACTGCAGGTTCCAAACCTTCCTGAAGTCTGTAAGAGCATCAAACCCTCTGCTGTGCACTTTCTAGCTTAAACTGCAACTAAATATAATGGGATTCAAAAACCCAAGTGTTTGTCAAATTTGTTTCCATGAATGAGGTAATTGTAGCTCACCCCTGTTCAGCAGTTCGTACTGCCAGTGATTTTAGTGCACTGCAGGCTTGTGAGTGTTTCTCTTAGGACTTTATTTTCACTCCAAGGGATTCCTAGTTGGGTGAGCAGCACTCAGCTGGGAGGAAACTAACTCAGGTTAACAAACCTGTTCCCCTGCACACAGGCTGTCAGAATAACCTGAAAGTGCTCTACAGTCAGCAAATGGCACCTGGATCCAGCAGGAAGAATAGCAGAAATATTCCCTCAAAGCCAGAACGGGTCTTGGATGCACCAGAGATGTTCAACGACTATTGTAAGTAGGCTGCAGGGTTGAGTGCTGGGCATCCAGAACATTCTGCACTGGATTGCTGTTCCTAGGACAGTGTAACTGGGCTATCTGTATTATTTGGTGTACCCAGGCTAGCACAGACCCCTTCTGGAGTGTCCCTGTGTGCCCTTACAGGGACAGTGGTCTATGGCACAGTGTAGATGCCTTGGAGCAGGGTACCTGGCCCCATCAGCTGGGCATAGTGACACTCAGAAGGCTGCCCCTCACCTGTACGTGTGTGTGTGCACATGTGCACCCACACCTGCTGCAGCAGCACGGGTGAAGGGCAGGGCTCTCTAGCCATCATGGTGTGACCTGCATTGCTCTTTCAAATTGTAGAACTGAATCTCAGAGACTGGAGCTCCCAGAACTTCCTGGCAGTGGCTCTGGACAACACTGCTACACAGCGCTCTCATACCAGGACCTCAGTGCTGCCTCACCTGAGGATTTAGAGCTGCCTCCCGGCCTTTCCAGGCTAAGTGCAGGTGCTCAGGACTCTGAGGTTTCCTAGCTTCTTGGGAGAAGGTGTTTGCTTCATCTGGACTTCTTGGGGTTTCCTCGGAGGAGCCAGGCACAGGCAAATTTCATCTCCACTGTGAGCTCTTCATTCTGCTTGTTCCCATGAAGCTCAAATGCCAACCTGAGCTCATCGTTCCTCTGGTTCCCGTAGACCATCACAGCCCTTCCATGGCCTCTCCAGAGAGGAGCAGCTGCACATCTTCAGAGCAGCAGTTGCCGGCCCGCATCCCATCAGGGAGGGAAAGAGTTTCTACCCTTGCTTTCCAAGCAGGCTCTGGTTAATGACCCTTTAAAGTGTTTTCCTGCAGTGCTCTATCATGGGTAGATCTCAAGTGAGAATCAGGTAGAAAGGGTCAAGTCGCCTAGGAAGGGGGACCTTGAAAACAGAAAGATTCTCTGCCTGCTTTTCCTGTCCTTGCTGCAGATTTGGAGGGTGTTCTGGGCATTTTGCAGACAGCCTCTCTGTAGGGGTACAAGGGCAAGGTGGAAGATATTGCCTAACAAGTGGTCAGTGTTAGGTGCACTCTCCTCTTTCTTTGAATGAAGCCAAACTAGGACTCTGATAGGATATTGCAGATGTTTAAGACTGTCTGCCCTGCAAATCAAGCCGTGCCATTTGACGCTGGCAGGGGCTATGTAGAAATCACGAGCGGGCCGGGGCTGCTGAGGAACGCGCCTCGAGCTGTTTGTTTTCCAGCATCAGTCTCATTACATGGTTATGACAATGGGAAGATGCCAGCAGCTCACATCCCAGGCAGCAGATGTTGAAGTGAGGGGAGAACGACCATCCTATAATGCATCGAACTCAAGTTTATTGATCGATCAGCCAGTTTAAATAATAGTGTTAACGAACTTCATGCATATTCCAAAATTCAGGTTTATGATAGGCTAACAGAGAAAACTCTAACCACTCCTTTTGTTTTACAATACCGTTGATTGTTTACACAAAATAAAACCAGTGTTCCCACTGTGATATGAAAGGTTCCCAAAACTTCCATATCTGTTCCCAGGGTGCCATCTTTTCCCAGAGAAGGTGTTTCGCTTGTTATGGGAAGACTGCCTGAGAACCTTATTGTTTATAAAGTGATGCCTGAGAGAGTCTAATTGTTTATAGAAATCAGGCTGGGAACTGCTTTTGGAACTGCTTTGCAAGTACTTTTTACTTTTCTCTCAATTGCATGGCTTCATGGCCTTTTTTTTAAAGCCATGCTTGAACTAAACTCCCGACATTTCCCCCGTCTTTTTCTTTTTGAGAAAGGAGGTTAGTTTGCCACATTTTCTCTATCATCCTACTAACCATCTTTTGGATACAGCTACAGAAACAAGGTAAGATAAGTAAAAGCAATAAGAGTACACCTAATATCCCTATAGCATATTTTACAAGGTTTCTTAGCCATGGTCCCAATCCTAAACTTTTAAGCCACTCATCAATTCCCAATCCTTCTTCTTCCTTAAGGCTGTTAAGCCCTAGCCGTAGCTCTTTTATCTTAGCATGAATAGATACAGAATGATCAGACAAGTTCATGCAACACATTCCTTCAAACTCTTCACACCCATGGCCTTGTGCTAGTAGTAAGAAATCTATGGCAGCTCTATTTTGTAAAACAGTGTAATTAACACACTGTACATCTGCAGTTAACATATCTAATATCTGTGATGTCTTATTCAATTCACCCTTAGCCCAACACCCTATTTGTTTTGCTAAAGTCAATGTTTTGCTTGCAGCACTTCATGGTAGGAAAGCTGAAACCATCACTTGTTTAAATTTACTCCAGAACCATGGATCTCCTATTTGACTACAGTCTAAATTATGTAAGCTACGCTTTTGCCTGTTTATCTTATGACTTAATTGCATTAACACAGATATATTAGGGTGGAATAGTGATAACTTGCCTAAATAAAAAGGTCCACCCTGAGGTTGGGCTGGTATTCCATTCCAGGCTCTATCTCCACAAATTAGAAATATTCCTGTAGGTAATTTCTTAGGTGTCATGATATTAGAGCCTTTACATTGATTATAAAGCTGTTTGGACACTATGTCTGGGCTTAGAGATGAATCTAGAGTAGCCCATGTCTGTTTATGCTGATTCATCTTTTGAGAATTAGAGTAATCAAAGCTGAACCATCCACCGTTAGAAGTGCTGGTCATGCTAGCATTTGCACTTCCGAAAAGCTCCAACTCCTCAGGTGGGGAATGCAAAGGAGTATTAAGTGATTGAATTAACAGGCATTGATGGTAGCCGTCACTCTGACTGGCAGTATATCCTTTTTGTGCAGGCAATTTAATATTGACCATACTGTGCATACATAAGGCACGATTATTAATAAGACTGCAGAATTCTTGAGGAGACCATACTGGCAATGCTGAGACAAAGCGACGACTGATTAATCTGTCTAGCAAGTGTTATTCTTACATTATCTCTAGGTTGATTAAAATGTGTTACCCTTAATTCTTCAGCTACTACTACACCTAGCAATATAACAAAAGTAAACCTCATTTTTCTGTTTTTACTTTGACCTTCTTTTTCTTATCAGTTTTTAACCTTACTGTTCCCAATACCTGAAGACCGCACCTTTGTAACCTTCTAATGCATTTATCTACAGGTATTACACCATAAATGAAAAAGTGACAACTGATCCACCCAAAAGGTCTCATCACAACCTCCACAACACAGTGCAACCCAAGCAGCACAATTTGGGCTGTGACATTCAAGGCAGCTCTTTTTACCGGTCCTTTTATATGGAAAGATGATAATGATTCAATAATGTCAATCAGTTCCCTGGTCATCCGGCAATGGCATGTTATCCCAAAGGGTTAAAACTACACCCAGCTGAGCCACAATGTCCGGCCTTATCAGGCATTACAGGATAGGTGGTAATTGGACTAAGAAAAGAAAGCTGTTAGCTGTTTTCATTCATTCGAACCTGGAGAGGAGGTGAACGGCAAGTCTGAAAACAATCCTTTCTGTCCTTGAGATTTTCACATCCACCTTTTCCTTGGGTTTCCCAGAAAAGTTCAAAATCAGTTTTACAGTCTGTAATCTTTTAGTCATTTGACTGAAATGGCATCAGCTGGGCGATTCTCAGTCTTTTTTTGATTTGGAGTGGTGAGAAAATAGTATACACTTAAAGCACTTAAAATATTTAACTTAGCAGTCTTATTTTCAAATCAACAGAACTTAACTGGCTTCAACATTCTATGGGCTAACTGTGCTACACTCTTTGCAACATAAAAATAGGCAATTCTAATAACTAAATAGTATTTTCAGCTAGCAAGGTTTCTCTGATGTTCACAACAACACTTTGAACACAAGTCACAAAATAAACACCTATCGTAAAAGCATACATCTATCTAACATCACTTAAACTTAATAGCACTTATACTTAAAATACTTAAAATATTTAAACTTAATAGAACTTAACATTACTTAAACTTGTCTTTACTTAAACTTAACAGATTTTTAAATCAACAGAACTTACATGTAAAATCTCTTAATTCTAACAAAACTTAACTATAACAAAACTTAACTGATTTTAAATAACAGACTTATTTGTAAATAATGTTAGATCAAACTTAACAGAATCTAACTTATCTTAAACCTAATATGATTTAACCTTAACAGACCTCGAACTTAACAGAAAATAAACTTAACAAACTTAACCTTAGTAGTATTTAGCATTTAACGGCACTTAATAAATAATTTGACTTAAACTACTTAATAACAGATAACTTACCATAGACATAAAATATAGCATTCATTATAACTTACTTACAGGCCTGATTCTAAAATATTAAGCTAAAATAACTTTGTTCACGTGTTTGCTATAGCATTTCTATATCAAAAAGCACACTCACAACATCTCACTCATACAATCAGTCTAACATATCTTAACATTTTTAAACTTTTCAAAATATAATTCTAGAGTCTGATGTTCCACTGACTGAGCCATCCGGGCTTCTGATGTTAAAGTCTCTGCCAATACAGGTGATTTCAAGACAGCATAACCAATGCCGAGCCAAATCCGCCGAAATTTGACCCATGCATACAGTACACTGATTCCTGTTTCACAGTCTCTGCCAGGAAGAACAAAAGTGCCTTTAACTTCGCTTGTTTACCATCACTGGTTTCTCAATTTCAACAGGGATCTTTTCCTTTTGTTGACAAAAGTTACATCCATTAGGCTGTTAGGTCCTAAACGGAAGCTTTTGCCGGCTGTGGGGGGAGGGAGAAACGCTCCTGCTGCAAAAAGTGCTCCAGTCCCATGGCGCGTGTGTCGGAGCGGGCGAAAACCCCCCTCCCACGCTGGATTCTTTGTTTACTCGCCGGCAGGCTGACTCCACTGCAGGCACCGCTGCACCCGTGGCGGCTCCCCCTGCGGCGGCTTCGCTCTCTCCCGGGGCGGCGCGGCTCAGCTTCCGCGGTGGAGGCTCCGCTCTCCCCGCCGCTGCCTCCACTCCCGCCGCTACAGCGCAGCATTTCAGGCGGTCGCTCGCCACGGCTGCTCACCATGGCGGAGCGCTCGTGCCGAGTTTGGAGTAGCACAGCGCTGCAGGCTCCACGAGCTGCGGCCACTGTCTTGCACTCAGAGAGATAGTAAAACAGTGCATAATACATCACTCGCCATGGCTTGCTTAGCTTCTTGGCAGTTTTACCACGCTCTAAAACAGCCTCTGACAATAAATCATCGAATTCACGCAATTCCGTTAACTCGTAAACTGTGTGGGGATTCACAAAGATTCCCCGTTCCAAACCATAAGCCAAAAGACCTTGCAATTCCTTCCGTAAGTCTATTCCCTTAATTTGCCTTTTTTGCAAAAACGTAATAAAAAGTTCATATGCGGCTTGTCTTTCCATACCTCTTTTAAGTGCGCACTTTCACTTAGCAGCTTTTTCCAGGCCTCAGCCGCACGTATCGGCTGGTCCCATCTATATGGTCACCAGGGCACGGCGCATATTGGCGGCTTTTTTCCTCCGCTTTGGTTTTGCGCTTATTTGCCGCTCCGGCTGCTTCGGAGCCCGAACCAGTCCTCACTTCTCATGGTGTTCGCAATCCCCATGGTGTTCACGATCGTCGTGGTGTCCGCTATCACGTCCGGGTGTCGCCATTTGTTGAAGTGAGGGGAGAACGACCATCCTATAATGCATTGAACTCAAGTTTATTGATCGATCAGCCAGTTTAAATAATAGTGTTAACGAACATCATGCATATTCCAAAATTCAGGTTTATGATAGGCTAACAGAGAAAACTCTAACCACTCCTTTTGTTTTACAATACCGTTGATTGTTTACACAAAATAAAACCAGTGTTCCCACTGTGATATGAAAGGTTCCCAAAACTTCCATATCTGTTCCCAGGGTGCCATCTTTTCCCAGAGAGGGTGTTTGCTTGTTATGGGAAGACTGCCTGAGAACCTTATTGTTCATAAAGTGATGCCTGAGAGAGTCTAATTGTTTATAGAAATCAGGCTGGGAACTGCTTTTGGAACTGCTTTGCAACTACCTTTTACTTTTCTCTCAATTGCATGGCTTCATGGCCTTTTTCTTTAAGCCATGCTTGAACTAAACTCCCGACAAGCAGACAAAGAACTTAATGTTAAAACTTACTTTATAAATTTTTTTTTAAGACCAATAAGTTTTTTTTATAAGACCAATCGCACAAAGCAAAAGCATATTGACAGTAGTTCTATCCAATCACTATAAGCACAGGTACTTTTGGTTATAACAGTGCTGGTTTATTTCGAAGACAATACCTACTAGTAAGCCTTAAAACACAATGCACTGAGCTCCATTATTAAGCTTCAACCCTCCCAATATCTTGCTAGATAAACTTTTCTGTAGCTTGGAGATTTATTCTAGACCAGCGTTAATACACAGACCATTGTTCTATTTGTCCTTGCTTTTCTGCAGTTTAAATAATTTTTCTGCTGACCTATCTCACGGCTGCTGCTTGGCTCTAATCACAGTTCTGCTGTATCTGAGACCTGCCTTTTGCAGCTTTCCCAAAACTCTCTAATTTTGTGGATTCCCTCAGAGGACTCAGTGTCAGAGCCTCTGGAGAAGCGTGGAGGGCAGGGCTCAGGCAGGTTGTGCCAGTGCAGGATTTGAACTCAAGGCACCAGGAAGCACCAAGGCTGCAGACAGGAACTCAACCCTTCTCATCTCCCTCCCTGCCAGAGGCAGGCTCAGAGCAGCCATCTGACACCTCTCTAAACCAGTGGGGGCTCTGTCCTTACCAGGCCCCTCGGGCTCCTGGGGATTGTTCCCACAGCTCTCAGTGCCAGGCAAAGCTCCCTCTGCTGCAGTTCTGTCTAGAGGCTCCCCTCCTGAGGACTCAGGGGCAACATTAATATTCCCCTTGAAAGAGAAACAGAAAGGAAGAAACCCTTCTCACCACTTACACAAAACATCTGGTCCAACAACTCCATGGCTCACATGCTTAATCCCTTGTTCCTGACAAGAACTCTGGGCCCCAACGCCCTTCAACAGTCAGAAAAAATTGACTTCTCAAACACAGTCCAAAAGCTGTCAAAGCTGACAGTGACAGTGTTGAACATGGGGGTGACACTGAACACATGGAATGGCTGCTAAGGAAATCAATTGCTGCTCTGTTCTGTAAGGTTGCATGTCTGACAGCACTAACATCAGTCCTCATGTCACTAATTGCAATGGAAGTAGCACTGTCTCCTTTCTTCAGCCAACACCCCAATCGGTGTAATGGTTTCAATGCCTCACCCAAAGCAAGTTGATGTAGAAATAAACTCAATGTACCTCATTTTGCAGGGCCCTAGGGTCTGAAATTGCTATTACAGTTTTCTTGATAATGATGGGCAAATCTTTTTTCTCTGTGTTTTCTCTTGATGGCTTTTTTAACGACAGGTGCTATCACAGTGAGTTGTCTGATGCTACATGGGCCACTTTAATTTTTGCGGGAATGTCCTGCCAGCCTCTATCTCCACAAAGGAGCCAATATTCTGTTGCTAATTGATGTGGGGACTCATCTAGGTCATCTACCCGTCAGCAGTTTCACCCTTAGGGGGCCCTGGGGTAGTACAATTGCACCACAAACTGGAGTATCTGTCCTCAGGATGATGGGGAGTAACATTCAACTGTGGATCTCCCTGGTACTGAAACTCAGCACAAAATTCCATCACCAATGAACCAAGAATCCCAATTCTTGAGGTTCAGAAAGTGCTTTAAGAAGATCAGGGGCCCAGTGATGTCAGCTGGTTATGGGATTGGTCTTGTTGGCAGCCTCACACCAATATTTGTCACAATTGGGTATTGGCTGCTCCTTGGCTGGCACAGGCACACCAACCAGACGGGTTGCAAAGGATTTGTCTGGGCTGAAATGGGTCAAACACACGGTGTCTGAGCCTGCTGACTTGGCTAAAGCAAGGCAAACATTCATTTTTTGTTGATCCACAGGCACGTATGCATGCAAAAGCAAGCAAGCAAAACCAACAAGTGCCAGTATATCATTTGATCAAGCTCCATGTTCCTGTTCAGCTGTTTTTTTGGCAAAAGCTTCCCCATCTATTTCAGTTCTCAAGCAAATCTTTTTAGCGCTTGTTCAGGGACTGGCCAACTATAGGGCACTAAACTGTCCCTCTAACCTTCAATTTTTACAAATTTGGATATCTTAGAATTCTTTGGAACACAATGGACACCATGCTTTTGCTGAAAGAGCTCTATGATACAAACCATTTTCACAGTCGAAAAATCAACATCAAACTCCAGAATTGCAGCTTTCACAGGTTGAACGGGGAACGTCTGGCATGCACCGTAGCTTCTCCGTGCGGCTCACGTCTGCGTGCTCATTTCCCTGCTGGTGAAATTGTCGGTGTGCTCTTGTGTATGAGACAGTTTCACACCCTTCACCAGGACCCACTTAGGTCCAGCACCTGTGCAAATACAAGCATACCCTTTGCCCCATTAGTGATTAGTGAAAATGGTCCTTCAGTTTGTCCTAACTCAAGGTTTCTGATCAAAACTGAAGGATTTTCTTTCAATTTTTCCTGTGTGCTGTTTGAAAAGTGCCGAAAAATTGGAGGATTAGTTCCTGCAAATGAGCTATTAAAAACATAAAGACATATAAAGCTTTGCTCAACCTCATCTGGGGTGTTGCTTGGGCCACTCCCCGTTTTCTTGATGTAGAATGGTTTTAGAGAGTGGTGCGTCCTTTCAACAATTGCCTGACCTGTGTGGGAATAGGGAATTCCAAAATGTGGCGAACACCCCAGTCCGTCAAAAATGTGGCCAATTTTTGAGCTGTGTATATGGGACCATTTGTCAGTTTTCATCTTGTCGGGGATCAGTTTGGCGAGCTCTGGGCCCAGTGACACTGACAAGGACAAAAGCAAAAGACGAGAGGCGCTCTCTCTTCCCGGGACCAAAGTCCCACAGCTTTAATGGAGAACAGCTCCAGGAGAGAAAGGGAGTGTCCAGGAAAGGAAAGAGGATGTCCAGGGGAGGCAAGAGAGTGTCCTCCTCGTGGCAGGAGACTGTAAATGCTCGGAGAGGGGGGCAGTAGAAAGGAACTGCCATAGTTAGCATAATAAATCACCACACTGTAGTTTTCTGCATAAATTGCTGCACTTGTTGCAAACAAAATCCTGAAATCTCCCCAAAAACAACCATGCAGTCCCAAATGACCACAATGTGGGAGAAAAACCACTCAACCTCCCTGTGTATTCAAGCACCAGGTGTCACAGGGAGCACCAATCCCTGCAACTAGAAAGTCCACACACACAGGCTCACCGGGAAGGGAATATCTCTTTATGAGGGGACAGAGAGCTCACTCTTCTCAACACAACACACACCATACACCACATCGGCATCCACCCACATCATTTTCCTCAAACATTCACACACTGAAAATACAACCACAATTACAACACACAGGAAAAACAGCAGCAATAAAACAGGATTTGCTCAATTCACCCCCAGAATTCCTAGCAGGTCCTTATTGACACAGCAAATCCTTTCTGCCATCAGCCAGACCTAAGCCCAAACTGCACAGGCGTACGTTGTGCACAGGACATCTCTGTGTGACTTGTGAACAGCCCTTCCCCTGCATACGCCTTACGGGTTACTTTATACAGAGTTAAACGTTCCTTTCTCCACAGTGCCAGCAGTCTTGTCTGTCCCCCACGAGGAGCAGCTGAGAGCGGAGGTGCCTCTAGGAAAGGAATGTCCTGGCAGCGCCCAGAGACGTCCAGAGCCTGGATGTTCTCACTGGAGCAGGGAAGTGTTCCTGCTGCGGTCACCAAATGAGGTGTGGAATAGAACTCCCCACAGTTAAAGGTAGGAGATGGTGTGTTTATTACAGCCAGGCACAGGAGGAGTTGTCTCCTAAAGACATGTGTGAAGAATCACTGGCTCTCTCTCTCATCTCTGCTCATCTAAAATATCTTACACATTCATATAAATCCCAAAAAACCTAACACATATTCATTAGATAACACTGCCTACCCTCCTTTGAATTAAAATGTATTATAATTGAGTCCAAAATTCCTTCACATTTCTGCAGTCTTTCACTTCAAATGGGTTGGTGGGTTTTAAAGTGGGGAATGGTCTCCTTCTGATGAAGGCCAAGATGTCTTCCTCAATTTGACCTCTTTCCTTATGATCTGTTGGCAGGCTTTCACACCCCTTGGCTATAGTTGTACTTTCGGGGCCCAGGTGCAGGCTACGGTCCTCTTCTTTGTCCCAAAGAAATCCTCATCCCATCCCTCTTCTTTAAACATAGTAAAGACAGGCAGGTGATATATTACCCTAGCCTTAACTACCTTATCTGATAAAAATTAATTATCCCTTATTATTTCTACTCTTCTTGCTATACTCTTTCCCCCTAACTAAATCTTGCTAAAATTTTAACTCTTCCAGTTCTTTTAAATCCCAGATTCATGGCCTCATCTCACACACCAGCCATGTGTGAGCCGATGCTGTAACTGGGAAATTCCACTCCTGAGCAGGAGATCCCAGGCCTGGTTCTGAGCTGGAAGGGTGAGAAGGATGAGATGCACGTGATTTTGCTCTGGGGGATGTCCTGAAAGTGCACTGCCTACCTGCCCCTGCTGCCGAGCACCACGCTCCACCTCCTTCTCCTGCTCAGCAGATTTTTAGGAATCCGGGGCTTGGTATGTATTATTTGCTACTGCAACAAATAGAATGAATTTGATTTGCAAGCCCAGTTTTGTCCTGGGTTATTTTCTGCATGGGTTTCCTCCTGAACCTGGGACAATGACCAGTAGGGATCCTACAGGACACTCCTATTCTCTTGTCAGTAAATTCGGAGAAGTGATTTAAGTATCAAGAAGTCAACAAGTATCAATCAGTCAATCAAATAATTTGGGGGAATATTTAGCCTGTGAGTTTCAGCAAAGTATTGAATATGTCTTAGATCCATGGATACAAACTAGTAAGTGAGATTGCTGGGTGTGCACGTGTTAGGGAAGTGATTCCCCACACACCCAGAACTGAGATCAAGGATTGTCTCTCTTCTAACCCTGAGCTGGCAGCAGGAATTGGGCCCTGCTTGGTAACGTTCATTTTGAAGACTTCTGTTGAGCAGGTAAGAATGGTGAAAATGAAATCTTTTCCAGCTGTTTTCCTTTGGTTTACCAGTTTGAGGGTTAAAATTGTGTGCTGCAGGTGTCCTGGGTGTGTGCAGAGCAGTGCAGCCCCAGAAACCCCTTGGCTTGCCCACAGGTTGTCATGCCTTGTTGCCAGGTGTGCCCAGCTGTGGCAGGAGAAGGAGCCCGCAGCGCAGTGGGCACCGTGCCCTGCCCAGCCGGGGCTCTCTGGCACAGAGCAGCAGCAGCGCCAGCGCCGTTCAACCCGCTCCTGCCTTGGCTTCCCCTGGCACACAGAAGCCTCTGGAAATCAGCACTGCCAGTGGTGTTCCCAGCTGGGAGCAGCTGCTGCTGGCAGGCAGATGCTGCCAGTTCGACTGCTGCCAAAGGGGAAGAGAGGCAGAGATGTACACACACTGGAGCCCTGGGCATGTCCAATAAAGGTGCAAATATGTGGGGAGATTTGTTAGGAAACATTTCAGCTGTGATGCCAACAGTGGCTTCTCTCCTGGTTCTGTGTGTTCTGGACGAGTAAGGCAATGGTTGGGTCTGCCAATTAAGAAGCAGATGTTATGTGGATGTTCAAATGAGTAGTGATTATATTGTAATATATCCTCCCATAGTCCTCTTTCCCGTCCCCTTGTAATAGCCTTGGGAGTCAGGGCATTTGGGGAGGGCTGGCTTGTGACCAGCAGGCAGGGTGTAACAACACCTGACCTCCAGTTGGGATGCAGGAAAGTAATCTCCACCAATGGACAGCAGAGAAAGAGTTGACTGACAAAACTTTTGGAGGGGCTGAGGGTATAAAAGGCAGAGCATCCTTTTTGTAGATGAGCACATGGCTGCTAATCACAGAGACTCCCAGTGATGCGACTTTTCCTTATTCATTCCTTTGTTAAGGTTTACTAAACCTTTAAAATTTTAAAAGTGAGAGTCATTTCTCACACGTGCAATGCTGTGGGCCATTGTCTTGGTCTGGTTTCCTTTGCTTGTGTCCCATCTGAGTGCTCAGTTGGGGTACAGGCTGTAGGTGCTTGGGGCACTCCTGGAGTTCCTCTTGGGTCCCCTGAACAACAGGGTTTGGCCCATGAGGGGAATTTTTGCTGCTTTGTGACAGATGAGAATTTCCCAGGCTCTTTTGTGTTTTCTGTAGGGAAGGTTGGTTATTGCTTGCATAAACTCACAGACCAACACAGAGCTGTCCCTTTGTGATGTCAGGGCATGGTTGCCCCGTCGTCATAGTGGCATCAGAAGGTTGCCTTGGTGCACGGAAGGCCTGAGTGTCAGAGCAGCCCTAGGCCTTGCTCACATCAGGAGAACCTTCCTGGTCAAAGCATCTGTCAGTAGGTAGCTGCCCACTGACAAGAGGCTTGTTTTTTTAGCTTTTAGAAATATTGCAGAAATGCCAATAATTAACCATCTGTCCACTGCAGCTTTTGCTGCATATAGCATTACTTATTCCATTTATTATTTCACGAATTTCGCACGTAAGTAGAGGCTTCCCTTCTGCTTAGGTTAGGGTGTATCCTAACCTGGCTTTTGTATGTCTTCCTGCTCTTTCTTGGGGGCTGAGTTTCTGATTTTGAAACAGAAAGAGCATTAGGATGCCTCTGCTTTGCTAAAGCTCCTGTCAAGAGGTTCAGCTAAAAGGGGGTGTCTGTAGCCACAGGGGCAGCATTTGCAGGGGAACCTGCAGGGCTTCCGTTCCCTGCACGGGAGAGTCTGTGGCAGCAGAGTCTGTCATTTCCTCAGGTTGCTGGGAGAAGCAAGACACCTTTGAAAATGTAGACTGGCAGACCTTCTTTAAGGCCTTCCAAAAACTCTGCAGTTGTTCCCAGAATTCAGAGAAAGCTTCTTTCTTTTTAAATTTTGTCATGAAAGGATTTGACTAACTTGACCTTTTACTGAGTGCTAAAATAGTTGTTCCCTTTGAAAGGAAGTGCTGCTGTGTTTTTCCACAATAGAACTGGGGGGATTTTGGGGAAGCTTTTCTGGGCAACGATTTCCTGCAAGTTAATCAGAATTAGTGCATGACACTGAGTGAAACAAAAAGAGTACCTGAAAGAGAAGATTTCAGAAGCTGTCTTATGTGTTTGGTAGAACAGGAGCATTGAGTGTTAAAAACACTTTGCATTTGCTTGATCATATTTGTATTTATTTCCTGGCTAACAGGCCAAAGTGTAGGCACAACCAAGAATATTGTCCTGATCTCTTGCTGGCTGTGTGAATGAGATGTGTCTCCTGGAGGGATGTTGTGAAATGGGAAATCATCTCTGGGATGACTTGTTCTGTGGGATTCAGCAGCTCAGGCAGTTTTCTGACAGCGTCTGGTTCATTTTCCCTTCCCACTACAGGTCACCTGAAGCGTGTATTCAGCAGTGCTGAAGATCCTGAGGTGAGTGAGAAAGGAACATTTCATGTTCCTGGTGTTTAAGAATTGTAGAGGAAGCTGTGAGCTTGGCCAGTAGCAATAGACTGTAGAGGGCCGCCGAAAGAAAAACCATATTCATGCCTGTAACAAAAATAATAAAGGCAGAGATAGATATTTTTAAATTTGCTTCTCGGAGTTTGAAGAACTAAAACGCTAGTTTTGAAAAGAGAACAATGCTTGCAGACAGCAGATAGGGAAAATTTAATTAAGAGCAATTTCCTGTACAGTTGAATTGGATCATTGTAATTTAAAGAGAGGGACTTAGAATCCTATTCCTATCAAACTTTATGATATCTACTTGGAACATGAGGTGGTAGAACAGGAAGGCCATCTTGCAATGGTGCCTGCTGTATCTGAAGTGCAATGGGCACCTTTGTGGCTGGGGAGCTGCGTGGGCCCAAAGGACGCAGGGCTGGCGGCCGTGAGCAGCTGGAGATGAGGCAGCGTGGGGCCAGGGGGCCAAGAAGGCCAAGGGCACGGTGGCTGTGCCAGCAGCAGTGGGGCAGCAGGAGCAGGGCAGGGAGCGTGGCCCTGTGCTGGGCAGCGCTGCGGCCACAGCTGGAGTGCTGTGTGCAGCTGTGGGCCCTGGGAAGCAGAAAGTCATGGAGGGGCTGCAGCGTGGGCACAGAGGGACAGGGGAGCTGGGCAAGGGGTGCAGCACAAGGCCAGGGAGGAGGTGCTGAGGGAGCTTTAGCCTGGACAATGGGGGCTCATGAGGGACCTTCAGGCAGACTTCCATAGATCCCTGCCTTGGATCCATAGAGCCAATGCTCAGCACGAGGGCTGTCTCCCTGCCAAACATCCCTTCACTGCATCCAAGTGCTTTAGACACTGGCGTGGGTAACACTTTCATATTTTGTTTGTTTATTTGTTTGTTTGTTTGCTAGAAGGAGAAGACTTGTGTAATTTCTCCTTCTCCAGGGAGCTTTTTCTCAATCTTTCCTGGCCTTTTTCCAGCACTGGCAGAAACTTTCAGGTTAACGTCTCCCATGTCTTTTGGCTGCCCAGGGAATCAGTGTGTGTTGTATTTGGGAACTGAGTAGGAAATCAATGCCCTTGCATTCCAGCTGGTGCTCAGAGATTAGAGGAGCTGGGAGGGGCTGGGCTGCATTTCTGATTCCAGCCACTTTAGCACCATCAGTGTGGTCGAGTCCAAGCGAAGAACTTGCCCGAGCACAGATGCACAAAGAGAGCCGTTCCCAGTGCAATGCTCTGGGTCTGATTGCATTCCATAAGGACCTACATGCTCCAGATTCCCCAAGAGTGTGGGTTACTGAAGCAACAGGAGAGCAAGTTCAGGATGGCTGCTAATTGGGGCACTGCTGCCGAGGGCAGATGTGTGTAGCGACAGAAAGGACAGTAAAGGGAGATTTCAGTACTAAGATCTGTCTATCTATCTATCTATCTATCTATCTATCTATCTATCTATCTACTATCTATCTATCTATCTATCTATCTATCTATCTATCTATCTATCTATCTATCCATCCATCTAGCTAACTAACTACCTAACTAACTAACTAACTAACTAACTAACTAACTAACTATGTAGCATTTACATAATTGAATCTTCCTGGCTCTGGCCCAAGGCAATTGGAGGCGCAAAGGTGACCTAAACCATCCCTTTCTGGAGAGGATTACAGACATGTTCCCTTGACCAATTCTGAGTAGGCAGAGATGTTTCCCCCTCCAGAGATGGTGATTTTTCCCCTCAGTGCTGTTTTCCTCCTCCAGCCTCTTGTGCCCTGGAGTCTCCAGTTAATTCTTTAAACTTCTGCCTCTCCTAGAGAGGTGGAACAATTCCATGTTTAGGTGGTCTTTGGTGACTCTGGTCATACATGCCATGCCATACATGACACATGGTTTCCTTCAATGGCATCCCCAGGGCTGTGTAAGTGCATTCGTTAATGGGGTCTTATGAGAAACTCTGTTACTGCTGGTCAGAATTCTCCGTTGACAAATGAGGGAGAAGAAACACCTTGGTCCTCCTCCATGTACTGAGATGGCCATAGAGGTTCTCTGACTTCCATCAGAGATCTTTGCATGCATCCTTATCTCCTGAATGACCTGGTTTTCTAACAAGAGTGTGGATGTCAGGAAGGAGGAATGCTGGTGCAGGCCTGAAGAGAAGGTGAACTCCAGAAGTGTCTCTCACAAGGAGTGAGCTCACCCAGGAAGCCCCTGCAGAGCCAGGATGGAGCTGTGGGACAGGGCTGAAAGACAAAACAGGACACGGCAGAAGCAGAGGGAGACCCTCACCAGACCCTTGAGAAATGCCACCCCTTCCCTGTCAGCTGCCTGAGAGGCTGCTGGAGCTTCAGTCCCAGATGGCCCCTGATTGTAGGGCCAGGGTCACTTTGGAATCTGTGCCTCCCCTTGGGCAGAGAACGACCCAGGAGAGCAGCAGCACAGTGCTTTGGGAACGTGTGAGCTCAGCAGTCTGTGAGTCTTGGCCCACAAAGGGCGTATGGGAAGTTGAAACCCTTCTTCTCTTGCTTTCTGTGCAGGTGCTTCTAGAGAAAGAGCTGGAGCACACTGCCTCATCTGAGCTGCCGTGCCAGACTCAGGGAGAGCTGTTCCCTGCCCGAGAGCAGGAAGAGCAGCTCAGGCAGCAGGTGGAAGAGCCACAGGAGAATGGCCAGGTAAGCCTGACTGGCCAGGGCACAGAGGGAAGGGCAGGAAGAGGGGCATAAACCAGAGCTCTTGGGACTGAGGAGGCCAGGAGTCCCACAGGCAATGGAGGCACAGAGCCTTGCAATCTGCAGAGATCAGCCCTGGGACAGGAGGTTTGCAATGGAGGCAGATGTGGGGAGGGAAGCAGAAAGAAGGGGCTGAAAAAATGTGATTTGGAGGCTGCAAGAGGAAAAAAGCTGAGCCTGATGGCAGCTCTCAGTCCCTTGCTCTGCTTTTGTGTGTACAGAACATCAAGGCAGAGCCACAAGCAGAGCTGCCCGAAGCTCAGAGTGACATCATGGCAGTGAAGAGAAAGAACAAGGAAGACATGGGAAGAATTCAAGAGGAGAATCTCCATCAGCAGAGGGGCGATCAACAAAACCAGGTGAATGAAAGAGTGGCAGCCACTCCACTCATGAAATGTCCTCTCTTTTGTTTGTTAGAGAACATGAAGGAACAGCTGGATGCAGAGCTTCAGACAGCTCACAGTATGATCAAGGCAAGGCATAAGCAGCTGGAGGAAGAAATGAAAATCATCAGAGAGAAACTTAATCGCTTCCGTCAGTCTCTGCAAAACCAAGTGAGTGAAAGAGGGATGCAGCCACTGCAGTCACCAATCTGGTGGTTTCTGCCCTTCTTGCCTTTCCAGTGCAGAGCAGCAGGGAGTGGGGCCATGCCTCTGAGTGCCATGCTGCTGTAGTGTGTGTATCACAGTCACTCTGAAGGACATTTCCCGGTGTGCTGAATCTCAACATCTGCCCTGGACAGTGAAACTTGTCCTTTGGCCTTTTGGCCAGCAGTCATCCAAATTGATTCCTGCTGGCCTGTTCCTGCTCTCCTTTTTTCTTGAGGTGTTTTTACAGTGGAACTTGGTGACCCAGGATGGAGGATTGAAACAAGCTGTTGTATCCCCTGTCAATCTGTTCTTTGCCTTTCCTCACAGTCGATGACTCCTGGCTGACAGGGACAAGCTGTAGTGTCTGACTGCTTTGTTCTGTTTGACTTGAGGTGCAAGTGTTGACATCTCACCGGGCAGCCTGCAAAGACTTGCAGGGAATGTGTGGCAATGAAGGACCCCAAGTTAGGAGTGAGGCACAGGAGCAGTGCCCACCAGAAATGCTCCAGGTCCAGCACATCATGGGCTCTGAACCTGCTGCTGCAGCAGCATCACCTTGAGGAAGCCCTTCTGTGAAACCTGGGAACTCAGGCTCGGGCACATCCCGGGAACAGGAGATTGAGGAGGAGTACCTGGAGCTGCTGGGTACGTCTGGGGTGTTTCTTATCTGAGGGACAGTGTGTTGTGTGCAGGTGTCAGCAGAGCTGTACCAAATGCTCCTCCTGAGCTCGGTGTCACAGGGCCATTTAGGACTCCCCAGAGGCAGTGCTGTGCTCCGAGGCAGCGAGAGAGCTCTGGGTGTTCCTGCTGCCTCTGAGGGCACCTGGCACTGGCTTGGGTTTGCCTGAGCTTCCCTCTCTGCTAAAGGCTGAAGCAGGGATTGTTCTTGGATCAGCAGAAGGCTGTGACCTAGCAAATGATCTAGGCAAGTCCTGTGTGCTAGTGGCCAAACTGAAGGAATTTTAGCTTCCTAAATTCTCCTTAGACTCCTGACTTCCAACCAGTCATCACAGCAAAAAAACTTCACAGAAATGGACTGACTTTGGAGTTTTGTCTTTTTGGTTGAGGATTTTTTTTGGGGGGGGGGGGGTGGGGTGGGATTGCTTTTGTGTTGTTCATTTTTGGTGGGGGTTTTTTGTTGTGTTTTTCTCCATCCTGAAGGAGCCCTTCTAGCCCACGTTTTACTGATGTCATTTTTATGACTGTTACTGTTACCACTACTACATCTGCAGTTTATTTTCATGAGAATGCTATCTTTTTGTCAAGAAGAGAATGCTATCTTTTTGTCAATAAGAACTACTTTGAAAGAACATCAGGTTACAGGACAAATAGAGAGCACAAGGTATTTTCCATGTGCCCCCAAAGAAAAAAACAGAGACTTTGATAACAAACTTTATTTAATCTTCTAGTTTTATGCTTATCAAGCTGTGTCCAGGAGACACATCCAAGTGGCGTGGTCAGATAAAACTGTACTGCAGGCATTTCTCAGGAGAGAGCCTCCAGCCCAGCCATGGTATATCCCTCAGATCCATGGCACTTTTCCATACCTGATTCCCACTCTTTCCCATGACTCTTAGAATCCTACCCATTGGCCCAGGCCCTGCTCAGATCAGTCTCTAGGAAAACACATCAAGCCCTTTGTGATTCTGCAGCACAACCCAATGAATCTGCTTCTTGCCCATAACAGCTGCCAGTGCTGTGCTCTCAGATAAGAGACCTGGTTGGGCTGAGACCAGAGCCCAGTGGATTCTGTGTCTGCCATCACCTGTTGGGACAAAAAGGGCACTGATCTGTGCCTGGGTGTGGCTGATCTCAAAGCCCATCCTGTTGTGTCCTGAATGGGGGCAACAGCTTGTCTGGGGCTCAGGCTCACTCTGGCTTCTTCCCATCAGTGCCTGTCAGTGCTCATGCTTGGGCTTTGCCAGCCTTGTTGTGGTCGCTGCCCTGTCCCTGAGGGCTGGAGGGACTGCAGAGGCTGGAGCCTTCCTTACCTGGGAGAGGGGCATCTTTGAGCTCAGCCTGCTCACAAACAGGTCAGGGTCCTGATGCTGGAAGCCCCGTCAGGATCGGTTACAGCTTGAGCTGCTCTGGTTTACAAATGGGAAGGCATTCCTTTGGCAAACTGCTGGAAGGTGGGGAAGATGTCCTCCTCTCCTGGGATTGTATGTCCCTGTGCTTTGTTTCCTGTCAAGAGAACTCTTCAAAAGACTGTACAAATCAGTCTCTGTGCTGGCCACCTGTGCTGCAGGGCTGTCTGCCTGGTTGTGGTCGTTGTTACCCAGCCGACCACAAAGGGCTCAGAGCTCCAGGTGCTGGGGCTGCCTTTTGTATCTCCTGGAAGCTGGGATCTCTGCTTTAAAGTCAGCATCTTGCATTTTGTTTCCCTCAGGGAGAATGGTGAACACCACTGAAAATCCCCTGATGAAATACACGCATCTGAATTATATTGGCAGCGGGTGAGTCCAACAGCAGTTACTCCTGCACAACCATGGGCCAGGTGTTTTTGGGGTGGAATGTCTATCCAGCGTGAAGTCAGGCCAGCTGCAAAGATGATCACACACTGGGGATAGATTGTCCCATCTCTCAATGCTGCTCAGAATTTGTGAGTGGGCTCAGAAGGCATTGTCAGAGATGCCTTGCTACCGAGGTCTTGCCTGCATCAAGGAACAGGACCTGGAAGGTCTCCTTGTCTCTCAAGTGTGGGACAGCTCTGTGTTAATTTCTTTAGCATTTTGTGTATGCCTCAAAATCATACTGGCACACTAATGAAAAGAGAAGAAACTTGCTAGCCTGAAAGAGCAACCTATGCCCTATCAAAGCTGTGAGATAACAGTTCCCAGGAACAATTCTTTCCCCTGGTTTGAAGAGGGAAACACTCTGTGGTCAGGATAGGAACCACACTGTTTAGACAGTGAAACACAAGAAGAAAGACTAAACTCCCTTTAGAAATTGAACCCCAGTGCTTCAGGAACAGACCCAGTGCTCATGCACTTGAGGGGAAAATGCATCATCTCCCTTCTGGCAGAGCCTTCCTGCATCCTGCAGGTTTTGACACTTCCAGCAGAGATCTCCTGTGTGGGCTGGCTTTCACTGCAAGATCTAAACAGCTTCTCCTTTCTCTGCTTCTGTTTTTTTTCTAGGACTTTTGGAGATGTTTTCAGAGCACTCGACATTGCCACAGGAGGAGAGGTAAATGTCAACAGCCCCTGCAGGCTCTGCTGCACTCGAGGGCTTTCCCCTCTGGTGTGAGCTGTGGCTGGAGCTTTGGGCAGAGCTGTGCTGAAAAGGCACCAGAAGCACAGACTGGTGCCAGCCCACAGAACACATTTGGGACTTTGTCCTCCTCAGCTGCCGGAAGGAAGGCACGGAGGGCAGCGGTTCCTTTCAGAGAAGGACGCACTCACTCACTCTCCATTGCTAAAACAAAGGTGGTGCCTTCGAGCACCTCACTGCTCTTTGGGGCTACAGCTTCAGAGTCCTGAATTCTCATTTCTGGCTGCCAGCAAATCCATCTGAAAGTTACTGGTAGTTCCTTAGCCACCTGCAGTGCTGCACTTGGGAACTGCACGTAGGGAGAGATCTGCAAGGCGTCCCTGAAAGCCCTAAGCCCTGCCCATATCACAAGATGTATCCACAGAGTATTAAGGCATGGATTCCTTCTTCTGAGTCCCAAACAAAGCAGCAGAGAGTGTGGTCAGAGGTTTGTGGGTGATAACTGAGACACCACTGTTACCAAGTGGTCAAGGCAAAATGTCAGTGGCCCCACGTGTCCTGTAACTGGCTCCCAAGGGAGCAGAGAAATGGGCTGTTGGAATGTCAGTTCCTGATTACTGCAGTGCCTAATCACAAGGCAGTTTGGCACAGCTCAGCTGTGTCATTGCAAAATCACTCGCTCCACTGTCCTTGTGGTCTCGTGCCACCAACCTCTCAAGTTACTGATTTTCAATGTCATTTTAGGTGGCAATAAAAAAAATAAATCTTCAAGGAGTGAGGAGGAAGGAGCTAACCTTTAATGAAATAATGATCATGAAGAGGTATAGGAGTCCCAATGTTGTGAATTATTTAGACAGGTGAGAGGTCATGGTCTTATCCCATGGATGTATGTTTACATAAAGCAAACATGAGAGGTTCAAAACCCACTTTGGTCAGTGGCAGCAAGTAAAGCTGTTAATTTTTATTTATTCATATTTCTCTACTCATCTCCAATGGATGAGAAGAGAGTGCATCTTGTCTGCATAAGTCTTCCCTGGCACACCTAGTTTGATAATTACTCTAATATTATTCAAAACCTGGGTCAGCTGTATCTTCCTAACTCAATAGCCTCAAAGTTCACTGCCTCCACATTTATTTGGGATTGATTTTTTAAAGTTTCTTAAGTGCAGATGAACCATCCTAAAGTGGATTTCCCTTGGATTGTTGTCCCTCCCTGCCATTGCTATGCATGCCAGGAAGACTAGGTGCTTATTTCCAGAAACACCATGCCGACATGTTTTTTACCTGGGCTGTTTCTTACGGCACTTTTCATTTGCTGCCCATCTAAGACATCCCCTTTTTCAGAGATGTGTCTTTCTCTTTGAGATTCCACAGATTGCAAATAATGCACAGCCAAGAGGGAATGTCTATTCCTTTGATTTTGTTCTTGTCACAAAGGCAGCTGGAAATAAGAAACCTGGAAGCAAAAAAATCAACATAGCCATGTATGTCCATCTCTACCCCCTTGTTTCCTTCTTTCAGCTACCTTCTGGGCGAGGAACTCTTGCTGGTTATAGAGTACATGGATGGAGGTGTCCTGAGCGACATCGTCAGCCAGACCTGCCTGTCTGAAGATGAGATGGCAGCCATCAGTCGGGAGGTCAGCAATCCCAGCTGTGTTTCCAAGGGCTTGGGCAGGATTGTCTTGGAAACAGGGGCTCAGAACAGGAGAGGTTTCCTGTGCCGAGCTTTGTTTCTGTGTTGCTGGTATGCTATGGGCAAGTAAAAGCATCTCAAGTGAAAGGCCTGCCAGTGCCCCTGCACTCCCTGTACTCAGTGCCAGTACTCTTATCTATCTCCTGCTGTTGTATTCTCGCTCTGTCTCTTGTGTTTGTATTTGCTGTTCTCCACCTTGCCTCTCTAAATGTTTGCCTGGAGTCTGTCTTCACTGCATTCCTTGCCTGTAAAAGCAAAGGTGCTGGTGGCAGGATGTAAGGTTTTCTGTGTTGCTGTTCTGGTGGCCTGGAAAGGCCCAGGGATGGCCTTGGAGAGCCGACGCTTCAAAGGACGAGGAGAGACTTCTGATCTTGTCTCGGTCTTGGTGTTTATTAATTGTTTATCTAAAAGATTTTCTTTCGGCCCGACAGAGGTCTGCACAGCAAGTCAGCCATGGGCACACTGCGAGCCCCCAGGGCGGTCACTTATCTTTATACTCGAAGTTACGTATACAATATTTATTATTTCTCCCCAATACCTTCTACTCTTATTAACCGGTGCACTTTTAGTAATGACCAATCCCAAAGTGCCACCACCACAGAAGATGGAGGCCAAGAAGAAGAAGAAAAAGGACAGGACACGCCCCAATTCCTCCATCTTACTTCTTTAGACCCCCCTGTACCAAAATCCTAAACCCTGTGTTTTACACTTTAACTAACTTATCCCTTCACCATTCACCCAGTGGAATCCTCCCAGTCCTCATACAGGTCTCATCTCCTGTGTAGGATCAAAATCCTGCCACCAGACACTTCTGGCAACATTCCAGGATTCCCGAGCCCCCCAAGGGTGGTCTCGGCCTCTCTGCACCTCCATCCTGAGGTGCTGAGATCCCACAGCAGGATTTGAAACAAACAGCAAAGAAAGAAGAGAGAGACTCGTTTCTCTCAGTGCTCAGCTAAAAAGGATAGGAGTGTAGCCAGAATGCTCTTTGCTTCTGAGCACATGCGCTGCAGCAGGAGTCATCCTGGCTGGTTGGCAGGGGACAGCCTACAACAGCAGGTGCTGTTGCTCTTTCAAAAGCTGACGTGCCTTTCCTCAGAAAGGTCCTGCTCTGCAAGTATTGGAGCAGCAAGCTCTTCCTCTCAGTGGCCATTACTGTTCTGCCATTACTCCCCATTCCCCTGGAGAGGGAATCTTTTAGATTCTTTGTTTCCTTTCTTGTATGATGAAATCACATCACTCATTTTTGCCCTTATGTTTCTGTTTTCTTACTCAGTGCCTGCAAGGACTGGATTTTCTTCATTCAAATGATGTGATCCATCGAGACGTGAAGAGTGACAACATCCTTCTCAGAACCGACGGTTCTGTCAAACTGGGTCAGTATATTCTTGGTCAGGTGCAGCGTTCCAGGGATGTGGGTGTGGGGCTGCTTGGCATGACTGCCAGATCCCCAAAAATGGTGCTGGTGGCAGTGCAGGGACCCCTGCTGCGAGCTGAGGGCACAGTTGCAACGTGCACAGAGGTATAAGGAGCAACAAACAGTCAAGAGTGGCCTAGCTCTGTGTGTGTCCCTTCCAGAGGGAGGAAGTTACAAGTCTAAAGTTTCCAAAGAACAAAAGCCACTGCTAGAGGCAGTGTAAAACATGGGGGGATTTTTAAAGTCGCCAATGCCAGGAGATTCAACAGCACATTTTCAAACTTCTGCTGGGGAATTCTTCTGCTTGCTTTCCTAATTGCACAGAATTCAGATAAAACCAGTATTTTGTTTTCTCCTCAGCTGATTTTGGCCTCGCTACTCAGCTCACCCCTGAGCAGAGCAGACGGTGCTCGGTAACCGGGACTCCTTGGTGGATGGCGCCTGAAGTGGTGACAGGTCAACCATATGGCCCCAAAGTGGACATATGGTCTTTTGGAATTGTGGGAATTGAAATGATTGAAACGAAAGAACCTCCATACTTGAGCGAAATTCTGGCACGGTAAGGAGCAAATACTAACTGATCCCACTGTCTTTCTCACCTCTCCCATGTCCTGTGTGCCACTGGACAAAATCCCATTGCCATCTGCTGGAACTACTTCCACCAAGGTCCCCTCCTACAAAGGTCCCTGCAACACATCAGCATCTGCTGTACTTTTGGTTGCATCAGTGGGGGAACTCAAGCCTTACCACATACAAACAAACTCCAAACAAAGTGTTCTCAGGCAACACTTTCTTTTGGGTTAGTGGTTCCAGTTCTTTGTCTATGTAGATGGCCTTAATAACAGGAAAAAAGCATCTTAAAAGTGTTGTTATCTTTCCAGAAATGAAGGAAGGAAACACAAACCCAACAAAGTTTCTAAAACCGTGGTCTTTAGAGAGGAACCTAACCCTGTGTGCAGTTTCTTCTCACTGGAAAACATGGGCATGAGGGTGTAATGCACAGAGTCTCTTCTGCTTCTTGTGCAGTGCTGCTGAAACACTCAGTGACCGTGTTTCTCTCCTAGACCGAGCAACATTCTGCACGTCACCAAGCCAGAGCCTGGTGATGTGGAGAGCCTGCCAAAACCTCCTGTTTGTTTCCTGGCACTTTCTGGGATGGGCCTACCATTAATCCATTGACTTGAGCAGCCAAATGACTGGAGGGTGTCCATAGGGATGGAACCTCTCCTTCTTCTGACCTAGACAATTTTTCTTTTGCTGCAAAAATGGGAAGCTGAAATTTTCTGATTGCTGAGAGACAGAGCTGCAGGTGGCTCCTGTGTGCCCAAGCAGGCATTTTCATCCCAATACATTTGTGCAGGCATCTTAATGTGTCTGTGTTGAAGAGGAGATTGTAAATGTTTGTTTCTCTACCTGGGTATTAACTGATGGATTTCCTTTCTTTTCTTCCAATTCCCATTGTTTTCAAGAACAGCACAAAAAGCTTGATGAGTTTTGTTCTAGGGCACGTGCGCTTAAAGGACCAACAAGCACTGCAGAGATGCCTTTCATGTACTAACCCTTGAAATTAGTTAGTATAGCAAAGTCCCTCTTCCAAAAACCATCTCAAGCTGGCATGAATCCTCAGAGAAGCAAATGTCCTTTTGCTGATGTAGTTCCCACTAGGAACTAGGTCAGGCAATGAAATCGGCTGCCAAGGCAAGATCTGCAGGATGGTGGAAAAGCTGTGGCTGCATCGGGGTTTGGGTGTTTGGTTGGTAAAGGAAAGTCATCTCTGGGTCTGTGCCAGGGCAGAAACTGCCACTGAAGATCAGAGGTTAAACAAAGGGATGTGGGAGAGCCTTAGAGATGTGAAAGCAGGAGGTGGAGCCTGGTGTCTCCTTTTTCTCCAGGCTACATACCTGATAGCCACACTAGGGACTCCACAGCTGCGGCAGCCCAAGCTCCTCTCAGCTTTGCTGCGTGACTTCCTGAGCTGCTGCCTGCAGACAGACGAGGAGCAGCGCTGGTCTGCCAAGGAGCTCCTGCAGGTAAAATGTGAAGGGGCTGCAGGTGAAACAGGCTCTAAGGGATGGGCTCCTCCTCCACTCAAGCCCAAGGCAGCAGATGAGCCCCCTTCCTCCTCACCTCCACTCTTGCTGCTCTTCAAATAAAAATGGTGAGGAATCCTAGACTGGGCTGGGCTGGCAGGGCCCTGTAAATGTCCTCTGGTGCAAGTGTCCTGCAATGAGCAGGGACATCTTTAAAGAGATCAGGTTGCTCAGAGCACTTTGCCACCGGAGCCAGAATGGTTGCAGGGATGGGGCTCCTACAAGCTCTTGGGGCAAGCTGTGCCAGGGTGGCACCATGCTCCGAGTAAACAAGTTCTTCCTTAGACTTAGTCTGATTAGATGCCCTTTGTGTTTAAAAATATTTGTCCATATCCTATTGTAACTGGTCCTGTTAAAAAAGATGTCCCGCACTTTCTTCAAAGCCACTGTGAAGTCTTGGAAAGTGGCAATAAAGTCTCCCCGGGGCCTGTTCTTCACAAAACGGAATAACTCCAGCTCCCTCTGCATTTCCTGTGAGGAGAGGTGCTCTGTCCTCTGACTGTTTCTGTTGCCCTCTTTTGTGATTTTGTGGAGTGTTCAGTTTTATCTAATGGCAAAAGAATTGAAGTAGAGCAATGCAGGGTACAGAGACATGAAATGGTGGTGGAGGAACCCAAGGAAGCCAGTCCCAGCCTAGGGGTCAGAGATTTGGCTGTGGGCAGGAGGGGCTGTGGGGGGCTCACTGTGAGCCTCTGAGGGGCCCTGGTTGGTGCCCCCCAGCCCACCCTCAGAGGTTTCTGCCACGCAAACAGGGACAGCTGAGAGGGACTTGTCCCAGCCCCATCTGCTGCCTGGCACGCTCAAGCAGACGGGAACTGTGCCAGGGTTACTGCCAGGTTGTGTGGCAGAGAGGGAACTGCAGGGCCCAGTGCCACTGGGCTGGCCCTGCTGGGAAGGAAGGTGCCATCCAGCACACAAGGGGAAGGGCATGGAAAGGCAGACACTGCTTTCTGTCCATGTGGGAATCAGCACAGTGCCTGTCTTTCAAAGGCAGGGACTTATGTGAGTCATTGGAGTTTCCTGAAAGGAAGAAAACCCAGGGAAAGAAAGCACCATTTCTAGAGCAGTGGCAGGGCAAAAATCCCAGCAAGATGAAGACATCACAATAAACAGATGAGTGGGATTCTGGGCCAGGTTGGCCTGTGATGGCAAGGTCTTGCACATTGGGGATGGCTGAGGAGCAGATGGTCCCATTGCTCCTCTTTCTGGGTCTTTCCAGGAACTTGATGTATCCTGACAGAGTCCCTGAGGCAATGAGCTTGGAAAGTAATGGTTCTCTGTTCTTTGTTGTATTTTTTTTTTTCCGGTGGACAGCATCCATTTGTAACTTCAGCCAAGCCACCATTCATCCTGGCACGAGTCATCAACTCAGTGAAGAAGACGAATAACACTAACCCTAATCCCTAACCCTAAACCGTAACCCTAACCTTAAATGCTAACCCAAACCCAAACCCTATCCCTATCTGTATCTCTAACCCTTACCCTAACCTCAACCCTAAGCCTAAGCCTAAACCTAAACCTAAACCTAAGCCTAAGCCTAAACCTTAGCCTAAGCCTAAGCCTAAGACTAAGCCTAACCCTAGGAGACGAGAACATAGCAATCATGTCAAGATGTTATCTCTGTTACCAATTTAGAGTAGGATTGTAGAGTAGGGTTGCTAAAGAGATTTGAAGCATAGAATTATAGATTAGAGTTGTAATTAATAAAGTTTCTGAAACATCAACTCACTTGGAAGATTCTCCTCCTTCTGACCCCTTCAGAAAATTCAACATTTCCTTCTGAATTACCATTTGTTTTTTATTGGTGTTAAGTCACACATATGACTTCTTTTGTATGGTTTCATAAGTGAGGAGGGCTCTTCTTCATTCATCCTCTCCAGACAGCACTGCCTTTGGAATATGACCCACTGGCTGGTTATGGCGCAGCTGTGGTATTTCTAGTTGAGGCAGAAAGGGCAATGGCATTTGAAGGCAAAACCAAAGGAAGAATGAGGCAGCCCAAACACCCTGTGCAGATGCAGGCCTTCAGGTGTGACTGGAGAGCAATGGGGTTCCTGCCACTTGGATTTGTATCCCTAAATGCAATAATCTCTTTGGCTGGAGGAGAGCCTTGCTCAAGTGAGAAAGCAGAAAGATCAGAGAGGGTGCTCGGGAAGGTCTCCTGTGGTGCAGAGCTGTCAGCGCCTGTGAGGTGAGAGCGGGCCCGGCCTTGCCCGGGCTGGAGCCCCAGCAGAGCCCCGGCAGAGGCCGGAGCAGCCTGAGCCCCGGCAGAGGCAGGCTGGAAGGAGGCCCTTGGAGCTGCAAGAGGCAGCAGCCGGGCCCTGGGTGTCTCTTGCTGGGAGCGGGCGAATCCTCCGCTCTCAGAGCCCAGGTGGCAGCTGGCTGCTGCCGAGGGGAAGCGCAGCCGTGCTGGGCACAGCCCGGCCTGGAGGCCATGGCTGTCTGGAGTGTGCCCAGGAGCAGAGAAAGGCCAAGGGCAGCCGCGGGCCGCTGGGCTGGCTGAGGATTCCTCCTCTTCTGCCGGCTGCCCTGCAACTCCTGGCAAAGGCCAGCAGTGTGTGCAGCACTCTGGGCACCGGGGCAGGGAGCCGGGCTGCTCGGCAGGCTGGAGCACAGGGCAGCTCCTTCAGGCCTGGCACTTGTGCCAGGGAAGCGAGGCCAGCGTGAGGCAGGGACAGCTTGGCAGGGCCCATCTGCAGGAGCCAGCGCCTCACGCAGCTCTGGGAGGAAGCGCCTGCAACCCTGCAGTTCTGCACTGAGCCAGAGCAAAGGTGTGAGATGCAGAGTGTTTGGCAGAAATATTCAGACCCACTAGGCAGTCTGCTTTGTGCTCTGTGGTGCACAGCAAGCACGGTGCAATGCAGCTCTAAGCTGCTGGGAGAGAGGCAGTCGGGGATGTGCCTGAGGTGAGTCAAGGGGTTAGCTGAAAATTTAATGAGGATAATTGAAAAGTGAGGATGAGTCGAGGGGCCAGCTGGGAATAGAATTGGGATAGTAGAAGACTGCATGTTTTAGTTAAGATTTTAAAATGAGGTAAGAAGCTAAGTTAGTAATACAGCTAGCAGAAATCATGTGCCTTAGTTAAAGAGTACCAAATATATTAGGAACATAAAGCTAGGAGTGACAGGGATAGAGGAAGCAATTTTGAAGAAGCTGAGACCATAGAAAGACCTTGCCTTAAGAATAATTGAACAGTTAGGAGAGGCTTGGACCATGAGCAGCAGGTCAAAAGGTCTTGCCAACTGGCCATGAGAGAAGAGTTCACCATGAGGAAGACTGCTTTCTTCCTCCCATACAACCACTCCCTCATTTCAAAATCCCACTGATCCAGTTAAGGGAATACAATTGCGCAGCTGTAATAGATATTCAGCTGATAAAAATGTGAAGCAGGCAGGTAATAATTATGTATTATGGGTCCTTAGAAACCTAATGTAAAACCTTTTCTGTAGAAATAGAGACCAGGAGTCTGCAACTCCTTGCACATGGCTTTGGAAACTAGTTCACATGTGACCAGGGCTGCAATAAATACCCTTCTTTTCAACTATAATTAGTTGAAGAGTCATCTGTCCATGCTTCAAGGGTTATGCTGGAGTAGTGAACTGCTTTGCAAGGGAGCAGAAGAGTTTCAGCAGGCAATTTTTGGAAGAGATGGAAGCCTCTTGTGACTGAAGGGAAAGCCATTTGGAATGGAGAAATGATCCCAAAGTCCATCCAATTGTATCTTTGTGTCTGAATTTAAATCAGAATGATTATAGATAGCTTCATGCAATTTGTCTACAAATTTATCAAAGTCTTCATTCTTTCTTTGACAAATCTGTGTAAAAGACATAGTGTGTAACTTATCTGGAAGTGCAAGAAATGCATTACATGCTAGTTGTTGGCTCATCTGTAAGACTTGATCAATGCTCCTAGCCTGGGCAGTGGCAGTAGCCCAGGGCCCTTTGCCAAGTAACTGTTGTGCTGTTGAACCATACAGAGGATCACCCTGCACTCTAGGTCTTAACAGCTTCTTGAGCACACTTTTCCTCCCAGCTTTTATGAAACATCACCTGCTGATAGGGTGGCATTATAAGTCTTATTAGGGTATGCACATCAGCTGGAATTAATGCGTTAGATGGAAAAATATACTGCAAAAGTTACTGTACAAGTTGGCATTTTCAACCAAATTGTGAAATTGCAGCTCTCATCTTTTCTAAAATCTTCCAATCGAAAGGTTTTCAAACTCTACTTGCAGCATTAGTTACTACAGGAAAAGCTTCTACATCATTGGAGAGAAAAGTCCCTTCTACAATAGCTTCTGGACTAACTTTTTTCTACTTTAGTTGCTTAGCTGCTTCTATTTCAGGGTCACATTCCACCTCTAATTCCACATTCTTTACAGCGTGAGAGGGAGGATTTTGTTAAACCGGCTCAAATGCTGGCTCAGAGACAGAATGGAGGAGTTTTTGCAAGAGAGTGGCCATATTCAGACAATGCACAATCCAGCCTGCTTGTAATAATGGACAATGAACACGTTCACAAAGAATGAATTATGGACATATTCAGAATTGGGCTCGGTATGTCCTCGAAAAAGACACAAGAAGAAGAGTCATCGGGACTCAGCACGTTTGTCAGCAAGCTTGGGAAAGTGAGCCATGGGTAGGCCAGACAACCCCAGCAAGATGCGTAAAAAATTAGATGATCCAATCAGCATTCTATTTTAGATGCGTGAACACCTAGGATTAACCAATCATGTATTAGGTAGAGACGCGTGGACAGCAGAGATTTATTTTAAATATACTCTTTAAAGGATAATAAATTTGGCTTCACTAGATCATATTGGTTATGGTGTGAGGTACCAGAACCTCCGCACCCCACAGCCTGTTCCCGCAGGAGGCTCTGGTGAGCCCCTTGCAGGACGCTGTGCCGTGCTCGCAGCCCTTCTCCTGCCCGCCCAGAACGCTCCTGGGACAGCAGAGCACAAGCTGGCCGGCTCTGGGCTAAGCAGAGCCAAAACAGAGGGGCAGGAAGACGCAGCAGCTGTTTTGCAGCCCTGCCCAAGAGAGGTGGGAAGGGTCTCCTCCCTCTGGTCTCACTTGGTTGCGTTTCTGACTGGGCCTGAGGCAGGGGCTGCCATTCCTCATTGTGGGGAGACCAGAGATGCCAGAACCACACCGAGTCTGCAGGCACTGACTGACAGCGCTGCAGCCACTGGGACGGTCGCGCCTCCCAGTCTCAGCCACTCCCTGCTGCTGCTGCTGCTGCTGCTGCTGCTGCTGCTCCATTTGCTTTTAGGCACGCCCAGAGCTCACTGTTAGGCCATGACGGTCTCTGCTTCTGCCCTCTTCCTGTCCCTGTGTAGGGATGGAGCACTGCTGTTCTTTCAGGAATCTCTTTGTGAAACCTTCCGGCATTGCAAGCTCCTTTGCCCTCAGTGGATGCTTGCCATGGAATCCCGCACAGCTGGGTTCACAGCATACTTGAGCTGGCTCTTCTAAAACCCAGGGTCCTTGCTCCCTTCAGCGTGCTCAGCACGACCTTTAACTCCATGGTGCTGTGCAGCTGGAGCAGCAGGACAGGCACCTTTGCAGCCTGAGCTGCCCTTGTTCCTCTCTGTCCGTGCACGGAACACAGCGCGGAGGAGAATGGCAGCAGGGCCCTGCGTGTCCCCGGGCTCAGGTTTTGCGCTGCTTCAGCTCCACAGAGACGTGGGTAAAGTGAAAAACCCAAACAGTTTATTAAGGGAAAACGAAGCAAAGGGGTGAGCTGGGAGGCAGAAAAGGGGATGGGCAGGGCCTGAGGGCTGCAGGGAGAGAGCTGCCAACAGGGAGAGAGATGGCAGGAGCTCCTGGAGCTTCGCACAGGCTCAGCTGTGAGCAGCCAGAGCTGTGCCTGGAGCTCCAGCTGGTCCATCCTGCTTTGCAGGCGGTCCCATCCTCAATGGGCACTGGAAATCGCTGATGGACACTGGTACATCTGATCCATCAGACAAAGTCCTGAAGATCTTCTTTCAAAGGTCATCTGAAGAAGTTTGCTCATGCACGATGGACTTTCCTCTTCTTTCAGGGCTTGAAGAGCTGGAAGAGAGAGGAACAGAGCCAAGGTCAGAGGCCAGATTGAAGGAATCCAAGGAAAGCCTCCTGCCGGGGCCATCCCAGCCGGCTGCAGTGGCCCGGACGCGGCTCTCACTGTAGCCGGGGCAGCAGCCGGGCCGGGGGCAGGGAGGGGCGCGGGACTGCTGGCTCACCCATGAACCTGACGGCCGCCTCTCACAGGGGCCTCTGTGGGCTCTGCAGGTGCGGCAGGGCCCAGCGCAGGTGCTCAGCCGCTCAGCTCTCGTCCTGCAGCAGCTGCGGGGAGCACCGACACAGAAGGCTCGGCACGGGCTCTGCCCCTCGGCCGGGCGCTCCCTGCGCCCAGCACCGGCCGGGCCGGCCCGCACGGCCCAGGGCAGGGAGTAGCGTGGGGGGCGCAGGCTGGCGGGCCCGGCTGCGGCGCTGGGCAGGGCCACAGCTGCCAGGCCCCCACACCAAGCTCCGGGGGCAGGGCTCGGGCTCCCGGGCTGTCCTTACCAGGCTCTCAGCGAACTTAATCCGCCGCACCTTCGTCAACAGCTCTTCAAGGTCCCTCCTCCTCAGGAAGCGTGCCGCACAAAGCAGGGCTTGGAAAGAGGCCTGGAGAGCGGCAGAGAGCTGCAGGTGGTACCAGAGCCCAGGGCACAGGACCTGTGTCCCTGCGCCACGGCCAGGGGAGGCTGGAGTCCGGCAGGTGCCAGGGCAGGAGGCGGCTGAGCCCCCTGCCAGGGATGCGGCAGCATCGCACAAAACCTCACCTCGGCCACATGCAGGTTCTCATCGTGTCAGCGCAAGAATAGAGGGAGCAGGCTCTGGTTCACGATTGTTGTGAGAAGCTCTTCCCCCTCTTCCACTACCAGCTCCATCACCTTGCAGAAGAGCTGAATGGAGAGCAGCTGCACATGACTGTTGTCCTGGAAGGAAAGGAAAAGTCCTAAGCACCAACTACTCTGGGCCCACTGGGGCAAAGGCTCAGAACTGCACAGAGCACAAAGTTTCCAGGCAATGTCCAGTGCCCTTGGCTGGGGGCACAGAGCCTTAAAGAGCACAGTTCTCAAAGTGTGGCAGGAGGGACTCAGCCAGCTTCAGGGCGGTGACGCTGGGTAGCAGGAGGTCTTTGTCCTGGAGCATACGTGTGAGCACACAGAGGCTCATCCGGACCACCTCTGCATCTGGATCAGCCAGCTGCTGAACCAGGTGTTGATACAGGCCGCGTATTCCTCCTCCCTGTGTGTAAGACCAGGCTGTGCTGTGAAGCTATGAACGGCCGCAGCACTAACAGCTGCTTGGGGCACTGGGATAGCTGAAGCAGGAGGCAGGAGAGCTGGGAGCAGCTGCCTCTGCTGCCAAAGCCCAGCCAAGCCCAGAGGTCTGCGTTGCCCAGCCCCACACTGCCAGCGTACCTTCAGCCCCTGTCCCCTTCTCACCAGCGAGGGCTCCTTGCTGAGCACCACGAGGCCTCTGAGTGCCAGGCGCAGCCTGTCCCTGCACTGGCTGGGCAGGTGCCAGGATACCACCAGCAGGGCACTGGGACCATGTTTGCTCAGGTCCAGACACTCCAGGAGGTGAGTGTCAGGCACAGGAGGGCAGTGCCAGAGGAGTCAGCTGGCAGGAGCCCGGAGCCACACAGGGTTGGGCACAGGCAGCAGCACAGGGCGCGGGCACCGTCCCAGGCGGCTGCAGCTACGAGAGGCCAGAGAGCTGGGAGGCAGCTCAGCCAGGCAGCGCTGGCCATCAGGCTCATCGCCACAAAGAAGGCCAGGGCAGGCAGATGCCAGCAGGGCTGCTTCCCGACGAGCAGGCTGAGCAGGTGTGAGGCCATGTGGGCACACAAGGGGCTCAAGCCACAGCGCATCTCCCTGCCAGGGGAAAAAGGCACCAAGGCCCTGAGCCGGGTGGGCAGACCTCTCCCAGGCAGGGTCTTACAGAGGTCTGATCTTTCCCCAGCACTCTGCAAGGACACATGGGCCCCTTGGGAGGCGGCTGCTGCTGGACATCCTCCTCTCCCAGCCTTTCCCAGTCTGCTCGGCCTTCCCTCGCTGACAAGGCCCTCTCGCTTATAGCCCCAGGGACTGTGTGGGGCACTCTGGGCAGGGGGCACAAATGCTGGTGGTGGTGGCAGGAGTAGGGGATCCCCCCTGGCCAGCAGACCTGCTGCATAGTGCTGGGTGTCAGCACAGAGCAGGGTGCCCCAGAGCTGCTTGTGCTCCAGAGCCAGCAGATTCTTGCTCCCAGTCGGGAGAGCAGAGTCCTCATGGTCTGCACTGCAAACCTGCGTGCCAAGCAAAGGCCAGGTCACTCTGGGAGCGCTGGCCCTGGCCACGAGGGCGTGGGAAGGACAGGGCGACTGGCACCTGTGGGGGTGGCAGCGAAGGCCGTGCTCCTCCCGGCACGCTCTCCAGAATCTCCAGATTTCAACGTCCCCTGGCATCTGCTCTGTGGCAGTGACAATTTGCAAGAACAGAGACACAAACAGTTGGGGAGAATGAAGCAGAATGGCGCAGTGCCACTCGCACATGGGGGCAATCCTCCACAGCACCAGAGTTGCCTTCAAGAGACAAAGCAGCCCTTTGGCAAGACAAGCAGCACTTGCCTACCCCAAGGCAGTGATCAGTGCCGAGGTGTCCATGAGGCAGGGCCCGAGTGGAGACGCAGTGGGAGTACGCAGCCTGCTGCCCTTGAGCCTGCCCCTAGGCCAGCTCTCAGCCCAGGCTGGGGAGAGCAGGGAGAGCTGCTAGAGAGGTGACCGAGAGGGCGAGCAAAGGAAAGCTCCAGAAACTCACAGCCAGGGCAAGGACGGCCTCGTTGTCCCCGCAGGAGAAGCTGCCGTAGGGTGGCTGCTCCTCCATGGCAGAGAGCAGTGCTGGAAGCACCTCCTGGGCAGACACTCCGGACATGTCCATGGCTCTCCACATCAGCGCGGCGGCTCTGTGGGACCAGAGCTGTGCGTCAGCACCGTGCCCCGTGCAGCTGCATGGGGCCGGGGGACAGAGCCCCGGTGCCCTGAGGGGCAGGGAGGGAGCATGGCAGAGCCTCAGGAAACAGAAGGGCCCGAGGCTCCCACAGCTCTCTGCCTGTCTGGCAGAGCCTGCTGGACAGGGCATGGGGCCCTAGGAGCCGGTGAGCTCTTGAGGCACTTATGCTCCATACCTGTCAAACGTTGGGGCACAGCATAGGAGGCTCATCACCACTTGAGCAGGGTGTTCCTCCGTCAGGCTCAGAATCTCCATTTGCAGCCCGGCGTCCATGGTGACACAGGACACCAGTCTCTGGAGAATGTCCCTGACCATGGCTTGCACCTGGAGGAGGCGGCATGGGGAAGACTTGGAGTGCTGTCCAAAGGAGCAACTTGCCCAGCTTCCCCCAAGAAGTGCTTGCCTTCCCAGCCACTGTGATGGCCTCAAAGGCTGAGGGGGTCCAGCAGATGTAGCTTTAGGGGCCACATGATCCTGGGAGGCCTTCAGCCCTGGCCCCAGGCTGCTTACCTGCTGTGGAGGAGCAGCACCCTTCTGGAAAACCTCCAGAGTGGGTACAGGAGTCCCGGTCAGTGTGGGCATGGCCTGAGTGTCTAGCCTGCCCTGAGCCTGGGTGTGGATGGTGGCCATGCCCTCAGTGAGGGCCATGCCAGCCTTCGCCCTGCCCTGGGCCCTGTCCTGCTCAGAGGCTGCTGCGAGCTCTGAGGATGCTGAGCTGGCAGCAGGCTCTGCCCGCAGGTGGCCGGGCCTGGAGTCGGGCTGGGCCGTGCCCTCGGTGCCAGTGTCGCCGGTCTTTGTGCGGCCAAGGCGCAGGAGCCTCTGCAGTGTCTGCAGCAGAAGGAAGGGCTGGAAGAGAGGGACCTTCCATGGCCTGCTCCAAGCGCGGGCCCGGCCAAGCAGTGCCAGCAGGCCCGGCCCAGGTGGGTATGGCTGCAGGTACCTGCGCTGCTCTGCGGAAGAGGCCACGGCTGGATTCCTGCTCTTGAGTCCGGTCCTTGGCTGCATCTGGCAAAGAGCGAGTGCAGCCAGAGCTGAGGGGCTGTGGGAGAGGCTGGAGAACACAGGCCAGCCCTGTGCTCCCAGGAAGGGAGAGCCCCGCGATGCCCCAGGGGATGGAGCACGGCCATTGTGGGGTATCTGCCCAGCCTCTTTTCTGTCCTGTCCATGGGCATTTCCCCAGGGAATGGCATGGCATGGCATGGCATGGCATGGCATGGCATGGCATGGCATGGCATGGCATGGCATGGCATGGCATGGTGTGGGGCCAAGTTGGCTGCAGGCTCCAGCCTGCCACTCACCCTGCCACTCACCCTCCTGCGGTGGATTCAACGGCACCACCTCCTCAGTCTCCTGTGCTGGGGCAGCTCCAGGGCCTTCTTCCTCCTCTTCCTCCTCCAGCCAGAGCAGCTTGGGCACTCTCGGGGCTCTCTGCTCCATGGCTATGCCTGGACTTTTCTGTGCCAGCAAATCACTGGACTTGGGCTGTGCCAGCACCAGGAAGTTTTCAGATCTGGGCACTGGCTGCCAGCAAACACCAGATCTGGGTGGTGTCATTGCCAGCGACAGAAATCTGCCGGATTTGGGCTCTGCTGGCACCAGGAAATTTCCAAATCTGGGCACTGGCGTAGCAAACACAAGATGTGGGCGGTGCCAGAGCCAGTAGCAGAAAGCTGCCGGGTTTTGGATTTCTGTGCCAGGAAATGGCTGCACTTGGGCTGTGCCAGAACAGGGATGTTTCCAGATCTGGGCACTGGCAGTGCCTGCAAACACCAGTGAAACCTTCTGGTCCTCGTCCGGACTGGTGACCAGTGGTTTCCCTGAGAACCGGCTCTGGCCACTTTACAGACAGAGACTGCTTTCATCTGGTGCTCTGGAAACAGAACTTTAATGAAGGCAAACACAACAAACAGGACGGCGTGCACGGTATGGAGAGTGAAGCAGAAAAAAGCATGGGTCCAGGGTCTAGCAGGGATATTTATACATTTATATATGGGGAGGGGTTTGGAAGTCCATCCAAAAATCCTTCATTTTTGCCTCACAATTGTCATGATAAAAAACTGTTAAGCCAGTTGGGAAAGAAAGTCTCATGCTTATTCAGTGTGTTCACAGGTGGTGTTTGCAGAACATGCCATGCTGAACTCAAAGGGGCATGCTGCCCTTTTCTGAACAATGGCTCTCTACCTCCTGACTTGGCTGGACTGATCTCTGGGGTGGCTCCCCCCTCCAAGAGAAGACCCCTCTTGTCTGCCTTCAACCACTGTGACAGACAAACAGAGATGCGAATCCCCTCATCAAGGAACCAAGACAAGACAAGGAACCCCCCTGGCACCCTACTGGCACCCCCATGGTACCTCCTTGGCACCCCCATGGCAACCTCCTTCCAGAGACTGGGACTGTACTCCTTCCCAGCTTGGGGAGGGGGGGAAACCTGCCCAGAGTAAACGTACCTGCGAGCATTCGGCCATGAAAACAATGGAATAACCTCTCCCCCTCCTCCTGTTCCTATTCTTTTCCCCTCCATGGAAACCTAATTTCAGCCACCCTTCCCCCAACCAAGAACAGTATATTTGGGGTTCACTTCGACTGTTCGTTTAGATCTCCCCAAAGTGTGCACCAGCGAGTTTCGGCGGCGGGACCCCGAAGACATCACGTTTTGGTAGCTATACCCCTTCCCTAACCAACTTTCCTCCCTTTTTCCCTTGTCCTACCCTTCTCTTCCCCAGGTTCCCTAACCAAACGCATATTCAGCTGTGGTTATCATCAATACAATTGCAATTTGTTGATTTGTTACTGCAAAACCCCTGTGCCTTTGTTGGTTAGTTTTTGCACGAAAAAATCATCCGTCACCCGTTCATTTCGGGCGGACCTTCACAAGAGGTTAAGTTGGGATCTGAGGGAAAGATCCAAGAGGAAGGAAGGATTAAGAATATTACAATTTTTGCAGTAAAAAGTAACCAATGGTAGCAAAGAGAACTCAGAACTTGCCAGTGACAATCTGCATAACTGAACGAGGAGATCATGGGCGGGAGCTCCTGCTCACCCCAACTAAAGAGGGTTTTCCCATGGCCTTAAGCTGAGGTCTCCCTCTTCTTTTAAACCAACCCCAGCACAGCAGATCTGGGTGGTGCCTGGTTTTGGCTTTCTTTGCAGAAAACCGCTGCATTTGGGTTTTGCTGGCACGAGGAAATTGCCAGATCTGGGCACTGGCAGTGCCAGCACACACCAGATCTGGGTGGGGAATGTGCAGGCACCAGAAAATTGCCAAATGTGAACTTTCCGTGTCAGCAAACTGCTGGAATTATGCTGTGCAGGCATCTGAAAAATTCCGGATGTGGGCACTGGCGGTGTCAGCAAACATGAGATCAGAGTAGTGTAGGCACCAGGTATTTGCCTGGTTTGGGCTTTCTTTGCCAGCAAATTACTGCACTTGGGCTGTGGTGGCACAGGGAAATATCCAGATCTGGGCATGGGCGGTGCCATCAAACACCAGGTCTGGGTGGTGACAGTCTTGGCACCAGGAAATTGCTGCCTTTTGTCTTCTTTTTCCAAAAAATTGGTGCACTTGGGCTGTGTTGGAACCGAGAAATGTCCAGATTGGGGTACGGGCAGTGGCAGCAAACACCAGATCTTGGCATTGCTGGTGCCGGCAGTGGGAAATTGCCAGATTTTGGCTTTCTTTACCAGAAAATTGCTGGACTTGGCTCTGCCAGAACAAGGGAATTTCCAGATCTGGGCACTGGTGGTGGCAGCAAGCACCAGATCATGGCAATGCCAGACCCAGTAATGTTGGAAATGAATTTGTAGAGAATTTTTAAGTCTTGATAGAAGGTTTATATATTATGTATGCAACTGTCACGATCCATCCTTATGAACGGGTTTCGTGATGGTTTGTGGGTTGATCTCAGAGTGCAAAAAACACCGACACGGTACAGGGGGTTGCAATGATAATCAAAACAAATGTACCATTATTGAATAACCACAACAAAATGCATTGGGGAGGAATTGGGGAAAAGAGAAAACGAGGGAGGAAGAGAAAGGAAGGTACAAAGCTACCAAACATAGAACGGTGAAGTCCTTCAATGTCCAGCCAATGGAGTTCACCAGGTCACGTCTGGGGAGATCTCAGGGTTGCAGTTCATCCAAACTCTTATTATACTCTTTTTTTTGATGGGGGAAGGGGTAAAACTTGAAACCGAATCAAAGGTAGTCTATTGTATTTTGGGGGGAAAAAGTGGTATTTAGAGAAGGGTACACACAGTCCATGTTCTCAGCAGTGGGTGAGAACCATTATCTTCTTGGTCCACTGCTCGCACCTGCAACATCCATCTTCCTTTGGTCAGCTTGCCTCCCCCACACACCTCCCCCAGGTTAGGGGCCCTCAGTCCCAGTCCTTGGAAAGAGTGTGGGGGGCCTTTTCACGTAGGGATTTCATGTCTCGGTCTTTGATGGAGAGGCTTCTTACATCTCAGTCTGTCTGTCACAGCAGTTGTAAGACAAGTGAGGGGTTTTCTGTGGAGACCACCCAAAACTCAGAAGTCCAGCCAGGTCGAGAGGTGGGACAACTTCCAAGGCTATTGTTGCACAAAGGCAAGGTGCCCCCTTCTTCCTTTCATTGGGTTCAGTGTAGCATACAGCAAACATACCTGTGAACAATAGCTTAGCAATACCGGGAGCTGTGCTCAGGTCTCGGGGCCCTTGGCATGTAACTTTCTCCAACAGGGCCAGAAACCTCAGACACGGGTCTTTTCTTCAGTGGTCCCCAATGACGACCGTGAGGCAGATGAGAGAAACTTCGGACAGAGTCTCGCACATACATTATATGGATGATGTACAAATCTGTGCTTCCACCAAGTCTCACTTAGACGCAGCACTTTCCAAGAGTGTCGCAGCTGTCGAAAGCGCGGGGTTTCAGATAGCTCAGGAAAAAATCCAGCTATTGAGCCCATGGAAGCACCTCGGGTTTTTATTCACAGGAAGGACCATGGTGCCTCAAACTCTATCCATCAACGAGCACACCCACACATTAAGAGACATGCAACAGCTGTGCAGCGTCATCACGTGGATCTGACCTCTCCTGGGCCTCACCACAGAAGAACTGACACCGCTCTTCAACCTTCTACGAGGAGACGGCAACCTGGCTTCCCCACGCTCGTTAACACCAGAAGCCTGTGAGGCTTTGTAGAGAGTCACCAACGCCATCAAACACCACCAGGCACATCGGACAGACTGGTCCCTTCCCCTCAGCCTCGGTATTTTTGGTAAGTGCCCAAACTCCCATGCATTGCTCTTTCAGTGGGATGATACTGCAAAAAACCCACTCATCATCATCGAGTGGCTTTTTCTGCCGCACCAACCACATAAAACAGTTACCACCCCACCAGAACTTAGAGCCAAACTTATTATTAAAGGCCAACATCACCTCTGGACCCTCGCAGCTTGCGATCTGGTGTGCATTTATCTCTTTTATACTTTGGAACAATTGGATTCTCTATTACAAAGAAATGAACACCCGCAAATTTCATTAGACAGCTATCCCAGAAAAATTTCCATTCATTATCCTAAACACAGACTTTGTAAAGATTCACTGCATTTGTCCCCAAAATCATATAAAAGTAAAACTCCACTCAAAAATGCTATCACAGAGTTCATTGACGGTTCAGGCAATTCTCACAAGTCAGTGTTCACTGGAGGGACCCGCACACTCAGAAGGAGGAGTCTGATATCTGGGTTGTTGAAGGTTCCCCCCAGACTGCAGAACTTACTGCAGCAGTGAGACCGTTTTGAACATTCCAACAACCCTTCAATTTAATCACACATTCTGCATTTGTCACCGGGATAGCAGAGCAGGCAGAGCGTGCCCTGCTCAAGAAAGTCCAAAATAAAAAATTATACACCTTGCTCTCTGAATTAATTTGGTTCATCTCCCACAGAGAGCAACCTTATCACATCCTGCACGTCCGGTCGCACCCAGAGCTGCCAAGATACATCACTGAGGGCAACCAGAGAACAGACTTGTTAGCAATAGCAACAAGTGCCACCCACATTTACCCTGCTGCACCACATGTCTTTCAACAGGCTTGTCTAAGCCATGCATTCTTCCATAAGAATGCTCCAGCTTTAGTACGTCAATTTAAGATTTCCAGAGACCAAGCCAAGGCAATTGTCTCCACCCACCCCAATTGCCAATCCCTCGCCCTCCCTTCCATAGGGACAAAATGAAGAAAATTACAGCGACAACTAACTTGAACATTCATGTTTCTATCAGTGCTCGAACAGTCGATAACTGATTCACTTGAGGACCAGATGGCCACTCCCAGGACACCCCAAAATACCTTAACAGCTGCTGCCACCATCATTGTTTCCATCTTTCTACCATGGGTTGCAGCTGCGAAGGCCCTCGGTGAGCTTTTTCACCTGGAGTGCTGGCTTAGTAAGCAGACCAATGCTACGTCCGCTGCCTCATCAGACCTTCTAGCGGACGAGGAAACCACCAGACGTGCCACCCTTCAGAACAGAGCAGCCATCGCCTTCCTGCTGCTCTCCCATGGCCATGGTTGTGAAGATTTCAAAGGGCTTTGTTGTTTTAATCTGCCATCGAAAAGCACATTGATCCAGGCCAACATCAAACCAATGCAAGAGCAAACGAAGACTCTTCTTACTGAAAATAAAGTTGTGGACATGATGGACAAAAAGCTCATGCAGAGGAGTGTTCCTGTGGGGGTGGCCCCCATTCTTAAAAGTTTATTGTGGGTCCTTCTTATAGCTGTTATCGTTTCAGCAGCACTGATGTGTTTTAAGAAAACAATTGACAAAACACTGGGAAATGTTTATTTAATAAATAAAAAAGAGGGAGATGTTGGAGACAGCCATGGAGAAGAGGAACCTGGAATGCCATGGGAGGACACCACTGTTTAAGTTAAGGTGAGAGACTGCCACAATTCCCCATGGTTCTTTGCTTGTTAATGTTAATGTGCTGTTGTCAATCGACTGCTGTTCGTCCCCCAGTTCCAGAAAGTTCTGTACTCCCCGTTCCTCCATTGGCTATCCCTTAGAGACCCCTCCCACTCTGCCCCCCCCATTGGTGCGTCCCGTGTCACCCCACCTTAACTCCACCCCTGGCTCCCTTCCCCATTGGATAATTTGTACCCTGACCCCTCCTGCCTTTTTCCAGTAATATACCCTGGCCCCAGCCCTGCTCCTGGCTCTTCGCCTCTGGTTCCCTTCGACACATGTTGTGTTCCTGTTTGTTCCTGTTTCCCTCTTCACCCTCACTTCACTGGACCCTTAGATTTTCCCTTAATAAACCCGGCTGGATCTGCTATGTGAGGAGTCCTCTCATCCCTCTCGTGAAGCTTTGATTGCACCATCCGGGCTCAGGGTCTGCTGGGCTGGGGGAGTTGTCAAGGCAGCCCCAAGTGGAGACGCTTTCGGTGCTGCAGGCACCTGACAGCACCTGTCTGGGGAAGCTGCTCTGGCCACCCGCAGCAACCAATTCCTTTTCCCAAGCAGCAGCTCCCAGCGTCCTCCTCCGAAGCCCAGAGAGAGAGGGAGCAGCTGCCCTCAGCCCTGTCCTTTACCGCATCCCAATTCTCATGGAATGTCCCCCCTCGGAAAGAAACTCCCAGAGAAGAGAAGTGTGACCAAATGCCCTCCTCCCCTGAGCCTGATCACTTCTTTTGTTTCTTAAGGATCCAGTCCACCAGAGCAGTGGTATTGCACTGACAGCTGGGACACCAGCAGGGGATCACCCCACACTGCCCAGTGTGCGCCAGGCTCAACAAGGTCTGCTTCCCCCCTGATTCCACCAGGCCTCTTCCCTTGGCTGTGGTTTTGCTGGATAGTGGGTCAGGACAGTGAGAATCTCCTTCATCCATTCATTCACTATTTAGGGTCCTGCAGACACTTCCTCAGTTTCTCTCAAAGGTGAACTTAGCCTCAATTTCTCTCCAAGGTGTCACAGCTCTTGTCCATCTGGTCAAGAATCCCGTAGGAGGACACTCTGATCTCTCCTCCAAGGGCACAAAGCAGCAAAACCCGCGAGGAAAATCTTCCCCCTTGGGCCCTGCGCCTCCTTGGGTGAGTTCCAGAGCAAACAGTCAGGGCAGTGGCCTGAAATGTTTTTCCACCTGAGTCATAACACTTCTCTGATGGATCCACATTGTGCCTGGGGAAAGAGATGTGCAGAATCCTTCACTAATGCCCTGGAATGTCAAACAGGAATCACGGCTTTGGACAGCTCTCAGGAACCACTTCACTGTGGATTTTCCTTCTGGAAAGCCCAAGATGTCAGAACGTCCTCCTGGTGCCTCAGGGCTTGGGTAAACAGGGCTTGTCAGAGATGCTGGCAGGGCACCAACACCCCTCCTCCTCACAGGGCACCTCTGTTACCCCAATTAGCTCCGAGTGGCTGCCTGGGGACAGGTGCCTACTTCCCCATGTCCCTGGGATGGGCACATCCTGCTCAGGGCCAGTGCTGGCCTAGGCCCAGACCCAAGGCCATGACCCAGGTGCTCTGGGAGGGCTCCGTGGCTGCAGGTGTGACAGGATGAGGGGCAGGGCAGGGCATATTCCCCTCTGGACAGTGCTCTGGGCATGGAGCTTGGTCGGGTTTGGCATCTGTGGGGAAAGGGATATCAGGTGGTGTGGATGTGGGAATTGTCACTGCTGAGCCATTCCCCAGCCCTCAGCCTTGTCTGCAGGTGATCAGCATTGCCCAGTGCTCCCTAGTGTCTGCAGTGCCAGAGATGCCAATCAGCCACCTGATCACATGTCCCTTGTTCCCCTTGTTCTCCCACATGTTGGGTTTGGGGCCGGGCTCCGCTCTGGGGTGTCCCACAGGGAAAGCTCTGGGAGGGGAGGGGCAGCAGGAGATGGGGGATCTGGCACTGGGGGCTGTTGGAGGATGGATTGTGTTGGACTGGGGGTTGTCCCCACAGGGTCCCCAGGTGCCTTTGGCTCCCTGGCTGCCCCCCTTAGCCCCACAGGTGCCCGGGCCCTTCCAGGGGCAGCTGCCCTGTGCAGGAAGCTGGAGGAATGCCGGGCAATGGGGCTGGATCCGTGCCACAGGTGGGGTGGGATGGACTCTGTGCCAGGGCTGGGCTTGTGGCCACGGCTGGGGGCTGTGCCAAGCCAGGCTTTGGCCTGGGGGCTGGCAGGGAGGGTGCAGGGAGGAGTCCCGGCAGGGATAAAGGTGCTCCTCACCTGCTGCAGCCTCAGGCAGCGCTCCCCAGAGCCAGAGGAAGATGAAGGTGGCTGTGATCAGCGTGGCCCTGCTCTTCTCCATCCTGCTGTGCCCCCCGGCACAGGCCAAGGTGAGGCACCAGCCAAACGCTGTCCCCACATCCTGCCTTTTCTGGCCTCCCATCCCACCCTTTTGGTCCCTCCTCTGTGTCCCATTCAGGGTCCCCAGCTGCCCTCCCACTGACCATTCCTGAGACCTTTCCTTCCATGCCCCCCCTCAATCCTTTGTCTTTCTTCCTGGCCACTGCAGAGGGATCCCCCTGTACAATTCCCTGACTCACCCCCCACTCCCACACCATCTCCCAGTACTGTTGGTTTTGTCCCCACCTGTCCTCATTCTTCTGTCCCCACCAAGCCCCTCCCTTGCACTCCCATGTCCCTACACCTCAATTCCTTTCTCCTCCCCTGTACCTCACACCCTGCTCCTTCCACACCCCCAGCCCTGTCCCCTGGGCCCTCAATTGACCCCAGATCAGTGTCTCTGGGTCTCCCCCCACCTCAAACAGATCTCCTTGGAGGCCCTGAATTCCCATCCCTCTGCCTGTGCCCTGCTCCCTGCACCTGTGTGTCACTCCAGCCCCACAAGGTCCAGTCCAGACCCAGCCTTTGTTCTCCTTTCCAGGCACTCCTGGAAGGAACCCAAGATGATCTGTGGGAGGTGAGTGGGCTGCTGGCATTGCAGGGCATCCCCTCAGGGAACTGGGGGGCAGTGGTGTCCCTCCATCCTTTGCTGGCTCTGGGGACATCCCAGTGACCAGTGAGGTCTCCTGGTCTCTCTGCAGTTGGATTTAGACAATGTCGCGGTCCTGGAGATGCCTCTGGTAGGTACCACAAGTTCTGCCGGTGCCAGACTCTCCCATTGCATGGCCACCACAGCCCAGGCCATCCCAGTCTGTCCCAGCACAGCCCAGTGCACCCTTCCTGACAGCCCAGACAATGCCCTGCCCTAGGGCTCCTCCCCAGTGAAGCCTTTGCCCAGGGCCATGCTGCATTCCATCCCTGTCACCCCAGGACCCCCTGGATGAGCCAGGACGCAGCCCCTGCCCCAGTTGTGCCTCTTGGCCCGGAGCCCAGTGCTTCCGGGCAGCAGCACAGCAGCTCCTGCACCCCATTGCTGCCACAGCCCCTTCCCCAAGGCCCCCCTGCTCTCCCCTGCCTCCCAGTGCAGCCCGGTGCCCCCAGTGGGTCTCTAACGCTGCCTTTGTCCCCAGCCCCCTGTGGCTGAAGAGCTGCGGGCTCTCTTGCGGCAGAAGCACCTGGCTGCCTCTCTGGATGCCTAGGTGAGCCGTGCCTGCAGGGACAGGGCTGGGGACAAAGCCCAGAGGGGCTCCAGAGGTCACCTTCTGGGGTTGGTCTTTTAGGGTTGGAAGGACCAGTGTCCTTTTTCCTCTCCAGTGGCATGAGGAGATGATCATCACTGGAGGAAACCCCTGAACCCCTGAACTCTTTGAGCCCTGGGCCATTTCCCCTGAAGAATCAATAAACCCTTTGAGCAAAGCTTTGCTCTGTGTCCATGTGTGTCCATGGATCTGGATTTCCTCCTTTCCAGTGGTCCAGGGAAGTCAGGCCAGGTCTGGGCTTTGCTGCTTTTACACAGTCTGTGCCTTCCCCCAGACAAATGGTGTGTTGGGAGTTGTGCAGAGTCCAGAGGGAGTGGGTTGACTGGGGGGGTGGGTGTCCAAGTGGTGAGAAAGGCGGTGGTTCACTGTCAGCATGGTAGGAATGGCCTGGGTTTAAAAGAAAAAGGAATAATTTCAAAGAAACTTTCTTTTACAACTTTTTCTCCCTGTGAGAAATCACCGTTTACTTCTCAATATTTTGAAAGGTCTATTAAAAACTTAATAAAACTTACAACAAAAGGACTAAATAAGGAAAAAATTATGGTGCTGGGAGCCTCCCCCACTTCGCGGCTGGTAACCACATGGCTGGCTCATCCACACAATGGCTGCTCTCCCTTTTATATCCTTGCTGTTTTAACAGGCAGCCCTAGCTCCTCCCAAAGGCTGTCTGTTGACTCTTGGTCACTGTCCATTGGTGTAGACTGCTTTCCTGGAACTGGATTGGAGGACAGGTGGTGCTAAGCCCCTTAGGAACAATTTGCCCCTCCCCAAATGCCCGGACTGCCAAGATCATCCCGGGATAACAATGCTGGGCGGGGGGGGAAACATTGCAGTAACATAACTATACATCTGTACAACTTCTCTTAACATACTTATCATGTTCACCCTTTAATTGGGAGAGCCAAACATCTCATTACTCATCTCTAACACTGTGGCGTTCACATTCTCAGAAAAAATCCCTTTGCCCAGGATTTTTCTCCTGGGAAGCTGAGACACCTCAGAGAAAAAGGAAAACAAATCTTATCTCATTTGCTTCTTCTTGTGTTGTGCTGATGTGCAGAATGCGTTTGGAGATTGTTTACCCACAGGTGATTTGTTTGATTGAATTCTGGTGGGAGTTATTTTGACTGATTGGCCAATTATGGCCCAGCTCTGTCGAGACTCTGGAAAGAGTCAGGAGTTTTAATTATTATCTTTTGAACATTCATTAAGTATCATTGCTGCATTCTTTAGTATAGTATACTATAGTATTGTAAAATAATAAATTAGCTTTCTGAGAATATAGAGTCAAATGCAACATTGCTGCCTTCGTTTGGCATCCCTGCAAATACAATATAACACCCCCAAAATTCTTGATTTACTCAAAAGAATTTAAATGCCAAAAAAAATCTTCATATGTCAAAAGTATGTTGAAATTATTTATTGGTCTTGAAATTTGGTACCCTAGCAGGACGGGGCTGCTGGGTCTACCTATCTGCAGGGCCCTGCGGGGCTGTGGGGTTTCCTGGGTGAGGGGCCCTACACGGTCGCCTGTAATGCCTGGCCACAGTGGGGTAGAGCCACCACAGTGTCCTGGGAAAGGGCGAGTGGTTCTACCTGGCTCTGGGGTCATTCTTGGCCGCTGGATCCATCGGCTCCAGCAGGACTTGGGTGAATTTTGGGGTGGGCCAGGTGGACCAGTTGTCCCCGGCCATCCTGAGAGCTCACCAGGGCTCAGTCATGTTCGCTGACTCCAGTTCCAATACTGAAGGAACCACTGGTGCCGGCAGCGCCCCAGGGAAGCCTCACAGCAGAGCTGGCACAAGGCATTGCCATGGCAGAAGGGCAGGGAAATTGTCTTGTCCATGAGCAGCAGAATGGCGAGAAAGCCGCTGGTGCAGGAGTTGCCCACCCCAGCAGGTTAAAGGCAGGTTTGGGTTGCATTCCTGCTGTCCTGGCAGTGAAATTCTGAGCAGACGGTATTACCGCGCCTGAGTGGGCGCAGCTGGTGAGAGAGAGACGGTGAATCTTGTTTCTTGAATCAGAAGGCTTGATTTATCAATATATGATATAATACATTATAGTTATACTAAAAGAATATAGAGAGAGGTTTTGCAGAGCAGCTAGGCTAGCTAGGAAGAGATAGAAAAGGATCCACAACAAAGCTGTGGCCAAGGACTCAGTCCCCTGGCTTGCACTGGTGATTGTCCCTTAATTATAAACATAAAACATGAACCAATCACCAATCAAAATAGGTGCCCCTGTTGCATTCCCCAGCAGCTGATAATAATTGTTTACCTTGTCTTTGGAGGCCTCTGGCCTCCCGAAGACACAGAAATCCGAAAGAAAGGATTTCTGTGGAGAAATGTCTGCGACATCTCACCTTTCTAAATTGTATAAAATAAAAGAAAAATGCTGATGTGGAATGAACAGGAAATTCCTTCACCTATAAAATATAGAATACTCACAAATCACTTAAACAATCCTACAGTATAAGAAAATTGCAAAATACAATGTAAAGAGAATTTGAGTCCATGCAGCTGAGTTTCAGGAACAGTCCATCAGCTGAAGTTGTTTCTTTTGGACATCTGAGAGTCCTTTTTGTCCTGAAACAGCATAACACAATTTTAAAGAATTTAAAACAATTTCAAACAATTTGAACAATTTTGAAATGTCCTTTCTGGCTTTTCAGTGCTTCAGCACTTCAGAGCTGCTGCCTGCTATTTTCAATCTTTTTTTTATTTAATTTTTTTTTTTTTTTTTTTTGGATTGAAAAGCAGAAGAGCAGCAGCCAGCTGAGCAGAGCAGTGCCAGAGAAGGAAAGGCCCTGGGGGCCCTGGCCCATGCTGGACCAGGAACCCCAAAACTGGCTCACAAAGGGGCACCCAGACCGGTAGAACAAACCAGAATCCCCAAAAACATTAGGAGGCCAAGTGATGGCCCTGGCCCAGGAACCTCCTGAGCCAAACGGCCCAGGCCAAACTCATAAGGAAGGCTCTGCATATTGACTGGCCTGAACCCTGCTGCCAGCACAATGGCAGCACGGGTAGTGAGACGCTTCCTTTCCCCTAAACCACTGAGGCATGCCAGCAGCAGGGAAATAGAAGCCTTCCCCAGCAATCCCATCTGGGGTCTGGAGATGTTTGTTTCCCACAGCAAACCAGCTATGGTCTCCTCCAACTGTGCCCTCTCCCTCTGCAATGCATCGGGTTTGTCTCTCATCCGCCCCGTGGCATCATCCCCATCCCCTCTGGGCTGGGGATCAGAGGCAGAACTCTCTGGATGCACCTGCCCCCCCATGCCACTAAGGCACAAGAGAGGCGGCAGCCTCCATGGGACAATCCCCGAAAAACCACCCCCCAAACCGCCGAGAATGCTGATCTTAAAAACAGGCAGCTGGACTGCCGCAACAGTCAGCTGGTGGGCAGCCCCCGCTCCACGGAAGGAGAGACCCTCCGCCGGGGCAGCTGCTGGGACGTCCGGTGGAAGCAGCGGGGAGGGAGCCGGAACTGGGGAGGGAACTGCGCTGATCATGGGATCCGCCGCGGGCTGCTCCGAGAGTCCCGCAGGTTCAGCGGTGTTTTCTGCTGCTGACTCCGGGGTCCGCTGCAGAGGTGCAGTCGCAGTCGCCGTCGCAGCACAAACAGGCAGCAGCCGAGCCGGGAGAAGCGGTGGAGCGTCGCTGTTGCTTAGCAACAGGTCAATCGCTGGAAGTGCTGTCTCTTCTGCCTTCTCCAACGCTGAGCCGGAAGCTGGAGACGCATCCTCGTCGCCTAGCAACAGCTCAGGGACCGGAAGTGCTTCTTCAGTCTCCGACGCAGGCTCTTGCAGGGGCGTGGAGGAAGCCTCAGAGACCGGTCCCGCCCCCATGTCTGAAGGCGGGGTCTGAGAGGCCGGCACTGGCTTGAGCGGCCGCTCCCATCCCCCCGGAGAGAGAGAAGGAGGGGAAGGAGAACGCTCCATCTGAGCATGCTCCAGAGCAAGAGTAAAAAAAACTTCTTCGCGCCGCGAAGTTTCAGCCCCCCCCGCCGCGAAGCAGAGGGGGGAAAAAAGCCCAAAGTCATCACCCACCGGGTCTTCTGCCAAGGGTGGTGGAAATGGAGCTTGGCCATAACAATTAGAGATCCATTGAAAACAAGCTGCTCTGCGTTTCAGAACTGGGAAAAGCTTTATAAATGCTGGGTAGATAGAAGGCAACACACGTCCCTCAATGTAGACGCACTGGATAATGGAGTCCATGCACTCCCAGACAAAAACATCTAAAGCATATAAGACATCAGCAAAGAACCCAAAAAGCTTTGCCCATCGAAAGAATTCATAGATATCTGTTTCTGACAAAAGGAAACCGTCTTCCCTGCACCAATGTTTCCAGAGGGCTATGACTTTCTTCTCTGAAGGAGTAAAATGAACCATGTACTTCAAAGGGTATCTTCCCCATATAAACAGCCATAATTTTCTTGCGGCTGAACCCTCAGGGATAGAAAAGTGAACAGTACCTTTTGAAAGAGTCCAGCTTGCTCTGGCCAGCTCTGCAGGTATGCTGCTCTTGTCTACCATGTTTCCTGAAGGTTTTTCAGAAGAAGGTTCTGTTGTGGTCAGCCTTGGCTGTGAACTCTGTCCAAATCAGGATCTTCAGTTCTTCAGCTCCTGGCTTGAATCCACTTTTGTGGTCACTTCAAAGCAACCATCAAATGCCACACATACAGGATTTTACCCAGTGCAGCAATTTTGCTCCTCTGGTCTTATCAAATTAATTTTCGCTCTCACACGTCGGGTCACCAGATATTACTGCGCCTGAGTGGGCGCAGCTGGTGAGAGAGAGACGGTGAATCTTGTTTCTTGAATCAGAAGGCTTGATTTATTAATATATGATATAATACATTATAGTTATACTAAAAGAATATAGAGAGAGGTTTTGCAGAGCAGCTAGGCTAGCTAGGAAGAGATAGAAAAGAATCCACAACAAAGCTGTGGCCAAGGACTCAGTCCCCTGGCTTGCACTGGTGATTGTCCCTTAATTATAAACATAAAACATGAACCAATCACCAATCAAAATAGGTGCCCCTGTTGCATTCCCCAGCAGCTGATAATAATTGTTTACCTTGTCTTTGGAGGCCTCTGGCCTCCCGAAGACACAGAAATCCGAAAGAAAGGATTTCTGTGGAGAAATGTTTGCGACAAGACGGCACAGAGGTGTCTTCTCCACGGGACTCACAGGTGACACTGAGATGCTGTGGGGGAGCTGAGCCCTGCCTGAGGGCAGACTCAGCCCAGCAGGAACCCCGGGCTGACACCGAGATGCTGTGGGGGAGCTGAGCCCTGCCTGAGGGCAGACTCTGCCCAGCAGGAGCCCCGGGCTGACACCGCGCTGGAGTCCACAGCTGGCTAAGGGGTGCTGTGTGCCATGAGTGGGGAACAGCTTCCCCTGAAACAGGGAGAGCTGAACCTTGGAGCCACCTGCTCCACAGCTGGAATGGTGTCAGCGTCAGGGAGCAGACTAAAGAGGAGAGGGAGGCCTTCAGTGTGAGATTCTGAGGAAGATTTATTCATCAAAGGGAACAGGCACCAAAGAGCCCCAAACACCACTGTGCTCAGGATTTTATACAGCACTAGAACTGTGGGTGGGCACGATCGCTGAGCCAATAGGGAATCAGGGAGGGAGGAGCAAAAGGAGGGGAATACATCTCAGGGACCAATGGGGATAAGGGGGTGGAGAGGGCAGGTCACATGGGCCAATGGGGCATCATCCATGAGGGGAATTCCCGAGGGGCAGAACCTGCAGGGGAGGGGTTTACGAGAGACTGACAGGGAAGGGTCCAGAACAGGGGCAGAGTTTACAGGGATGGATAGGGAAGGCACTGGAATACAGGGTGGGGATTATAATGATTGAAGGGTAAAAAGGGAGGGATATAACCTGGGAATAATCTAGCTTGGGGAAAGACAGCATACAGGGGGTGAACTGGAACAGACCATCCAAAAAGCTATGAAATAAAAGGGCACTGCAACAGCGCCCAATAAAAAGGGATGCAGGACACATTCTATGGTGCAAAAAGAAAGGATCAATCCTGTGCTATTTTTATACGGTCTTTTTATAGGCCTTTTTGTAGGGTTTTTTAAGAACATCCCCTGTCTATCCCCAGTTGGTCAGCAACAAGTTGTTACCCTGTATTGATTGGTCACTCAAACCCCTGGTGTGTATGTGCAGGAAAAGTTGTTTGTGAGAGATAGTCTTCATTTTTCTATCTAAGAGGGAAAAAACAGTTTATACGGGTGGCTGGTGTTTATCACAGTCTTACAGCTCTTTTTCAGGAAAAATAGGTTGTTTTCCACAGTCCTAGAGCTCTGTCTCAGGAAAAACAAGTTGTTTTTCACTGCTCCACAACTCTGTTCTCACAAAGAGTTGTCATCTTTCTCATGGCTTCTGCCTCTTGCTGGGATTTATTAAAAGGCCTTCAAAGGATCCACCTTGAGCAGGTCAAGAGCCCAGCCGAGGCTATCCTCAAAATGGATGACTGGTCAGGAGTTTCCACACTTTCATAAGGTTTGGTCCGTTTAAATATTGGGCTTAGTTATCCAATTGCAGCCTCAGGTTATGCAGTCCCATCCTCCCAGTTTGCTCTCCTCAATTCGCTGTTGTTTGCACTTTTTGTGCCTGAAGCTGCAATCGTGTCCGGTTCTGGGGCTGGAAAAGGATTGTTTTGTCTTACTACACTGTGAAGAGAACTTGCTAACACTGTGTATGAAGTCCAGAGTTACAGACTAATGCAGTAGAGAATCAGGAAATATGAGAGCTAAAACTCAAGGCATCAGCCTGTTCCATGTTCCCTTGGTTCCATGGGGATCCACAGCATCAAAATGGCCACTTGTTCCCACGAGGTTCCCTGATGTCACTGTGGTGTCCTTGGACCCACCTGGTCACAACTAACCCATGGTTCCATGAGGTTCCCCAGTGTCACCAATAGTCACTATCAGAGGATGGATGAGATCAATGTCCTGAGACACTGTGGGATGAGCTGTCAATCAGTCACACAGTGGGGACAGTGCTAACCCAGCCCTGATTGCCTGAGTGATCAGAAATCCCACCTGGGGGGAGGCCCACAAAGGCCCAGAGGCTTAAAAACACAGAGCACAAGGTCAGCCCCTGGTATGGACTCTGCCCTCTCCTGAGGTTTGTGTTTCACCCACACTGGAACCCTAGGAGCTGTTAGTCATATATGTGTCTTTCTATAGAGCTTCTGTCTTTCTGTCTCTCTCTCTTTCTTCTCCTTCTAATGCTCTTTATATGGAACATTTTTGGGTACCTCAACAGCTTACGTGTTCAATGATTTCTACGTCAAATGAACTAAGTTAAAGAAGTTACTGCTATGATAAGTATTTTCTTTGTAATTGGATGTTGCATGAAGTCCTCTTCCAAAGTTTCTTGGTTTTTTGTACTTTGCCTGTAAAATTTTGTGTAATTCCTGACCTCTTGCAGATATCTGGCTGGTGTTTTTCCTGTGCACCAAACTCGAGTAAAGGTGGTAGATGAATTGGTGAGTTGGCCCGCAAGCCCCGAACGGAGCTCCGGGTGCGTGGAGGATCGGGGCAGTGTGAGTCGCACACAATCCCTGCAGTAGGGGGACACGGGTCCCTAGGGGGGTTTAGGGTGCCCCGAGTACAACGGCAGCACTGAGTAGAGCCAAGAGGGCCCCAGTGCCCCGGCTGGGACGGCGGTGCTGGGGGTTCAGGGTGCCGTGTTCCCCTTGTTCTGCAGGGATTGTTCCATTGACTGATCCTGAGCAGGCAGAGATGTTTCCCCCTCCAGAGATGGTTGTTTTTTCCCCTGATGTTTTCCTACTCAAGCCTTTTCTGACCTGAAGTCTTCATTGGTCCTTTAAATTTTTGCATGTCTTAAGGCAGTGGAACTATCCCATGCTGTAGCTGGGGTCTGGTGACTCTGGTCATACATGCCATGCCATACATGACACATGGTTTCCTTCACTGGCATCCCCAGGGCTGTGTAAGTGCATTCGTTAATGGGGCCTTATGAGAAACTCTGTTACTGCTGGTCAGAATTCTCTGTTGACAAAAGAGGGAGAAGAAACACCTTGGTCCTCCTCCATATACTGAGGTGGCCATAGAGGTTCTCTGACTTCCATCAGAGATCTTTGCATGCATCCTTATCTCCTGAATGACCTGGTTTTCTAACAAGAGTGTGGATGTCAGGAAGGAGGAATGCTGGTGCAGGCCTGAAGAGAAGGTGAACTCCAGAAGTGTCTCTAACAAGGAGTGAGCTCACCCAGGAAGCCCCTGCAGAGCCAGGATGGAGCTGTGGGACAGGGCGGGGAGTCAGTCACTACTGAAAGACAAACAGGACACGGCAGAAGCAGAGGGAGACCCTCACCAGACCCTTGAGAAATGCCACACCTTCCCTGTCAGCTGCCTGAGAGGCTGCTGGAGCTTCAGTCCCAGATGGCCCCTGATTGTAGGGCCAGGGTCACTTTGGAATCTGTGCCTCCCCTTGGGCAGAGAACGACCCAGGAGAGCAGCAGCACAGTGCTTTGGGAACGTGTGAGCCCAGCAGTCTGTGAGTCTTGGCCCACAAAGGGCGTATGGGAAGTTGAAACCCATCTTCTCTTGCTTTCTGTGCAGGTGCTTCTAGAGAAAGAGCAGGAGCACACTGCCTCATCTGAGCTGCCATGCCAGACTCAGGGAGAGCTGTTCCCTGCCCGAGGGCAGGAAGAGCAGCTCAGGCAGCAGGTGGAAGAGCCACAGGAGAATGGCCAGGTAAGCCTGACTGGCCAGGGCACAGAGGGAAGGGCAGGAAGAGGGGCATAAACCAGAGCTCTTGGGACTGAGGAGGCCAGGAGTCCCACAGGCAATGGAGGCACAGAGCCTTGCAATCTGCAGAGATCAGCCCTGGGACAGGAGGTTTGCAATGGAGGCAGATGTGGGGAGGGAAGCAGAAAGAAGGGGCTGAAAAAATGTGATTTGGAGGCTGCAAGAGGAAAAAAGCTGAGCCTGATGGCAGCTCTCAGTCCCTTGCTCTGCTTTTGTGTGTACAGAACATCAAGGCAGAGCCACAAGCAGAGCTGCCCGAAGCTCAGAGTGACATCATGGCAGTGAAGAGAAAGAACAAGGAAGACATGGGAAGAATTCAGAAGGAGAATCTCCATCAGCAGAGGGGCGATCAACAAAACCAGGTGAATGAAAGAGTGGCAGCCACTCCACTCATGAAATGTCCTCTCTTTTGTTTGTTAGAGAACATGAAGGAACAGCTGGATGCAGAGCTTCAGACAGCTCACAGTATGATCAAGGCAAGGCATAAGCGGCTGGAGGAAGAAATGAAAATCATCAGAGAGAAACTTAATCGCTTCCGTCAGTCTCTGCAAAACCAAGTGAGTGAAAGAGGGATGCAGCCACTGCAGTCACCAATCTGGTGGTTTCTGCCCTTCTTGCCTTTCCAGTGCAGAGCAGCAGGGAGTGGGGCCATGCCTCTGAGTGCCATGCTGCTGTAGTGTGTGTATCACAGTCACTCTGAAGGACATTTCCCGGTGTGCTGAATCTCAACATCTGCCCTGGACAGTGAAACTTGTCCTTTGGCCTTTTGGCCAGCAGTCATCCAAATTGATTCCTGCTGGCCTGTTCCTGCTCTCCTTTTTTCTTGAGGTGTTTTTACAGTGGAACTTGGTGACCCAGATGGAGGATTGAAACAAGCTGTTGTATCCCCCGTCAATCTGTTTTTGCCTTTCCTCACAGTCGATGACTCCTGGCTGACAGGGACAAGCTGTAGTGTCTGACTGCTTTGTTCTGTTTGACTTGAGGTGCAAGTGTTGACATCTCACCGGGCAGCCTGCGAAGACTTGCAGGGAATGTGTGGCAATGAAGAACCCCAAGTTAGGAGTGAGGCACTGGAGCAGTGCCCACCAGAAATGCTCCAGGTCCAGCACATCATGGGCTCTGAACCTGCTGCTGCAGCAGCATCACCTCGAGGAAGCCCTTCTGTGAAACCTGGGAACTCAGGCTCGGGCACATCCCGGGAACAGGAGATTGAGGAGGAGTACCTGGAGCTGCTGGGTACGTCTGGGGTGTTTCTTATCTGAGGGACAGTGTGTTGTGTGCAGGTGTCAGCAGAGCTGTACCAAATGCTCCTCCTGAGCTCGGTGTCACAGGGCCATTTAAAAGCCTGTATTAGAGCTTTCACGGGAGCAAACCCAACACTCTTCCACATCACACCCACCAGACCAGTAGGACTCTGAGGTCTCATGCCACACAGTCACAACTAACTTATTTTTTCTCCCTGCCACCAAGTTGGTTAGGGACAGCGTGGTGCAACTCCTTGGGTCTAGTGCAACAATTCCAGAGTCCAGAGATAAGGGGAAGATACAAAAACACTCACAGGATGTAAAGCTGTCAGCTGACAGTCCTGCCCACACTCATCCTAGCATACAGCTGTGCCAGCAAGGCTCAGCTGGGCGAACAGCAGCTGGCCAGCCCCGGTGCTCAGAGCTCTGCCCCTCATGCTGGCAAGGAGGTGGGTGGCTGTCAGGAGCACAGCCCACCTCCTCCTGCCTGAGCAGCAGCCGGTAGGGCAGCGTGGCAGGGAGCCCAGAGCCCCATGGCTACGGACAAGCAGCCTGGGCGAGGCTCCCGCACTCAACCTCTGCCGCCAGTGGCCAGCCCTCACCGGCTGTCGTGGACGGCGTCTTGCTGGAGCTGTGGGAGCGATTGGCGGGCTTCACGGGCAACACGCCAACGGGGCTGGGCCCGGGGCTGCTCTCCTTGGCCTTGCACTGCCATCGCGCAGGCGGCGCGTTCGGGATCAGCGTGCCCAGCTTCAGCAGCCCGTGCAGGTCCGCCTCCAACAGGAACTGCGCCATGGTCCTGCGGGCGGGCGGGGTTAGCTGTGCCCACCGGCCGGGCTGAGCCTACTCCAACAGCCCCGCCGGCCTCCCCACCACCGGACCGTGCAAGCGCTCCGGCCGCTCCTCCCCACCAACGCACACCCCCACTCTCCCCAGACGCTCATCGGGACACTCCGTCAGCCGATACGCCCTCCCTCCGCTCTTCGGGGCTCCTTGATCAGCCGGCACCTCTTCCAGTCGCTCTTTGGGGCTCCCTCCGATAAGCAATATTCTCCCTTCCCCTGCCCGCCTCACCACAGCCTCCCCACTCGGGACTGCACCTCCAGGCCGCCTCTCCGGCCCTGTGGCACGCTCACCTCCGCGGCGCCGCCGCCGCTCGCCCGCCCCGCAGCATTTCAAACGGTGGGCGGACAGGGCCGCGCTTGGCCGCTTCACACCCAACGGCCGCGCACTGGCCGGCGACGGCCGCGTGACGCAACGCGATTGGCTGAGCCGCGGGACGGGATGGAGCGCTCCGCGCGTGAAGTGAGGGGGTGGGACCGGGGGCGGGACAGAGGGCGGGACCGAGGGCGGGATCAGGGGCGGGACCAGGGCGGGGCGTTCTTGCTAAGGCGGGGTGATCCGCACTGGGGGCATGGCAGCGCAGGAGGGACCAGGCGGGGGTTCGGGGGGAACAGGAGTTTATGGCGGGGTGGGGGCGGTCGTGGCTGCCCGCGACTCCCAGCCACTCATGAGCATGTAGGACTGGTTGGCGATGTCGGTGCTGGACAGGCGGCCCCCAGCATGCTCCGGCGGCGGGCCTGCCTCACGCCGGGGCCGGGCAGCACCTCCAGCAGGCAGGGCAGGACGGTCTCCTCCGGTGGTTGCTTGTCAAAGGCATGGCCTGGGGCGACATGGAGTGGACGGGGTAGGGGCTGCCCTTCGAGCTGCCCCCGGGAGCAGCTGAGTCGTCCTGCCCACCCACTCACCTGGCCATGCTTGCTGCTTTCCTGGAGGAAGCTGCCCAGAGCACGGTGCAGCTCAGGAACGGGCGGCGGCCAGAGTTTCTGCTTCATGTTGCTGGATACGCAGGAAGGGGCATCGAATTTACGCTCAGACTTGAGGTGCCCTAATGCCCCATGCAAGGTGCCCAGGCTTGGTGCTGGACTCCCCCGCCTGCCCCCGGGACAGCCCTTACCTGTAAAAGGAAGGGGAAGGTGCAGTGCAGCCCCAGGAGCGCTGCTGACAAGAGCAGCGGCACCACCGTAACACTGGGGATGAGCCAGCCTGCATCGGAGGAGGAATGCCAGAACTGTAGCCTTTCCCAGAGCCACCATCTCTGAGCCCCTCGCAGCCCCCTGGCCCGCGCCCCCCTCCCCATTTCCAGCACTGTCCGCCTCTTGCCGTCAGCCGTGTGGCTCCTGCAGCCGCAGCCTCCAGCCCTGCCCCTTACCCGCATCGGCCACGGCGTCAACCACAACGGGTTTGGGCCCGGCGCTCCAGCTGCCCCGGTACCACGGCCCGCTGGGCTGGGCCCGCACCTGCGCGCGGTAGCGGGAGCCTGGCCGCAGGTCCAGGACCTCTTTCCTCGCTGCTCGCGGAACCTGCAGGACCTGCGGGGCAGAGCCGAGCTGGAGGCAGGGCTGCTGTGGGCTGGCACCAAGGGGCGGGTCCCGCTTGGCCCGACCCCGCGCCTGCCGTGTGTCAGCAGCGGAGGGGGGCAGCGCTGCTCGGGGTTTCCTGGGCAGGCCTTGTCTTCCAGTCATGGCTTTAGCAGACCTGGTAGTCCAGCTGCTCTGCAGGCAGCTCCAGGGGCGGCAGCCACTGCAGGCTCAGCCAGCCCTGTGACGCTGTTGCCTGCACAAGCTGTGGGGCATCTGTGAGCACTGCTGGTGTTGGGGATAGGCATTTGTCGCTCCTGTGAAACGGGACAGGGGATACTGTGTCCCCTGTGAGCCAAGCAGGGGCTGCGGTGGCACTGGGACTCACCAGCCTGGTGCAGCCAAAAGGGCTCCTTGAAGTAGCTGAGTGTGGGCAGCATGTGGGTCCTGGTGACATTCACCAGGACAGAGATGGCACTGCCAGCCTTGGGCTGGAAGGTGCAGGCATAGGTGCCCTGTGCCCCCCTGCTTACCTCCTCGCACTGTTGCCATGCATCTTCCCTGTGGGAGGAGTGGGGAGCCAGTCAGTCTCACCAAAGCATACCCACAGCCAGCATTCCTCCTGCTCTTCCCCAGGAAAGCTATTGCTGCTTGTAGTTGGAGGTGCAATGTGGTGAGGGGGTATGAGATTGGTGGTGGAAGGGCAGGACAGAGCAGGGCATGGCCAAGGGGCCCAGTGTGGGATATTGGGACACAGCAGGACCAGTGGTCTCTGGGATGTGCCTGCATGGGTGCCACCTGCCTGCCATGCCCCTTACCTTGTGCCAGCCCCGCTTGGAGGTGGCCGGTAGAGGAGCTGGTGGGAGCTGTGGGGCTCTGCAGGGTCCCAGCTCCACTCGCAGCGCACGTGCCGCAGGTCAGGGATACTGCAGCACAGCCCGATGTCTCCTGGGCAGGGAGAGCCAGGACAGGGAGGGGGCTGCTTCCCCTTGGCCCCCCAAAACTTGGGAGTCACACCTTGCTACAACAGGACCCCCAGCCCTGCAGCCCCAGGCGTGGGTGCCTCCCTGCTGTTGCTGCCAGCACCCCTGCAGAGGGGATGGCTGCTCACCGGAGGAGTGGGGGGTCTCTGCAGCCAGAGCCTGCCACCAGGGCCCCCAGATGCCATCCATGGAGGTACTGTCGGGCTTGCTGCACAGCTGGTACAGATGTGGTACCTCACCCCTGGCTCCAGGCCCCGGAGCACCACTTAAGTGTTGGCCTGGACCAGCCTCTGCAGGAGAGGGGCCAAGCTGAGGAGCAACTGCAGGCTCCAAACACCCCTGCCCATCCCTGACAGCTCTAGGTACCTGTCCCAGTGCTGCTCATTTTGGAGGGTGCTGCCTTGGTGGAGAGAAAAATCAATCTTCTGCCTTTCAGGGAGCTGATCGAGAAGGGACTCTTCACCATCCAACACCTGGCTGGGTCCCATTCAGAGGTCCTGCTTTGAAGCCTCCGTGAGGTTTGCTTGGCAGTTACCAGCGAGGTGAGAACATTGTTCTGAATTGTCCCCTATACTTCATACACGGTGTGTAGAGTAGGTATGTGCTTGTTTATCTCTATGTGTGCTCAGGGTCTGCCTTCATTTCTGGTTTTAGACCTGAGATTTCTAATTTCTGTCAGCTATCTGTAGGATCTGTGGGCACATGCAGCTGTATTTACTGGCAGGTCGGGTATCTGACACTCATCTTTGAGTGCAAATGCAGAAACTGAGACACTAATGATGTTATTTCCCAGAGTCCCAGTTTCTGCCCAAGCTGTAATTCAACACTGCAAATTATTCTGTAGACCTGAGCCTGTGTTTTCTGTTTCCTGGCTGAGTGCTTCAACTGCTGCTGTTGCTTTTTGGAACAGGAGCACCTGACTCTTTTATCTTTATGACTTGTGCCTTGATGATTTGAAAGCAGCCCTTGCTTTAATTTTCTAGTAAAAGGGCCTAAAATGAAAGCTGTGGACATTTTAGAAGTGTTAAGTAGAACACTGAATGAAATTTTTATTTTAGGCCCACAGTGAGCAGGTCTAAAGCCAGAAATTAGTGCCAGAGTAAGTGCCTTTCTGTGCTTGTGCTCTCCAGCTCTTCCTGTACTTGTGTGTTCCCCTGGACACAGTGGGATGTGTTGTCATTTCCTGGGACTTCTCCTGAAGGCAACTGGTTTTCTTTCCAAGGTGATTCTTATGTTTCCCCTCATGGCTTCCCCAGGTGACCAACCTCCATTCCAAGGTGTCCTACTCTGCCATTGTCACTCTGGGAGAGCTCTCTGTGACCTTGAAGAAGGACATGGACTCTGAGGTGGATGAGGTTGCTCAGGTCCTTCTCCAGATGGTGTCCAGCTCCCCAGAATTTGTTCAGAAAGCAGCCAGTCAGACCCTGGGGATCCTGGTGGAGAATGTGACTCCTGCACGAGCAATGACTGCTCTCATGGACATGGGAGTCAAGTAGGTTCTTCTTCTTTTAGTGATATTCTTCACCTTTGTGTGTGTGGGAGGGAGAAGGGATGAGACAGAGAATGGGAATGGTTGGAGGGAAGGGTCCTGTATCCTGCATCTTCTATGAACTCAGTGACTTGATTCTCCAACCAACCTCACTTCTGTCCTCTCGTCACCTATTTCTGCCGTCCTGCAGCCCATCAGTTCTCAGAATCACAGAAGTGTAGAATATGGGGAGTTGGAAGGGCCCATCAGGACCATTGAGTCCAGCTCCTGGCCTTGCCCAGAACAGCCCAAGGGTCACACCAAGTGCCTGAGATTGCTGTCCAAATGCTCCTTCAGCCCTGTCAGGCTTGGTGCTGTAACCACTGCCCTGGGAAGCCTGTTCCAGTGCCCAACCAACCTCTGGGTGAAAAACCCTTTTTCCTGATATCCAAACTAAAGCTCCTCTGACTCAGCTTCCTGCTGCTTCCTGGAGTTCTCCCAGTCTGTCAGATTTTCCTAGATGTGGTGACTGATGGGGAAGTGAAAGTCCCTGCAAAGGCCAAGGATAGAGCCTTGTGCTTTTGTGGGCAGAGGGGCAATTGCAATTGCAGCTGTGAGCAGTGTTTGGTATTTCACAGTGCTAACCACAGAGGCCCTGGGTAAACCATGTCTCCTCATGATGCCACTAACTTGGGAAATGAGGAGGGTCCTTGCTGGGGCATGGAGCACATGGGGGACAATCTGCTGGGTGTGGCACAACCTGCACAGCAGGTGCAGCTCCTGCCAAAGGAGTCTTGTATGACTGTCCTGGCTTAGAGCTCTACTTTCTATGCAAACTGATGTTTCATGTTAGCCTTGAGAAGATGAATCACTTTACAGGCACCTCCACAGGCTGACAGCCATGGGACAGTTGGAGCAAATGCTGCCTTAAATGTTGGTGCTGGGCCTGATAGTTCCCAAGAGACACTCTCTAGAACAGGACAGCCTGGCTAAACTGCCTGCCCCCCTTTCCTCAGCTTTGCAATGGGGTAAAACATTCAGATGGATCCATTGCCAAGCCCCACAGAAGAAACAGGCTGCATTGCTGGATATTCTGCAACTTCACAGCTCACCACGTGTTTTCCCTGCATTTGTTGTTTTCCAAAGGTCTGCAGATTTGGGGATAAATGGGTGGAAAGAGCCTCAGTCCTGCTGTAGCTCTGTGTACTGGGTGCCCTCTGATGTGTCAGCATCAATTGTCCTTAATTTCTAAATTATTCATATGTCATCTATTTCTTTAATCTTTCTCTGCGTATATACTGTGAAAGAAACTGAGTATCAGACAGTGCAGGGAGACTGAATTCCTCCCTCTTCCGTGCAGGCAGGCCTAGTGTGCAATGCTACCTTTGTGTTTAGCTGAGGACAGAGCCTTGTGCAGGTGTCTGAAGGCGCAGGGAGAGCCCAGGCTCCTTCCCCCAGCAAGGGCAGGGAGCAGCTCTGGCCAAGGCCGGCGCTGCCGCTGCTCCTCGTCCCTGTGCCCAGGGTTTGCTCTCTCCTCCCCAGCAGCCGCCCCGCCCCGGTGCGCGAGTGTGCGGCCCAACTCCTCCTGTCCCTGGTGGAGAGAATTGGAGTCACCCAGCTCGCAGGCACCCCCAGGGCTGAGAGGCTGCCACACGTGGCAGGGAAGCTTGCTCAGGACTGCCACAAGGACACAAGTAATGATCTTCATTTCACCTCCCAAAACAGGAAAACCGTTTTGTGTCTGGCTGTAAAGGTGAAACCACACAAGAGTGGAAACTAAAGGGAATATGAAGTTACCTCACGGTGTGAATAAGGGTCACAGAACCATGGAATATGCTGAGTTGGAAGGGCCCATCAGGGTCATGGAGTCCATCTCCTGGCCATGTGCAGTGACCCCAAGAGTCACTCCATATGCTTGAGAGCATTGTCCAAACTCTTCTTGAGCTCTGTCAGCCTTGGCACTGTGACCACTGCTCTGGGCTGCCTGGGCAAATGGCTGTGCTGGGAAACCTGAGGTTGGCCAGCAAAAAGGAGCATTGCCACCTTTTTCCTGTGGCTTGAAGTATTCTTTACTGAGATCAAAAGAGCTCAGATCAGCCAGTCCAAAACTTTTGTTTGGCCTTAGGTGCACAACACAAAGCCAAAGTGTTGGCTAATGTTCATCACTGAAGGATCCCAACATCCATTTTTCATTAACTTCAGACTTTCTAGAAATATTTCAGGGGTCTTTAGCCAAAATATTCAGTCTTTCTAAACCTGTTCTGCAGATTTCTAGAATGCTGTTATCTGTGGCTCAGTGAGTTCCAAACTTCTTCTTGAAGAAAACTGTGGTTTCCTACTGGCAAAATCAACCCAAATCACCAAAAGCCCCTTCCTTTGGTGATGAAATTCCCATGAATAGCTGCCAAGAACACCAGAGCAACTAGCTGTCTCTGTGCATACCCATAGTATAGAATAATCAATAGGAATCATGAGGTGTTTTGTCCTGGCTTCCCTGCCAGGTAAAGAAAGGCAAATTATTGTGCAATGGCAGCAAGACACTGCTAATAGGCTCTGACAACAAAGCAGATGTCTTTTGCTTGGTCCCTGGGATGCTTTGATGCCACAGAAGCACACCCCCAGTTTCAGAGTGAAATGGTATTTTTCTGTGGCCCCACATTCTCCTCTTGCCTCTTGTGTTCAGCTGACAGCACTGTGCAGTGTCAAGTGAGGTAAATCTCCCTCTTTGCTGAGTAGGCAATGCCGCCTTATGCAGGGATTGCACCTGATGAGTTTAAGGTATCAGTCTCTTCTGGTAACGCTCTTCCTGTGTTTGTTCGCTTTTGTTTTGTTTCCTTCCTTCATTCCTTCCTTCCTTAGGCATTATGGACAGGAGATGGTGAAGATGTTGCTCAATCATCAACAATTTAAAACAGTTTTGGAACAATCTCTTTCCCCCCGTGACCTGGAAGATATTCTGACAAGAATTAGGAAGAAAATAAGTGCTTGGCAGGAGAAATGTCTCCTTTGTGCAAGTATTGCCACTGCTAATATGAGATCAAACATACCCAATCTGTCTTTAGCTCATTCCTCTTCTGCTGAGTCATTTTGCTCCTGTGAATGAGCTGTTAATCCTCAGCCTGTTCATCTGCAGACCACAAAGGAACTGATATTACTAGGGAAAAGTGGGGTTTTGAATATTTTCAATACTGGTCACAAAGAGGAAAGGGAAAGAGGAGAAAATGGATTTACATTTAAGCATAAGCCCCCACCATGCTCTCTCTACCCTGCCCCCTCTAAAGCAATTAAGTGAGAATTGTGCTTCTGAAGATAACAGTCTTTGCAAAGGACACTGGAAGTAGTAGTGCCAAGAAAATTTCCAAATTTACAAAAGATGTCCAGGTCAATCCTAGTTACTACAATGACTGTCTGTCTTTTGGGAATACTGCCCTGCTGTCCAGCCATGTGGGGCTGGAAGAAGCTTGGTGAATTCAGCAGCATCCAGTGGAAAATCCTTTGTTTGTTTGAGGGAGGCAATTTTATTTTTTCTATTGACATTATAGAAGGGAGCCTGCCTTTGTGCAGGCACAGGGAGAGTTAATGTTGAACCAAATCGACTTCCAACACAATGGGCCAACCCCCAAAGAGTCCAATTTTTTCTGTTGATTCCTTCACAAACACTCGCTGTCTGCCAGTTTGCATTATTCCCATTTATGCTCAAGACTAAGGAATTTGGGATTTTAGACTGCTGCTGAGTCTGGTAGTACCCATAACCTGCCTTGGGCTATTGAAAACAAAGAGTTGGCATCACTGAATCTCTGGTCTGTTTCCATCTGTAAGTTAGGAAATGTTTCCCTAAGCCTTGGTAGCAGTGATCCTGGTTTTAACTTGTGTTTTCAACAGGCAATTTCCTGTTTTATACTCTAAAGATTGATGGGGTTTCTCTGTGTCTTTGTAGGGGATGGAAAACCAGAAGGCTGAAGGCCCATCTGCCAAGGAGCCGGTGAAGGAGAGGAACGATGGCTCAGAGGAGCCCCAGGCCACATTGTCTGCTGGCAAACGGTACTGAGCACTTTTTTCAGATGTGACAAAGCACATGACAAGCTTTACATGCCTCTTCCTCAGGAAAAACTTTCTGGCAGAGATGACCAGTGCCACAGATTGTTTCCTTTCCCTACAAATGCTCTAGGATAAAAAATGCCTACTTGTGCCTTGTGCTGAACACAACTTCTCTGGAGGGGTTTCCACAAAAATGGAGAGACAAACAGACACCCACTGGTGGCAGCTCAGATGATCCAGTGCAGTGGCAAGGGCAGTGTTGTGGAGGCTGGGAGAGAGCCAAGTTTCTGCTGCATGACTTGGGACAAGTAAATTCAAACAGGGCTTTTTTTCACCTGAGTGGAGTCTTTTTCAGATGGGTGTTTTGATGAGAAATCTCAGTCTGGAAGCAAGATGCCCTTCCACAAAGATGCAGTTCTCATCCGTGTGGTTTGGCCTGGCAGAATCATGGTTTCCTTACCCTCAAACAGTGCCAAGTTTGAGTAGTAAGGAGCAAGGCAATTCCTGAACAACTTCAGTCAACAGGTGTCTCAATGTGGACTTTTTGCCTTGATATTCCTGTCCTTCATGTAATCTGCTTGATGGACAGCATGTTTGGTTTATTTCCCCCTGTGCTGCAATCAGCATTTAAGACAGGAATTTGCTCCTTGCTGTCTCTTCATGGCAGCTGCAGAGCTGCTTGTACCTGTTCTCCTCTGATAGCAGAGGGGATTTATTTAGCTCTGTCCTGCTCAGCAGTGGCAGGAAAGTGACCACATGCCTCAATAGCACAGCTGGCATCTTCCTGTGCTCATGGAAGAGACAGGTTGATCAGGAGAATTGTTCCTGGTGGCGTTGTGAAGCTGTGCATCTGGTCTCCAGGGAAGCAAATGAAATGTGAGCATAGTTGTGGGATGTCTGGCTTCTGTTTTTATCTCTGTTACTGATTTTCTGAATCTTTCAAATATGGCCCTGTTTATCTGTTCAGAATGCATCTGAGCTACTTTTCCAGATTGTCATGCCTGGTTATAGAGACACTTCTCCAGAGTGATGTGTTTCCTTATTCTAAGACACACACGTCCCATATGAGGAGGCATTTAAACTTAGCAGTAGTGTCTCTCTTTCTCCACAAAGCAAAGTGACCTGTGTGCCCTGGCAGCCATCCGAAGATAGATCAGATGCATCTCATCCTTGGCTTTCCTGAGTGAGCAGTGGTGAGAATGTCACTTGCAGATTGTCTCCTGTAATGATTGTCATGAGGTCCATGTTGTTCTTCAGAGCCCCATGACTTTGCAGCTTGAAATCACATAATTAGGAAAGCTGCTCAAGATGTTTTGCTCACAATTAACTGCAGGTATTGTCTGTGGCTGCAGCTCTCTCCATAGAGAGCAGCAGGCACAACTTTCCCAGGCATTTTTCTGGGGAAGGCTGTGAGAAGATCAGAGAAAAGAGTGAGAAACAATTCTTATCCTCACTTGCTGCACCTGTTGTTGTGAACACGTGGAATGTGTTATGGAGATTTGTTTACCAAAGGGTGATTTCTTAATTGGCCACTGGTGATGGTGTTTTGGATTCAATTGCCCAGTCTGGTCTGTCTGTATCAGACTGTCTGTGAGGGCAATGAGTTTCAGTATAGTATAGTATAGTATAGTATAGTATAGTATAGTATAGTATAGTATAATAGAGTGATTGATCAGCCTTCTGGAATCATGGAGTCAATGCTAATTATTTCCACGATGGGGATGCCATGCTATGATAATTATCACCACCACGTCCTCATTTGGTTTTATTTTCCAGGGTGAAATCTCCCTCTGATGGACACCTCCTACCCCGTGCAAAAGCCCAGGTCACGTCACCTCCAGCTGTGGAAGAAACGGAGCTGCTCCAGAAGCTTCACCATCTCCTGGAAGCCAAGGGGTTTCAGGCACGGATGGAAGGAGTGGAACTCCTCCTAGACCTGTGCAAAAACAGCCCCAGCTCATCTCCACTAACATTGCCCAGGTATGTAGGGTATCTTCGCTGCTCCTTTCCTTTAGCTCCTTTCCTCAGCCTGTAGCAGCGAAGTTAATTCAGTGTGTCTTGGCACTCTGTCCTGGCTGTTTGGGACACGCTGGTCCCTCTCACCCAGACAAATGTAATTCAGGTCCAGGCTTCAGGACAAGTTATTTCAGTCCAGCTGTATTTGTCTGGCAGGTGCCTATTGATGCTGTTCATCAGATGATGGCAGAATTTTCTGCTGGTGTAACTGCTGCTCTCTCCTACTCCCAGCTGGGTGAAGTGAAGGGAATCCAGCCCCTGAAAGCATGGCAATTGTTCTCTAGACCAAAAATGGGTTTGCACAGGGAAGAGAAGTATCAGGCTGGGTGTTGCCTTCTGGATCAAGGCAGGAGACCTGGTTCTGAGGAACAGCTCGACGGCCCACTCTCCCGGGCCGTTCGGGCCAATGACACACGCAGACATCAATATGATGGACGGTCAAAAGGTGTTTATTACTTCTTCTCATGGGGTCTTATAGTCTTAGGGGTCTCTACGTCAAAAAGGGGGTTTGTCCTTCTTATCTATGGTTAGTAGGGAATGGAAAAGTACTGGGTAAGGAATGGAAAGTTACTGGTATTTGGTTAAGGGAGGCTACATTCCTATGTTAATTTCTTATCTATGAGTAACAGAGGGTCTTATCTACAGGGAACAGAGGGTACTGCCTTTCCGTAACATTGCGACATCTTCCGCAGCGCCTTTCCCTATCTCCCACATCTCCCCCCCCTTTTTCACAAATGAATGAGGTAGTCATGTACATAGGTACTAAAATGAGGTATGAGGTTGTAACTTGACAAGGGAAAGGGGTTTTGGGAAACCTGAGTAAGCTTTTGCCAGACAAGTTCGGAAAATCTTGTGACTGGCAGTGTTCCTTGGTTGAGTTCACAGCAATTGTCGTCGCCCTACGAACAGGATGTTGGTCCGCTCCAGGCGGCTCTGAACGAACGAGACCAGCTTGTTCAGCAGGCATGGTCCGAAGGTAACTGTTAGAAACAGCATCGCCAATGGACCTATCAGGGCAGAAGTCAGAGTGGTTAGCCAAGGTGATTGATTGAACCAGGACTCGTACCAGCCCTGTTGGGCTTCCCTGTCTTTCTGTCTCTGAGCCAGTCGGTTCCGGAGTTCTGCCATGGAGTCTCTCACTACTCCTGTGTGGTCTGCATAGAAGCAGCACTCCTCTTTCAAGGCGGCACACAGGCCCCCTTGCTGCATGAACAGGAGGTCCAAGCCTCGCCTGTTCTGCAAGACCACTTCTGAGAGTGAGGAGACCGACTTCTCTAGAAAGGAGATGGATTTCTCAATCCTTTGCAGGTCCTCGTCAATCGTTGCCTGCAGCTGGGACAGTCCTTGGTGCTGGGTCTCTAGGGCTGAAACACCCGTGGCTGTTCCGGCTGCTCCCAGGCCGAGCAGCATTGCAATAGTTATACCTGTCATTATTTCTCTTTTGTGGATCCGGCTGGGTCCCTCAAGAAGATGGTACATCTCTTCGTCTGAGTGGTACAGGACCCTAGGAACAATCAGAACTTGGACACAGAAGTCGTTAGAGTCGTTGAATTTGGGAAGGAACACACAAGGACTCACTCTGGATCGCTGGCAAACCCACATCCCAGATGCGGATGGGATTACCCACTTATTGTTTTTCCTGTTAGGCTTGACAATTTTGGTGCAGACGTTGCCTTTCCGCCTAGCTAGGGTTGCATTGCCAAAGCATCTGCCTCGGCCTGTGACTTGACTCAGGGTGATTCCTTTGCAAGGGGTATCCCATCTGCACTGGTGAGGGGCATCGGCTGAGGAATAACTGAAGGGAGTGTTTAAAGCGACTCCTTCGTAAAAGGGGGGTTTGACATCGTAACAAAGCCAGCAGGGTTCGGTTAGGCTAGGGTTGGATACGTTCAGGGATACAAAGGTAGCTTCTAACATACGAAGGATTGGGTCTGAGTCTGACTCGGTTAAGCGGCTCATCTGAAAGGTTTCCGCTTGACTGGTCGGGACATTGCTGACCCCTGTGGGTAAGGTTTTGGGGTAGGTTACGTTTCTCCCTTTCGGCACGCTTTTAATCGATTTGTTGGGTCCGACCGCTCGGGGTGCAGACAGTTGGAGCCTGATAATTTGCACGTTCATCCTCTCTTTTGACCCTTGAAGGACCACTGTCCACGTTTTGCCTGTGGCCCAGCTAGGGTGTTCTGGCTGCAAGACCGTCATGTTGTAATCAGTGCATGCCCGAAATCTAGGGATTTTATGTTGGTTTCGATGGAAGTTTCCATGAGAGAAGAAGGGTGTTTTGCAGCCGATGGGTGCCCAGGTGAACTGTAAGAATTTGTCTGGCTCTTGTGGATCCCACCCAGGCCCCGACGGTCTGGCATCTGTAACTATGGTTTCGCAGCCCCAGTGCCCACAATATCCCCACCCTGGGTGATTGCAGTAGCTTTTCCCAGGGTTTGAAGCTGGGCACCAGTAGGATAGGTACGAGTGTGTGACGTGTGGGGAATAGGGGTTTACCTTTGGCTGTCCTGGAAACAGGTCGGTGATGCGGAGCACGAAGGATGGGGTGTTTGGTGTGGTGATTTCTCTGAGTACTTTGCCACTACTAAGGTGTCGCATGACCCACCTGAAGGGCTGATGGGAGTAGTGGTCTGGGCTGGCTTGCCCTCTGGCGACAAGCCCCAACAGCAAAATCACACAGAAACACCCTTGGTGCTTGGGTCTCACCCGTGCGCGTCTCTCGGGTGCTGTCTGATGGCTTGGTGGTCTGTCACTTTCGTCTGGAACTGGGATGTACGCGTCACAAGGACGTCCCACGAGCAGGTCCTGTAAACTAAAACTCGCAATTCTCGTCAGTCTCATTCTGCTCGCTATGAAGGTCTGGTTTAATCGACTTAAGTGGACACCACCTGATTTTGCCATCCTTTTTGACAGCTGTGTACCCTCGCCCCGTGAGCATCAGCCTCCAGCCCCGTTCCCACTCGCCTAGCTCATTTCTAATTACCACCTGTGGGCCCTCTTCTAGCGTTCGAGTGGCCCAGTGTTTTTGGATGGGACTGTTTGTTTCATCTCCCCTAGGGAATTGATTCAGAGCCAGCAAAGCGGTTGCCAGCATACGTGCCTGATCTCCTGGGGGAATGGCATTGGCAAAGCCCTCTGCTTTTGCCAACACTTCTATCTTGGTTTTCAGGGTCTGGTTTGCTCTCTCAACTATGGCCTGTCCGGTACTGTTGTATGGGATGCCTTGCACTAACGTGATGCCCCATTTCGAGGCAAATTCCTGTACTTGTTTGGAGGTGAAATTGGAGCTAATGTCCGTTTTGATCTGCTTGGGGATACCAAGCCAAGCAATGGCTGTCAGCCAGTGCTGAATTGTGGTTTTGGAGTTAGTTTTGGGGTGCTGTGTGGCTATGATCGTTCCGCTATAAGTGTCCACTGTCACTGCAAGCCATGCTCGGGGCTTCAGCAGTTCGCACCAGGTGAAGTCCGACTGCCAGATTTCTGAGGGCTTGAGACCTCTCGGGTTGACCCTGTAGGTCCAAAGGGGTGACTTCTGGCAATAAGGGCAGGTGGCTTACCACATGTTTTGCGTCCGCCGTCGAGATTCCGCATCTCTTCACCAGTTGACGAGCTCTTTGCAAGGTCCAAACGCCTTTCGCTGCGGCGTCCACTTTGTCGTTGCCGATCTGGAAGTAACCTTTGACTGGGTCATGGCTGTTGATGTGGATGACTGACACGGTGCCCTGTCGCGAGGAGAGTGCTTCTTCCAGCATTAGGGCTGCTGCTGATGTTGACACTCCTGGTCCTGCCATGGCTAGGCAGAGCCTTGCCACGAATATAGAGTCCGTTACAATGTTGAGGTGTTCGTCTTGGAAGAGTCCGCACCCCAAAACCACTGCTGCTGCCTCCAGTTGTTGCACTGACATTGTGGGGTCACACGCTTTGACGCAGTGCCATTGCTCTCCTGCCTGCCACACTGCTGCTGCGGTTGAAGTCGTGGAGGAAGCATCTGTGAAGACCGTTGGTCCTGGCTGCGGTCTGTCCTTGACCTTTGGTGGCATGTCCATGTCGACTACGGTCAGCAGCTTAGTCCAGGGTGGCTTGGAGGAGTAGGAGATTTCTCCTCCGAAGCCGGAGAGAGCAAGGGCCAGGTACTCCGATATTGTAGCTGACTCTGTGGTCGGCTGCTTGCGAAACGGAAGGTGGATGCTTGTCGGTTCGGTCCCTAGGTGTTTCAAGGCGAGTTTCCTGCCTTTCATGATGAGGCTGGCGATGCATTCGATTCCTGGGGAAAATGCACGAGCGGGTCTTCCAAGGACCACCCATTGGATCAGTCGGGCCTTTTCAGCGAGTCCTTGGGCCAGTGCTCCCACTCCCCCCTTCGGTGTAAAGTGGACGTACAGGTCCAGTGGCACGGCTGGGTTCCACCTGGCAAGCGTGCCAGTGGACATCTAGTTTTCGATGAAGTCGAGGGAGCTCGTTGCTTGCGGCGTCAGCTCCTTGGGATCCCAGGGGTTCTTTCCTTTCAGGAGGTCGTACAGAGGGTCCATGACCTCGGGAGGAATCAGGACAATGTTGCGAAGCCACTGCAGCGATCCCACCAGGCGTTGCACGTCGTGGAGCATCTCGACGTCTCGGTTGATCTTCATCTCGGGGGGGTGTCATGTAGGAGCTTGTGATCCCTACTCCCAGGAAGGTCACGCAGGGTCCTCTCTTGATCTTTGCACTTGCGATCTCGAAGCCATTGGCCTGAAGGGTCTCCGTGATTGTGGACAGCAGGTGATCTACTTGGCTTGTCGATGGTGCTGCAACCAGGATGTCGTCCATGTACTGGATGATGGTTGCGGTGGGATTGGAGTGTCGGACTGGCATCAGTGCTTTGTCCACGGTGATTTGGCATATGGTCGGGCTGTCGACCAGGCCTTGTGGAAGCACTCTCCATTGGAAGCGAAGGTTGGGCTGCTCGCCGTTTCGAAACGCCACGGAAAAGGCGAATCATTCTCTGTCCTCAGGGTGCAGGGGCATTGAAAAGAAACAGTCCTTGATGTCCAGTACTGCGCACGGCTGCCCTGTGGGAATGGCTGAGTTTGCGGGTAGCAGTGTCTGGACTGGACCCAGGGGTCGGATCGTCTTGTTCACTTCTCTCAGGTCGTGGACGAGACGATAGCCTTGTCCAGACTTTTGGGGATCACGAATACAGGGGTGTTCCATGGGCTGGTGGAGGGTTCTATGTGACCCTTTTGCAGTTCGCGGTTGACCAGTTCCAGCAAGGCTGCCATTCGAGGCTCTGTCAGGGGCCACTGCTCAACCCATACAGGGTCTGATGACTTCCAAGTCAATTTGATTGGCAGCGGAGGGTGTACGGCAGTGGCCCTCAGGATAAATTTGTAATTCGAAATCCGAGCATGGAAAGGACGTCCCTTCCTAACAGGGGTGGAGAATTTTGCAAAATGTAGGGGTAGATTGCTACTGTCTGTTCTGGTCCCTTTCTCGTGTGAAGTGTTATAGCCACCAGCTGGGTGCTTTTCCATGCCCGGGACTGCCCCCCCACTCCGTTCACTGGGGGGACTTCCTTGAATTGCCAATGTCCGGGCCAATGTGCTTGGGGAATAATCGTGCAGTCTGATCCCGTGTCCGCCCAAAACTGAAACCCTATGACGTGGGGATCCTGGCTGCCGTAAAGGCGGCATGTCCCCCACACCATCAGGGGCTCCTTCCCTATTTTCATGACCAAGGCCACCCAGGGATCCCGCTCTGGGGCGTCCCCTGCTGTTCCTGTGACTCCGGCGTGGCTTGTGGCGGTGGGGGGTGCGAAGGTATTGAGGGTGCTGCACAACTCTGCCACTGTATTGCTGGGGGGGATGCAAAGTTGACTGCTCCCTGTGGGGGCATAGTGTATGAGGGTCCCCTGCCCCACTGGGGGTTGCTGTAGCTGGGCCGCTGCATATTCCAGGTGGGAGGGGGCTGGCTGCGGCCCAGGTGCCCCCTCCCTCTCCCGTTTCCCTGGGGCCTGGATCTGCATTCCTTAGCTAAATGCCCCTTCCTTCCACACACCCAGCACGGCCCCCTACCTCCCCCTTGGCGTGGTGGAGCATCTGCTGATAGGTGCCTTGGCTGGGGGCAGTTTGCTGCCAAGTGGCCTGCCTGGCCACACTTAAGGCACGCCATCACACTGGTTATTGCAGTGTGAACTGCTGCTTGAATGGGAGCTAGATGTTCCTCCTTTGCAACGTGTCTGATCATGGCAGCTATATTAGACCCCTGTGGCAGTGACCTTAAAATGTCCTTGGTGGCTGAGTTGCATTGCTGGCGTAGGCACTCTGCCAGCACGGGACCCTTCGCCTCTGAGGGTAACGCAGAGGAATCTAATGCGGCCTGAAGTTTGTCCACAAACTGAGTGAAGCTCTTACTCTCACCCTGCTTTATGGAAGACCATGGAGATGGTTTGGCTACCACTTTAGAGGCATCACGGATGGCTTCTCGGGCAGCATGGGTTGTTGTCATGACCTCATGGGCCCGCAAGCCCTCAGCCTGTTGCTGGGGGGTGATCATAGTGGGGTCTGTGCCCATTAGCCTCTGTATGCTGGAGCCGTGCAGTGGGTGGTCTGCCCCTGTTACCAAGGCTAGCTGTTTGATGCAATTGTCCTCCCATTCTTGTTTAAAAACGAACATCCCTGCACCATCAAATATCATTCTACACGTCTGCTTAATATCAAAGGCAAGCATATCGTCCCCACCGAAAAGGCCGTCAATAAGTGTGCAAACCATGGCAGAATTAATTCCCTTATCCACAATCGCTTTAACAATTGCCTGCACATCTTTCGGATTGACTGGTGAATAAGTCCTTTGGTTTCCGCCTGCCCCCCCCCACACGAACCGGGAACACCAGAGTGGCAGACGGAGCCCATTCCACGCAAGCCATTTTTATTTTCCGCCACTTTGTAAGTGGGGTTTGGTTTTTCTCTGGTAACGCCTTCACCCATGCGGGAGCACTGTGGCTAGTGACCTTACATGCCGCTGCTCTCTCTCTGATAAAGCTAGAATCTGAGTCGGAATCCTCCGACCCTATCTCGGGCTCAGAGCTCGAGTCCGAGTCCGAGCCGGAAGTCGAGTAAAGAGATGCTTCCGGGCTGCTCTGCCTTTTCCTCGGGCTCCGACCCCGCCCCTTCCTGCGGGGGTCAGGCCGTTCCCTCCCCCTGGGGTCCCCCTGCCTCCTGCTGGGGGAGGTCCTTGCCCTACAAGGACTTAATTTGAATAAAGCGCTCTGATTGGTCTTACGCGCCTCCACGGGGGCCGCCCTGTCTCCCCGCTCGCCCGCGCATGCGTTGTTAAGCAGGCTGACTGCGTTTCCGCCCCCCTCCTCCTCCTCCTTTCTGCCCTGACCACGCGGTCCGGCGCCATTTTCAAACGCATATGGTGGGGGGGCGTTTTTATCGATCCCTATGGGGTCCGACATTCTGGCCGCGTTCCGCGCCTCCTCCGCGAGCCCCTGCCAGAACGCCCGCGTGTGCTCCCCACCCTCTGATGGTGAGTCCGCTTGCTGAGGGGGATCTGGTGTTCGCGCCTCCGCGTGCCCGCCCGCGTCAAGCACCTCCGCGGTTTGTGTCGCTGCGCCCACCCCCAACTGTGGCACGGCTAATAAACAAGTTTGCACGGCTATCCAGGTTTCTTGCTCTTGTCGAGCTTTTTGCAGAGCCTGGACAACTCTGCCCCACGATTTTAGGGCTTTCCCTGAGCCCAAGGACATAGTGTCCTCTGCCAGAGCTTTTGTACAATTATCCCACATGTCCGAATGTAGGACGTCCACAGGGCTTTCAATAGCCCCAAGCTTAATCAATCTCGTCAATGCGAGAGTTAAATCTCTAAGTTTACATTCTATACCCCATTGTGCATGCATCTCTGTTACGACCTTCGCTATGGATTCCATGGTCCACGCTGGTCCGGAGGCGTCCTTCCCGCTGTGGTCAGACCTGCTGCCACAGCCGCCGTCCTCTTTCCAGGAGAATCCCCGTTCCCCGGGCGCAAGCCGCTTCCCGGGTTTTGGGCAGCAAATTTTGCCTTCTGGATCAAGGCAGGCGACCTGGTTCTGAGGAACAGCTCGACGGCCCACTCTCCCGGGCCGTTCGGGCCAATGACATACACAGACATCAATATGATGGACGGTCAAAAGGCGTTTATTACTTCTTCTCATGGGGTCTTATAGTCTTAGGGGTCTCTACGTCAAAAAGGGGGTTTGTCCTTCTTATCTATGGTTAGTAGGGAATGGAAAAGTACTGGGTAAGGAATGGAAAGTTACTGGTATTTGGTTAAGGGAGGCTACATTCCTATGTTAATTTCTTATCTATGAGTAACAGAGGGTCTTATCTACGGGGAACAGAGGGTCCTGCCTTTCCGTAACATTGCGACATCTTCCGCAGCGCCTTTCCCTATCTCCCACAGCTGGGTTGGTTTAAACCAAGTTGTTTAAGAATACTTCTATATACTCCATCTTGTCTTACACAGGCGCAGCTCTGGCTACTCATTTCCATCCTTGTTCCTATTCCTCTTGGTAAAGACAGTGCTCACCCTTCTTGGGAGTCTTTTTTTCTCTTTGGAAAAGGAGGAAAACAGCTAAGGACTCATCTCTGCCTTCTCCTCCCTGTACCTGCTTTTTCCCTTTTTCCAGAGAAAGGTGCCTGATAATGTGGCTGTCAAGGGACTGAACCTGCTCTAATGAGAGCTGTACAGCACATTACATTTCAGAAGTCCACCTGTTACTTAGAGAAATGGTCTGGATCCTGGAAGAGTTGATCAGAGCCCTGCTCTTCTCCAGACACTGCTCTGAGACAAACAAAAGAAAACTTAGATCTCCTCCAGCCATAGTTTTGGCAAAATCATAGTTGCCGTCAGTACTTGAGGCAACTGTATAGAAAACCAGGCATTGTAAACATCTGCTTCCATTCAAAGCAAAGGTAGTCCTTAGCATTAATAAATGGAATTGATTTAATGATTTATAGATGGAGAGAAATACCATAGGAACTATTTTGTCCCCAGCCAAACCTCCTAAAACAGAAGAAAATCTTTCAACCAGCATGAGGTTGTGCCACCATTCCAGTGAGTAGCCCACAGGAAAACAGTGACATTGTGCAAGCGAGTGCTGCCCTGACAGAAAGGATCACTTTCATCTTTGACATTGCTGACTGCTACAGCCATTCTTCAAACAGGGGCATTTGAATCGAGCTTTCACGTTGCATGTTCTCTTCACAGAGTTTTGAATATTTTGTCCTGAGAATATCTGACAGCCACAAGAAAGTGAAGCAGAGGGTGCTGGACATGCTGGCTGAAATCACAGGAGCCCTGAAAGATGTCTTGAACCCGGTGATCATTGGTTTGGTGGAAGGAGTAACAAAGAACCTGAACTCAAAGGATCCCAGGGTTCGTGGGGCAGCTGTGAAAGCACTGGAAGAATCCATTGCTCATTTGGGTAAGGCTGAGCCCTGGCAGGGACTCTCCTCAGCTTCGTCTCTGTTGCTCCTGCACCAGAGAGCGCTGAGTGCCTTGACAGCTGCTCTTGCCTGTGGAACACTGCAGCTGACACCCACCAGAGGCTGTGCAGGTGCAGTCCTTATGCACCATCCCCAACAGGCTGGAATGGGATCAGCATTTCCCAACAGTCCCAGGAGCCCTTGGCTCTGTGCTGCTTGTCTGAAGAGCAAGTCCTGGGCTACAGCTCTGCTACAGTTCAGAAGCAAAGGGGGTTTGGAATTTGCTTGCGCCCCATCTGACTTCCCAAATGAACAGCTTTGCTGTTGGCATGAAGGGACACTGACCATCAGAGCTTCTGCAGGGCAGCCACCTGGGAGGCTCTACATTAGAGGCATTAGCTGCCTATTTTCCACTTTTCTTCTTTGTCTTCTGTTTTCAGAGGGGAACTTGTGATTCACCAAGTTCATTTCTTTAGAACAAACAGGTATAAACCCAGCTGTCAATGATGCCTTGTTCCACGTATTGTTTTGCGTGGTGCAAGATGGCCACAGCAATTAACTACATAGGCAAGGGCTGCTCTAAATTCCTTTGCCACACAGATTTATGTCAGCTCTGAGAATGCTGCACTGGGGAAATATGCCTGCAAAAAGGAGTGTTGAAGAGGCAGGTCTTCAAGGGGAGCTTCTACTTTCTCCTCCCCAGCTGCCCTGTGAACTCAGGAACTGCCTGACTCAGTGCCTTTCTGTGTCCCAAGTATGGGGCTCTTCCTTTGTGCTCTGGGATGCAAAACCTTTTCGCTGCTTCCATGTGACTGAACTCCTGAGGTCCCTGATGTGAAATGTTTTAACACAGCTCCTGCTACAGCAGACAAGTTTGGATTTACAAATGTGAAAGGAGAGCTTTTCTTTTGGAATTTAAAACCCTGCCAAGTAGGCTGGAAGGAAAGAAGAAAAGGATTCAAAACCCAGCAGAAATGTACTTTATTTTATAAAATGGGGTTGGCCCTGCCCTTTCTCCTATGACCTAAGAAAAGTGAGCAGAAACGTGTGTTTCCCTTGTAGATAAAGTGGCACTGCTGAAAGAGTTCAGCTACCAATGGAATCACCTGAGTGGCCAAGCCCTGCTGGATGTCACCGAGCGTATCACAGGTTTGGCCTCCCCTTCTGAGCCCAGAGCTCTTCCCAGGGAGCATTTACAGGGAATGCCTGTGAGCAGACAGCAGAGCAGCTCCTCCAAACCAGGAGGTGCTGAGCGTGTCCCTGCTGCCCCATGGCCAAGGCAGGTGGGTTTGGCAGGTTTTCCCTGGCTGCTGCAGGGCGTGGCAGCACCTGAGATGGGGGCGGCGCTCGGCCTGGGGTTGAGCTCTCACTGGGGCATCTCAGAACCACCTCCAGCAAAGGGAGGGCTAAAAATGCCCCAGCTGGCTCCTCTCTGGGGAGCTCAGGGACATCTGTGATCTTTGAGGGGAAATGGTGGCAAATGCTGTTTCAGGGCATCCGTTTGTTTTGTCCTCACAGAATTCTTGTTTTTCTCTTGGAAAGTTTTGAGGCTGAACCGTGCAGGGCCTGGGGGTCACAGCTTAGGCCAGAACTCAACAGAGGTATCAGAGGCACAGGTTTAGTGCAAGGCAGCCTCTGGGGCACAGGGACGGAAGCAGAGTGCTGAGGCTCCCTGCCTGTGCTGTCAGAGGGGCCTTGGACTGAGCCTTTCAGGGTGTGCAAACAGTGTCTGCCTGTGTCAGTGCTGTCCAAAATGCTACAAATGCAGCTGATAATTGATTCCTCAGAGGAGCTTGCTATGCCAGCAATAGCCAAGGAATGGAAAAAGGATAACCTCAATATATGGTAGAGAAGATGATTGATAGCCTTGCTTTAACTGGGGCTAAATCCACTGCTAATTATGCCAGCATCTTTGAATGCAAGGTTTAATACACTTTGTGTCTTCATTAGGAATGTCAAAAGGGCATGTTCAGTGATTGGGAATGTCAAAGGCCCTTAAAGAGCATTTGAATAAAGTAGATCTCCAGCAATAAGGAATTTAGTTTAGCAGTTATTTTGATCTCTTTTTCAAATAAAGGAATTAATCATAAATTAAGACTACTTTAGAAAAAGCAGATGTTCTCTCTGAGATTTAGTAGGAACAGACAGCTGTTCCTCACGTTCAGTAGTCACCAATGTCTTTAATTACATTTAACTCAAATGAATTCCCATTTGAAAATGGGTACCATAACCCTTTCCTGCTTAGCAGAATTGGTTTTGGTTACTTGCAGGAGCTCTTTCAATATTTCAGTGTTGATGACTGCTGGTGGATTAGCAGCATAGAGAAAATGAAGTCTCTTCCACCACAGAATATTAAATGGCTGCTAGATAACATTTTGTCTGATCAGAAAATAAGAATGGTCTCCAGAGCATTTCAGGTTTTTTTTTTCTCTCAGCCAAATCTGCCATGCAAGAAGCCTGTTGGTAGTAAATATTTGTCTGTGTTTGATATAGTTCAGTTCAGAAAATGGGCAGAGAGATTCAAGAAATAATATGAGAAAACACCCATGTTTTGATTACATTTTAGTCCCCTGTGTAGCATTTTTCTTTCTCTATGTCCTTGTTCCAGTGGGCATTATAAGAAAAAATGCCATTACCATTTGGAGGGGAAGTGGCAATAAAATGTGCAGATGCTCAAATGCCAGGGCAATGGGGTCTGGGTAATTGTCTAAGACACCCTGAGGTTTGAAACAGCTCTTTGTTGGAAGCCCCAAAAGCATTCTACCAAAGACCCCAGCTGGTTACTGATGTTTCTCATCCAGCTGTCAGGCAGCAGCCATCTCTGGTGGGCTGGAGTTTTGAGGTGTGTTCTAATCCTGCCCTTTGCTGTGTGCCGCTGAGCACAGGGAAGAGACAGATTAGACATTTGGCACTTGGCATCAAAGTTACAAAAATGGAATCATCCCTTTTATTAGACATCTCTCCATTTCCTCTCTATGGTGCATTTCCAAATCTTCAGTGTGGGTTTAGAAAACTTCTTAATGGAAATCAAAGGCAATTGGACATTTCATTCATTATTCATGCAGAGATTGTGAAATAATTTAGTAAAGGTAGGAACTCTGCCACAGGGACAGGGCTCTGGTTGCAGCAATTAGTCCTGAGGGGTTGGTGGTTCTGTTTCCAGGATGATCAGCTGCTTTGCCCGTTTCTGGACCAAGGGGCTCTGGGTACTATTTTGCTGCTCTTGGCCAGAGAGGCTGGCAAGAAGCAGAAGCAGAGGTAGATCCTTGTTGCAGTGAGGCTGGTGGGTAAGGAGCTGTGTCTCTGTCCCGGCAGTGCTTGTGCAGGGGGTTCATGCCAGGAGCCCTGAAGTCGTCCAGCGCGACGCCCTGCCCGTGCTCTGGTCCTGCCTGGAGAACAAGGCGCTGCCTGTGCGGAGCGCCAGCGTCCGCACTGTGGCCACCAAGCTGGCCTCTGCCCTCTGCAAGGTGATGGGCACCCAGCTGAAGAAATGTGATGCCAGCAAGCCTCCACATGTGCGGGAAAACCTCTCCAAAATGCTGGGCTGGTGAAGGCGAGATGCTCTCCAGAAGGCTGAGGAAGCGCTGAGTTGGACACCTCTTGATTTGCCTTTTGTGCTGTGCCAAAAATGACGAAATCCTAAGGAAGGGTGTGCATCTGCCCCTGCTCTCTCCATTGCCCTTCCTAGTCATGGCATGGGGGGCTGAAGCAGCTCCAGACTGAGGACAAGGTGAAGGCAATCATGGCTCAGCCGCACGCAGAGGTGAGGGGGGAGCTGGGCCAATCTCTGCCGGCAGGAAGGGTCTTGTGGTAGCCCAGAGAGGCTGTGCACATTGCCAGGGAACAGCTGTGCCCTGCATGTGCCCCTGCAATGAGCTGTGCTGCTGCCAGTGCCCCTGGAGCTGTAGGGCTGCTGAGCTGTGGGGCAGGCAGAGGAGCAGGAGGGTGCATGTGCAGCTGAGCCATTCCTGGAGAGCACAGGGCTCTGGGCTCCCTGCTTTCCCAGGGCAGCCCAGAGGCCAGGCTGGGCCTGTGCCAGCTCTGGGCAAGTGGCTCAGGGTTTTGCCCTGGCCTGCCTCAGTGTCTGCCAGCAGGAGCATGTTTCCCTGTGCAGCTGTTTAGAAGTTTGCAGGAAATGTGTCCCAGGAAATATGGAGCTTCAGATGCTTTAGGTTTTCCTAGGTGGCCTCTGTTAAACTTTGTGTCTCCATTTTGCAGATCTGGCTGGTTACAGTCTTACCGAGAAGTTTTTTCTAGTCAGGAAGAAGCTGCCACCTGTATGAAGAGTGTTTGAAGAACAGGATTGATGCATTAGGCTTGGTAGTTAGAGCTGTACGTATGTTTTGATCTTTAGATGTAATTTTGAATTATTGTGTTTTGATTGTGTCTTTAAGTTTTGATGGCATACTTTTAATTGTATATATTTCATTTTGATGATGGAAAAAAAAGTAAATTAAAAAAAATAAATAAACTAAGAGAAGAATATGTGACCAGGACCTGCTAGCCTAGAGATTATGGGAGTGCAGCTCACTCAATGTGCCAGTGTCCCACCACATCCTTTCCTCATTGGGCCTCTCCTCTTCCTCTTTGGCCATGTTTTCTTTGTGTCATTTGTGCTGCTCTTTGTTACTTACCATTACAACAGAGTCACCTGTTGACCTGTTTGGGGGACAATGGATCCAAAAGGTCCTGTATAGTCACAGGTTTTCTACCTAGGTGTGTTCTGTGCTCACCAAAGGCCTGAGCAAAGAAACCAAGAGAAGTGTGCCCAGATCCCAAAGCTTTGCTCCTTTGCAATCTCCCACAGATCTGGCTCACAGGTGTCTTCAATCACAATTCCATAGGTAAGAAGAGGTCACGTATTTCACTGGGAAATGATGCACTGCTTTGGCAAAGTTCACCTGTATGTATATTTACCCAGGACAGCAGTGCAGCTGTTGTTTGCACCTTGTTTGCAGAAGGATGAGTGCACTGGGAGGCCAATAACAAGTGACAAGGGTTCCTCAAATCTGCACTGCAGCCTGGGTGCCATTCAGCCCAGAGGTAGGGGATCATTTGTTCCCATGGACCAGTGCTTGCCAGTGGAATGAATTCCTACACAGCTGGAAGAAGCAATTCTGGATTCAGCTCCAGCTGTTGGTGGGCTGCATGATCATTGACAATGCTGCCCTTCCAGAAATTATTCTGCAGTTTCCTTTCATAGTCATTTGAAGCTTTTAAACTTCACATTTCAATTTGCTTTGCCTTAGGGAAAAACACTTCTGGGCCCAGTGCAAACTGTAACCTTTTGACAGCAAAGTCCTGATGGTTGCCAGCTTCTGATGTTACACAATGTCACCTGGCTGCATGTGTTTGCTTGGCTCTGGGTCTAGTCCCAGCCTAGTAAAGCCCAGGCCGGGTGGCACGTTGCAGGGAAAATTGGTCCATGAGCTTATGGGGTTGCCATCAGCAGCAGAGTGAATGTGCCCTTTAGGGATTCCTCTGGAGACAAAATTAGGGACCTGCTCCATGCCACAATATTCTCTTAGATCTTTCTAAAATATCCTAGAAAAGGCTGTGAAACTTCACATCTCCTTGCACACCCACTGTTTGAAGAGGGGCATTTTTGTCCATCCTCAAAGTCATTGCTCTTGCACACCAGAAACATGAACATCCACCAACAGTAATGATGCATGGTCCTCCTGCTGCTGCTTCAAAGCACTGGGAAGGACAGACCTGGGTATTACCAATATGAGCACTTAATTTCCATTTCATGCTCCTTCAAGCTGTCCAGATCTCAGGGCTTTTTGTTTCAAAGCAGCCACTGCACCATCTCTAGGGAAGAACAGGAAATGGGAAACAGCGACTGTCAGCCGTGCAGGGGCGTGGGGGAAAACCTGAAGTGTCTGCATCAAAAGATGAATGGGAAGAGTGTAATTGCCAAAGCAAACACTTCGTTAGGATAGCAGGAGCAGTTCTTTAATGCATGCTTGCATGAAGATCATTTGGGATCTCCTTTTTGTATCTCATGCAGAAAAGGAGCTCTTAATAATACCACGCTACCTAAACCAGATTGGGACGCAGCTCTGTAGTGGTTCACAATGAAGCAGACTGCCTGCTTTGTCACTGCCAGCCCTGCGGAGCCTGCGAGGGACTGTAGTGTATCCCATGCCTGTTTTACCTCCACGCAGAGCTTGGTTTTCCTTATTAGTGTGGAGTAAATACAAGAGTAATAAAATGGGCAATTAAACTGGCCACTTGGGAGGATATGCTCATGCTTTGGCATGTCAGTCCTGTACCTCATGCTCCCAAGGCTTGTTACTCATCATGAAATATTTTAACAAAAAACCTCCGCTCTCATGTTACATCTGAATAAAACTGCATCAGATCATCAAGAATTCTGCTGTCAGGAACAAGACAAGAGCCTTCCGACACTCACTTGCAGCTGTCCCGGATTGCTGCAGCCCTTTGTGAAAAGCTGCTGCAGACAGAGTGTTTGGAGTTGGTTTGGGCCTTTATGAAAGATCTGTGGAGCAGTGTGCAGGGCTCTCCTGGCAGGAAACTGTTTGTCCAAGCCCAGGGACACGGTGCCGGCAGGAGCGGAGCGGCCCCGCTCCCAGCCCGAGAGTCTGTGAGCTGAGCCACACCGGGGAGACAAGGCAGCGAGGGGCTCCAGCCCAGCTGCTTCACTGCCCTGCCCGCTCCATGGAGCTCTGCCATGGGAGAAAGCCGATGCTGGACAAGCCCTCGAGCTTCCATCAGCTGCTGGAACTGCTCCGTGACAGCTCCTGTTCTTCTGAGAGAGAACCCAGCGCCTTCTTGTAATGCGTGTCATGGGGGGATTCTGTTTGTTAATAAACTGTTGGGGGTTTTTCACTTTCATCTATTAGGAATAATTTTCCATTGCTGGAAAGAGGTTGTTGGAACACTTTAGAGGAGACGACGTATTGCACAATATCCTGTTTGAAGTTGTCTCAAACTGTGTGAGACAGATGGCTTCACACAGGAGCATACCCAAGGCTGCTGAGGGGAAGGCACAGAGGAAGACAAACCCAGTATTTCTGAGGGAACTCCTTGACACCAAACCAGCCTGAGTTGTCAAACAGCAGACCTGATATTTCAAGACATGGGCCAAAGGGGAAACCTTTCAGGGTGTTTCGTCCAGGCTGGGCTATGCTTGAGGCAAAGGTGTGTCAGTGTGTTGGATAATACTCTTTTCTTGACCTAGAGATGGTGACACTGAGAGGCGTTTTAAAAACTTTTATTCCATTTTCAGTCTCACGAGAAGGGTGAGACAATACACATAATTCACGCCATCACAATCAGAAGCCAACTATTTCCTAATTACTTGGTCTATCAGCTTTTTGCCATGACATGTTGTAGATGCCTTAAAACCAATTATTTAAAACTACCCCTTGTGGGTCCCACTACAATGCATCTTTCATAGCTCCATTTTTCCAAAATCTTATTTGCAATGCCATCTTTTGAAACATTTTTCTAGCTCCATTTCTCTCTCAACAATTACTGTCCTATTTGTGGAGAGTTTAGTTCAAGCATGGCTTAAAAGAAAAAGGCCATGAAAGCATACAGTGGAGAGAAAAGTAAAAGGTAGTTGCAAAGCAGTTCCCAGGCTGATTTCTATAAACAATTAGGCTCTCTCATGCATCACTTTATAAACAATAAGGTTCTCAGACAGTCTTCCCATAACAAGCAAAACACCTTCTGTGGGAAAAGATGGCACCCTGGGAACAGATATGGAGGTTTTGGGAACCTTTCATATCACAGTGGGAACACTAGTTCTGTTTTTAGTGAATAATCACAGGTGTTGTAAAACAAGAGGAGTGGTTGTAGTTTTCTCTGTTAGCCTGTCGTGAGCTTGGATTTTGTAATATGCATGAAGTTGGTTGGCACTGTCATATAAAGTGACCGATCGATCAATAAATCGGAGTTCGATGCATTAAAGGATGGTCATCTCCCCTTCACTTCAATACCTATTCCATGGCATTTTTAAGTTAGCATTTCTTGTCTCAAGATTTATATACAGATTCATACTTTGTGGGCCTTCTATTAGGCTCTAAAAACTTTCTACAAATCCATTTCCCGCATCAGTGCACTTGGCTCCTTCTCTCCTCATTGTGCCTGGCAAGCCCAGGAGCCCAGAGCTCCTGCAGAACCCATCACAGCACTCAGTGGGAGCAAACTTGTGTCCAGTCCTCACCCGGAGCTGCGGTGCCCAGCATTCCACCACACTGGAATGAGGAACTGTTCCTGCTCTTTCAGAAGGAGCTAAGGAGGTCTGGCCTTCAGATCAATTGTCTGCAGGCTCCTGCAGTGCCTGGTGCTGCTCCCTTGCCAGAGGCACCCCAGGCCAGGGGGGCACATCTGGGCTGCTGTGTCTGGCTCTGGGGCTCCCTGTTCTGGGCAATGGGGAGGAGCTGCAGAGGCTCTGCAGGACTGACAGGATGGGCTTTGGGGCTGGCAGGAGAAGCTGAGGGACCTGGGCTGCTGGAGCTCCTGAAGAGGAGGCTCAGGGCTCCACCTGCAACTGCTCCAAGGGTGGTTTCCGAGAATCCCAGAATCAGCAAGGGTGGAAGAGGCCATGGAGATCATCAAGTCCACCCTGTGCCCTGACACCGCCTTGTCTCCCCTGAGACTCCTCCAGCATAAACAACTGCAGGTCCCTCAGCCACTCCCCACAGGACTTGGGTTGTTCCAGACCCCTCCCCAGCCTTGTTGCCCTTCTCTGGACACGCTCCAGCCCCTCCATGTCCTTCCTAAATGAGGGGGCCCAGAACTGCAAACAGCACTTGAGGTGCTGCCCAAGCATTGCTGAGCACAGGGGAAGAATCCCTGCCCTGCTCCTGCTGGCCACACCATTCCTGATCCAGGCCAGGAGCCACTGGCCTCCTTGGCCACCTGGACACACTGCTGGCTCCTGTCCAGCCTGCTGTCCATCAGTCCCTGCAGGTTCCCTTTCTGCCTGGCTGCTGTCCAGCCCTTCTGGCGCCATGTTGAGGGAGGGAGGCAGGGAGGGAACGGGTCCAGATCCAATCCTTCCTGAAATGTGGTGTTTGCTGGCACTGCCAGTTCCCAGATCTTGATATTTCCATATTCTGGTACAGCCCAAGTGCAGCAACTTGCTGGCAAAGAAAGCCAAAACCAAGCAAATACCTGGTACTTACAGCAACCCGATCTCGGGTTTGCTGACACCGCCAGTACCCAGATCGGGAATGTTCCAGAAATCTGCACAGCTTAATTCCAGCAGTTTGCTGGCACAGAAAATTAGCATCTGGAAATTTCTCAGTGCCAGCAAAACCTAAATGCAGCAATTTTCTGGCAAAGAAAGCCAGAACCCAGCACCTTCCCGCTGCTGCCACCAGCACCACCCAGATCTGGTGTTTGCTGCACAAGTGCCCAGATCTGGAAATTTCCCATTGCTGGCACAGCCCAAGTCCAGCAATTTGCTGGCACAGAAAGCCAAAATCCAGCAATCTCCTGATGCTAGTACAGGTGCCCAGACCTGGTGTTTGCTGCCACTGCCAGTGCTCAGATCTGGAGAGTTCCCTGTTCTGGCAAAGCCAAGTCCAGCAATTTTCTGGTCAAGAAAGCCACAATCTGGCAATTCCCTTCTACCGTCACTGGCAATGCCAAGATCCGCTGTTTGCTGGCACCGCCAGTGCCCAGATGTGCGGATTTCCCGGTGCCGGCACAGCAAATTTCTTTGCCAGTAATTTTCTGGCAAAGAAAGCCAAAACCTTGCAAATACCTGGTACCTACAGCAACCCAATCTTGTGTTTGCTGACACCACAAGTGCCCAGATCCAGAATTTTTCAGGTTCCTGCACAGCATAATTCCAGATATATGCTGGCACTGAAATTTAACATTTGGCAATTTCCTGGTGCTGGTACATTCCCCACCCAGATCTGGTGTGCGCTGGCACTGCCAGTGCCCACATCTGGCAATTTCCCTCTTCTGGCACCACCCATGTCCAGAATTTGCTGGCAAAGAAAGCTAAAACCTGGCAATTTCCCCTTGCCAGCACTGCCCAATCTGGAGTTTGCTGGCAGCAGGATCGCAGGAAAGAAGGAAGGAAAGAAGGAAAGAAAAGAGGAAGGGGTCCAGATCCAGTCCTTCCTGGAGCCTGAAATGGGCTCTTGGCTGGCAATGCCAGTGCCCAGATCTGGATATTTCCCTATTCTGGCACAGCAATTTGCTGGCACAGAAATCCAAAACCCGTGGCATCTTCCTGCTACTGGCTCTGGCATCACCCACATCTTGTGTTTCATGTAACCAGAATCCAGATTTGGAAATTTCTCAGCACCAGCAGAGCCCAAATCCGGCAGATTTCTGTCACTGGCAATGACACCACCCAGATCTGGTGTTTGCATCCAGCGCCAGCACCCAGATCTGAAAACTTCCTGGTGCTGGCACAGCCCAAGTCCAGTGATTTGCTGGCACAGACAGCCAAAGTTTGGAAATTTGCAGGTTCTGGCACCAGCACCATCCAGCTCTGGTGTTTGCTGGACCGCCAGTGCCCAGATGTGGAAATTTCCCAGTGCCTTCACAGCCCAGCTCTAGCAATTTGGTTTTAGCTAGCTGGGGCAGAGAAGTTCCTTGGACTGTGACTTTCCTTTTTCTTGGAACTGTTTACACCTGCTCTGGACTGAAAACCCAGACAAACACCTGCAGCTCACACCTGTGGCCCACCGAGCTCTGGGACACTGCATTCCAGAACCAGAGGGACTTAGAAGAGACCGAGGGAGCCAACTACAACCCACAAAAAGAACTTTCTGAATTTGCCATCTCTTCAGCACTGTCAGAGGTTTTATTTAATATTATTCATTTTTCATGCTTGTGAATACTTTACTTGTTAAATAAACTGGGGTTTTTTCACTTTTCTCCAGGGAAGTCTTTCCCTGAACTAGTAGGAGGAGGGGCTGCTTGAACTTGCTTTCTAGACGGACCCCTTTTGGAGGTTTCCTCCCCAAATTTGCCCTAAGCCAGCACAGTCATCATGAAAATTTCACCAGTGGCATCATTTCCTGGTGGCAAATCTTGCGACAGAAGCTTGACCTTGTTCTCCATGAGAGATTCTTGGGAAGAGCAGACAGAAGATTCCTGGAAAACTGAAACAGCTTTCCAGAAGTGAAATGGAAATGAAAGAAACAATCCAAGATGTTTTCCTCTATTTATTTCTATGCTCCCCTTTTCTATGTTGCATCCCAGTAATTCCAGATGCACCTCACCTCTAAGATCAGTGGCTTAGTGATTTTTAGATACTAAAATACCATGAGCCGCACACAGTTTTCCTTTCCCTGTTTTTACAGGAAAGCAACACTGGAGGTCTAAGTGCAGTGCTGGGGTCAGGTAGGAATCCTACCCCAAGGGAAGGTGCCCTGACAGCGTTTGACCCTCAGCAAGGACAATGCACAGCAGTGAGCGAGGGGATCGCTGTGCCAGCGTGCAGGAGTCAGGGCTCTGCATCTGGGCTCAGCGCTGCAAAGTTCCCGTGTTTGGGCAAACGGAGGGGCTGTCCCCGGGGCGCGCGGGGCTCGAACGTGGGGCTCGTGGGGCGAGCGGGGAACGGACACGGGGACGAACGGCCCCGGTGCCTCAGTTGCAGCAGCGGCAGCGGCAGCAGCAGCAGCGGTGGCAGCAGCAGCGGCGGCAGCAGAAGCAGCAGCAACAAAGAGATATTTTGAATAATCTCTTTCTTTCTCTTCTCTCTTTCTCTCTCTCTCCCTTTCCCGCTGTCGGGCACCCTCCTGTCGGGGTCCTTGCCCGGCCTCCCTCTCCCCTGCCGGGCCGGGCCATGGCCCCGGCCCGTCCCCGGTCCCGGGCGGGGCTGCCCCGAGCCCGGCTCCGGCCGTCCCGCCGCGGTCTTGCCTCCGCCCGGATCTGGCCCTACTGGCGGTGGCGCTGCTGGGCGGGCATCAGTGCCTGGGGCGGCATCGCCGCCCGTCGGCTCCGCCTGACCCGAGCCCGGCCCCAGACCCGACGCAGGGTCCAGTCCCGACCCCGGCCCCGGCCCCGGCCCCGGCCCCGGTCCCGCCCCCGCCCCCGGCCCCAGCCCCAGCCCCGGCCCGTGCTACTCCCGGGGCCCGCGGAGGACACACGTTGCGCGGCCGCTCCCGCCGCCTCCGCTGAGGCTTCCCCGGCCCGAGCTCCGCCCCTCGGCAGCGCGGCCGCCGGCCCCGAGCCTCCCGTGCCGCGTTCCGAAGAGCGAACGCCTGGGCATGGCCAGCCCGGGGCGGGTGAGGGGCGCTCGGGGGTCGTTGCTGGCCCCGAGCCGAGCCCTGACAGCCGCGTCCCGCCCGCAGGGACGGCGCAGGAGGCCCTGCAGGAGCGCTACCGGCTGGGATCGCTGCTGGGGCGCGGCGGCTTCGGAAGAGTCTTCGCGGCCACGCGGCTCTCGGACGGCGCCCCGGTGAGCGGCGGGGCCGGCAGCGGGCGCAGGAGGAGGGGATGGAGGAGGAGGAGGGCGGAGGGCGGAGGATGGGGCTCGCAGTGCGGGCGGCGAGCTCACCCCGCTGCTGCCCTTGGCTTGCAGGTGGCCATCAAAAGGGTGCCACGGAACCGCGTCCGGCACTGGGGCGAGCTGGTGAGTGAGCGGGGCCAGCAGCCGGGGCTGCCGGCCGGGGATGAGCCGAGGCCCGGCACGGTGGGAGCCACCAGGACGCCCCGAGGAAGAGCGGGCGTGGGGCCAGCGCAGGGCGCAGAGCATCCCGGGCTGGCTGAGGGCTTCCCCAGGCCTGGCAGGGCATCGGCCCCACTGACGGCATCGTGCTCCTCCCGCAGCCCGACGGCACCAGCGCACCCCTGGAGATTGTGCTGCTGGCCAAGGTGTCCACTGGCTTCCCTGGTGTGATCCAGCTGCTGGAGTGGCTCGAGCTCCCCAACTGCATCGTGATGGTGCTGGAGCGGCCAGAGCAGTGTCAGGACCTGCATCGTTTCATTCGGGCACGGCAGTTCCTGCCCGAGGAGGAGGCGCGGGAGCTGTTCCGCCAGGTGCTGGGGGCCGTGCGGCACTGCACCAGCTGCGGGGTCCTGCACAGGGACATCAAGCCAGAGAACATCCTGGTTGACCTGGACACCGGGCAGGCCAAACTCATCGACTTTGGCTGTGGCACCTACCTGCAGGACACAGTCTACACTCACTTTGCAGGTGAGCCTACCCAGGGCTGCGCTCCCGCTGCTGACATCTCATGGCCCAACATCTCCCAGCCCAAGCTGGCTGTGGCAGCGGGAGTTCTCCCTTTTGCTGCCAGTCAGGGCACTGAGTCTTCAGCTGAGTTACTTTAGAGCAGGGCTGGGTGGGCAGCCATCTTCCAGCCCTGCTGACAGCCTCTGCCAGCCACTCTGCCCAGGACTGGGACTGGGCTGGGGCAGCCAGCCCGACCAAAGCCCTCGTGGGTGGGGGTAGCAGAGAGGGAGGGCAGAACATGTGCCCCAGCCACTTTGGTGTGCAGACGAGAGGAAGGGCTTGGACTGCTCCACTCGCCCTGTTTGCCTTGGCTTCATAATATTTTTGGGGCAATGCAGGCAGGGAGGATAAGGGCAAGTTTTTTTCCCAGCATGGAGTGGGTTTTTCCTTTGCATGTCATGGTCGGGCCTAGCCAGGGCTGCCCTCTTTCAGAACCAGAGGCTTCTTTTCCAACCCTAACTTTGTGCACAAGTCCCAGGTGCTGGTGAGAGGGCAGTGGTCACCCTGTGTGCCCCTGATGCAGCCCCCGCAGGTGCAGGGATGCTGGGGCCAGGCTCTGGGAGCAGCAGCATCCCCCTGATGAACTCCATCTGTATTCCATAGGAACACTGTCCTACAGCCCCCCGGAATGGAACGACTTTGGCTGGTACCATGGCGAGCCAGCTACCATCTGGTCCCTGGGCATCCTGCTACACCAGATGGTCTGCGGGGAGCATCCTTTCAGGAGGGGCCAGAACCTCAGCTGGGGCCAGCTCCCGCTGCCACAAAGGCTCTCTCAAGGTGGATCCTCTTCTCTGGGCACGGGGGGAATCCCAGTGCTGGGAGCCAGCAGCAGGGTCGTGGGCATCCCGCTCTGGCAGCTGCTGAGGAGGTGGCACATGTCCTGCTCTCCTCCAAAACAGGGAATTGATGGGAAAGTTTAGGCCCAGCTCTGAGCACATCCAGCATGGCCTGGGCATGGGAATAGTGGGGTAAAGCAGACAGGAGCCTTCTCTGGCCGACCGGCAGTTTCTGCTTTCTCTCCCCAGAGTGCAAAGACCTGATCAGGTGGTGTTTATCCGTGAACTCATTGGACAGACCCACACTGGAAGACCTGTTCTGTGATCCTTGGATGTGGGATATTCCTCTGCCATAGAAGAAGGGAGAGAGCCACAGGCACACTTTGATCCAGAGCCCTGGTAAGTTCCTGCTCCACATATGCCTTGGCAATGAGAACCAAAGGAACCCAGAGCTTTTTGCACTGCCTGTGTCACTGCACCAGGGTCATGGGATGGGAACACACAGCCCTTGTGCTGGAGCTGAGCTGCTCTGCCCAGCACTGGTGGCCGCCATCCCAGCTGGTTTTGCTTGTCCTGGTTCCCTGACAGCTGGGGCCCTGGGCAGAGCCCTGAGAGCCTGGTCTGCCCCCAGGGAAGGAGAAGGAGCCCCTGGAGAAGCTGTACCGGGTGGGGATGCTGCTGCTGCTGCTTCTGCTGCTGCTGGAGACAGCGAGGGTGACATCAGGGATGACAAGCTCTTCCTCAGCCTGGCCACGGGAGGCTGAAGGTGATGCACTTTGATTCTGGCACCTTAATCAAACCCAAACTCCACAGGGAATTTGCAGATGAGTCCCCATCTGGGGAAATTCTGCCAGATTTGGGCATGACCCAGCGTGGCGGGGAACCAAAGGTTCCCCCTTTGCTGGGGCAGATGCAACTCATTCTTCAGTGGCTGCCCAGCTGCTTTTGGCAGGGCTGGGAGGATGGGCTGGGGTGGGTACGAAATGGGAGTGGGCTCCTGGCCCTGCCAACAGCCCCCAGCACCCCCCATGCCCCGGGCTGGGGCTGGGGCAGCCAGCCCGACACAAACAAAGCCCCATGGTGGGAGCAGAGGTGGGACTCCAGAACGTGAGCACAGCTGCTTTGCTGTGCAGGCAAGGAAGGGCTTGGGCTGCTCCACTGCCCTTTTTTGCTTTGGGGTCACCATGATTTTGGGGGGCAGTGCAGGGGGGAAGACAGAAAGTGTGGGCTTCCCTCACCAGTGGTGTGTTTTTCCCTGGCATGCAGGGGTTGGGCCTTCCTCAAGGCCCTTACAGAGATAAGAGTTTTTACCGTTTTTCTTGTTTTCCCTTTTTGCATCTAACCTCTTTTCAATAATGTGTTGTTTGTTTTTCCAGAGGAAATGTTCCAGGTGGTCTAGTGTGGATGGGCAAGTGCTTGGGAGCAGCTGTGGCGTGGATGGGCCGTGCCCTTGGAGAAGGCTGAGGCCATGGTTTGGGAGCAGCTTTTCTTCCAGCTGTGGATGGTGTGGGGTGGGTCCCTGTGTGCTTGGCAGGGTGGGATCAGAGCTTTTGGGAGCTGGCAGCGAGCACAGGAGCATCCTGCTCTGGGCAGCTGCTGAGGGCTGGATGTGCCCTGGCTGGCTGCAGGCTGGGCACATGTGCTGCCCTCCTGCTCTGTGCCAAAGGCAGCAGGGATGGGCAGCTCTGGGCACAGCTCTGGGCACAGCCAGCATGGCCTGGGCACCGCAGGCCTTGGCACAAGGGCACAGGAGCCCTCAGCTGACAGGCACTTTCTGCTTTCTCCCCTTGCAGCCGGGCTCTGCGGGTGCTGAGGCTGCTCTGGGCTCTGCCAGGGCTCTGCTGGGCTCAGCCCTGGGCACAGCTGGGCTGGCTCTGCCCTCACATTGCTCTGACAACTCTGCATCAGATGAGCCTGTTGCGAGTACAGCGCTTGAGCTTTGTGCTTTGGCAGGTGAGTGAGACTCTGCTGAAGGCACAGAGACTGCAGCTGGGGACACACATGCAACTGGCAAGGACCCAAACTCTCCACAGTCCCGGCTGAATGCCTGGATCTGTACAGGGTGTTTTGTCTGTCCCATTCTTCCTTCTTTATTGGCTGGAATTGTGCAATTGCACTTTGTTCCTCCTCTAGCAGTGCCACGAGTGGGCCAAAGCTGGCAAGTGGGCTGTGCTCCTGAGGCAGTGCAGTGTGGAGCTGGTGGATGGAGAATTGCCCTTCTGCACTTCCAAACCAGAGCAAAAAGTTGTCAGTGGGACTTTGTATCTCTAAGAAATCCCTGACAGTTTCAAAGGGAATGTGCAGCTCATTCCCAGGCCGAGAAGGAAGGTCATCTTCTAAAGGATTTGGGCTTTGACAGAGTTTCCATTCCCAGTCCTGCTTGGAGCTGGAAGGGCACAAATCAATTTCCTCTTGCTTCAACCACAATTTCAAATACCAATGTTGGAAACAAAGCCCAAAATCTTTTAAAAGGCTGCTGAGGTCAGTAAGATGGATCCATGCCATCAGCACATTTACAATGTAAAGAACTGAGTTCTCTTCTGAAAAAGATCATTTACCTCATAATGCAAAGAATGTGTCTTTGCATTTATGTTTTGTTTTTTTCACTAACATTGTTTTATGTTTTTTCACTAAAACTTGGATTTTATTCTTATCTTTTACAATTTACCTAGTTTTTTCCTTTTTCCTTTTTTTCCCTCTAAATAGAAAACATGTCCTACAGAAGAAATGTCCTTTGCTCCTGGTTTCCATGTGGAGCAGCTCCCTTCCTGCTGGCTGAGCTGCTCAGGCAGAGCCCGGCAGCTCCTGGCCCTGCAGGGCTGAGGCTTTTCCCCGTTGCTGGGCACAGACTGATGGAGCAGCACTGCTGAACTCTGGCACACAGAGGGACCAGCAGCAGCTGCCTTTGGCCACTTGAGGCTCCAAGGCCCAAACTCTGAGCAGCCAGGGCTGGAAGAGACTGGCAGGATCTGATCCCTGACTCTGGGCAGACAGGGCTGCACAAATGACCCCACAGCAGCAGCAGCAGCAGCAGCAGATGGAGCTGACTTTGAGCACAGCCCCTGCCCCTCTTCCCTCCCGTGTGCAGCGGTGTCACAGCAGCCTGAGGCACCTGGGAGCCCCCAGTGCCAGCAGGGACTGGAGATGGCAGCCCTGGGCTCCTGGAGGCTGTGCAAGGAACAGAGCTGGGCACTCCCTGTTCATGGGGAGCTTCCAGATGGAAAAGGCTGCTGTGCCCAGGCAGCTCCAAGGGCACAGAAAGGAGGCTCTGGAGCACTGGATCTGTGCCAGTGCCACAGTCCTGGGCAGCAGCCAGCGAGCCCTGGGGGAACAGAGGGCACAGCAAGAGGGACAGAACCAGGCAAGGGCAGAGACTGGAGAGAGCCAGGCCCGGGAGCAGGAGCAGCTGCTCCATTGCACTCTTGGAGAAAGCTCTTGGCTGGTTCAAAGCACTGAAAGGCGTGAAGGGCAGAGGAGGAGGCCACAGCAAACAATGCTCCTGTTTGCACAGCCTCCCCTCTCCGTGTCCCAGAAGGAATTGCATGGACTGTGTTCTTCTCTCTGAGCCGTCTTGTTCAGTATGAGCAGCTCAGCACCAGGAGCTGAAGGAGCTGAAGCCTCAGGCCACAGGAGCTGGGCAAGAGGGAACTTCTGGAGCAAAGAATGCTGCTAAAATAGCCCCAGCTGAATGCAGTGGATAGAATCATGGAATCACAGAATCCTTTCTGTTGGAAAAGCCCTCTGAGCTCAGCCAGTGCAGCCGGTCACCCAGCAGTGCCAAGCCCAGCACTAAAGCACGTCCCTGAAGTGCCAAGGCCTGGACACCAGCCCTGAGTGAGGCCTGGACAGCAGGCCCTGAGCCAAAGGTGGCCTCTGGATCAACCTTCCAAGCAAAGGTTATCTTTGTATCTGCTCCCTAATGAAATATGCATGGTCATTAGCACTGTGATAGATGTAGCCACTCATTAGTGAAACATGTATTGACCTTTGTGTATTTAGAAGCCAGACAAGGCCATGAAATCTGGCATCTGGCCTTGTTTGGGGCTGTATGGTCAAAGTCAGCTCCCTTGGTTCCTCCTTGAGCCCTGGCCAGGCTTTGGAAGGGATCCAAGAGGAGGATGAAAGCAGATGTTGCCACACTAGCAGTGCTGTCAGTTTGTTCATTCAGCACTGTCAGAGCTGGGCCCTCTCCCAGCGGGGTTGGAGCCTCACCTGGGGCTGGAGGCACCTGCAGGAATTCCCAGTGCCCAGGAGTGGCTCTGCAGCCTTGGCTGTGACAGCTTCCCCAGCTGCTGTGTGGGTCTGGAGGATGGTAAAGGCTGAGGGTAAATGCTGCTGGATCTTAATCACTGCAGGCAATCTTTGATGGGGATGATTGGGCGCATTGCTGAGCTGCTCCTTTTGTGATTCTTTGCTGCTCTGAACTGCAGGAAATGACACTGATTCCTTCAGCTGGAGTCTGTGTCTTTGGTGTTGACCCTGCCCACTGGTAAAACAAAACCGGCACAGTCTGTCCAGATCCCAACAAAATGTCACTTGTTCAGTGTAAATGTGAGGAATCAGTCCCATCAGAAATTCCCAGCTGGGAAGCCCTTCCCTGGAGTTCCCTGGCTCTGGAGTGGGCTGAGGTCGCAGCCCCATGGGAGCAGTGGGGCAGTTGGGTAAAAGAAGCTGCACCCCTGGATGGCTTTAAATGCATCCAAAAATTGCACATGGAAAAGGAAAAGACCTTGTGGGTTTGGGCAGACAAAGATGAATTTGTTGTGAGTACATAGGAAACAGCACCTTCAGAAGAAACAGTTATTGTTGGAATGCTCCCACATGGAGCAAGAGAAGAAGGTTTTAATCTTGAGCTGATATGCATTTGTGCAAATGAAATATCTATAAACATAATAATTATATATGTATTTATAGTATAATAAGACCTCAATATGTCTATTTATATAAATTTATTTATGTCTGTATCTATCTATATTTCTATATCACTATCTATCTATAAAATTGTATAATAATGTGAAATAGTGCTGAAAGTAGTAATTTGGTATCTTTGGCCAGGACCCTAATGTCAGTGGTCAACTTTTTGAGATTGTATACAATGAAAAAGGGAGAAAAGGAGGAAATTGGCTATTTTTGCAGGGGTTGCTGATACTGTGATGCAGAGTGCTTTGTCTGTTCCTGTGAAAAATACAGTGATTTTGCCTGCAGGGTTTTTCATGTACCAGATTATGCACAAGCTGCAGGAATTGGTTGAAAGGGTGAAGGGGTTGTTAAAAGAGCAGTTGAAAAAATGAGGAGATGGGAACCTTATCCCATGGAGAACCCATCTCCCAGATGTGCTCCATGCCCTTCACAATGGCCACAGGGGAAATGGAAACCCCCTGGCTGTGCACGGCTGCCCCCAATTTGCAAATCCAACCAGGGGCAGTGAGACTTGAACTGCCTGGGAAATTGTTCTGGCTCTGATGGCCCCTGGCAGGGCCAGCCCAGAGGCTGCAGGCCTGGGCCTTCATGCATTGGAATTCATTAGGAGAAATTCAAAGCAAATGAGAGCTGTCAGTACTGAAACAGGAATTCAGATTCCTCCAGGACACTTTGCTTTGGTAACTGCTCCCTTGGAGCTTGGCCTTTCAAAGTGTTCCTGTCATGGCAGGAGGAAATGATGCAGAATATGAAGGAGAAATTACAGTAATTCTGTAAACAATAGTGACCAGGATTGGATTAGTCAACCCTGTGACGGGAGTACAATTACTGATACTGCACTTTTAGGAATGATTGTGAAAAAAGGAGATCCACCTCCAATCACCACTGTTTGTGCAAATAAAGGGTTTGGGTGCAGCAGTCCTAATATTGGAGCCAGAGTGTGGGTCCAGAGGCCAAAAGGCCCTCCCGAGGCAGCTGAAGGAGCAGCTCCTGGGAAAGACAACTCCGAGTCCTGCAATCTGGGCAGGAACAATGGGAATGTGTCCCTGCAGCCAAGGATTCTCTGTGAGAACAAGTAGATCTGCCAGGATATTGTTTTACACATCCTGCCAGACCAGATCTCCCTGTTTGCCCCAAGGGCCCCTGAGGAAAATGCTCTGATCCACAGGGCTCCCTGTGAAGGCTGATGTGACACTGAGGGACTTGCACAGGAATTCCATCCAGGAGCCTGGGTGCCCCTCAGGGACTGGGACCCGGCCCCTTCCAGCCAGAGGGGAAAGGGCCCCCCAAGCCTTGTTAGCCACAGACAGCATGGTAAACCTGAACAGCAAAGGGCCTGGGGGCATTATTCTGGAATTAAAAAGGTGCCAGCTCCATGGACAACAGAATTCTTGTTCCTAACTCAAATGAGATTGAGAAAAAAAAATGAAGAACGGTGTCACTAAAGTACTGCTGGTGTCTATAAGGTGTACCTTGATAGTCAGCCAGAATCTTTGTCTGCCACAAACACCTCTGGTGTTTCACCAAGGGATTGGTCATCAAAATGTAATGATGGCTTATGATGGATTGCTGAGCTTCTTTTGTAATTCATTGCTAATGATGATGTGCTTTGCTGAGCTTATCCTTTTGTAAATCTTTGCAGCTGTGCATGATATAAATGACACAATTCCTTAAGTTGGTGTCTGTGTCTTTCTGTCATGCTGACCTGGCCTTTGGCCCTGGCAGTGCTGTTGGCTGCTGGTTCCTGGTGCTTGAGTGGCCAGCGCGACACAGGGCAGGTGGCCATGGCACAGCCCCCAGCAAGGGATCCCCTCTGGCTCAGGGCACTGACACCAGCCCTGAGCAAGGGCCCAGGGCAGCTTTCCATGGCCACCAACCATCACAACGGGACCGGACATTGGTTGCCGTGGCACCAAACCAAGGAACGGGTCCCCGTGGCTGGTGCCATGGCAGCTGGTGGCACCAACGAGTGTCACTGCAATTGTACCTGGAACAGCCCTGGCACTGCTTTGTCCCAGGGTTGCCATGGCTGCCGAGGACAGCAAGAGCTCTGCAGGCAATTGGCCATGGAACCTGGCTTCAGAAATGGCTCCTTGGGCTGGTTTCCAAGGAAACCTGAACTGATGGGTGTTGCCATGGCACCCAAATGCAGCAGTGGGGTCCTTGCAGTGACCATGGCAACAGTCCCTTGCAATGGCACCACTGCATGTTGGGATGATGATCCACCCTCAGAGCTGGCCCAGGGCAGGTCTGGAGTGCTCCTGGTGGCAGCTTGGGCTTGGCACACATTTGAGGAGGATGTCTGTTTTCAGTAGGGAAACTCAGGAGTTTTAGATTGCTTCAATAATCAAAGAAGGAAAATCCCTCTTTGGCTGTGTGCAGCCACTTCTCCAAGCAAAGCAGGTTCCAGGTGAGTGAGGAGAGACACAATGGGCTTGGGGAATGTGGAGCAAGGTTGTCCACACTGGCTCAGAGCTCAAGGCACCACTTCTCTGAGCAGGCCAGGGCTCCTTAGGAGAGTCCCTGGATCAATATCAGTCACTGAATGCTGCAATCACCTCTTGTGTAATAGGAACAGCAATAAAAGACACCCTTTAAAATAGGACTACCTATTTCCTGGAAGCTCTTTGAACTATTTCTCCATAACTGTCAAAGGAAAACCTCCTAATGAACTACACTGGAGCAGAGGGAAATCAAGGCAGAGCCAGGGTTTGTCAGGACGTGCTTGATCCTCATGAGCCTCACTGTGCATTTGGAGCTGAGCCCTTGAACATCAGGGCCTGGGAGGAGATTGCACAAACCTTGCCAGGAATCAAAGGCAGAGGAAACACCCCAAGTGTCTCCAGGCATTCATGGCTCCCTTGAGGTCCCTCTCCAACACAGGCTCCTCATGGACTCCTTGGAGGAGAGAATTTGTGGCCAGGATGGCACAAAAACCTCTCAGACAGTGTGGAAAGGAAAATCCAAAGCACCTTCAACACCTTGAGTCTCAAAGCATTAATGAGCCCCATTTCATGTCAGTACAAAGCTCTCCAGGGACTAATTAATGCAGATAACTGAGGCCATGATTGCACAAACCTCTCCCAGAGTCTGTATCCAAAGGGAAACACCAAGTACCTTAAAAGAACTGAAGTACCTTGAAGCATTAATGAGCCCCACTGAGTGGTGTTACTGACTAAGCCTCTCCAGGGACTAATTACAACACATAATTGGAGGCCATGACTGCACAAACCTCTCAGAGACTCCAAGGCAAAAGCAAAACCCGAAGTCCTTTGGAAAACCTGCAGGCCCTGGGAGCATTCAGGAGCCCACAGGGCCATTCCTGAGCAAGGCTCCCCAGGGACTCCTTCCAGCAGATCCTTGAGGCCACTGGGATGTGGGCTAGGGGGGGATGCTGAGGGCAGGACAAGGGGCTGACAGTGCCCAGCCTGGCTGGGGCTGTGCCAGGAGGCCTCAGTGCCTCAGGACAAGGTGTCTCCTCCCAGCCCTTGGTGGCACAGACCCTGCTGCTGTGCTCCAGGGCACCAAGAACTGGCTTCTCATTGTCCCCAGTTGCCATCAGTGCCTGCAGCTCTCTGCTCTTCCTGGGGCCTGGGGACACTTTCTCTGTCGTGTCCCTAACAGGGATCTCTTCAAAGTACAAGAAACTTCCGTGTTTCAATAGAACTGAGTTCTTGAGGGTTCTTGAGGGTTATGTAACATCACAGAGCTGGCTGTGACATCACAGAGCTCGCTGTGACATCACAGAGCAGGGTGTGAGGCCATAGAGCAGTGTCAGCCATCATAGAGGGTGGCTCTGAGGCATCAGAGAGTGGGTTGTGACATCACCTGGTGGCTGTGTAACATCATAGAGGAGGCTGTGACATCACAGACCTGATTGTGACATCACAGGGTTACTTTGTGACATCAGTCTTCTGCAATGTCAGAGCACTCCTGTATGAAATCACAGGGTGACATAGAGTTGGCTCTGTGACATCACAGGGTCAGTGTGATATCACAGGGTCAGTGTGACTTTAGAGGGGCTGTGTGACATCACAGGATGCTGTGTGACATCACGGGGGCTGTGTGAGGTCACTGGCGAGGTCACTCTGCCCCGACCCGCCTCACAGCTCCCCCCAGAGCAGTCCAACCCTGCTCATGCACAGCGGGGTCCCCTGTCCCCCCGGGTCCCCCCGCTCCCGGCCCCGCAGCCTCCCCCAGAGGATATTCCACGAGATCGACCCCAAAGCCTGACACGGAGACGGGGGGCCGGGCCCTGGGGGTGGCACAGGGGGACAGGGACCCCCCAGCAGCGTCCCCGTGTCCCCCAGGGCCAGAGCCTGGGCCAGGGCTCCTTCACCCTGTTACGAACGAGGGCTTGAGAGCACTGAAAAAATCCCCAGCAAGGGATCAGCAAAAACCAGATTGAATATTAAGGGACAGCAGCACAAAGTTCCTTGGCAAGAGTCACTCTGCTCTTGACTGGGCACTTCAGGCACACCAAGGAAACAAAGCAATGACAAAACCAAACAGAATCCAGGCAATCAAACCAGAAATGAACCTAGAACTGTCCCTGTGTGTGTGTGTGTGTGTGTGTGTGTGTGTGTGTGTGACACAAGGACAGCAAGGGCAAGGATAAAAGGAACATGGCCTGAAAGCTTAACAGAGCTCAAACTTAACAGGACTTTACTTATACATTAACCTTAACTGATACTTTCAACCTCACAGTTTAGCAAAAGAGGAGAGTATAACAGCATGTAACCTAACTTAAACCTATGACTTCGCAATTTAACAGAGGAATAACACTTAACAATACTGAACTTAACATATAACTTATACTAAAGGTAACCGCTTAGCAAAAGAAAACCTCTCAGCAGCATTTAACTTCATTTAGGCCTTGTGATTTAACCTTCCCTACTGGCCTGACTGACTCAGCTATCCCAGACACTCCAACCCCTCAGAGAGCAGCATTTCTGCCACATTTCCCCAGCACAGGCACTCCTGTCTGCACACAGACACCAAGAGTCAGTGCAAGGCACCTGTGATAAATTCCCCTGAGGGCAGGAAATACTCCCTGTAGATCCTTTGGCATCTCCCCAGTGGGTGAAGGGTTGAGCCTGGAGGAGTGGGGGGATCGGCCCAGGCTCCGTTGTTGTTGGGGATCCCCGAGTGCAGCAAACGGGAGAGTTCCCGGCTGGGAGAGGCCCCACTCAGAGGGAGTCACTGGCCCAGGAGAGCTCCAAGGGCTCCTTTTGGAGCTCTGTTTGCAGGGCCCCAAGAGAGGGGCTTCAGTCCCAGCAATGGTTCATCCTGGCCGCATTTGGCACCAACAGCTTTCTTTGGCAGTGTGAGAACAGGGATGTTGTGCCACTGAGGGAACACAAACAGTTCCCAGGGCTGCTCTTACAGAAAGCAGGAGCTGGTTGGGCAGCAGCAGTGCCTGTAGCAGACAGTGTTTGTGATGAGCTGCAGAGGAGCTGAGCCCTGGGGCTGTTGGCCAAGGCCCAGGCCCAAGGAGCATTTCTCAGTTGGCAGGGCGGCCTGAAAAGAGGAGGGGGGAATGCAGCAGTACAGGGCCCATGGAACCAAGGGACAATTGTGACACTGTGGGGCCTTGTGAGACCAAGGGACCATTGTGACACTGTGGGGCCCTGTGAGACCAAGGGACCTTAGTGACCCTGTGGGGGCCTGTGAGACCAAAGGGCGACTGTGACACTGTGGGACCTCATGCAATCATGGAGACCACTGTGACATTGCTGAGCCTCATGGAACCAAGGGGACTGTCCTGACACTGTGTTGCTCCATGAAATGTAGGGTTCATTGTGACACTGAGAGGCGCCATCAAACCAAGGGTCCATTGTGACACTGCCGGGAGTCCTCAAATTGTGGAGACCATTATGACACTTAGGGGTGTCATGGAACCAAGGGGCCATTGTGACACTGCAAGACTCCATGGAGCCAAGGGTCCAAACTGTGACATTGCAGGGCCTCATGGAACCGTGGAGAGACCATTAGGACACTTCACAGCCTCATGGAATGAAGAAGACCATTGTGACACTGAGGGGCACCATGGAATCATGGAGACCATTGTGACACTACGAGGCCCCATAGAATAACCAAAGCATTGTGTCACTGTGAGGCCTCATGGAACCAGTGAGACCACTGAGACCCTGGAGGTCCCCACAGAACCAAGAGGACCATTGTGATACTGTAAGGCCTCGTGAAACCAAGAGGCCTTTGTGACATTGCAGGGCTGCCTGGAACCAAAGGTCCAGTGTGACATTGCAGGCCCTCATGTCATCAATGGTCCATTGTGACACTGTGGAGCCAAAGGAGACCATTGTGACACGGCAAACCCTCAGGGTCCTAAGGTCCATTGTGACATTGCAGACCTCATGGAACAGAGGAGTCACGTGACATTGTGGGGCCTGGGGAACCATGGAGACCACTGTGACACTGCAAGGCCTCATGGAATCAGTGGGACCATTGTGAGACTTCAGGGCCTTGTGGAGCCGAGGGGACATTGTGACACTGCTGGACCCCATGGAAACAAGACACCAATATGTCACTGATATTTTTTCATAAAAATCCTTTCTTTGGGATTTTTCCTCTTCTGGGAAGCTGAGGCCCCAGAAGAAGAATGTAAACAATTGTTATCTGCTGCTGTGGAATGTAGCAGGTGCACCTATGATTGGCCCATGTTCCATGTTTACAATTAAGGGCCAATCAGGACCAAGCTCTCTGGGACAGGTTCACAGAGAGCTCTCTTGTTTATTGCTATTCCTATTCTTTTCTTAGCTTAGCAGCTTCTGAACTTTTCCCTCAATTCCTTTCAGTATAGTCATAATGTATTATATATAATGAATTAATAAATCCAGCCTTCTGATCATGAAGCCAAGATTCTCGTCTATCTCTTCACCCCTGAGGAACCCTTGCAAAGCCATGTAACACCATTATGGCACTGTGGGGCCTCATGGATCCAAGGCACCATTGTGACACTATGGGGCCCCACAAAACCAGGGGAAGATGGAACAGGTCTTGCTGGTTTGGCCTCCCAGGGGCCACCTGACTGGTCCAGCTGACCTTGGAACATTAAGACTCTCTTGTCATCTACTTCTGAAACACTGGTACTCCGTGCTTTCCTTCCCAATGGAAAAGAACTGTTCTTTTCCGCCAGGCACCCATGGCCAGAATTGGGATTTCACCTCCAAATTTCCCTATATCCAGAGATTGTTCCAGTAGGAATATTGCCAGGACAAGCTGCCAGTGGTTTCATGAGGGTCACTTCCCATCTGTCCCCAAAATACTGGGGAAGGCTCCATGCTTTCCTTCCTGTGGAAAGAACTGTCCTGCTTCTCCAGGTGCCCATGGCCAAGACTGGCCTTCCACCTCCAAAATTCCTTCAGTTCAAAAATGCTCCCAGACAAAATCTCCCCTTATTGACAAGTCTGCCAGGCCTTGGCCTTTTGAGGCTCTCCGCTGCCTTCCAAACACTGGAGCCCTGTGTTTTCCTTCCTGTGGAATAGAACTGTCCTTCTCCTCCAGGCACCCATGGACAGAATTGGGATTTCACCTCCAACATTCCCTGTTGTGAGAGACTGGAGGAGATTGTTGGCTCAAAACATTTTTGCACAGGGGAGGAAGGGGCAGGTCCAGCCTTGCCCTGCCCTGGAACTCCAATGCTGCTGTGCCCTGGAACCCCAATCCCCCCAGAGCCTCTCTCCCAGCCCAGCAGTGTCTGCCAGTCCCTGGCACAGCACAGGCAATGCTCCACAGCCACCTCTGCAGCCCCCAACCCAGCTCCTAAGGGACCAAATGAGCCCAAGTCCCACCTGGGGGAAGGGCCCAGGGAAACCAAGCTGACCACAAGGCAAGCACACATCTTGACCCTACCTCCACTTGGAATTTCCATCTCAACACTCCTGGAATCCAGGACTTGGTAGCTGTGTGGGTGCTTCTGTATATGTTTTTTGTTTTTCTCTTTCTGTGTATATTTCTTCCATTTCTCTTCTCTTGCAAATCTTGAGTAACTTAAAACTGCACAGGCTTAGAGTTTGTGAAGGTGAATGGTCCAATTTAAAGCTTTGATAAGTGGAGGTTTTTTTTTCATTGAATGTCATATTAAACCATTTGCCAAGTTTCCATAATTTTCTACTATAACTAGTAAAAGCTGTCTTGTTCTTTTGAGCTCCTGATGATCTCTTGTCAGAATTTCTGCATTGCGTCCAACTCAGAGGAAACAAACAATTGCAATTTCTTTTAAATCTCTCATTGAGAAAGTTTTTTAGTGGATGGGAGTCAGGGCTTGTGTGTCCTGCTGGGCACAGCCCAGGCAGGGCTTTCCCAGCCACATTCCACACTCCATTGCCCAGCTGGAGCCGCTGGTGCCTCTGAGTTGTGCTGCCCCAGCCCCAGGGACACTCTCCTTGTCTGCCCATTCTCCCACGGTCTCTGGGCAGGGATGGTCTCAGTGGGGGCTGCTGACATCCTCAGCACCTTGGAGGCTGCTGCTGAATTTTCCTGCTGCAGAGGCTTGTTGAGCCTTCAGCTCTTGAGTGCAGGAATTCAGTGTCCCAGGGCTCATTGACATTGAGAACACCTTAACAAGCCAAGCCTCAGGGAATAATTTAATTTAATTTTCCAAATCACTTGTTCAGCCTTCAGCTCTTCAGTTCAGGAATTCAGTGGCCCAGGGCTCATTAACATTCAGAACACCTTAACAAGCCAAGCCTCTCGGAATAATTTGATTTCAGTTTTCAAATCATCTGTGGTTAACTTGACCAATTTCAGTAGTGTGTTCAAACGGAATATATTCTATTTACAAAGATAATGAGAAAAATTTTTAGGTCCTTCTTCAGTTTTTTTCCTTTTCTTAAATCAATATGTGTAGTCTCCAATTGACATTGAATCCAAGTACCTCCTCATGAAATTTGAATAAAGATGAAAATCAAGACCCTTCATGGCTGACAATCAATCAGACTCCGTCCCTACCCCCACCCCACCATTTCCCCCATCCAAGCCCTGGCACTCAGAGCAGCCTTGTGCAAATCTGAGCTCCCTCCAGCCCAGGCTGCACCTGCAGCTTTCAGCTCCTTGGCTCCAAATCCCACCTGCTTTCCTTGGAGAAAGTGCTGTCCGAGACACAGAGGGATGTTAATTTCTTGTCAGCTGACAAAGCCAAGGCAAGTCACAGCTCCATCAAGTGCAAAAGTCGTTCCTCTGCTGGATATTAAATCCACGTTGCACAGCAGACAGTCTCAGAGCAAAGGAAAACACTTTCTGTGCCCAGCACAGATCCCAAGGTCCCCCCATACCCTCCCTGCCCCAGTTCTGCCCAGATTTGCTCTTTGCACACACGAGTCACAGGCTGAAGTCAGGAGCTCCCTCCATGCCCAGAGGGAGGAAAAGAGAGAAATGGGATGAAGAGCTCTCCTGTGCAGAGCCAAGGCCCAAGTGCAGCCCCTGCAATAGGAACCGCAACTTATCAGGTTTGTGTCCTTTGGGGTTAGGGCGTGGTGACACTCAGAGGCACAGAAAGATTTCTTGCCAACAAACACAAGTTGAACATTTGAACAGTTTAATAACTATCACAGCTCTTCCCTCGGCTCTCTGGGTTGTCCCAGCAGCATCTGACATGTCCACCATACCAAAGGGATTTCTGTACAAGAACAGTTTTAGACAGAAAAATAAGAAAACATAATTCTGTGACAGATATAAAGACACTTAGGATTTGACTAATGTGATATTTATTTGAACATCAGAAAATTCGGCAACTCCCTGGAGCTCAAGGCATGAAACCACTCAATTGAGAAGCACTTGAATGACCAGAGAGGAAATCTGGAGGAGGAAATTTGGGAGCTGTGGGAAAGTCATAGATCCATCTGGTCTAGTGAAGAGATTACGTTAGACATGGCCATTTAACCAGGAGAGCTGGAAACATCTGATGGAAAAGAGACATTAAATTATAGACTGAATATTGGCGACACAAGTAGAGTGGAAGATCAGTACTGCTTCTTCTGCCATCAGTACACTTCCAGGTAATCCCTATTTCTGATGAAAAAAATTTTCTATTCCTTAAAAGCACTCAGATGACCCAGATAATAAAGATTTGCCTGTATATTATCAAACAAACCACTATTAAAACCTGTGCCCCTTTCCAGGCAGACATCAGCTGTGTGCCCACGAACAGGCAGGGCCACTTGTGCCCTGACATGCCCAGCTGGGATTGGATCTCTCTAAGAACACCAGAGGGAGAGCAGAGCACCTTACAAGCTGCAGGTCCCTGACAGCCCCACAGGGCTCCTGTCCCATCAACATCTGCTCTGCTCCAGTCTGAAACAGCATGGCCCAGCATGGTGCCGGGATCATCAGAGACCTGAGGTGTGTGCTGGAATTCAATGCCCTCCCCATTCCACAGCAGCCCTGCATTTCCCTCCTGCAGCCTTGGTCTCCAGCACAGCCATGGAGGCTCTTTGGGCTCTGGACTGTTCCTGCAGCCCCCAAGGACAGCTGAGCTCTGCCTTTGGCACAGTCAGGCCTGGCCAGCACAGATCATGCTCAGCAATTCTCTGTGTGTACCTGGCCTTGCTGTCAGCCCCGGCAGTGGCTGCGTGGCCACTTTGTGGCCCTGTGCTGGCCCAGCCATGGTGGCCCAGCCCCTGTGCAGGCCCAGCCCAGGCCAGGAGCATTGCGGCTGGGAACAGCCCCTGTGCCATGGTGCCCACAGCAGCCTTGGGGCTCTGTGCCCTATGGCCTCCCTGCTGGGCAGCCTCTGCCAGCTCCTGCAGAGCCCCTGGCACCTGTGGGGCTGCACAGACCGCCCTGCCCCGGGCTCTGCCAGCCTCTGGGCCAGCAGAGAGGCAGCCAGGGCTGGCCATGGCTGGGAACAGGCCCTGGCCCCACAGGAGGATGGAGCTGAGCCACAGCCAAACTCAGCGCAGGGCAAAGCTGGCCTCAGCAGCCAGGGCTGCCAAGGGCTGGGCACAGAGGCTGGCCATGACAAATGTCCTGGACCCCCTCCCTGCTCTGTTGATGCCACCAAGGACACAGAGCAGCCTCCTCTCTGGGGCACTTGCTGGTTTTCAATGCCTTGCACAGGCGCTGGCCCTGCCCCACAAGGCCTGGCCTGAGTCCTGCCCCTGCATGCTCAGCCAGGCTGAGATGGACACTGATGGTTTCTGGGCCAGGCTCTCTGAGCCCAGCCCAGCTCCCTGCAAGCTCTGCCAGCTGCCCTGAGCTCTGGGCAGCACCAAGGGCCTCTCCCCAGCCCAGCCCAGCCGCCTCTGGCCCCACAGCTCTGCTCAGGCCAGGCTGCTCTGGGCACTGCCCCCACGGCCTCAGCCCCTGGCAAGGGCACAGCAGCAGCTGCTGCTGCCACAGGACTCAGCCCCAGCCGTGGGGGAGGTGTTTGGCCAAGGCCAAAGGAGGCTCCCTGGCTGCCCTGCTCCCCTCGGGCTGAGGTGCTGAGCTCTGCAGCCCCTGCTGCCATCCCATCTGCCCAGGGCATCAGAAGAGCCCCGGCCTTGGGGCCCTCAAGAGCTGCTCCTGCTCCAGGTCCAGGGCCCATGCCAAAGCTGGGGCAGCCACAGAGCTGTGCCCATTTCTGTTCATTGCTGCTCTAATGGGGATGGCTCCTCAGCCACCTGGAGGCTGCTTTTGAATTATACTAATCAAGAGACCTTTTCTTTCATTAGCTCTTCACTTCAGAATTGTGACAAACGCTCATAAACATTTGCTCAAAACACCTGAACAAGAAGAGCTCCTAGGAATGATTTGTTTTCAATTGTCCTATGGTTAGTTAGGAACATTTCAGAAGTATATTGAAAATCAATATATAGTATTAACAACAATGCAGAGACAACTGTTTAGTCCTTTTTTCTTTTCTTCTTTATTGATTGATATCAGCAATCCCCAGTTGATATTGATCCCCAGCACCTTCTCATGCAGTCTGAATACATATGAGAAACAAGACTCTTCATGGCTGACAATCAATAAAACTGTCTCCACCCCTCTCCACCATTTTCCTCATCCAGCCCCTGGCACTCCTATGGATCAGGAATGGTATGGCCAGCAGGTGCAGGGCAGTGATTCTTTCCCTGTGCTCAGCACTGGTTGGGCAGAATCTCGAGTGCTGTGTCCATTTCTGGGCCCCCTCAATTAGGAAGGACATGGACGTGCGGGAGCACGTCCAGAGAAGGGCAAAAAGGCTGGGGAGGCATCTGGAACACAAGTCCTGTGAAAGGTGGCTGAGGGAGCTGGGGTTGTTTATCCTGGAGAAGAGGAGGCTCAGGGGAGACCTCATCACTCTCTACAACTCCCTGACAGGAGGGCACAGCCAGGTGGGGGTCGGTCTCTTTTCCCAGGGAACAGTGAGAGGACAAAAGGACACAGCCTTCAGCTGCACCAGGGGACTTTTAGGCTGGACATTAGGAAATATTCCTCACAGAAAGGGTGATTGGGCATTGAAATGGGCTGCCCAGGGATGTGGGTGAGTCACCATCCCTGGAGGTGTTTCAGGAAAGACTGGATGTGGCACTCAGTGCCATGGTCTGGGTGATAAGGTGGTGTTGAGTCCCAGGTTGAACTTGGTGCTCTCCAAGGTCGTTTGTAGCCTGGTTGATTCTCTGTTGATTATGACACTGCAGGGCCGTGGGGATGCAAGGGGCCATTGTGACACTGCGGGACTGGTGGCACCAAGAAGACCATGGTGACACTGTGTACGACATGGCAGCACAGAGCCAAGGGGCCGTGTGCGGCTGAATAGAAGCAAGGAGTCCATTATGACAGTCTGGGTCCTGCTGGAACCACAGATGTCATAGTTACAATGCAGGGCTTTGTGGAACCAAGGGGCCATTGTGCCACTGTGGAACAAAGGAGAGCATTGCTGCACTGCCAGACCTCATGGAACCAAGGACCCACTGTTACACTGCAGGGCCTTGGGGGTTCCATGGCACCATTGTGACACTGTGTGTCCCAAGGATCCAAGAGACTTTGTGACACCAAGGCGTCCCATGGAACCAAAGGGACTTTGTGACTCTGGAAGGCCTCATGGAATCATGGAAACCATTGGGACACTCGAGGGCCTCATGGAACTGTAGTGAGACCAAGTTGCCTGGGATTGTTGACCTGCTGGAGGGTAGGAGGGCTCTGCACAAGGCCCTGGACAGGCTGGATCCAGGGCCCAAATCCAACAAGGTGAGGTTTAACAAGTCCGAGTGCCAGGTCCTGCACTTCGGCCACAACAATCCCTGCAGTACTACAGGCTGGGGACAGAGTGGCTGGAGAGCAGCCAGGCAGAAAGGGACCTGCAGGGACTGAGGAACAGCAGGCTGGACATGAGCCAGCAGTGTGCCCAGGTGGCCAAGAAGGCCAATGGCTCCTAGCCTGGATCAAGAATGGTGTGGCCAGCAGGAGCAGGGCAGGGATTCTTCCCCTGTACTGGGCACTGGTTCGGCAGTGCTGTGTCCAGTTCTGGGCCCCCTAAATTAGGAAGGACATGGAGGGGCTGGAGTGTGTCCAGAGAAGTGTAACAAGGCTGGGGAGGTGTCTGGAACATCAGAGGTTTGAGGAGCGGCTGAGGGAGCTGCTGGGGTTTTTTATCCTGGAGGAGAGGAGGCCCAGGGGAGACAAGTTGGTGTCAGGGCACAGGTTGGACTTGATGATCTACAAGGTCTTTTCCAACCTTGCTGATTCTGGGTTTCTCTGAAAGAACACTTGAAGCAGTCACAGGATGAGCCCTGGGCCTCCTGTTCAGAAGCTCCAGCAGCCCAGGTCCCTCAGCTTCTCTTGCCAGCCCCAAAGCCCATCCTGTCAGAGCCTCTGCAGCTCCTCCTCATTGCCCAGAACAGGGAGCCCCAGAGCCAGACACAGCAACCCAGATGTGCACCATGGCCTGGGGTGCCTCTGGCAAGGGAGCAGCACCAGGCACTGTAGGAGCCTGCAGACGATTCCTGCAGCACTTGTAGGATGATCCTGCTGCCCAAGGGACGTTCCCATGGTGCCAAGTCAGGAACTGCAATAGGGAGTGGGGCCAGAGAGGAAAGGACAAACAGGGATGGGCTGTTTGCAGGGGAGAGGACAGGGAGAGGGGTAATAGGAAGGAATCTGGATCCAGGAAGAAGAGAGAAAGCAAAGGTGAAGCAAAGGAAATGCTGAGGGCAGTTTACGGGTGGCTGCCAGGCAGCCCTGGTTGTGAGCAGCAGCGTCTGCAGTGTGACAGGAAACTCCCAGCTGATTGGAACAAACTTTCTGGCTGACTGCAGAGGCCAGGACAAAACTGAGTGGTTTCCCTGGTGTCCCCCAGCCCTTGCTGGCCCCAGGGGCTGATGACATTTGTGCTCACTCAGGTCCATTTCCCCACAGCAACAGCATGGGGGAGCTCCCCCTGCTCTGTGCAATGCAAACAGGGGCTACTGAGCCAGTGCTGCCGTCTCTGTGCCTGCAAGGATGGGGCACCTGTGTGAGCTGGGGGAGAGGCCAGGGCTGCAGAGGGGGGATGTTGTTGGCAGCTCCATGAGGACGCTCTGGGATGCTGCCCTGGGCTGTGCAGCGCACTGGGGATGGATCAGCCCCTGCTCTGCTGCTCCTTCCCATCTGCCCCAGGGCCCTTGCAGAGCCCCAGCCATGCTGTTTGCCCCCAGCCTGCCCACGGCCAGCCTGGGGCTGCTCACGGGGGTTTTCTGTGCTGAGAATTGGCCTGGCCGTGTTCTTTAGAGAGCCTGGGGCAAGGAGCCTGGAGTCCCCAGGGCCTGGGCTGAGGCGTCAGCGCTGCCCCAGCAGTGCCCATGGCCTGTCCCTGCTGCAGCCCTGGCACTGCCACCCCCAGGGCTGTGCCCGGCCCCAAGAGCACTCAGGCCCTGCAGCAACACCAGGGCCACCAGGGCAGCGGGGCAGAGCCACGGCAGCAGCACTGGCAACACCAAGTGCTGCTGCTGCTGGGCACAACTGCTGGGCCAGCCCTCATCTGCTCCCAGCTCTGCACACAGACATTGCTGCTGCAGCTCCAGAGAAGGCAACGAAAGGGCATCTGAAGAAAACTTTGCTGGAACATCGTTTGGTTCCTTTAAAGCCACCAAGAGTTCAGCCACTCATTGACACAGTCTGTGGCCACAGGAAATGTGGCGAGATAAAAATGAGAAATGGCACAAATAATGACATTTCTTTGTGGACACGATTAAAAAAATGAAGCAAAGGAAAACAACAAACAAAACCAACAAGAAGATTAAAATATAAATTTTATTACAAGGTATTTGCCGAAATTGGCCAGCAGTTTAATATTCCTGAAACCATCCAGTCATGAGTCTCCTCACTGCAGCCTTGAGCTCCTTGTTCCTCAGGCTGTAGATGATGGGGTTCAGGGCTGGAGGCACCACCGAGTACAGAACTGACAGGGCCATATCCAGAGATGGGGAGGAGACGGAGGAGGGCTTAAGGTAGGCAAATATAACACTGCTGAGGAACAGAGAGACCACAGCCAGGTGAGGGAGGCAGGTGGAAAAGGCTTTGTGCCGTCCCTGCTCTGAGGGGTTCTTCAGCACAGCCCTGAAGATCTGCACATAGGAGAAAACAGTGAACACCAACCACGCTAATGCTAAACAGCCACTGAGAGTCATGTGCCCCAGTTCCCTGAGATTGGACTGTGAGCAGGCAAGCTTGAGGATCTGAGAGATTTCACAGAAGAACTGTCCCAGAGCATTGCCATGGCACAGGGGCAGGGAAAATATAGTGGCTGTGAGCATAAGAGCATTGAGAAAGGCATTGGCCCAGGCAGCTGCTGCCATGTGGGCACAAGCTCTGCTGCCCAGGAGGGTCCCGTAGTGCAGGGGTTTGCAGATGGACACGTAGCGGTTGTAGCACATGACGGTCAGCAGATAAAATTCTACTGAGATTAAGAACAGCAAGAAAGACCGGAGCAGCACATCCAGTGTAGGAGATGGTCCTAGTGTCCCAGAGAGAATTGTGCGTGGCTTTGGGGACAGTGGTGCAGATGGAGCCCAGGTTGCTGAGGGCCAGGCTGAGCAGGAAGAAGAACATTCGTGGCCGCAGGCTATGGCGCTGATGATGAGGCCGTTGCCCAGGAGGGCAGCCAGGGAGATGCCCAGCAAGAGGCAGAAGTGCATGAGCTGCAGCTGCCGCGTGTCTGCCAATGCCAGCAGGAGGAAATGCCTGATGGATCTGCTGTTGGCCCTTTGTTCTGCCTTGGCATGGGGTTCTGTAAAAAAAGAAATCATGTAATAGTTTGCTTTGTAGAGAACTTCAAAAATCCCAGCACAGCCTGGGGGTACTTTCCCTCCACTGCCTGCCCAGGGCTCTGCTGCCTGGAGCTGTCCCTCCCAGCAGCAGCTTCGCTGTGCCCATGGCTGGGCCCTGCCAGTGCTGCCAGAGCCCAGCCCAGCCCTGGGGGCTCAGCTCTGCCCTGCAGACCCCTCTCTGCTCTGGCACTGCCCAGGGGCAGCTCTGGCTCTGCAGGCTCTGATGGAAATGTCAGAGCAACCCTGAGGAGGCTGGAAAAGTGACACTGATGCTCCATCTAAAGGGTCCTGTGGTGATTTGCGTCTTTGCCTGGTTTATTAAGATCTGAGAATTTTTTTTTACCATCCTGGACTGACAGATGAATATCTATGTGTGATTTCCCATCCAGGCAACCCAGAGCAGTAAATTAAAAAAGCAGTATTGTCCCTTTTATGCAGCCTTTGCCTTGCTGTATTCCCTGCATAATCTACTTGGAAATGTTCTGCAGTTAAATGCCATGCTGTGAGCGGTCCTGAACAATGCAGCATCCTCCCCACACAAGGAGAACATTTCCAAGCCTTAGCAGCTGTCTCTGTTCACCCAGATCTTGTCCCCCAGTGCTGGGAGCAGCTGCCAGGGCTGGCTGAGAGCTGTCCCTGGCAGGCAGCAGAGTCCCTGCCCCAGCACAGTGCCCTGGGCTGCAGGACCTTGCTCTGCAGGACAGCCCTGGGCACCCCTGGCTGCTCTGCACAAGAGACAATCAGAGAATGTACTCACAGAATCTGTAGGCATTGGGATGCTCCAGCTTTAGGAGATCACTCCAGGAGCTGCAGCTGCATTGTCCTGCAGCCAGAGGTTCCTGTGCCAGGGGCTGGCAGTGATTGTGCCCCAGGCACTTCTCAGCACCTTTCCTGCCCTGACTGATTGAAGCTCTCTGTGCCTCTGTGCTGTGCCCAGGGTGGCTGCAGGCAGTGTCCCAGCCCTGTTGGGCTGGCAGAAAAGCTGCTCATCTAGAGAAATGTGCTTTTGAAGCTTTGCTTTACCAGGAGCTGCCTCTGTGCCAGGAGCCCAGCCCAGCTCAGCAGCACAGACACAGCATGAGGACTTATATTAATGAGCCTCTGGGGCTTTGTGCTCAGGCCCTGAAGGTCAGTCCCTGAGAGGGAGCTGAAGAAACCTCTCCAGAACTCCAAGTCAGAATCCAACTCCAAAGTTTCTTGGACTTTATTGGGTCCCAGTGAGGGACACGACTGAGAAAGTGTCCCCAGGCCCCAGGCAGAGCAGAGAACTGGAGGCAGTGATGACAGATGGGGAAAAAGAGAAGTCAAGTCTTGGTGCCCTGGGGCACAGCAGGGTCTGTGCCACCAAGGGCTGTGAGGAGACACCTTCTTCTGAGGAACTGGGGCTCCTGGCACAGCCCCAGCCAGGCTGGGCACTGTCAGCCCCTTGTCCTGCCCTCAGCATCCCCCCCTAGCCCACATCCCAGTGGCCTCAAGGATCTGCTGGAAGGAGTCTCTGGGGAGCCTTGCTCAGGAATGGCCCTGGAGGCTCCTTCATGCTCCCTGCAGGGACTGCAGGTGTTTCAAAGGACTTTGGGTTTGGCTTTTGCCTTGGAGTCTCTGAGAGCTTTGTGCAATCATGGCCTCCAATTATCTGCTGTAATTAGTCCCTGGAGAGGCTTAGTCAGTAACACCACTCAGTGGGGCTCATTAATGCCTCAGGGTACTCCAGTTATTTTAAGGTACTCGGTGTTTCCCTTTTGATACAGACTCTGGGAGAGGTTTTTGCAATCATGGCTCCAATTATCTGCTTTAATGAGTCCCTAGCGAGCTTTGTACTGATACTCAGTGGGGCTCATTAATGCCTTGAGGTACTCCAGGTTTTTAAGGTACTTTATTGATTTAAGAATACTTTTAGGTACTTTTAAGGTGTTTCCTTCCCACACTGAGTCTCTGAGAGGTTGTTGTACCATCCTGGCTGCCAATTCTCTCCTCCAAGGCTCCATGAGGAGCCTGTGTTGGGTATCTTCCCCCTTTCTATTTTACAACAAAGATGGAACTGAAAGAATTTTGTAAGACTTTCTAAAAGCATCCAAACAAACATGGGACATTTAACAATACAACAACAACCACTAAGAGAATTAATAGTCCTCTTTCAGCTAGACATCATCCAACTCTTCAATTACTTGGATTGGAAGAGGTTATTGAACCAGTCTTTGTTTTCCACTTGAAGCTTCTTGAACTCTTCCTTCACCTGAAAGCCCTTGTGGATTGACTGGCTGTGGCTGGAGAGGTTCATGCATCACATGCCCTCAGAGTCTACACTGCCATGCCCATGTGCCCAGAGTAAAAACTCTCTCTCTGTTCTGCAAGGTGGCCTGTCTGGTGGTCTCTATATCTGACAGCAGGCCACTCAATGTGAGGAAGGTAGCATTGGTTTGCTTACTTAACTATGGAGAAATGATGCTGGTATCTGCTCCTGTATCCAATAATCCATAAAGGGTTATGCTTTGATGCCCATAAGTAATTTCAACTTTTTGCTTTGGTCTATTTTGTAAATCCACAGTTAAAAGTGTAACACCAGTAGAGCCAAAACCTTTTTCATCCCGTGTTTGACCAGTAAATGATTGTATTCCCAATGTCATTTGTGATAGTGGTACCAATTGTGCGATGCGTTGTCCTTTTGTAATTTTAATCGGAGGATAAAGGGTGTAAACCATGATTTGTATTTCCCCTGTAAAGTCCACATCAATAACACCAGTCAAAACAAATAATCCCAACATAGTTGTAGAAGAACGTCCCAGCAATAATGCTCCACATGTTTGTCCATTTAATATAAGAGGACCCTTTACTCCAGTGGGTATCCTCTCAGGCCGGTTCGTCATTAGTGTGACGTCTACTGCTGCTGATAAGTCCAAACCGAGGCTCCCTGCTGTTGCGGGTTGCAGACAGGAGGTAGCAGCGATGTTACGGCAGCAGCAGGTGTCTCCGATGACACGGCGGCTACTTGTGTCTGTCCCTCATTGCTGCATTGGTAACACTTGATGAATGGTTTTGAACCTCCTTGTGTGAATGCCAGTGAGCCGCTTCGGAGAGGAGCAAGAGCAGCTAACACCTGATTCTGAGTGGACTCTGCTTGCTTTTGTAACCCTAATCCTAATTCCATTAAGGCTTCTGCTATAAATGCCTGTGAAGCTGTTGGCATTAATGCCATTCGTTCTAATGCTTCCTCAAAAGTCCAATTTGCCCCTAAAGTAACTAACACTCTTTGGGTTGCTGGATTGCTATTTTGCAATGCACACTACTTCAATAGCGCCCTGCAACACCAGCCTGATCTATAGCAGTAGCTGCTCTATCGATAAAATTCCCAAATGATTCTTCTCTACCTTGTTTAATGCCCATATAAGTCGGTAACCCTCCTGGCTCTTTAACCATATCTATGGCAGCACGCACTAGCCGCATAGACTCTCTAAGTTTATCTGCTCCCGATATCATCTGTGCCTCTGTACGCAAATATGCCCCTAAGCCCATCAGCTCCTCTACTGTCACTCCATGTAATGGGTCTCCCTGGGCTCGTTGTACAGCAACCGACTCATTTATCAACACCTGCCAATGTGCATTAAACAATAACTGCTGATGCTGAGTGAATATCAACCGAACTATTCCTCTTAAATCATTAGGACATAAAATCTGAGTATTAAAAAGATAATCTAGCATTTGCCTAACAGGTTCACTTTTTACTCCAAACTGACTAACCGTAGAACGTAGCTGAGTTAACAGCTTCCAATCTAAGGGAGTATATTCTGCCATATTATGCGTAAGGTTCCCCTGTGCATCATACTGTGGTGTGTATGTTACCGGACATGCAAGACTAGAAGCTACTTCCACCGCCTCACCATCCCCCATTTGCATTACTTCTTTTGCCAGGGCAGCCCAAGCTTCCCTCCTCTGTTTAGCCATCTCCCCCCATGGATCACGGTGTGTCCCTGGGATGGGATCTGACTCTTTAAGGGTGCTATGCTGCTGGCGCTTCGGTACAGACACCGAGTTTTCGCACGGGGAAGGCAGTGAAGCAGAGGCTGGCTCCAGCGGGGAAGCGGCCCCCCCCCCGCTGGAGCTGACAGTGAAACCGGAGCCGGCTCGAGCGGAGCCGGCTCGCGCGGGGGAAGCGGCGGAGGCAAAGCTGGCAGCGGAGGCGAAGCTGGCTTGCTCCCACCCCCACCGTCCGACCCGCCTGAAGTTGGTGGCGGAGGCAAAGCTGGTTTGCTCTTACCCCCACCATCCGACTCGCCCTCCCCCTCTGACAGAAAGGGTGCAGACGGTTCCACTGTGCCTATAGGAAAATCCTCCACACCACTTTGCTGGGGACCCTTAGGCATAAGTATCTTAGTTACAGAAGGTGCCAGGGGATCATCCTCACGACCATACCCTATATTCCTCTTATGAGCTTCTGTCGCCCTTTCTGCTGCCTTTCTCTCAGAGACCTGCTGAAGTAACGTGTTATACACCACCCGCCATAACTTTCCTAATTTCTTTGCTGACTTATCATTGTCTAACACTGTATCCTACAGTATTTCCCCAAACTTCTTCCACTCTGCTAGCTCATGAACTGTATGAGGGTTAGAAAAGATACACCCTTAGCATGGCCATAGGCTAATAACCCTGGTAACTCCTTTTTTAAATCTATCCCTTTTATCCCTTGCCGCTCTAAATACGCGGCGAATAAATCATATGCCGCTTGCCTATCCATACCTATTAATCAGCGTGCGCTGTTGCAGCTCTCCGGGCTCCTGCGGCACGTATTGGCTTGGCTCACCGTTGTGAACACCAAGGGTGCTTCAAATTCTGGCACCGTCCCGGCTGCAAGGACCCAAACCCAACTTCCTCGACTGTGGCGTAATCCCCTTTTTCTTTTAATCCAAGGAAAAAGGGCAGAGATTCGGCGTTGCCCGCATTCTCCACCATTTGTCGACGGAAGGAGACCCGGACATCAATTTGATCATCACAGGCCCAATTTTATTGATCAGTACGGCGGGTTAAATACAGTTCATAATGAGCTTCATACATATTGCAAAAGTAAAGCTCAGGATTGGTCAGTTACATATCAGCACCTACGCCTACTTCTGCATTCCTATGGTTCTACTTTTGATACTTTTCACATATTCTAAGGATATATTCAGGAATAATCTCTACTCCCTATCTTCATGTTGCAGCAAGGTCACTGCTGACCTTTCCTTTCAGCTTGCTGACTGCTGACTTTCTTCCTTCAGCTTAACCAGCGGCATTATGTCAGTATGGCCTTTCTCAGCTAACCAATTATTAATAAATCTCTCCACACTTAACAGGCACCCAAGATGGTCTAATTGTCCTAAAGCTGTAGCTGCAGCCACCCACAGTAGTCCAAATTGGGAGTGCTACCATCCGATACCTGGATTAAATCTTTCAAAGCTATCTCTTTGAAATCATCCAATACTTCTCTGGAGATACATGCTGCTTGATCATCTGGTAGACTGTGTTGTCCTTCTCCAGCTAGATGGTTGATGGTCAGTTCCACCCTTGTCTCATTATTAGCATAGTCTGCTATTAATTGATTTAGTGTACATGATGAAGCGAAGGGAGTCGACCACATCCTTATTGATCAGCATCGAACTCCGATTTATTGATCCAGCTTACACACTTTTATAGTAGTCTTAATTAAGTTCATACATATTGCAAAACCCGAGCTCATTATTGGCTACAGATTACACACCAACCCCTCCTTTTGTTGTCAATACCTGTGGTTTCTTGTTGAGACTAACATTTGTTTTTCTCATCCTGTTGTTGACTTATTTATCGTTCTCAAGGCCTCCATGTTTGTCACCATGCTTTCTCATCACTACTCAAGGATAAGGTGTTCACTGTTGTTAAGGAACAAGCCTGAGAACTTGCTGCTTACAGGAACAAGCCTGAGAACTTGCTGCTTAAAGCTGCCTTTTACTTTTCAACCAGCTGTATATGTTCATAGCTTTATTTCCTTCAAGCCATGTCTGAACAAAATCCTCCAACAAATTCCCCGTTTTCTTTTTTGCACAAGGAGGTTAGTCTGCCAGGTTTTTTCTATCATTCTACTGACCATATCTTGAATACAATTAAAAATACAAGGTAAAATAAGCAAAAGCATTTAAAAGCACACTTAGTATCTCTATAAGGTTTCCCAGCCACGGTCCAAGCAATGGCTTTTACCCCAAAGGGTTAAAACCACCCCCAACTGAGCCATAATGTCCTGCCTTATCAGGCATTGCACGGTAGGTGGTAAGAAAGCTGTTAGCTGTTTTTCATTCATGTGAACCCGGAGAGGAGGCAAACGGCTAGGGCTAATAATGCTAGAATCTGCTCTAGTATCGAGCAAGCCTGAAAATGATCCTTTCTGTCTTTGAAGTTCCACTTCCACCCTTTTCTTGGGTCTCTCAGAAAGGTTCAAAGTCAGTAAGGTAAGTCCTCCGGTGGATTCAAAACCATCTTCCCCCCTCTCTTGCCTTTTTACAGTCTGTAATCCCTTAGTCATTTGGCTCAAGTGGCACCAGCTGAGCAATTCTCAGTCCTTTGTTAATTTGGAGTGGTGGGAAAGGGGTATGCACTACAACCATATAGTCCACACCAATGATGCCAAGCAAAACAATTAATCCCAACGCAGATGATCTTCTGAACAGCAAAGCACCCAGCTTGACCCTGTATAACATAGGTCCGTGAATCCCTGTCGGGATTTTCCGTGGGTGCGGGGTCATCAGCATAACTCCTACGGCGGCTGCCGGTTCCAAGCCGAAGCTCCCTGTGGTGTCGGGTTGGAGACAGGAAAGGGTGCTGATGCTGCAGCAATGACTTGAGCCGGTGCGTGGTCACTGCGGTTTGTGCTTCTCGGTCTCTTCTTGTAGGCACTCGTATTGTGGGTGTGGGAATGGCATTTTTGGCCCCAATTAGCTGTCAGAAGAAGGACTGCTGACATTTGAAGTGGTGCAAGAGCAGATAACACCTGATTTTGAGAGGTCTTTGCCTGTTCTTGTAAGCTTAGCCCTAATTGTTTGATTGCATCTGCTACAAAGGCTTCTGCTCCTGTTGGCACCAAAGCCATCCTCTCTAATGCCTCCTCTATAGTCCAATTGGCACCCAGAGTATTAAGCACTCTCCTAGTAGCAGAATTACAATTTTGGAGAGCACACTTCTTGAGTAATGCCTCCCTAAGATATTCTGGCACCCCACTCCTTTCGATTGCAGCAGCAGCCTTATCAATAAATGACCCAAATGACTCTTCTGGCCCTTGCTTAATTCCCATATACATGGGTATCCCTCCTGGCTCTTTTACCCTCTCTATAGCAAGCCTGACCAACCTCACAGCCTCCCGGCATTTCTCTTGCCCTAGCAAAGCTTGTGCCTCAGTACGAAGAAAAGGTCCCAAGCCCATAAGCTCATTAAAAGTTATGCCATGGAGAGGATCTCCCTGCTGCCTCTGTACTGCCACACACTCATTCACAAGCTCTTGCCAATTAGCATTAAATAACAATTGCTGATGTTGAGTAAAAATCAATTTAGCTATCCCACGACAATCATTCACTAGAAGGAGGCTGGTATCAAAAATATAATCTAACATCTGTTTGGCTGGCTCACTTTTCACTCCAAACTGACTAACAGTAGACCTCAGCTGAGACAGCAATTTCCAATCAAGGGCTGTAAAAGTAGCCTGCATGCCCCCTCCCTCCTGCGGATGGAATACAACAGGACAAGCCAGCTCGGTAGCAGCTCTGATAACTTCCTTATCCCCCTTTTTCATAGCGTCTCTGGAGAGGTTAGCCCAAGCCAAACTCCGCTCCCTTGCAATAGCCCCTGCTAGGTCGTTTTCCGCCCCAGGGATCGGCTCATTGATTTTCGGGAGATTATCGGGTGGTCTTGGCCATAGTTCGTGTTGTTCAGGGGGTGTGGAAGCCTCACAAGCGCTCTGTGTAGCCTTGCTTGAAGCAGAAGAGGGTGGCGAAGCAGGTAATAAGACCGTCCTCATTGCAGGGGCTAATGGTAATCCCCTGTCCTGATCATATCCCCTGTCCTGATCGTAATCTTTTTTACGCCCATGAGCGGCGTTAGCCTGCTGGGCAGCCTTTTTCTCAGTCTGAAGCTTTAACATCTCATTGTGAACCACCCTCCATAATTTACCTAACTTCTTGGCAGTTTTATCACCCTCTAAAGTAGCCTCCCATAATAAATCACCGAATTTACGCCACTCCGTTAACTCGTGAACCGTATGGGGGTTAATAAAAACTCCCCTATCATAACCACAAGTCAAAAGCCCTGGTAAATCCTTCTGCAAATCTATCCCCTTAACCTGCCTTTTTTGTAAAAAGGCAGTAAATAAATCATATGCTGCTTGCCTTTCCATACCAAAATCATCAGCGCTGATTGCAGCTCTTCAAGGTCCGTGCAGCACGTATTGGCCAGGCTCATCTATACGACACTCAGAGCACGGCACATCTCAGCCTCTTTTTTGTCCGCTTTTTTCTCTCTCTGCGCTTATCTGCCGTTCCGGCGGCTTCGGAATCCGAGCCGTGTCTTCACCCCTCCGTGGTGCGTCGTAAAATCACGATCGGGTGTCACCATTTGATGAAGCGAAGGGAGTCGACCACATCCTTATTGATCAGCATCGAACTCCGATTTATTGATCCAGCTTACACACTTTTAAAGTAGTCTTAATTAAGTTCATACATATTGCAAAACCCGAGCTCATTATTGGCTACAGATTACACACCAACCCCTCCTTTTGTTGTCAATACCTGTGGTTTCTTGTTGAGACTAACATTTGTTTTTCTCATCCTGTTGTTGACTTATTTATCGTTCTCAAGGCCTCCATGTTTGTCACCATGCTTTCTCATCACTACTCAAGGACAAGGTGTTTACTGTTGTTAAAGGAACAAGCCTGAGAACTTGCTGCTTACAGGAACAAGCCTGAGAACTTGCTGCTTAAAGCTGCCTTTTACTTTTCAACCAGCTGTATATGTTCATAGCCTTTTTTCCTTCAAGCCATGTCTGAACAAAATCCTCCAACATGTACACTTCCATCCACCTTCCCACAGGGTGTTTTCTGTAGGTGATAGCAACATGGTCATAATACATTTTAAATCTTAGGATTTAAAGATCCTAAGACGTGCTGTAAACATGGCCCTCATTAGGCCATTAAAACAAGGTAAGTCCTTCCTGTGGTCTTTAGCTGCCCTACACATATCCTTGATTTTCTTGTAAACCAATGGCTGATAGCTGGGATTCTGCCCCCTTCTTTCACATGGGCGCAACGAGGAGTTCCTGACTATTTGCCAGTCTTTTTCCTTAACTGGAGGCATGGCCCGGAGTGGAGAGGATGATTGACAGTGGGGGCATGACCCGCCATTATGGGGTTGGAGTCTGGAGGTTTGTTCAGAGCGGAAGAGAAGGTTGTGGTAGCAAGAAGTGGGGGAGCCAAGATGGAGGGAGGATTGTCTAGCTCCCAAGCCACATTAGGGCTCCTTCCATCCTGAGTCTCCAGGGCATGTTTCTCCAAGACCGCATGGCCATTGCCATCTTGTACCATTGTGGAAGGTCTGAGAAAGGCAGGTTTGAGGGGAGGTCCCAAGTTAGGAATGACCAACAGATTGAGTTTTCAACACACTTCTTGCTGGCGAAGGGTCTCAAGGATGGTGCGGAAGATGGGGAGCATGCAGGGTGCAATGGGGTCCCTTTTGATTGAAAGGCTGTACAATGTTAATCCCACTGAGTCCCAAAATTCGGTGGTATTGATTTCGTCAGCTGAGGAATCTGGAAAATTTTTAATGATCCACCTCATGATTGATTTTAATTCATTCTTTGAAAATATTATGCAATGATGAGTGAGAATTAAAGCATCCATATATGCTTCTTTCTACTTTGGACATCTGGCTGCCCATTTTTCTCTTTCTCTGCCTTATGGGGAAGAGCCACCAGAACACCCCAAATCAATTCTGGGACATGGGTTCATATTGTAAATACACAGTGGCAAAATGGGCATTAAATGTCTTGCATTTCCCCAAACCCACCTGTAATCCTATGCAGGTGAAACCTTTGTTGTCCCTGCAGATCCTGGGCAAGGTCCCTCGAAGCAACAATGAATCCGCTGGGCCTGGCACAATCCAAAATCCCGGGGAACACTGGCCTATCCATCAGCTAACCCCAGCTGACACAGGGAGCCCTAAGTGTCATGGTCCCTGTTTGGGCACCAAAACTCACAGTGAGGGTGGCTGCGACAAACCTCTCTGGTTCTCCTGACTTCAGAGTGAGGGTGGCAAAAATGAAAAGGAGCAGGATCAATGGTGTTGTTTAAAGGGAACTTTAATAACAGGGTGAAAAACAATAAACATGGAGAAGTCCATCACAGTATGAGGGGCAGGATCCTAAAACCTGAGACAAAGGGGAATCAACAACATGGACACTTGGGGCTAGAAAACTAGAACAATAAGAAACAAATAACCAATAAACCAATAGGGGAGTAGAACTTGGGCAACTTAGCATAACAACACTTAAGGCTTATGGGGGAACTCTCAAGCTCACCCTAAGTTAAATGAATGATTCCTATGACTTGAAACTCACACCCAGTTCTTCCGGGGTAAAATCTGGCTGACTCTGAGTTACAGCTGGGCTAACTCTCACATTGCTGATTTGCACTGGGCCCCAGGGACCATGTGGCGCAACAGAGCCACAATGATGTCCTTGCTTTCATGAGGCCCCACAGTGTCACATTGGTCCCTTGGATCCATGGTGCTCTGCACTGTCACAATGGCCCCTTCATTTCACAAGGCTCCCAATGTCACATTGGTCTCCATAGGAAGGAAACTATGTTTCCCCATGTTTCAGGAGCTGATGAACAGCAACCACCAGAGGCCAAGGCAAGCCTGACCTGTCTGTCCTGGCAGGTTTGCTTGGAGAAACCCTTAGATATTTGAAATTATGAATGTGGTGTCTTAATTTCAGACATTTGTGCCTGGAGAAGAGGGTTATTTTTCTTCCATAAAAAAAAAAAGCAGAGAGCCCTTTCCAGTGTTTGGAAAACAGGTGAGTGCTGCCCCTCAGGAGTCAAAGACCAGCCAGACTTGTCTGTCCTGGCAGCTTTGTTCTGGCAGTGATCCTTGGATACACAGAAATTTGGAGGTAGAATGGTAATTTTGACCAAGGATACCTGGAAAAGATGAACATTTGTTTTCCATACAAAGGAAAGCCCAGAGCCCCAGTGTTTCAGGGGGAGATGGGAGTGGCCTTCCACATTCCAAGGTCAACCAGACTTGCCAGATGACCCCTAGAAGGCCAAGGCAGCCACACCTATTTCATGTTCCCTTCCTTCCACAGGGCCCTGCAGTGCCACAATGGTTCTCTTGCTTCCATGATGTCCTCAGGTGTCATAATGGCCCCTTGGTTAGACAAGTCCTTAAGGATCTTAATGGTCTCCATGGTTCCACAAGGCTTCACCGTGTCATAATGGTCTATTTGTTCCATGAACCCCTTCTGTGTCACCATGGCCCCTTGGTTCCATTGGGGCCCAGTAATGCAACAATGATCCCCTTGTTTCCACAACTTCCCACAGTGTCACAATGGCCCCTTCCTTCCATGAGACCCTGCAGGGTCACAGTGGCCCCTTGGTTCTGTGGGGCGCCACAGTGTCACAATACTCTCTGTGATTCCATGGGGCCTTGCAATGTCACAGTGCTCTCCACGGATCCACGGTGCCCTGCAGGATCGCAATAGCCCTTTGGCTCTACAAGGCCCTGAAATGCAACAATGGCCTCTTGGTTCAACAAAGCCCCACTGCTTCACACTGGCCCCTTGGGACCATGTGGTCCAACAGAGCCACGAAGATGTCCTTGGGTCCATGAGGCCCCACAGTGCCACAGTGGCCCTATGGATCCTTGGTACCCACAATGTCAAAATGACCCCCTTGGTTCCACAAGTTCCTACAGTGTAATAGGTTCTACAAGGGCCTGAAGTGTCACCATGGCCCATTGGTTCCACAATGCTCTGCAGTTTCACAAGGGCCTCCATAGGAAGGAAACAAGTGAGCCCCAGTGGTGCAGGGGCAGATGAGAGGCAGTCTCCAGAGGCCATGTCTAGCTAGATTTGACTGTATTAGCAGATTTTATATGGGAGTAACCCTTGGATATAGGGATATTTAGAGGTAGAATCCTAATTTCAGCCATGTGAGCCTAGACAAGAAAGATAGTTCTTTCCCACAGGAAGAAAAGCACGGAGTCTCAGTGCTTCATGGTCAGATGGGAAGTGGCTGTTGACATACCAAATTCAGTGGGACCTGTCCAACAGCCCCCAGGAGGCAAACCAGGCAGACCTGTTCCATGTTCCCCTGATTTCATGGAGTCCCATACTGTCACAATGATCTCCTTGATTCCATGAGGTCTTGCAACGTCACAATGGCTTCTTGGTTTCATGAGGCCCAACAAAATCACAGTGGTCCCTTGGCTCCATGTGGCCCTGCTGTGCCACAATGGCTCTTTGTTTCTATGGGCCCCACTTTTGATCATTGACCCTTGCTTCTATAGGGCCCATGATTTGCACAATGGTCTCCTTGATTCCTTGATTCCATGATTCCTGGATTCCACAGTCTCACCAGAGTTTACTTGGATCTCCATTGTCAGAAATGACCCATGGTTCCATGAGGTTCCACAGTGTCACTGCGGTCGCTGTCAGAGGCTGGATGATATCGTTTTCCCGAGACACCTTGGGATGCTTGGAATGCCTGTGTGGGGCCAGGGCCGGGTCAGGCCTTGGTTTGTGGTGGAACAGAGTCCTGCCCCCAGCCCTGGCCTTGGAGAGTTATCAATCACAGAGCAGGGGTGGTGCTAACATAGCTCTGATTGCCAAGCTGTCAAGAAATCACAACCCAGGCAGTACTATCCCAGCTCTGATGGGCCCAGCTGTCGACAGAGTAGAGCTGGTGCTACCCTGGGTCTGATTGGACAAGCAACGGGCAGTCCCACACCAGGGGCAGCCCATGAAGGCCCAGGTGGTTAAAAGTCAGAGCATGAGGCCAGCCCATGGTCTGCATCCTGCTGTCTTCTGGAGTTCCTCTGTTAGCGATGCTGGAACCCAAGCAGTTGGTACCCCTGAGTGTATCTTTCTGTAGATCTTCTGTCTTTCTGTTGTTCTCTATTTCTTCTCTTTCTAATCCTATTTACCTGGAACATTTCTGGGTAACTTTAAAGATTTTAAGTTAAAGGATTATAGGTTAAATGTGTGGGAATCCAGGGTACAGGGTATATTTCTCTGTCTGCTCTGAAGGATCCTGGCCCCCAGAGAAACACTGCCTTTCACCTTCGCCCATGGAGAGGACTCTCAAGACTTTGAGACAGATTAGAATTTACCCAAGTGTGAAATTGATTAGAGGTTAGTATAGTATGTCACTTGGGTGAGAAATTTAGGTTTTGGGATTTTTAGTATGTTGTAGATAGGAAGCAAGATGGAGGAATTGGGGTGTAGTCCCTGTCTTCTTCATCTACTCCATTTTCTACACTGTTGGTAGCAGAGGGTGATTGGTCAAGGAAAGCACAGTGCAGATGTTATGTGGACAGTCAAGGGATGAATTATTGGTCGATAATTAGAAATAACGTAGGATTTAAGAGTTAATTGGATGAGACAATGTTAAAAGAGCTTGAAACTGTACATTTTGGGGCCATTTTGAGGTGTCTGTCCAGTGTGCTAAGCCTGGTATGCACACCATCTAAACTTTAGATAAGATAACAATAAACAAGAAGCTGAAGACTGAAAAAGTCCTGTGCTTCTTCTTTGACCTGGCACAAAACTGCTAGTGGAGGGTTTCCCACATCCAGGGAGCCCCCAGAAGGGTGCAACATAAACCAAACATCAATAACTGATGTTATCGGAGTGGATTTTTGAGGAAACACTTTGCTGACAATGTTTGTTATAAGTTAGCTTTTTTCCATAAAATTGTTTACTGAAGGGTGTTGTCTTAATTGACAATCATGTGAAATGTGTTGATCAAAGGACCAGTGAGGTCCACCCACAGAAAAGCAAGGTATAACAATAGGATTGAAAAAACAGGTGGCTTTCAGCCCTTAGCCTTCTGATCTGAGTCTGTGTCATCTCTTATTCAACGGTGACATTTGGGCATCTGTGGGGACTATTGGGGCTCCCTTCTAAAGCTCGAGACCCATCAGGAGCTTATCCAATAAACTTTGCCTGAAGCTCCCATTGTGCCTGTGACAGGAACCCCTGTGAGTGTCTGGGACATCCCGGATCTTTGGCAGCCTGGAGACTCCTGGGATGTCACCGTGGAGCCTCCATGAGTGCCTGTGACAGATCAGTGCCTTTGCAGCCCAAGGTGCCCTGGGATGACACCATGGCTGTGACTGCCTCTGACCACAGGGCTCTTTACCCTCTTTACCATCCCCAGAAAGCCCTGGGAGGTCTCCATGGAGCCCCTGTCTGTGCCTGTGACATTCCAGCTCTTGAACAGCCTGAAGACTCTTTGAAAGTCCCCATGGAACCCCTCTGAGGGCCTGTGACAAATCTGATCCTTAGCAGGCAACCATCACTAGCCCTCTGTTACTATGGTCCATTTCCTGGGCAACTATCACCAGCTCCCTGTTGCTATGGTCAGTTTCCATGGCAATCATCACCAGTCCCCTGTTGCTATGCTCAGTCCCTGTGCAGCCCCATGGAGACCCCATGCCTGGGGTGGTTGCTATGGACACCAGCTCAGGCCTGCAGCCAGAGCCCGTTGCCATGGCAACCATTGGCAGCCCTATCCCCAGGCTCATGGGATCCCAGAACCACAGAATTGGCTGAGCTGGGAGCAACCCATCAGGATCCTCCAGTCCAACTGCTGGCCCTGCACAGGACACCCCAACAATGCCAGCCTGGGCCTGGCAGCGCTGTCCAAACACTGCTGGAGCTCAGAGAGCCCTGGAGCTGGGACCCTTCCCTGGGGAGCCTGGGCAGGGCCCCAGCAGCCTCTGGGCAAAAACCTTTTCCTGACATCCAACCTGAGCCTGCCCTGACTCAGCTGCAGCCGTTCCCTTCACTCCTGTCCCTGGGCACTAGAGGGAAGAGGTTCCCACAGCCCCAGCCAGGAACCCGCTCCTAAGGCTGTTGCCATGGCCACCAGGTCTGGCACCAGCTGGGATGCTCGGTTTCCACGGGCCGGTGTTGCGGTGTGTCTTAAGCTTCCGGGTCCCTTCCCCAGGTGTGCCAATACCCCCCTCTCCCTTCCCCCTCGCCCCTTGCTGAGTGAGTCCTGTCAATCAGGCTTAACATTCCAGCAAGGCATCGTGTGGTTGGTCAAGTTCAAAGGATGCCCCTCAGGCCTGGGGGTCATTGGCCTGTCTAGGTGTCCCTTGTCCCTTGAGACCCTGCCCCTTCCACCTGGTTGGTGCTCACCTGTCCCCTCCCCTTCCCCTGTCCCTGAGCTTAAAAGGTGAACCGAGCCATGCGGTCAGGATGCTGTTGGAGTAGTTGCTCACGTTCAGACCTCTGTAACCATGGAATAAACCTCTGGATATAACCCTCCAGCAGAATCCATCTCCTTTTTCTCTTCACCATCGCCTGAAGCCATTCCTCCTGAGGTAAACGGAGTTCCTAACAAGCCTGGACTTGTTCAGTGCCCAGCTGCAATCTCCAGCAAGCCAAGGTATCTCTGGGGTGATACACCACAGTTGCTGCCTTTGGCCCAGCAGCAAGGGTCAGACTGGCCCAGGCACAATCTAACTGGTAATATTGGGATTTGAATTCCAATATTTTGGCGTCCCTGAGGCGGGCTAAGCGACTCTGCAGCCCGAGATGGACTCGCAGTACCTCGGAGAAGCTTCTGGCAGCCGTGCACCCAGCTGGAAGGGCTTTGGTTGCATCGCCCTCACCTAGAGACTTTGGGAATATTCCCAGAAGAAGTTTCGTGGACTGTTCGGCGCCTCTGGAAAGCCCAGCTCCTTTTTGGTGAGCAGATTTTCCAGAGGGAGGACAGGGTAGCCTCTCTTACCCATACAGAGGTCCTGTTCCGGTGAGGAGACCTGCCTTAGACCCCAGCCAGCTACAGCTTCCATTTCGCGTGAGTATCTCTGCTCTCGGTGGAGCAAACGCTCAAAAAACAGACTGCCGTGAGTTCTGTTCCTTTTTTTGCCTTTGCATTTTTGGCTGCGCAGCCCCACAGACGGGAATTCATTGCGTTCTAGCTTTTAGCTTTCTGCTGCGTGTGTTACTCTCTTTTGGAATTCGCGCCAGAGCGGGAGTGCTCTCTGCCCTTCCCCCCGGCTCTGCAGCGCAGCGTGCTCGGCTCTCTCCACCTTGTCAAGGAATCTCTCTCTCTCTCTCTCTGTGCGGGGGAGGGGGGTTCTCTGTACACATGGCGCTGGGAGGCCCTGGTTTCAGCTTGCCACGTGGCGTGGCTGCTCTCTCTGCTCCGCGGGGGGGCTGAATTCCACAGCGGGGGAGGCTTTGTTTCCACCTCGGCTCGGCAGGGCGTGCCCTGCTGCTGCTGCCAGGGAATTTTAAAAGCAGTATATACAGCTGCATTGTGAAGCTTTTGTCTGTTCGTTATCGCTTTCCTATCTGTGTTTTTTTTTTAGAAATCAGTAGCTGATTTTAGCTTTGTTTTTGGTCAGGCAGGATTTAGTACTTTGCTTTTTTACATCTAACATGGGTTCGAAACTCAGCATTGTACAAAAAGGGATGTATTATAATATTGTTAGCATTTTAGACAGTGCTAATGTTAAGTTCTCAAAGGGAAAATTGAAACAGTTTATAAGATGGCTTTTCCTCCACTTCCCAAAAATCGCCCCTGAAGAAATCCACAATGTTCAATTCTGGGATAAAGTTGGGAATGAATTGATAACCTTAGGACAATCTGGCAATGCACCCTCAGCTAAATTTGTGTTTTGGAGTTTACAAATTCGAACAGCATTGCTCAAACAAAAGGAAATGGAGAAAAAGCCAAATGCCAAGCCATGTACCTCTGCTCTCCCTGTTTCTCCCTCTCCTAGCTCTAAAACCCCTAAACCTCTTTCCCCAAAACTTGGTATTTTAAATTATGGGAACTAGCATGGAAACAACTGCTAAAAGATGCTCTCCCAGGCTTGCATGCTGATCCAAACACAGCTAAAGACAACAGTGGTAACCCTATCACCATTGAGCACCTCTGTGGTGAGGGCCAATGGTCTTCTCCCTCAATCCAAGCTACTGCAATTCCTGCAGAAACACTCAAGAAAGTAAAAGAAGCAGCTGAAAAAGTGTTCTTTTCCCTACAACCTGAGGGGCCTTTTGAGCCCTATAGTTAAATTAAACAGCTATCATCTGAGCCTTTTTTGAAATTTGTAGAAAGGTTAACTAGAGCTATTGAAATACAAGTTAAAAAAGAGAATGCTAGGGAAGCTATTTTAGAGGAAATGGCATTTACAAATGCAAATAAACAGTGTCGAGCGGCAATCCTGAGCCTTCCTATAGAACCTCCCCCAACGCTAAAAGATATGCTTCTAGTCTGTAACAGGAAAGTGCCTCTGATGAGTGTGGCTGAAGACACCAGACCAAGGCCGCTGCCAAGACCACCTCAGTGCGTCGCCGTTGCCAGCCCTGCGCCTTTTCCCTCAGCACAGCAGTACCCTGGGCAGCAGCAGAGACCAGCAATGGCTGAGCCCACAAAACCAAGCCTGCATTGTAACAACCTTGGCCACTGGAGTAACCAGTGCCCCCTGAAAAGGGAATTTGATGAATTTAGAAATGGCAGGGGAGGAGAACTACAAGCCCTCCCTGGGGGTCAACAACAACAAAAAAACTGAAAAGGGAGCGTTGGCCTGCCAGGCGTGCAGACACAAAAAGAGCAGGCCAAGGGAATAAGGGTAGCAAAACAAATCAAGCGCGCGATAATATTAATGTTTGTGTAAGTGAAGCAGGTGCTTCAAAGACTGTGTATGATTTAGGTGATCCTGTGTTAACCACGTCTTCTGTCAATGAGCCTTACAGGTTGCAGCTGACTGAGTCACTCCACCTGAAGGACACTGACTTGCATTTTGTCTCTGTAAATCCTGAACAGAAAGGTACTTGGAACCGAATTCATTATAAGTACATCGTCACCGGGGACACCAAACACACCACAAGAGATCGAAATTGCTCCAGGAATGACAACATCAGATCCTGAGCAATTCGTTCTCGGCCTGCATTGTTTCCACCCACCCCTGTTTCTTCCCAAGGGATATGGATGATATCCTTGTGTGTGCCCCCAATGATGATTTACTCACACATGCGCTTGACCTAACAATCGATGCATTGATTGTTGCAGGGTTCGAGCTCCAGGAAAAGAAAATTCAAAAGATGCCACCTTGGAAGTATTTGGGCTTAGAAACTGGAAATAGGACCATTGTTCCTCAAAAACTAGAAATCAATCCAAGGATCAAGACCCTTGCGGATGTCCACAAGTTGTGTGGGTCTTTGAATTGGGTAAGACCATGGCTTGGTCTGACTAACGAAGACCTTGCCCCTCTTTTCAATTTATTGAAAGGGGGAGAGGACCCAGCTGCTCCTAGGTCCATTACCCCAGAGGCATGGAAAGCTCTAGAAAAGGTTCAGATTGCAATGTCCACAAGACAGGCCAACCAATGCTGGCCTGACCTGCTATTCAAATTTATCATCCTAGGTAAGTTGCCACACCTCCATGGAATTATTTTCCAGTGGGAGGAAAAACAAACACCTAAGGCAAAGGACACACCAAAAAAGGACCGGGACCAGAGGGACCCTCTCTTGATCATAGAATGGGTTTTCCTCAGTCACAAAAGGTCCAAGAGACTGACAAAGCCTCAGGAGCTGATAGCGGAACTGATCCGGAAAGCAAGGACCACAATCAGGGAGTTAGCAGGATGTGATTTTAGGTGCATTCACATTCCAGTTGAGTTAAAATCAGGTCAAAATACTATGAAAATACTGGAACAATTGTTTCAAGAAAATGAAGTGTTGCAGTTTGCTCTGGATTCCTACTCAGGACAAATTTCGGTAGCGCGGCCCGCTCACAAATTGTTTGAACAAGATGTTCAATTTACCTTAAAATTGAGAAGTGCTCTAAGAAGGAGACCTTTAAAAAGGGCTCTAACTGTCTTTACAGATGCGTCCGGGAGGTCCCACAAGTCCATTATGACTTGGAAGGATCCTCAAACCCAGCAGTGGGAGACAGACATTGCTGAGGTGGAAGGTTCACCTCAGGTTGCTGAATTGGCTGCGGTTGTTAGGGCTTTTGAAAAGTTCTCAGAACCATTTAATCTGATTACAGACTCTGCATACGTGGCAGGAGTAGTATCCAGGGCAGATCAAGCAATACTGCAAGATGTGTCTAACATTGCACTTTTTGAATTGCTCTCAAAACTGGTAAAGTCAGTCACTCACCGAGAGCCACCTTTTTATGTGATGCATGTCAGGTCACACACTGACTTGCCAGGGTTTATTGCTGAAGGCAACAGAAGGGCAGATGCTCTTGCTGCACCTGCAGTGATGGCCACTCTCCCAAATGTTTTTGAACAGGCAAAAATCAGCCACCAGCTTTTCCACCAAAATGCACCTGGCCTGGTTTGTCAGTTTAACATCACTCGAGAACAGGCCAAAGCGATTGTGCCCACATGCCCAAATTGCCAACAACATGCACTCCCTACAGAGAGTACAGGAGCAAACCCAAGGGGACTGAACAGTTGTGAACTGTGGCAAACAGATGTAACACACATACAGTCTTTTGGACGGCAGAAATATGTTCACGTTAGTGTAGATACCTTTTCTGGAGCGGTCTATGCTTCTGCCCACACAGGAGAATCATCTATCGATGCTATTAAGCACCTCTTACAGGCTTTTTCTTTCATGGGCATCCCCAAGGAGCTGAAAACTGATAATGGGCCTGCTTACAAATCCAAGGAATTCGGGAGCTTTCTGCAGCAATGGGGAGTAGAGCACAAAACTGGCATCCCCTACTCCCCTACAGGTCAAGCCATTGTAGAAAGAACTCACCGTGATATTAAAAGAGTCCTGGACCAGCAACAACAGGTTCTGAAGGTAGAACCTCCCCACATCCAGTGTTCCAGGGCGCTATTCACAATCAATTTTCTGAATTGTTCTTTTGACAGCCTGAACCCACCCATCCTATGCCACTTCGGGGGGAGCAATCATAGGTTAATGAAAGAAAAACCTCCAGTTTTAGTAAAGGACCCTGAGACTTGGAAAATGGTGGGACCTTACAAATTGGTTACCTGGGGACATGGATATGCCTGTGTGTCCACCGCCTCTAGTTTAAGGTGGGTTCCTTCCAAATGGGTAAAGCCCTATGTTCCCAAGGTCTCAGAGAAATCTACAGAAGCACCCCAGGTTGCTCATGCTGCCTGGAGAAGAAAATGCCGCACGCGTTCTCCGGAGGAAATTCCATTTAAGCCTCCTATCTGGAATAGTTTGTAATATATGTTTGTCTTAAGTTTCCTTTTACTGGTTTAGATCCTGCTGTTTGTGTGCAGTCTCGAGATGCCATGAGACCGAGCCTGCTTCTCGTCCTACTTGCGATCATTTCTCCAGCGATCTCCTGGTTAGTCCCTCAGCCCAAAGCGAATGTATGGACCACTCTGGCCAGAGCCCTTGGACAAGATCACATTTGCCTCTCCACCGCGACAGCCTCTGACCCCCTGTCAACTTGCCTGGTGGGAGTTCCTTTTAAATCCTCAGAGTTCCCAAATGAAATGTGGAGTGCCTTAAATGAAATTAACTTACTCGCACCTTCCCCTGGCCGTTACCCTGCTGACAATCCTTTACTGTTTTGGCAGGAGTGGGCGAGAAAGTTACCAGTGTCAAAAAGGGAGCCACAAGAGTTCCATCTCTTAGGCTCCATGAATGCAACCTTTTGCATTCACTTTAAATTCAATTCCCGCTTACCATATCATGAAGCTAAACCAAACACCTATCCTGACCCTAGCAACCCACACTACACAGACAAGAACTGGTGTGAAAATTCAGTCTTAGTTATGCACTCATCTGGTGGTGATTACAAGCCTTGTGAACTTCCAAAGGGTGTGTTTTTAATATGTGGAGACAGAGCATGGGCAGGTCTCCCTCCTCGTCTGCTCGGAGGTCCATGTACCTTTGGCAAGCTGAGCCTGTTAACACCAAATCGAACAAATCTAATACATTGGCAAACTAAAAACAACACACATACATTGGCTATCAAAAAAAGAGACCTAAGGCAATTAGACCCTGACTGTAATTCAGAAATTGTTCACTGGTCCAGACTTAAGGCCACTGCAATTACAGTCCTTCTGCTGTGGATCTCGGCAGCAAAAACTATGGGAGAATTAGGCCGATTGGAATGTTGGGTTGCAAAACAGGCAAACCTCACTTCTACTGCCCTGAGTGACCTCTTATCAGATGAGGAAATTACCAGGCAAGCTACCATTCAAAACAGGGCAGCCATAGACTATCTACTCCTTCTGCACAACCATCGCTGTGAAGAATTTGAAGGACTCTGCTGTCTCGACTTGTCATCAAAGGCAGAGAACGTACATGCCACAATTGACAAGAAGAAAACCATGGTGAGCGACATCAAGAGAGAAACTGACGACTGGCTGAGTGGACTGTTCAATGGCTGGGGACTCTCGGGCTGGTTGGGATCTATTCTGAAAACTGTGTTTTTAGTGCTGTTTATTTTAGTTATAGTTATTGTAGTTGATAGCATTGTTTTTGGACTAATCAAACGCATGGTTCTAAAGTTAATTTCAAGCTCATCTCCGCTTCCTGAAGTCTACTATTTGGAAGCCCTCAGTGCTCCAATGGATGACCTGGAGGCTTCAGTGGAAAACACTGACCTTCCTGTAGAGGAAGAACCGATTTACCAACCATGGTTTGGCAATCATTCTGCACCACAAACACAGTCCTCTTCTTTTAAAACAAAACTAGGGGGAGATGTTGCGGTGTGTCTTAAGCTTCCGGGTCCCTTCCCCAGGTGTGCCAATACCCCCCTCTCCCTTCCCCCTCGCCCCTTGCTGAGTGAGTCCTGTCAATCAGGCTTAACATTCCAGCAAGGCATCGTGTGGTTGGTCAAGTTCAAAGGATGCCCCTCAGGCCTGGGGGTCATTGGCCTGTCTAGGTGTCCCTTGTCCCTTGAGACCCTGCCCCTTCCACCTGGTTGGTGCTCACCTGTCCCCTCCCCTTCCCCTGTCCCTGAGCTTAAAAGGTGAACCGAGCCATGCGGTCAGGATGCTGTTGGAGTAGTTGCTCACGTTCAGACCTCTGTAACCATGGAATAAACCTCTGGATATAACCCTCCAGCAGAATCCATCTCCTTTTTCTCTTCACCATCGCCTGAAGCCATTCCTCCTGAGGTAAACGGAGTTCCTAACAAGCCTGGACTTGTTCAGTGCCCAGCTGCAATCTCCAGCAAGCCAAGGTATCTCTGGGGTGATACACCACAGTTGCTGCCTTTGGCCCAGCAGCAAGGGTCAGACTGGCCCAGGCACAATCTAACTGGTAATATTGGGATTTGAATTCCAATAGGCCAGGGTTCCAGAATGGGATTTCCCAATTTCCTCCTCCCACTTAAACTGCGCTGCCCTCACTGCCCTCCCGCCTCCCATGGAAAGAACAAAAGGCAAAGATCCCACGCTGGGATAAGAACAATTTATTGGGAACAGCAATGAGATCAGGAACTAACAAGAACAGAAACAATATTGATAACAGAAGGGATAAATAAAACTGTTTACAAGAAAAACTAAAACAGAACTCACTGGGTCTGGCCACAATTTCCACTTCCTGGAAAGGACACCCTTCTCCTCAGGGAGAGAGAGAGAGAGAGAGAGCAAGTCCCTTTCCTGCCCCTGGCAGTGACCTGAGGTGGGAGTGAATGTAATGACAAGTCCATGGCCAGAGCCTCATGTTTTTCAATGCCACATGTCATTGGGAGGGGCAGGAAAAGGGACAGCTATCTTCCCAGCATGGATCACAGGGAAAATGGATCCCCAGGGCTCTTCCTGACGTGGCATCTCCAATGGCGAAAGAAGCTGCAGCTGGGCATGAAGCTCTTCTTGCAGCTGGGGCACTCGCAGAACTTCCCTTACTGCTGACTCCATTGGTGTCTGGTCAATTCCAAGCTCATGGAGAAGCTCTTCCTATGATGTGGAGAACTCGTAGGGCCTCTCCCTAGTGTAGATATGCCAGTGGGTAATAACGGTGGATTTTTTCTTGAAGCCCTTCCATCAGTCAGGGCAGCAGAAGGGCCTCTCCTGGGTGTGACTCTGCTCATGCAGGAGGAGATTTGTGCTGGTCTGGAGCCTCTTCCCATGGCTGGAGCACTCATAGGTCTTCTCCCCGGTGTGGATGCGTTGGTGGATGATGAGGTGGGAGTTGTGCTTAAAGCCCTTCCCATGCCCAGGGCAGCAGAAGGGCCTCTCCTCGGTGTGAATCTGCTGGTTGCAGAGGTAATTTGAACTGGTCTGAAACCTCTTCTGACATTTGGGACACTCGTAGGGCCTCTCCCCAGTGTCGATGTGTTGGTGGGTGATGAGCTGGGAGTTAAAGCTGAAGCCCTTCCCACACTCCCCACACTTGTAGCACCATTCCCCATTGTGTATCATCTGGTGGCTGATCAGGGTGGTGCTCGGTCTTAGCTCTTCCCACACTCCAAGCACTTGTAGGGCTTCTCCCCATCATGAAGCTGCTCATGCACCACCTGTTCCGTACTCTGGCTGAAGCTCTGTCCACTTTCCTGGCTCAGAGTGGGTCTTTCTTCCTCAGAGCAATCTGGGCTGGGTTTAGAGCCAGCCCTCCTCCTGTGGGATCTCTGGGACCTTTCCTCCCCATTGGATTCCTGTGCACTAGAGTTGCTCAAAACAGCCTCTTCCACGGCATTCTGCCATGGAGATTTTTCCTCCCTTGTCTCCATCGTCAGCTTCTTTTCTGGGGAAGGAAGGACAAGGACACAATGGGATTTGCCTCCATGCCAGAGGGAAGAGGAAGGAGATCCCCCCCAGTGCATCTCCGGCAGGACAACGTTGCCAGCAGGGCTGTCCTGCAGCCAGAGGCCGTGCTGGGCTAGGAGGTAGAGCAGGAGAGAAAGGAAAAGGGGCACTGACTTCCTCTTCACCTGCTCGGGTATCCCAGGGCTCCTTTCTCTTCTTCACAGCCTCCTCCTCCATCCAATCAAGATTTGGGAATGGGAAATACTGGTTTGGGAAGAAGACAAGCGGTGAGTACATTGTCTTTTGTACTGGTTTGAAGGCAAACCCGGGGGAGAGTCTAAGCCAGAATAAAAATTTCATAAGAAAATTTAGATGAAGGCAATGATACAGAAACGCTGCCTTAAACTGACAGAGTCAGAATATAACCTGACACCCTGCTGGTCGGGGTGGTGGCAGCAGTCACATTAAATGGTGGCTGCAGTTCTGTTGGAGTGATAAACATGATTCTGTCAGAGCAGTGATCCTATAGAAGGGTCTGGTCTTCCTCTGGAGGTCCAGTGGTGGTTATGGAGCTCTTGTCCTCTGGGAATCCAGTAGGCAAGGTGCTCCTGGTGTTGAAAGCCTCAGCTTATATCCAGGTAGGAATGCTTGGCTCCTCCCCATGGGCGGGACATCCCGCAATGGGATGATGGAATTTTATCAGTCCTGAAGTGACACACAATGGCCCATTCACAGAAGATTTCTCCCCTGGAGGCCCTTATCAGGGGTGAATCATGGAAGGGATAAAGAACACTGCCTTGCCTGTTTATAGCAGTTGATGAAGATGGGGATTGAAAACATGCATTTGGTTACATCTTACATTGCAACCTGAAACAGTGGGGTAATCCCTGCTCAGGGGCTGAACACCATCCCCCTTACCCAAACTGGCTCAGGTGTAAAACCCCTACCACGGGAAGGCCACACACACAGGGGACAATGTCACACTTGCCCTGCTCCAGGGGACATCTCTGTCCCTGTCACTCCCTTGCTGTCCCCCCTTTTCTCTTTTTTTCCATCTTTCTCTCTACCTCACATTTATTGTTCAATAAAATCCACTTTGGATTTGGTCTCGTTTGCACCTTAATTGGGGCAGAGGCATCTCTCCAACAATTTTCTTAACCATATTGCAACATTGTTTTGGCACAGTGAGTTCAGGGCACTGTTCTCCAACTCCAAGTGCCTTTGATTGCTTCATGGTTCCCTCCACTGAGAAGGTTATGTTTCTTTCTGGAAGAATTCTTGGAAACTTTGATGCAGTCCCTCCTTCCTCCTGGGGAACTTATGGGAGAACTGATGAGGAAAATGGTTGTTGTGGGTCCAGAGTATAGAGAAAATATTTTGTTTTCTTTCCTTGAAAAGTTTGTTAAAATCACTGGAGGAAAGGGAGCAAATGTTACCAGTGAGACTGACAAGGTTCATTCACCCCACGGTGAGGAACACAAGGTTCCTGTACGTCCTGCAAGAAGCTCAGCTCAAGTAGCTACATTCCCAAATAACTCCAGTCAGGGGTCTCCAGGAGGATTTTTTGGAGTGTTCGGAGCCGGCAGATCCCGGACTCGAGTCCTGGATATCTCCAGGCTCCCTAAGAGGAGCTATTTTGGGGGGAGAGGAGCCACGATCGCCCCTCAGAGGGTCCACGGGAGTCCACGTGGGGATGGCCCGGTACTGATGGGGCACAACATTGGTTTTGGGGATCCTCGTGAGAGCCAGGACTGTGGAACGGGGGGACCCTTGGCGCAGGGAGAGTGGAAGGGGCGATACCTCAGCTGGGGGACCCCCGGCAGCCTGGAGATGAGGTGGGGACGGGACCCCCTGACCCTGGCAGGGGCGTGTCCTGGAGTGACTTCATGATGCTCGTACCCCCATCGGTATGTTTAGCCCAGAAATGAGTTCTGCACCTTTAAGGCTGGTTCTGAAAGCAAAGGGGAGGAGGAAGAATCTGCAGTTTGTTTTCATACACTGCACTCACTCCTCCACATTTCGGCTCCTGGACGGACAGGATGGACAGACAGCGGGATGGAGCTCTCCTTTGCTTTTAGTTAGTTTTTAGCTCGCTGAGGCAGAGAAGTTCCCTGGACTGCAATTTTTCTTTTTCTTTGGAGCTGTTTAAATCTGCTCTGGACTGAACACCCAGAACACCACTGGCACCTCGCACCTGTGGCCCACCTGGCCAAGCCTGGGCCGCGGCATTTCCAGCACTGGAGGGACTGATAAGAGACTGATAAGAGACTGAGTGAGCTGAGCTACCGTCTACAGAAGGACTTTCTGAGTTTTTCATCTCTTTTGGAGTGGCACGAGGTCTTATTGCTTAATATTGTTCATTTGCTTTGCTGGTGAATGCTTTGCCTGTAAAATAAACAGGGTTTTTGAAATTTTCCCCAAGGAAATATTTTCCCAAACTGGCTGGGGGTTGGGCTACTGGAATCTGCTTTCTAGAGGTAACTCCTTGTGGAGGTTTTCAAACAAATTTGCCCTAAACCAGTACAGAGTAGTGGAAAGAAGGGGGAACCCCAACTGGCTGGATTGAGGGGAGGCTGGAGAGGGGAATCCTGGGACGCCAAAACCTCCCAGAATCCATAAGCAGTACCCTGGAGAGGGGGGATCCCCAGTGTAGTGAAACCTACAAGTTTAGCCAGGGCCCCGTGGAGAATCTGAATAATAGAAATGCTGATACAGCAGCACAGAAACTTCCTGACTCCAGGGACATCTGCCCTATAATCTATCCCTATAACCATGTAAGGCAATATCTTATTAACCCTACTGTTGCCCACTTATGATCCCTCTAACCTTTTGCCATTGGTCAAGATTGGAACTGGGCCAAGGGTATAAAAGTAGCATACTGTACCCCTACTAACTCAGAAGAAGAAGAGCTGAGACCCTTCATGAACCCCTCCAATAAAGCCATACTCGTGGAACATCCGGCGTCTTCTCCTTCTCCTCTCTCTGCCGTCTGCTGGAGCCTCAAGCCAAGGGCAAGCTAACTAGCAAGCAAAGCTGAAATCATAAGAGCTGGCTAATCACTATAAGAGCTGAATATCCCCCTGCTTGCTAGGGGCTCACCCGTGGCCTTGGTCTGAGTGAGCTGGCCTCTGGCACTCCGTCCCCTTGGAGCTGAGCTCTGGAGCTGTAATAGCTTGCCTAGGATAAGACCAATTAAAGCTCATTACCCAGGACCCCTGGGATCCCCACCAACCCTGAGATGGGGGACCACCAGAACCTGAGAGGGATGAGACTGGAAATGGGAAACTCCTGGCGTCTTTTTTTTTTTTATTCATTCTTGATTTTTAGACATCAGGTGACTTTTAGAAATTGATTTGGGCAAGAGGAATCCCCAACACAAGGCATTCACACCGTTTTTTCCCCCAAACCAGAATTTTTCCCAAACAATTCCCACCGTGACATCCCCCCTGTCCCGCTGTGGGTGAGCTCAGTCCCAAACCTGACCCTGATCCTGGTCTCAATCTCAAACCATGTTTAGACACACTCACAGTTCTGTATTTATTCTCAGCCCCGTCCCAGACTCGTCTAGCCCCAGACACAATCCCAATCTGAGCCCTAAAGCCAATCCCATGTCTAGCCTTAACCCCAATCCAAGCTCTAATCCAAATCTCAGCCCCAACTCCAACACAGCCTCAGTTCCAGCCCCTTCCTAAATCCTCAGCCCCAAACAAAATCCCAGGTTCAGCCCCTCTGGGGGTTTGGGGGTGTCTCTGTCCCTCTGACCCTGAAGATGTTTGGGTGGGGTCGCAGCAGGGCTAAAAGGGACAGAGACCCCCCCCGTCCACCCCAGGTGTGAGAAAGTCGGAGAGCCCTCCCAGCCCCGAGCACCCTCAGCAGTGAGAGGGACACAGAGCCCCTGGTCCCCAGCCCTGCACAGGCATTGACTGAGGCCAGAGGGATGGAGACTCCCTGAGCATCCCCCAGGGTGAGGGGACAGGGACCCCTGAGCATCCCCTGGGCTGAGAGGGACAGAGACTGCCCTGAGCACCCCCTGGAACAGGGGTGAGAGGGAGGGAGAGCCCCTAGGCATATTCCCTGGGGTGAGAATGACAGAGATCCCCTGGGGAATGGCCTGGGGTGGCAGGGACAGGGAAAAATGCCTGGAGAAGCATCTGGGGTGGCAGAGACAGGGACAAATGCCTGGGGAATGGCCTGGGGTGACAGGGACAGGGAAAACTCCCTCCCACCCCTTCCAAGCATCTCCCTGTGTGAGAGGCTCAGAGACCCCTTGAGCATCCTCTGGGCGCTGGACAATTTAAAGTTGTTTCTGGTCAGAAATCAAATTTAACCCTAAAAAAATGCCTTGAATTTGCTCTTCCTACAGGACACTTTTTCTGGAAATGCAAAAAACCCCCAAACTTTAATAAACCGACAAAGGAAGCAAATATGTGACAATTCCAAGTTCCATTAGTCCTGCACAGCTCCAGCTCAGCTGCTGGCACATTCTGATAAAAGAAATGTGGAAATTTGGCCGAATTCAGATAATGAAAAGGAAGGTAAAGCTCTGTGTAGGTGTTCACAAAGGTGACAGAGACAAAGAGACAAATTATTCTGACATTTGGCAAAGCCCCCCAGTCTGTGAAAGAGAAAAGGGGGGTGGGCAAGGGAGAGACAGGGACAGAGACATCCCCTGGAGCAGGGCAAGTGTGATATTGTCCTCTGTGTGTGTGGCCTTCCCAGGGTGGGGGTTTTACACCTGAGCCAGTTTGGGTAAGGGGGATGGTGTTCACCCCCTGAGCAGAAATTACCCCAGTTTAAGGTTGCAATGTAAGATGTAACCAAATGCATGTTTTCAATCCCCATCTTCATCAACTGCTATAAACAGGCAAGGCAGTGTTCTTTATCCCTTCCATGATTCACCCCTGATAAGGGCCTCCAGGGGAGAAATCTTCTGTGAATGGGCCATTGTGTGTCACTTCAGGACTGATAAAATTCCATCATCCCATTGCGGGATGTCCCGCCCATGGGGAGGAGCCAAGCATTCCTACCTGGATATAAGCTGAGGCTTTCAACACCAGGAGCACCTTGCCTACTGGATTCCCAGAGGACAAGAGCTCCATAACCACCACTGGACCTTCAGAGGAAGACCAGACCCTTCTACAGGATCACTGCTTTGATAGAATCACGTTCATCACTCCAAAAGGACAGCGGCCACCATTTAATGGGACTGCTGCCACCACCCCAACCAGCAGGGTGTCAGGTTATATTCTGACTCTGTCAGTTTAAGGCAGCATTTCTGTATCATTGCCTTGATCTTAATTTTCTTTTTAAATTGTAATTCTGGTTTAGACTCTCCCCCGGGTTTGCCTTCAAACCAGTATAAAAATCAATGTTCTCATCCCTTGTTTTCCTCCCAAAACAGGATTTTCCATTCCCAAACCTTGATCAGATGGAAGAGGCTGCGAGGAAAAGGAAGATGCCTCAGGACACCCAGGCAGGTGAGGAGGAAGTCAGTGCCCCTTTCCCCCTCTCTCCTGCTCCATCTCCAAGTCCAGCACAGCCCCTGGCTGCAGGACAGCCCTGCTGCCAACCCCATCCTGCCAGGGATGCACTGGGGGAATCTTCTTCCCCTTCCCTCTGGCACGGAGGCAAATCCCATCCTCTCCTTGTCCTTCCTCCCCCAGACAAGGAGCTGAGGATGGAGACCAGGGAGGAAAAATCTCCATGGAAAAACCTTGTGGAAGAGGCCATTTTGAGTGACTCCACAGTACAGAATTCCACTACAGAGGAAAATCCCCAGAGATCCCACAGGAGGAGGGCCTCCAAACCCAGCCCAGGGCACTCTGAGAAGGAAAGACCCACCCTGTGCCAGGAAGGGGGACAGAGCTTCAGCCAGAGCTCAGAGCTGGTGCTCCATGAGCAGCTTTGTCATGGGGAGAAGCCCTACAAGTGCTTGGAGTGTGGGAAGAGCTTCAGGCAGAGCAGCACCCTGATCAGCCACTAGATGATCCGCACTGGGGAATGGCCCTACGAGTGTGGGGAATGTGGGAAGGGCTTCAGCTGCAGCTCCCACCTCCTCACCCACCAACATATACACACTGGGGAGAAGCCTTATGAGTGTCCTGAGTGTCAGAAGAGGTTTTGGATCAGCTCCGATCTCTGCCCCCAGCAGATTCACACTGGGGAGAGGCCCTTCCACTGCCCTGAGTGCGGGAAGGGCTTCAAGCACAACTCCAACCTCGTCACCCACCAGCTCATCCACACTGGGCAGCGGCCTGAGAAGTGTCCCCAGTGTGTGAAGAGTGTTACCCAGAGCTCTGCCTTGACCAGTCACCAATGGAGGTACCGGTAAGGGAAGGCCTGCTGGTGCGCCAAGTGCAGGAGGATTTTTGTGCGCTGCCCCAACTTCATCCATCATTAGAGGATCCATGTTGTGAAGACCTCTGGTGATCCATTTTCCCTGTGATCTATGTGGGGAAGACACCTGTCCCTTGTCCTGCCCCTCCCAATGACATGATGTGGCATTGAAAAACATGAGGGTCTGGCCATGGATGTGTCATTACATTCACTCCCACCTCAGATCATTGCCAGGGGCAGGAAAGGGACTCTCTCTCTCCCTGAGAAGAAGGGTGTCCTTTCCAGGAAGGAGAAATTGTGGCCAGGAAGACCCAGTGAGTTCTGTTTTAGTTTTTCCTGTAAACAGTTTTATTTATCCCTTCTGTTGTCAATATTGTTTCTGTTCCATTTGTTCCTTATCTCATTGCTGTTCCCAATAAATTGTTCTTATCCCAGCCTGGGATCTTTGCATTTTGTACTTTCCATGGGAGGCAGGAGGGAAGCGAGCGGCAGCGTGGTTTTAGCCGGAGCAGGAAATTGGGGAATCCCATTCCTGAACCCCGGCCCATGGAAATGGAGCATCCCAGCTGGTGCCAGCCCTGGTGGCCATGGCAACAGCCTTGGGAGCGGGTTCCTGGCTGGGGCTGTGGGAACCTCTTCCCTCTAGTGCCCAGGGACAGGAGTGAAGGGAACGGCTGCAGCTGAGTCAGGGCAGGCTCAGGTTGGATGTCAGGAAAAGGTTTTTGCCCAGAGGCTGCTGGGGCCCTGCCCAGGCTCCCCAGGGAAGGGTCCCAGCTCCAGGGCTCTCTGAGCTCCAGCAGTGTTTGGACAGCGCTGCCAGGCCCAGGCTGACATTGTTGGGGTGTCCTGTGCAGGGCCAGCAGTTGGACTGGAGGATCCTGATGGGTTGCTCCCAGCTTAGCCAATTCTGTGGTTCTGGGATCCCATGAGCCTGGGGATAGGGCTGCCAATGGTTGCCATGGCAATGGGCTCTGGCTGCAGGCCTGAGCTGGTGTCCATGGCAACCACCCCTGGCATGGGGTCTCCATGGAGCTGCCAAGGGACTGAGCATAGCAACAGGGAGCTGGTGATGGTTGCCATGGAAACTGACCATAGCAACAGGGGCCTGTTGATGGTTGGCTGCTAAGGATCAGATTTGTCACAGGCCCTCATAGGGGTTCCATGGGGACTTTCCAAGAGTCTCCAGGTTGTTCCAGAGCTGGAATATCAGAGGCAGAGACAGGGGCTCCATGGAGACCTCCCAGGGCTTTCTGGGCATGGCAAAAAGTCGTGTGGTCAGAGGCAGTCACAGCCATTCCATGGTGACATCTTAGGGGACCTTGGGCTGCAAAGGCACCGATCTGTCACAGGCACTCATGGAGGCTCCACGGTGACATCCCAGGAGTCCCCAGGCTGCCAAAGATCCGGGATGTCCCAGACACTCACAGGGGTTTCTGTCATGGGCACAGTGGGAGCTTCAGGAGAAGTTTATCAGAGAAGCTCCTGATGGGTCTCGAGCTTTAGAAGGGAGCCCCAATAGACCCCACAGATCCCAAAATATCACCATTCAATCAGAGATAACACAGACTCAGATCAGAAGTCTAAGGTCTAAAAGCCACCCTTTTTTCAATCCTCTTCTTTTATACCTTAGTTTGCTAGAGGTGGACCTCATTGTTCATTTAATCAACACATTTCACATGATTGGCTATTAATAAGACAACACTCTTCATTAAACAACTTTATGGAAAAAACATCCTATAATAAATATTGTCAAGGTGCCATTTATTGATGTTTGTTTTATCCTGGGCCTTTCTGGGGGCTCTCTGGATGTGGGAAACCCTCCTGTAGTAGTTCTGTGCCAGGTATAAGGAGATGCAACAGACTTTTTTGGTCTTCAGCTTCTTGTTTAATGTTAACTTCTCTAAAGTTTTGCATGCTGTGCACACCAGGCTCAGCACATAGGACAAATACCTCAAAATGGCTCTAAAATGTACAGTTTCAAGGTCTTTTAAAGTTTTCTCAACCAATTAACTCTTTAAACATACATTATTTCTACTTATCTACACATAATTAATCCCTTGACTGTCCACATAACCTCTACACTCTGCTTTCCTTGATCAATCACCCTGTGCCACCAACACTGAAGAAAATGGAGTAGATGATGAAGAAGAAGAAGACAGGGACTACATCCAAATTCCTCCATCTTGCTTCCTATCTACATCATATTAAAAGTCCCAAAACCTAAATTTCGCACCCAATTGACATACTATACTACCCTCTAATCTATTTCAGACTTTGGTAAATTCTAATCTGTCTCAAAGTCCTGGAAGTGCTCTCCATGGGGGAAGGTTAAAGGCAGTGTTTCTCTGGGGGTCAGGATGCCTCAGAGGAGACAGAGAAATATTCCCTGTGCCCTAGATTCCCACACATTTAACCTAAAAACCTTTAACCCTTAACATGTGAAGTTACCAAAAATGTTCCAGGTAAGTAGGATTAGAAGGAGAAAAAATAGAGAACAACAGAAAGACAGAAGATCTATAGAACAACACGCACATACGTACCAGCTACTTGGGTTCCAGCATCACGAACACAGAAACCCCAAGAGAACACAGGATCCAGGCCATGGGCTGGCCTCATGCTCTGGCTTTTACCTCCCTGGGCCTTCATGGGCCCACCCCTGGGGTGGGACTGCCAGTTGCTTGTCCAGTCAGACCCAGGGTAGCACCAGCTGCTAGTGTGTGATTGATTGACAGCTCAGCCAATCAGAGTGGGGTTAGCACAGCATTTGCTATGTGATTGACAGCTCTGCCAGGCCACTGCTGGGGGCGGGGCTCTGATCCACCACAAACCAAGGCCTGACCCAGCCCTGGCCCCACATGGGCATTCCGAGCATCCCAAGGTGTCTCGGGACGTTGATCTCATCTAGCCTCTGACAGCGACCATGGTGACACTACGGAACCTCATGGAACCATGGGTCAGTTGTCACAATGGAGATCCAAGGAAACTATGGTGAGACTATGGAACCTCCTGGAATCAAGGAGACCATTCTGGAACTCAGGGGCCTCTGTAGAAGCAAGGGTCAATGATCAAACAGTGGGGCCCATAGAAACAAGGAGCCGTTGTGACACAGCAGGGCTGCTGGGAGCCCAGGGACCCCTGTGACTCTGTTGGGTCTCATGAAACCAAGAAGCCACTGTGACATTGCAAGACCTCATAGAATCAAGGATTACACTGTGACAGTGTGGGCATCAATGAAGTCAATGGAACATGGAGCAAGTCTGCCTGGTTTGGACTCCTGGGGTCTGTCTGACAGGTCCCACTGAATTTGACATGTCAAGGGTTACTTCCCATCTCACCGTGAAGCACTGGGGCTCTGTGCTTTTATTCCTATGGAAAAGAACTGTCTTTCTTGTCTAGATGCCCATGGCCAAAATTGGGATTCTGTGTCTAAAATTCTCTCTATCCAAGGGTGACTCCCAGACAAAATCTGCCCATACAGTCAAGTCTGGCTAGACTTGGCCTCTGGTGACTGCCTCTCATCTGATCCTGCACCACTGGGGCTCACTTGTTTCCTTCCTATGGAGACCATTGTGAAAATGCGGAGCATTGTGGAATCAATAGGCCATGGTGACACTGCAGGCTCTTGTGGAACCTGTTCCACTGTAGGAACTTGTGGAACGAAGGGGAACAGTGAGAGCCTGCAGGATACCATGGATCCAAGGGGCCACTGTAACACTGTGGGGCCTGGTGGAACCAAGAACATCTTTCTGTTCTTTCTGAACCAAGAATGTGTGGCCCAGTTGGGCCGCATGGTCCCAAGGGGCCAGTGTGAAGCAGCGGGGCTTTGTGGAACCAAGAGGCCATTGCTGCATTTCAGGGCCTCGTGGAGCCAAAGGGCCATTGTGATCCTGCAGGGCACCGTGGATCCAAGGAGAGCACTGTGACATTGCAAAGCCCCATAGAATCACAGAGACCATTGTGACACTGTGGGGCCCCATGGAACCAAAGGAACATTGTGACCCTGCAGGGCCTCATGGAAGGAAGGGGCCATTGTAACACTATGGAAACTTGTGGAACCAAGGGAATTGTTGCACTACTGGCCCCAATGGAACCAAGGGACCATTGGACACAGTGGGACTTCATGGAACTCAAAGCCCATTATGGCACTGTGGGTCCTTGTGGAAACCTGGAGACCATTAAGATGCTTAAGGACTTTTGTAATCAAGGGCCATTATGACACCTGAGGGCATCATGGAAGCAGAGAACCATTGTGGAACTGCAAGGCCTCATGGAAGCAAGGAGCCATTGTGACACTGCAGGGCCCTGCGGAGGCAAGGGAACATGAAACAGATATGGCTGCCTTGGTCTCCCAGGGGTCACCTGAACAGTCTGGCTGACCTTGGAATGTGGAAGGCCACTCCCATCTGCCGCTGAAACACTGAGGCTCTGGGCTTTCCTTTGTATGGAAAAGAACTGTCCATTTTTTCCAGGTATCCATGGCCAAAATTTGGATTCCACTTCCAAATTTCTGTGTATCCAAGGATTGCTGCTGGACAAAAGCTGCCAGGACAGACAGGTCTGGCTGGTCTTTAACTCCTGAGTGCCAGAACTCACCTATGTACCAAGCCCTGTGTTAGCGTTCAAAAACACATAATCACGTAGGGATTATATGCGGTGCTTTTTATTTAAGAGTTCTGGGAATCGGGGTATTACCCAAATCTGATTCCGGCCATACATCCAAAATGATCATGTTTTATACTCTATCGTTATATAACTTTCATGTTAATTGTTAAACTTATATTGTTCTATTGTATACATAGATTTCAGCTAAGCTCAGCCCCCCTCTGAATTTCCAACATAGTTTCTCATTATTCTTCTTATGGTTATATAATATTTATATTTAATTATGAAACAATCATACCATCTAACAATTATGTAATTTACCATACTGCTTACGCAGGTGCAGTTGATCTGGGAAAACACACAGCTTAACATTTTAGATTCTATCTTTAACTTTTTCCAGGGCTCCACTATCAACTGGAAAAGACTCTGTGCTTTTCTTTATATAGAAAAAATCATCCTCCTCCTGCCACAAATGTCTGAAATTAGGACTCCACTTTCATAATTCCGAATATCCAAGGGTTGCTCCAAGCAAACCTGCCAGGACAGACAGATCAGGCTTGCCTTGACCTCTGGTGGTTGCTGTTCATCAGCTCCTGAAACATGCGGGCTCCATGGTATCCTTCCTATGGAGACCAACGTGACATTTGGGAGCCTTGTGAAATGAAGGGGCCATTGTGACACTGCAGAGCACCATGGATCCAAGGGACCATTGTGACACTGTGGGGCCTCGTGGAACCAAGGACATCACTGTGGCTCTGTTGGGCCACATGGTGCCAAGGGGCCAGAGCAAAGCAGCGGGGTGGGAGTTAGCCCAGCTGTAACTCAGAGTCAGACAGATTTTACCCTGGAAGACCTGGGCACAAGTTTCAGGCCCTGGGAATCATTCGTTTAACTTAGGGTGAGTTTGAGTGTTCCCTCATATGCCTTTAGTGTTGTTATGCTAAGTTGTCATAGTTCTCCTCCCCTATTGGTTACTTGTTTCCCATCTATGATTTTTGTTCTAGAGTGTTCTACCCCCAAGTGTATATATTGTTGCTTCACCTTTATCTCAGATCTTTGGATCTCACCCCTTGTACTGTGCTTGACTTCTCCATGTTTATTGTTTTTCACCCTGTTATTAAAGGTTTTTTTGGGCAACTCCATTGATCCTGCTTGTAGAAGCATCGGAGGGTAGGACAGTTGGGACAGACAGAGGTGAGAGATCTCTGAAGTCAGGTCTTGGAACTTGTGGTTTATTGCAATGGGTGTGAGTGCAGGGGCCTTGTTTGGAGCTGCCAGCCACAGCTCGGAGCAGGCCCATAAGAGGGGCTCGAAAGAGGTGCCCAAAATGGATACCCAAAAGAGGAGGGGAGTTGCCATTACAATACAATAAATCTTCTTTTGTGCTGCATATTCTAAAACTACTCTTTGGACCCCCTCTGCCAAGCTAGTAGGGTCTGCTCTGACCCTTGGACCTGTCTGCAAGCAGAGGGTATTGTTTCATCAAAAGAAGATTACTTTAAGCAAGCCATACCATTTTTTTCCATTTGTTCAGTAACTAAGGCTTGGTGTCTCAAAGCTTGCTTTCATTTCAATCTCACTTATAGTTTCCATATTCTCAAAATCTTTTGCCAGGCGATCATATTTATAAGGCTTTCCTGTTTCATCTTCCCCAGCATCTGTTCCTTTTCATTTTCACCACCATTGCCCTGAAGTTGGGGAACCAGAAAGGTTTGTCACAGTCACCCTCATTGTGACTTTTGGCGCCCAAACAGGGATCCTGACATTGAATCATGTCAGCTGGGGTTAACTGGTGGATAGGCCAGTGTCCCCTGTGATTTTGGATTGTGCCAGGCTGGCAGATTCATCATTGCTTCGAGGGACCTTGGCCAGGATCTGCAGGGACAATGATGGTTTCACCGGCGAAGGATTGCAGGTGGGTTTGGGGAAATGCAAGACATTTATTGCCCATTTTGCCACTGTGTTTTTATAGTATGAGCCCACATCCCATTATTAAATTGGAGTGTTCAGTGGCTGTTCCCCCTAGGGCAGATCAAAAGAAAAATGGGCAGCCAGATGTCCAAAGTAGAAAGGAGCATATATGGATGCTTTGTTAATTCTCACTGATCATGACAAAATATTTACAAAGAGCAAATTAAAATCAATTGTGAGGTGGATCATTAAAATTTTTCCAGATGCCCCTGCTGAAAAAATCTATACTACCAAATTTTGGGACTCAGTGGGAGTTAAATTGTACAACCTTTCGATCTAAAGGGACCCCATTGCACCCCACATACTCCCCATCTCCCACACCATTCTTGAGACCCTTCACCAGCAAGCGGTGTGTCGAAAACTCAATCCATTGGTAACTCCTAACTCAGGACATCCTCTCAAACCTGCATTTCTTGGACCTTCCACGATGCTCCAAGATGGTGATGAACACACCCTCTTGGAGCACTGTGACCTGGAGACTTGAGATAGAAGGAGCCTGAATGTGGCCTGACCACCCTCCTGTCATCTTGGCTCCTCCACTTCCTGCTACCACAACATTCTCTTCCACCCAGAACGAACCTCCAGACTCTACCGCCTCGACTGTGGGTCATGCCCCCACTGCCAATTATTCCACCTTCACCCTGGGCCATGCCTCCAGAACTCCACCCTAGAAGTCCACCATCTAATTAAGGAAGGAGACTGGGAAATAGTTAGGAAATTCCTTGTTACACCCATATGTTATGAAGGAAGGGGGCAGAATCCCAGGTCTCAGCCACTGGTTTATGGGGAAATCAAGGATCTTCACAAGCAGCTAAAGAGCATAGGAAGGACTTACTTTGTTTTAATGGGCTAATGACAGCCATGTTTACAGCACATGCCCTAACTCCCTGATTTAAAATATATTATGACCATTTTGTTATCACCTACAGAATACACCCTGGGGGAAGGGGGATGGAAGTCTTTACTTAATGAATTAATAGCAGACTATGCTAATAATGATGCAAGGGCGGAATTGACAATCAACCATCTAGTTGGAGAAAGACAACACAGCCTACCAGCTGATCAAGCAGCAGGCATCCCCAGAGAAGTATTGGATGATATCAAAGAGATGGCTTTGCAAGCTCCAATCCAGGTATCAGATGGCAGCACCCTCAATTTGGACTACCTTGGGTGGCTGCAGCAAAAGCTTTAGGACAATTAGACCATCTTGGGTGCCTCTTAAGTAAGCAAAACTATGCTACGTCCCACACATTGAGTGGCCAGCTCTCAGACATAGAGACCATCAGACATGCCACCTTGCAGAACAGTGATAGAGTTTTTACTCTGGGCACATGGGCATGGCCGAGTAGACTCTGAAGGCAGGTGTTGCATGAACCTCTCCAGCCACAGCCAGTCAATCCACAAGGGCATTCAAATACTGAATGAAGAGTTCAAGAAGCTTCAAGTGGAAAACAAAGACTAGTTCAAAAAACTCTTCCAATACAAGGAACTGAAGGGTTGGATGATGTCTAGCTAAAACAGGATTATTAATTCTCTTAGTGGTTGTTGTTGTATTGTGATTGTCCCATGTTTGTTTGGATGCTTTCAGAAAGTCTTACAAAATTCTTTCAGTTCCATCTTTGTTGTAAAAGAGAAAGGGGGAAGATACCCAACACAGGCTCCTCATGGACTTCTTGAAAGAGAGAATTGGAGGCCAGGATGGCACAAAAACTTCTCAGAGACTCGGTGTGGGAAGGAAAATTCTTAAAAGTACTTAAAACTATCCTTAAATCCATAAAGTACCTTAAAAACCTTGAGTATCTCAAGGCATTAATGAGCCTCACTGACTGTCAGTACAAAGCTCTCAAGGGACACGTTAAAGCGGATAACTGGGGCCATGACTGCACAAACCCTTCACAGAGTCTGTATCAGAAGGGAAATACCAAGTACCTTGAAATAACTGAAGTACCTTGAGGCATTAATGAGCCCCACTGAGTGTTGTTACTCACAAAGCCTCTCCAGGGACTAATTAAAGTAGATAATTGGAGGCCATGGTTGCACAAACCTCTCAGAGACTCCAAGGCAAAAGCAAAACCCAAAGTCCTTTGAAACACCTGCAGTCCCTGCAGGGAGCATTAAGGAGTCCCCGCAGGGCCATTCCTGAGCAAGGCTCCCCAGGGACTCCTTCCAGCAGATCCTTGAGGCCACTGGGATGTGGGTTAATGGGGGATGCTGAGGGCAGGACAAGGGGCTGACAGTGCCCAGCCTGGCTGGGGCTGTGCCAGAAAGCCCCAGTTCCTCAGAAGAAGGTTTCTTCTCCCAGCCCTTGGTGGCACAGACCCTGCTGCTGTGCCCCAGGACACCAAGGCTTGGCTTCTCTTTGTCCCCACCTGTCATCACTGCCTCCAGTTTTCTGTTCTGCCTGGGGCCTGGGACACTTTCTCAGTTGTGTTCCTCAGTGGGACCCATTAAAATCCAAGAAACTTTGGAGTTGGATTCTGACTTGGAGTTCTGGAGAGATTTCTTCAGCTCCCTCTCAGGGACTGACCTTCAGGGCCTGAGCACAAAGCCCCAGAGGCTCATTAAAGTCCTTGTGCTGTGTCTGTGCTGCTGAGCTGGGCTGGGCTCCTGGCACAGAGGCAGCTCCTGGTAACCAAGCAAAGCTTCAAAAGCACATTTCTCTTGATGAACAGCTCTTCTGCCAGCCCAGCAGGGCTGGGGCACTGCCTGCAGCCATCCTGGGCACAGCACAGAGGCACAGAGGCACAGAGGCACAGAGAGCTTCAATCAGTCAGGGCTGGGAAGGTGCTGAGAAGTGCCTGGGGCACAATCACTGCCAGCCCTTGGCACAGGAGCCTCTGGCTGCAGGACAATGCAGCTGCAGCTCCTGGAGTGATCTCCTAAAGCTGGAGCATTCCAATGCCTACAGATTCTGTGAGTACATTCTCTGATTGTCTCTGTGCAGAGCAGCCAGGGGTGCCCAGGGCTGTCCTGCAGAGCAAGGTCCTGCAGGCCAGGGCGCTGTGCTGGGGCAGGGACTCTGCTGCCTGCCAGGGACAGCTCTCAGCCAGCCCTGGCAGCTGCTCCCAGCACTGGGGGACAAGATCTGGGTGAACAGAGACAGCTGCTAAGGCTTGGGAGGGCTCTCATGGTGTGGGGAGGATGCTGCATTGTTCAGGACTGCTCCCAGCATGGCATTTAACTGCAGAACATTTCCAAGTAGATTATACAGGGAGCGGAGCAAGGCAGGAGCTGCATAAAAGGGAAAATCCTGCTTTTTTAAACTACTGGTCTGGGTGGCCTTGATGGGAAATTGCAAACAGATATTCATCTGTCAGTCCAGGATGAGAAAAAAAAATTTTCTCAAATGTTGCTATACGAGGCAGTGACAGAAATCAGCACAGGGCCCCTTAGAAGCTGCATCAGTCTCGTTTGTCCAGTGTCCTCAGTGTTACTCTGATGTTGCCATCAGAGCCTGCAGAGCCAGAGCTGCCCCTGGGCAGTGCCTGAGCTGGCAGGGGTCTGCAGGGCAGAGCTGAGCCCCCAGGGCCGGGCTGGGCTCTGGCAGCACTGGCAGGGCCCAGCCCTGGGCACAGGGAAGCAGCTGCTGGCAGGGACAGCTCCAGGCAGCAGAGCCCTGGGCAGGCAGTGGGGGGAAAGTGCCACCAGGCTGTGCTGGGATATTTAAAGTCCTCTCCAAACCCAATTATTCCATGATTACTTTTTTTACAGATCCCCAAGCCAAGGCACCGGAAATGTCCAACAGCAGCTCCATCAGCCACTTCCTCCTGCTGGCATTGGCAGACATGTGGCAGCTGCAGCTCCTGCACTTCTGCCTCTTGCTGGGCATCTCCCTGGCTGCCCTCCTGGGCAACGGCCTCATCATCAGTGCCATAGCCTGCGGCCACCACCTGCACACACCCATGTTCTTCTTCCTGCTCAACCTGGCCCTCACTGACCTGGGCTCCATCTGCACCACTGTCCCCAAAGCCATGCACAATTCCCTCTGGGACACCAGCACAGTCTCCTACACAGGATGTGCTGCTCCGGTCTTTCTGGTTTTCTTCTTTCTTGGATCAGAGTATTACCTCCTGACCTTTATGTGCTACGACCACTACGTATCCATCTGCAAACCCCTGCACTACGAGACCCTCCTGGGCAGCAGAGCTTTTGCCCACATGGCAGCAGCTGCCGGGGCCAGTGCCTTTCTCACTGCTGTCACGCACACAGCCACTATATTTTCCCTGCCCCTGTGCCATGGCAATGCCCTGGGCCAATTCTTCTGTGAGGTACCCCAGATCCTCAAGCTCACCTGTTCACACTCAAACCTCAGGGAATTTGGGCTCCTTGGGTTTTCAATCGGTTTGGAATTTGGTTGTTTTGTATTCATTGTTTTCTCTTATGTGCAGATCTTCAGGGCTGTGATGAGGATCCCCTCTGAGCAGGGACGGCACAAAGCCTTTTCCACCTGCCTCCCTCACCTGGCCATGGTCTCTCTGTTCGTCAGCATGGCAGTGTTTGCCTACCTGAAGCCCCCCTCCATGTCCTCCCCATCCCTGGATCTGGCCCTGTCAGTTCTGTACTCGGTGGTGCCTCCAGTCCTGAACCCCCTCATCTACAGCCTGAGGAACAAGGAGCTCAAGGCTGCAGTGTGGAGACTGATGACTGGATGGTTTCAGGGACATTAAACTGCTGGCCAATTTCTGCCAATCACTTGTACTAAAAGACATCTTTCATACTTCTTGTTGCTTTCGTTGTGGTTTGTTCTTTTTTCTTTTGTATTAGTTTTTCATATTGTCCACAAAGAAATGTCATTGTTTTTGCCATTTCTCATTTTGTGTGTCTCCACCTTCCCTGTGGCCAGAGACTGTGTCAATGAGGGTCTGCACTCTTGGTGGCTTTAAAGGAACTAAAGGATCTCCCAGCCAAGTTTTTTTCCAGAAATGCCCTTGTGTTCCCTACTCTGGAGTTGCAGCAGCAATGTCTGTGTGCAGAGCTGGGGGCAGATCAGTGTTGGCACAGCAGCTCTGCTCCTGCTGGCCACACCATCCCTGATCCAGGCCAGGAGCCATTGGCCTTCTTGCCCACCTGGGCACACTCATGTCCAACCTGCTGTCCATCAGTCCCTGCAGGTCCCTTTCTGCCTGGCTGCTCTCCACCCACTCTTTCCCCAGCCTGTAGCACTGCAGGGGTTGTTGTGGCCAAAGTGCAGGACCTGGCACTTGGTCTTGTTAAACCTGATTGTATTGGATTCGTCCCCTGGATCCACCTGTCCAGGTCACTGTGCAAAGCCCTCCTATGCTCCCACAGAATCCACACTCACACCCATCTTGGTGCCATCTGTAATTTGTGAATGGTGGACTTGATCCCGTCACCCAGATCATCAGTGAAGATATTAAACAGGACTGGGCCTAACACAGATCCCTGGGGGACACCAACAGTGCCTGGACATCAGCTGGGTGCAGCACCATCCCCACCACTCTCTGGACCAAGCCTCCAGACAGCTCTTAAATCTCCCAGCAAGGAGGGAACCTGCCCAAGCCGTGGGCTGCAGCTTTTCCAGGGAATGCTGTCAGAGACAGAGTCAAAGGCTTTGCTGAATTCCAGGCACACAACATCCACAGCCTTTCCCACATCCACAGGCGGGTCACCTGGTCATAAAAGGAGACCAGGTTGGTCAGGCAGGACCTGCCTACCCTAAAGCCATGCTGGCTGTCTCTGATCCCTTGGCCATCCTGTGGATGCCCTGTGATGGCACTCAAGGTGATCTGTTCCATAACCTTGCCAGGCACCCAGGTCAGGCTGACAGGCCTGGAGTTCCCCAGCTCCTCCTTCCAGCCCTTCTTGGGGATGGGCTCACACTGGCACCTCCAGTCCTCTGGAACCTCCCTGCTGAGCCAGCACTGATGGTAAATGATGGAGAGCAGCTTGGAGATCTCATCCACCAGCTCCCTCATGCCCCTGGGATGGATCCCATCTGATCCCATACAACTGTGGGCATCTGAGTGGCTCAGCAGGTCAGCAACTGCTTCCTCCTGGATTCCAGGGGTCTGTTCTGCTCCCTGTGCCCATCTACCAGCTCAGGAGAACACTTGTCCTGAGGACAACCTGTTCTAATATTGAACATTGAGACAGACAAGATGTTAAACAGTTCAGCCTTTTCTTTAGTTACTCTATTCTCCACTGCATCCAAATAAAGAGTAGAGGTTCTCTTTATCTGGTGTTTTGCTACTAATTTATTTATAGAAACATTTCCTATTATTTTCCACAGAAGTGGCCAGATTAAGCTCTACTTGAGCTTTCACCTCTTTCCTTTTCTTTCTGCATAACCTAACAACATCCTTAAATACTTTTTACTTGCGTGTTTGTCTTTTCAAAATGATGCATCCACTTTTTTTCCCTTAAGTTCATACCAAAGATCCATGGACAGCCAGGCCAGTCATTTTCCTCACTAGCTCATCTTTTGCCACACTGGGACAGGCTGCTCCTTCCCCCTTAATATTACTTTGTTGAAATGTGTCCATCCTTCCTGGACCCCTTTGTTTTTAAGGGCTGTTTCTTTAAAAAAAAAAAATCTGTACCTTCTTTGGTATTCCCCAAATCTGCATCCTTAATAGGCCAAACCTGCCCTTCCTAATTAAAGTGCAGAAATTTTGTTGCTGCCCCTCCTTCTCTCACAGAACATGGAAAACTTTATTATTTCATGGTCACTGTGCCCCAGGCAGCCTCTGAGCCCCACATCTGCCACCAGCCCTTCTCTGTTTGTGAACAGTGGGAGACAGAACTTTCCTTGACAGTGGGAGCATTACCAAAAATTCAGTAAAACAGAAAACTCCTTAACACCAATGTAGCATAAAGAAGCAGCATTCTTTATTCAGGGGGATGCACAGGGGATAGCTCCTCCCAAAGCTGTGTGTACTGAGTACAGGAAAGTTTCTGTTTATTTTCTGTATTTTGCTCACAAATTCATTGACTGTCCTGGACTAAACATACATATGATAATCATTTCCCCAAAATCATTAACATATTTCCCCTTCCCTTTACCCATGTGTTCTTCTGTCCTGGCGGTCTCTCTGGTGGTCTCTGGTGCTCGTGGGCCCCAGTGTTCCCATGGGCCTGGCTGAGCTGGCAGGACATTGAGGCTGCTAAACTTCCAGTTCCCCTTTTCACACAATGGGCATTGTGTGCTTTCCATAGGCCTGGGGTTTTGGAGAATAATGTCCTTGTGTCAGCTCAGCTGGTGTAGACAATTTATCTTCTGGTAACATGAGGATGGCTGTGGGCTGTGTGACATCACAGAGTGGGTTATGTGGAGTCATTGAGGAGCTATGACAAGATAGACTGCCTCTGTGACATAACAGAGCAGATGTGACATCACAGGGAAGAGGTCTGACATCCCAGAGCAGACTATGATATCACAGAGTTGGCTGTGACATCAGAGACCAGCTCGGTGACATTGGAGAATGGGCTGTGACCTCACAGAGCCGGCTGTGACATCACAGAGGGGCTGTGTGACATCCCAGCAGGGCTGTGTCAGGTCACTGGGTTGGTCACTCCACCCCAGCTCCCCCTCACAGTTTCTCCCAACAAGTCCAATGCTGTTCATGCCCAGCAGGATTCCTGTCCCCTGGGATCCCCCTCGGCCCACCTGGAGCCACAGCCTCCACCAAAGGATGTTCCACAGGATCCACCCCAGAGCCTGACATGGGGACAAGGGGCCAGGGCTGTGTGACCAGGACATCAAGGACGGGGATTATCCAGGTCACTGTGGCCTGGTTTTGGTTGCCCAGGGCAGGAAAGATGTCTGGCAGTTGGAGCAGGTTCTGGGAAGGGCCTCCAAGGTGGGGCTGGAGCCCCTGGGCTGTGAGCAGAGGCTGAGGGAGCTGGGCTGGTCCAGCCTGGAGCAGGGAAGGCTGAGGGGCTCCTCATCCCAGCCTGGCAGTGCCAGCGAGGAGGGGATGGAGAACACAGAGCCAGGCTCTTCCCTGGGGGCTGGGGAGAGACAAAAGCCAATGGGTGGAAGGGGAAAGAGGGGAGATCAGCCAGGGCATGAGGAGATGAAATGAGTCAGGCTGGTTTCAGCATTTCCTCAACACCAAGAGCAGCCTTACCTCCCTTCTCCATCCACCACAGACAGCTTTGCAAATCAGGAATTGTTGGAGCTGTTTTGCCCCCACTCCAGGACAAGAATCCTGATACAAGAACTTAATTGTGTTTGTATCTATCATAGAACTATGTTTGTCTGAAAGTAATTTTAGTATGGAAATAACTTGTGGATGGTGGACTCATCAGGCACTGCTGAGACATAGCGCATAGCTCAGTGATTGTTATTAAATTGTGTCCTGTTCAACTGTGGTCTGTTGGCCATGAAGAGAAACTTTCTGTGCCTCCAAGTCTCACCAGTTCCTGACCCCCAAAGGACAAACCTGATGAGTTGTTGTTCCCAATGCAGTGGTGGCACTTGCATCTCCCTCCACATCCAGAGCAGAGCTCCCTTGTCCTAGAAAGTCCCTGGCAATGCAGGGATGAAGGAAACAGGATAGGCTGTTGGGATCAGGGGCAGGGCAAGGCCAGGGAGAATGACTTTTGCATTTGATGGAGCTGTGCCTTCCCTTGGCTTTGTTGGCTGACAATAAATGAACATCCCTCTGTGTCTCGGACAGCACTTTCTCCAAGGAAAGTAGGTGGGAGTTGGAGCCAAGGAGCTGAAAGCTCCAGGTGCAGCCTGGGCTGGAAGGAGCTCAGATTTGCACAAGGCTGCTCTGAGTGCCAAGGCTTGGATGGGGGAAATGGTGGGGTGGGGGTAGGGACAGAGTCTAATTGATTGTTAGCCATGAAGGGTCTTGATTTCCACATCTATTCAAACTGCATGAGGAGGTACTTGGATTCAGTGTCAATTGAAGATTGCATATATAATTGAATTAACAGGAAAAAGAAATCTAAACAGGACGTAAAAAATCTTTTCTCACTCTCTTTTTAAATAGAATACATTCAGTTTGAATACACTTCCAAAATCTGTCAAATTAACCACAGATTATTTGGAAACTGAAATCAAATTATTCCTAGAGGTTTAGCTTGTTAAGGTGCTCGGGATGTTAATGAGCCCTGGGACGCTGAATTCCTGAACTGAAGAGCTGAAGGCTGAACAAGCCTCTGGAGCAGTAAAACTCAACAGCGACCTCCAAGCTTTTAGAGTGTGGGGAGGACAACGTTTTGTCACAGCTGGAAATGAGCCCAGCAGGAGAGGGACCATGTTTGACCTGTTCTTTGAGAATAGAGATGGGCTGGGCGGAGATGAGGTGGTTGGAGGCTGCTTGGGGAACAGTGATCATGAAATTATAGAATTCTCAATATTTGGTGAAATCAGGATAAACATCAATAAGACTTTCACATTGTGCTTCCCGAGGGAAGACTTTGGCCTGTTTAGGAGACTTATTCAGAGAGTTCCTTGGAAAATAGTCCTTGAAAAGAAAGGAGTCCAGGAAAGCTGGATGTGCTTCAAAACAGAGATCTTGAGGGCACAGGAACCAACTGTCCAACCAACCCTGTGTGTCAAAAGATGAGTCAACAAGGCAAACATCCAGCCAGGATGGGCAAGGAGGTTTTGAAGAGACTTAGGAATAAAAAGAGGATGTATCATCATTGGAAGGAGGGTGAGGTCTCAGAAAATATTTAAGGGGGTTGCTAGGGCGCATAAGAAAAAAATTAAGGAGACCAAAACTCAGTTCAAACTTAATTTGGCAACTTCTGTAAAGGATAATAAAAATGTTTTTTATAAATATATTAAGAGCGAAAAGAAGAGTAAGATCAAACATTGTTCTCTATTGAATGAGGGAGAAAACTTAGTAACTGCAAATGAGGAGAAGGCAGAGGTGCTTAGCACCTTCTTTGCCTCAGTCTTTAGTGGGAAGACGGCTTGTCCTCAGGACAGCTGTCCTCCTGGGCTGGCAGATGGGTCAGGAGCAGAATGGGCCCCCTGTTATCCAGAAGGATAAGCCACCTGACCTGCCACATGCAAGTCCACACAGGGCTGGAATGGCCCTACAAATGTGGACAGTGTGGGAAGACCTTGAGGTTGAGGTCTGAACTCATTGTCCACCAGCAAAGCCACACTGGGGAGAGGTCCTTCAAATGTGGGCAGTGTGGGAAGAGCTTCATGTCAAAGTCCCACCTGATTGGCCACCAGAGGATCCACACTTGGGAGAGGCCCTATGAATGTGTTAAATGCAAGAAGATATTTCAGACTAGCTACTTTCTCCTCCTGCACCAGCAGCTTCACACAGATGAGAGGCCCTTCCTCTGCACTGACTGCAGGAAGGGCTTCAAGCAGAATGCTGCTCTCATCAGCCACTGGTGCATCCAGACTGAAAAGACGCCCTATGAGTGTTCTGAGTGTGGCAAGAGCTTCTCGCAGAGGTCTACCCTTACCAGACACAAACGGAGCCACCACTAAGGGCAGTCCTGCAAGTGCAGGAAGAGCTTCATGCCCATGACACCCTTTGTCCTCTGATGTTGTGTCCTTCCCCCACTTTGAGATGTTTCTCCCTGTTTTGGATCCTTTCCTCGTCTTTTGCATCCCTTCTCCCTATTTTGTGTCTTTTCCTCTCTGTTTTGGATCCTTTCCCTGTCATTTGTGTCCTCCCCCTGTTTTGGGTCACTCTTCCTCTATTTGGGGTCCTTTTCCCCCTTTTTGGGTCCTTTCCCTCTCTTTTATCCTTCCCTCCCCTAGTTTTGAGCATCCTCCCCTTTGACTTGGTGAAGTTTTGAGTGCATCCCGCCCTCCAACCCTCTCCCCACCCTTAAACCCCTTCACCCCCCACCCCCGTCCACCCAGGCATGTCCCCAGCTGTGTTCCTAACTGTCCCCCCATGCCACATGGACTCAGTGCTCGCTATCCTGGATGCCATTGAGTCCCCAGCCCAGGACTGTGGATCTCCTTTTCCAGGAATTCCAGAGCTGGCCTGGCTTCCAGGGGACACCAGTGGCACTGGGGCTCAGTTTGGGTGGCCTGGTGGGGTTGCTGGGATGGGGTTTGGGGTCATCTGGGCACTGACTGAGGGTCTTGTCCACTCTGCAGTGAGGAGTGGCCCTGGCCGGAGAGTATGGGATGGATGGGGGCAGGAGAGGTTGGACCCTGGTCCAGATGGACACGGGACAATGGATCCCAGCTGGACACTGGTCTGGACAGCCCCTGGCCCTGCAGCCCCCCAGCCTGGCCAGCCCCCACCCCAGATGACCACCAGCCTGGCCATACCCTGGCACACTGTCCCACCAGCCCATCCCAGTAGCCCCCAACCCAAAATCCCCCAACATAAACCCAATTCCAGAACATCAGCTCTGCATGGTCCCTGCAGAGCAGAGGGAAACTGAGGCAAGGTCTGGAGAGATGACTTTGTGGTGACAACAGGGGATTTGGAGCCCACCCTGGAGACCCCAAAATGAGCACCCACCCCCAAAATTGTCACCACAGCATCCCAGTCCCCCCAGCTGTCACATAATGGGGACTCCAGGAGCCCACTGTGACCCTACAGTCCCTTGGAGAGGTGACCCACAGTGTCCCCTCAGTGTCACTGGTGTGTCCCCAGTGGGAGCAGTGGCATCACCTCCTGGGGCATAGGTGAAGGAGGAGGAGGAGGTGGGGGGTGCAGAGTCGCACTGCATCCTTGGGGGGTGGAAGTGGTGAGGGAGACCCCAAAACTGTTGTTGTCCCTTCTCCCTCACCATAGGATGTGGGCCACCCCCTGTTTTGGGGCACTGGTGATGAATTGGCGGGTGGCGGTGAGAAAAAGCACAGGTGCCACCTCAGGGATGGCACAGAGAAGGGTGCTGCAGTGCCACCAAGTCCCCCACGCTGAGAGAGTCACAAAGAGGGGGTCGGCAGGGGGGAGGGGAAGCATGGCAGGGGTGCCACAGAAATGCCCCTGGTTTGCCTGTGCCCGGGATGGGGGGGTGGCAGAGCTCCGGTCACCCTGTCTCCCTGGCAGCCTGTCACTGTGACCGTGTTCACAGGGGTCTTAGGATGAGGGAAGAGACAAGGATCTGACTCCATGTTTCAGAAGGCTTGATTTATTATTTTATTATATATATTATATTAAAACTATACTAAAAGAATAGAAGAAAGGATTTCATCAGAAGGCTAGCTAAGAATAGAATAGCAAAGAATGATAACCAAAGCTTGTGACTTGAACTCTCTGTCTGAGCCAGCTCACTGTGATTGGCCATTAATTAGAAACAACCAACATGGGCTAATCAAAGATCCACCTGTCACATTCCACAGCAGCAGATAACCATTGTTTACATTTTGTTCCTGAGGCCTCTCAGCTTCTCAGGAGGAAAAATCCTAAGGAAAAGATTTTTCATAAAAGATGTCTGTGACATATCACCCTTTTTATTTTAGTTAAATTAAAAAGAAAAGTGTTTGTAATTTTGTATGCTCCGGCCCCTGCCCAGCCACTCTGTGGGCAGCAAAAAGGCTTCAGCAGAACCACCACAGGCCAAGGGGCTTCTGGCCATTTTGCCTGCAGCACTGCACACCTGGGCAGGTGTATGAGTGCAAGCACCCTTTTCCCCCTCCTCTCCTATGCCCTGAGGACCCTGGAGCGCAAAAAAAAGATCCTGGGAGTCTGTGTATTTTAACATAGTCTATATTTACATGGTAAAAGAAAAAAAATAAAACAAGTAAAGGAAAATTCTTGAAGAAAAAGAAAATTCCACCTGACTCAGGTGGCCCCAGTGAAAAATGCTTCTGGGATCAGCTCTCCACTGAGCTCTGGCAGAGCAGGCAGCTGAGCCGTGACAGACGAGGCCGTGTCTTCCATGCCCTGTGCAGGTGATTTTGGAGCCACTGGAACCTGGAGATGGGACCCCGCTCTCCTGACCTGAGGATGCACAGTGTTTGAATTGCCAGGCTTCCGACGGCGAGGCTGATGTCATTCATTTTGTCTTCCTGGGCTGCGAGAGAGAGGAACAGAGGTGTCCTGGGTACAAAGGTCCTTAAAGGTACAAAACTTATTATTCAACAAAAACAGAATGAGACGAATGAGGATAAAAGCATCATATAGTCAACCCAGGAACAGAGGCACGGTCAGAAGCTGGAGCTGCAGGGAGCCGAGGAAGAGCCCCCTGCAAGGGCCATCCCAGCCGGCTCTTGCCATGGCCAGGAGGGAGCAGGGAGCAAGGGGATCAGCCCGAAGCTGGTGGCCACAAATGACCTGCATGGTCCTGAAATCTCAGTGTGCTCTGCCCACTGGAGCAGAGCCCTCCGCAGCCGGGGCAGGGCTTGCAGCTCCCCCTGGCAGTCCCTGCTGTCAGCCTGCTGCCCTCACTCACCAGTGCAGATCAGCTGCAGCTCTTGCTGCTGCCCCCTCAGACGCCGCCCGGCCATGCCTGTGAACACAGAGCCTGTCACGGCCCCAGCGGCACAGCTCCCTGCCAGCGGCGCTGCCGGCGCTGTGGCCACACGGGCTGCTGGCCCGGCAGGGCTCAGCCCGGCCCTTGCCGCTCGCTGCTGCCCAAAGGCACGGCTGCCAGAGGGCGGCAGCAGCAATGCCCAGGCCAGGTGGGGCTCCACGGCGCCAGGCCCGGCTGGCGTTGCCGGGGCAGCATGTGCTGGGGCCTGTGGGAATTCTTAAAATCAGAGGGTTTTTGGAATTCTAAAAAAGGCAGGCCTCAGATTGAGCAGAAGTTCAATTAGAGTTAAGCAGTAGCCTTAAATTTGTCAGGAGAAAGTTTTTATAAGAAGTAGAAAAGTAATGACAAATAGAACAATGATCTGTGTATTAATGCTTGACTAGCATACCTCCTTAAGCTACAGAAAAGTATATCTAGTGAGATATTAGGAAGTTCTAAGCTTAATAATAGAGACCTGAGGATTGTATTTTCATGTTTACTAGCAGGTATTATATTCAAAATAAGCGAGCATTGTTTGACTGAAGGTACATGTGCTTACAGTGGTTGGATAGAAGTACTGTCAATATGCTTTTGCTTTGTGTGATTGGTCAAAAACTTTTAAACTAAGTTGTAACATGAAGTTCTTTGTCTGATGCCAGGGATGTGAGCTGCTGGCATCTTCCCATTGTCATAACCATGTAATGAGATTGATGCTGGGGATAAAACAGCTTGAGATGCATTCCCCAGCAGTCCCATCCCATCGGTGATTTGTGCAGGGACCCCAAAGCAGCGATAGGGCTGAGCTGCAGCAGGGCGGGACAGGATGGGGCAGGGTGGGGCTGTGATGGGTGCAGCAGTGCAAGGCAGAGCACAGCAATGTAGGGCAAAGCTGGGTTGGGTGGAGCAGAACAGGGCAGAAGACATTACGATTGGACAGGGCTGGGCAGACAGAGGTTGGGTAGGGTGGGGAAAGGTGGGGCAGGGGGAGTGGGGTGGGGCGGGCAGAGAGCCCGGGCTCGGGACTCACCCATGAACCTGATGGCTGCCTCTTGCAGGGACTCCTGTAGGCTGTCCTGGCACAGCAGGGCCTGGCACAGGTGCTTAGCTGCTCTGCTCCTGCCCTCTGCCAGCTGGAGAGTGCCAGGAGGGTGCAGCTGGTGCAGGCTCACCCCTTGAGCGGGCTCTCCCTGTGGCCAGCACTGGCCTCCCCTGGCCACACAGCCCTGTGAAGCAGCCAGCAGCCACCGGGGCCGGGCTCTGAAGGGGGCAGAGGGCTGGGTGCTGCCCAAGAAAAAATAAAGGAAAAATTCTAACCTCCAACACTAAAACAAATGGCAGTATTGGAGATACTTTTTGCAAGGGATGGACAAAATAATGACCCTGACAAGGTCAGGTGCACAGTACAAATTTGGTGGAGCCGTGCACAGCTGGGGCCATCTGAATACTCCAGCTTCATGGGAACAATGCATTTTGTGGATAACCAAGAGACAGTGAGCTCTGTAGCAAGCAAACTCAGGAATGATGAGACCATCGTCCATGGCCTGACGCACACTCATGTCTCTGCTGCGGTCGAGTCTCAAGGATGAACAGGAAAAATCCAGAGAGAAGATGAGGAAGGAGATGAGCAAGGATACATCCTATGTGGCACCAGTGCAAACCAGAGGCCCCAGTGTCAGAGCCCAACATCCTCCAGCAAGGGAGAGGGAGTACACCCCTACGAGTGGACCTGTGGTTCTTCCTGTATTAACATGGGCAAGACATGAGAGGGTGGAATGGAAAACTCATCTCTGTCCTAGCAGCATGGGTATGTGAGCTAAAGGAGGAAACTACTAAGAGAGGGATTTAAACCCAAATGAATGCAGCCCCAGATCCCCATGACCGAGCTGCCAGGTATAGCAGAAGGGAGGATGATATGTCAGATCCCCTTGAAGGAACATCCAGAATGTACGCCCAGGGAGGGAACAGTAGCTAGGACTGGAGAGGCCCTGCATCTAACCAGGTAGAGGCCAGGGAAAATTGTGTTTTTTGGGCTGTGTGGATCCCTGGCACACCAGAGCCATAGATATGCAAGGCTTTTGTCAATTCTGGTGCACAGTGTACTCTAATCCATCCAGGACATGTGGGTGCAGAACCATTTCCATTGCCAGTATGAAAGGGGGATTGCAACAGGTGATTCTGTTGGAAGCCAAGTTTAGCCTGACTAGGAAGGAGAGGCAGAAATTCCTATTGTGACCAGCCCAGAGGCCCCGTGTATTCTGGGCCTAGACTGCCTCTGGAAGGGCAATTAGAAAGACCTAAAAGGACTCAGGTGGGCTTTTGGAATAGCTACTGTAGAGACAGAGAACATTAGGCAGTTGAACACCTTGCCTGGACTATCAGAAAACCCATCTGCAGTAGGATTCCTGAAGGTGGAAGAGCAACGAGTGCCGATTGCCACCTTGACGGTGCATCACTGGCAGTATCGAACAAATTGGGACGCCATGATCCCCATGCACAGAATGATCCGTGAGCTGGAGAGCCAAGGGGTGGTCCATAAAATCCACTCACCCTTCAACAGCTCCATCTGGCCTGTGTGCAATTCTGACAGAGAATGGAGATTGTCTGTGGCCTTGAATGAAGCGACTCCACTGCTGAGCGCTGCTGGGCCGGACATGCTAGAACTCCAGTATGAGCTGGAGTCCAAGGCAGCAGAGTGGTATGCCACTGTTGACATTGCTAAGGCATTTCTCTCCATTCCTCTGAGAGCAGAATGCAGGCCTCAGTTTGCTTTCACCTGGAGGGGTGTGCAGTGCACCTGGAACTAACTACCCCAGGGGTGGAAGCACAGCCCCACCATCGGCCATGGACTGACCCAAGCTGCACTGGAAAAGGGTGAGCCTCCAGAACACCTGCAGTACATGGAAGGCATCATTGTGTGAGGGAACACAGCAATGGAAGTATTTGAGAAAGGAGAGAGGATCATCCAGATTCCCCTGGAAGCTGAATATCGCCATCAAGAATAAGGTCAAGGGACCTGCCCGAGAGATCCAGTGCCTGGGAGTAAAGTGGCAAGATGGACGGCGTCAGATTCCCACCGAGGTCATCAGCAAGATCACAGCAATGTCTCCACCAACCAGCAAGAGGGAAACACCCGCTTTCCTAGATGTCACAGATTTTGGAGAATCCACATTCCCAAGTATAGCCAGATTGTGAGCCCTTTCTACCTGGTCACCCACAAAAAGAATGATTTCCACTGGGGCCCTGAACAGCAGCAAGCCTTTGCCCAGATCAAGCAGGAGATTGCTCATGCAGTAGCCCTTGGCCCAGTCAGGACAGGAGCAGAGGTGAAGAACATGCTCTACTCTGCAGCTGAGTACAATGGCTTGTCCTGGAGTCTTTGGCAGAAGCTGCCTGGGGAGCCTCGGGGTCGACCACTGGGATTCTGGAGTCGAAGCTACAGAGGCTCTGAAGCCAACTCCACTCCAACAGAGAAGGAAATCTTGGCTGCCTATGAAGGAGTCCAGGCTGCCTCAGAGGTGACTGGCACTGAAGCACAACTCCTCCTGGCACCTCGACTACCAGTGCTGGGGTGGAATTCAAAGGCAACGTTCCTTCCACCCACCATGCCACCAGTGCTACATGGAGCAAGTGGATTGCTCTCATCACTCAGCGCGCCCGTATAGGTAAACTGAATCGCCCTGGGATTTTGGAGGTCATTACAAATTGGCCTGAAGGTGAGAATTTTGGTGTCACAGATGAAGAACAAGAACCAGTGACACATGCTGAAGAGGCTCCTACCTATAACCAACTGCCCCCAGAGCAAACATGCTACGCTCTTTCACTGATGGTTCCTGTCGCATCGTAGGGATGAACCGGAAGTGGAAAGCAGCCGTATGGAGCCCCACACGACAGGTTGCACAAGCTACCGAAGGAGAAGGTGGATCAAGCCAACTTGCTGAACTCAAAGCTGTTCAACTGGCCCTGGACATTGCAGAATGAGAGACTGGCCAAAGCTCTACCTCTACACTGATTCATGGATGGTAGCCAATGCTCTGTGGGGATGGCTGGAGAGGTGAAAACAGGCTAACTGGTAGCGTAGAAGAAAACCAGTTTGGGCTGCTGAAGATTTGAAAGACATTGCTACCAGGGTAGGGAGGCTACCTGTGAAAGTCTGCCATGTAGATGCCCATGTCCCCAAGAGTAGAACCAATGAGGAACACCAAAGCAATGAGCAGGTAGACCAAGCTGCAAAGATAGGGGTATCCAAACTAGACCTAGATTGGGAACACAAGGGAGAGTTATTCCAAGCTTGATGGGCCCACGATGCCTCAGGCCATCAGGGCAGAGATGCCATCTCTAAGTGGGCACGAGACTGAGGGGTGGATTTAACCATGGACAGTATTTCTCAGGTTATCCATGACTGTGAGACTTGTGCTGCCATCAAACAGGCCAAGCGAGTGAAACCCCTGTGGTACGGTGGGCAGTGGTCCAAGTACAAGTATGGGGAGGCCTGGCAGATTGACTCCATCACACTGCCCCAGACATGCCAGGGCAAGCGCTATGTGCTGACCATGATGGAGGCCACCACTGGATGGTTGGAAACCTACCCTGTGCCTCATGCTACTGCCAGGAACACCATCCTGGGCCTTGAAAAGCAAGTCCTGTGGAGACATGGTACCCCTGAGAGAATTGTGTCAGACAATGGGACTCATTTCAAGAACAGCCTTATTGTCCCGTTCTTGGCTGTTTTTAATGGCCTGGAAATGCTTGGGATGGCCTTGGGGCAGCCTGCACTCCAAAGGACAAAAGGAGTCTTCAGGTTTTTCGATCTTCAGTGTTTATTAATTCTTATCTACAATATTTTCTCTCGGTCTGACAGAGGTCCGCACAGCATGTCAGCCATGAGCACACTGACTGCCCTTGGGGCAGTCACTTATCTTTATACCCAAAACTACGTATAAGATATTTACCTTTTCTCCCCAATACCTTTCACCCTTATTGACAAGTGCACATTCAGTAAGAACCAATCTCAAAGTGCCACCACCACCACAGAAGATGGACGACAAGAAGAAGAAGAAGAAGGGCACGACACGCCCTAATTCCTCCATCTTGTCTCCCTAGAACCCCTCTGTCCCGAGATTCTAAAACCTGTGTTTCACACTATAATTAATCTATCTCTTCACCATTTATCCCCGTGTGATCCTCCCATCCTCATACAGGTGTTGTCTCCCTTGCAGGATCAAAATTCAACCACCAGGCACTTCTGGCAACGTTCCAGGACCTCCGAGCCCCCCAGGGGTGGTCTCGGTGACTCTGCACATCAGGAATGTTGTGCTGAGTTCCCACACCTTATGAACACCTGGGCTAGGGAACATGGCATTGAATGGGTGTACCATATCTCCTACCATGCACCAGCTGTTGGAAAAGTGGAGAGGTATAATGGACTCCTAAAAACCCAGTTGAAAGCTTTGGTTGGGGGATCTTTCAAAAATTGGGAGCAGCATTTTAGCAAAGGCCACCTGGTTAGTTAACAGCCAAAGTTCCACCAAGTGAGCAGGTCCTGCCCAGTCTGAGTCCCTGAATGTAATAGAAGGAGACAAAGTCCCAGTGGTACATGTCAGAGGTTTGTTAGGGAAGACTGTGTGGATCAATTCTGCCTTGAGTACAGAAAAACCCATTCTTGTGGTTGTCTTTGCTCAAGGACCAGGCTGCACATGGTGGATAATGCAAAGAGATGGAACAACATGATGTGTACCTCAGGGAGATCTGATTGTGGGGTGAGAATGATATGCAATATCACTGTTCATTGGATGTTACTGCCATTGTCTGTACATTAAATCATACAGACATGAGATAGAAGGAAATGTGTAAGTGTTGAAGGTCTGGGCAAGTGGAGGGTGGAGAAGGATATGTGTAAGTGTTGAAGGTCTGGACAAATGATAGATGGAGCTTTGAGTGAATAAGGTGAAAGGGGGAATCCTACAGCTCTGTAGTATAGGGCCTGGATTCAGAGGTCCAGTGTGGGGATGTGATGAGGGCATGATGGGTATTGCTTGTAAGTTTTAGGGGAACAGATGGAAATTTTGTGTGAATAAATGCATGATGTGTGGTAGTATGTTGATGATATGGGGATAAGGGGTGGAATGTCCTAGGGTGATGTTATGATGCTTGTATCCCCATTAATGTGTTCTGTTAATGCTGGATATTATGTTCTCTACCTTTAAGACTGTCTCTGAAGAGTGAAAGTTTTGTTTTGGTTTTCTTATCAGCCTGGCTGGGACACAGAGACTGCTGCTTTTGTTTTTTCTGCTTTTGCTTTTCGCTTTTCTCTCTCTCTTGCTTGCTTCTGCTTTGCTTCTGCTTGCTCCCACTTCTGCTCATTAGCTACTTTAGCTAAACAGTCCAAATTTCTTCCTGGACTGTTTCTCCTTTCCTTTTTTCGACCATCTCAAACCTGCTCTGGACTGGGACCTGGGAACACCAAGAGTTTGCACCTTGTGGCTGCAGCAGCTGCCCCAGCACCAGAGGGACTGATAACAGAGCGATCACCCCCGAGAGAGACTGTCTGAATTTGTCATCTTTTTCAGAGTGGTGTCATCTGGTATTGTTATTTTTGTGTGCTGGGGGGTGCTGTGCCTGTTAAATAAACAGGTTCTTTCCACTTCTCACAGGGCATTCCACAGCGATGGCTTTATTGGGGGGTCTGTGAAGAGTTTGGGAATACTCCTCCAGAATTTCCTATGTCCAGGGATTTCTTCCAGACAAAAGCTGCCAGGAGGGGCAAGTCTGACTGGCCTTGGTTTCTTAAGAGGCGTCTCTCATCTGCCTTTGAAACACTGGGGCTCTGTCCTTTCCTTCCTAATGAAAAGATCGCTTCTTCCTGTCCTGGTGCCCACGGCCAAATCTGAGATTCTACCTCCAAAATTCCCTATATCCAAGGATTTCCCCTAGATGAAAGGTTTCAGGAGAGACAGCTCTGGCTGTCTTAGCCCATGAGTGGTCACCTCTTGTGTTCTTCCAAGAAACTTGTGCCATATGGGGAAAGATCTTCACAGCCCTGTGCATGGTGAGTGTGTGGGTGCCGGGCAATGTCCCCTGTGCTCCTGGAGGGATCTCCTGAAGCCAGCACACCCCACAGCCTGGGGGATGTGTCAGGGGGACTCTCCCAGTTTCTCTGTGGCACAGGAAGAGGAGGAGGAAGAAGAGGAGGAGGAGGATGACAACGACGATGATGACGACGACGACGATGACGAAGAGGATGTGCTGCAGAGTGGGGCTGCCCTGGGCACTGGCAGAGGGACAGGGCAGGATGGCTCCTGCTGCCAGGGGCGACTGCAGGGGGTGAAGCTGAGGCTGCAGCCAGGGCTGCCCAGGGCTGCCCTGCAGAGCAACTCCTGCAGCCCTCAGGGCTCTTGGCCAGCCCAGGGCATGTGCCACCTGCCAGGGGCAGATCTCAGCCTGCCTGGCAGCTCCCCATGGACGCTGCAGGGGAGAAGCTGGAGGTGGAAGGAGCCACCCCCATCAGGGCAGATTCCTCCTCCTGTGGAGATGGTGCTGCATGGCCAGGGCTGCTCTCAGCTTTCTCCTAAAGGGAAGGGAAAGGGGCTGTCAGCTTTGGCTGTGTCACTGAGACTCCTGCACTGTCACCCTGGGCATCAGCAGATGGGCCTCAGATCTGCCTCAGAAAGTGCCTCCTCTCCCTAAAGACAGCAGCAGCAGCACCTTGGCTTGCAGCATCTCTGTTTGTCTGGCCTACCCTTCAGGCCCTGCTGCCAGGGAGATGCCCCTGGGCAGTGCCCTGTGCTGGGAGGGGTGTGCAGGGCAGAGCTGAGCCCCCAGGGCTGGGCTGGGCTCTGGCAGCACTGGAAGGGACAAGGCTTGGATAGAGGGGCCAGTTCCCCTAGTTGGATAGGCAGATGAGAAATGACCACCAGAGGCCAAGGCCAGCCAGAGCTGGCAGGTTTTATTCTGGGAGATACCCTTGCCTACAGAAATTTCTTCAGAGGAGTACAAAAGTTGTCCATGGGTATCTGGAAAGAGACAATTCTTTTCCATAGGAAGGAAAGCAAGGAGCCTCAGTGGTTCATGTGCAGATGAGAGGCAGCCCTTGACATTCCAAGGTCAGCTAAACCTGTCAGGTGGCCCTTGGGAGGCCAAATCAGCCAGACCTGTTCCATTTTCCCTTGGTTCCATGGGCCTCATGGAGTCACCATGGTCTCCATAGGAAGGAAAGAGCCCCAGTGTTCCAGGGGCAGATGAGGGGCAGTCACCAGAGGCCAAGGGCAGCCACACCTCTCTGTCCTGGCAGCTTTTTTCTGAAATCAACCCTTGGATATATAGATTTATTCACGTGGAATCCCAATTTTGGCCATTTCTGCATTGATAAGAAGGATGTCTCTTTCATAGGAAGGAAAGCACAGAGCCCAAGTGTTTCCGGGGCAGAAGTAGAGAGAGAAGGCTCTTGAGAGGCCAAGCCAGTCAGACCTATTTGTCCTGACAGCTTTTTTCACAGAGGAATCCTTTGACATACAGAATTTGGGAGGTGGAATCTCAATTTTGACCATGGGCACCTGGTCAAGATGGGTCATTTTTCCCATAGGAAAGAAAAACATGTAGTCCAAGTGTTTTGGAAGAAGATGAGAGGTGGCCCCCCATGGGCCAAGAGAGCCAGACCTGTCTCTCCTGACACCTTTCATCTGGGGGAGATCCTCAGACATAGGGCATTTTGGAGGTGGAATCTCAGTTTTGGCAACAGGCACCTGGATAGGAAGAAGAGCTATTTTTATTAAGAAGAAAAGCACAGAGCCCCAGTGTTTCAGGGGCAGATGAGTGCCAGCCCTCAGGAAGCCAAGGCAAGCCAGACTTGTCAGTCCTGGCAGCTTTTGTCTGGGAGCTGTCCTTGGATATAGAGAATTCTGGAGGCAGATGCCCAATTTTGGCCATGGGTGCCTGGTCGAGATGGATGTTTTTTTCCCCCTAAGCAAGAAAAGCACATGGTCCCAGTGTTTAAAAGGCAAATGAGAGGCCGCCCCTGGGTGGCCAAGGCAGCCAGATCTGTCTGTCCTGGCAGATTTCATCTGGGAACAAGCTTTGCATATAAGGGAATTTGAAGGAGGAATACTAATTTTGACCATGGGCCCCTGGTGGAGAAGGACAGTTCTCGCCCAGAACCCCAGTGCTCCAGGGGCAGATGAGAAGCAGCCTTCAACATGCCAAGGTCAGCCAGACCTGTCAGGTGGTCCCCAGGAAGCCCAGCCAGCCAGACCTGTTCCATGTTCCCTTGGTTTCATGGGACCCCACAGTGTCACAATGGTCTCCTTGGTTCCATGAGGGCCTGCAGTGTCACAATGGATCTGTGGTTCCACAAAGCCCTGATGTATCACCGTGGCCCCTCGGCTCCATGCGCCCTTGCTGTGTCACAGTGGCTCCTCTGTGACACTACGGGCTGCACAAGGTCACCATGGACCCTTAGTTCCTTGGGGTCCTCGAGTTTTACAACGGTCTCTTTGATTCCATGAGGCATCACAGTGTCACAATGGCCCTTTGGTTCCATGAGGTTCTGTAGTGGTGTCCTTGGACCCATATTGTCACAACTGACCCATGGCTCCATGAGTTTCTGTAGAGTAAGAACTGGAATGAGACACGCAGGACTCCAGGTGGCTCTTCAAAAAGCAATTTATTACATCCAAGGTGTTATAGCAGTCCAGGGTCGTGTGTGACAGAACCTGTGCCTGCAGCTGTCAGCTCCAGCTGCAGGCAGACCTGGAGACTCTTTTGTTTTTGTTACAAATTCATTATATACTTTTCTTGGTGAGCATCTTCATGCAGAAGAACCAATCTATACCTTAACTTTTACCTATAGCTTATTATAACTATTATAATTACCATATTCATGTTACTATTCTCCAAACATTAAAGTTACTACATTATAATATAAGCTAGAAGTTGTTTTCCAGTTTTCTTGCAGAGGAAAATTCTTAGACCTTTTTTCCATTTGCAGCATTGGCAGTCTTGTTTGCCTGTGGTATCTTTCTGCTTGGTAAAGCCATCTTCTTGTTTGAGGTGGGTTTATCCTTAGCTCTAAGCCATAAAAACCCCTTCTAACTAACATACCCTTTGCCTTCTTAGTTATCCAGTAAGACGGGTTCAGCAATTCTTTTCTTCTATATCAAAACTTGCTTTAATTTCTATTCCTTCTTCAGATACTACATTGAAAAATTCTTCTGCCAAGCATACATATCTGTGAGACTTTCTTGTCAAACTTTCATCCTTCCCAACATCCCTACAAAGTGGCCTCAAGTGCCTGAGGCCAAGAGTGCCTGGACAAGAAGGACAGTTCTTTTCTATAGGAAGGAAACCACAGAACTCCAGGATTTTGAAGGCAGATGAGAAGCAGCCACCAGAGGCAAAAGCCAGCCAGACCTGTCTGTCCTTGCAGCTTTTGTCTGAAAGCAGCCTTTGGATATATGTGGGGTTTTAGAGGTGGAATTCCATTTCAGCCATGCGTTCCTGGACTTGAATGACAGTTCTACATAGGAAGGAAAGGGCAGAGCCCCAGCGTTTCAAAGGATGATTAGAGGCAGCCGCAAGGAGGCCAAGGCCAGCCAGATGTGCTGTCAGGGAGGAATCCTTGGAGGGACAGATTTTGGGAGACCAAATCCCACTTTTGTCTATGGGCATCAGGATGAGAACGGCAGTTGTTTTCCATAGGAAGGAAGGTAAGGTGCCCCAGTGTTCCAAAGGCAGATGAGAGCTGGGCCTCAGGAAGCCAAGAGAATCTGGACAGTCCTGGCAGTTTTAGTCTTGGAGCTATCCTTGGATATAATGAATTTCAGCGGCAGATTCTCAATTTTGGCCATGGATGCCTGGACTTGAAAGATGTTTTTTCAATGGGAAAGAAAAGCACAGGCCTGCAGTATTTTGAAGGCAGATAAGAGGTGGCCCCCGAGAGGCCAAGGCCAGCCAGAGCTGCCTATCCTGGCAGGTTTCATATGGCAATAATCCTTGGATATAATCAAATTTGGAGGAAGAATCCCAATTTCAGCCATGAACCCCTGGAGGAGGATGGTTCTTCCCCACAGGAAGGAAAGCACAGAACTCCAGGGTTTCAGGGGCTGATGGAGAGTGACCTTCAATATGCCAAGGTCAGCTGGACCAGTCAGGCAGCCCTCAGGAGGCCCAGCCAGACAGACCTGTTCCATGTTCTTGGATCCTTGGGGCCCTGCAGCATCACAATGACCCCTTGGTTCAATGAGAACCTGTAGGATCACAACTGATCTTTGTTTCCATGAGGCCCAGTGATGTAACAGTAGTCTCCTTGGCTCCACAGTGGTACAATGGTCCCTTGCTTCCATGAGGCCTTGCAGTGTCAAAATGGTTTCCTTGTTTCCATGGGACTGTGCAATGCCACATTGGCCCATTGGTTCCATGAGGCCACAGAGTCTCAAATTGGCCCCTTGGTTCTCTTGGGCTCCCCAGGATCACAATGGCCCCTTGGTTCCACCAGGCCTGGATGTGTTACACTGGCCCCTTGCTTCTATGGGGGCCCACAGTGACACAATGGCCCCTTGCTTCCATGAGGCTGTGCAATGTCACAGTGGCTGCTTCGGTTATAAAATAACCTGTGGTGTTACAGTGGCCCCTTGGTTCCAGTGGGTCCCCAATTGTCATATCAATCTCCATGGTTCTATGAGGCCCCACAATGTCACAATGGACTTTTTGTTCCATAAGCTTTTGTACTGCCAACAACAGCCAACAACAGTCTCCTTGGTTCCATGGTGTCACACTGGACCCATGGTTCCATGGGGACCTACAATGTCAGAAGGGTCTCCTTGGTTCCATGAGGCCCTGCAGAGCCCCTTGATTCAAGAAGGCCTCAAAGTGTCATAATGGCCTCCAGGATTCCATGAGGCCCCTTAATGTTACAATGGACCTTTGGTTCCATGTGTTCCATCACTGTTCCACAAATCATTAGTTCCATGGCGTCCTGTAATGTCACAATGGACTCCTTGGTGCCACACAGTGTGACAACTGCCATTTGGCCTGCCAGCGCTCCATGGTGCCACAATGATTCCTTGCTTCCATGAGGCCTTGTAGTGTCACAATGGCCCCATGGATCAGTGAGGCCTTAGGGATCACAATGGTCTCCATGATTCCATAAGGTGTTGCAGTGTCACAACAGACCATTGGTTTCACTGAGCCCCACAGTGTCACTCTGGTCCCCTTGGCTCCAGAGGGCTCTGAAATGAACCCTTTGTTCCACAAGGCCTCAAAGTAAAAATGGCCTCCATGGTTTCATGAGGCCCTGCTATGTCACAATAGACCTTTGGTTCCATGAGACCCCAAAGTGTCACAATGGTACCCTTGGTTCCACTGGACCCTTCATCCCATGGAGACCCACAGTGTTCACTGTAGTCCCCTTGATTCCATGAAGCCCTGCCATGCTGTAATGGCTTCTTGGTTCCAGTGGGTCCCAAAGTGTCAGAAGAGTCTCCATTGTTCCATGAGGCCCCCCAAAGTCACTGTGGTCCCCTTGGCTCCACAGGGCCCCACAGTGTGATGATGGACTCTTGGTTCCATGAGGTTCCTCAGTCACAACGGTCTCCTTGGATCCACAGTGTCACAGTGGCCCCTTGGCTCCATGTGGCCATGCTGTGCCACAATGGCTCATGGTTCCATGAGGCCACACAGTTTACCAACAGACCCTTTGTTCCACAACGCCTTGCTGGGTAAGAATGGTCACCAAGAGGTTTCTCAAAGTCACAATGGTCTCCTTGGATCTGCAGTATCACAATGATCATTGGTTCAATGTGGCCCCAATGTGATAAAATGGATTTTGGTTCCATGGGGTTCCACTGTGTCACAATGGACCCTTGTTCCATGAGTTTGCTCAGTGTCACAGCTGACTCCTTGGTTCTGTGAGGCCTCGCTGTCACCAAGTCTCTGAAATATCAGAATAAGGCTCCTTAACACTACTTTGCTCTTTAAGAGGGGATCATTTATTCAGGCCTGAGGTCTAGTGAGGGATAACTCCTAAACTTATGTGGACATGTAATTCTACCAGTGCCACAAAACATGTATTACAATTTATGCATTACCATAAAACTCACCCCAAATTCCCAGATTCAGTCCTTTTTTCTATCACTGCATTCTTGAGCCAGATGTCTTCTCTTCCAACCATCCTTGCTGGGAAAGCAGCCCCTGCATGCCTTGTTCCTGTGCTAAAAGTTCACAGGCACGGTAAAAACTGAATTAACCCTTTTAGTATCAGCCCAAGGCTTTGTGTGGGCAGGCAGGGGCAGGCAGGAGGCAGAGCTCTCAGCAAAGGAAGGGCCCAGCCAGCTGGAGCAGCCAGGGGATGCTGACGGCCTGCAGGGACAGAGGCGCAGGGCAGGGACACCGTGGGACAGCCTGGGCTGCACAGGGCACAGGGATGGGCAGCAGCTGCAAGACAGCCCTGCCAGAGCCAACTTGGGCAGCACTTTGGCCATGACTGCTGGCCCTGGGCCTGAGGCCATGAGGGGACAAGTGACCTTTGCAAGGCTGGGGCTTCATTGCCTCCTTGTCCCTGCTCAGCAGCCTGGCAGGGGCTGCCCCATGCTCCTGCCCTTGCCATTGCACATCCCCACATGCCAGTGCCCATCCCGGGAAGAGCCCTGAGCAAGGACGGAGGGACAGGATCTGCCTTGGCAGGGACTGGGGCTCAGGCCTGGGCCCTGTGCATTCCTGAAACACATCCAGGTGTGCTCAGCACCAGAGACACCTTTGCCTTGTTTGTCCCCACCTGTCATCACTGCCTCCAGTGTTCTGCTCTGACTGGAACCTGAGGACACTTCAAAGTACAAGAAACTTCAGTGTTTCAATGTAACTGAGTTCTTGAGAGTTTTGTGACATCACAGAACTGGCTGTGACATCACAGAGCAAGATGTGAGGCCATATAGCAGACTCTGCCATCATAGAGGGTGGCTCTGTGGCATCAGTGAATGGGTTGTGACATCACTGGGTGGCTGTGAAACATCATAGAGCAGGCTGTGACATCACAGAACACAATTGTGATGTCACAGGGTGACTTTGCGACATTACCGTCTTCTGTGACATCACAGCACTACTGTATGACATCAGAGGGTGACTTCATAGAATTGGGTCTGTGACATCACAGGGTGTGTGTGACATAACAGGTGGCTGGATGACATCACAAGAGCTGTGTGACATCATAGAATTGGCTGTGTGACATCACAAGGACTGTTTGACACCACCAGAGGCTGTGTGACATTACAGGGGGTGTGATATCACAGGGGCTCTGTGACATCACAGGGGCAATGTGACATCATGGGGGCTGTGTGACATCGTGGGGGCTGTGTGAGGTCCCTGGGGAGGTCACTCTGCCCCAGCCCCCCTCACAGTTCCCCCCAGAGCAGTCCAACTCTGGTCGTGCACAGTGGGGTCCCCTGTCCCCCCGGGTCCCCCCGCCCCCGGCCCCGCAGCCTCCCCCAGAGGATGTTCCATGAGATCGACCCCAGAGCCTGACACGGGGATGGGGGGATGGGGCCCTGGGGGTGGCACAGGGGGACAGGGACCCCCCGGCAGCGTCCCCGTGTCCCCCAGGGCCAGAGCCTGGGCCAGGGCTCCTTCACCCTGTTACAAATGAAGCCTTGAGAGTGCTGAAAAAATCCCCAACAAGGGATCAGCAAAAACCAGATTTAATATTAAGGGACAGCAGCACAAAGTTCCTTGGCAAGAGTCACTCTGCTCCTAACTGAACACTGGAGGCACACCAAGGAAACAAAGCAACAACAAAACCAAACCAAATCCAGGCAATCAAACCAGAAATGAACCGAGAACTGTCCCTCTGTGTGTGTGTGTGTGTGTGTGTGTGTGTGTGTGTGTGTGTGTTACAACAGGTCAATGAGAGCAAGGATAAAATGTATACAGCCTAAAAGCTCAACAGAGCTCAAGCTTAACAGGACTTAACTTACACCTTAACCTTAACTGATACCTTAAATGTCACAATTTAGCCAAAAACAGGACTTAACAGTACTTAACCTATCTTAAAACCTACGACTTAGCAATTTAACAGAGGAATAACATTTAACAATTTTTAACTTAGCTACTAACTTAAATTAAACGTAGCAACTTAGCAAAAGAACAACTCTTCGGAGCATTTAACTTAGCTTAGACTTCGTGACTTAACCTTACTTGCTGATATCTGGATATCTGACTGACGCAGCAATCCAAGGAACTCATACCCCTCAGAGAGCAGCACTTCTGCCATATTTCCCCAGCACAGGCACTCCTGTGTGCACACAGACACAAAGAGTCAGTGCAAGGCACCTCTGAGAAATTCCGCTGAGGGCAGGAAATGCTCACTGTGGATCATTTGGCATCTCCCCAGCAGGCGAAGGGCTGAGCCTGGAGGAGTGGCGGGATTGGCCCAGGCTCGGTCATTGTTCTGGATCCCCGAGTGCAGCAAACAGGAGAGTTCCCTGCTCAGAGAGGCCCCACTCAGAGGGAGTCGCTGGCCCAGGAGAGCTCCAAGGGCTCCTTTTGGAGCGCTGTTTGCAGGTCCCCAAGAGAAGGGCTTCAGTCTCAGCAATGCTTCATCCTGGCCACACTTGGAATCAACAGCTTTCTTTGGCAGTGTGAGAACAGGGATGTTGTGCCACTGAGGGAACACAAACAGTTCCCAGGGCTGCTCTTACAGAAAGCAGGAGCTGGTTGGGCAGCAGCAGTGCCTGGAGCAGACAGTGTTTGTGATGAGCTGCAGAGGAGCTGAGCCCAGGGGCTGTTGGCCAAGGCCCAGGCCCAAGGAGCATTTCTGAGCTGGCAGGGCAGCCTGAGAAGGGGAGGGGGGAATGTAGCAGCACAGGGCCCATGGAACCAAGGGGCCATTGTGACACTGTGGGGCCTTGTGACACTGTGGGACCATTGTGACACTGTGGGACCTTGTGAGACCAAGGGACGATTGTGACAGTGTGGGGCCTCATGGAACCAAGGGACCATTGTGACACTGTGGGGCCTCATGGAACCAAGGAACCATTGTGACACTGTGGGGCCTCATGGAACCGTGGAAACCATTGTGACACTTCGGGGTGTCATGGAACCAAGTGGCCATTGTGACACTGCAAAACCCCGTGGAGCCAAAGGTCTATTGTGACATTGCAAGGCCTCATGGAACCATGCAAAGACAATTAAGACACTTCACAGCCTCATGGCACCAAGGGACCACTGTGACACTGAGGGGCACCATGGAATCATGGAGACCATTGTGATACTATGAGGTCCCATGGAATAAGCAAAGCATTGTGACACTGTGAGGCCTCATGGAACCAGTGAGACCATTGTGACCCTGGGGGTCCCCACACAACCAAGAGGACCATTGTGATACTGTGGGGCCTGGTGAAACCAAGAGGGCTTTGTGAAACTGCAGCGCGGCATGGAACCAAAGGTCCGTTGTGACACTGCAGGGCCTGATGTCATCTGCACACCACTTTGACACTGAGAAACCAAAGGAGACCACTGTGGCACTGCAAAGCCCCAGGGTCCAGAAGTCCATTGTGACATTGCAGGGCTCATGGAACAGAGGAGTCCTGTGACATTGTGGGGCCTGGGGAACCACAGAGACCATTGTGACACTGCAAGGTCTAATGCAATCAGTGGGAACTTTGTGACAGTTCAGGGCCTTGTGAAGCCTAGAGGCCATTGTGACATTGTGGGACTCCATTGAACCAAGGGTCCATTCTGACACTGCTGGACTCCATGGAATCAAAGCACCATTAGGACACTGCATGGCCCCATGGAACCAAGGGGACCATGGTGATACTGCAGGGCCCCATAAAACCAAGGGAACATGGAACAGGTCTGGCTGGTTGGGCTTCCTGTGAGCTGCCTGACTTGTCCAGCTGACCTTGGCATGTTGAGGGTCTCTTCTCATCAGCTATTGAAACACAGGGGCTCCATTCTTTCCTTGCTATGGAAAAACCCTTTCCTTCCCCTCCAGGCACCCATGCCCAGAATTAGGACTTCACCTCCAAATTTCCTTATATCCAGGGATTGTTCATATAGGAATATTGCCAGGAAAAGACTGTCTTGCAGTAGTTTCACAAGGGTCACCTCCCATCTGTCCCCAAAACATTGGGGAAGGCTCCGTACATTCCTTCCTATGGGAAAGAACTGTCCTGCTTCTCCAGGAACCCATGGGTGATATTGGGGTTCCACCTCAAAAATTCTTTAAATCCAAACTCTGCTCCCAGACAAAATCTGCCATTTCTGACAAGTCTGGCTGGCCTTGGCCTAGTGAGTCTCTCACCTGCCTTCCAAACACTGGGGGTCTCTGCTTTCGTTCCTATGGAAAAGAACTGTCCTTGTCCTCCAGGTGCCCATGGCCAGAAGTGGGATTTCACCTCCAACATTGCTGGTTGTGACAGACTGGAGGAGATTCTTGGCTTGAAACATTTCATGTGTGAGGGAGGATGAAGAGGCAGGTCCAGCCTTGCCCTGCCCTGGAACCCCAGCAGTGCCCTGGCCTGGAACCCCAGTCTCCCCAGAGCCTCTATCCCAGCCCAGCAGTGTCTGTCTGTCAACTCATCAGGTTTGTATCCTTTGAGGGATCAGGAACTAGTGAGACTCAGAGACACAGAAAGGTTTCTGTTCATGGGCAGCATAAAAAAAGTGAAATGATAAAATTTAATAAACACCAAAACACTTCGCTGAGCTCCTTGTGACATCCCAGCAACATCAGACATGTCCACCATCCTCAACATACTGCCATACCGGAAGGATTTTGGACAAAGACATAGGAAGACATAGGAAGATAAAACTACAACTAAGATGCTGACTAAAGAGTTACTAAAACTTCTGAAAGATTGGGCAACCTCCTGAATTTCAAAGCATGAAGCCAGTCAAGGGAGATGCATTGGAATGACCAGAGAACAGCTGCAGGAGAAAATCTGGGAGCCATGGGAAGGACATAGATCCAGCTGCTCCAAATGAAGAGATGTCCTTAGACAGGACCATTTAAAAAGGAGAGCTGGAAACACCTGAAGGAAGAGGGTCATGAAATATTAGAGTAATGAAATATTAGACTGAATGCTGGTGGAAAAGGGAGAGGGGAAGGTCAGTATTTCTTCTCCTGCCATAAGCAGAAGGATCTAGTAGATCCAGGAAATTTCTGTTCCTGGTGGGAAAACTTTGACATTTCTTAAAAGTACTCAAATGACCCAGATAATAAAGATTTGCTTCTATATTATGAAACTCACAGATATTCATACCTGTGCCCCTTTCCAGACAGACATCAGCTGTGTGCCCATGAACAGGCAGGGCCACTTGTGCCCTGAGGTGCCCAGCTGGGATTGGATCTCTCTGAGAGCACCCGAGGGAGAGCAGAGCACCTTGCAAGCTGCAGGTCCCTGACAGCCCCACAGAGCTTGTGTCCCATCAACATCTGCTCTGCTCCAGTGTGAAACAGGGCACAGCATGGTGCTGGGATCATCAGAGAGCTGAGGTGTGTGCTGGAATTCAATGCCCTCCCCATCCCACAGCAGCGCTGCATTTCCCTCCTGCAGCCGTGGTCTCCAGCACAGCCATGGAGGCACTTTGGGCTCTGGACTGTTCCTGCAGCCCCCAAGGGCAGCTGAGCTCTGCCTTTGACACAGTCAGGCCTGGCCAGCGCAGGCCATGCTCAGCAATTGCTTGTGTGTGCCTGGCTTTGCTGTCAGCCCCGGCAGTGGCTGCGTGGCCACTTTGTGGCCCTGTGCTGGCCCAGCCATGGTGATCCAGCCCCTGTGTAGGCCCAGCCCAGGCCAGGAGATTGCAGCTGGGAACGGCCCCTGTGCCATGGTGCCCACAGCAGCCTTGGGGCTCTGTGCCCTATGGCCTCCCTGCTGGGCAGCCTCTGCCAGCTCCTGCAGAGCCCGTGGCACCTGTGGGCCTGCACAGACAGCCCTGCGCTGGGCTGCAGGCCTTTGGCCAGCAGAGGGGCAGCCAGGGCTGACCATGGCCGGGAACAGGCCCTGAGCCCTGCAGGAGGATGGAGCTGGGCCACAGCCAAACTCAGCCCAGGACAAAGCTGGGCTCAGCAGCCAGGGCTGCCAAGGGCTGGGCACAGAGGCTGGCGCTGACAAATGTCCTGGGCCCCCTCCCTGCTCTGTCCATGCCACCAAGGAGACAGAGCAGCCTCCTCTCTGGGCCACTTGCCTGTTTGCATTGCCTTGCACAGGCACTGGCCCTGCCCCACAAGGCCTGGCCTGAGTCCTGCCCCTGCACGCTCAGCCAGGCTGAGATGGACACTGATGGTTTCTGGGCCAGGCTCTCTGAGCCCAGCCCAGCTCCCTGCAAGCTCTGCCAGCTGCCCTGAGCTCTGGGCAGCACCAAGGGCCTCTCCCCAGCCCAGCCCAGCCGGCTCTGGCCCCACAGCTCTGCTCAGGCCAGGCTGCTCTGGCCACTGGCCCCATGGCCTCAGCCCCTGGCAAGGGCACAGCAGCAGCTGCAGCTGCCACAGGACTCAGCCCCACCATCGGGGAAGGTGCTTGGCCAAGGCCAAAGGAGGCTCCCTGGCTGCCCTGCTCCCCTCTGAGGTGCTGAGAGCTCTGCAGCCCCTGCTGCCATCCCATCTGCCCAGGGCAGCAGAAGAGCCCCGGCCTTGGGGACCTCAAGAGCTACTCCTGCTCCAGGTCCAGGGCCCATGCCAAAGCTGGGGCAGCCACAAATCTGTGCCCATTTCTGTTGGTTGCTGCTCTGATGGGGATGGATCCTCAGCCACCTGGAGGTTGCTGATCAATTGTACTACTCCAGAGGCCTCTTCTTTCTTGAGCTCTTCAGTTCAGGAATTCAGTGAGAAAAGCAAAAAATATTTTTTCTAAGCACCTGAATAAGACAAGCCCCTAGGAATACTTTAAATTTTCAATTCTTCTGTGGATAATCAGACAGACTTCAGAAGGTAATTCAAAGTGAATGTATTGTATTGAAAACAATGCAAAGTGAACTACTTTATCCTGTTTTCTATTCCTGTTTACAGATGGATACCAGCAATGTCCAGTTGATATTGATTCCCCAGCACCATCCAGTGCAATCTCAGCAGATATGAAGATCAAGACCCTTCATGGCTGACAATCAATGAGACTTTGTCCCTTGTCCCTTCCCACCATTTCCCCCATCCAACCCCTGGCACTCCTATGGATCAGGAATGGTGTGGCCAGCAGGAGCAGGGCAGTGATTCTTCCCCTGTTCTCGGCACGGGTTGGACAGCACCTCGAGTGCTGTTTCCAGTTCTGGGCCACCAAAATTAGGAAGGACATGGAGGGGCTGGAGCGTGTCCAGAGAAGGGCAACAAGGCTGGTGAGGGGTCTGGAACAACACAAGTCCTGTGAGGAGCAGGTGAAGGACCTGGGGTTGTTTATCCTGGAGAAGAGGAGGCTCAGGCGAGACAAGGTGGTGTCCGGGAACAGGTTGGATTTGATGATCTCCAAAGTCTTGTACAGCCTTACTGATTCTGTGATTCTCTGAAACCACCCTTGCAGCAGTTGCAGGAGGAGCGCTTGGCCTCCATTTCAGAAGCTCCAGCAGCCCAGGTCCCTCAGCTCCTCCTGCCAGGCCCAAAGCCCATCCTGTCAGTCCTGCAGAGCCTCTGCAGCTCCTCCTCCGTGCCCAGAACAGGGAGCCCCAGAGCCAGACACAGCAGCCCAGATGTGCCCCCCTAGCCTGGGGTGCCTCTGGCAAGGGAGCAGCACAAGGCACTTTTCCAGGTTCAGAGCAACTTTGGGGAAGAATCCCCCGAAGGAGCTCCAGTGGGAAAAGCAGATCCAATCGGCCCCTCCCCCCAGCTGGTCCAGGAGGGAAAAAATACCTCCTTGGAGAAAGGTGGAAAAAAACCTGTTTATTAAACAATAAAACCAAAACAATATCAAAACAATGAGACCCCTTGCCACTCTAAAAGAGATGACAAACTGAGAAAACCCCGGGTTCAAGCAGCAGCTCAATCAGCCTCTGATCAGTCCCTCCGGTGCTGGAATTGTTGCAGGCCAGGCCTGGCCCGGTGGGCCACAGCTGCAGCTGCCAGTGCTCTCCTGGGTGTTCAGTCCAGAGCAGTTTCAAGAGGTCCAAAGAAAAAGGAAAAAAGACAGTCCAGGGAACTTTGCCTCAGCTAGCTAAAAACTAACTAAAAAGCAAAAGAAGAGCTCTCTGCCCCGCTGTCTTGTCTGCAGGCAACACTGTCAGGAGCAGGAATGCGGAGGAGTGGAGTACAGTGTCTGAAAACAAACTGCGCGCTTCTTCTCTCCCTCCCTTTCACTCTCTGGAACACTCTTAAAGGTACAAAACTTATTATTCAACATAAACTGAATGAGACGATTGGGGATAGAAGCATCATATGGTCAACCCAGGACATTCCACCCCTTATCCCCATATCGTCTGCTTACTACTAAAACTAATATAAATTCTAACTCTACAAGTACATACATGATACATCCATTATACAGATATACACAGACAATGGTAATAACATTCAGCAAACAATGATATTTACACAGGTTTTATCCAATAATCAGATCTCCCTGAGGTACATATCGTGTTCTTCCATATTTTTGCATTATCCACCATGTGCAACCTGGTCCCTGAGCAAAAACAACCCCACGAATGGGTTTGTCTGTATTCAAGGCAGGATGAATCCAAACTGTCTTCCCTAATAAACCTGTGACATGTACCACTGGGACTTTGTCTCCATCTACTCTCTGCAAAGGCTCAGATTGGGCAGGGCCTACTCTGTTAGTAGAGCCTCAGGTGTTAACTAACCAGGTGGTTTTTGCCAGATGCTGCTCCCAGTTTTTGAAAGATCCCCCACCTAATGCTTTCAATGTGGTTTTTAACAGTCCGTTGTACCTCTCTACTTTTCCTGCAGCTGGTGCATGGTAGGGAATATGGTACACCCACTCAATGCCATGCTCCCTAGCCCAGGTGTTCATAAGGCTGTTCTTGAAATGAGTCCCATTGTCTGACTCAATCCTCTCAGGGGTACCATGTCTCCACAGAACTTGCTTTTCCAGGCCCAGCTGTAGCATGAGACACAGGGTAGGTTTCCAACCATCCAGTGGTGGCTTCCAGCATGGTCAGCACGTAGCACTTGCCCTGGCGTGTCTGGGGCAGTGTGATGGAGTCAATCTGCCAGGCCTCCCTATACTTGTACTTGGACCACCGCCCACCATACCACAGGGGCTTCACCCGCTTGGCCTGCTTGATGGCAGCACACGTCTCACAGTCATGGATAACCTGAGCAATACTGTCCATAGTTAGATCCACCCCTCAGTCTCGTGCCCACTTATAGGTGGCATCCCTGCCCTGATGGCCTGAGTCATCGTGGGCCCATCAAGCTTGGAATAACTCTCCCTTGTGTTCCCAATCTAAGTCTATCTTTGACGCCTCTATCTTTGCAGCCTGGTCTACTTGCTCATTGTTTTGGTGCTCCTCATTAGCTCTACTCTTGGGAACGTGAGCATCCACATGGCGGACCTTCACAGGTAGCCTCCTTACCCTGGTAGCAATGTCTTTCCACTCTTCAGCAATCCAAATTGGTTTTCCTCTACGCTGCCAGTTAGCCTGTTTCCAGCTCTCCAGCCATCCCCACAGAGCATTGGCTGCCATCCATGAATCAGTGTAGAGGTAGAGCTTTGGCCACTTCTCTCTCTCAGCAATGTCCAGGGCCAGTTGAACAGCTTTGAGTTCAGCAAGTTGGCTTGACCCGCCTTCTCCTTCAGTGGCCTCTGCCACCTGTCATGTGGGGCTCCATACGGCTGCTTTCCACTTCCGGTTAATTCCCACAATGCGGCACGAACCATCAGTAAAGACAGCGTATCGTGGATCTTCTGCTGGCAGTTGGTTGTATGGTGGAGCTTCCTCAGCCCGTGTCACTTCTTGTTCCCCTTCATCAGCGAGACCAAAGTTTTCACCCTCTGGCCAGTTTGTAATTATTTCCAGAATCCCAGGGCAATTCAGTTTTCCAATACGGGCGCGCTGTGTGATAACAGCAATCCATTTGCTCCATGTAGCACTGGTGGCATGGTGCGTAGAGGGAACTTTTGCTTTGGACATCCACCCCAGTACTGGTAGTCGGGGTGCCAGGAGGAGTTGTGCTTCAGGGCCTACTACCTCTGAGGCAGCCTAGACTCCTTCATAGGAAGCCAAGGTTTCCTTCTCTGTGGGAGTGTAGTTGGCTTCAGAGCCTCTGTAGCTTCGACTCCAAAATCCCAGTGGTCGGCCTCGAGTCTCCCCAGGCACCTTCTGCCAAAGGCTCCAGGACAAGCCATGGTTCCCAGCTGCAGAGTAGAGCACGTTCTTCACCTCTGGTCCTGTCCTGACTGGGCCAAGGGCCACTCCATGAGTGATCTCCTGCTTGATCTGTGCAAAGGCTTGTTGCTGCTCAGGGCCCCAGTGGAAAGTGTTCTTCTTACGGGTGACCAGGTAGAGAGGGCTCATGATCCGACTGTATTCGGGAATGTGCATCCTCCAAAAACCTATGGCGCCTAGGAAAGCTTGTGTTTCTTTCTTGCTGGATGGTGGAGACATTGCTGTGATCTTGTTGATGATATCGGTGGGAATCTGACACCGTCGATCTTGCCACTTCACTCTCAGAAACTGGGTCTCTCAGGCAGGTCCCTTGACTTTGCTCTTCTTGATGGCAAAGCCAGCTTTTAGGAGAATCTGGATAATTTTCTCCTCTTTCTGGAACACCTCTGCTGCTGTCTTCCCCCACACAATGATGTCATCAACATATTGCAGGTGTTCTGGAGCCTCACCCTTTTCCAGTGCAGCCTGGATCAGTCCATGGCAGATGGTGGGGCTGTGCTTCCACCCCTGAGGCAGTCGGTTCCAGGTGTACTGCACGCCCCTCCAGGTGAAGGCAAACTGAGGCCTGCATTCTGCTGCCAGGGGAATGGAGAAAAATGCATTGGCAGTGTCTATAGTGGCGTACCACCTTGCTGACTTGGACCCCAGCTCGTACTGGAGTTCCAGCCTGCCCGTCACAGCAGCGCTCAGAGGTGGAGTCACTTCATTCAAGGCACGATAGTCCACTGTCAATCTCCATTCTCCTTCAGATTTACACACAGGCCAGATGGGGCTGTTGAAGGGTGAGTGGGTCTTGCTGAGCACTCCTTGGCTCTCCAGCTCATAGATCATTTTGTGCATGGGGATCACAGCATCTCGATTCGTTCGGTGCTGTCAGCGGTGCACTGTTGAGGTGGCAATTGGTACTCGTTGCTCTTCCACCTTCAGGAGACCTACTGCAGATGGGCTTTCTGACAGTCCAGGCAAGCTGTTCAACTGCTTGACACCCTCTGTCTCTACAGCAGCTATTCCAAATGCCCATCTTTGGGTCTTTGAAATACCCACTTTGGGGGAAGTCTGTGCCTAAAATGCATGGGGCCTCTGGGCCATTCACAATAGAGTGTTTCTTCCACTCATTTCCAGTCAGGCTCACCTCAGCTTCCACCAAAGTAAAATCCTGTGATCCCCCTGTCACACCAGCAATAGAAACAGACTCTCTCCCCACATGTCTTGATGGGATTAATGTACATTGCGTACCAGTGTCAACCAAAGCTTTGTATACTTGCGGTTCAGATGTGCCAGGCCAACGAATCCACACAGTCCAAAAAACACGGTTTTCCCCAGCCTCTACCTGGCTAGAGGCAGGGCCCCTCTAAGCCTGGTTATCCTTCTTTCCCTAGGCATATGCCTTGCAGGGTCTTTCAAGGGGATGAAAAATATTGTCATTATCATCATATGTGACAGTTCGGTTACTGGCCACTGGAGCTGCTTCCCTTTTGGAACTTCCTCTCTGAGTCTTCAGTGCACGCACCCGTTGTGCCAGAGCAGCGGTAGGTTTTCTATGCCATCTCCCCATGTCTTCTCCACAATCACACAGGTAGAACCACAGCTCAGCTCGTGGGGTGTTCCTTCTCTCGCCATCTGGGGAACGTCTGCGTTGGGTACCAGAACCTCTGATCAGTACTGCTGAGATTTGGAGAAAGCCCTCTTTAATCTCCTCCCTCAGTTTCTTGTGACCCTCCTCCGTCTTGTCTTCTAATTTTTGCAGACATGTTTCCACTGCTGCGATTCTGGCATGTGTTGGCCCATGCACAGCACCTGCATATGCTCGGAGCTTCCTTGCCATATCCAGCACAGTCTCCTCACCATCATCCTGCTTCATTATGGCTAACGCAGAAGCGTATTCTCGTGGCCCAAGTCGTACAAGTTTTCTCCACATCAGAGATGTGCATGGTACCAAGTCTGGATTTACAGTGTTTCCATCATCTGAGAAGACAATCTCGGCCACTGCCATTTCCCTCAAGCGTTGAATCCCTTGCTCTATGGTTTTCCACTGGGTTTGCTGCATACAGAGATGGTCTGTGCACAGGTATCTTTGTGCTACACTTCTTAGGACCCGTTCCCAGAGGCTGTGAGTGTTAGCCCCGCTCATCATTCCTTGGTCAATGACAGGATCCTGTGATGGGGATCCCAAATGCCTCGCTTCAGTGCCATCCAGAATTGTAGCCTCGCCTGCAGCATCCCAGAGACGGACCAGCCAACTAATTATGGATTCATCAGGTCGTCATGTATAATCTTTCCGTAAGCCACGAAGGTCCTTCAGGGAAAAGGACTCAATATTTGCGTCTGATCTTGCACCTGCTGCTTTGACTCCTGATTTTATGTCATGAGGCATCAAGGTTTCTTCTCCTGTATCACCATCATCATCATCATCATCATCCACTGGTTGATTAGTTTTTTCCGAGCATTTCCCACTTCTAGTACTGGTAGCAACAGCCATGGGTTTAGATGCTGGCTTAGGCTCACTATCTGGTTTGGCTGCTGGCTTTGAGCCTGGGCTGTTGGCTACAGCTTGAGTGACTGGGATAGCTGATTTATCTCCCTGCCCCCCTGCCTCTCTCTGCCGCCCTACACTATCTAACAGAGTGTGATAAGCATAGGCCAGGGCCCAGCTTATTGCAATGAGCCTTTTCTCCTTAGAATCATCATGGCACTTCTCTTTTAGGTATTTCCCCACCTCAGCTGGGTTCTGAATTTGTTCCCATGGAAAATCCCAGTCTACAGCCTCAGAAAATTCCTTCAGGGTTTGGCTTATATTTTCCCATTGTCCACACCACTCAGGATTTTTCACACCTGCATCTGCTTCTGGATCAGGGGAGGGAGAAATAGGAGAGTTTTCCTTGGAGAAGCTGACTCAGATCCTACAGGCCTGTGCTGAGTGTGGGTATTTTTGCCTTTTTCCTTCCCCATGTAAGATGAGGCTTTTCTCTGCATCATCATGGTAACACCTCCAGCTTCCCTGCCAGAGCAAGCTGGGATGATGCTGATCTCCATGGAGCCTCTTCCCAAAGCAGCCAGACTCCCTGTTTGCAGGGCTCTGCTTTCACCCAGAGCTGCTATTGCACTGCTGGCCCTGGAGCTGTCTGACAAAGGGAGACTTTGCAGAGGGGCTGTCTCTTCCTGCCAGCATAGAAAATGGCTTGTTTTTCGGGTGCCAGCACCAAGTCCTGAGCACCCTCACCTGCCTCGAGGCTTGGAGGGATTCAGGTGCTCCCTGGACGTGGCGCACACTGCCCTAGGAGCGGAGAAGGCAAGAGGGAATCTGTCTCCCTTGCCCATTGTCAGTGTGGCAAGCAGGGCTGGAGCTGCCAGTGCCACTGGGCACCCTCAGCATTGGCCACAGAGGGGCCTCTCATCCCTGCAGGCCCATCACCAAGTGCTGCTGGAGCAGCTGCTTGTTGGAGAGGCTGTGCAGGGCATGTTGCAGGGCTGCCCAAGGACGCTGTGCAGCACCTGTGGAGGGCAATGCTTCCTCTGCAACTCCTCAGGTGCTCCACAGGAAATTTTTGCAGGAGCTTTTGCTGTAGCACCTTGAGAAAGCAGCATTTAAATCAGAGAGAGAGAGGGGAAGAGCCTCAGGAGTCAGATGAGCTGGGCTGGACTCCTTCCCTCAGCTCCAAGAGCTCTCACTCTGAGTCTCCTCCTTTTCTAAAAGCAGGAAGTTTTTAAACTTTGTAATGGCAAGTTGGGCATCAGAGAGAAATTCTGCCACCAGGAGACATCCCAGTTCACTTCCATGTAATGTACTAATTATTGCATTGACCTGTGAGTATGGGAGAAGATTTTCCCCATGGTCCCTGCACTGGTCAATGGCATGGATGCAGGATGAGGTGAGGGTGATTCTGGCAGTGTTTGGGGAATAGGCCCCTCTGGCTACAGCTCCAAGATGCTCTTCTGCATCCATTTCCATGCTCAACACCTCAATCTCTCCTGTCTTCCATCCAGGCTTTCTATATCCTGCCAATGCCAGGTGCGCTGCAGCCAGGAGAGAGCCAGCAGGTCTCCTCCACATTCTCTGGCCACCTCACCACCACCTGCAATGTCCCGAGCTGTGCCACATGGAGGGAGGCTCCACCTCCGAGGTGCTGGTACCAGGGGCGGCCTCACGTGTCAGCTCCTCCCTGAGCCCCCAGGAGATCAACTGTGGCTCTCAGGCCCCTCTCAGGGACAGGTGAGTCAGCCTTCCATGGGTTGCTGCTCTGCCATGGGTTATTGTCCCTGCAGGGCTTCCCTGCTCCAAGGCCTCTGAGCTCAGGGGAGCTGCAGAGCAAAGGCCAGCAGCAACACAGGGATGGCCACTCTGAGCTCCCTGGCTGCCAAGAGAGGAAGGACCTTCTTCTGTTGAGACAGAACATCTTCTCCTCTATTTGAGTGCTGAGCCCTGCTGGCTTAGCTGCTGTCTGCAGGGAGCTGGGCTCTGGGCTTGCCTTGGCACCGCCTCTAGAGGTGTCTTGGAGTCCATGGTGTTGAGTGGCATCTTCTTCATCATCTGCCTTCTTCACCAGAACAGTGGGATTGTAGTATGGGCAGGCGTGGGGCACAGAGCAAACCTTGCTTTGGGTCCTGCTCCTGCCACAGATGAAGTCTTTGCACTGCTGATCTGCCAGGGTTCTCCTTATGGTGGCACAGCAGCCAGAAAAGTTCCTGGGCTTTAGGCTCCCCTGCAGCTGCAGCTGTAGGCAAGCACAGGAGAAGCTCAGCTCCAGCAAGGCAGCCCAGCTCAGGACACACAGGCCAAGTGTGGAGCTGGGAGTGGAGGCTGCTTAAAGCACGCCTGTGCATCAGGACTTCTTCAGGCCAGGCTGAAGTTGGTTTCATGGGAAGGAGACGGACGAGGCTGCTTCCAGTGGTTTCCATGGCAGCCAGCACTGGTTTGCTTGGTCCCAGCTGGGTTCCAGCAGGAAATCTGCCCGACAAGAGCCTGTCTTGCAGGAGAGGAGTTCCTGCAGCCTTTGCTTTCTGACTGATAGGATTGTTCTCATGAAGGAGCAGGCTAGGAGTCGTTAAAACCGAAGATCACGGGCAGAGACTCTCTAACTAATTAAAGTTAGGCAGTGGGATGTTTATTAGCACCGGCGGGCGGCACCAGAGCCATCCCTAAAAGGCGTGACCGCGCTGTCCAAGGTTCTTTGCCCTCTCTTTATTTCCCAAGATCTTACACACAATACATCTGCACAACCCCAGCATCTCCCATCCCTGCTCTGTATTCAAATGAGGTCATTGGTCCTTCACTCCTGTGCACTTCTTCCCTTGAATTGGGTTGGTGGTCTCAAATTGGGTCAGTGGTCTTAAGGGATGAAGTCAGGAATGTCTTCATCAGGTCTCTGTGACCCTCTGGCACCATCCAAGGTCCCCAACTTAGTGATTGATTGACATCAAGCCCAGGTGCTAACCATTGTTCTCCTGGCTTCAAGATGTTCTTATAACAGTTCACTTCCTCCACTTCCTTCTAGAAAGAAGCTCCTAATGGTAAACAATAGAACACTCAGCTCCAGCTTAAGCATCTCATAACCATTAACCTATGGTCTGCCTATCTAACTTCCATCCTGATCAATGGGAATTGCTTCTAACCCTCAGCTGAAACCTGAACTCTTTAAAATCATGCTTCAGCTGTGCCCAGGGAGAAGGGGGCTGAATGAGCTGAGTAAGAACTGTAGGAGAGCTAAGCAGATGTCAGCAATCTGTGCTCTGCTTTAAACTGGGAAGCCAAGAGACAAAGGGCGTTTCCAGGCACCAGCGCAGAGAGCTGCTGGATCAGCCTTTGGCAGGGGCTGAGGGGTCTGGCTGTGCCTTCAGAGGGAGCGTGCACAGTCAAGACCTTATGATGGCAAAGCTCAGGTTTGGCCGGTCCTGGAGGTCCCCTTCCACCCATGCCCTCTCTTGGGATGTTCCCAACCACTGTGGGTTGAGGAGAATTCACGGAAATGGCCTCAGGGTCAAGGAATGAAGTGCAGGGCCAGCCAGGACGAGGGAGCCCAAGGTTCTGGTGGGACTCTCAGCCATGTTTTCTGTTTTGTCTGCACAAGGGAGCTGAAGGAGCCAGCTCAAAATGTCGAGGAGGAGGCAAAGGCCTTAGAGGAGGAAGAGAGGAGGAAGGAGGATGAGAGGCAGAAGAAGGAAAAGAAGAGTGTCTCTGTTGGGAAGCAAGCTCCAAAACCAGAGAAGGGGAAAACCAAGACCCGGGAGAAGAAAGAAGCCCATGCGAAAGCATCAGAGAGGAAAGAAAGCAGAATCCCAGAGAGGAAGGAAACCAAAATCCCAGAGAAGGAAACCAGAGCACCAGAAAAGAAGGAAACTAAAGCCCTAAAGTAGAAGCAACCCAAAGCTCCAGAGAAGAGCGAAACCAAAGCCCTAAAGAAGAGCAAAACCAAAGCCGTAAAGAAGGGGGGAACTGCAATCCCAGAAGACCCAGCTGAGCTGGAGAACTCTTTACTCTTTATTCACAAAACTCATTTTACACAGTTTGACAGACCTCGTGTGCAACATTAGTTAGTTCATAGATTTCTTAGCAGTTCTTCTGTTATTGGTTAATAAATTAGATTTTACTTGTGCATCAAACCTCTCTATTGTATTTTTACCTGTCCTCTTCACTGATTCTCATGCAACAAATCCCTTGTTGCAGGTGCATTTGTTTTTCACCCTCAGAATAGATTGTTCACAAAGTCTCATTCTCAAAATAGCTTCACATGGGAACTTGTAACTGCTTAGCTGCACTCAGAATATGTTCTGCCATATTATGCTATTAATAAGGCAGAACAAGGCCTGATTTCAAAAGGCCTTTCTTTTATCATTATTCTACCTGTCTATGACATCTCCCCCTTTTTGTTCATTTAAAAAGGCTCCTATGTTCTGATGTTGAAACAGCTCACTCTTGTGAGGGTATTCTCTCATCACAGTTGTCACTGGTTATCTGTTAGATATGGGATAAGATAGATAAAAGACCAAGTACAATCAACAAAACTTAGCAAATTCTATCAAGTCATTGACACAGGGTTTTGCAGCATGAGAAAACAAAAGAATAATGTCCAATGTCTCTTAGGGAAATGGAAAGAAATGACCATTGTTTCCAATGAGTTGAGAAGGATGAGAAAGTCTATGAGCTGAAAATGTTGATCTTTGACATCACTGAATGTCCTCCTGGGCGCTGGAACAGGGAATAACTGCAGAAGGTTCGTAGGAGCACTGTACCATGAGGATGCCATGAGGCTTTTGTTGGCAAATTGCCTCTGTCAGTTTCCAGCCACAGCCATGTCTTGGCAGTCCTCCTTCTGCTCTGGCCACAAAGGCTGCAAGATGATGGGGTTATTTCTCCTTTCACTGGGCCTCATTTTTTCAGAGCTGATCAGTATCTGATGGAATGAGCAGGTGACTGCTTTGAACTGCTGATGATAAAACACAGGCACATCTTCTCCTGAAGTTAATGAATCAATCAGGCTTCACTGTGGTACACTCAATTGGTATTTAGATGTGATGATCTTTTTTCCAAATTTCTCATGTAAATATTGCATTATTCAAAATGATTAATTGTCCAAATTTCTCATGTACACAGTGCCTTATTGGAACGTTCTTAAGGTGTTCATTCCTCTTCTATTCCTAACTTACAGCAATTAGGAATAATTTGGATACAACAATCAGGAATATTTCAAATAGCAGACAAAGCTAACAACATAGGTGGAATTAGGTAAATAGCAATCTCTGAAATAATGTACCATCATCTCAGAGTCTGCAAACAGCTGACAAACCTCGATTCAGTGGGGACTTGGATAATTATTTCCAGATAATAATTCCCAAGCTCCCTTTAAAAATCGTTCAACTGTCATGTCTAGAGGGTCAAATTGCCAAGTCAAAGCAACTCAAATCTAGCTTTGATGCAGAAAACATCTGGGTCTGTTGGCAAATTCCCATCCAGGTAGAGCTAAGGCCTGGCCACCACCCAAGCTTTAAGTGGGACAGAATTCCTTAAATGTAATTTAAAACAAGGCTCTTGAGAATAGCACTTAGGAGTAAAGGTCTAGAGGTGACAGACTAATGAACCATCCAATAGCTGTCTCCTCCAAAATTTCCTCAGCACAGAGATGCTTTAAACCCAGCAAACTGTTGGAGTGGTTCTGTAATAATAATTGGGGCTGCATCTGATTATTTAGAGTAGATGCCTCAATACCATCAGTTTAGAGGAGACTTCCGACAAAGCTGAGATCTCATTTCTTGGAACTGTGAAAAATACTTAAAAATTATGAGAGAGCACTGGGTCAAACCGCAGAGCCACAGTGTGAAGCCCAGCTAGAGTGGTAGTCTGGTCTGAGAGATACATAAGCAGCTAGGGAACAAAAGGAGGATCTTGAAATGACACATGTCTTGTAGATAACTACACCAAAAGATGGTAAGGCATATGGAAAGCTGGCTATAAAAACAGTAATACAAACATTTATATATTTATGACAGAATAAATGCATCATAGGAAAACACTGAACACCTCACTAGTAAAATTGATGATACCTCAGATTAAATAACACTCAAACCTGATAGAAATTTATTTGGACAGCGCTAGAGCTTAACAAGAGGAACCTAAACTCAGCCTTAAAAGGATTTCAAATTAATAAACATAATTTCATTATCACCTTAGTAGAACAAAAAGTGCGCTCAAACGAACTCAAAGTTAATTCCTATTAATACCAAACATAACTGGATCCATAAAACCTGGAATAGAACATTGTTCAAACTTAGTAATACTGAAACTTAACAGAAATAAAATCTACCAAAATTAACCAAATAAAACTTTGCCTTATTTAATTTAGCAGAACAAAACTGAGCATTACAATATTGGGCTTTAATTTAACAGAGTTAAAATGAACATCCTCAAAAGTTATAGGTATGACATGGTGTAATTTTGTCTAAGGTTATTAACACAAAAAGACTACTTCAAGATGAATAAGCCATAAGTGAAATAACAGCATGATGGTGTAATGGAGGGATTCAAGGTGTTACAAGCATATTAGAATTAATTTTAAGTAATTATTAATAAATCAGTTATGAGAAAACCCATGGTAACTGCAAATTCCATGGAAACAGAAATTCAGTTAGACTTTTTAAAGTGCAGGGTTACTGGAACATAAATATAATAACGTGCAATTTAACATATTGCTGAACAACCCAACAGCTTTTTGTGACTGTATCTGGCATCATTTTATATGGAAAATTTGTTAGCATTCTTGTTAAAGAAATCAGACCATGTTAAAATTTGATAGGTAATAAGGCATTGCATTTACTGCTTTTCAATATAGTTGATATTTATCCATAGGGATAGTTACAGGCTTTGTTAATTGCTCATATGTCTTTTTGGTATGTGTTTTTTGCCTGGTCAATTTCTGGCCAATTGTTTTTCAGACATCTCAAGTAAAATTTGACACAGGATGTGGCGTTGGATGACTCCAACAGGTCCACTTCTTGGGATTCCTCTAGAGCATTGGGCAGCATTTTTGTCCACCTGTCCCAAGTATCTGCCAGGTTGGGTCTCTTACCTGTGGTGCAGAGGAGCTCCGAGTTATAGACAGGCCAGGCATCTGCTACCAAGGTGTCACGGTTTGACACAATGCCACTTTGGCACAATGCCAGTGCCCCCAGGAAAATACATTCTCCCTGGTGTCTGCTGTGAGATGGGACCAGGAATAGAGCAAAGCAGGCTCCAGCTTAGGAATAAAAAGGAAAAAAAAACTTTATTAACTTAGAATATATAAGAGAAACACACAGAACTCAGGACGAAAACCTTCCAAATATTCCTCCTCCCCCCACCAAATTCCCAATACATCACAGTAAGCAAAACCTTGGATTCTCAATTCAGATACTACCCCTCAGATCACCAACTCTCAGACCATCACCACCCTTTAGATAATCAATTCTGAGTTCATCAAGAAGAGAGGAGTCCCTCTTGTGCCATAGGCTTCCCCTGGAAACACAGTTGAGACCTCTTGTGTTTCCATGTTACACGTGGCACCGCCCGGAGATCATTTGCCATCTTGACATCTTCCTTCCGTGCCCAGTGCTCTCACCACTGCACATGGACCTGAGCTGCTTCCAGCATTCCTCTTTTAAGGATGCTTTGCCCAGTTCCAATAAAAGCGCAGTCTCTCACTTTTGGGACACCTGTCACCCCCAAATTCACCCCCTGGGTCCGATGGGTCTTGAGAACAGAGATCTTCTTCCCTGAAGACAGAGGGCACCACAACCCTCCTCACCCGTCGTCCCTGTTCACGCCACTCCTTCACATAACAACACCACACTCTCTTGGCTCCAAAATTGCCTCCCCCAAAATGCAGTCTCTGTGTCACAGGAGAAATGGTTCTGTCCATGGCTATACAAGAGAAGTCCAGCCAAAGGCCACTCCATCATCTCCTCCCACCTAGGATTTTTCTCAACTCTTCTGATATCTTTCACTTGCAGGGACTTTCATCACACTTGTCCATTTCCTTCTATTTCATCTCAATCTCTCTTGTCATTCAGATCCAGAAGGATCTGTATTTGTAAGGTTTCATCATCCAAGAAAAGAGTTCAAATCTCAGGCTCTGCCTGTCCAGGACTCCCATGCTGGCCCTGCCGGGCACCTGCTTGCTGCACCCTTGCTGCACGCCCCCCTTCTCCTTCAGCCGCGCTGCCAGCACATGATATCAAATTTCAATGTGGCACAAGCATAGGCACAGGCTCTCTCTCTCCCTGTCTCAGGGGCCGGGGGGCTGCCTGCTGCCTCTCAGTGCTCCTCCACCCTTCCATCCTGCAGGGGCCTTCACCTCCCCAGTCTGTACAAAGCCCCGGCCTACCTCACCCAGCTCCATGGCTTCCTCTCACTGCCCAGCCCGCAGCTGGGCAGGGGAGCTCTGACTTCTTTCACCCACCGGAACCAAAAGACAGTTTTCTTGGCAGTTCTTTGCTTTTAACCCCCTGTGTTCTCACAGGCGTATCCATGTCCTCAGTGGCCACACCACATGCCAATATTCAAATCTGAGCACTATTAGTTTGACTACAGCATATCCCAGAAAACTTACTTCCTTTCAAACCACGACAGGTCCATTTACATATTGGGATTAATTGTCCAATTACAGCCTCAGGTTATGCAATCCCATCCTTCCGGTTTGCTCTCCTCAATTCACTGGTTTTGGCGCTTTTTGGGCCTGAAGCTGCAACAGTGTCCAGTTCTGGGGCTGGAAAAGAATTGTTTTGTCTAACTACACTGTGAAGAAAACTTGCTAACACTCTGTATGAAGTCCAGAGTTACAGACTAATGCAGTACAGAATCTGGAAATATGCCAGCTAAAACTGAAGGCATCAGCCTGTTCCATGTTCCCTTGGTTCCATGGGGATCCAGAGCATCACAATGGCTGCTTGTTCCCATGAGGTTCAAGAGTGTCAGCGTGGTGTCCTTGGACCCACCTGGTCACAACTGATCCATGGTTCCATGAGGTTTCCGAGTGTCACCGTGGTGTCCTTGGACCCACATTGTCACAACTGACCCAAGGTTCCATGAGGTTCCCCAGTGTCACCATGGTCACTGTCAGAGGCTGGATGAGATCAGTGTCCTGAGACACCGTGGGATGAGCTGTCAATCAGTCACACAGTGGGGACAGTGCTAACCCAGCCCTGATTGCCTCAGCAATCAGAAATCCCACCTGGGGGAGGCCCACAAGGGCCCGGGGGCTTAAAAACACAGAGCACAAGGTGAGCCCCTGGTATGGACTCTGCCTTCTCCTGGGGTTTGTGTCTCACCCACACTGGAACCCTAGGAACTGATAGTCATGTGCGTGTCTTTCTATGGAGCTTCTGTCTTTCTGTTTCTCTCTCTTTCTTCTCCTTCTAATGGTCTTTAGATGCAACATTTTTGGGTACCTCAACAGCTTACATATTTAAAGGTTTTTAGGTTAAATGAGCTAAGTTAATGAAGTTGCTGCTATGAAAAGTGTTTTCTGTGTAATTGGAGGTTGCATTAAATCCTCTTCCAAAGTTTCTTGGTTTTTTGCACTTTGCCAGTAGAATTTTGTGTCATTTTGACCTCTTGAAAATATCTGGCTGGTGTTTCTCCTGTGCACCAAACTTGAGTAAAGGAGCCTTTGGTTACCTCCAGCATTTCAGTGTTCTGGGCTGTTGCACCCCACAGGCTCACAACGGCCTCTTGTTTCCACACTGGCCCCTTGGTTCCATGGGCCCCAACAGTGCCACAATGATGCCCCTGGTTCTGCAACTTCCCACAGTGTTGTAGAGAATTCATTGTTAAAGGAGTTAATATAAAGTTCCAATGATAGTTATAGATTGTTTGCTTAATGTTTTATAGTTATGTAAAGTTCCAATGTTAGTTATTAATTGTTTGTTAAAGGTTTTATAATTATGTAAATCCCCTTACCATTGGGTATTACCGCCGCTGCTCCCACTCTCGTCTAAAATGGCATACCATCCAAGACCATAAAGAGAATGATTACGTCACCTAATAAGCAAATATGAAACTCCCATAAGACTTAGCAGAAAAGGATTACATAACAAAAACCTCTAGAACAATGAAGCACCATGCAAATAAAGAATCAAAATAACACCTCTAAACAGAGAGAAACTTGAGACAATATCAAAGACACTGGTCAGAACTTTTTGCCTACGTCACCCTAACCAGAGTGGGCCAAGAGCAGTATAAAGATTATGAACCTTAAACCAACAGGCGTCTACTCAGAGACTCTTATGAGGAAAGACCCAGCTCTGCTGGACGACAGAGTTGACCTCCTCCTCCTCCTCCACGCCGTCTCGGGAGGAGCGGTGGTGTGCGCACACCCCCATGGGTCCCCTACCTAGACTGTTTCCAGTAAAGCTGAAATCACTAAAGAGCTGGTCATGTGCCATTCATAACAGTCTTGGGGACTGGTCCAGGCCAGACCACACCCGAAGAGGACTGAGGGCCTCCGCGATATCTGGCCCTATCTGGACCGGTCGGCAGCAGCCTAGGACCAGTGTGGAGGAGCATCGGTGAGTAAAGGCGGTGGCAGAAGTAGGAGGCGAGCGAAAGAAGTGTGTGTGAGACAGGGCCCAGCAGCTCGGAGCCCGAAGCAGCTGTGGCCCTCCGAGTACTGCGGTTCCGGACTCCTGCGAGGAGACCAGCCAGAAACAGAGGGAAGCAAGAGAAGCCTGAGTGAGTGAGACGCCTCCCAGGGGAATAAGGTGGGCTCCCCGTCTGGGCGTGAGGAGGAATAGAAACGTGAGTGGCACACAAGGGGTTGGCCTTTCCCCTTAAGACTTGGTAGGTGCCCTCAGGGTGTGCTGAGGGTGGCAGACGCATTGGTGAGTTGGCACGCAAACCCCGAATGGAGCTCCGGGTGCGTGGAGGATCGGGGCAGTGTGAGTTGCGCACAATCCCTGCAGTGGGGGGACACGGGTTCCTACCAGGGTTTAGGGTGCCCCAAGTACAGCGGCAGCACTGAGTAGAGCCAATAGGGCCCCAGTGCCCAGGGTAGACTGGTGGTGCTGGGGGTTCAGTGTGCCGCGGTTCAGGTAGAAACCGTAAACCCACTGGAGGCCCCTGGGGGGATTGGGGTCACAGGGCAGGGCAGGGCTGGCCTCACAGGGCAGGGCAAGGCTGGACCTGCCCCTTCCTCCCCCACACACAAAATGTTTAGAGCCAACAATCTCCTCCAGTCTGTCACAACAGGCAGTGTTGGAGGTGAAATCCCATTTGTGGCCATGGGCACCTGGCTGAGAAGGACAGTTCTTTTCCATGGGAAGGAAAACACAGAGCCCCAAGGTTTGGAAGGCAGGTGACAGCCTCAGCAGGCCAAGGCCAGCTAGACTTGTCAGTAATAGCACAGTTTGGATTTAGGGAATTTTGGAGGTGGAAACCCAATCTCGGCCATGGGCACCTGGAAAAGCAGGACAGTTCTTTCCCATGGGAAGGAGAGCATGGAGCCTCCCTCAGTGTTTTGGGGACGGATGAGAGGTGACCCTTGTGAAACCACTGCCAGCCAGACTTGTCCTGGCAATATTCCTATGGGAAGAATCCCTGGATATAAAGGAAATTTGGAGGTGAAATCCCACTTTGGCCATGGGTGCCTGGAGCAGAAGGACAGTTCTTTTCCATTGGGAAGGAAAGCACAGAGCCCCAGTGTTTCGGCAGCACATGAGAAGTGACACTCAACATGCAAAGGTCAGTTGGACCAGTCAGGCAGTCCATGGGAGGCCAAACCAGCCAGAGCTGTTCTGTGTTCCCTTGGTTTTATGGGGCTCCATAGTGTCACAATGGTGCCTTGGATCCATGGGGCCCCGCAGTGTCATAATGGTGACTTGATTCCATGGGTTCCAGCAGTGTCACAATGGCCCCTTGATTACAAGAAGACCTGCAGTGTCACACTGGCCCCTAGGTTCAATGGGGTCCCACAATGTCACAGTAGCCGCTATGTGTCATAAGGCCCCACAGTGTCACAATGGTCCCAAGGACTCCATGAGGCTTTGCAGTGTCACAATGGTCTCTGTGGTCCCCCAGGCCCCACTCTGTTCCATGAGGTCTGCAATGTCACAATGGACCTTTGGACCCTGGGGCTTTGCTGTGTCACAATGCTCTCCTTTGGTTGCCCAGTGTCACAATGGACCATTGATGACAGGAGGCCACTCTGTGTCACCCTGGAGCTTTGATTCCATGTAGCCCTGCAGTGTCACAATGGTCTCCTTTGGTTGCCCACTGTCACAATGGACCACCAATGACATGAGGCCCTGCAGTGCCACAATGGACCTTTGGTTCCATGCAGCCCTGCAGTGTCACAACGGCCTCTTGGTTTCACAAGGCCCCACAATATCACAATGGTCCTCCCAGGGTCACAATGGTCTCACTGATTCCATGAGGCCTCACAGCGTCACAATGGTCTGCATGTTTCCATGAGTCCCCTGAGTGTCACAATGGTCTCTGTGTTTCTGTGGTACCCCTCAGTGTCACAATGGTCCCTTGGTTCCATGAGGCTGTAAAGTGTCTTAATTGTTTTTGCATGGTTCCATGAGGCCTTGCAATGTCACAATGGACCTTTGGTTCCATGGAGTCTCGCAGTGTCACAATGGCCCCTTGGTTCCATAACACCCCAAAGTGTCATAATGGTCTCCATGGTTCCATAAGGCCCCATGGTGCCACAACGGACCCTTGGTTGGAAGGGGCCTCTCAGTGTCACAATGATCCCTACATTCCATGGAGCCACACCACATCAGTACAGTCCCCTTGGTTCCATGAGGCTTAGCAATGTCACAGTGCTCTCCATGATTCCATGAGGCCCCACAGTGTCACACTGGTCCCTTGGTCTCACACGGCCCCACAGTGTCCCAATGGTCCCTTGGTGTCACAGGGCCCCAGAGTGTCATACTTGTCCCTTGGCGTCACAGGGCCGCACAGTGTCACAACGATCCCTTGGTTCCATGGACCTGTGCTGCTGCATTCCCCCCTCCCCTTCTCAGGCCGCCCTGCCAGCTCAGAAATGCTCCCTGGGCAACAAATACTCGCCTTGGCCAACAGCCCCTGGGCTTAGCTCCTCTGCAGCTCATCACAAACACTGTCTGCTCCAGGAACTGCTGCTGCCCAACCAGCTCCTGGTTCCTGTAGGAGCAGCCCTGGGAGCTGTTTTGGTTCCCTCCGTGGCACAACATCCCTGCTCTCACACTGCCAAAGAAAGCTGTTGGTGCCAAGTGCGGCCAGGATGAACCATTGCTGGGACTGAAGCCCCTCTCTTGGGGCCCTGCAAACAGCGCTCCAAAAGGAGCCCTTGGAGCTCTCCTGGGCCAGTGACTCCCTCTGAGTGGGGCCTCTCCCAGCCGGGAACTCTCCCATTTGCTGCACTCGGGGATCCTGAACAACGACGGAGCCTGGGCCAATCCCCCCACTCCTCCAGGCTCAGCCCTTTGCCCTTTGCTGGGAGATGCCAAAGCATCAGCAGTGAGCATTTCCTGCCCTCAGGGGAATTGCTCACAGGTGCCTTGCACTGACTCTTTGTGTCTGTGTGCGCACATGAGTGCCTGTGCAGGGGAAATGTGGCAGAAATGCCACAGAACTCTGAGGGGTTAGAGTGCCGTGGATAGCTGAGTCAGTCAGGCCTGTAGCTAAGTTAAATCACACGATCTACGTGAAGATAAATGCTGCTAAGAGTTGTTCTTAGTTGCTGAGTTGTTACCTTTAATATAAGTTATAAGATAAGTATTGTAAAGTGTTATTCCTCTGTTAAATTGCAAAGTCATAGGTTTAAGTTAGGTTAAATGCCATTAGACTCTGCTCTTTTGCTAAATTGTGAAGTTGAAAATATCAGTTAAGGTTAAGGTATCAGTTAAGTCCTGTTGAGTTTGAGCTCTGTTAAGCTTTGAGGCCGTATTCCTTTGATCCTTGCCCTCACTGTCCTTGTGTCACACACACACACAGAGGGACAGTTCTGGGTTAATTTCTGGTTTGATTGCCTGGATTCTGTTTGGTTTTGTTGTTGCTTTGTTTCCTTGGTGTGCCTGAAGTGTCCAGTCAGGAGCAGAGTGACTCTTGCCAAGGAACTCTGTGCTGCTGTCCCTTAATATTAAATCTGGTTTTTGCTGATCCCTTGCTGGGGATTTTTTCAGCGCTCTCAAGGCCTTGTTCGTAGCAGGGTGAAGGAGCCCTGGCCCAGGCTCTGGCCCTGGGGGACACGGGGACGCTGCCGGGGGGTCCCTGTCCCCCTGTGCCACCCCCAGGGCCCCGGCCCCCGTCCCCGTGTCAGGCTCTGGGGTCGATCTCGTGGAACATCCTCTGGGGGAGAATGTGGGGCCGGGGGCGGGGGGACCTGGGGGGACAGGGGACCCCGCTGTGCACGAGAAGGGTTGGACTGCTCTGGGGGGAGCTGTGAGCGGGGCCGGGGCAGAGTGACCTCCCCGGGATGAAGCAAAGTGAAAATTTTCCAGGGTAGAAATCCATTTTAATTTAGGTGAAATGTACATTTTTGAGTTGAGTCTGTGGTTAGAAATCGTAGTTATTTAGCCAGACTGCAAGGCCTAAGCTCAGTGAAGTTACTTCAGCGAAGGACAGAGATAAAGGGGAGGAGACAGAAGATGATAGAGAGAGACAGGGATTGCTGTAAGGGCAAGTCAGCCTGACCTCAGAATTCTTTCTGATAAAAAGGAACTGGTGGTAAAAGTCGCACAAAACCTATAAAAATGAATATGTATGAACCCATTGTGAAACTGTATGCATATGTATTGGAGAGGGGGATAAAAGGAGATCTGAAGTTCTCAGAGGTACGCATGCCTTTTTGAGGAGAGTTTTCTCCGCATGTGTCCGGCGCCGTAAATAAACATACCGAGCTTTACAACTTTTATAAAGTTGTGAGGTTTCTTCTTTTCTCCGCAAAACAGGGGACCTCACACTGCCCCTGTGATGTCACATAGCCCCTGTGATGTCACACTGCCCCTGTGAGGTCACACAGCCCATGTGATGTCACACAGCCCACGTGATGTCACACAGCCCCCTGTGATGTCACATAGCCATCTCTGTGATGTCACACAGCCCCCTGTGATGTCACAGAACCATTTTATGTCACTTTGTGATGTCATACCGCAGTGCTGTGATGTCACACAAGAGTGATATCACAAAGTCATCCTGTGATGTCACCATCTGTTCTGTGATGTCACCGCCTCCTCTATGATGTTACACAGCCACCAGGTGATGTCACAACTCACTCTCTGATGCCACAGAGCCACCCTCTATGATGGCTGACACTGCTCTATGGCCTCACACCCTACTCTGGGGTGTCACAGCCAGCTCTGTGATGTCACCACCCACTCAGTGATGTCACAAAACCCTCAAGAACTCAGTTCTATTGAAACACTGAAGTTCCTTGTACTTTGAAGAGATCCCTGTCAGGGACACAACTGAGAAAGTGTCCCCAGGCCCCAGGCAGAGCAGAGAACTGGAGGCAGTGATGACAGGTGGGGACAAAGAGAAGCCAGTTCTTGGTGCCCTGGGGCACAGCAGGGTCTGTGCCACCAAGGGCTGTGAGGACACACCTTGTCCTGAGGCACGGGAGCCTCCTGGCACAGCCCCAGCCAGGCTGGGCACTGTCAGCCCCTTGTCCTGCCCTCTGCATCCCCCCTAGCCCACATCCCAGTGGCCTCAAGGATCTGCTGGAAGGAGTCCCTGGGGAGCCTTGCTCAGGAATGGCCCTGGGGGCTCCTGAATGCTCCCTGCAGGGACTGCAGGTTTTTCAAAGGACCTTTTTTGGGTTTGGCTTTTGCCTTGGAGTCTCTGAGAGGTTTGCGCAATCATGGCCTCCAATTTTCTGCTGTAATTAGTCCCTGCAGAGGCTTTGTCAGTAACAACCCTCAGTGGGGCCATTAATGCCTTGAGATACTCAAGGTTTTTAAGGTACTTTGGATTTTCCTTCCCACACTGAGTGTCTGAAAGGTTTCTGTGCCATCCTGGCCACCAGTTCTCTCCTCTAAGGAGTCCATGAGGAGCCTGTGTTGGAGAGGGACCTCAGTGGGAGCCATGAATGCCTGGAGACACTCTGGATGTTTCCTCTGACTGTGACTCCTGGCAAGGTTTGTGCAATCTCCTCCCAGGCCCTGGGGTTCAAGGGCTCAGCTCCAAATGCACCACGGAGCTCATTAGGATCAGGCAAGTCCTGACAAACCATGGCTCTGCCTTGATTTCCCTCTGCTCTCATGCAGTTCATCAGGAAGGTTTCTGTAGTGGTTTTGGGTCACCAATTTGAGATTTCTTGGCCAAAGCATCAATTAGTGTGTTGTGGTTGGATAATTACGAGTGCACTCACTAGAATACATTTACTCATTTCCTGCTGTGAGATAGGATTAAGAGAAAGGCAAAGTAGGCTCAAAGCTTTAAAAGGGTATAAAGAAAAGTTTGTCAATAGTAACTAAGAGTTACTATTGGAATTCAGAATTCAGAACACTTCTCCTCTCTCTACACCCTTTTCTTTCTTACTGACAATGAAAAGAGACAAAACCTAAAATTTTCAGTTTACCACCTCTAGAATAGTCTTTCTTCAGTTCACTTAGGGAGAGGAGTCTCACTTTCATGCCATGGAGACCTCTCTATAAGAAAACAGTTCTCTTGTGGTTCTCAATTCCCATGAAGAGCAGCTGCCGTGAAAATCTGCAATTGTGAATCCCTTCCATTTTTCCACAGCTTTTCCCAAAGCTGTGTTTATGGGTCATGTGAACTCATGGGGTATTAGTTTAAAGATGAGCTGTTGAAGAGCAAAGGTTCACTTCATCTATTTCTGAAATCATCTTCATCCCTGAAAATAGAGATCTTCTTCTCCTGTGAGGGCACAGTGTCTCATCACTCTTTTCTCTTTATCTGTGAAGCTTCTCATGGGATCACAGCTACTTCAATATTTGCTTACTTTAGCATAGAGGCCTTTGCTGAACAAGTCATCTCTCCATAGTTTTCAACGTGTTATAGGGAATAAGAGAGTCTAATGTATCAATTACATCCTTCTCCATAGCTTTACAAGAGGATTTCAGCCCCAAGATCAAGGTATCTCCTCATCCCTCCCATCTGGGACTCAACTTGCTCTTCAGGGATCTTGGTGTCTTCCTGTTGCTCCTCTGTGTGCCTGCACTTTGTCCTTTTCTCTCACTCGATGGAGGATGGAGGCACTGAAAGAGTTCATATCTCACCCGGGGCCTGCAGATGGTTCCGTGACCCCGGCCGGGCTCGGTGCTTGCAGCTGGAGCTGTTTTACGATGGGGGTTTCTGCAGCGGCTGCGCTGGGGCTGTGTCAGGATGGGCCGCGCTGGGGCAGGGCCAGGATCTCAGCAGCCAGGCCAGAACACAGCAGCAGCACGGCCGGGGCCAATGGCTTCTCCTCCCCCTGCCCGGGGCTTGCGGCTGAACCCCAACGGTGGCAGAATCTTGGTCGAGCCGGCCCGGCCTGGGGCTGCTCCTGGGGACCGGCGGATCCTGGCTGGGCCCGGGCTGCCCAGATGGTCACAACTGCAGCCATGGCCCGGCCTGGCCTCGGCCCCGCGGCCTCCCCTGCCCTGCCCGGCAGCCGATGGGGCCTGTAATGGGTTAAAACTTTAAGTTTGTTCATCAAAACTTACAAAGTTATTCCCGTAAGACTGTTGCACCACCTCTAGTTTGTTTAAGTAAATTTCCAGACTTTAAAGGATAAGGAAGGTGAAACCAAAAGGCAATAGGTTTCACAAACATTTGTTTATCTGTTTAGTAAACTGTTAATATGGGTGGGGGGTTTGCTATGATTGATAACACAGTATCAGCTTATCTGCTCGGTAAACCTAGGATCCCAGGAACTCAGCAGATTGAGCCTAAAAATTCCAGGAATCAGACAAAGGAAAATTACCAACCTTCATCTTCAGAACCCGGGAGGTGGACTATAACCACCTAAACACAAAAGAAGAATACGCAGAGTGCTACACATCAACCCGGAAGAAGGACTGTATAAGAACTCCACGGAAAATCAGAAGAGTGCGGCAGTTGCGGAGCGGAGACTCCCCTGTTGCCCAGCGCTGATTTTCTTATTGCCTTTCCCGCTCAAATCAATAAATTCTCAATTGGTTTTACTTGGCAAATTGTCATCTCAATTTATAACAGGGCCTGGCGGGGTCCCTGGGAAGGGGCCCAGCCCCACGGCAGGAGCCACCTGGCCCGGCCTGGCTGCGATGGTGGCTGGGTCAGACTGGTTACCTCTTTGCCAGCCAGAAGGGAAAGAGAACCTCTGTCCTGGTTTGAAAAGGAAGTGAGTTTTTTGCAATGCTGTGGTTAAACCAATAGGTACTCAGATTTGAATATTTGCACGTGGTGTGGCAACTGAGGACATGGATACGCCTCTGAGAACACAGGGGGTTAAAAGCAGAGAACTACCAAGAAAACTTTATTTTTTTCCGGTGGGTGAAAGAAACCTGTTAGCTTTGTCTGCTATTTGAAATATTCCTGATTGTTGTATCCAAATTATTCCTAATTGCTGTAAATTTCTTGTCCACTGCATGTAATATTTTGCTATGATGTTTCGTCGTACTCATAATAAAAGACATTCTTAAAAAACAAAAAAGAAGAGGAATGAACGCCTTAAGAACGTTCAAGTAATGCAATATGTACATGAGAAATTTGGAAAAAAGATCATCACATCTAAATACCAATTGAGTGAAGCCTGATTGATTCATTAACTTCAGGAGAAGATGTGCCTGTGTTTTATCATCAGCAGTTCAAAGCAGTCACCTGCTCATTCCATCAGATACTGATCAGCTCTGAAAAAATGAGGCCCAGTGAAAGGAGAAATAACCTCAACACCTTGCAGCCTTTGTGGCCAGAGCAGGAGCAGAAGGAGGACTGCCAAGACATGGCTGTGGCTGGAAACTGACAGAGGCAATTTGCCAACAAAAGCCTCATGGCATCCTCATGGTACAGTGCTCCTACGAACCTTCTGCAGTTATTCCCTGTTCCAGCGCCCAGGAGGACATTCAGTGATGTCAAAGATCAACATTTTCAGCTCATAGACTTTCTCATCCTTCTCAACTCATTGGAAACAATGGTCATTTCTTTCCATTTCCCTAAGAGACATTGGACATTATTCTTTTGTTTTCTCATGCTGCAAAACCCTGTGTCAATGACTTGATAGAATTTGCTAAGTTTTGTTGATTGTACTTGGTCTTTTATCTATCTTATCCCATATCTAACAGATAACCAGTGACAACTGTGATGAGAGAATACCCTCACAAGAGTGAGCTGTTTCAACATCAGAACATAGGAGCCTTTTTAAATGAACAAAAAGGGGGAGATGTCATAGACAGGTAGAATAATGATAAAAGAAAGGCCTTTTGAAATCAGGCCTTGTTCTGCCTTATTAATAGCATAATATGGCAGAACATATTCTGAGTGCAGCTAAGCAGTTACAAGTTCCCATGTGAAGCTATTTTGAGAATGAGACTTTGTGAACAATCTATTCTGAGGGTGAAAAACAAATGCACCTGCAACAAGGGATTTGTTGCATGAGAATCAGTGAAGAGGACAGGTAAAAATACAATAGAGAGGTTTGATGCACAAGTAAAATCTAATTTATTAACCAATAACAGAAGAACTGCTAAGAAATCTATGAACTAACTAATGTTGCACACGAGGTCTGTCAAACTGTGTAAAATGAGTTTTGTGAATAAAGAGTAAAGAGTTCTCCAGCTCAGCTGGGTCTTCTGGGATTGCAGTTCCCCCCTTCTTTACGGCTTTGGTTTTGCTCTTCTTTAGGGCTTTGGTTTCGCTCTTCTCTGGAGCTTTGGGTTCCTTCTTTTCTGGTGCTCTGGTTTCCTTCTCTGGGATTTTGGTTTCCTTCCTCTCTGGGATTCTGCTTTCCTTCCTCTCTGATGCTTTCGCATGGGCTTCTTTCTTCTCCCGGGTCTTGGTTTTCCCCTTCGCTGGTTTTGGAGCTTATTACAGCGTCCTGTGGGTGCAGCTGGTGAGAGAGCGACAGTGAATCTTGTTTCTTGAATCAGAAGACTTGATTTATTAATATATTATATATAATACATTATTACTATACTAAATAGAATATAGAGAGAGGTTTGCAGAGCAGCTAGCTAAGCTAAGAATAGATCGAAAAGAAATCCACAACAAAGCTGTGGCCAAGGACTCAGTCCCTGGGCTTGCACTGGTTATTGTCCCTTAATTATAAACATAGAAAATGAGCCAATCAAGGTGTTCCTGTTGCATTCCCCAGCAGCTGATAATAATTGTTTACCTTGTCTTCGGGGGCCTCTGGCCTCCCGAAGACACAGAAATCTGAAAGAAAGGATTTCTGTGGAGAAATGTCTGCGACATCTCACCTTTCTAAATTGTATAAAATAAAAGAAAAATGCTGATGTGGAATGAACAGGAAATTCCTTCACCTATAAAATATAGAATACTTACAATTCACTAAAACAATCCTACAATATAAGAAAAATGCAAAATACAATGTAAAGAGAATTTGGGTCCATGCAGCTGAGTTTCAGGAACAGTCCATCAGCTGAAGTTGTTTCTTTTGGACATCTGAGAGTCCTTTTTGTCCTGAAATCAGCATAACACAATTTTAAACAATTTAAAACAATTTCTACAATTTTGAAATGTCCTTTCTGGCCTTTCAGTGCTTCAGCGCTTCAGAGCTGCTCCCCTCTATTTTCAATCTTTTTTATTTAATTTTTAAATAATTTTTTTTTTTTTTTTAATCGAAAAGCAAAAGAGCAGCAGCCGGGCAGAGCAGTGCCAGAGAAGGAAAGGCCCTGGGGGCCCTGGCCCATGCTGGACCAGGCACCCCAAAACTGGCTCACAAAGGGGGACCCAGACCGGTAGGACAAACCAGAATCCCCAAAAATATAAGGAGGCCTCGCAGTGGGCCCGGCCCAGAAATTTCCTGAGCCAAACGGCCCAGGCCAAACCCATAAGGAAGGCTCTGCATATCCACAGGCCTGAACCCTGCTGCCAGCACAATGGCAGCACAGGTAGTGAGACGCTTCCTTTCCCCTAAACCACTGAGGCATGCCAGCAGCAGGGAAATAGAAGCCTTCCCCAGCAATCCCATCTGGGGTCTGGAGATGTTTGTTTCCCACAGCAAACCAGCTATGGTCTCCTCCAACTGTGCTCTCTCCCTCTGCAATGCATCGGGTTTTTCTCTCATCCGCCCCGTGGCATCATCCCCATCCCCTCCGGGATGGGGATCAAAGGCAGAACTCTCTGGATGCACCTGCCCCCATGCCACTAGGACACAAGGGAGGCGGCGGCCTCCATGGGACAATCCCCGAAAAACCACCCCCCAAACCGCCGAGAATGCTGATCTTAAAAACAGGCAGCTGGACTGCCACAACAGTGAGCTGGTGGGCAGCCCCCGCTCCACAGAAGGAGAGACCCCCCTCCAGGGCGGCCGCTGGGACGTCCGGTGGAAGCAGCAGGGCAGGAGCCGAAACTGGGGAGGGAATCGCGCTGAGCGTGGGATCCGCCGCGGGCTGCTCCGAGGGTCCCGCAGGTTCAGCTCCGTTTTCAGCCCCATCCTGAACAGGAACTGTCCCGGCTGGAGGAGGCGGGGACGCGCGGGAACACACTGTTGCTGCGTCCCTTGGCTCTGAAAGCGGCACGGGCAGCATCGGAGCTTGGAGAAGTGGCGGAGCGCCGCTGTTGCTTAGCAACAGGTCAATCGACGGAAGTGCTGTCTCTTCTGCCTTCTCCGACGCTGAGCCGGAAGCTGGAGACGCATCCTCGTCGCCTAGCAACAGCTCAGGGACTGGAAGTGCTTCTTCAGTCTCCGACACAGGCTCTTGCGGGGGCAGGGAGGCCGGTGAAACCGCGGGCGGGACCGCCTGGAGAGGCGGAGATGGGATCTCCTGGAGTGACGGCTCTAGCAGGGGCGTGGAGGAAGCCTCAGAGACCGGTGCCGCCCCCATGTCTGAAGGCGGGGTCTGAGAGGCCGGCACTGGCTTGAGCGGCCGCTCCCATCCCCCCGGAGAGAGAGAAGGGGGGGGAGGAGAACACTCCATCTGAGCATGCTCCGGAGCAAGAGTAAAAAAACCTTCTTCGCGCCGCGAAGTTTCGCCCCCCCCCGCCACGAAGCAGGGTGGGGGGGAAAGCCCAAAGTCATCACCCATGGGGTCTTCTGCCAAGGGCGGTGGAAACGGAGCTTGGCCATAACAATTAGAGATCCATTGAAAGGCAGCTGCTCTACGTTTCAGGACTGGGAAAAGCTTTATAAATAATGGCTAGATAGAAGGCAACACGCGTCCCTCAATGTAGACGCACTGGATAATGGAGTCCATGCACTACCAGACGAAAACATCTAAAGCATATAGGACATCAGCAAAGAACCCGAAAAGCTTTGCCCATCGAAAGAATTCACAGATATCTGTTTCTGACAAAAAGCAACCATCTTCTCTGCACCAGTATTTCCAGAGGGCTATGATTTTTTCCTCTGAAGGAGAGAATTGAATCTCTTCTGGCAAGGCATGGGTGTGCCATACAAACAGCCACAAGCTACGAAGGGCTGTTTCATCAGGGATAGAAAAGTGAACAGTACCTTTTGAAAGAGTCCAGCTTGCTCTGGCCAGCTCCACAGGTCTGCTGCTCTTTTCCATCATCTTTCCTGATCGTTTTCCAGAAGAAAGGTTCTCTTGTGGTCAGCCTTGGCTGTGAACTCTGTCCAAATCAGGATTTTCAGTTCTTCAGTTCCTGGCCTGAATCCACTTTCTGTGGTCACTTCAAAGCAACCATCAAATGCCACACATACAGGATTTTTACCCAGTGCAGCAATTTTGCTCCTCTGGTCTTACCAGATTAATCTTTGCTCTGACACGAGGGGTCACCAGATATTACAGCGTCCTGTGGGCGCAGCTGGTGAGAGAGCGACAGTGAATCTTGTTTCTTGAATCAGAAGGCTTGATTTATTAATATATTATATATAATACATTATTACTATACTAAATAGAATATAGAGAGAGGTTTGCAGAGCAGCTAGCTAAGCTAAGAATAGATCGAAAAGAAATCCACAACAAAGCTGTGGCCAAGGACTCAGTCCCTGGGCTTGCACTGGTGATTGGCTCTTAATTATAAACATAGAAAATGAGCCAATCAAGGTGTTCCTGTTGCATTCCCCAGCAGCTGATAATAATTGTTTACCTTGTCTTCGGGGGCCTCTGGCCTCCCAAAGACGCAGAAATCTGAAAGAAAGGATTTCTGTGGAGAAATGTCTGCGACAGGAGCTTGCTTCCCAACAGAGACACTCTTCTTTTCCTTCTTCTGCCTCTCATCCTCCTTCCTCCTCTCTTCCTCCTCTAAGGCCTTTGCCTCCTCCTCGACATTTTGAGCTGGCTCCTTCAGCTCCCTTGTGCAGACAAAACAGAAAACATGGCTGAGAGTCCCACCAGAACCTTGGGCTCCCTCGTCCTGGCTGGCCCTGCACTTCATTCCTTGACCCTGAGGCCATTTCCGTGAATTCTCCTCAACCCACAGTGGTTGGGAACATCCCAAGAGAGGGCATGGGTGGAAGGGGACCTCCAGGACCGGCCAAACCTGAGCTTTGCCATCATAAGGTCTTGACTGTGCACGCTCCCTCTGAAGGCACAGCCAGACCCCTCAGCCCCTGCCAAAGGCTGATCCAGCAGCTCTCTGCGCTGGTGCCTGGAAACGCCCTTTGTCTCTTGGCTTCCCAGTTTAAAGCAGAGCACAGATTGCTGACATCTGCTTAGCTCTCCTACAGTTCTTACTCAGCTCATTCAGCCCCCTTCTCCCTGGGCACAGCTGAAGCATGATTTTAAAGAGTTCAGGTTTCAGCTGAGGGTTAGAAGCAATTCCCATTGATCAGGATGGAAGTTAGATAGGCAGACCATAGGTTAATGGTTATGAGATGCTTAAGCTGGAGCTGAGTGTTCTATTGTTTACCATTAGGAGCTTCTTTCTAGAAGGAAGTGGAGGAAGTGAACTGTTATAAGAACATCTTGAAGCCAGGAGAACAATGGTTAGCACCTGGGCTTGATGTCAATCAATCACTAAGTTGGGGACCTTGGATGGTGCCAGAGGGTCACAGAGACCTGATGAAGACATTCCTGACTTCATCCCTTAAGACCACTGACCCAATTTGAGACCACCAACCCAATTCAAGGGAAGAAGTGCACAGGAGTGAAGGACCAATGACCTCATTTGAATACAGAGCAGGGATGGGAGGTGCTGGGGTTGTGCAGATGTATTGTGTGTAAGATCTTGGGAAATAAAGAAACGGCAAAGAACCTTGGACAGCGCGGTCACGCCTTTTAAGGACGGCTCTGGTGCCGCCCGCCGGTGCTAATAAACATCCCACTGCCTAACTTTAATTAGTTAGAGAGTCTCTGCCCGTGATCTTCGGTTTTAACGACTTCTAGCCTGCTCCTTCATGAGAACAATCCTATCAGTCAGAAAGCAAAGGCTGCAGGAACTCCTCTCCTGCAAGACAGGCTCTTGTCGGGCAGATTTCCTGCTGGAACCCAGCTGGGACCAAGCAAACCAGTGCTGGCTGCCATGAAAACCACTGGAAGCAGCCTTGTCCGTCTCCTTCCCATGAAACCAACTTCAGCCTGGCCTGAAGAAGTCCTGATGCACAGGCGTGCTTTAAGCAGCCTCCACTCCCAGCTCCACACTTGGCCTGTGTGTCCTGAGCTGGGCTGCCTTGCTGGAGCTGAGCTTCTCCTGTGCTTGCCTACGGCTGCAGCTGCAGGGGAGCCTAAAGCCCAGGAACTTTTCTGGCTGCTGTGCCACCATAAGGAGAACCCTGGCAGATCAGCAGTGCAAGGACTTCATCTGTGGCCGGAGCAGGACCCAAAGCAAGGTTTGCTCTGTGCCCCATGCCTGCCCATACCACAGTCCCACTGTTCTGGTGAAGAAGGCAGATGATGAAGATGCCACTCAACACCATGGACTTCAAGACACCTCTAGAGGCGGTGCCAAGGCAAGCCCAGAGCCCAGCTCCCTGCAGACAGCAGCTAAGCCAGCAGGGCTCAGCACTCAAATAGAGGAGAAGATGTTCTGTCTCAACAGAAGAAGGTCCTTCCTCTCTTGGCAGCCAGGGAGCTCAGAGTGGCCATCCCTGTGTTGCTGCTGGCCTTTGCTCTGCAGCTCCTCTGAGCTCAGAGGCCTTGGAGCAGGGAAGCCCTGCAGGGACAATAACCCATGGCAGAGCAGCAACCCATGGAAGGCTGACTCACCTGTCCCTGAGAGGGGCCTGAGAGCCACAGTTGATCTCCTGGGGGCTCAGGGAGGAGCTGACACGTGAGGCCTCCCCGGGCACCAGCACCTCGGAGGTGGAGCCTCCCTCCATGTGGCACAGCTCCGGGACATTGCAGGTGGTGGTGAGGTTTCCAGAGAAGGTGGAGGAGACCTGCTGGCTCTCTCCTGGCTGCAGCGCACCTGGCAGTGGCAGGATATTGAAAGCCTGGATGGAAGACAGGAGAGATTGTGGTGTTGAGCATGGAAATGGATGCAGAAGAGCATCTTGGAGCTGTAGCCAGAGGGGCCTATTCCCCAAACACTGCCAGAATCACCCTCACCTCATCCTGCATCCATGCCATTGACCAGTGCAGGGACCATGGGGAAAATCTTCTCCCATACTCACAGGTCAATGCAATAATTAGTACATTACATGGAAGTGAACTGGGATGGCTCCTGGCAGCAGAATTTCTCTCTGATGCCCAACTTGCCATTACAAAGTTTAAAAACTTCCTGCTTTTAGAAAAGGAGGAGACTCAGAGTGAGAGCTCTTGGAGCTGAGGGAAGGAGTCCAGCCCAGCTCATCTGACTCCTGAGGCTCTTCCCCTCTCTCTCTCTGATTTAAATGCTGCTTTCTCAAGGTGCTACAGCAAAAGCTCCTGCAAAAATTTCCTGTGGAGCACCTGAGGAGTTGCAGAGGAAGCATTGCCCTCCACAGGTGCTGCACAGCGTCCTTGGGCAGCCCTGCAACATGCCCTGCACGGCCTCTCCAACAAGCAGCTGCTCCAGCAGCACTTGGTGATGGGCCTGCAGGGATGGGAGGCCCCTCTGTGGCCAATGCTGAGGGCCCCCAGTGGCACTGGCAGCTCCAGCCCTGCTTGCCACACTGAAAATGGGCAAGGGAGACAGATTCCCTCTTGCCTTCTCTGCTCCCAGGGCAGTGTGCGCCACGTCCAGGGAGCACCTGAAACCCTCCAAGCCTCGAGGCAGGTGAGGGTGCTCAGGAGTTGACACCCAAAAACAAGCCATTTTCTATGCTGGCAGGAAGAGACAGCCCCTCTGCAAAGTCTCCCTTTGTCAGACAGCTCCAGGGCCAGCAGTGCAATAGCAGCTCTGGGTGAAAGCAGAGCCCTGCAAACAGGGAGTCTGGCTGCCTTGGGAAGAGGCTCCATGGAGATCAGCATCATCCCAGCTTGCTCTGGCAGGGAAGCTGGAGGTGTTACCATGATGATGCAGAGAAAAGCCTCATCTTACATGGGGAAGGAAAAAGGCAAAAATACCCACACTCAGCACAGGCCTGTAGGATCTGAGTCAGCTTCTCCAAGGAAAACTCTCCTATTTCTCCCTCCCCTGAACCAGAAGCAGATGCAGGTGTGAAAAATCCTGAGTGGTGTGGACAATGGGAAAATATAAGCCAAACCCTGAAGGAATTTTCTGAGGCTGTAGACTGGGATTTTCCATGGGAACAAATTCAGAACCCAGCTGAGGTGGGGAAATACCTAAAAGAGAAGTGCCATGACGATTCTAAGGAGAAAAGGCTCATTGCAATAAGCTGGGCCCTGGCCTATGCTTATCACACTCTGTTAGATAGTGTAGGGCGGCAGAGAGAGGCAGGGGGGCAGGGAGATAAATCAGCTATCCCAGTCACTCAAGCTGTAGCCAACAGCCCAGGCTCAAAGCCAGCAGCCAAACCAGATAGTGAGCCTAAGCCAGCATCTAAACCCATGGCTGTTGCTACCAGTACTAGAAGTGGGAAATGCTCGGAAAAAACTAATCAACCAGTGGATGATGATGATGATGATGATGGTGATACAGGAGAAGAAACCTTGATGCCTCATGACATAAAATCAGGAGTCAAAGCAGCAGGTGCAAGATCAGACACAAATATTGAGTCCTTTTCCCTGAAGGACCTTCATGGCTTACGGAAAGATTACACCCAACGACCTGATGAATCCATAATTAGTTGGTTGGTCCGTCTCTGGGATGCTGCAGGCGAGGCTACAATTCTGGATGGCACTGAAGCGAGGCATTTGGGATCCCCGTCACAGGATCCTGTCATTGACCAAGGAATGATGAGCGGGGCTAACACTCACAGCCTCTGGGAACGGGTCCTAAGAAGTGTAGCACAAAGATACCTGTGCACAGACCATCTCTGTATGCAGCAAACCCAGTGGAAAACCATAGAGCAAGGGATTCAACGCTTGAGGGAAATGGCAGTGGCCGAGATTGTCTTCTCAGATGATGGAAACACTGTAAATCCAGACTTGGTACCATGCACATCTCTGATGTGGAGAAAACTTGTACGACTTGGGCCACGAGAATACGCTTCTGCGTTAGCCATAATGAAGCAGGATGATGGTGAGGAGACTGTGCTGGATATGGCAAGGAAGCTCCGAGCATATGCAGGTGCTGTGCATGGGCCAACACATGCCAGAATCGCAGCAGTGGAAACATGTCTGCAAAAATTAGAAGACAAGACGGAGGAGGGTCACAAGAAACTGAGGGAGGAGATTAAAGAGGGCTTTCTCCAAATCTCAGCAGTACTGATCAGAGGTTCTGGTACCCAACGCAGACGTTCCCCAGATGGCGAGAGAAGGAACACCCCACGAGCTGAGCTGTGGTTCTACCTGTGTGATTGTGGAGAAGACATGGGGAGATGGCATAGAAAACCTACCGCTGCTCTGGCACAACGGGTGCGTGCACTGAAGACTCAGAGAGGAAGTTCCAAAAGGGAAGCAGCTCCAGTGGCCAGTAACCGAACTGTCACATATGATGATAATGACAATATTTTTCATCCCCTTGAAAGACCCTGCAAGGCATATGCCTAGGGAAAGAAGGATAACCAGGCTTAGAGGGGCCCTGCCTCTAGCCAGGTAGAGGCTGGGGAAAACCGTGTTTTTTGGACTGTGTGGATTCGTTGGCCTGGCACATCTGAACCGCAAGTATACAAAGCTTTGGTTGACACTGGTACGCAATGTACATTAATCCCATCAAGACATGTGGGGAGAGAGTCTGTTTCTATTGCTGGTGTGACAGGGGGATCACAGGATTTTACTTTGGTGGAAGCTGAGGTGAGCCTGACTGGAAATGAGTGGAAGAAACACTCTATTGTGAATGGCCCAGAGGCCCCATGCATTTTAGGCACAGAATACCTTCAAAGTGGGTACTTCAAGGACCCAAAGGGACTCAGATGGGCATTTGGAATAGCTGCTGTAGAGACAGAGGGTGTCAAGCAGTTGAACAGCTTGCCTGGACTGTCAGAAAGCCCATCTGCAGTAGGTCTCCTGAAGGTGGAAGAGCAACGAGTGCCAATTGCCACCTCAACAGTGCACCGCCGACAGTACCGAACGAATCGAGATGCTGTGATCCCCATGCACAAAATGATCCATGAGCTGGAGAGCCAAGGGGTGGTCAGCAAGACCCACTCACCCTTCAACAGCCCCATCTGGCCTGTGTGTAAATCTGAAGGAGAATGGAGATTGACAGTGGACTATCGTGCCTTGAATGAAGTGACTCCACCTCTGAGCGCTGCTGTGACGGGCAGGCTGGAACTCCAGTACGAGCTGGGGTCCAAGGCAGCAAGGTGGTACACCACTATAGACATTGCCAATGCATTTTTCTCCATTCCCCTGGCAGCAGAATGCAGGCCTCAGTTTGCCTTCACCTGGAGGGGCGTGCAGTACACCTGGAACCGACTGCCCCAGGGGTGGAAGCACAGCCCCACCATCTGCCATGGACTGATCCAGGCTGCACTGGAAAAGGGTGAGGCTCCAGAACACCTGCAATATATTGATGACATCATTGTGTGGGGGAAGACAGCAGCAGAGGTGTTCCAGAAAGAGGAGAAAATCATCCAGATTCTCCTAAAAGCTGGCTTTGCCATCAAGAAGAGCAAAGTCAAGGGACCTGCCTGAGAGACCCAGTTTCTAAGAGTGAAGTGGCAAGATCGACGGTGTCAGATTCCCACCGATATCATCAACAAGATCACAGCAATGTCTCCACCATCCAGCAAGAAAGAAACACAAGCTTTCCTAGGCGCCATAGGTTTTTGGAGGATTCCCGAATACAGTCGGATCGTGAGCTCTCTCTACCTGGTCACCCGTAAGAAGAACACTTTCCACTGGGGCCCTGAGCAGCAACAAGCCTTTGCACAGATCAAGCATGAGATCGCTCATGGAGTGGCCCTTGGCCCAGTCAGGACAGGACCAGAGGTGAAGAACATGCTCTACTCTGCAGCCAAGAACCATGGCTTGTCCTGGAGCCTTTGGCAGAAGGTGCCTGGGGAGACTCGAGGCCAGCCACTGGGATTTTGGAGTCGAAGCTACAGAGGCTCTGAAGCCAACTACACTCCCACAGAGAAGGAAATCTTGGCTGCCTATGAAGGAATCCAGGCTGCCTCAGAGGTAATAGGCCCTGAAGCACAACTCCTCCTGGCACCCCGACTACCAGTACTGGGGTGGATGTCCAAAGCAAAAGTTCCCTCTATGCACCATGCCACCAGTGCTACATGGAGAAAATGGATTGCTGTTATCACACAGCGCGCCCGTATTGGAAAACCGAATCGCCCTGGGATTCTGGAAATAATTACAAACTGGCCGAAGGGTGAAAACTTTGGTCTCGCTGATGAAGGGGAACAAGAAGCGACACGGGCTGAGGAAGCTCCACCATAAAACCAACTGCCAGCAGAAGATCCACGATACGCTGTCTTTACTGATGGTTCGTGCTGCATTGTGGGAATTAACCGGAAGTGGAAAGCAGCCGTATGGAGTCCCACACGACAGGTGGCAGAGGCCACTGAAGAAGAAGGTGGATCAAGCCAACTTGCTGAACTCAAAGCTGTTCAACTGGCCCTGGACATTGCTGAGAGAGAGAAGTGGCCAAAGCTCTACCTCTACACTGATTCATGGATGGCAGCCAATGCTCTGTGGGGATGGCTGGAGAGGTGGAAAAAGGCTAACTGGCAGCGTAGAGGAAAACCAATTTGGACTGCTGAAGAGGGGAAAGACATTGCTACCAGGGTAGGGAGGCTACCTGTGAAGGTCCGCCATGTGGATGCTCACGTTCCCAAGAGTAGAGCTAATGAGGAGCACCAAAACAATGAGCGAGTAGACCAGGCTGCAAAGATAGACGTGTCAAAGATAGACTTAGATTGGCAACATAAAAGAGAGTTATTCCTAGCTCAATGGGCCCACGATGCCTCAGGCCATCAGGGCAGGGATGCCACCTATTAGTGGGCACGAGACCCAGGGGTGGATTTACCCATGGACAGTATTGCTCAGGTTATCCATGGCTGTGAGATGTGTGCTGCCATCAAGCAGGCCAAGCGAGTGAAGCCCCTCTTGTACGGTGGGCGGTGGTCCAAGTACAAGTATGGGGAGGCCTGGCAGATTGACTCCATCACACTGCCCCAGACACGCCAGGGCAAGCGCTATGTGCTGACCATGGTGGAAGCCACCACTGGATGGTTGGAAACCTACCCTGTGTCTCATGCTACAGCCCGGAACACCATCCTGGGCCTGGAAAAGCAAGTTCTGTGGAGACATGGTACCCCTGAGAGCACTGAGTCAGACAATGGGACTCATTTCAAGAACAGCCTTATCAACACCTGGGCTAGGGAACATGGCATTGAGTGGGTGTACCATATTCCCTACCATGCACCAGCTGCAGGAAAAGTAGAGAGGTACAACGGACTGTTAAAAACCACATTGAAAGCATTAGGTGGGGGATCTTTCAAAAACTGGGAGCAGCATCTGGCAAAAGCCACCTGGTTAGTTCACACCCGAGGCTCTACTAACCGAGTGGGCCCTGCCCAGTCTGAGCCTTTGCAGAGAGTAGATGGAGACAAAGTCCCAGTGGTACATGTCACAGGTTTATTAGGGAAGACAGTTTGGATTAATCCTGCCTCGAATACAGACAAACCCATTCGTGGGGTTGTTTTTGCTCAGGGACCAGGTTGCACGTGGTGGATAATGCAAAAATATGGAAGAACACGATGTGTACCTCAGGGAGATCTGATTGCTGGATAAATCCTCTGTAAATATCACTGTTTGCTGAATGTTACTACCATTGTCTGTGTATAGCTGTATAATGGATGTATCATGTATGTACTTGTAGATTTAGAGTTTATATTAGTTTTAGTAGTGAGCAGATGATATGGGGATAAGGGGTGGAATGTCCTGGGTTGAACATATGATGCTTTTATCCCCAATCGTCTCATTCTGTTTATGTTGAATAAAAAGTTTTGCACCTTTAACAGTGTTCCAGAGAGTGAAGGGGGGAGAGAAGAAGCGTGCAGTTTGTTTTCATACACTGCACTCCACTCCCCCACATTCCTGCTCCTGGACTGTTGTTGTCTGCAGACAGACAGCGGGACAGAGCTCTTCTTTGGCTTTTTAGTTAGTGTTAGCTAGCTGAGGCAAAGAAGTTCCCTGGACTGTGTATTTTCTTTTCTTTGGACCTCTTGAAACCTGCTCTGGACTGAACACCCAGGAGAGCACCTGCAGCTGCACCTGTGGCCCACCGGACCGGGCCTGGCCTGCGACAATTCCAGCACCGGAGGGACTGATCAGAGACTGAGTGAGCTGCAACCCAGGGACGGGCTTTTCTCAGTTTGTCATCTCTTTTAGAGTGGCAAGGGGTCTCATTGTTTGATATTGTTTTGGTTTTATTGTTTAACAAACAGGTTTTTTTGCACCTTTCTCCAGGGAGGTATTTTTTCCTGCTGGACCAGTTGGGGGGAGGGGCCGATTGGATCTGCTTTTTTCCCACCGCAGCTCCTTCGGGGGATTCTTCCCCAAATTTGGTCTAAACCTGGACAGGGCTCTGGCTGCCTCCTCCTGCCCAGTCCTGAAGTGCCTCCATCGAGTTGCCGGGCAATCCAGACTGGTTCTCATCTCCTTTGGTGGCTGGGGTTTGAATTTAGGTGGGTGGAGCTCATCTCTGGAAAATAAATAACTATGAACAGGGACCTGCAGTGGGAGGGAGGGAGGGAGGGACACCTGCACGAGCAGCTGCTGGCCAGGATGCAGCCCCTGGCTGGGTGTTGGCTCGTTGGACTGAGAAATGGTTTGATCCAGCCCTTCCCAATCCAGGCTGGGGCAGGTCTGTTCTAAAGGCAGCCCAGGAATGGCACTGAGGTGCTGCAGCAGCTGCAACGGCTCGCATTGAGCAATTACAGAGGACAGGCATTTACACCTGGTGGGGATGCAAAAAGCACAGTGGGAGAGGAAAAGACAGAGAAGGCAGCAAAAAGGTGAGATTGGAGACACCGAGGGGCAGACCCAGCCAGTGCCCAGCCAGCACAGCCCACCCAGTGCCCAAGGCCAGAAACTCTGCAGCTCCACCAGGGATTTATCAGGAATGTTCCCCTGACACCGCTGGGGGGTTGGTTGACATTTTCCAACACTCCCAGGTGACTCAGGTCACATTCCCCATCCATCCATCCTTCCATCCATACATACACAGGCTGTGGTGCTGGGATCCTGCCAAGCTCTGCCAGCCTTGGGCTTGGGGAGATTTCTGCCAGCCATCCTGAGCTCCGTAATTGTGCTCTCTGTTCCAGGAAGCAAGCAAGAAAGATTTTAAAAAACGCAAAACAAACCACAACAGAGAAACCTAAAAAACCTTCAACAGCTCAACCCTGCTCAAGTTTTTTCTTTAGGGACAGCTACCACTCTCCAGCTGAAATGCTGGGCTTTTGGGGAAAAAGAAAATTACATGTTCACCTCCAAATTGAAAAGGATTAAGCTAAGAGAACCTTTCAAACTAAAAATTATTGTCCCAAAGCTTTTATCTTTGCAAGAAATCTCTAGATAAGACCAGCCTGACAGTTAAACAACTGGTTCTTCTGGTGGGGAGAAACCCTCCTCTTTAAGGGAAGCAGCCTGATAGTTAAAAGCAACTGTTTGCTCAAACTTCAGGCTCCCTGGCACAGCCTGCATTGCCTTTCCTTCCTGTTCACTGATTTACAGGCAGTGCCACGATGGCCCAGGTTCAGATGTTTGGTGCCATCCGGGGAATTTGGCATTGCCATTTCCATATGTTTTAATCGAAGTTTCAGTCCTTGCAACCACTCTTCAAATGCCAGCTTTCCTTTCTTTTACAGAAAGCTCAAGGTTCCCAGAAGACTTCTGACATCCTCTCTTGCGCTCAGAGAGATGACATTTTCAAACAGATGTTTCCAAAGTTAACAGCATTTGAAAGAATAATGACCTCAAATGCCCCTGGATTCCAGCTGAGCCCAACTCCATTCTGTGTCAGACACTGAGATTCCCACCTCTAAGGCAGGAGCTGTTTGTGCCTCCATCCCTCCTGTCCTTCTCCCCAGCAGCCTGTGCCTGTTTTCCCCGGCAGAATCCCTGTCCCTGTGCACCCTGCCAGAAGCAGCTGCACTCAAGCTCACCCTTGCCCTCACCAGGGGTTTCTCTCATCCCCGAACACGCCAATGAGAACGTTGGTGCGATGAGTGCCCAGGGCCTGCACTGCCACCACAACTGGGATCTCTGCTGTACTCTGGGGCTGCACAATCCCACAGGGCTTGGGGCTGGAGTAGAGCACAGCAGAGTCCTCCTTGCACTTCTGGAAGGGACACAATGAAACGCAGATTCAGAGGGACCTCTCAAGAAACTGTAGGCTCCTTAACATCCACCACAACAGCAACTTACACACACCTTTAAAGCTCCCCAGGACAAAGGTCAAAGGCACAAACAAGATGCAAGAATTGTAGGTTTAGCACTCCCAGGGGATCCTGTAAGGAGGCTGCCAGCACAGGCACTGGTGTCTGTGGGTGCAGCACCTTTTCACAACCCTCTAAGATCTCCCACAGGAAAACACCCTGAGGACTAGAGCATCCACTGTTTCCTCAGGAGCTTAAACTGCCTCCTCAAGTTTACAGTTGGGTAGGATCCTGTTCTCAGCAGATTTTTAAGACTGAATAGAAACCAGCAAGGTCTTATCCAAACCCTTTGTTACCCTAATAATCTCCTCAGGAATATTTGACAGGAGGAGGTGGATGTGATGCCAAACCTGGGGAATAAGCCCGTAGCAGCCAGGAAGGTGGTGTGTTGTTGGTATGTTCTGTTTCTCCCCCTTGTGTTATGATGGTTCTGTCCTCCCAGTTTTCCCCGCCCTAGTTTCTGTCCATTATTTGGTTGTTACGGTTACCCTCATGTTATGTAATTTCCCCTCCCTCCATTCCCAAATATGTATACCCTTCTCTCCTCCCTGGGCCCAGTCAATCACTCCCCCCTCCTCCCAGGTTTCCAGAAAGTTCCCTTCAGTAGGAGTAGGATTGGCTGAGGTCCCAGGGCCCCTCCTCTACATTGTATCAATTGGTTCTCCCTTACCGTCTATTATGTTAGGCTCCTCCCCTGCCTCCCCCTGATTGGTTTTCTGTAACTCCCTCCCCCAGTTACCACCTCCCTTTATAATCTCATGCCCTACCTCTTTTTTCTGTCACTCCCTGCTGGTTGCCCCCCTGGACATTAAACCAGTTTGGACCCCAGGAAGTGTCCTGCTCTCATTTCGCTCCGCCCTATTCAGCAGCTTCACACCGAGACCTCGCCCTGCAGGCACAGCCCAAGGCTTCTACCGCCGAGGGGTGCCTGAAGCTGCCAGTACTGGGGCCTTGCCACCGGGACTGAAACCCCTGCTGCAGTGGGGCTGTTGGCCGCCCCCTCCACTAGCCGGGTCAACGAGTCTCAGGCCACTGTCCATGCTGCAATTCCTAATGAGGATCTTTCTCTCATAGGGCACCTTCAGGTGGCACTCATCACACAGCAGCACTGGGGAGGACACTTGGAGCTCAGGAACGAGACATCTGGGCAAAGAGATGAGCCCAGGACAATCAGAGATACTGAGAGAATGGAGAATGCCTTCCCCCAAAGATTGTGAAATGGAGCAGAACACATTGGTCGCTGTCAAATGCACACTGAAGAGCCCTACAGGGATAAATTGCCTTCTACCTCTTCCCACTCCCACATGTCTTGTCAAGGAGGGGCAAACCCTGAGAGGCAGCACCCAGAGGCTGCCAAGTGCCCCAGGCAGAGCACCTTGCCCCACAGCTGCCTCAGCCCCTCCTTTAACCAAGAAGGCTTGCAAGGACTCCTGCAACAGTGCCAGTGACCCACGAGCTCTGGGGGAGCCTTCCCAACAAGGATCAGTGCTCCCTAAGGCTCAAGGAACACACAGCTCCAGGGTCTCAGTAAAAATGACTTCCTTCTCTGCCATGGTGCTGTTGCCCTGCCTGAGAACTCAGCTCTTTGCCCCAGCCCTGGAGGGCACGAGACAGCAGCTGCCCCACAGAGGGGCTGATCAGCCCCTGCCAGGCCCTGCAGCTCCCTGGCTCCTTCACTGCACAGCTCCAGGCACTGCCTGGCCCCAGCTCCACCTGCTGTACACAGTGGCAGCCCAGGCACTGCCTGGATGGCTCTGCCTGGCACAGGGAACAGCACCAGGGAGCTGCATCCCTCTGGGCATCACACTGACACCCACAGCAGCACAGCAGCATGGAATTCTGCTGCAGCAACAACGACTTTTGCTCTCAACTCTGACAACATTAAAGTTCAAAATGGGAAGCAGAGGGAAGGACAAAAACTGGAGCTGACCTGCCACATCACGGGCTGCTTTCCCCTTGTCACACCTTGCCCTCCCCACTCTTGCTGGGAGCCACTTCCCCCCTGCCGTGTGCCCTCATGGACAGAACCAGGGCCTGACTCTCAGCAGCTGCTTGGTGTGGCCCAAACCAGTGCACGGTGCTCACAGCCAGCACAACTCCACCTCTTGCAGCCAGAATGAGAGGAGGCCCTCAGGAAATTTGTTCCACCTCAAGCACCAAAAACAAGGCCAATCAATGATATCATTCCTGGTGCCTTTAGAAGAGGGCCCAGGACCGTGCTGGGCTGCGAGCAAACGTGCTTTTCACCACGGGCTGCTGCCCAAGCACTGCTGTTCTCGTGTCCAGCTGGCACAACATGAGGACATTCAGCAGCACTTCTCCTTGGCAGCTGCAGCCAGCACAGCCTGGGCAAGGCAGTGCCTGGGGGAGGCCAGGCAAGCGCTGGTACCTGGCTGTGATGATCAGGGATGCCACTCCCTTGCCAATACCCTCCAGGTCCACCAGCAATCTCCGGTAGAACTCCATCACTGTGTTGGAGCACAGGGTCACCTGGTGGAAGAGAAGAACAGTCAATTCTTCCTTCCAAAAGCTCATTACCCACGGGTGATATCCTCCAGTTCCTGAGGGAGGATTTGCCCTTCATTCTTCTGCTGCTCCATGTGTAGAGCACAGTCTCAGAGTAACAAAAGCCTTCTGGCAATACCACATTTGTTAAACACACCTTGCTATCAGGGCACAGGTCAGCTACATTAAAACATTAGACTACAGCTCCATGCAACACTGCATTGAAATTAAGGGGCCAATTTCTCATCTGACTACAAAGACATCCATGCCGAGGAAATCTGACTTGACCACAACGAGTTCAGCTTTACAGCAGGAGGCTGAGGGCAAAGTGAGGCCCAGCAGGTGCTGGGCAGTTCATGGCTGCCCTGGGACCCCGAGCCCGGGCTGGCTCTGAGAACTCCGGCCCCACGCCAGGAGTGGGGAACTGCCCCAGGCTGGGCAATGACCACAGGCAGAAGCGTCAGAAATGCCCCAGGCTGGGCAATGACCACAGGCAGAACCCTCAGAACTGCCCCAGGGTGGGCATTGACCAGAGGCAGAACCCTCAGAACTGCCCCAGGGTGGGCATTGACCAGAGGCCGAATCCTCAGAACTGCCCCAGGCTGGGCATTGACCACAGGCAGAACCCTCAGAGCCAGAACTGCCCCAGGGTGGGCATTGACCAGAGGCAGAACCCTCAGAGCCTCTTGCTCTATGCTGCAACAGACTCTATGCTGCAAGCCACCAACCGGACCAGGCAGAGGAGAAAGGAGGAGGATCTGTGTCTTGAAATTACACAAGAAAGGGTTTATTTCAAGCAAAAGGATCAGAGCCAAAAGAGCCCTGGACACTCCTGTGCAAGGGCTTTTGTACAGACACAAATCAGGGGGTGAATACAAACAGTAAGCCAAAAGGGAATCCTCAGGGGAGCACTGAGGGGATTACATCAAGTGTCTGGGGCCACTTTGGGTAGGAGGGTGGGGAGGATGGCTCACTTGGGCCAATGGGGCCTCCAGGCACAGGGGAATTCCAAAGGGGCATTGCAGACAGGGATTTGCTCCAGGTTAAACTGGCAAAGAAAGTTGGGGAATAAAAGGGGCTGGGTTTGACAGGCAGGGAAAGAGCTGGAACAAGGGGCAGGGAATGGCATGAGGGACAGCTTTGAGGGAGGCTAAAACCCAGGGGTAACCTAACTCGGGGACAACACGGGGTACAACAGAACAAACCACTTAACAAGGAATCAATACAATAAATTTGAACCGCTACACATGGCTGCAGATTTTTTTGTCTCCACTGGAGCTTCCTGCAGTGAACACAAATCATTCTGCTGCCCAGGAGGGGGGAAATGACAGCAAGAAGAAAAGCTCACTGCTTGATACAATGACATCTCTCTAACAGCCACCTTCTGCCCTCATCCTTGCTCTGCCCCGTTGCAATCAAATCAATTGCTCTCAAAAACACAAGAATGGTTTCAGGCCTTGACCATAAGGTCTGTGAGCTCAGCATATGATTTTGGAAAGCAAACAGTGCTCCTTGAGGAACATCCTGACTAAGCCAGCCAGCAGAGGCCTCCCAGCAGTGCAGATCTCTCCGTGCCAGGATGCTCCAAGCTGGCACCAGAGCTAAAGCCCTCCCACCCTGCAGTGCAGCTCCAGCCCTGGTGCTGCAGCGGCTGTGGCTGGGCTCTTGCCATACCTCGATGTCCTGGTGTCCCTGGGGGAGGATGGTGCCTTGGCTGGGATTCAGGGTGAACTCCCTGGGCTCCACATGGAAATGGATTCCCTTGCTCCAGGCTGGGTCGGTGTCCCTGTGGATCTGATCCACGCTGTCCACAGCCGGCTGCGTGCCATCGTCCGACATGTGGAGCTGGAACGTCAGGGGCACTGCGGAGCTGTTGGTGAGGCGTCAGCGCTGCGTGTAGGGAAAGCCTGGGCAAGGACACAAATATCCATTCAGGCACCCAGCAGGCCATGATCCTGGGGGCAAGATCCTGGCAGGATCAAAGTGGCATTGGAGTGGAGCTCTTTATTTTCTGAACTACAGCTCACCCAGAAGCTGCGTGAGGAATTAATCATCACTTAGTTCCCTTTGACACAGATTCCAGACTGCAGCCTTGAAAATGCCCACTCCTAGCCCTGCTGAACACTGCAAGCTTCTCTCTTTGTGATGGGGACGAGCTCCCTCACCTGCCCCAAACCAGCATCAGTTCTCTCTCAGTGATGAGTGTGCACCCAGACCCAGCATTTACTCTGAGAATTCAAGCTGTCCAATTCCCTGCTCAGCCTGCCAACACTCCCACCTTTTTCAAGACATATAAAGAGTGAGTTGTCAGTGAGAAGAAGCTACAGCAAAAGAAAGTGAGGACAGGATCAGGAACTAGAACGTGATGCAAAGCACCCTAATGCAGCTTCTCTCTGCAGGATCCTTAAGGCATCTCTTGCTTTGGGCCAAACAGACTGAGCACGTGACAGCTCAGAGCCCTCTCAGCTGGGGGCACAGCCAAGCCTTGCTTTGAGATTAGCAATCAGGAACCAGGTCCCACCTCAGCCCACAAACAGGGACATCACAGCCGTGCTGCTCACTGAGAGTGCTGCCTGCAAGGGTTTACCCCCCTTTGGCTCTGAGATTTGCTTTCCATCCTGCAAAGCCAGAGATACAGCCACTCATGGTGGGGATGTCCTGCAGACCGCGCAGAGCAGCCACAGCCTGCTGTGCACTGCACATCTGGCTGGGCTGGCCAGCTCTGTGGGGAGGAGACTTCTCCCCAGGCCTGCTCACCAAGAGTCACTGGGACACAGATGGGGAAGAAAAACAACTGCAGCTGCAGCCCAGAGCTTCTCTGTGCCCATCCAAGTGACCACTGCCAGCTCCAGCAGGGACTCCAGCAGGGAGGCAAGAGAGGCACAAAAATGACAAACCCAGATGTCAAAACCTCCAACAAGACTGAGGCCAGCACATGCAGACAACAGTCAACAGTTACAAAGAAGCAAAGATACAACAGCTGCCTTCAGCTGAAGAGCCCTTAAGCATGAAATTGGATTCAGCAGGATCAGTCTCCTGCTTCAGACCCATATTTCCATCTGTTGCCTTTCTTGTTTCATTCCTTCCAAAGTCAACTTGACAAGCGCCTCCGTGGTGATGCAGGCTGGGGAAGAAGCAGCTCAAGAAAGGCAATGAGTTTCCTTCAGAAGTTCATGAACTTCATTATTCTGGCTTTAGGCTTGGCAGTGAACGTTGCCCTGGGTCTGGGAAGGGGGACAGGGGTTCTGGGAGGTTTTGGGCGGTTTTGGCCCTGGGCTGGGCTTTTCCCTTGGGGGTTTTTGGGAGTTGTGGCGTGATGCCGTGGGCGGCTGTGCAGTGGGAGCTGAGGCTGGGCAGGGAGCGGAGCTTCCCTTCCTCCCGCTCGGGGGTCGCAGCTCGGCCGCTGCTGCTGCGGGAGGTTTGTGCTTGGCCCGGGGCTGCCCTGGCTGCAGCTCAGCGCTGGCACCGACCCTGCCTGCCTGCCCCGCTGCTGCTGCTGCTGCTGGGCACTGCCCGCATCCCCCTGCCCTCTGGGGCTCTGCAAAAGGAGCATTTCCTCCTTCCCTTCCCTTCCCTTCCCGCACCGGCTGGGGGGGATCCCTGCCCTGCCAGAGCCCACAGATCCTCCTGCTCTCACCAGAACTCCACCAAAGGGGAAAAACAGGACTTGGCATCTGGGAAATGTCTGTCCTTGCCTTCTTGTCTGTGCTCTCCTGAGATAGTCTAGCAAAGAACTGTTATTCCTTTTCCCACAGTTTTGCCTGGAAGCCCTGTCATTTCAAAGGGATAATCATTTGGAGGGAGGGGCTCATCTTTCCTTTCCAGCAAGATTCCCACCTTCCTTGGCAGACGTCTGTCTTTTAAAGCAGCACAGAGACACCAGAAAATTCTGCCTTTCTATTCCTTGCTTCCATTGGATCTCACAATGGCAAAATGCCCCCTAAGCAGCAGCAGCAGCAGCAGCAACCCTGCAGTTCACAGCCTGAAGAGGCTGCTGGGGCAGAGCAGGAGTGAGGGATGCTTTTCTGTTGGAAGGCACACATCCCTGAGGCTGTGTCCCAGCCCAGGGAACACTCACCAAAGGAGATGTCCCCGAAGTCGAGCTCAGCGAGGTCGAAGTGTAAACTCGGTGCAGTGACGCTGCCCCAGCAGGCCGAGGACAGAGCAGGCAATGGCTCGGTTAAAGGCATTGCAAAGGTGCGGCTGTCGTGGCTCGGGAGCACAAAACCCACGCTCAGGGCACCCTGGGTTTCCAACCAACACAGCCCCGTGTGCTCAGCACAGGGCCCTGGGCACAGGAGGCAGCTCAAGCCAAGGGGCAGCAGCCAACAGCCCCTGATGGGCTCTGGGCACAGGGCAGGCAGGAGAAGCCCCCGGGTTGCTGGGGGTCCCATGAAGGACCCTGAACACACACCCAGACATGGCTCTGTGCCTCAGTTTCCCCATCTGCAATGGCATGGACATCAAGGTGTCCCCACTAACTTCTGTAAGCAGCCCTTCCAGCCACGGCTTCCCTGCTTTGCTCCTTCTGAGCTGCAACTGCTGTTCCCATGGAGGAGCTTTCTCAAGAGAGTTTGACCCACACAATCATTACAGACACTGTTCTGAGATATGAATCCAGGGCATTCCCAAACATCCTCTGAAAAGAGCAGCAACAGTTCTTGCTGCAGGGCAGGGCACAGATGAATCCTAGAGGAAAGGACCAGCTTGTCAGCAGTGCACCAGCTGGCACAGCCAAGAGCAAGAGCTTCAACAATCAAACTTGGCTGTCCTGAATCTAGCACAGAACCTCACCTGCCCTTGAACTCAGCAGACACACTCCAAAAGCCACCAACATCCACTGAAATCAGCACTTGAAGCTGCACAACATTCACCAGTTGATTTCATGGTTGATGCCAATCAGTGCCCACTCTGCCTTTTGGGTCAAAATCAAGAACCAGTGAACTGTGTCCTCTATTGTACTCACAGGACTGCCCCTGGCTCTGCTCTGCACATCTCAACAAGACACACCTGCCCCTGCTCAAGGAGAAAGCTGCTTATGCACAAACACCCCATGGCCATTTTGGGGGAGGGACAGAGGAGAATCAATTATTTGATGGTGAAAGGTTCCCTCTTGATTTCCAAATGAAAAAAGCAGCACTTTTCCTCCAAAAACAAAGCCAGCAGATTTGTTTCTGCACTATGGGCAGACCTGCTCACCACTTTTCTCTTGCTAAGGAATAACTTCCTTGTTCTTCTTTACCCATCTCCCTTATCTCATTGGTATCATCAGGTGCAGATTGCTTTCATTTCTTCACTGCCTTGAGCCAGTGCTGCCCAAGAGCAGCAGCCCAGCTCCAAAGCTGCAGAGCAGCCAGCATCAGCTCTCCTGCTTCCACTCCATTATCCTGCAGCACCATGCCTCAGGCTGGCAGGGACAAGGCCTCACGCTGCTGTGGTGCTGAGCACTGAGCTCTGCCTCCCCTATGATCCGCCCTTCTCCCTGTGGCTGGGCCAGGATTGTCTCTTGCCATGGCACCAGCCCACCGGATGGTGCCCAAGTCCTTGGCACAGTTCCTGACTCCCACATCAGCGCTTTGCTGGCTGTGCAAAGGAGGCACCAGAGCCCTCTGTGCACAGGAGCTGGGGGCACAGCTTGTGCCCCACAGCATGGCCATGAGAGGTGAGCTGAGGCTGCTGCTGCCCATCTGGCAGGGATTATTCACACAAGCTTTTACAAACACTGCTGCTGCTGCAGAATCAGCCAGGCTGGCCCATCTGCAAAGCCCTGGGGGCCTTGCTGGGTGTTCAGGTGGGACATCCCAGAGCAGCTGCTGCCCAAAGCTGATCCATCCCACTGCCTGCCATGGCCCAAGGCACAGGGAGATCCCTGCAGGGAGGAGTCATTCCAGCTCCCGGCTACCACACAGGGCAGGAGGCAGCCTGACACTAAAGCAATGCCAGCAGCAGAGCAGAGATTCAGACCTCAGGAAACACCTTTTTCCTCTGCTCCACCCCAAAAGGAGGTAGGTGGGGGATGTCCCAGAGACAGCCACAGATGTGCCCACCCAGCTCCCAGAGTCCTTACTTGATGGTCAGGATGGCAGGCGTAGGAGATCCAGCCACACTGAACTGGAACTCCTCCTCAAAGCTCCCCAGCACGGTGGCACTGAAGGAGATCTGCACAGCCTGGCTCCCACCTGCTGCAATGATGCCCTACTCGGGGGCAAACGTGAAGAGCAAACCCAGGTTGGTGGCTGAAGGGAGACAGGTGAAGGGAGCATCAATAGCTCCTTGGTTCATCAGTTTCACCTGCAGCAGCAAGAAAGCAAAATGGAAATACGTGTGGAATCTTCCCTTCTTGTGAGTTATTGTCTAATGATGCAATGAACACCCAGAAAAGGCAGAAGATGCTTTGTGCTGCTGAATGGCCCAAGTCCAAAGACACAACAGGACAAGTTCTGCCTTTGGGTTTTCATGCAGAGCAGTAGCAACTCCACAGAACTGCAGTCACCCTGGGCTTATCCCATGGGCACAGAGCAGTGCCCGTCTGCTCAGCAGCACCAAGCGCATTGAGAGCTGGCGCTGAGAGCAACGTGGGCTGATTGCAGCTGCCTAGGGAATCACCCCAGAGCTGCTGCTGCCCCAGTGAGCACAGCTCCAACAGCACCATCTGCTCATTCACCTTTTCCCAGACCATGAAAACAATACATTGAGAATGAGGCATCAGCATCAAAACGTACAGACAGCACCATCTTGTGGTGAGAAAACTCAGCGTGTCTTTCCCATCCACAGCCAAGCTTTTGAAAGTGTCTGCCAGGATGCAGTGCCTCATGAAGTTTTGCAAGCTTGACTCTACTGGGGGAGAGGCAAATAGGTAGAAAACCCTTTGCTTTATTCCCAGGAACACTTTTCTCTTTCTAGAGCCAGAGATGCACCGAGGCTGAAGTGTGGTGAGGGACTGGTCAGCAAGGGAGAGAACTCCCAAGGATTTCCTGTGATTGCAGCAATAAGCAGAAGACACTTGGCTGGCAGCTGTTGGCAGTGGGCTGAAGCTCAAAGGCAGCCAGTTTGGTGCAGCTGCTTCTGCAGAGCCCAGTCCAAAGGTGCCTTGTGTCTGGCACTGCCACAAAAGCCTCTGAACATGCAGCTTTGGGAGCCAGTGTTGGTTTCATGTGCCAAGGGGTTGTTTTGCAGGAAGCCTCCCAGCTGATCCCTAAGGAAGGCTGCCCAAAAGCAGGGACTGGGGCTTCAGGAACAACTGACACACCTTTGTGACCCCCCAGATTTGAGCAGTCCATCAAATATTCCCTGCTCACAGCTGCCCAGGTTAGCAGCAAGTCCACAGCTGCACCAGGCTTGCTGCTGCCTCAGGAGCCATCAGGATCCATCCCAAGCCCTGCTGCTCACCTCATAGACATGGGGGGTGTTGACGAAAACATTCCCAAGGTTCAGAGTAGGAGAGCTGAGTTCAACCAAGGGTCCTTGGCCTTCCCCTCTGAGCTGCAGGGGCAGCCTGCTGTCACGGCCTGGGGAGAGATGTCCATTGCAGTACAATCATTCCCTCTGCTCCACTGGATTTTCCAGGCTGCCTCAGTGCTAGTCCTTGACTCTGAGCTGGATGCAACCAGCTCCTGATGCTGCAGGAGAAGATATGGACGCTTCTCTTCCCTCAGGACATATCCCATGAGGCTGACTTGCAATTTCTAACCCATTCCCTGGGCTGCTTTCCAATTTGAGCCACCAGTTTGCTGAGTTTAAAACATCTCTGGTGCCTGTAGTGACAGGTCAAGGAGTAATGGGGAGAAATGGAGAGAAAGGAGATTTAGGTGAGATATTCGGGAAGAAATTTTTCCTGTTAGGGTGGTGGGGCACTGGAGCAGGTTCCCCAGGGATGTTGTGGAGGTTCCAGCCCTGCAAGTGTTCCAAGCCAGGCTGGATGGGGCTTGGAGCTCCCTGCTCTAGGGGGAGGTGTCCCTGCCCATGGCAGGGGCCTTGGCACTAGATGATCTCTAAGGTCCATTCCATCCTTACCATACTGTGATTCTGTGGTTTCCTTCCCATGCACCTAGAGGAGCTTTGAAATCCATTCAGTGCAGGCACAAAGCTCCTACAGAGTTTGGCAATTCCCAAACTCCCTGGCCCAGGAGAACAGGACTTTGTTGCCCAAGTGCTCCCCTTGTGACACTCAGCACTGTGTTCTATTGCCACAGACTGAGAGCTGCAAGGTGACAACTGCCACATAGGGAGAGAAGCAGCTGCTGGCCAAGGCTGCTCCCTCTACCAACAGCCCGGGCTCAGTGGGGCTCAGCCCCCTCTGCTCTGCTGCTGTCTGGGCACTGGGAGGTGGTCCAGGCTCAGGGAGCCCATTTCTAACTCAGCTCCTACCACCTGATGATGGATCCATGGCAAATGGAGCCATCCTGGAGGCCAGGGGCCTGCAGGGGCTGAGTGCTTGTTCACTAAAGCTGTTCTGCTCTGGAGCTCTCTGGCCTTTGAGGGAATGCTGGCAAAGCCACGGCATGAAAACCTCTCCCTGCACTGCCTGGGCTGCTCTGGGATCACTCAGGCACACACCGCATTCTGAGCCCTGGCCTGGCACGGCAGACTCCCTGGGAGCTGCAGGGCCAGGGGGGATGTGCCAGCACTGCCCTGCTGACCAGGGACCCTTCCCAGCACTTCCATGGGAGCCCAGTGGGCTCAGGCTGGCACCATGGCTTCACTGAGGGGGAGAGAGGCAGGGCAAAGGAGCTGCACCTGAGATGCTGCAGTAAGTCACACTTCCATACTCCAGTGCTTCCAGGGGTTTGAAGGTCACCTTGATTTCAGCCAAACAATTCGGCCCGATTTCTTCCTCCTGCAGCAGAAAGAGACAGCAAAAGATTGGTCTGCAAACTTCACATTCTTGTTTTCACCACCCTCCTGTAAGCCTTTGTTTAGAGCATCAGTGATGAGTGAACAGCACAAGGAGCCAAGGAAACACTCCAAACCCAGCCCAACACAGCTCTCAATGCTCAGCTGATCAGCTCCCACTCTCCACAATATTCCTGCTGCTCTGACACAAGCTCTTGGGCACATCATGCTGCTGTCAGCTACAGTGGGATGCAACTGCCACTGTGCCCTGCTGGCTCTTGGCCTTAGATGGACCATAGCTGTAACCAAGAAGAGAACATGATCCCCTTCCTTGGAAATAAAAATATTAGTTTAACCTGTACTGAAAGAAAGCAGAGGTTGGGATTTTTCTAGGGTTTCCTCCAAGATGAGAAGGGATGTTGCACTGTGCAGACACCAGGCATTCATCATCTCTCACAATGCCAGTACTCAGAATCAAGGCTCTGGTTGATGGGAGCATGTGGCAGTTTGCTTGCATCACCAGAAAAGGAAAAGGTTTTCTGTCCCTGTGTGCAGGACAACTCCAAAGGCCCATTTCAACCTTCCACCCTGGTCTCCAGGCTCACAGATGACACTGGAAGGGACACTCAGAAATAGTGCAAGGCATGGTTACAGGAGGGGATTGGGATTTCTGTCATTAACCGTGGGCTGAATTTGGCCTCCTTTTGCCAGGGAACAATTGCAAGGTTCAGGTCAGTGTGTGAGCTGGCAGTGCTCCAACAGCCTCTGCTGAGCCCCACGTGTCAGGGGAGGCCCTGCCTACAAGAACTACTCCCTGGGACACTGCAAGGACACGAAGGCAGTGCCCTGAGCTCGAGCCTGGCAGCAGAGCTGGGCTTTGTCAGGCTCCCAGCCCTGCCCGGAGCCTGCAGGGCACAAATGCTTTCAGCAGCGAGCCCTGCAGCCTCACCAGAAACTCCATGTCCTCCCTGCCAGCACATGGAGCCAGCTGAGGATCTGCCCAGTGACCGCAGCTGGGGAAGGGGTGGGTGTAGGGAGTAGGGTGGATGGGAGGAGGAGGAGAACGAGAAGGAAGGAAGAGAATGTTCTCAGCTATCACTTACCATTGGCTCAAGGAAAAAAATGTCATCAGAGAACAGCATGGGGTCTTCTTGCACCTTTGCCATCTTCTCCTGGACCATGCTGCTCAGGAGGGCACTGTGATCTCCACAAAAGCTCTTCACCTTCTCCATTTCTTTCTCCTCTGGGAAGTTTTCCTGGGACACCTCTTTGGGCGGCCGCAGAAAACACTGCCTGCAGCCCCAGGGAGAGACAAGGCCAGCAGATGGTTTCATGAGCCACAGATTTGCAGAGAGAAGTGTGAGCGCAGGAGAGCAAAGCACTTGAGAAGGAGCAGCAGCAGCAGCTCCCCAGCAAAGGCTGAGCCCAAGCCACGAGGGTCCCACAGGGATCAGAGGACAACTTGCTGTTCCCTGGCCCAGCAGGGAGTTTCACTCCACCCTTGCAAGCTCAGCAGAGGTTTGCAAAGCCAGCATCCCTCCAGAGAGCCTCCTGCCTCAAAGCCTCTGCCACAGCTGAGGGAGAATCAACCAGCCATTTCTAGTGGCTTTTCCTCCCACTGACCTGCTCGGGGGGGCACAGAAAGATCACAGAGCACCCACTGCAGCATTTCCCTGGCAAGGGGAGACAAAGCTGGCTTGCAGCTACGTGTTACCAGCATCACTCTTTGTTTCTTCCAGTTTGGACCTGCCCCGTTCCCTACTCTGCCTTTCACAAGAGCATCCCAGAGCACTTCCACAGGAAATTGATGAATTCAGGCACCGAATCCCTTTGGGGACATTCAAGTTTTTATATGCAATATGCATGAAAACAGAGGCTCTGAGAGGGAAAGGAACTTTGTTGTGCAGGAGGGAGACAGCAAACTCCTGGAGAGACCTTTTCATGAGCCAGAGCTTTTTGGATCCCATCCCAGTGCACGGCACTAGAATGTCCTGAGAGGGAAAGGATCCTGCACTATCTTCTCTCACAAAAAATCCTCTCTGCTCTGAGAGCTCAAAACCTCTCTGACAGCAGCACAGGGACACACAACCAGCCCGCATGGGCAAGGAGCTTTTGAAGGAACTAAAGGGAAAAAATAGGGTGTATCACCTTTGGAAAGAGGGACTGGCAACTCAGGAAATGTCTAAGGATGTTGCCAGGTCATGTAGAAAGAAGATAAGAGAGACAAGAGCCCAATTAGAACCTGAGGAAATCCAGTCATCCCAATCAACCTTTCCTTCCCAAAATGCCATCCCTGGTTGGAGTATAAATGACCTGGAATGCTGAGTGCTGAGCTCCTGAAGCCCAGGGACACACACCCCAGTGCCGGGCATGGTTCACTTGGCCTAAATCATTCAAAAGCACCAACATCCTCTGAGGCCACTCGTTAGTTTCAGTCTTGGGCCTGTATCTCACTGAAATGCATCTTTCAAACCAACCTCCTCTTCTCTTCATTCTCTTCTTCCTCAGTAGCAAAAGCCTTCCACTGGAAGTGGGCTGTGATGTTACTCCTGTTTTCAATGAACAGGGTTCTGTGGCTTGACATGGTGGTGAATGTTTTGTCAAGCTCCACGGAATTTGTGCTCAGCCCAACGTTGACATCTACAGCTTCTCCCTGGAGCTTTGTGTGGATTCTTTCTTCACCTGGAACAAAGCAAAGGGGAGTCTTTGCTCAGCTCACTGGCTGATGGAAGCACAAGGAACAGAGCAAAGCACAGGGCACAGAAGAAAGTGTCCCAGTTTTGCGCTGAAGGAGCAGTTCTGTGGGCCACCCCATTGATCACATCCTTCAGCTCTGTGTGTACAGCGTGAGGATGTCCTGGGCACCTCCTAAAACACCTTATTTCTGAGGGTGTTTGTAGACATTTGGCCCCAAGGGGACAGGATGGACAGGGAGATTGGTCCATGTGCTCCGGTGACCCACTCAGATCACCAGGATTTCTGCATCCAAGTCCTTCAGGTGACAGGACTGAGGAGCCCTGCTCAGTCCTGCCTTGCCCAGGCTCTCCCCGGGCATCCCAGGAGACTCCTGTCTCTCCTGATCCCTTGGATCCCTTCTTGCTGATCAGCAAATATGCCTGGGGGCAGGTGGGCAGCAAAAGGAGGCCCAGAGGAACAAGTGAAGTGACAGCCCACAGCAGGAGGGGACACAGGTGAGGAAACACAACCAGCCTGGCTCTGCAATGTGACAAACCACTACAGAATGAGCACCATGAAAATCATCTCCCTGTCCAAACCCACAGGCACATCAGACTTTAAATATTTTATATTGTTCTCATCTGAAAAACCAAGCTGGAGCATTTCAAATCAAATAAGAAAGGGACAAAGGAAAGATCAGTGAGTACAGAGCAGTTTCTACATTCTACTGAATGGGATCCCTCAGTCTAGAAATCAAATGGGAGATAGATGTGAGAGGTTTGCAACAGCTTAAACAGCCTGGGAAATGGGGACAGGGAAAAATTTGTTTTGATTTGTCACAAAAAAGGAACTTGAGGGCCTGAAAATGTTGTTAGGCAGAAACTACATCTATGTGTAAGGGCCACATAGAAAAAGGGCCTGTGACAAGCCAATGGAGAAGCAGCATATGGGACAGAGGTGTGCAAGAAATCCATTGCATTGGAGAGAGTCTGATGGAGACCTCACCTACAGCACTGCCCAGGAATCAAATAAAACTTCACCCAGGCATAGCCACATGGTAGTGGAGAATCAGAGTTCCTCCTTCCTCCACTCAGCAAGTCCCAGCAAAACAGCAGTCAAAAATCTTTGCCTTTCTCAAGCCCCTAAACACCAAGGAGTTCTCAGTTTGCTTTGGGGTAAAGGTGAACAGGGGAGGCACCTCTGGAGGCAATGCAGGGGATGGGACAGCAGGGAGCCATGTGCAGAACTGTCCTGTGCCCTGCAGGACCCAGCACTCACCTGAGCTGCAGCACACGGCCAGGGAGCCGCAATGGGCACCGCTGGCCAGCGGGTGAAATGCCACTGTCACCTGCACGGTGTCACCAGCGCCCAGAGCTCCTGTGGCCGGCACCACGGAGAAAGGACTGCAACACAGAGAGAGGGGTCAGGCCTGGGGACACCTGGCCATGAAATTCCTGCTGCACTGCAGCTCCCTTGGCCAAGCAGGGAGCAAACCAAGCACAGGCAGCACAAGAGACAGAACAGACAGGATCACAAACAGCCACTTGAGCCACTGCTGACAAGATCCAGCCCTCACAAGATCCTGGGGGTAAAATGACCTCAGCTCCCCATACTCTGCATCCAGCTCTCTGCAATGAAGCTCAGGGCTCCCACTGCCAGCAATCCCATCAGAGAATGGTTTGTGAAAAGCACAGAGAAGGTTCAGAGCTATTTGCATGCACAACTTGACACTGACTGCCTCAGGAATTTCTCTTTTCCTGCTGCCTACAAATCGCATCTCAAGAGATGCAAATGGTAGGGCCCTCCCTGTCCTGGGAGATTACAGCCTAGGAATCAGACAGGGAGAAGGAACTTTTCCCTTAAGACCAAGGAATAGTTCCTGTTGAATTTGCAGTGTGCTTCTTTGGTTTATTTTACCTTGAAATCATCATGATTTAGCTTAAAAAGGGCAACTTTTAAAGGCATTTCAATGAAAGCTGCTCTAAGAAAAGGGGCAATCAAAACTCTGAAAGAGTGCAAATACAGATTAGAGCAATACAGTGACATGGAAACCCCAAAGGATGATGCCATTTACAGTCTGAAGGGTCCAATCCCAGCTAAATGGAGCACCATGAGCAGCAGCACATCAAGGAGGCAGAACCGGAGGTTTCTGTGTGTTTACCAGCAATGCAGTCTGGGACTCTGGGCTGTCATGCAGGCTGGTAACTGCTTGGCCCAGCACAGAAACTCTGTGCAATGTGTTGGAAATAATGATGCAGATGCGTTGGTGCACTTTGGATTTAACAGGAGCAATCAGGATTTAGTCACCAGGTAAACAGCTCTTGCCTGACAAACACAAGACTCTGTGCTTTGATGCTCAGGGACAGCTCAGGGGAAATGTGCTTCTGCCCAGCAGCTGCTGGGCTTTGTGGCCTTCTACAGCCCCAGTGAGGAAACCAAAGTTCCTGGCCTTGGTGCTTTGTTGCTGGTCAATCTGTCACTTCAAATGTGTTCTGGGGACTTTGCTGATGAATGCATCACACACAAAAGCAAAGAGAACATCTGGCAAGCTGAACTTTGTTCATGTCAGTAGTAACAGCTGATGAACTTGCTTCAGGTTCTGCTCATTCAGGACCTCTTGCTGTAATTATGGGCTGACCTGTTCCCATTGCCACTGGTGAGGACATCACTGCTGGCTGATGGAGAAGCCTTGGGCCAGCAATGTTCATGTGCTGGACGTGAGACTTTGGAGGGAGGGGAGGAAAGACAAGGCCCCAGCAGCCCCAGAGCCAGATCAGTGCTCGTGCTCCTGCATCTGCCCCGGGGCTGATGCCAATCACTGCTGCAGCTCTGCTGGGGCTGGGGGGATCAGGGCCTGCTGGGGGCAAGGCACAGCATTCTGTTCTTAGTCTTTGGCCAGAAATTTCACCGCAATAGAGAAGCTGCCAGTTAGGGGAATCCCTGGCCAGGCTTCAGCACTACCTTCCATTCCATTCCCTTCCCACTCCTGCCCCATCTTACATGCTCCTGCCTTCAGGTGGCAGGATGGGAATAACATTCCAGGGATGACTTCAGGGCTTGCCTGAGAAAGAAGTTGTCTTCTTCTTTTCAAATAATCTGGAGAAGAGGATCCAGCCAAGTTCAGGACTCAGCTGTCAGGACTGAAAAACTGAGTGCAAATCAGCCCCCTCATCGCCTCCATCCCTGGGCTCTACCCACCAGACTCCTCTGTCCCTGCTGTAGCAGTCATCTCTCACACACACCTGGCTCCCCAAGACCCAAAGACACAAGCTCCACAGCTAAACAACTCCTCTGAATTTCAGCCAACACCACTAAACTGTTCCCTGAGCCCACAGCTAGAAGAGCTGTGAAGGAGACATCCCTGACACTGTAAGAACCAAATTAAAATCGCTGTCAAGAGATGGGCCTGGAAAGCTAAATTTTGGGCTTTTCTCTGTTAATTGTGAGCTGCTCCTTAAGACACTTCTCATCCTGTTAGATCCATCCTCTCAATGAATGACTACTGCACCTGACAGGCAGAAAAGATAAGGTATGGAGGGGGTTTTAAAAGGTTGTTTTCTTCTGCTTTTATAACTAGGTCCATTGACATGTTTGTTTTCTTGTGTGGCATCTAAAGACAGGTCCATGTCTCCCAATGGCACCTTGCAACCCCCAGACACTGCTCTTGCTTTGAGCAGTGCCTTTGCTCAGATGATTTCCAGAGGTCCCCTCCAGGACCACTGCAAAGCCACGTGCCTGTGGCCTCCCAGAGAATGGCTCTGTTTGGCTGACAGTGCTGGGGAAGCATTTCAGAAGCTGCTTGTGCTCAGCAGGGTGCAAGCCAGCTCCCAACATGTTCCAGCAGCCTCCAGGAAATCTGGGACACAGAAAGCTCCAAGGCCACTGAAAGCAAGAGCAGATGCCTTCCATCCTGCTCACTTCCAGCCAGGCTGCAGGGCAGCAGATCTGATGCTTGGTTCTGTCTGTAGCTCTTTCCCAACTCCACTCTCACCCAAAGGTGTTTGCACAGGGAGAGATGAGCTGCCTCACCTCTGGGTGCTCAGCTGGTACCGAGCTGCCCGGGCACCGACATTGCGCACCAGCAGAGTCTGCTGGGTGTTAACCTTGACTGGACACTTGGAGAAGTCCAGCTGGGTAGGGAAGTCCAGCACAGCTCGGGCACCAATGGCCCGAATTGGCACAACGATCCTTTCCCTTGCAGTGAGGCACACCAGCTCATGGCAATAATCCTGCAGGAAAAGAAACTGGCTCAGCACAGGACATTTAGTGCCATCCCCATGGCAGAAGAAAAACCATTTCCTATACCCCTTCAAGGGCATCAATTTACCTATTGCACCCTCACATGAACACGAAGTTCTACTACTATGACACATTTTAAAGGCACCAGCGCACTTTGCAAAATCTGTCTCAGTGGCATTCAGCTCTTGTGTCACTTGGGTCATACAGATAACAGCCCTAGGCCACCATCATTTCTACTCTAAACTTTAATGATGTTAAAGAATTCCTAAGCCCCTTCTAAGCAACATGGAGCTGGGGAACACAGGACATTGCTCTTTAGGCTTCTATATTCCCACTGTCTGAGAATAGGACAAAGTGTTCAACTGACTCTAAGCAGCAAAAGCAAGAGGAGAAAACAGCTGCACCCAAAGACATCCTGCACCTCTGGCTTGGTGCAGAAACATCAGTTGGCTCACAACTCCCCTCTAACTTTGCCTGTCCAACCAAGTCAGGAGAAGAACGGTGCTAAGAGGTAGCAGGATGCTGTTGGAAAGGGCCTCTCTTTGTTTCCCTGCAAGGCTTCCTCCCTTCCATGCCATGCCCTCAACCCTTCTGTATGAACAAGCCTCCAGATCAGAACATGAACCCTCCAGATCCCAGCACTGAGATCAGACTTGCCAGGGCCTCAGCACTGCTGTGCAAACCTCCCCACAAAAGCACCTTTGGCACGGAATGGGTGCCAGCTGACAGAGCAAGCACAGGGACAGGCATGAAGACAGAGCCCCAGCAGTGTCACTGCCACGGGCTCTGGGCTCACAGCTCTGCCTGCAGCTTGTACCTGCCCTACACCAGCTCCTTCAGGCAGGTGTCCAAGTGCCCTGCAGCTCAGCAACCTCCTGCTGACCAAGGGCACCCAGGGCCCAGTGTGCCTGTGCCAGGCCAGGCTCACGGGCACAGCACATCCTCTGCCCTGGCCCTGTAGCTGTGCCATGCTCACTTGTGCTCTGGGACAGCACAGCTGCAAGGCTGCACAACAGAGGGGGTGAAAAAGCACCGGCTTTGCTCCAGCCCAGGGGCAGGCAGGGAAGCTGTTGGCAGTCCAGGAAGGAGGAAAGCTCTCTGACCTCTTTGTTCCTCTGGTGTTTTCCATCAGAATGAAACCCTTTCCACTGGACCTAGAGATGGCCCAACATCTATCAACAGCCCTCTGTCATTTTCATCCTGTTTCCTGTGCATCTTCCCTTGGCAATGCTCAGCAGCGTGCAGAGAGGGGAAGCAGAGCCTGTCAGGCCTGGCTGCAGTGCCTGACAGCAGTGCCAAGGTGTGACTGGCTGCAGGCTGCCTGCCCACACCTGGAGCCACGCTCACAGCATGCAATGGGCTGGAGCCAGAGTGGAGGGAAAACAATAGCTGTGGAGATCATTGTGTGCTTTGGCTCCTCCAGCCTCACCTTGTTCTTGCTGGGGGTGAAGCGGATGCGCACAGGGGCAGAGGCGCCCGGCGGCACGGCACGGTACGCATCGCTGGAGCTCACCAGCTGGAAATAAGGTGAGCTCTCCATGGAGACCTTCACCACGTGAAGAAACTGCAGCAAAGACATGAAATTATGATTTTGCCACTTGTGGAAACAGGACGAGAGGAGACCTGTACATGCCCTGCTAACATCCCTCCCCTGCCCCTTTTCCAAAGCACTTCCAGCTGAGCAGGCACAGGCACTTCATTCACAAGGCTGAACTTGAATCCCTTCTCTCTGGCTCCAGCATTTTGGCCAGGGGCAGTAGGGCAGTGCCTGCTGGGAAGGAAGGGCCGAGCAGGTCAGCACAAGCAGGATGGAGACACAGCACCTGAACCAAGTCACATGCATATTCAACAAGGCCAAAAAACCTGCTGGCTTCTGCCTGCACACAGCCGTGAAGTGGTCATGTTCCAGACGGGGAATGTGCTACCTAAAAGCAAACCAGCCCATTTCTGTGGGGCAAGGAAGAAATTCCCTTCTAGCAGATCAAGTTTGGGTAGGGACCTTCTGGGGATACAGTCAGGCAGGCAGAGCAGCAAGACAGGAGACCAAACACTGTGGTCTTACTGGGAATAAAAGCAAACCTGAAAAGCAAAAGAAGGAATGAACACAGCAAGACAATCCCTAAAACAAGGAGATGGCAAAGAGAATTTAAATGGGCAGTAAAGCAGCAAGGAAGAATCATAAAACCATGAGAGCAACCAGCTTGTCAACAGTGACAGAAACACAGACAGGCGGTGTCTATTGACCATGGGGCTTCAGAGGCATTTTCTGCCTGGAGAAACAGGACCAGCACTGACTGACAGTGTGGTTCCAGTATGCAAAGCCAATCTTGGCTCTCCAGGGCTTCCTGCTGCCTGTGCAGGCAAGCTGGGCTGCTGGGCATTCCTGCCTGCAGCCAGCAGGCCAGGTTCGGCCCTCTGGGGTACACATGCACAGCACACATGCATTTTCTAGCACACTGATCTCATCAACCCCTGAGCACCAAAATGCTCTCCAAAAGTCTAAACCAGATGATTTGGACTCCCTCCTGTCTCATCCCACCAGCCCACTCTTGGCACAAGCCTCACTTGAGAAAATGTTTCCCTGACTGAAATTCAAATGGTCTCAAGTTTTCCTCTTTACAGTGGAACACAATTGACGTTTTTCAACTTTTTCCCTCTCAGCTCTCTTGGGAAACTGCAAAACAATCCCAATTTCTTCAGGTGAAGGTGGAAACCTCCAGGAGCACATGGCTTTGGATGTGCTGTGCTTCTGCAAAGGGAAAGCAGAGCACCGTGTTGCTTCTGGAAAAGCTGAGCAGAGCTGGATGAAGCTGAGCAGGAGCCTCAAGCGGCAACTAAAGGCCTCTCACTGCTTCTGCTCCATCACTCTGATTGCAGGGCTCTTGCAGAACACGGTTCCTGCAGGGTCAATGCCATTAATGAGAAGTGATTCCAGCATAAAGTGCAGAAGGCTCAGCCCCTGAGCTTTGCCTGTGAGCTGCACAAAGGCAGCCAAACTGGCTGAGAGAGGCAGAGATTCCTACCAGGAGCCAAGATTAACCAAGGACACACAGGGTCTGCTATAGACCCAAGGCAAAGCATGCACAAGAAGAACTGTACAGCCCTCAACATTCCTGTCAATCCAGAGCTTTCAAGAGAAGGAAACTCCTTTGGGATAGACACCATCAACGCCTGGCCAAAATCTGGGGACAATTCCCAGCACAGCAAGATTTCCACCATCTTGCAGAAGAAGGTGCTGAGACATTTTCTTCTGCATGTGCTGCAGCACATAACTTGCTTTGCTCTACACTGAGGGAATGACAGCACTCTCTTCCAGCACAGCGTTAAAGCTCTGGGTGCCAGCACTTACCTTGTCCTTATTCATGAGAGACAGCACCATTTCAGAGACCTCCCGAGCGACGAAGTTCTGAAATACCAGCTCTGGTGGGGAAACCCTAAACCAGCTCTGTTTCAGGGCAGCTGATGGCAGCTGGAGGGGAGAGAGAGCAGGGAGAGCTTCAGCTGCTGTGAGGAAGGTTCATGCAGGAGAATCTTCCACTGATCCCCAGTGAAGTACAGACTCTGGGGGAGCACGTCGGCCCAGCCCACACCGGGCAAACAGTGGCTCACCCACCTCTGCTCTGAGCTCATCCACAGCTGCTGGGCCCCACAGAGCAGGCTCAAGCCAAGCTGCTCTTTTGGCATGGATTTCTCCAGGTTTCTTTCTCCAGAATGCCAGGCAGCACTTTCCTAAAACACAGCCCTGTGCCCATGTGGTCACAGAGCTCTGGGGCACTGACTGAGCCCTCATGGAGTAAGTAAAACCCATGAATTTAGAGGAGACTCCATGGGAAAGGATTTGGGATGTCTTTTACTGTGAGACAGGGAAAACGAGTCCCACACAACTGCAAATATCTTTTTTGCTCTAGAACTTAGACATCAGTAAGAAGAGCACAGGACCAGAGGAGGTGCGAGAGATGAGGTGACATTTGGCTGAAGCCAAAAGGTTATTAAGCAAAAGAATGGAATTTGTTGGTTCTTTGTGTTATTTGTGGTTTGCATTTGTTGAGGTTGGTTTGTTGAGTGTCACAGTGAGAGGGACAGGGTTGAAGACCTGACCAAAAGGAAGCAGGACGAGAAGGGAGCGGACAGAAAAGTTGGTGCTCAGTAGAGAATGGAAGCTCCTGAGTACCCATCCAATGGCAAAGGGCACAGGGACCGCCCCAGCCGGGTACCAAGGGGATACAAAGATTGCCATTTTCTCAGAGGGTGTGTGTGTGCCCTTGGCTCTCAGGGAGGGAGGCATCCCCAGCTCAGCTGAATCCTTACTAAGAAACACTTTTCTTTTGCTTTGATGATTTTGTTCCTTTTCATTGTATTTAAAAGTTAGTGTGTTCCAAAGAGAGGAAAAGGCAAAAATAAAAAGACAAATGAGCTGAAAATAAAAAGACAAGTAAGGTGAATGCTGAATGAGGATAAGTTTCAGTTATTTTCTCAGCAACTTGGGTAAAAGCAGAGTTGGTATCTCCTTTTTCAATGGCCTTGAAATGGGTGCTTTCTTGTCATTACTGCAACCTTATTTCATGCCATTGTAGAGGCACGTCTGGAATGACACAACAACAGCAATGCTTCTGGAGCAGAGACATTGCTTGGAGAAAACTCTGCCCTGCTTTGTCTGCCTTCTCCAGCCACACTGCTGTCACTGCAGAGACGCAGCAGGTCTCCCCCTCTGTGACTTCACAGCAGACACATTCCGCTGAAGGGAGTGGCTGCAGCACACTGTCCCTTAGCTGTGCCCTTTCCTGAGGTGTTCCCAAGGCTCCTCTCCAGGACAATCCTTAACCTGGATTGTGTTCCGTCTCTCTTGCTGCCAATTTCCTGCTCAACAGCCCACCTCAGTCACCTACCCATTTGGACTCTGCTTTATACCGAGCTAGTCCTGCCAGAAAAGCAGCTTTAAACACACCTCTGAGTAGGCACTGATCCAGACAAAGCACATCCACTCCCCTCTGCCCAGGGCCAGTCCCCTGTACATCTGGCAGCCTGCAAAATCTAACACCCCGTCAGGGTCCAACACATTGTTCCAGCCCAAAGCAGTAAGGCAATTTGTTGTGTTCAATCTGAAGGAATTCCTGCAGATCCTTGGCCTTCAAAGGCCAACGCTGCCACTCTGCAGGGAATCCTGTGACCCCGAGCATTTGATGGTGACCACACCAAAGCAAGAGGTGGCTCCTTCAGCAGGAGAATGGCAAAGGGCAATTTTGGGCCTCTGTGTCCCCAGCCTTCCTCCCATTGTTTTAGCAATGGCAGCTGCACTCCAGCACACCCCAGCAGCTTCAGCAGAGGGTATTTGTGTTGGCTTAGTGCAGATCAGCACTCCCAGTCCACCACTCCCAGCACCTTGCAATGACAGCAGGACCTGGACACTGAGGTATTTTGCTGGAGGCAAGCCTGTCACAAACACACACCCTCTTCAAACTTCATGTGAAACAGAAAGGAAAAGAGCAGGAAAAGGCTACCTTTGGGCGAGTCTCACTCCTGTCTAGAAATGGGCCAATTCTGGGCAGAATACTCCCCGCAGTGCTGGCCTCCTTCTTCCTGCTGAGAAACTTCTCCCTCTGGAACTTACAGGGAAGCAGCTGAAAGGCAAAAGTAAACCAGCTAGAGCCTCAGAGTTGTGCTTGTTCAGAAAGGCTTTTCTTGAACAAGTGGCACTGGTGAATAACTTGTGATCACAGCCACTAGGACATTCCTGGAAGCCCTGGGAGTTTCCTGCTGAAATACTTAGCATCAGTGAATTAATAATACAGAGTGGAACACACATACTCCAGCCATATGGCTCTGTCCCATTGGCTTCTCCATGACTGGATGGGACATGGTTGGGGATTTCTGCTCTTTGGGCATTTGTTTCCTCTTACGTTTCATTGGATTGAGGCAGTGACCTTTCCAGAGAATGGGGAGGAGCTCTCAGAACTGCCTGAACTCCATCGCTGCACAACGCTCACAACTCACAGCAAGGAGATATCGCTGCTGGATGAGTCCAAGAGATGCAAGAAAGGAACACTGTACCAAGAGTGAGGTGCACAGCAATGTCTCTAGGTTTTAGTTCTCCCTGTGAATTGTTTTCTCTGTCTGGGCTGACAGAGCCCTCCACAGAAGAAAACAGAGGCATCTCCTTGACAGAGCCTCAGCAGTGGCGCATCTTCAGCCAAGTGAGCTGCAGACAGCAAGGGACCTTTGTGGCCCTGGCTCCAGCGCTGCCTGCAGGCCTGCATCTGTGCCCACACAGGAGCTGGGAGAGAGCAGCTGCTTTGGAAGCTCTTCCAGCTGGGACCAGCCGTGGCTCTCAAGGCTTTGGGCAGAGTTTGAGCTTCCCCCCCCCCCCAACATGCCCAGGTGCCCAAGGGCAGCATGGTCAGAGCAGCACAGGTGAGTGGTGCCCAGCCTAACAGAAGGAATTCCTGTGGCACAGGGAAAGGTACAGAACACATGCTCAGGCCTTCAGCTGTACATTGGTTTCACTTGGCTCTGCTGGCACAGCCAGGCAAGACACAGCTGAAGCATCCCACAGTGTTCCCTATTGCACCAGGACAGCCCCAGCAACAGCAGCACAGCACAAAGGGCTGGGCAGGGGCTCTGCAGCTTCACAGCACTGCTGGACAACAGGGGCAGGGAGAGCAGGGACACCAGGGCAGTGCCAGCCTTAACACAGCCCCAGTGGGTACTCACAGTATTAGGCTTCAGCCCTTCCCTGGACAAAAGACGAGGTGTCGGTGTCTTCTTTGGCAATCCAGACGCCATTTCCAAGGGACGGTGTCGCAGGTGAGCGACAATGCCTCAACAAAACTGGAAGGAGCAACAATGGAACTCTGAAAATCCACAACCCAATTCATGGCAGATTCAGGGCATATTCTGGTGCTAAAAATGTTACATTACTTGAAAGTAGCTAAGTGCTTGTTTGGTGTAAGTAGCTAGTATAGTTAGGCGTCCAGTTAGACTTTATTTGAACTCTATGGCTACCTTGTGCAATTCAAAGTTAGATCATACTGAAACCTGGAGCTAAAAATCTGAACATTAATAACAGTTCGAACAGACAAAGCTGTAGCTTAAATATTACTCAAAAATAGCTAGAGTGGGCCTCCTCTTCTTTAGGCTAAAGCACCCTTGCTCTCTCAGCTGCTCCTCACAGCTGAGAGACTAATGAGAGACTGGAATGTTATGGCTAATGGCTTAAATATCATTATAAAGGACTTTCTGCCCATTGTGACAAAACTCTATAAAGAAGCTGCGACCACCCAAGCCCACCCTTCCCTGAAAATGCCTCCTGACTGGAACTTGGCACTGTGAGTTAAGCTGCCTAAGGGAACTTGAGACAAGATCAAGGTGACACTATTGTCCCATTAGCTCAGGTCTGGGGAGAAGTGAACAAGGCTGAGGAGAAAAACCTATCCACAACAAAGCCAAACCCAGCAGCTGTCCTGAAAATCAGCTCTGTCTGGGTTCAGGCTGGGGAAGTCATAGCCACAGACTCTTCTGCTGAGGCCAGGTTTGCACACAAACCTCCCAGCAAAGACCTCCACAGTGCCTCCAGACCCATTCCTGAGGCCTCGCACCAGAAAACTGCAGGGCATGCAAAGTAACACAGCAAATCTGAAAATCCAGAACCCAACTCATGGCAGACTCAAAGGATATATGGGTGCTAAAGATTTTATATTATTTGAAAGTAGCAAGAGACACAGTCCAACTTGCCCCACTCCTGGGAGGTACCTGGGCAAGGTATCACCTTGCCCAAATCTGCATTAATCCATTGGAGTCTTACATTTTGCCAGACCTCACCACAGAGAAGACCAGAAGAGGATTTACCGGTAGGCCAATGGGATCCATGGAATGGTGATATTTTCTACTAAATCTCTCTCTGTCACTCTCTTTCTCCTCCCCCCTTCCCAACCTCCATCCCCCTCCCACTTTTTCTTTTCATTCTCTCTCTTTCTCCCTCACATTTACTGTTCCATAAAATCCAGACCATTGACTTTGGCATATGGTCTCCTTTGCACCTCAATACAGAGGCATCTCCCTAAAAATTTTAAAACCCAGATGATAAAAACCCACTGAAACTTGAACAGAACTCATTCACCTTTAAGCAGTTTAAGCACTTACCATAGGAAAAAAAATGTATAGACTACTATCTTTAGAAAATGTTCCCACTTCTTCCTGGTCAAACCACCACAACATGTCACTGAACTACTGCGCCAGAAGACTGGCATGATCACATCCTCTATTTCCCTTCGGCATTCTCTTTCAGAGCACAGATGAAACAAAACCAAAAAGTTCAACTTTAGTCGGTCTTTACCTTCAAATGGAATTCAGGACTCCCCAGCAGACACCAGTGTTCTGCACGCTGCGGAGCTTTTTGCAGAGGCCAATGCTCTGCACCTTTAGCAATTCTCTACGCCGACAATTCCCCTGGCGAATGGCCCGGTGCAGCCGCCTGCAGGAGCCCAGGCTGCGCACACCCAGCCAGGGCCGCGCTCTCAGGCAGCTGAGGCCGCGCCGCTGTCACAGGCGCTGAGGGCCCGGGCGCGGTTACCGGGCAACCGCGGCGCCGAGTGCGGGGCCGGGCCGGGCCGCAGGGCTTTGCAAAGGACATTGTCACTGCAGCGACTGACTGCAGTTTGGGGCTTCCCAAGAGTCTTTCTGTAACTAATGAAAGGTTAAAATGTGGTGACAAAGGCACCTATGCCAGGTCTGTACATTGCTCTTTGCAGCACTAGTATCCGACCCTGGCTGGAACAGCAGGAGGGGCTGAGGCAGCAGGGAAGGGGGCTCAGCCTGGAGAAAAGGAGGCTCAGGGGGGACCTTCTGGCTCTGCACAACTCCCTGACAGGAGGGGACAAGCGGCTGCTGCAAGCTCAGGCAGCGCCGGAGCCGCCTGGCTCCCCCTCTCCTCCCCCGCTCCGCCTCTTCCTCCCTCCCTCCTCCTCGTCCTCCTCCGCTCCCGCAGCCCTCGCAGCCCCCGGCAGGGGCGGGGATGGAGCCAGGACAGGTCGGAACGCAGAGAGGCCTGGGGGGATGCCAGGACTGGGAGTGACTGGGCTGTACTGGGATCATCCTGGGAGCAGCTCCTGGGTGACTCAGTTCTACTGGGATCATCTACTGGCAGTGAGGAGGAGCAGCGCGATGGCTCCAGCGCTGGGGCTGAGCGCGCTCCTGGGGGGCCAGGGGCGAGTGGGACCCCCGGCACCGGGACCCTGAACCGCCACTGCCAGCACCGGGACCCCCCTGTTCCCCTTAGCCTGCACAGGGGCCCCCTGAATCCCCCTGTTCTGGACATCAGGACCCTCTGCTCCCCTTTTCCCGGGCATCCCATGGCTCCCAGCCTCCGGGACAACCTGGAACGCCTTGGTCTCCCATTCCTGCCTTTCCCAGGCACACCTTTCTGCAAAACCAGAGACCCCCTGAAGTCCCCATTTCCGAACATCCCGGGTGTCCCCACTCTGGTCCCCACTTTTTGGGAAACACTGGACTTCCCTTTCCTGGGCTCAAGGACCCCCTGGAACTCCCTTCTACCTCTCCACGTCCCTGCCCACCCCCCCATTTTCATGACCCTGAGACCCCCCTGGCACCCCCATTCCTGAGAACCCAGATGCCCTTTTACCTCTTTGCTCAGTACTGAGACCCCCCTACACCCTTTATCCGGCACCAACTCAACCTTTTCCCAGCCCCTTCTTCGTTTTTTAGAAGCACAAGAGTACTCTTTGTCTGTTCGAACTTCTCATGGGATTACAGCTATTTTAACATCTGCTTACTTTAACATAGAAGCCTTTATTTGATATCAATTTGAACACTTTAATCTCTTTATAGTTTTATGCGTTATGAAGAAAAAGAGTGTTTTCTTGTTGTTAGAAACACCAGAGGTTTATGTTCACAAAGGAGACAGAGGAGTCCTTTCTGCCTTTATTCCAATAAAGGGAGAGGCCATGGGGCATTCCCCTGGGATCTCTTGAATTTTTGGAGGATGCAACCTTCTTTTTATCCTCATTTCCTGGCCACATTTCCCTTCTCTCTTTCCCCTTGGCTGAGGTGCTTGAGAGGTACAGATGCCCTGATATGCCTGACACCGAAGATTTCCCAAAGATTTCCCTCTAATGTGTAATCCTCCCTTTTAGTTTTTAATTCTTACGGAGTTTAGGGGTTTTTCTTCCCCATTGTTTCTTTCATTTCTCAATGGCTTATTTCGTTTATCTGCAAACCTAAAGTGTATTTGTAAAAGCAAATATCTTTTTCCAATTATCAATCAGTGGAATCCTTCCCATTGTTTCTTTTATCTTCCAGAGCTAGTTTTATCTACAAGCAGACCCACAGATTGTTAGTAAAAACAAATTCACTATTCCTCTCCTTTACAGCTTACAAGAAGATTTCAGCTCTAAAAACAAAGCATCTTCTCAGCCCTCTCATCTAAGACTTAACTTCTTTATTGACTTTAGTGTCTTCATGTTGTTTTTTATATACTTGCATTTTGTTCTTTTCTCTCACTCAGAAGAAGACTGAAGTACTGAAAAACTTAACATCATGCATGAGGCCTACCTAACCCACCAATAACTTGTAACAGAAAGCTGTGACTCGGTTGTGTTCAGATCAGCTTTATAGTTAGAGTTTCGTTTTCTACACCAGCCACAGAAGTCTCTGGTCTCAGCCACGCTAAGAAGAAGAAGCAGCAGCCTGACAGCGAGATCTTCGCAGCCACAGCCAGCCCTGCTCTGGCTAAAGCTCCGCAGCCTCCCCTGTCTCCTTGCCCGGCAGCTGCTGAAGCCCAGCCCGGCCAAACCAGAGCCCATGGAGAGAGAAGCCAGCAAGCAGCCCAGAAAATAGAAAAGAAGCCCAGCCTGCAGCAAGACTGGCCAGCCCAGCCCAGCCCAGCCCAGACACAGAGCAGAAGCCAAAACCCAGCAACTCCCTGCCGACCAACAAAGAAAAAAAGTTTCTGAATTTTTTCATCTTTACCATGTGTGTTTCACAAAAGCATGTCTAGCTTTCAGTAGCTCAACAGACTGTCAGATACACAAAAAACTTTGCATCACTTCCCTAAATTTCCTCCCACTCCAAAGCATAACACAGGGCCGCTGGGAGCAACTGGGATCAGACTGGGAGCAACTGGGAGCAACCAGGACCATACTAGGAGCAACTGGGATCATCATGGCATCAGAGAAGGATCATACTGAGAGGGACTGGGTCTGTGCTAGAGGCAACTGGGATCACACTGGGAGGAAATGGGGACATGCTGGGGAACAATGGGATCATACTGGGAGCAACTGGCACCACACTGAGGGTGACTGGGATCCTTCTGGAATCATACTGGAAGTGATTGGGAGCAGGCTGAGGGCAACTAGGACCATGCTGGGGCAACTGGGATATACAGGAAGTGACAGGAATCATGTTGGAGGTGACTGGGAGTGGTTATGAGCAACTGGAATAATGCTAGAAACTACTGGGAGCAACTGGGAGTGAGTGGAAACACATTAAGGACAACTGGGATATACTGGGGGAGACCAGGAGTTACTGGGACCACAGAGGAAGCCTAAAGTTACTGGAATAATACTGGGAGTATCTGGGAGTGACTGGAATCATACTGGGGGCAAATGGCACTGTACTGAGAGTGACTGGGTTCATATTGGAATCATACTGGGAAGGACTGGAACCATACTGGGAGTGCCTGGAACTATGGTAGGGGTGAATGGGAACAGCTGGGACTGTGCTGGGACCATGCTGGGATCATACTGGGAGTGACTGAGATGATACTGGGATCACACTGAGTGTAACTGGAAGTGACTGGGACCATCCTGGGGGTGACTGGGAGCCACAGGGCCCATGCTGGGAGTGACCTGGGGGGAACTGGGGGAACTGGCCCAGCTGGGGCTCAGGGTTGTTCTCCCCCAGGGCTGCCCTGGGTCCTGCTGCTGTCCCTGGCCCCACAGAGCCAAGGGACAGGGGACAGCTGAGGGACAGGAGACAGGGGCAGGGACGTGGAGAGGTAGAAGGGAGTTCCAGGGGGTCCTTGAGCCCAGGAAAGGGGAGTCCAGGGTTTCCCAAAAAGGGGGGACCAGGGTGGGAACACTCGGGATGTTCGGGAAGGGGGAGTTCAGGGGGTCTCTGGTTTTGCAGAAAGGTGGGGCTGGGGGCTGGGAAAGGCAGGAATGGGGATCCAAGGTGCTCCAGGGCATCCTAGGGTGACGCCCATGGCAAGCCTGGAGGCTGGGAGCCATGGGATGGCCAGGAAAAGGGGAGCAGGGGGTCCTGATGTCCAGAATGGGGGATTCAGGGGGTCCCTGTGCAGGATAAGAGGAGCAGGGGGGTCCCGGTGCCGGGGGTCCCACTCGCCCCTGGCCCCCCAGGAGCGGCCCTAGCCCCAGTGCTGGAGCCATCGCGCTGCTCCTCCTCACTGCCAGGATGATCCCAGGATGATCCCAGTAGAACTCAGTCACCCAGGAACTGCTCCTAGTATGATCCCAGTTGCTCCCAGTCATTCTTTATTATGATGCAATTTTCCCCTGGCACGGTTCCAGTTGGTCTCAGTTGCTCCCCCTTTGATCCAATGTGTTCCCAGTTCTCCCAGTTGCCCCTAGTGTAGCCCCAAGTAACTCCCAGTATGATGCCAGTCTCTCCCAGCAGGGCCGCAGTCATTCACACTTGCCCCCAGTTGCCCCCCGCAGGGTCCCAGTTCCCCGCAGCATGCTCCCAGTGGCTCCCAGTGGCTCCCAGTCCAGTCCCAGTCATCGCCTGCATGGTCTCAGGCACTCCCAGTATATCCCAGCTGCCCTGAACATTCTCGTAGTCATTGCCAGGCACTCCCAGTTAGCTCAGCATGGTTCAGCTGCCCCCAGTTTTATCCCAGTCACTGCCAGGACATCCCAGTTGTCACTAGCATGCATCCTGTCATTCCCAGTTGCTCCCAGTTCTTCCCACTGTGTGCACAGAGAGCTCTCAGCATGGGCCTGGTAGCTCCCAGTAACCCCAGTGTCACGATCCGTCCTTATGAATGGGTTTCGTGATCGTTCATGGATTGATCTCAGGGTGCAAAAACTGACACAGGACAGGGGGATTTGCAGTAATAATCAAAACAAACGCACCTTTATTGAATGACCACAGCAAAATGCGATAGAGGGATTAAGGGAGAGAAAAATACAGAGAAAGAGCGAGAAAAGAGAGAGAGAGAGTGATATAGCTACCAAACGTAAAGATGAAGTCCTTTGGTCCAGTCCAGTTGAGGATCCGCCTGTTATGTTGGGGAGATCTCAGAGGCGCAGTTCATCTGGACCCCAATTGTACTCTTTTTCAATGGGGGAAGGGAGAATGAATTTTGCAACCGAATCAAAGGTAGTTTTGGGGAAAGAACGGTGTTTCGAAAGGGTACACACAGTCCATGTTCGGCAGTGGGCGTGAGCCATTGTTTTTGTGGCCCAATGCTCACACCTGCAACATCCATCTCGCTTTGGTCAGCTTGCCTCTCCCCACACACCTCCCCCGGGTTGGGGGTCTCAGTCCCAGTCCTTGGAAAGTACAAGAGGGGGCCTTCTCACATGGGGGTTTGATGTCTGGGTCTCTTGATGAAGAGGCTTCTTACATCTCAGTCTGTGTGTCACGGTGGTTGCAAACGAGTGAGAGGGGTCTTCTGCAGGGTTCCACCACTCAGGAGAAGTCCAGCCAGACCGAGAGGTGGGGCAGCTTCCAAGGCTGTTGTTGCAAAAAGGGCACGGTGCCCCCTTCTTCTCAGTGGGCTCAGTTAGCATACAGCAAACAACACTTGTGGAAACAGTAGCTTAGCAATGCTCTCAGGTCTCAGGGCCTTGTGGCGTATGACTTTCTCCTACAGAGGAGACGGGGGGAGGGGGGGGGATCTTCTCTTCAGTGGTCCTCAAATGACGATCGTGAGGCAGATGAGGGAAAATTCGGACAGACTCTCACACCTGCTCAAAGGGAGGTCTCTGTCCCTGTCACTCCCTTGCTCTCCCCTCCTTGTCTCTTTCTTTCCATCTCTCTCTCTACCTCACATTTACTGTTCAATAAAATCCACTTTGGATTTGGTCTCGTTAGCGCCTTAATTGGGGCTGAGGCATCTCTCTAACAATTTTCTTAACCAGATTGCCACATGATTTTGGCACAGTGAGTTCAGGGCACTGTTATCTGTCCCCAGGTGCCTTTGACAACAGCATGGTTCCCGTCCTCTGAGGAGGTTGTGGTTCTCTCTGGAGGAACTCTTGGAAACTTGGACACAGCTTCCTCTGAGCAACTTACGGGAGAACTGATGAGGAAAATGGCTGTTGTGGGTGGCCAGTGAAAAGAAAATATTTTGTTGTCCTTCCTTGAAAAGTGTGTTAAAATCATTGGAGGAAAGGGAGCAAATGTTACCAGCGAGACTGACAAGGTTCATTCACCCCACGGTGAGGAACATAAGGCTGCTGAAAGTCCTACAAGAAGCCCAGCTCAAGTATCTAAATTCCTGAATATCTCCTGAATTCCTAGGCTTGGGTTCTTTGCCAAATGTGAGAATCATTTTTCTCTTGATCCCTGTCACCTTTGTGACAGCTACACAGAGCTTCCCCTTCCTTTTAATAATCTGTATTGGGCCAATTTTTCTCTTTTCTTCTATCAGAACCTGCCGGCAGCTGAGCTGGAGCTGTGCAGGAACCAGTGAAACTTGGAATTGCCACATCACTGCTTGGATTGTCGGTTTATTCATATTTGGGATTTGTTTGCATTTCCATCACAAGTTACTTGTGGGTAGAGCAAATATTCTTCAAAGTGATTTATGCAGAGTTAAGTTTGATTTCTGCCAAGTTTATTTTGTCCAGTGCCCAGGAGATGCTCAAGGGGTCTCTGTGCCTCGCCCTGGGGGATGCTTGGGAGGGGCTTGGGAGGGTTGTCCCTGTCCCTGTCACCCCAGGCCATTCCCCAGGGGACAATAAAACCTCGCTGAAAGTGGAGCAAATTTTGCAAAAGTGGCAGTTAATGGAATAGTCAGCGCTACCTTGAGAGCTCAGTAACAAATCAAGGCGGCCCAAGGTAATTATGGGGCTCTGTGGACACCTAAAGTAGAACGTTTAGTAAATGGCAGGTATTGAAGGGAAGAACTTGATCTGTCTTCCCCAACAGTCTTGGGGACATTGGCAGGAGAAATTATGTCATTGTCTTCTTTATGCACTGTCAAGCTGACATAAAACCTGACTTGGAGGAAAATGTCCAAAGGCTTCACCCACAGAGACTTTTTGCCCGAACTCCTGAGAAGAAAGGATTCTGTGCCCCAACAACCCCATAGCTCAGCCAGGGGCTCATGCACAGCCCCCCTGGCAAAGGCTGATCCCAATGGATGCTCCAAACCAGGCTGAGGGTTTGCAGCAGTGGGGGAACTGGCTCAAATGTGACGCACATCTTAAACTGATCAAAAGAAAAACAATGAGGCTGTACTCTCCTGGGAGAACTTTGAGCACTTTATGGCAATTAAAAGGACTATAAAAGGGCTGGAGGTGGACTTTGTACAAGGGCTTGGCATGGAAATGGCGTCACAATGACAGAGGGGAGAGATAGGTGGGATATTGGGAAGAAATTCTTCCCTGTGAGCATGGTGATGCCTTAACAGAGCCTGCCCCATTCCTGGAAGTGTCCAAGAGCAGCTTAGATGGGATCTTGCCGCAACCAGGTCTAGTGGAAAATGTTCCTTTACCTGTCCCTGACAGGGGGTGAAACGAGATGATCTTTTAGGGCCCTTCCAGCCCATGCCATTCCAAGGCTCCATTAATCTATGACTTCATGGGACCCACTGGCTCCCAGGAGTGGAGTGGGGTGCGTTGCCTGGCTACAGGAGTTGTGTTGAGGAGGGCCTCAGTCCTGCAAGGGATGTGGAAGGAGAAGGAGCCTGCTGGCTGCTCGTCCTTTTTATCATTGCTTTGCTCATTGCTTCTATCACCCTTTTGTTCACCCTGTTTGTTGTCCATTTTGCTCGTCTCTGAAAGACCCAACTGGGCAGAAGGCTTGTGACAAATCAGGGACAGAGTGTGTGCAGACAGGGGGAGAGGAGTGTGCTCCTACATCCTGGGGTGTGTCCCAACCTTGCTGTGGTGTCATGGGTTCCTTTCTGTGCTGAAAGATGCTGTCCCAGTTCCTGGAGAAGCTGCAGAAGGAGAAAGCAGATCAGCAGGACATGATGGCTGCCATGGACATGGTACAGTCTAAGGGGCCTCTGTGCCAGCCCAGGGCTTCCCAGGCAGGGTGACAAATGCCCCTTGTCCCTTGGGGGCTGGGTGGCAGAAATTGTCCCCTTGGGAGGGGGAATTTCCTGAGCTCATGGGGTCCCTCACCCTTCACATGGTGGGACCAAGCTCACCAGGGTGATGGGGCAAATGGGGCCACAGCAGCCTGAAAGGGGCATGATGGCCTGGAGGAAGCACTCCTCCCTCTGCCCCTCACACGCTGGCCCTGCCTGGCATTCCTCATCCCTTTCCCTGCCGCTCTCCTGCTGTTCCACTCTGCCAGAAGGCGGACAAAGCTGCCTTGGACAGCAAAGTCGATTGCAGCCAGTTTGAAGAGAACATGGAGGAGCTGGATGAGAGGATGCAGGAGTTGCAGAGCCAGATTTCAGGCCAGGAGCAGCACTGGAACAATATGCAGCAGCAGTTCAGCAATGCAATTGAAGACAAGGTGAGGGGTATTTCGTCCCCACCATGAGGAACTGGCACCTTTGGGACTTGACAGCCTGCGGCAGCATCCCTCTGAGGATCCCCCTCCAGGCTTTTCCCTGGAGAACTCCATGTCACATCCTGGAGCAGCTGGCTGAGGCTGTGCACCTGTTCACAGCTGGATCGCCTGGAGCTGAAGACTTTCCATAAACACCTGGAGGACTCCTGGAACAGGAACATGGAGGAACTCGAGGATAGGCTGTTGCATGAAAAGGCCGCTGGGATTAAGAAGTGAGCGCGATGGAGATTCTGATGGCTTTGGGAACAGAGATGGCAACTGCTCCTCCCAGGCAGGGCTGTCACACACTATGTCCCTGAGCTGGGCCGTGCCCTGCCCTCCTGGCCGTGCACACGGGGGGACTTTGGTGCCAGAGAGGGGCTGAAAGCGCTGCAGGGGCTGCTTGAGATGGTGGCATGGGTGCCTGTGCCCCTCACCTGGCATCAGCAGCACCTTGGGGATGGGGAGAAACAGGCTCAACAGCCCACGGTTCACCCTGCAATGGCTGTGACCCTGTGCAGTGACCTGCCCAGCAGCTGGCTGCAGGGAGCTGCTGCCTGTGTGCTGCAGGCCTGTGGCCCCAGGAGCTCAGCCGGCCCTCTTCCCTCACCCTCCTTAGGCAGCTGCCAGTCCCTTTCAGGTGCCTGTCCTGTGACCGCATGCTCAGCGTGCAGGTTCCTGGCCAGTGAGTAGCACCCGTGCATCGGGGACAGCAGGGCTGGCATGGGGGGAGATGGGTGCCAGCGGTGACCCGCTGTGCTTGGCACAGGGGTGACAGTGTCTGCGTGGGAGGGGCTGATGTGGGGAGCCCCCTCTGCAGCCCTGCCCATCAGCAGGGCCTGTGGGGGCTCATCCCAAGGGCTACAGGCAGCGAGATGCCATGGGCTACAATCCCATGGCTTTGGGGGTGCTGCCTCCAACAGGAACAGGTTTGTTGTCCCCTGCTACACACCTGTGACTCCTGCCCTCCCCAGGTACCCCAAAAGCTCCCGTATTTGCAGCCGATGCCCCCTAGCAAGGAGCCACCGCCCAGCCAAAGGTAAGGGCTCTGAGGACACATTTCCCGCACCTGGGGTGCAGGGTAGCCCTGACACAGCAAGGAGGGCTCTGCACCTGGGCTGGCGCAGAGGAGCCTGGGGGGACGGGGCAGGGTAGGGGAGCAGAAGGCAGCTGTGGAGGGCCAGTGCTTGCCCCAGGGCTGGGGGCTTTTGCATTCCTTGCCTTGCACTGCCCTGTCTGGCCCACCTCTCTGTCCCAAGGTTGCTGAAAGCACATCTGATGAGCTGTGTCTGTTTTCAGTCTGAGCTCAGGCTTGCTGGGGAGTTGTGTGCCTCCTGTGAAAGGAGTTCCCAAAACCAATCCCTGCAGCTGGGACAGCGCAGCTCCTGCCAGCTGGTGTCCTGTGCACAGGGTCCTGCCATGGCCATGGCCAGCACACCTTGCTGTGGGGACAGAGCCAGCAGATCAAGCCTCGTGGGATGGGCTTGGGGCTCCTGCAGCAGGTGGACAGGAGCTGGCAGGGACCTGCCCCTGCAAGCAGCCCTGCTAGTGCCCTCCCTGGCACAGCAGGGTGATGCCTGCATGCCACAGGGCTGGGCACTGAGCCTCCTCTGTCCCATCCCACAGGAGGCTGCTGCTCTGTGCCAGTGTCCCCCGTATGCCTCAGATCTCTGGGGACCTTCAAAGCAGCAGTTCCATGATGCAGAACATCAAGGCTTCCCCACATACAAGTGCACAGCTGCAGCGTCTCCTAGTACACCACAACAAGGTAGGTGTGATGAAGGTAGAGACACAGAATGGTGACTGAGGCTTTAAGTATTGCTGACTATCCAGGAGGAATCTGTGCCTTCAGTCCCCAGGGAGACCTGGGTTAGGAGGATTATTGGGGGGTGCTGGATTGGGCCCTGCATTGCAGCCAGCTGCCCTCTCCTCCTCAGCCTAGTGTGACCCTGCTGCACGGTGATGGACACATCTCGAGGGGCCGTAATGACCAGCATCGCACGGCGATCAGGACACAGGATGCGTCAGACATGGCCCTGTCGGGGCAAGGGGGTCAGTGACGACAGGGGGCTGATTATCTGCAGGGTGCTAGCTGGGGGATGAGTGGGGCTCTGTGTAGTGAGCTGGGTAATGCGGCTGGGTATTTTGCGTCTGGGGTAAGAAGGAAGGGGCAGAATGGAGCAGGAGGACTGGCACATGGGGCAACTGAGCTTGGAGCCGCAGTTACGTGGGAGAATGGCCATGCCCAGTGTGGGACAAGACCTTGAGTCCTGGTGCGCTGGGGCCAGCACCTGTGGCGGCTCACCCTTGTCCTTCACCGCCCAGGCCCTGCCGCCTCAGGACAGCACTGGCCAGGCACAGCTCCTTGACAGGTCTCATGGGCCCCAGGGCTTGAGCAGCCTCTCCAGCCCCGCCAGACATCAACAGCCCCCGGCCAGCTGGAAAGGACTCAGCGCCCAATGCTCGGCCTGGGGCTTCTTGTCCGAAGCGAGAAACACCTGTGACAACTGTCATAAGGAACTTGACTTTTTACTTGTATATAATAACTAAGTTAGTTGTACATAGTTATTAGGTTAATAAAAACTGTTAAAATTACGGGCAGAGCCTTGTCTCACAGCCTGTCTCTCCCCGGGCTCCCTGGTGCACCTTCAGCTCCTTCCCCCCTGCTGTGGCTCTGCCCCGGGGCTGAGCAGATCGAGCCCCGGGCCAGGCCCTGAGGCCGCTGCTGCTCCCGCGGCGCCTGCGGGGCAGCCCTGAGGCTCCGGGCCGGCTGTGGGAGCAGGAGCCGCGCTGCAGAGCCCGCGGCCCTCACGGGCTGCGAAGGCACGGGCAGATGGCCATGGGGCCCGGCTGGCACTGCCGGAGCTGCTGCTCTCGGCTGCCGCCTGCAATCCTTACAGGCAGCCCTCATGCCGGCTCAGGAGCCGCTCGGAGCCGTGCCCGAGGGCTGGCCCCGACCCGCGGCCCCAAGGGCACTTGTCCCTTCATCTCTGCACTGCCACATTCCGAGCTCATTTGTCAGCTCCCTCCTCCCCTTCCTTTCTGCGGGGCAGCGTTAGGGGTCGGCCCGGCGGCTTTCCTCCCGCACAGCCGGCAGCCCCTGGCCCACAGCTCCCTGGCGGGAACCAGAGCTGCTTTCCAGCCGGGCAGCCCCGCCGTGTCCCGCAGCCCGGGCCGGCTCTTGCCCGCCGCCGGCGAGGCCCAGCGGCTGGGCCCGGCCATCCCGGGCCAGAGCAGCTCCCTGGCCGGGGGAACACAGCCGGACATGGGGGGACACACAGCAACACAAAGGGGACACACGACGGGCACCGTTTCCCGTGTCCCCGTTGCCGCAGAGCAGTGCTGTGTGCAGGGCTGGCACAGACCCGGGCACAAAGGAATGTCTGTGCTGTCACCGGAGAAAGGACACAGCAGGGGTGCTGCTCACGGATGAGGGTGCTTGGGGCTGGGGGAGCTCTCCGACCTTCTCACACCTGCGGAGGTCGGGGCAGCCTCTGTCCCTCTCAGCCCTGGTGTGACCCCACCCAAACATCATTGGGGTCAGAGGGACAGAGACACCCGCAAACCCCCAGAACGGAAGAACCTGGGATTTGGTTTGGGGCTGAGGATTTAGGAAGGGGCTGGAATTGGGGCTGGGTTGGAGTTGGGGCTGAGATTTGGATTAGAGCTGGGATTGGGGTTAAGGCTAGACATGGGATTGGCTTTGGGCTGGGGTTGGGTTGTGGTCTGGGGCTAGACAAGTTTGGAATTGGGATGTGATTAAATACAGAACTGTGAGTGTGTCTAAACGTGGAGTGAGATTGAGACCAGGATCAAGGTCAGGTTTGGGACTGAGCTCACCCAGAGCGGGACAAAGGGGATGTCACTGCAGGATGTCCCTGGCATCATCCCAGCCCTCCTCAGGCACCTCCAAACCTGAGGGGCAGCTGGGTGCCCCAAGATCCAGGTGCTCCCACGCTGCCCCTCAATACCAGGCAAGCACTCCCTGAGGGCAGCCCTGACTGTGACCCTTAGGGCTCTGGGATCAGCCCTCACATCCCTGTGGGAGCAGCTGCAGACAGGATGAGAGATTTCCCCCCCTCTTGCCTGTGGAAAGATGAAGCCCAGCTGCCCTTTCCTTCTGGTGCCTCCTCCTCTCCTCAGCTGAGGATGTCAAACTTCCCAGGAGCAGGAAAATCCCCATTCCCTGTTTCCTTGTGGCTGCAGCTTGGAACACCCACTCAGAATTAAGGACTTTCTGACAGCCCTGCTGAATGACACTGGGAGGAGATTTGTGAGAAAGGGAGGAAATTGTATTTCAATAGCAAATAAAGGGTGCAAAATTATTTTTTTCTGTCACATTTGTTTTCAGTCAGTTGCACTTCTGGTCCCAGGCCAGAGAAAAGGGTGGGGCTAGGGGCTGGGAGAGGCGGGGGGCTGGGAAAAGGTTGCGTTGGTGCTCGATGAAGAGATGCAGGGGGGTCTGGGTTCTCAGCAATGGGGGTGCCAGGGGGGTCTCAGAGTCATGGGAATGGGGGGGGTGGGCAGGGATGTGGAGAGGTAGAAGGGAGTTCCAGGGGTTCCTTGAGCCCAGGAAAGGGGAGTCCAGGGTTTCCCAAAAAGTGGGGACCAGAGTGGGGACACCCGGGATGTTCGGAAAGGGGGAGTTCAGGCTGTCTCTGCCTTTGCAGAAAGGTGTGCCTGGGAAAGGCAGGAATGGGAGACCAAGGCGTTCCAGGTTGTCCCAGAGTCAGGCCTATGCCAAGTCTGGAGGCTGGGAGCCATGGGATGGCTGGGAAAAGGGGAGCAGCGGGACCTGATGTCCAGAACAGGGGGATTCAGGGGGTCCCTGTGCAGGCTAAGGGGAGCAGGGGGGTCCCGGTGCTGGCAGTGGTGGTTCAGGGTCCCCGTGCCGGGGGTCCCACTCGCCCCTGGCCCCCCAGGAGCGCGCTCAGCCCCAGCGCTGGAGCCATCGCGCTGCTCCTTCTCACTGCCAGTGTGATCCCAGGATGATCCCAGTAGAACTGAGTCACCCAGGAGCTGCTCCCAGGATGATCCCAGTACAGCCCAGTCACTCCCAGTCCTGGCATCCCCCCAGGCCTCTCTGCGTTCCGACCTGTCCTGGCTCCATCCCCGCCCCTGCCGGGGGCTGCGAGGGCTGCGGGAGCGGAGGAGGACGAGGAGGAGGGAGGGAGGAAGAGGCGGAGCGGGGGAGGAGAGGGGGAGCCAGGCGGCTCCGGCGCTGCCTGAACTTGCAGCAGCCGCTTGTCCCCTCCTGTCAGGGAGTTGTGCAGAGCCAGAAGGTCCCCCCTGAGCCTCCTTTTCTCCAGGCTGAGCCCCCTTCCCTGCTGCCTCAGCCCCTCCTGCTGTTCCAGCCAGGGTCGGATACTAGTGCTGCAAAGAGCAATGTACAGACCTGGCATAGGTGCCTTTGTCACCACATTTTAACCTTTCATTAGTTACAGAAAGACTCTTGGGAAGCCCCAAACTGCAGTCAGTCGCTGCAGTGACAATGTCCTTTGCAAAGCCCTGCGGCCCGGCCCGGCCCCACACTCGGCGCCGCGGTTGCCCGGTAACCGCGCCCGGGCCCTCAGCGTCTGTGACAGCGGCGCGGCCTCAGCTGCCTGAGAGCGCGGCCCTGGCTGGGTGTGCGCAGCCTGGGCTCCTGCAGGCGGCTGCACCGGGCCATTCGCCAGGGGAATTGTCGGCGTAGAGAATTGCTAAAGGTGCAGAGCATTGGCCTCTGCAAAAAGCTCCGCAGCGTGCAGAACACTGGTGTCTGCTGGGGAGTCCTGAATTCCATTTGAAGGTAAAGACCGACTAAAGTTGAACTTTTTGGTTTTGTTTCATCTGTGCTCTGAAAGAGAATGCCGAAGGGAAATAGAGGATGTGATCATGCCAGTCTTCTGGCGCAGTAGTTCAGTGACATGTTGTGGTGGTTTGACCAGGAAGAAGTGGGAACATTTTCTAAAGATAGTAGTCTATACATTTTTTTTCCTATGGTAAGTGCTTAAACTGCTTAAAGGTGAATGAGTTCTGTTCAAGTTTCAGTGGGTTTTTATCATCTGGGTTTTAAAATTTTTAGGGAGATGCCTCTGTATTGAGGTGCAAAGGAGACCATATGCCAAAGTCAATGGTCTGGATTTTATGGAACAGTAAATGTGAGGGAGAAAGAGAGAGAATGAAAAGAAAAAGTGGGAGGGGGATGGAGGTTGGGAAGGGGGGAGGAGAAAGAGAGTGACAGAGAGAGATTTAGTAGAAAATATCACCATTCCATGGATCCCATTGGCCTACCGGTAAATCCTCTTCTGGTCTTCTCTGTGGTGAGGTCTGGCAAAATGTAAGACTCCAATGGATTAATGCAGATTTGGGCAAGGTGATACCTTGCCCAGGTACCTCCCAGGAGTGGGGCAAGTTGGACTGTGTCTCTTGCTACTTTCAAATAATATAAAATCTTTAGCACCCATATATCCTTTGAGTCTGCCATGAGTTGGGTTCTGGATTTTCAGATTTGCTGTGTTACTTTGCATGCCCTGCAGTTTTCTGGTGCGAGGCCTCAGGAATGGGTCTGGAGGCACTGTGGAGGTCTTTGCTGGGAGGTTTGTGTGCAAACCTGGCCTCAGCAGAAGAGTCTGTGGCTATGACTTCCCCAGCCTGAACCCAGACAGAGCTGATTTTCAGGACAGCTGCTGGGTTTGGCTTTGTTGTGGATAGGTTTTTCTCCTCAGCCTTGTTCACTTCTCCCCAGACCTGAGCTAATGGGACAATAGTGTCACCTTGATCTTGTCTCAAGTTCCCTTAGGCAGCTTAACTCACAGTGCCAAGTTCCAGTCAGGAGGCATTTTCAGGGAAGGGTGGGCTTGGGTGGTCGCAGCTTCTTTATAGAGTTTTGTCACAATGGGCAGAAAGTCCTTTATAATGATATTTAAGCCATTAGCCATAACATTCCAGTCTCTCATTAGTCTCTCAGCTGTGAGGAGCAGCTGAGAGAGCAAGGGTGCTTTAGCCTAAAGAAGAGGAGGCCCACTCTAGCTATTTTTGAGTAATATTTAAGCTACAGCTTTGTCTGTTCGAACTGTTATTAATGTTCAGATTTTTAGCTCCAGGTTTCAGTATGATCTAACTTTGAATTGCACAAGGTAGCCATAGAGTTCAAATAAAGTCCAACTAGAGGCCTAACTATACTAGCTGCTTACACCAAACAAGCACTTAGCTACTTTCAATGTAACATTTTTAGCACCAGAATATGCCTTGAATTTGCCATGAATTTGGTTGTGGATTTTCAGAGTTCCATTGTTGCTCCTTCCAGTTTTGTTGAGGCATTGTCGCTCACCTGCGACACCATCCCTTGGAAATGGCGTCTGGATTGCCAAAGAAGACACCGACACCTCGTCTTTTGTCCAGGGAAGGGCTGAAGCCTAATACTGTGAGTACCCACTGGGGCTGTGTTAAGGCTGGCACTGCCCTGGTGTCCCTGCTCTCCCTGCCCCTGTTGTCCAGCAGTGCTGTGAAGCTGCAGAGCCCCTGCCCAGCCCTTTGTGCTGTGCTGCTGTTGCTGGGGCTGTCCTGGTGCAATAGGGAACACTGTGGGATGCTTCAGCTGTGTCTTGCCTGGCTGTGCCAGCAGAGCCAAGTGAAACCAATGTACAGCTGAAGGCCTGAGCATGTGTTCTGTACCTTTCCCTGTGCCACAGGAATTCCTTCTGTCAGGCTGGGCACCACTCACCTGTGCTGCTCTGACCATGCTGCCCTTGGGCACCTGGGCGTGTTGGGGGGGGGGGGGAAGCTCAAACTCTGCCCAAAGCCTTGAGAGCCACGGCTGGTCCCAGCTGGAAGAGCTTCCAAAGCAGCTGCTCTCTCCCAGCTCCTGTGTGGGCACAGATGCAGGCCTGCAGGCAGCGCTGGAGCCAGGGCCACAAAGGTCCCTTGCTGTCTGCAGCTCACTTGGCTGAAGATGCGCCACTGCTGAGGCTCTGTCAAGGAGATGCCTCTGTTTTCTTCTGTGGAGGGCTCTGTCAGCCCAGACAGAGAAAACAATTCACAGGGAGAACTAAAACCTAGAGACATTGCTGTGCACCTCACTCTTGGTACAGTGTTCCTTTCTTGCATCTCTTGGACTCATCCAGCAGCGATATCTCCTTGCTGTGAGTTGTGAGCGTTGTGCAGCGATGGAGTTCAGGCAGTTCTGAGAGCTCCTCCCCATTCTCTGGAAAGGTCACTGCCTCAATCCAATGAAACGTAAGAGGAAACAAATGCCCAAAGAGCAGAAATCCCCAACCATGTCCCATCCAGTCATGGAGAAGCCAATGGGACAGAGCCATATGGCTGGAGTATGTGTGTTCCACTCTGTATTATTAATTCACTGATGCTAAGTATTTCAGCAGGAAACTCCCAGGGCTTCCAGGAATGTCCTAGTGGCTGTGATCACAAGTTATTCACCAGTGCCACTTGTTCAAGAAAAGCCTTTCTGAACAAGCACAACTCTGAGGCTCTAGCTGGTTTACTTTTGCCTTTCAGCTGCTTCCCTGTAAGTTCCAGAGGGAGAAGTTTCTCAGCAGGAAGAAGGAGGCCAGCACTGCGGGGAGTATTCTGCCCAGAATTGGCCCATTTCTAGACAGGAGTGAGACTCGCCCAAAGGTAGCCTTTTCCTGCTCTTTTCCTTTCTGTTTCACATGAAGTTTGAAGAGGGTGTGTGTTTGTGACAGGCTTGCCTCCAGCAAAATACCTCAGTGTCCAGGTCCTGCTGTCATTGCAAGGTGCTGGGAGTGGTGGACTGGGAGTGCTGATCTGCACTAAGCCAACACAAATACCCTCTGCTGAAGCTGCTGGGGTGTGCTGGAGTGCAGCTGCCATTGCTAAAACAATGGGAGGAAGGCTGGGGACACAGAGGCCCAAAATTGCCCTTTGCCATTCTCCTGCTGAAGGAGCCACCTCTTGCTTTGGTGTGGTCACCATCAAATGCTCGGGGTCACAGGATTCCCTGCAGAGTGGCAGCGTTGGCCTTTGAAGGCCAAGGATCTGCAGGAATTCCTTCAGATTGAACACAACAAATTGCCTTACTGCTTTGGGCTGGAACAATGTGTTGGACCCTGACGGGGTGTTAGATTTTGCAGGCTGCCAGATGTACAGGGGACTGGCCCTGGGCAGAGGGGAATGGATGTGCTTTGTCTGGATCAGTGCCTACTCAGAGGTGTGTTTAAAGCTGCTTTTCTGGCAGGACTAGCTCGGTATAAAGCAGAGTCCAAACGGGTAGGTGACTGAGGTGGGCTGTTGAGCAGGAAATTGGCAGCAAGAGACACGGAACACAATCCAGGTTAAGGATTGTCCTGGAGAGGAGCCTTGGGAACACCTCAGGGAAGGGCACAGCTAAGGGACAGTGTGCTGCAGCCACTCCCTTCAGCGGAATGTGTCTGCTGTGAAGTCACAGAGGGGGAGACCTGCTGCGTCTCTGCAGTGACAGCAGTGTGGCTGAAGAAGGCAGACAAAGCAGGGCAGAGTTTTCTCCAAGCAATGTCTCTGCTCCAGAAGCATTGCTGTTGTTGTGTCATTCCAGACGTGCCTCTACAATGGCATGAAATAAGGTCGCAGTAATGACAAGAAAGCACCCATTTCAAGGCCATTGAAAAAGGAGATACCAACTCTGCTTTTACCCAAGTTGCTGAGAAAATAACTGAAACTTATCCTCATTCAGCATTCACCTCACTTGTCTTTTTATTTTCAGCTCATTTGTCTTTTTATTTTTGCCTTTTCCTCTCTTTGGAACACACTAACTTTTAAATACAATGAAAAGGAACAAAATCATCAAAGCAAAAGAAAAGTGTTTCTTAGTAAGGATTCAGCTGAGCTGGGGATGTCTCCCTCCCTGAGAGCCAAGGGCACACACACACCCTCTGAGAAAATGGCAATCTTTGTATCCCCTTGGTACCCGGCTGGGGCGGTCCCTGTGCCCTTTGCCATTGGATGGGTACTCAGGAGCTTCCATTCTCTACTGAGCACCAACATTTCTGTGCCCTCCCCTCTCGTCCTCCTTCGTTTTGGTCAGGTCTTCAACCCTGTCCCTCTCACTGTGACACTCAACAAACCAACCTGAACAAATGCAAACCACAAATAACACACAGAACCAACAAATTCCATTCTTTTGCTTAATAACCTTTTGGCGGACAAGACCGTGTCCCTGCACTGAGCTGTGGTGCGGAACAGGGTCTCATAGCTAGGCCGCGGAGCTGGGCTGCGGAGCTGTGTCGCGGAGCCGGGCCTCGTAGCTGGGCCGTGGAGCTGTGCCGCGGAGCCAGGCCTCGTAGCTGGGCCGTGGAGCTGTGCCGCGGAACTGTGCCACGGAGCCGGGCCTCCGAGCTGGGCCGCGGAGTTGTGCTGCGGAGCTGTGCCGCGGAGCCGTGCCGCGGAGCCGTGCCGCGGAGCCGGACCTCAGAGCTGGGCCGCGGAGTTGTGCTGCGGAACTGTGCCGTGGAGCCGGGCCGTGGAGCTGTGCCGCGGAGCTGTGCTGCGGAGCCGTGCCGCGGAGCTAGGCCGCGGAGCTAGGCTGTGCAGCTGTGCCGCGGAGCTGTGCTGTGGAGGTGAGCTTTGGAGCTCTGCCGCGGAATTGTGTTGTGGAGCTGTACTATTGAGCTGCGCTTTGCTCCCTTCCCTGCATTCTGCATCCCTCGAAGAGTCTCTGTTACTACCTTAGCAGCTCTGCGGTGCCGACTTGCTGCTGGAGAACTCCTGGAACTCTGAAACCCCGGATTTCTAAATCCTTGAATTCCAAATCTCTGCATTCTTAAATCCCTGGACTCCTGTAACCTCGGATTTTGGAATCCTTGGATTCCTAAACTCTCGGATTTCCTGAATCCCCGGATTCCTGAACCTCCGGATTTTGAATCCCCTGCCGTCTGGTTGTTTCTGAGGTGTTTGTTAACAATGGTTTCTACAAGATCAAAAGCTGTGGCTGGTATAAGTGATCAAGTTGGGCCCTCCAAAAAGGATGTGAGCGTACAGACCCACCCCTGCCCAGAATGTTTGAGTTTATTGGTGGCATCAGGGAGTGCTGTGGAGAACTGCTTACGTTGCGAACAAGTGAATGACCTCCTTCTAATGGTGGCTGAGCTTAGGGAAGAAGTTGAAAGATTAAGGAGTATTAGGGAAAGTGAAAGGGAGATAGATTGGTGGAGTTCAGCACTATCATCTTTAAGGGAGGTTACTAATCAAGAGACTGAGGACTTATATGCCTCCCATTCTCAGATGACAGAAGGGCATTTGGTGGACGAAGAGGAGTGGAAATGGGTCCCTGTGCGGGGTGGTAAAAATGAAAAGACTTGCCCCCCTCCATCATCCAGCCAAGTACCACTACAAAACAGGTATGAGATATTGGATCCAGAGATACAACTAGATGGTTTAGGAGAGAATTGTCTGCCTAGCGAACCTCCTAATTATGTTTCACCTGCAACACGAATTATTACCTCTAGTACCAAGAAGAAAAGAAGGGTAATCGTCGTAGGTGATTCCCTCCTGAAAGGAACTGAAGGCCCTATATGTCGACCAGACCCATCCCACAGGGAAGTTTGTTGCCTCCCTGGGGCCCGGGTACAAAATATTACTGAGAGACTTCCTACATTGATTCAGCCCTCTGATTATTATCCACTGCTGATACTGCAGGCTGGCAGTGATGAGATCGAGAAGAGGAGCATTAAGGCAATCAGGAAGGACTTTAAGGTACTGGGTCAGGTAATTGACAAGGCAGGAGCACAGGTAGTGATGTGCTCAGTCCCTCTGGTGGCGGAGGATAATGATGAAAGAAATAGAAGAATCCGTATCATTAACAAGTGGCTTAAGGGTTGGTGTCATCGACATAAGTTTGGATTTTATGATCATGGCGAAACTTTTACAGCATCTTCTTTGCTGGAATCAGATGGGGTACACCTCTCCGTTAAGGGCAAAAGGATTTTAGCTCATGAACTGGCAGACCTCATTGAGCGAGCTTTAAACTAAGCTTGAAGGGGGAAGGGGAACCAGCTGAGCTAACTGGAAACAGGCCCAAGAATTGTAAGCGTAAGATAGGGGTGAACTCAGTTGCCCAGATGAGGTGCATGTATACCAATGCACGCAGTTTGGGCAATAAACAAGAAGAGCTGGAGGCCATGGTACAACTGCAAAGCTATGATGTAGTTGCCATCACGGAAACGTGGTGGGATGACTCATATAAGTGGAGTACTACATTGGTTGGATACAGACTCTTCAGGAGAAATAGAAAAGGAAGAAGAGGAGGTGGCGTAGCTCTTTATGTTAAGCAAACCTTCGATGCCATTGAAATTGAAACAAAGGAAGAAGGTGTTGAATGTTTATGGATAAGAATCAAGGGGAAGGCCAACAACGCAGACATCATATTGGGAGTCTGTTATCGTCCACCCGATCAAGAAGAAGAAGTAGACGATTTATTCTATAAGCAGTTGTGCAATGTTTCTAGATCATCAACCCTTGTTCTTGTTGGTGATTTTAATCTACCAGATATCTGCTGGGAATTTAATACAGCAGTAAAGAGGCAATCCAGAAAATTCTTAGAATCTATGGAAGATAACTTTTTGTTACAGCTGGTAGATGAACCCACCAGGGAAGGGACTACATTAGATCTGTTATTTACAAATAGGGATGGGCTGGTGGGAGATGTGAGGGTTGGAGGTCGTTTGGGGCAGAGTGACCATGAATTAATAGAGTTTTCAATACTTGGCGATATTAGGAAGAGCACCAGTATAACTCGTACATTGGATTTCCGGAGGGCGGACTTTGGCCTGTTTAAGAGATTAATTCAGAGCGTCCCTTGGGAAGCTGCCCTTAAAAATAAAGGAGTTCAGGAAGGGTGGGCTTACTTCAAGGCAGAGATCTTGAGGGCGCAGAAACAAACCATTCCTGTATCCCGAAAGATCAGTCAACGGGGCAAACGTCCAGCCTGGCTGGGAAAGGAGATCTTGGAGGAGCTTAGGAATAAAAAGAGGACATATCAGAGTTGGAAAAAGGGTCAGGTCTCCAAGGAAGTATTCAAGAGGGCTGCTAGAGTATGCAGGAAAAAAATTAGGGAGGCCAAAGCTCAGTTTGAACTCAGGATAGCGACTGTTGTTAAGGATAATAAAAAATATTTTTATAAATATATTAATAGTAGGAAGAAAGGTAGGACCAGCCTTTGTTCCTTACTGGACAAAGGTGGGAAGTTAGTATTTGCAGACGAGGAGAAGGCAGAAGTGTTCAATGCCTATTTTGCCTCGGTTTTTAATGGGAAGATGACTTGCCCTCAAGACTCCCATCCGTCTAGGCTGGTCGTTGGTTTTAGGGAACAGAATGGCCCCCACATTATCCAAGAGGAGGCTGTTATAGAACTATTGAAATCCTTGGATATTCATAAATCTATGGGACCAGATGGAATCCACCCTAGGGTAATGAGAGAGCTGGCAAATGAGATTGCAAAGCCACTCTCTATCATTTACCAACAGTCATGGATCACTGGTGAGGTTCCGGATGACTGGAAGCTGGCCAATGTGATACCCATTCACAAAAAGGGCGCAAAGGAAGATCCTGGCAATTATAGACCAGTCAGCCTGACCTCTATACCTGGCAAAATAATGGAACAGTTTATATTACGTGCCATCATGCAAAATTTGCAGGATGGCCAGGGTATCAGACCCAGCCAGCACGGATTTAGGAGGGGTAGATCATGTCTGACTAACCTGATCACCTTTTATGATCAGGTAACCCGGCTATTGGATGCAGGGAAGGCTGTAGATGTTGTTTTTCTGGATTTCAGCAAGGCCTTCGACACTGTTTCCCATAGCATACTCCTGGACAAACTCGCTGGCCGTGGTCTGGATAGGAATACCCTTTGCTGGGTTCAGAACTGGCTGGATGGCCGGGCCCAGAGAGTGGTGGTGAATGGTATCACATCCAGCTGGCGACCAGTCACCAGTGGTGTCCCTCAGGGGTCTGTGTTGGGGCCAGTTTTGTTCAACATTTTATTGATGATATGGATGAGGGCTTAGAGTCTTTTATTAGTAAATTCGCTGATGACACTAAATTGGGAAAGAGTGTAGATCTGCTTGAGGGGTGTAGGGCTCTCCAGAGAGATTTGGAAAGGTTAGATGCATGGGCAGAATCAAACGGGATGAACTTCAATAAGTCCAAGTGCCGAGTACTGCACTTCGGCCACAATAACCCCCTGTACCGATATAAGCTGGGGACGGAATGGCTGGATAGTGCCCAGGTGGAAAGGGACCTGGGGGTGCTGGTTGACAGTCGATTAAATATGAGCCAGCAGTGTGCCCAGGTAGCCAAGAGGGCCAATGCCATCCTGGCCAGTATCAGAAATGGAGTGGCCAGCAGGAGCAGAGAGGTCATTCTTCCCCTGTACTCGGCACTGGTGAGGCCTCACTTGGAGTATTTTATCCAGTTCTGGGCCCCTCACTTTAGGAGGGACATCGAGTTACTTGAGTGTGTCCAGAGGAGGGCAACGAGACTAATAAGGGGCTTGGAGCACAAGCCATACGAAGAGCGACTGAGGGAGCTGGGGTTGTTCAGCCTGGAGAAAAGGAGACTAAGGGGCGACCTCATCGCTCTCTACAACTTCCTGAAGGGTAGCTGTGGTGAGCTGGTGGTCGGTCTCTTTCTCCGGGCGATAACAGATAGAACAAGAGGACACAGTCTCAAGTTGCGTCAAGCGAGATGTAAGTTAGAATTAAGAAGCAAATATTTCACAGTAGGAGTGGTCAGATACTGGAATCATTTACCCAGTGAGGTGGTGGAGTCATCATCCCTTGAAGAATTCAAAAAAAGACTGGATGTGGCACTTGCTGCCATGATCTAGTGAACAGTTAGAACATCGACTGGACTTGATGATCTTATAGGTCTCTTCCAGTCTTGAACTTCTGTGATTCTGTGATTCTGTGAAATGTCACCTCATCTCTCGCACCTCCTCTGGTCCTGTGCTCTTCTTACTGATGTCTAAGTTCTAGAGCAAAAAAGATATTTGCAGTTGTGTGGGACTCGTTTTCCCTGTCTCACAGTAAAAGACATCCCAAATCCTTTCCCATGGAGTCTCCTGTAAATTCATGGGTTTTACTTACTCCATGAGGGCTCAGTCAGTGCCCCAGAGCTCTGTGACCGCATGGGCACAGGGCTGTGTTTTAGGAAAGTGCTGCCTGGCATTCTGGAGAAAGAAACCTGGAGAAATCCATGCCGAAAGAGCAGCTTGGCTTGAGCCTGCTCTGTGGGGCCCAGCAGCTGTGGATGAGCTCAGAGCAGAGGTGGGTGAGCCACTGTTTGCCCAGTGTGGGCTGGGCCGACGTGCTCCCCCAGAGTCTGTACTTCACTGGGGATCAGTGGAAGATTCTCCTGCATGAACCTTCCTCACAGCAGCTGAAGCTCTCCCTGCTCTCTCTCCTCTCCAGCTGCCATCAGCTGCCCTGAAACAGAGCTGGTTTAGGGTTTCCCCACCAGAGCTGGTATTTCAGAACTTCGTCGCTCGGGAGGTCTCTGAAATGGTGCTGTCTCTCATGGAAAAGGACAAGGTAAGTGCTGGCACCCAGAGCTTTAACGCTGTGCTGGAAGAGGAGAGTGCTGTCATTCCCTCAGTGTAGAGCAAAGCAAGTTATGTGCTGCAGCACATGCAGAAGAAAATGTCTCAGCACCTTCTTCTGCAAGATGGTGGAAATCTTGCTGTGCTGGGAATTGTCCCCAGATTTTGGCCAGGCGTTGATGGTGTCTATCCCAAAGGAGTTTCCTTCTCTTGAAAGCTCTGGATTGACTGGAATGTTGAGGGCTGTACAGTTCTTACCTGCTCTCATGCTATGCCTTGGTTAATCTTGGCTCCTGGTAGGAATCTCTGCCTCTCTCAGCCAGTTTGGCTCCCTTTGTGCAGCTCACAGGCAAAGCTCAGGGGCTGAGCCTTCTGCACTTTATGCTGGAATCACTTCTCATTAATGGCATTGACCCTGCAGGAACCGTGTTCCGCAAGAGCCCTGCAATCAGAGTGATGGAGCAGAAGCAGTGAGAGGCCTTTAGTTGCCGCTTGAGGCTCCTGCTCAGCTTCATCCAGCTCTGCTCAGCTTTTCCAGAAGCAACACGGTGCTCTGCTTTCCCTTTGCAGAAGCACAGCACATCCAAAGCCATGTGCTCCTGGAGGTTTCCACCTTCACCTGAAGAAATTGGGATTGTTTTGCAGTTTCCCAAGAGAGCTGAGAGGGAAAAAGTTGAAAAACGTCAATTGTGTTCCACTGTAAAGAGGAAAACTTGAGACCATTTGAATTTCAGTCAGGGAAACATTTTCTCAAGTGAGGCTTGTGCCAAGAGTGGGCTGGTGGGATGAGACAGGAGGGAGTCCAAATCATCTGGTTTAGACTTTTGGAGAGCATTTTGGTGCTCAGGGGTTGATGAGATCAGTGTGCTAGAAAATGCATGTGTGCTGTGCATGTGTACCCCAGAGGGCCGAACCTGGCCTGCTGGCTGCAGGCAGGAATGCCCAGCAGCCCAGCTTGCCTGCACAGGCAGCAGGAAGCCCTGGAGAGCCAAGATTGGCTTTGCATACTGGAACCACACTGTCAGTCAGTGCTGGTCCTGTTTCTCCAGGCAGAAAATGCCTCTGAAGCCCCATGGTCAATAGACACCGCCTGTCTGTGTTTCTGTCACTGTTGACAAGCTGGTTGCTCTCATGGTTTTATGATTCTTCCTTGCTGCTTTACTGCCCATTTAAATTCTCTTTGCCATCTCCTTGTTTTAGGGATTGTCTTGCTGTGTTCATTCCTTCTTTTGCTTTTCAGGTTTGCTTTTATTCCCAGTAAGACCACAGTGTTTGGTCTCCTGTCTTGCTGCTCTGCCTGCCTGACTGTATCCCCAGAAGGTCCCTACCCAAACTTGATCTGCTAGAAGGGAATTTCTTCCTTGCCCCACAGAAATGGGCTGGTTTGCTTTTAGGTAGCACATTCCCCGTCTGGAACATGACCACTTCACGGCTGTGTGCAGGCAGAAGCCAGCAGGTTTTTTGGCCTTGTTGAATATGCATGTGACTTGGTTCAGGTGCTGTGTCTCCATCCTGCTTGTGCTGACCTGCTCGGCCCTTCCTTCCCAGCAGGCACTGCCCTACTGCCCCTGGCCAAAATGCTGGAGCCAGAGAGAAGGGATTCAAGTTCAGCCTTGTGAATGAAGTGCCTGTGCCTGCTCAGCTGGAAGTGCTTTGGAAAAGGGGCAGGGGAGGGATGTTAGCAGGGCATGTACAGGTCTCCTCTCGTCCTGTTTCCACAAGTGGCAAAATCATAATTTCATGTCTTTGCTGCAGTTTCTTCACGTGGTGAAGGTCTCCATGGAGAGCTCACCTTATTTCCAGCTGGTGAGCTCCAGCGATGCGTACCGTGCCGTGCCGCCGGGCGCCTCTGCCCCTGTGCGCATCCGCTTCACCCCCAGCAAGAACAAGGTGAGGCTGGAGGAGCCAAAGCACACAATGATCTCCACAGCTATTGTTTTCCCTCCACTCTGGCTCCAGCCCATTGCATGCTGTGAGCGTGGCTCCAGGTGTGGGCAGGCAGCCTGCAGCCAGTCACACCTTGGCACTGCTGTCAGGCACTGCAGCCAGGCCTGACAGGCTCTGCTTCCCCTCTCTGCACGCTGCTGAGCATTGCCAAGGGAAGATGCACAGGAAACAGGATGAAAATGACAGAGGGCTGTTGATAGATGTTGGGCCATCTCTAGGTCCAGTGGAAAGGGTTTCATTCTGATGGAAAACACCAGAGGAACAAAGAGGTCAGAGAGCTTTCCTCCTTCCTGGACTGCCAACAGCTTCCCTGCCTGCCCCTGGGCTGGAGCAAAGCCGGTGCTTTTTCACCCCCTCTGTTGTGCAGCCTTGCAGCTGTGCTGTCCCAGAGCACAAGTGAGCATGGCACAGCTACAGGGCCAGGGCAGAGGATGTGCTGTGCCCGTGAGCCTGGCCTGGCACAGGCACACTGGGCCCTGGGTGCCCTTGGTCAGCAGGAGGTTGCTGAGCTGCAGGGCACTTGGACACCTGCCTGAAGGAGCTGGTGTAGGGCAGGTACAAGCTGCAGGCAGAGCTGTGAGCCCAGAGCCCGTGGCAGTGACACTGCTGGGGCTCTGTCTTCATGCCTGTCCCTGTGCTTGCTCTGTCAGCTGGCACCCATTCCGTGCCAAAGGTGCTTTTGTGGGGAGGTTTGCACAGCAGTGCTGAGGCCCTGGCAAGTCTGATCTCAGTGCTGGGATCTGGAGGGTTCATGTTCTGATCTGGAGGCTTGTTCATACAGAAGGGTTGAGGGCATGGCATGGAAGGGAGGAAGCCTTGCAGGGAAACAAAGAGAGGCCCTTTCCAACAGCATCCTGCTACCTCTTAGCACCGTTCTTCTCCTGACTTGGTTGGACAGGCAAAGTTAGAGGGGAGTTGTGAGCCAACTGATGTTTCTGCACCAAGCCAGAGGTGCAGGATGTCTTTGGGTGCAGCTGTTTTCTCCTCTTGCTTTTGCTGCTTAGAGTCAGTTGAACACTTTGTCCTATTCTCAGACAGTGGGAATATAGAAGCCTAAAGAGCAATGTCCTGTGTTCCCCAGCTCCATGTTGCTTAGAAGGGGCTTAGGAATTCTTTAACATCATTAAAGTTTAGAGTAGAAATGATGGTGGCCTAGGGCTGTTATCTGTATGACCCAAGTGACACAAGAGCTGAATGCCACTGAGACAGATTTTGCAAAGTGCGCTGGTGCCTTTAAAATGTGTCATAGTAGTAGAACTTCGTGTTCATGTGAGGGTGCAATAGGTAAATTGATGCCCTTGAAGGGGTATAGGAAATGGTTTTTCTTCTGCCATGGGGATGGCACTAAATGTCCTGTGCTGAGCCAGTTTCTTTTCCTGCAGGATTATTGCCATGAGCTGGTGTGCCTCACTGCAAGGGAAAGGATCGTTGTGCCAATTCGGGCCATTGGTGCCCGAGCTGTGCTGGACTTCCCTACCCAGCTGGACTTCTCCAAGTGTCCAGTCAAGGTCAACACCCAGCAGACTCTGCTGGTGTGCAATGTCGGTGCCCGGGCAGCTCGGTACCAGCTGAGCACCCAGAGGTGAGGCAGCTCATCTCTCCCTGTGCAAACACCTTTGGGTGAGAGTGGAGTTGGGAAAGAGCTACAGACAGAACCAAGCATCAGATCTGCTGCCCTGCAGCCTGGCTGGAAGTGAGCAGGATGGAAGGCATCTGCTCTTGCTTTCAGTGGCCTTGGAGCTTTCTGTGTCCCAGATTTCCTGGAGGCTGCTGGAACATGTTGGGAGCTGGCTAGCACCCTGCTGAGCACAAGCAGCTTCTGAAATGCTTCCCCAGCACTGTCAGCCAAACAGAGCCATTCTCTGGGAGGCCACAGGCACGTGGCTTTGCAGTGGTCCTGGAGGGGACCTCTGGAAATCATCTGAGCAAAGGCACTGCTCAAAGCAAGAGCAGTGTCTGGGGGTTGCAAGGTGCCATTGGGAGACATGGACCTGTCTTTAGATGCCACACAAGAAAACAAACATGTCAATGGACCTAGTTATAAAAGCAGAAGAAAACAACCTTTTAAAACCCCCTCCATACCTTATCTTTTCTGCCTGTCAGGTGCAGTAGTCATTCATTGAGAGGATGGATCTAACAGGATGAGAAGTGTCTTAAGGAGCAGCTCACAATTAACAGAGAAAAGCCTAAAATTTAGCTTTCCAGGCCCATCTCTTGACAGCGATTTTAATTTGGTTCTTACAGTGTCAGGGATGTCTCCTTCACAGCTCTTCTAGCTGTGGGCTCAGGGAACAGTTTAGTGGTGTTGGCTGAAATTCAGAGGAGTTAAGTTTAGCTGTGGAGCTTGTGTCTTTGGGTCTTGGGGAGCCAGGTGTGTGTGAGAGATGACTGCTACAGCAGGGACAGAGGAGTCTGGTGGGTAGAGCCCAGGGATGGAGGCGATGAGGGGGCTGATTTGCACTCAGTTTTTCAGTCCTGACAGCTGAGTCCTGAACTTGGCTGGATCCTCTTCTCCAGATTATTTGAAAAGAAGAAGACAACTTCTTTCTCAGGCAAGCCCTGAAGTCATCCCTGGAATGTTATTCCCATCCTGCCACCTGAAGGCAGGAGCATGTAAGATGGGGCAGGAGTGGGAAGGGAATGGAATGGAAGGTAGTGCTGAAGCCTGGCCAGGGATTCCCCTAACTGGCAGCTTCTCTATTGCGGTGAAATTTCTGGCCAAAGACTAAGAACAGAATGCTGTGCCTTGCCCCCAGCAGGCCCTGATCCCCCCAGCCCCAGCAGAGCTGCAGCAGTGATTGGCATCAGCCCCGGGGCAGATGCAGGAGCACGAGCACTGATCTGGCTCTGGGGCTGCTGGGGCCTTGTCTTTCCTCCCCTCCCTCCAAAGTCTCACGTCCAGCACATGAACATTGCTGGCCCAAGGCTTCTCCATCAGCCAGCAGTGATGTCCTCACCAGTGGCAATGGGAACAGGTCAGCCCATAATTACAGCAAGAGGTCCTGAATGAGCAGAACCTGAAGCAAGTTCATCAGCTGTTACTACTGACATGAACAAAGTTCAGCTTGCCAGATGTTCTCTTTGCTTTTGTGTGTGATGCATTCATCAGCAAAGTCCCCAGAACACATTTGAAGTGACAGATTGACCAGCAACAAAGCACCAAGGCCAGGAACTTTGGTTTCCTCACTGGGGCTGTAGAAGGCCACAAAGCCCAGCAGCTGCTGGGCAGAAGCACATTTCCCCTGAGCTGTCCCTGAGCATCAAAGCACAGAGTCTTGTGTTTGTCAGGCAAGAGCTGTTTACCTGGTGACTAAATCCTGATTGCTCCTGTTAAATCCAAAGTGCACCAACGCATCTGCATCATTATTTCCAACACATTGCACAGAGTTTCTGTGCTGGGCCAAGCAAACAGTTACCAGCCTGCATGACAGCCCAGAGTCCCAGACTGCATTGCTGGTAAACACACAGAAACCTCTGGTTCTGCCTCCTTGATGTGCTGCTGCTCATGGTGCTCCATTTAGCTGGGATTGGACCCTTCAGACTGTAAATGGCATCATCCTTTGGGGTTTCCATGTCACTGTATTGCTCTAATCTGTATTTGCACTCTTTCAGAGTTTTGATTGCTCCTTTTCTTAGAGCAGCTTTCATTGAAATGCCTTTAAAAGTTGCCCTTTTTAAGCTAAATCACGATGTTTTCAAGGTAAAATAAACCAACGAAGCACACTGCAAATTCAACAGGAACTATTCCTTGGTCTTAAGGGAAAAGTTCCTTCTCCCTGTCTGATTCCTAGGCTGTAATCTCCCAGGACAGGGAGGGCCCTACCATTTGCATCTCTTGAGATGCGATTTATAGGCAGCAGGAAAAGAGAAATTCCTGAGGCAGACAGTGTCAGGTTGTGCATGCAAATAGCTCTGAACCCTCTCTGTGCTTTTCACAAACCATTCTCTGATGGGATTGCTGGCAGTCGGAGCCTTGAGCCTCATTGCAGAGAGCTGGATGCAGAGTATGGGGAGCTGAGGTCATTTTACCCCCAGGATCTTGTGAGGGCTGGATCTTGTCAGCAGTGGCTCAGTGGCTGTTTGTGATCCTGTCTGTTCTGTCTCTTGTGCTGCCTGTGCTTGGTTTGCTCCCTGCTTGGCCAAGGGAGCTGCAGTGCAGCAGGAATCTCATGGCCAGGCGTCCCCAGGCCTGACCCCTCTCTCTGTGTTGCAGTCCTTTCTCCGTGGTGCTGGCCACAGGAGCTCTGGGCGCTGGTGACACCGTGCAGGTGACAGTGGCATTTCACCCGCTGGCCAGCGGTGCCCATTGCGGCTCCCTGGCCGTGTGCTGCAGCTCAGGTGAGTGCTCGGTCCTGCAGGGCACAGGACAGTTCTGCACATGGCTCCCTGCTGTCCCATCCCCTGCATTGCCTCCAGAGGTGCCTCCCCTGTTCACCTTTACCCCAAAGCAAACTGAGAACTCCTTGGTGTTTAGGGGCTTGAGAAAGGCAAAGCTTTTTGACTGCTGTTTTGCTGGGACTTGCTGAGTGGAGGAAGGAGGAACTCTGATTCTCCACTACCATGTGGCTATGCCTGGGTGAAGTTTTATTTGATTCCTGGGCAGTGCTGTAGGTGAGGTCTCCATCAGACTCTCTCCAATGCAATGGAATTCTTGCACACCTCTGTCCCATATGCTGCTTCTCCACTGGCTTGTCACAGGCCCTTTTTCTATGTGGCCCTTACACATAGATGTAGTTTCTGCCTAACAACATTTTCAGGCCTTTAAGTTCCTTTTTTGTGACAAATCAAAACAATTTTTTCCCTGTCCCCATTTCCCAGGCTGTTCAAGCTGTTGCAAACCTCTCACATCTATCTCCCATTTGATTTCTAGACTGAGGGATCCCATTCAGTCTTAATGTAGAAACTGCTCTGTACTCACTGATCTTTCCTTTGTCCCTTTCTTATTTGATTTGCAATGCTCCAGCTTGGTTTTTCAGATGAGAACAATATAAAATATTTAAAGACTGATGTGGCTGTGGGTTTGGACAGGGAGATGATTTTCACGGTGGTCATTCTGTAGTGGTTTGTCACATTGCAGAGCCAGGCTGGTTGTGTTTCCTCACCTGTGTCCCCTCCTGCTGTGGGCTGTCACTTCACTTGTTCCTCTGGGCCTCCTTTTGCTGCCCACCTGCCCCCAGGCATATTTGCTGGTCAGCAAGAAGGGATCCAAGGGATCAGGAGAGACAGGAGTCTCCTGGGATGCCCGGGGAGAGCCTGGGCAAGGCAGGACTGAACAGGGCTCCTCAGTCCTGTCACCTGAAGGACTTGGATGCAGAAATCCTGGTGATCTGAGTGGGTCACCGGAGCACATGGACCAATCTCCCTGTCCATCCTGTCCCCTTGGGGCCAAATGTCTACAAACACCCTCAGAAATAAGGTGTTTTAGGAGGTGCCTAGGACATCCTCACGCTGTACACACAGAGCTGAAGGATGTAATCAATGGGGTGGCCCACAGAACTGCTCCTTCAGCGCAAAACTGGGACACTTTCTTTTGTGCCCTGTGCTTTGCTCTGTTCCTTGTGCTTCCATCAGCCAGTGAGCTGAGCAAAGACTCCCCTTTGCTTTGTTCCAGGTGAAGAAAGAATCCACACAAAGCTCCAGGGAGAAGCTGTAGATGTCAACGTTGGGCTGAGCACAAATTCCGTGGAGCTTGACAAAACATTCACCACCATGTCAAGCCACAGAACCCTGTTCATTGAAAACAGGAGTAACATCACAGCCCACTTCCAGTGGAAGGCTTTTGCTACTGAGGAAGAAGAGAATGAAGAGAAGAGGAGGTTGGTTTGAAAGATGCATTTCAGTGAGATACAGGTCCAAGACTGAAACTACTGAGTGGCCTCAGGGGATGTTGGTGCTTTTGAATGGTTTAGGCCAAGTAAACCATGCCTGGCACTGGGGTGTGTGTCCCTGGGCTTCAAGAGCTCAGCACTCAGCATTCCAGGTCATTTATACTCCAACCAGGGATGGCATTTTGGGAAGGAAAGGTTGATTGGGATGACTGGATTTCCTCAGGTTCTAATTGGGCTCTTGTCTCTCTTATCTTCTTTCTACATGACCTGGCAACATCCTTAGACATTTCCTGAGTTGCCAGTCCCTCTTTCCAAAGGTGATACACCCTCTTTTTTCCCTTTAGTTCCTTCAAAAGCTCCTTGCCCATGCGGGCTGGTTATGTGTCCCTGTGCTGCTGTTAGAGAGGTTTTGAGCTCTCAGAGCAGAGAGGATTTTTTGTGAGAGAAGATAGTGCAGGATCCTTTCCCTCTCAGGACATTCTAGTGCCATGCACTTAGATGGGATCCAAAAAGCTCTGGCTCATGAAAAGGTCTCTCCAGGAGTTTGCTGTCTCCCTCCTGCACAACAAAGTTCCTTTCCCTCTCAGAGCCTCTGTTTTCATGCATATTGCATATAAAAACTTGAATGTCCCCGAAAGGAATCGGTGCCTGAATTCATCAATTTCTTGTGGAAGTGCTCTGGGATGCTCTTGTGAAAGGCAGAGTAGGGAACGGGGCAGGTCCAAACTGGAAGAAACAAAGAATGATGCTGGTAACACGTAGCTGCAAGCCAGCTTTGTCTCCCCTTGCCAGGGAAATGCTGCAGTGGGTGCTCTGTGATCTTTCTGTGCCCCCCCGAGCAGGTCAGTGGGAGGAAGAGCCACTAGAAATGGCTGGTTGATTCTCCCTCAGCTGTGGCAGAGGCTTTGAGGCAGGAGGCTCTCTGGAGGGATGCTGGCTTTGCAAACCTCTGCTGAGCTTGCAAGGGTGGAGTGAAACTCCCTGCTGGGCCAGGGAACAGCAAGTTGTCCTCTGATCCCTGTGGGACCCTCGTGGCTTGGGCTCAGCCTTTGCTGGGGAGCTGCTGCTGCTGCTCCTTCTCAAGTGCTTTGCTCTCCTGCGCTCACACTTCTCTCTGCAAATCTGTGGCTCATGAAACCATCTGCTGGCCTTGTCTCTCCCTGGGGCTGCAGGCAGTGTTTTCTGCGGCTGCCGAAAGAGGTGTCCCAGGAAAAGTTCCCAGAGGAGAAAGAAATGGAGAAGGTGAAGAGCTTTTGTGGAGATCACAGTGCCCTCCTGAGCAGCATGGTCCAGGAGAAGATGGCAAAGGTGCAAGAAGACCCCATGCTGTTCTCTGATGACATTTTTTTCTTTGAGCCAATGGTAAGCGGTAGCTGAGAACATTCTCTTCCTCCTCCTCCTCCTCCTCCCACCCACCCTACTCCCTACACCCACCCCTTCCCCGGCTGCGGTCACTGGGCAGATCCTCAGCTGGCTCCATGTGCTGGCAGGGAGGACATGGAGTTTCTGGTGAGGCTGCAGGGCTCGCTGCTGAAAGCATTTGTGCCCTGCAGGCTCCGGGCAGGGCTGGGAGCCTGACAAAGCCCAGCTCTGCTGCCAGGCTCGAGCTCAGGGCACTGCCTGCATGTCCTTGCAGTGTCCCAGGGAGTAGTTCTTGTAGGCAGGGCCTCCCCTGACACGTGGGGCTCAGCAGAGGCTGTTGGAGCACTGCCAGCTCACACACTGACCTGAAGCTTGCAATTGTTCCCTAGCAAAAGGAGGCCAAATTCAGCCCAAGGTTAATGACAGAAATCCCAATCCCCTCCTGTAACCATGCCATGCACTATTTCTGAGTGTCCCTTCCAGTGTCATCTGTGAGCCTGGAGACCAGGGTGGAAGGTTGAAATGGGCCTTTGGAGTTGTCCTGCACACAGGGAAAGAAAACCTTTTCCTTTTCTGGTGATGCAAGCAAACTGCCACATGCTCCCATCAACCAGAGCCTTGATTCTGAGTACTGGCATTGTGAGAGATGATGAATGCCTGGTGTCTGCACAGTGCAACATCCCTTCTCATCTTGGAGGAAACCCTAGAAAAATCCCAACCTCTGCTTTCTTTCAGTACAGGTTAAACTAATATTTTTATTTCCAAGGAAGGGGATCATGTTCTCTTCTTGGTTACAGCTATGGTCCATCTAAGGCCAAGAGCCAGCAGGGCACAGTGGCAGTTGCATCCCACTGTAGCTGACAGCAGCATGATGTGCCCAAGAGCTTGTGTCAGAGCAGCAGGAATATTGTGGAGAGTGGGAGCTGATCAGCTGAGCATTGAGAGCTGTGTTGGGCTGGGTTTGGAGTGTTTCCTTGGCTCCTTGTGCTGTTCACTCATCACTGATGCTCTAAACAAAGGCTTACAGGAGGGTGGTGAAAACAAGAATGTGAAGTTTGCAGACCAATCTTTTGCTGTCTCTTTCTGCTGCAGGAGGAAGAAATCAGGCCGAATTGTTTGGCTGAAATCAAGGTGACCTTCAAACCCCTGGAAGCACTGGAGTATGGAAGTGTGGCTTACTGCAGCATCTCAGGTGCAGCTCCTTTGCCCTGCCTCTCTCCCCCTCAGTGAAGCCATGGTGCCAGCCTGAGCCCACTGGGCTCCCATGGAAGTGCTGGGAAGAGTCCCTGGTCAGCAGGGCAGTGCTGGCACATCCCCCCTGGCCCTGCAGCTCCCAGGGAGTCTCCCGTGCCAGGCCAGGGCTCAGAATGCGGTGTGTGCCTGAGTGATCCCAGAGCAGCCCAGGCAGTGCAGGGAGAGGTTTTCATGCCGTGGCTTTGCCAGCATTCCCTCAAAGGCCAGAGAGCTCCAGAGCAGAACAGCTTTAGTGAACAAGCACTCAGCCCCTGCAGGCCCCTGGCCTCCAGGATGGCTCCATTTGCCATGGATCCATCATCAGGTGGTAGGAGCTGAGTTAGAAATGGGCTCCCTGAGCGTGGACCACCTCCCAGTGCCCAGACAGCAGCAGAGCAGAGGGGGCTGAGCCCCACTGAGCCCGGGCTGTTGGTAGAGGGAGCAGCCTTGGCCAGCAGCTGCTTCTCTCCCTATGTGGCAGTTGTCACCTTGCAGCTCTCAGTCTGTGGCAATAGAACACAGTGCTGAGTGTCACAAGGGGAGCACTTGGGCAACAAAGTCCTGTGCTCCTGGGCCAGGGAGTTTGGGAATTGCCAAACTCTGTAGGAGCTTTGTGCCTGCACTGAATGGATTTCAAAGCTCCTCTAGGTGCATGGGAAGGAAATCACAGAATCACAGTATGGTAAGGATGGAATGGACCTTAGAGATCATCTAGTCCGAAGGCCCCTACCATGGGCAGGAACACCTCCCCATAGAGCAGGGAGCTCCAAGCCCCATCCAGCCTGGCTTGGAACACTTGCAGGGCTGGAACCTCCACAACATCCCTGGGGAACCTGCTCCAGTGCCTCACCACCCTCACAGGGAAAATTTCTTCCCGAATATCTCACCTAAATCTCCTTTCTCTCCATTTCTACCCATACCTCCATGGCCTGTCACTACAGGAACCAGAGATGTTTTAAACTCAGCAAACTGGTGGCTCAAATTGGAAAGCAGCCCAGGGAATGGGTTAGAAATTGCAAGTCAGCCTCCGGGGATATGTCCTGAGGGAAAAGAAGGGTCCATATCTTCTCCTGCAGCATCAGGAGCTGGTTGCATCCAGCTCAGAGTCGGGGACTAGCACTGAGGCAGCCTGGAAAATCCAGTGGAGCAGAGGGAATGATTGTACTGCAATGGACATCTCTCCCCAGGCCGTGACAGCAGGCTGCCCCTGCAGCTCAGAGGGGAAGGCCAAGGACCCTTGGTTGAACTCAGCTCTCCTACTCTGAACCTTGGGAATGTTTTCGTCAACACCCCCCATGTCTATGAGGTGAGCAGCAGGGCTTGGATGGATCCTGATGGCTCCTGAGGCAGCAGCAAGCCTGGTGCAGCTGTGGAATTGCTGCCAACCTGGGCAGCTGTGAGCAGGGAATATTTGATGGACTGCTCAAATCTGGGGGGACACAAAGGTGTGTCAGTTGTTCCTGAAGCCCCAGTCCCTGCCTTTGGGCAGCCTTCCTTAGGGATCAGCTGGGAGGCTTCCTGCAAAACAACCCCTTGGCACATGAAACCAACACTGGCTCCCAAAGCTGCATGTTCAGAGGCTTTTGTGGCAGTGCCAGACACAAGGCACCTTCGGACTGGGCTCTGCAGAAGCAGCTGCACCAAACTGGCTGCCTTTGAGCTTCAGCCCACTGCCAACAGCTGCCAGCCAAGTGTCTTCTGCTTATTGCTGCAATCACAGGAAATCCTTGGGAGTTCTCTCCCTTGCTGACTAGTCCCTCACAGCACTTCAACCTTGGTGCATCTCTGGCTCTAGAAAGAGAAAAGTGTTCCTGGGAATAAAGCAAAGCGTTTTTCTACCTATTTGTTTCCCCCCCAGTAGAGTCAAGCTTGCAAAAACTTAATGAGGCACTGCATCCTGGCAGACACTTTCAAAAGCTTGGCTGTGGATGGGAAAGACACGCTGAGTTTTCTCACCACAAGATGGTGCTGTCTGTACGTTTTGATGCTGATGCCTCATTCTCAATGTATTGTTTTCATGGTCTGGGAAAAGGTGAATGAGCAGATGGTGCTGTTGGAGCTGTGCTCACTGGGGCAGCAGCAGCTCTGGGGTGATTCCCTAGGCAGCTGCAATCAGCCCATGTTGCTCTCAGCGCCAGCTCTCAATGCGCTTGGTGCTGCTGAGCAGACGGGCACTGCTCTGTGTCCATGGGATAAGCCCAGGGTGACTGCAGTTCTGTGGAGTTGCCACTGCTCTGCATGAAAACCCAAAGGCAGAAGTTGTCCTGTTGAATCTTTGGACTTCTGCCATTCAGCAGCACAAAGCATCTTCTGCCTTTTCTGGGTGTTCATTGCATCATTAGACAATAACACACAAGAAGGGGAGATTCCACACGTATTTCCATTTTGCTCTCTTGCTGCTGCAGGTGAAACTGATGAACCAAGGAGCTATTGATGCTCCCTTCACCTGTCTCCCTTCAGCCACCAACCTGGGTTTGTGTTTCAAGTTTGCCCCCGAGGAAGGCATCATTGCAGCAGGTGGGAGCCAGAGTGTGCAGATCTCCTTCAGTGCCACCGTGCTGGGGAGCTTTGAGGAGGAGTTCCAGTTCAGTGTGGCTGGATCTCCTATGCCTGCCATCCTGACCATCAAGTAAGGACTCTGGGAGCTGGGTGGGCACATCTGTGGCTGTCTCTGGGACATCCCCCACCTACCTCCTTTTGGGGTGGAGCAGAGGAAAAAGGTGTTTCCTGAGGTCTGAATCTCTGCTCTGCCACTGGCATTGCTTTAGTGTCAGGCTGCCTCCTGCCCTGTGTGGTGGCTGGGAGCTGGAATGACTCCTCCCTGCAGGGATCTCCCTGTGCCTTGGGCCATGGCAGGCAGTGGGATGGATCAGCTTTGGGCAGCAGCTGCTCTGGGATGTCCCACCTGAACACCCAGCAAGGCCCCCAGGGCTTTGCAGATGGGCCAGCCTGGCTGATTCTGCAGCAGCAGCAGTGTTTGTAAAAGCTTGTGTGAATAATCCCTGCCAGATGGGCAGCAGCAGCCTCAGCTCACCTCTCATGGCCATGCTGTGGGGCACAAGCTGTGCCCCCAGCTCCTGTGCACAGAGGGCTCTGGTGCCTCCTTTGCACAGCCAGCAAAGCGCTGATGTGGGAGTCAGGAACTGTGCCAAGGACTTGGGCACCATCCGGTGGGCTGGTGCCATGGCAAGAGACAATCCTGGCCCAGCCACAGGGAGAAGGGCGGATCATAGGGGAGGCAGAGCTCAGTGCTCAGCACCACAGCAGCGTGAGGCCTTGTCCCTGCCAGCCTGAGGCATGTGCTGCAGGATAATGGAGTGGAAGCAGGAGAGCTGATGCTGGCTGCTCTGCAGCTTTGGAGCTGGGCTGCTGCTCTTGGGCAGCACTGGCTCAAGGCAGTGAAGAAATGAAAGCAATCTGCACCTGATGATACCAATGAGATAAGGGAGATGGGTAAAGAAGAACAAGGAAGTTATTCCTTAGCAAGAGAAAAGTGGTGAGCAGGTCTGCCCATAGTGCAGAAACAAATCTGCTGGCTTTGTTTTTGGAGGAAAAGTGCTGCTTTTTTCATTTGGAAATCAAGAGGGAACCTTTCACCATCAAATAATTGATTCTCCTCTGTCCCTCCCCCAAAATGGCCATGGGGTGTTTGTGCATAAGCAGCTTTCTCCTTGAGCAGGGGCAGGTGTGTCTTGTTGAGATGTGCAGAGCAGAGCCAGGGGCAGTCCTGTGAGTACAATAGAGGACACAGTTCACTGGTTCTTGATTTTGACCCAAAAGGCAGAGTGGGCACTGATTGGCATCAACCATGAAATCAACTGTTGAATGTTGTGCAGCTTCAAGTGCTGATTTCAGTGGATGTTGGTGGCTTTTGGAGTGTGTCTGCTGAGTTCAAGGGCAGGTGAGGTTCTGTGCTAGATTCAGGACAGCCAAGTTTGGTTGTTGAAGCTCTTGCTCTTGGCTGTGCCAGCTGGTGCACTGCTGACAAGCTGGTCCTTTCCTCTAGGATTCATCTGTGCCCTGGGTAGAACTGTTGCTGCTCTTTTCAGAGGATGTTTGGGAATGCCCTGGATTCATATCTCAGAACAGTGTCTGTAATGATTGTGTGGGTCAAACTCTCTTGAGAAAGCTCCTCCATGGGAACAGCAGTTGCAGCTCAGAAGGAGCAAAGCAGGGAAGCTGTGGCTGGAAGGGCTGCTTACAGAAGTTAGTGGGGACACCTTGATGTCCATGCCATTGCAGATGGGGAAACTGAGGCACGGAGCCATGTCTGGGTGTGTGTTCAGGGTCCTTCATGGGACCCCCAGCAACCCGGGGGCTTCTCCTGCCTGCCCTGTGCCCAGAGCCCATCAGGGGCTGTTGGCTGCTGCCCCTTGGCTGGAGCTGCCTCCTGTGCCCAGGGCCCTGTGCTGAGCACACGGTGCTGTGTTGGTTGGAAACCCCGGGTGCCCTGAGCCCGGGTTTTGTGCCCCCGAGCCACGACAGCCGCACCTTTACAATGCCTTTAACCGAGCCATTGCCTGCTCTGTCCTCGGCCTGCCGGGGCAGCGTCACTGCACCGAGTTTACACTTCGACCTCGCTGAGCTCGACTTCGGGGACATCTCCTTTGGTGAGTGAAATAAACAAGGGCCAGGAGACTTCTTCTCCTTTTTAATGCCTTTATTAAAAGTGATCAGCTCAGGATTGGGCGGCTCGGCGGGTCTGCAGCGTCCCCTCGTCTCCCCGGGCGACTCAGAAGAGGAGGATATGCGCAGCTCTGTCCACCAGGGGCAGAGCTAGGGAAATTCGGTCCTCGTGGGAGCCTTTAGGGATGTCCCCGTCAGATGTTAGTTCGGTCCGGGTCTCCAGACCTCCCAGTCCTGGCCCGGGGGATCTCGAGAACAGGGTGAGGAACGACAAAGGTTTCCCGCATCTCTGCAGGCCCAGCGCCCTGCTCCTCACATCCAGACATCACTCCAGTCTCTCAACTCTTATTTGGCTCGTTGTTTTTGGGGTTTTCTCCGTGCAGTGGGGGACCCATGCTGCATTGTGGTCTTGGAGTCACTTTGCATAATCCCCCCCCCCACCTTCTCAGGTGTCTTCACTATGAGAAAGGTACAACTTAGCCTCGGGAAGGTCCCCACCCGTTACAGTCTCAGGAGAAGGGCCATTAACTCGCCCCAGCCAGGGCTTTTACTAATACAAAAACAACCATCAACGACAACGACCCGTGATTACAATAACAAAACACGCAGCGACAGTGATCTGGCTGCCTTTTTGTAACCTTTTCTCACAAAAAAAAATATTAACCGAATTTTTGTTCATAACAGTCCCCCCTCTTTTTCTTTGATCGAGCTTAAATTTTAAGCTCGCATCAACTCCCGATTTTTGTTTTGAATCTACTATAAATCTTTTGTGCACTTTGGTAATCATGGTTACTTAACTTTGTTACTTTCCTTGGTTTCTTCAGGTTTGTCTTCACGGCAAACACTATTTTACTGAAACAGATAAATAAGCATAGTAAAAATAGCAATCCTCCAAGTACACACACAGCGAGAAAAACTACCTTTTCCCACACATCCTTTTTGAAAATCTCCAGGTTCTCCCACCCACTGGGATCAAGTGTAGGAGTTTGATCTTCATTATTTACACATGCTAACCTTTTTATTTCGTTTGAAATGTTCTTAATAATTGAATTCTTTATTTTTAATACTGCCTGGAGCCGGATAACTTTGTTTAACATGGATATTGGGGTCCGAATTTGGCTTTTACAATTTTGGATTCTCTCCATTTCTATTTCACTGTGCCTGTTCTGTTTAATTTCTCCCAAATTATTATATATAGGAACTCCCAAACTTGATCCAGTTTCTTTGGGTAATAAGAAAATTGGTTTTATCACTCTAGCGGCGCAGCTGCCAGACAAGATCAAATCTAGGGGTTTAAGGCTCCCCTGAAATGTGTTCCAAAAGGAGTTGATCTCTTTTCCAGTATACTCATATAGATACTTGTAACAAACAATTTTTCTTACCATTTTCACCATTTCTTTGCTTTTTACTAGATCTGCTGAGCTTGTTTCAGCAGCATCACATTCAAAGCACAACCAGGCTTCCCCTGTAGGGCACTCTCCTAGGAGTGGCTGCCTAAAAGTAGCAGTATTGTATACTATCCAATACACTCTCTTATTTTTTTGATAAAAGACCAATTGGAAGAGGTTAACACAATCAGGGTTAGAACTGATGTGGACTCTCGACAAGGAGCTCGCTTCCTTCTCACAGAGGGGTTGGTAGCATTCATTGCACGGCTCAGCTGGGCTCCCCTGAGCACCACCAGCAATCAGAGCCATCAGTACTACCCTTCCCAAGAGTCCGGTATGGGTCATCTCGCACAGCCTGCCCACCCGGCCTTGCCTCTTGGGGAATTTTACTGAGGAAAAGCTTCCGAGCTCTTTAGAGTCCCTTTTACCCGCTTCTCTGGTTAAACCTCTCTTGGTCTGTTCCCTGCCAATTTTGGTTTCTCCTCCCAGGGGAGTGTTCCGTAGAGGATTAACCTGGAGTCTTTAGAAATAAATTGGGGAACTTAACTAGAATTACTTATTTACAGTCTTAAACTTTTTACCAACATAGTTTACACAGAACAGTCTTAAAACATTTTAAGCAATATTAGAACTCTTAACAAACAATTTTTTTCCCACACAGTTCAGTCTTTTTGACTCTTCCTTCTGAGAGTCAACTTTAAATCCTTTGGTCCTTTTACCACAGTGTACTCAGGTGATTTAGCTTGTGAAGCAGATGAATCTCGTCCAGCGCCGGGGGGTGAGAGTGGTGTGGACTCTGGTCCAATGCCAGAGGGGGAAGCTGATGTTGGATCCAGTCCTGTACCTGGGGGTGAGACTGGCCCTTTTATTCTTGTGATATGAGTCCAACCTTTTTCTTTGGTCCGCACAGCTGAATTTGTGATCAGGAGCACCTGGAAGGGGCCTTCAAATTTAGGCATTAATGTTCCCGTAGTCCATGATTTTATCAAAACCCAATCTCCTGGACTAATGTTGTGAACTTTTGTGTCGAGAGGGGAAGTTTGAGGAAGGTATCCTTTCTTTCTAAGTCCCTCCAGAGTTCTTCCAATTATTTCTAAATACTTTCTGGTAGCTTCTTCCCCTTCCAGATAGTCTCCTGTGCTATAAGGTGTTAACAAGAATGGCAGCCCAAACATCATTTCATAAGGTGAAATTCTTATGTCAGCCCGAGGTCTTGTTCTGATGCGCAACAGCGCTAGGGGCAAACACTTCAGCCAATTCATCTTTGTTTCTTCAATCAATTTAGTTAATACATTTTTGAGAGTTTTGTTCATTCGCTCCACCCTCCCAGAACTCTGGGGTGCCACGGAGTATGCAACCTCCATTTCATTCCTAAAGCCTCAATTATATTTTGTAATGTTTGGGACACAAAATGTGGACCTCGGTCTGAGTCTATGGTGTTCACAATACCATATCTGGGGATAATATTCTCTAGGATTGCTTTTGCCATGACTTGAGCTGTTTCCCTCCTGGTCGGGAAGGCTTCTACCCAGTGTGTGAGATGATCAACTATAACCAGTAAATATCTGTATCCTTGCACTGGGGGCATTTCAGTGAAATCTATCTGTATGCTTTGGAAGGGTCTCAAGGCTAATTCCCTTCCTCCAGGTGCTACTTTTCTCATAACTTTCTGGTTCACTTTTTGACAAATGATACACCCTCTGGTAACAGCTTTAGCCAGGCTATATACCCCGATGCATAGGTTATTTCTTAGGAAATGATCACATAGTCCTTGGACTCCCCAGTGAGTTAATTTATGTAGTTCTGTTAGCACTGTCCGAGCCAGTGCTTTATTCAAAAACACCCGTCCATCTGAGGTTAACCACTCTCCCTGTTGTCCTTGATGTAACTTTAAATCTTTTATTGCTTCTAATTCTTCTTCACTAAATATAGGTTCCTCCCCTTTTTCAGGTGTCATTTTTGTCTTCAAAATTTTTACTGGATCTCCTGGTTCTAGAGCTGCTTCTTTGGCTATCTGATCAGCCAGTCTGTTTCCTCTAACTTCAAAACTGTCTCCTCTTTGGTGCCCCTTTATATGGACCACTGCTATTTCTATAGGTTTTTGTAGGGCCTCTAGTACTGATCGGACTAGGTTCTCATGGGCTAAGCTCTTTCCCTTTGAACTTAAATACCCGCGTTCCTCCCATATTTTCCCAAATGTATGAACTGTCCCATATGCATATTGGGAGTCCATATAAATGGTTCCCCGGTCCCTCTCCAGTAAGTCCAGTCCCCTTTTCAGGGCATATATTTCACAACTTTGGGCTGACCAGCTTGGGGATAGTTTCCCTTTTTCTGCAATTTGTAACATTTCTCCATCTATAATGGCATAACCTGAAGCTCTTTTTCCATTTACTACCCTCGAAGAGCCATCTATGAATAAGCTTCTTCCAGTTGCTAGAGGCTGATCTTCCAAATCTTCTCTTACTTTTGTTTGGAGATAAACCAATTCTAGACAGTCATGTTCTAAATTCTCTATAGGCTCTCCCATTAGGAATTGTGCTGGATTGAGGGCATTTGATGTGATAAATTCTAAGTCCTCTGTATTCATTAGTATTATCTCATATTTTAATATTCTAGCATCGGTTAACCACTGCAGAGCTCTCTGTCTCAGTACTGCCTTAAGATCATGAGGAGTATGCACTTTAATTTTTCCCTGTAAGGTCAATTTTTGAGTCTCCTCTATCAGGATTGCAGTTGCTGCTACTGCCTGTATACAAACTGGCCAGCCTCTAGCCACTGGATCTAACAATTTGGAGATGTATGCCACAGGTTTCCTGCACCCTCCCCACTCCTGAGTTAATACTCCATAGGCTATCCCTCCTTCTGCACTCACAAACAGGTCAAACCCCTTCCTGAGGTCTGGTAAGCTTAGGACCGGGGCAGAAGACAATTTGTTTTTTAAGTTTTCCAATTGTTGATCATCTCCATCTGTCCAAATTAGGGGTTCTGGATCTACTAGTTTATTATACAGAAATTTCACACTCTGTGTGTATTGATCCAACCATAACTTACAATATCCAAACAAGCCCAGGAGTTTTCTCACATCTCTTTTCGTTTTTGGGGCCGGGAGAGCTAAAATACCTGAAATCCTGTCAGGGCTTAGTTTCTTATACCCTCCCCCTATTATGTGCCCCAAGTATGTTACTTCTGATTGCACAAATTGTAGTTTCCCTTGGGAAACTTTTAGTCCTTTCTCCCCCAGAAAATTCAAAAGTTTAATACTAGTTTGTCTGACCTGATCTTTTTCCTTTCCTGATACCATCAGGTCATCAACATACTGCAAGATCTGCACTTCCTGTTCAGGGACAAATTGTTCCAACAAACTCTCTAAAGCTTGTCCAAAGAGATTGGGGGATTCAGTGAACCCCTGTGGTAATCGGGTCCACCTTAGCTGTTGCCTCCTTTTCGTACTCGGGTCCTCCCATTCAAAGGCAAACCAATCCCTACATTCTGTTGCCAGAGGACACGCCCAGAAAGCATCCTTCAAATCTATGACAGTGAACCAAGCATGTTCTCTTGGAATTCTGCTTAGAAGACTATATGGGTTGGGCACAACTGGATGTCTGGCAATGGTTCTTTTGTTGACTTCCCTCAGATCTTGTACCAGCCTATATTTCCCTTCAGCCTTTTTAACTGCCAGTATAGGGGTATTATGTGGTGACATGCAGGGTTCTAAAATTCCCTCCTGCAACAGTTGCTCGATGACTATAGCAAGCCCCTTCTTTCCTTCTAGGGAAATCGGATACTGTTTAACCCGTATAGGTGAGGTATCATCCTGCATTTTTATTGTTATCGGTGGAATGTCTAATAAGCCTCTCTTTCCCCCCTCAGCCCATACCTCAGGATTTATTTCTGCAACATCTCCTTGAGACAGCTTCATCACTTGTACTACCATCCTCCCTTCCCTTGGAACAATCCCAACCCCCAAATGGACTTGCAGATCCCTTCCTAACAAACTTTTTTCTAAGTTAGGCAGATAAAGAAAATTAGCTTTACATTGCCTTGAGTTTCCAATTATTTTCACTTCTTCAATCACAGATGCTCTAAATGGTCTCCCTTCTGCACCCAATACTTCACAAAATTGTCTCCCAATTTCCATACCTTGTGGTATTTTGTTGAGACAGGACTTATCTGCCCGGCGCCCCCCCATGGCCGGCCCGCCAGCCCTGGGCCCGCCCCAGGAAGCGGCCCCAGAGGCTGGTCTCTCCTTCAGTGGAGCGGGGGCTGCCCGCCAGCTGACTCTTGCGGCAGTCCAGCTGCCGGCTTTCAAGCTCGGCGGTTTGGGGGGTGGTGTTTCGGTTGCTGTCCCATGGAGGCTGCCATCTCTGCCGCCCCTCTTGTGCCCTAGCGGCGAGGGGGAGGGGGCTCCCAAAAGTTCTGCCTTTGGTCCCCAGCCCGGTGGGGGTGGTGCCGTGTTGCTGTGGGAAACAAACATTCCCAGACCCGAGATGAAGATTCTCGGGGCAGCTTCTATTTCCCTGCTGCTGGTATGCCTCAGTGGTTTAGGGGAAAGGAAGCGTCTCACTACCCGTGCTGCCATTGTACTGGCAGCAGGGTTCAGGCCTGTGGATATGCAGAGCCTTCCTCATGGGTTTGGCCTGGGCCGTTGGGCTCAAAAAATTCCTGGGCTGGTCCCACTGTGTGGCCTCCTTATGTTTTTGGGGACTCTGGTTTCTCCTACCGGTCCTGGTCCTCCTTTGTGAGCCAGTTTTGGGGTTCCTGGTCCAGCATGGGCCAGTGCCCCCAGGGCCTTTCCTTGTCTGGCACTGCTCTGCTCGGCTGCTGCTCTTTTGTTTTTCAATCAAAAAAAAAAAAAAAAAAAAAAAAAAAATTAAATAAAAAAGATTGAAAATAGCGGGCAGCAGCTCTGAAGCATTGAAGGGCCAGGAAGGACATTCCACAAACTGTTTAAAAATTGTGTTATGACTGTCAATGGTTTTTTGATAACTATTGATGGGATTCCTTTTGCAGCAAGTTGTTTTCAGGACCAAAAAGGACTCTCAGATATTCCAAGGGAAAGAACTTTGGCTCTTGGACTGTTCCTGAAACTCAGCTGCATGGACTCAAATTCTCTTTGCATTGTATTTTGCATTTTTCTTATATTGTAGCATTGTTCTAGTGATTTGTTAGTTATTGTATATTCTACAGGTGAAGAAATTTCCTGTTCATTCCACATCAGCATTTTTTTTATTTTATACAATTTAGAAAGGTGAGATGTCGCAGACATTTTTTCACAGAAATCCTTTCTTTCAGATTTCTGTGTCTTCTGGAAGGCTGAAGCCTCAGAGGAGAACATAAACAATTATTATCAGCTGCTGGGGAATGCAACAGGGGCACCTATTTTGATTGGTGATTGGTTCATGTTCCCATGTTTATAATTAAGGGCCAATCACAAAGTGTAAGCCAGGGGACTGAGTCCTTGGCCACAGCTTTGTTGGGATTCTTTTCTATCTCTTCCTAGGTAGCCTAGCTGCTCTGCAAACCTCTCTCCTTATTTTTTCTAGTATAACTATAATGTATTATATCTTATATTAATAAATTCAGCCTTCTGATTCAAGAAACAAGATTCACCGTCTCTCTATCACCAGCAGCGCCCACTCAGGCGCGGTAATACTTTTCTTTTATCATTATTCTACCTATGACATCCCCCGTGGTGTCCTTGGACCCACATTGTCACAACTGACCCACGGTTCCATGAGGTTCCCCTGTGTCACCATGGTCACTGTCAGAGGCTGGATGAGATCAATGTCCTGAGACACTGTGGGATGAGCTGTCAATCAGTCACACAGTGGGTACAGTGCTAACCCAGCCCTGATTGCCTGTGTGATCAGAAATCCCACCTGGGGGAGGCTCACAAGGGCCCGGGGGCTTAAAATATAGAGCACAAGGTGAGCCCCTGGTATGGACTCTGCCTTCTCCTGGGGTTTGTGTCTCACCCACACTGGAACCCTAGGAGCTGTTAGTCATATATGCTCTTTCTATAGAGCTTCTGTCTTTCTGTCTCTCTCTCTTTCTTCTTGTTCTAATGCTCTTTATATGGAACATTTTTGGATACCCTAACAGCTTACGTGTTTTAATGTTTCCAGGATAAATGGGCTAAGTTAATGAAGTTACTGCTATGATTAGTGTTTTATGTGTAATTTGATGTTGCGTTAAATCCTATTCCAAAGTTCTTGATTTTTTGCACTTTGCCAGTAGAATTTTGTGTCATTTTGACCTCTTACAAATATCTGGCTGGTGTTTTTCCTGTGCACCAAACTCGAGTAAAGGTGGCAGGTGAATTGGTGAGTTGGCACGCAAGCCCTGAATGGAGCTCCGGGTGCATGGAGGATCGGGGCAGTGTGAGTCGCGCACAATCCCTGCAGTGGGGGGACACGGGTTCCTACCAGGGTTTAGGGTGCCCCGAGTACAGCAGCAGCACTGAGTAGAGCCAAGAGGGCCCCAGTGCCCAGGGTGGAACAGCGGTGCTGGGGGTTCAGGGTGCCGCCCTTCAGGTAGAAACCGTAAACCCACTGAAGGCCCCTGGGGGGATTGGGGTCACAGGGCAGGGCAGGGCTGGGCTTACAGGGCAGGGCAAGGCTGGACCTGCCCCTTCCTCCCCCACACACAAAATGTTTAGAGCCAACAATCTCCTCCAGTCTGTCAAAACAGGCAGTGTTGGAGGTGAAATCCCAATTGTGGCCATGGGCACCTGGTTGAGAAGGACAGTTCTTTTCCATGGGAAGGAAAGCACAGAGCCTCACGGTTTGGAAGGCAAGTGAGAGCCTCAGCAGGCCAAGGCCAGCTAGATTGTCAGTAATTGCAGAGTTTGGATTTAGGGAATTTTGGAGGTGGAAACCCAATCTCAGCCATGGGCACCTGGAGAAGCAGGACAGTTCTTTCCTTAGGAAGGAGAGCATGGAGCCTTTCCCAATGTTTTGGGGACGGATGAGAGGTGACCCTTGTGAAACCACTGCCAGCCAGACTTGTCCTGGCAATATTCCTATGGGAAGAATCCCTGGATATAAGGACCTTTGGAGGTGAAATCCCAATTCTGGCCATGGGTGCCTAGAGCAGGAGGACAGTTCTTTTCCATTGGGAAGGAAAGCACAGAGCCTCAGTGTTTCAGCAGCAGATGAGAAGTGACACTCAACATGCAAAGGTCAGTTGGACCAGTCAGGCAGTCTATGGGAGGCCAAAGCAGCCAGACTTGTTCTGTGTTCCCTTGGTTTTATGGGGCTCCATATTGTCACAATGGTTCCTTGGATCCATGGGGCCCCGCAGTGTCAGAATGGTGACTTGATTCCATGGGTTCCAGCAGTGTCACAATGGCCCCTTGATTACAAGAAGACCTGCAGTGTCACAAAGGCCTCTTGGTTTCATGAGGCCCCACCATATCACAATGGTCCTCCCAGGATCACAATGGTCTCACTGATTCCATGAGGCCTTACAGCGTCACAATGGTCTCCACATTTCCATGAGTCCCCTGAGTGTCACAATGGTCTCTGTGTTTCCATGGTGCCCCTCAGTGTCACCATGGCCCCTTGGTTCCATAACACCCCAAAGTGTCATAATGGTCTCCATGGTTCCATGCAGCCCCACACTGTCACAATGGCCCCTTGTTTTGATGAGGCCTCTCAGTGTCACAATGATCCCTACATTCCATGGAGCCACACAGTGTCAGTACAGTCCCCATGGATCCATGAGGCCCAGCAACGTCACAGTGCTCTCCATGATTCCATGAGGCCCCACAGTGTCACAATGGTCCCTTGTTGTCACAGGGTCCCACAGTGTCACAATGGTCTCTTGGTCTCACAGGGCCCCACAGTGTCACAATGCTCCCTTGGTTCCATGGCCCTGTGCTGCTGCATTCCCCCCTCCCCTTCTCAGGCCGCCCTGCCAGCTGAGAAATGCTCCCTGGGCAACAAATGCTCGCCTTGGCCAACAGCCCCTGGGCTCAGCTCCTCTGCAGCTCATCACAAACACTGTCTGCTCCAGGAACTGCTGATGCCCAACCAGCTCCTGGTTCCTGTAGGAGCAGCCCTGGGAACTGTTTTTGTTCCCTCGGTGGCACAACATCCCTGTTCTCACACTGCCAAAGAAAGCTGTTGGTGCCAAGTGCGGCCAGGATGAAGCATTGCTGGGACTGAAGCCCCTCTCTTGGGGCCCTGCAAACAGCGCTCCAAAAGCAGCCCTTGGAGCTCTCCTGGGCCAGCAACTCCCTCTGAGTGGGGCCTCTCCCAGACGGGAACTCTCCCGTTTGCTGCACTCGGGGATCCTGAACAACGATGGGGCCTGGGCCGATCCCCCCACTCCTCCAGGCTCAACCCTTCACCCGCTGGGGAGATGCCAAAGGATCCAAAGTGAGCATTTCCTGCCCTCAGGGGAATTTCTTACAGGTGCCTTGCACTGACTCTTTGTGTCTGTGTGCACACAGGAGTGCCTGTGCTGGGGAAATGTGGCAGAAATGCTGCACTCTGAGGGGCTTGAGTGCCTGGGATAGCTGAGTCAGTCAGGCCTGTAGGGAAGGTTAAATCACAAGGCCTAAGTGAAGTTAAATGCTGCTGAGAGGTTTTCTTTTGCTAAGCGGTTACCTTTAGTATAAGTTTTATGTTAAGTTCAATATTGTTAAGTGTTATTCCTCTGTTAAATTGCGAAGTCATAGGTTTAAGTTAGGTTACATGCTGTTATACTCTGCTCTTTTGCTAAACTGTGAGGTTGAAAGTATCAGTTAAGGTTAATGTATAAGTAAAGTCCTGTTAAGTTTGAGCTCTGTTAAGCTTTCAGGCCATGTTCCTTTTATCCTTGCCCTTGCTGTCCTTGTGTCACTCACACATATTACTGCGTCCTGTGTGGGTCGCAGTTGGTGATAGAGAGACGGTGAATCTTGTATCTTGATCAGAAGGCTGAATTTATTAATATATGATATAATACATTATAGTTATACTAAAAAGAATATAGAGAGAGGTTTGCAGAGCAGCTAGCTAGGCTAAGAAAAGATAGAAAAGAACCCACAACAAAGTTGTGGCCAAGGACTCAGTCCCCTGGCTTGAACTGATGATTGGCTCTTAATTATAAACATAGAAAATGAGCCAATCAAGGTGAATCCTGTTGCATTCCACAGCAGCTGATAATAATTGCTTACCTTCTCTTCGGGGGCCTCTGGCTCCCGAAGACACAGAAATGTGAAAGAAAAGATTTCTGTGGAGAAATGTCTGCGACATCTCACCTTTCTAAATTGTATAAAAATAAAAGAAAAATGCTGATGTGGAATGAACAGGAAATTCCTTCACCTATAAAATACAGAATACTAACAATTCACTAAAACAATCCTACAATATAAGAAAATTGCAAGAAACAATGCAAAGAGAATTCAAGTCCATGCAGCTGAGTTTCAGGAACAATCCATCAGCTGAAGTTGTTTCTTTTGGACATCTGAGAGTCCTTAGAGTCCTTTTTGTCCTGAAACAGCATAACACAATTTTAAACAATTTGAAACAATTTGAACAATTTTTAGAATGTCCTTTTCTGGCCCTTCAGTGCTTCAGCACTTCAGAGCTGCTGCCCGCCTATTTTCAATCTTTTTTATTTAATTTTTAATTTTTTTTTTTTTTTTTTTTTGATCGAAAAGCAAAAGAGCAGCAGCCGAGCAGAGCAGTGCCAGACAAGGAAAGGCCCTGGGGGCCCTGGCCCATACTGGACCAGGAACCCCAAAACTGGCTCACACAGGGGGACCCGGACCGGTAGGACAAACCAGAACCCCTAGAAACACAAGGAGGCCAAATGATGGCCCTGGCCCAGGAACCTCCTGAGCCCAGCATCCCAGGCCAAACTCATGAGGAAGGCTGTGCATTCCCGCAGGCCTGAACTTTGCTGCTAGCACAATGGCAGCACGGGTAGTGAGACGCTTCCTTTCCCCTAAACCACTGAGGCATGCCAGCAGCAGGGAAATAGAAGCTGCCCCGAGAATCTTCATCTCGGGTCTCGGAATGTTTGTTTCCCACAGCATCACGGCACCACCCCCACCGGGCTAGGGACCAAAGGCAAAACTTTCGGGAGCCCCCTCCCCCTCGCTGCTAGGGCACAAGAGGGGCGGCAGCCTCCATGGGACAATCCCCGAAAAACCACCCCCCAAACCGCCGAGCTTGAAAGCCGGCAGCCGGACTGCCGCAAGAGTCAGGTGGCGGGCAGCCCCTGCTCCACTGAAGGAGAGACCAGCCTCCAGGGCGGCTGCTGGGACGTCCGATGGAAGCAGCGGGGACGGAGCCGGAACCGGGGAGGGAACTGCGCTGATCGTGGGATCTTCCGCGGGCTCAACTCCGTTTTCTGCTGCTGACTCTGGGGTCCGCCGCGGAGGCGGCGGGGACACGCGGGAACACGCTGTTGCTGTGTCCCTGGGCTCTGAAAGCGGCGGCAGGCACGGCACGGGCACCAGCGGAGCTGGGAGGAGCGGCGGAGCGGCGCTGTTGCTTAGCAACAGGTCAATCGCCGAAGGTGCTGTCTCTTCGGCCTTCTCAGACGCAGGCTCTTGCGGGGGCAGGGAGGCCGGTGCAACGGCGGACGGGACCGCCTGGAGAGGCGGAGACGGGATCTCCTGGAGTGACAGCTCTAGCAGGGCCATGGAGGAAACCTCGGAGACCGGTGCCGCCCCCATTTCTGAAGGCAGAGTCTGAGAGGCCGGCGCTGGCTTGAGCGGCCGCTCCCATCCTCCCGGAGAGAGAGAAGGGGGGGAAGGAGAACACTCCATCTGAGCATGCTCCGGAGCAAAAGTAAAAAAAACTTCTTCGCGCCGCGAAGTTTCGGCCCCCCCCGCCGCGAAGCAGGGGGGGGAAAAAAACCCAAAGTCCTCCCCCACCGGGTCTTCTGCCAAGGGCGGTGGAAACGGAGCCTGGCCATAACAGTTAGAAATCCATTGAAAACAAGCTGCTCTGCGCTTCAGGACTGGGAAAAGCTTTATAAATGCTGGGTAGATGGAAGGCAACACGCGTCCCTCCAGGTAGACGCACTGGATAATCGAGTCCATGCACTTCCAGACAAAAGCATCTAAAGCATATAAGACATCAGCAAAGAACCCAAAAAGCTTTGCCCATCTAAAGAACCCATAGATATCTGTTTCTGACAAAAAGCAACCATCTTCTCTGCACCAGTATTTCCAGAGGGCTATGATTTTTTCCTCTGAAGGAGAGAATTGAATCTCTTCTGGCAAGGCATGGGTGTGCCATACAAACAGCCACAAGCTACGAAGGGCTGTTTCATCAGGGATAGAAAAGTGAACAGTACCTTTTGAAAGAGTCCAGCTTGCTCTGGCCAGCTCCACAGGTCTGCTGCTCTTTTCCATCATCTTTCCTGATCGTTTTCCAGAAGAAGGTTCTGTTGTGGTCAGCCTTGGCTGTGAACTCTGTCCAAATCTTCAGTTCTTCAGCTCCTGGCTTGAATCCACTTTCTGATCACTTCAAAGCAACCCTCAAATGCTACACATACAGGATTTTTACCCAGTGCAGCAATTTTGCTCCTCTGGTCTTATCAGATTAATTTTTGCTCCGACACGTCGGGTCACCAGATATTACTACGACCTGTGTGGGTCACAGTTGGTGATAGAGAGATGGTGAATCTTGTATCTTGATCAGAAGGCTGAATTTATTAATATATGATATAATACATTATAGTTATACTAAAAAGAATATAGAGAGAGGTTTGCAGAGCAGCTAGCTAGGCTAAGAAAAGATAGAAAAGAACCCACAACAAAGTTGTGGCCAAGGACTCAGTCCCCTGGCTTGAACTGATGATTGGCTCTTAATTATAAACATAGAAAATGAGCCAATCAAGGTGAATCCTGTTGCATTCCACAGCAGCTGATAATAATTGTTTACCTTCTCTTCGGGGGCCTCTGGCTCCCGAAGACACAGAAATGTGAAAGAAAAGATTTCTGTGGAGAAATGTCTGCGACACAGACATGCACACACAGGGACAGTTCCAGGTTAATTTCTGGTTTTATTGCCTGGATTCTGTTTGGTTTTGTAGTTGCTTTGTTTCCTTGGTGTGCCTGAAGTGCTCAGTCAGGAGCAGAGTGACTCTTGCCAAGGAACGTTGTGCTGCTGTCCCTTAATATTAAATCTGGTTTTGGCTGATCCCTTGCCGGGGGTTTTTCAGCGCTCTCAAGGCCTCGTTTGTAACAGGGTGAAGGAGCCCTGGCCCAGGCTCCGGCCCTGGGGGACACGGGGACGCTGCCGGGGGGTCCCTGTCCCCCTGTGCCACCCCCAGGGCCCCATCCCCCCATCCCCGTGTCAGGCTCTGGGGTCGATCTCGTGGAACATCCTCTGGGGGAGGCTGCAGGACCGGGGGTGGGGGGACCCGGGGGGACAGGGGACCCCGCTGTGCACGAGAAGGGTTGGACTGCTCTGGGGGGAGCTGGGAGGGGGGCCGGGGCAGAGTGACCTCCCCAGTGCCCTCACTCAGCCCCTGTGATGTCACACAGCCCCTGTGATGTCATGCTGCCCCCATGATGTCACACAGCCCCTGTGATGTCACACTGATTCTGTGATATCACACTGACCCTGTGATATCACAGAGCCAACTCTATGTCACCCTGTGATTTCATACAGCAGTGCTGTGACATCGCAGAAGACTGATGTCACAAAGTCACCCTGTGATGTCACAATCTGGTCTGTGATGTCACAGCCTCCTCTATGATGTTACACAGCCACCAGGTGATGTCACAAGCCACTCTCTGATGCCTCAGAGCCACCCTCTATGATAGCAGACACTGCTCTATGGCCTCACACCCTGCTCTGTGATGTCACAGCAAGCTCTGTGATGTCAAAGCCAGCTTTGTGATGTCACACAAACCTCAAGAACCCTTAAGAACTCAGTTCTATTGAAACACTGAAGTTTCTTGTACTTTGAAGAGATCCCTGTCAGGGACACCACAGGGAAAGTGTCCCCAGGCCCCAGGCAGAGCAGAGAACTGGAGACACTGATGGCAGCTGCGGACAAAGAGAAGCCAAGTCTTGGTGCCCTGGGGCACAGCAGGGTCTGTGCCACCAAGGGCTGGGAGGAGACACCTTGTCCTGAGGCCCTGGGGCCTCCTGGCACAGCCCCAGCCAGGCTGGGCACTGTAAGCCCCTTGTCCTGCCCTCAGCATCCCCCCCTAGCCCACATCCCAGTGGCCTCAAGGATCTGCTGGAAGGAGTCCCTGGGGAGCCTTGCTCAGGAATGGCCCTGGGAGCTCCTGAATGCTCCCTGCAGGGACTGCAGGTTTTTCAAAGGACTTAGGGTTTTGCTTTTGCCTTGGAGTCTCTGAGAGCTTTGTGCAATCATGGCCTCTAATTATGTGTTGCAATTAGTCCTTAGAGAGGCTTTGTCAGTAACACCACTCAGTGGGGCTCATAAATGCTTCAAGGTACTTCAGTTCTTTTAAGGTACTTGGTGTTTCCCTTGGGATAGACTCTGGGAGATATTTATCTAATCATGGCCCCAATTATCTGCGTTAATTAGTCCCTGGAGAGCTTTGTACTGACACGAAATGGGGCTCATTAATGCTTTGAGACACTCAAGGTGTTGAAGGTACTTTAGATTTTCCTTTCCACACTGTCTGAGAGGTTTTTGTGCCATCCTGGCCACAAATTCTCTCCTCCAAGGAGTCCATGAGGAGCCTGTGTTGGAGAGGGACCTCAGAGGGAGCCATGAATGCCTGGAGACACTTGGGGTGTTTCCTCTGCCTTTGATTCCTGGCAAGGTTTGTGCAATCTCCTCCCAGGCCCTGAGGTTCAAGGGCTCAGCTCCAAATGCACAGTGAGGCTCATGAGGATCAAGCACATCCTGACAAACCCTGGCTCTGCCTTGATTTCCCTCTGCTCCAGTGTAGTTCATTAGGAGGTTTTCCTTTGACAGTTATGGAGAAATAGTTCAAAGAGCTTCCAGGAAATATGTAGTCCTATTTTAAAGGTGTCTTTTTATTGCTGTTCTTATTACACAAGAGGTGATTGCAGCATTCAGTGACTGATATTGATCCAGGGACTCTCCTAAGGAGCCCTGGCCTGCTCAGAGAAGTGGTGCCTTGAGCTCTGAGCCAGTGTGGACAACCTTGCTCCACATTCCCCAAGCCCATCGAGTCTCTCCTCACTCACCTGGGACCTGCTTTGCTTGGAGAAGTGGCTGCACACAGCCAAAGAGGGATTTTCCTTCATTTGTTTTTGAAGCAATCTAAAACTCCTGAGTTTCCCCACTGAAAACAGACATCCTCCTCAAATGTGTGCCAAGCCCAAGGTGCCACCCAGAGCACTCCAGACTTGTCCTGGGCCAGCTGTGAGGGTGCATCATCATCCCAACATGCAGTGGTGCCATTGCAAGGGACTGTTGCCATGGACACTGCAAGGACCCCACTGCTGCATTTGGGTGCCATGGCAACACCCATCAGTTCAGGTTTCCTTGGAAACCAGCCCAAGGAGCCATTTTTGCAGCCAGGTTCCATGGCCACTTGCCTGCAGAGCTGTTGCTGCCCTTGGCTGCCATGGCAACCCTGGGACAAAGCAGTGCCAGGGCTGTTCCGGGTACAATTGCAGTGACACTCGTTGGTGCCACCAGGTGCCATGGTAACGGCCACGGGGACCGGTCCTTGGTTTGGTGCCATGGCAACCAATGCCTGGACCCGTTGTGATGGTTGGTGGCCATGGAAAGCTGCCCTGGGCCCTTGCTCAGGGCTGGTGTCAGTGCCCAGAGCCAGAGGGGATCCCTTGCTGGGGGCTGTGCCATGGCCACCTGCCCTGTGCCGCGCTGGCCGCTCTGGCACCAGGAACCAGCAGCCAACGGCACTGCCAGGGCCAAAGGCCAGGTCAGCCAGAAAGAAAGGGGCAGGGCTGGGCACTGTTTCCATGGCAACTGGCGCTAGGGGGGACACCTGGGTCACCTGGCCTGGCAGTGGCCATGGAAACCCCTGGCAGGGACTGAGGGCACAGCCCCTGGCACTGAGACACTGCTGGGCTGGGTGCTGAGCACAGGGCTGAGCACGCAGAGATGGTTTTGTTCTTGCTGAGCTGCAGCACAGCCAAGGCCTGTCCTGCCCCTCGTCCAGCCACGCTGGGGAGGGGCTGGGGCTGCAGGGGAGCTGGGCAGGGACACAGCCAGGACAGGGGAGCCCAACTGACCCCAGGCATACCCCAGACCAGAGCACATCATGCTCAGGGTATTGGCAGGGGGAACAGGGAGGAAGGGGCGAATTTTGGAGTGAGGGCTTTTGCCTTCCAAGGTAACACTTAGGCAAAAGGGGGCCCTGTTTCACCAGTGGGCAGGGTCACTGCCAAAGACACAGACACCAACTGAAGGAATTGTGTCATTTATATCATGCACAGCTGCAAAGATTTACAAAAGGATAAGCTTAGCAAAGCACATCATCATTAGCAAAGAATTGCAAAGGAAGCTCAGCAATCCATCATAACCCATCATTACATTTTGATGACCAATCCCTTGGTGAAACACCAGAGGTGTTTGTGGCAGACAAAGACTCTGGCTGACTATCAAGGTACACCTTACAGACATCAGCAGTACTTTAGTGACACCGTTCTTCATTTTTTTTTCTCAATCTCATTTGAGTTAGGAACAAGAATTCTGTTGTCCATGGAGCTGGCACCTTTTTAATTCCAGAATAGTGCCCCCAGGCCCTTTGCTGTTCAGCTTTACCATGCTGTCTGTGGCTAACAAGGCTTGGGGGGCCCTTTCCCCTCTGGCTGGAAGGGGCTGGGTCCCAGTCCCTGAGGGGCACCCAGGCTCCTGGATGGAATTCCTGTGCAAGTCCCTCAGTGTCACAGCAGCCTTCACACGGAGCCCCGTGGATCAGAGCATTTTCCACAGGGGCCCTTAGAGCAAACAGGGAGATCTGGTCTGGCAGGATGTGTTAAACAATATAAAAAATATATACATATTTTTTACACATATGTGTATACACATATATACGCACATATATATGTGAATATATTAATATATATATATGTCTTTATATACTATAAATATGTATATAGATATTTATTATATCAATATTTCACTTGTACAAATGCATATTAGCTCAAGATTAAAACCTTCTTCTGTTGCTCCATGTGGGAGCATTCCAATAATCATTGTTCCTTCTGAAAGTGCTGTTTCCTATGTACTCTCAACAAATTCATCTTTGTCTGCCCAAACCCACAAGGTGTTTTCCTTTTCCATTTGCAATTTTTGGATGCATTTGAAGCCATCCAGGGGTGCAGCTTCTTTTACCCGACTGCCCCACTGCTCACAAGGGGCTCCGATCTCAGCTCACTCCAGAGCCAGGGAACTCCAGGGAAGGGTTTCCCATCTGGGAATTTCTGATGGGACTGATTCCTCACATTTACATTGAACAAGTGACATTTTGTTGGCATCTGGCCAGACTGTGCCAGTTTTGTTTTACCAGTGGGCAGGGTCAGCACCAAAGACACAGACTCCAGCTGAAGGAATCAGTGTCATTTCCTGCAGTTCAGAGCAGCAAAGAATCACAAAAGGAGCAGCTCAGCAATGCACCCAGCCATCCCCACCAAAGATTGCAGCAGTGATTTAGAAAGATCCAGCAGCATTTACCCTCAGCCTTTACCATCCCCCAGACCCACACAGCAGCTGGGGAAGCTGTCACAGCCAAGGGCTGCAGAGCCACTCCTGGGCACTGGGAATTCCTGCAGGTGCCTCCAGCCCCAGGTGAGGCTCCAACCCCGCTGGGAGAGGGCCCAGCTCTGACAGTGCTGAATGAACAAACTGACAGCACTGCTAGTGTGGCAACATCTGCTTTCATCCTCCTCTTGGGTCCCTCCCAAAGCCTGGCCAGGGCTCAAGGAGGAACCAAGGGAGGTGACTTTGACCATACAGCCCCAAACAAGGCCAGATGTCAGATTTCATGGCATTGTCAGGCTTCTAAATACACAAAGGTCAATCCATGTTTCACTAAGGAGTGGCTACATCTATCACAGGGCTAATGACCATGCATATTTCATCAGGGAGCAGATACAAAGATAACCTTTGCTTGGAAGGTTGATCCAGAGGCCACCTTTGGCTCAGGGCCTGCTGTCCAGGCCTCACTCAGGGCTGGTGTCCAGGCCTTGGCACTTCGGGGACGTGCTTTAGTGCTGGGCTTGGCACTGCTGGGTGACCAGCTGCACTGGCTGAGCTCACAGGGCTTTTCCAACAGAAAGGATTCTGTGATTCCATGATTCTATCCACTGCATTCAGCTGGGGCTATTTTAGCAGCATTACTTTGCTCCAAAAGTTCCCTCTTGCCTAGCTCCTGTGGCCTGAGGCTTCAGCTCCTTCAGCTCCTGGTGCTGAGCTGCTCATGCTGAACGAGACGGCTCAGAGAGAAGAACACAGTCCATGCAATTCCTTCTGGGACACGGAGAGGGGAGGCTGTGCAAACAGGAGCATTGTTTGCTGTGGCCTCCTCTCTGTCCTTCACGCCTTTCACTGCTTTGAACCAGCCAAGAGCTTTCTCCAAGAGTGCAATGGAGCAGCTGTTCCTGCTCCCAGGCCTGGCTCTCTCCAGTCTCTGCCCTTGCTTGGTTCTGTCCCTCTTGCTGTGCCCTCTGTTCCCCCAGGGCTCGCTGGCTGCTGCCCAGGACTGTGGCACAGATCCAGTGCTCCAGAGCCTCCTTTCTGTGCCCTTGGAGCTGCCTGGGCACAGCAGCCTTTTCCATCTGGAAGCTCCCCATGCACAGGGAGTGCCCAGCTCCGTTCCTTGCACAGCCTCCAGGAGCCCAGGGCTGCCATCTCCAGTCCCTGCTGGCCCTGGAGGCTCCCAGGTGCCTCAGGCTGCTGTGACACCACTGCACACGGGAGGGAAGAGGGGCAGGGGCTGTGCTCAAAGTCAGCTCCATCTGCTGCTGCTGCTGCTGCTGCTGCTGCTGCTGCTGCTGCTGCTGCTGCTGCTGCTGCTGCTGCTGCTGCTGCTGCTGCTGTGGGGTCATTTGTGCAGCCCTGGCCCAGAGTCAGGGATCAGATCCTGCCAGTCTCTTCCAGCTCTGGCTGCTCAGAGTTTGGGCCTTGGAGCCTCAGGTGGCCAAAGGCAGCTGCTGCTGCTCCCTGTGTGTGCCTGAGTTCAGCAGTGCTACTCCATCAGTCTGTGCCCAGCAACGGGGAAAAGCCTCAGCCCTGCAGGGCCAGGAGCTGCCGGGCGCTGCCTGAGCAGCTCAGCCAGTAGGAAGGGAGCTGCTCCACACGGGAACCAGGAGCAAAGGACATTCCTTTTGTAGGACATGTTTTCTATTGAAAGGAAAAAAAAAAAAAAAGCAATAAAAAACTTTATAAAATGTGAAAGATAAAAACAAAACCCAAGTCTGCAGTGGAAAATCTTCTCTAACTTTGATTTAAGAGGTAACTGATCTTTTGAAACAGTACTCAGTTATTTATTTTGTAAATGTGCTGATGGCATGGATCCATCTTACTTACCTCAGCAATCTTTATAAAAAGTTTTTGGGGATTGTTTCCAATATTGTTATTTTAAATTGTGGTCGAAGAAAGAGGAAATTGCTTTGTGCCATTCCAGCTCCAAGCAGGACTGGGAATGGAAACTCTGTCAAAGCCCAAATCCTTTCCAAGATGGTCTTCCTTCTCAGCCTTTGAATGAGCTACACATTCCTTTTGAAACTGTCAGGGATTTCTTAGAGACACAAAGTCCCACTTACAGCTTTTTGCTCTTGTTTGGCAGTGCAGTAAGGCAATTCTCCATCCACCAGCTCCAGACTTCACTGCCTCAGGAGCACGGCCAACTTGCCAGCTTTGGCCCACTCGTGGCACTTCTAGAGGAGGAAGAAAGTGCAATTGCACAATTCCAGCCAATCAAGAAGGAAGAATGGGACAGACAAAACACCCTGTGCAGATCCAGGCATTCAGCTGGGACTGTGGAAAGTTTGGGTCCTTGCCAATTGGATGTGTGTCCCCAGCTGCAGTCTCTGGGCCTGCAGCAGGGTCTCACTCACCAGCCAAAGCAGAAAGCTCAGGCGCTCTGCTCACAATGGGCTCGTCTGATGCAGAGCTGTCAGAGCAATGTGAGGGCAGAGCCAGCCCAGCTGTGCCCAGGGCTGAGCCCAGCAGAGCCCTGGCAGAGCCCAGAGCAGCCTCAGCACCTGCAGAGCCCAGCTGCAAGGAGAGAAAGCAGAAACCGCCCGTCAGCTGAGGGCTCCTGTGCCCTTGTGCCAAGGTCTGTGGTGCCCAGGCCATGCTGGCTGTGCCCAGAGCTGTGCCCAGAGCTGCCCATCCCTGCAGCCTTTGGCAGCAGAGCAGGAGGGCAGGACATGTGCCCAGCCTGCAGCCAGCCAGGGCACATCCAGCCCTCAGCAGCTGCCCAGAGCAGGATGCTCCTGTGCTCGCTGCCAGCTCCCAAAAGCTCTGATCCCACTCTGCCAAGCACACAGGGACCCACCTCACGCCACCCACGGCTGCACGAAAAGCTGCTCCCAAACCATGGCCTCAGCCTTCTCCAAGGGCACAGCCCATCCATGCCACAGCTGTTCCCCAGCACTTCCCCATTCACACTGGACCACCTGGAACATTTCCTCTGGAAAAACAACACATTCTTGAAAAGAGATTAGAGACAAAAAGGGAAAACAAGAAAAATGGTAAAAAGTCTTATCTCTGTCAGAGCCTTGAGGAAGGCTCCCTCTTGGGTGAGCGAAGCCCACACTTTCTCTCTTTCCCCCTGCACTGGCCCCCAAAATCACGGTGACCCCAAAGCAAACAAGGGCAGTGGAGCAGCCCAAGCCCTTCCTTGCCTGCACAGCAAAGCAGCTGTGCACAGGTTCTGGAGTCCCACCTCTGCTCCCACCATGGGGCTTTGTTTGTGTCGGGCTGGCTGCCCCAGCCCCAGCCCGGGGCATGGGGGGTGCTGGGGGCTGTTGGCAGGGCCAGGACCCCACTCCCATTTCGTACCCACCCCAGCCCATCTCCCAGCCCTGCCAAAAGCAGCTGCGCAGTGACTTAAGAATGAGTTGCATCTGCCCCAGCAAAGGGGGAGCCTTTGGTTCCCAGCCAGGCTGGGCCATGCCCAAATCTGGCAGAATTTCCCCTGGTGGGACTCATCTGCAAATTCTCTGGGGAGTTTGGCTTTGAAAAAGGTGCCAGAATCAAAGTCCATCACCTTCAGCCTCCCGTGGCCAGGCTGAGGAAGAGCTTGTCATTCTTGATGTCTCCCTCGCTGTCTCCAGCAGCAGCAGCAGCAGCAGCAGCAGCAGCAGCAGCAGCAGCAGCATCCCCACCCGGTACAGCTTCTCCAGGGGCTCCTTCTCCTTCCCTGTGGGCAGACCAGACTCTCAGGGCTCTGCCCAGGGCCCCAGCTGTCAGGGAACCAGGACAAGCAAAACCAGCTTGGATGGCAGCCACCAGTGCTGGGCAGAGCAGCTCAGCTCAGGCACAAGGGCTGTGTGTTCCCATCCCATGACCCCGGTGCAGTGACACTGGCAGCACAAAAAGGGCTGGGTTCCTTTGTTTCTCATTGCCAAGGCATGTGTGGAGCAGGAACTTACCAGGGCCCTGGATACTCCAGGGACCTGGAGAACCATTCCCAGCAATTGGAAAAATCCTAGGTGCTCCATCCACCCATAGATGAGGTCTCCAAAATTGCCCCAAAATTGGGTCCAGCTTTTAGAGGCCAAAAAGAGCAAGTCCAAGTGTCTTGATGATATTTTTAGCCCAGAAAGCTCTGCAGCTGATGGCACACTTCACAATCAGCAGGGGACACAGCTAGGCCAAAGCCCAGACCTCTGCTGGGAGCCTTTCTCCTCAAATACCCTTCAGACAAACCTCCATGCAGGTCAGTTGGGAAAGATTCTTCAAATGATCCATTTCTGGCACATAACTGCACAGGGTTATGGGAAAGATTCTAAAGCAGCTGCTCTGGAGTCAAAGAGCCAGCACTAAGAGTCCTTGTCATCTATTTGTGGCTAAATCCTACTCTGGGGGAGTCAAAGGACTTTGGAATGACTAGAAAGCGGACCTCTGAGTTTTTCAGATGATGCCATTGCTTTTTCTTCTCTTCTACAGAGACAGGAAGGGTGAGTTTGGCTCACATCTCCACCGCATGGCTCACAAGGCCGCAAGACTTGTAGTTACAAGAGCTTTGAAGGATTTCTTGGCCAAGAAGACACGGCCAACAAGGATACTTGTGTTTTGGAGCCTACCCTTCAATATTTCATCTTATGGACTCATGCTACAGTGTAAGCTTCCTTAGCCAATCATGTTATGACACACAAACTCACAGCACTGCATCCTAAACTTCTTGTTTACCATTGTAACTACTTTTATTTTTTCTAGATCTTGGACTCTAAAACTCTAAACTTTCCTCCCCGTGTCTCTGTTATAATAAACTAGAAATCCTCATTCTCGCTTCTAGCACCTAAGTTTGGAAGCCCTTTCCAAGGTCTCAGATCAAATCCTGCATTTAATTCTAAGCTTTGCTGACAAGACCAAAGGTCTGAGATTTCCCTGCATTTGGGTTTCCAACAACACTGATGCTGTTAGTTCCACAGTGCCCAGGATCCCTCTTGCAAGTCAACTCTGGCAGGAACAAGGCGGCTGCCAGGGGGCTACTTGTGGCCTCTGACAGCCCATTGCCCAGGGCTTGCCAGCGCCCCAGCCCCTCAGGGGCTGCCCCAGCCCCGCCAAGCTGCCCGGCAGCAGCGCTGCAGCCCCACGGCAGCTCCAGAGCAGCCCCATCCAGAGGCACCTGGGAGCCCTCAGCACTGCAGCCAGCAGCACACCGGCAGGAGGACACGGATGGCGCTTCCTGCCTGGCACAGGGCTTGTGGCCATCTCCAGGCACCGCTCTGGCAGGGATCCCCGCAGCCCCGGCCCCTGCCCAGCCGCTCTGTGGGCAGCACAAAGGCTTCAGCAGAACCACCACAGGCCAAGGGGCTTCTGGCCATTTCCCCTTGCCCGCTGCACGCCTGGGCAGCTGGCTAAGCACAAGAACCCTTCTCCCCCTTCAGGGCCTCACCACCCCTCAGCCTGCTGTGCTGCTGAGCACAAGCTCCTTTTTCACCCTTTCCTGCCTCTTGCCCTGCAGACCCTGAACAGCAAAGAAAAGCTCCTGGCAGTCTGTGTATCATAACACATTCTAGAATTATTTATAGTAATCTATAATATATAGCAAAATATATAATTATAATATACTCTAGAATTTATTTATTTACAATATAGATAAAAAATAGAAAGGAAGAAAAGAAAAATCTTAAAGAAAAGGAAAATTACCCCTGGCTCAGGTTGCCCCAGCAAAGACAGCCTCCAAGATCAGCTCTCCTCCTAAGTCATCTGGCAGTGCAGCAGCCGAGCCCCGACAGGTGAGGCCGAGTCCTCCATGCCCTGTGCAGCTGATCGTGCAGCCTCTGGATGGTGGAATATCGCCCATGCTGTAATGCCCGGAGGACATGCAGTGTTTCAAGTGCCAGCTGTGACACGGCACTGCTCCTGTCCTCCGTCAGGCGTTCCAGGGCTGCAAGAGAGAGGAACAGAGGCACGGTCAGAGCCAGATCTGCGGGGACACCAGGAGAGCCCCCTGCAAGGGCCATCCCAGCCGGCTCTTGCCGTGGCCAGGAGGGAGCAGGGAGCAAGGGGATCAGCCCGAAGCTGCTGGCCACCAATGGCCCACGTGCCCTGAAAGCTCCACGTGCTCTGCCCATGGGAGCAGAGCCCTCCGCAGCCGGGGCAGGGCTTGCAGCTGCCCCCGGCAGCCCCCGCTGCCAGCCCGCTGCCCTCACTCACCAGTGCAGATCAGCTGCAGCTCTTGCTGCTGCCCCCTCAGGCGCCGCCCGGCCATGCCTGTGAACACAGAGCCTATCACGACCCCGGCGGCACAGCTCCCTGCCAGCGGCGCTGCCGGCGCTGTGGCCACACGGGCTGCTGGCCCGGCAGGGCTCAGCCCGGCCCTTGCCGCACGCTGCCGCCCCAGGGCACGGCTGCCAGAGGGCGGCAGCAGCAATGCCCAGGCCAGGCGGGGCTCCACGGCGCCGGGCCCGGCTGGCGCTGCCGGGGCAGCAGGCGGGGCCAGGGCCGAGCTGCGGCGGGCCAGGGAGGGAAGGGGAAGGAAGGGGAAGGGCAGCTCGGGCACGTGGCTCACCCATGAACCTGATGGCCGCCTCTCGCAGGGGCTCCTGTGGGCTCTCCAGGTAGTGCAGGGCCCGGCGCAGGTGCTCGACCACTTGGCTCCTGTCCTCTGCCAGCTGAAGAGAGCGGCAGGAGGGAATGGTTGGTGCGAGCTCAGCCCCTGGGCCAGGCACTGCCTGCGCCCAGCCCCGGCCTCCCCTGCCCGCACAGGCCTGAGGCGCGGCCAGCAGTCGCTGGCCAAGGGCTCCCGAGGGCAGGGGGCAGAGGGCCGGCTGCTGCCCGCAGAGCCGTGGTGCCGCCCCACAGCCCCACCGGGCTGGGGCTCCATGGGCACCCGGCTCAGGCCCACAGGAGCCTGGAGAACAGCCCGCGCAGCCTCTGGGTGCAGCTGCAGGCACAGCTGCCAGCCCCGCACACCCCTGAGAGCACCTCCCTCAGGGGCCTTCTCCAGGCTGAGGCTGGGGCTTGCAGGCCCTCCTTACCAGGAACTCAGCGAACTTCCACAGCTTCAGCAGTCTTTCAAGATCCCCCCTCTTCAGGAACTCGGCCACACAAAGCAGTGTTTCCTGAGAAGCCTGGAGAGCAGCCGAGATGCAGAGATGGCCCCACAGCGCAGGGCGCAGGACCCACGTCCCTGTGCTAAGGCCTTGAGGAGGTTGCAGCCCAGCAGGCGCCAGGGCAAGAGGCAGCCGAGTCCCCTGCCAGGGGGACAGCAGCAGCCCACGTGTCCTCACCTCTGCCACATGCTGATTCTCATCATGGCAGTGGAAGAACAGTGGCAGCAGGCTCTTGCGCAGGGGTGTCTTCAGGTCCTTTTTTGCCTTTTTCTCTGGATGAGTCACCAATGTTTGGAAGAGCAGTATGGAGATCAGCTGTACCTGGCTATTGTCCTGTATGAAAGGAAGAAAAAAAGACCTCAGCATTGGCTGCACGGAGCTCAGCTTGGAGCAAGCCTGTAAATCCACAGGGCATAACGTGTCTGGGCAGCACCCAGTGGCTGAGACTGGGAGCAGTGAGCCTTACGTGGTCAAAGAGTGGCAGCAGCGCGTTAAGGAGCTGCAGTGTGATGGGGCTGGGCAGCAGCCTGTCACTGTCCAAGATGATAGAGTTGAGTAGCATGACTGTCATGATAACTATCTCTCCATCCCACAGGAGCTCCACAAGACTTTCAGTCAGGCTCTGCATGTTTTTGGTCTGTGCAGAACACAAGTTTATGAAATGCCATCCTGCTGCCGCAGGGCTTGGAGGCCAAAGGCCTGTCCTAAAGAACTTGGGCAGCTGAACCGGGAGGCAGGAGAGCTGGGAGCAGCTGCCCCAGCACCCAAAGCCCAGCCAAGCCCAAGCGACTGCATTCCCCAGCTCAGCCTCAGCTGCTGCCCCCTTCTCACCATGCAGGGATCATCAGTGAGCTTGAGAAGGGCCCTGAGCGCCAGGCGACGCCTCTCCCTGCATTCACTCTGCAGCTGCCTTGACAGAATTTGCAGGACTCTGTTAACGCCGCGTTCACTCAAGTCCAGCCACTTGAGGACCTGAAAGGCACAGGGCAGTGACAGGGACCCGGCCGGCAGGAACCCGGAGCCGCACGGGGCTGGGCCCATGCAGCAGCACAGGCCGCGGGCACCGTGCCAGGCAGCTGCGGCTCCGAGAGGGCAGAGAGCTGGGAGGCAGCTCAGCCAGGCAGCGCTGGTCGTCAGGCTCACCTCTGCAAGGAACGCCAGGGCGGGCAGCTCCCAGCGTGGCTCCTGTGTGCTGAGCAGCCGGAGCAGGTAGCGAGCGATCCGGGAACACAAGGGGATGGAGACACAGCACATCCTCCTGGCAGGAGGAAAAGTAACCAAGACTGTGGGCAAGGGGGACAAACCTCTGCCAGGACTGACACACACAGGTCTGGTCTTTCCCCAGCATCCAGCAAGGGGCCCTGGGCTATTTGGGAGGCAGCTCCTGGTGGGCACCCTCCTCTCCCAGCCTTTTCCAATCTGCTTGGCCATCCCTCAGTGACAAGGCCCTCTGGCCCACGACCTCGGGGACCGTGTGGAGCTCCCTGGGCACAGAGCACAAATGTCAGAGGCAGCGGGGAGAAGGGGGTCTCACCTGGCCAGCAGACCCACAGCATAGTGGTGGGTGTCAGCACACAGCAGCGTGTCCCAGCTACACCTGCGTTCCATTGCCACCACCACATCCTCGTGCTGCATTCGGCAGAGCAGGGACTTCAGAGTCTGCACTGCAAACCTGCGTGCACAGCAAAGCCCAGGTCATGCTGGGAACACTGGCTCCTGCCCAGGGATGTGGCAGGGACAGGAGGAGTGGGATGGAGCACCTGTCGGGGCTGGTGGCAAGGCCATGCTCTTCCTGGCATCCCTTCCAGAAGGTATCCACTTCCTCTGCCATCTCTTCTGTGCTGAAGAACACTTGGAAGAGCAGATGCACAAACAGGCGAGGGAAATACGGCCTCACTACACGTGGGACACAGGGTACCTGGAGGATCTTCCACATCACCACAGTTGCCTGCAAAGGACAAAGCCCCCTGAGACAGCACTCAGTGCCGAGGTGTCCGTGTGGCAGGGCCCAAGTGTGGCAGGGAGAGGCCCGGAAAGACCTTGGCAGGGGGAGCACGGGGCCTGGTGGGCCTGAAGCTGCCCCTGGGCCAGGTTTCAGGCCAGCACCTGAGGCAGGGAGATGCAGTGGGGAAAGGAGGATGGAGAGCTGCTGGAGAGGCGGCCGGCCTTGGGGCCAGCAAAGGCCAGTTGCAGAAACTCACAGTCAGGCCAAAGACACCCGTTCTGTCCCCATCAGAGGTGCACGTGCTGTGCTCTGGCCAGCTCCCCAGCACATCCAGGAGTATTAGCAGCACTGGCTCTGCAGTCCGGGGTGAGCACATGATGCTCCTCCACATGGTCAAAGCAGCTCTGTGGGGTTAGAGCTGTGTCTCAGGGGGGTCTCAGACACAGCACTATGGCCTGGGCTGCAGTGGGGAACTGAGCTGACTGCCAGCTCTGCCTCTGCCCACTGGCCCTCAGCACACAGGCAGCCAAGCCTCGTGGGGACTGGCCCCTGAGGAGCCTGGAGCGAGTATGGCAGCACGCTGGGGGCTGGCAAAGGGAGGAGCCAGAGGGCCCTGGAATTCTCTGTGTGTCAGACCACTGGGACAGGCTGTACAGGTAGATGGGCTGCTGAGCCCTGAGCCTTGTGGGCACATGGGCCCTGTACCTGTCACATGATGGGGCCACACACAGGAGAGCCATCACCACATCAGCGGGCTGTGCCTCTGTCAGATCCAGAAGGGGCCTGTGCAGGTTGTACTCAGGAAACTCACTGGCCACAAGCCACTGGTGGATGTACCTGACCATGGCAGGCACCTGGAGAAGGGAGAGGAGACTTGGAAAGCTGCCAGAGGGAGTCATGTGCCCAGCTGCCCCAGAGAAGTGCTTCCCTTGCCACCACACTGCCATGGCCTCAAGGCTTACAGTGAGCAGCAGGCGTGGTTTCGGAGGCCAAGCAATTGCTGGGAGGATGGATGCCAGGCCACAGGCTGCTTACTTGCTTTGGACTGGAAAGACCCTCCTCCACAAGCATATCCAGCAGGGCAGCACTGCTCTTGGTTTTGAAGATGGGAGGGTATGCTCTGACCACAGTGCCCATAATGCTGGTCTCTTCCTCTTGAATCCTCTTCATGAATTTGCCAGCCATCTGTAGCAGAAGGGCAAGAAGCCGGGGATGTTGCATGGAGTGCTGCACACACGGTGCTGGGTTGAGCAGGGACAGCAGGCCCAGCCCAGGTGGGGGTGGCTGCAGGTACCTGCTCTGTACAGCGGAAATGGCCACGGCTGGACTCCTGCTCTTGTGTGCACTCCAGCGCTGCATCTGGCAAAGAGCGAGCGCAGCCAGAGCTGAGGGGCTGCGGGAGAGGCCGGAGAGCACGGCCCAGCCCTGCGCTCCCCAGGCAGGGACAGCCCCGGGATGCTCCAGGGGATGGAGCACGGCCACTGCGGGGTGTCTGTCAGGGCCCTCTTCCGTCCTGTCCATGGGCATTTCCCCAGGGGATGGGATGGGATGGGATGGGATGGGATGGGATGGGATGGGATGGGATGGGATGGGATGGGATGGGATGGGATGGGATGGGATGGGATGGGATGGGATGGGGCGGGGCCAAGTTCGCTGCAGGCTCCAGCCCTGCAGCCCAGCTCTGCCACTCACCCTCCTGCGGTGGTTGGAACGGCACCACCTCTTCAGTCTCCTCTACTGGTGCAGCTCCAGGGCCTTCTTCCTCCTCCTCCTCCACCCAGGCCAGCTTGGGCACTCTCGGGGGTCTCTGCTTCATAGCTGTGCCTGGAGCGCGCCCCAGCAGTGAACGCAGCCGGTGCCGCACCTGCAGGGCCTCCTGTGCCTTCCCTGCGGGCGGGACGCAGCTGTCAGCGCTCGGCTCGGGGCCAGCAACGGCCCCCGAGCGCCCCTCACCCGCCCCGGGCCGGCCATGCCCAGGCGTTCCATCTTCGGAACGCGGCACGGGAGGCTCGGGGCCGGCGGCCGCGCTGCCGAGCGGCGGAGCTCGGGCCGGGGAAGCCGCAGCGGAGGCGGCGGGAGCGGCCGCGCCGCGTGCGTCCTCCGCGGGCCCCGGGAGGAGCCGGGGCCGGGACCAGGGCCGGGACTGGAGCCTGCCTCGGGGCCGGGGCCGGGCTCGGGCCAGGCGGAGCCGAAGGGCGGCGGTGCCGCCCCGGCCCCAGGCACCGATGCCCGCCCGGCAGCGCCACCGCCAGTACGGCCAGAGCCGGGCGGAGGCGAGACCGCGGCGGGACGGCCGGGGCCGGACACGGGGCAGCCCCGCCCGGGGCCGGGGGCGGGCTGGGGGCATGGCCCGGCCCGGCGGGGGAGAGGGAGGCGGGGAGAGGAGAGGGACGCCGGGCTAGGGACCCCGAGAGACGGGTGCCCGAGAGAGGGAAAGGGAGAGAGAGAGAAAGAGAATAAGAGAAAGAAAGAGAGAAAACGAATCTGGTTTTGGTGCTTTTTCCGCTGCTGCTGCCGCCGCTGCTGCTGCCGCTGCAACTGAGGCACCGGGGCCGTTCGTCCCCGTGTCCGTTCCCCGCTCGCCCCACGAGCCCCACGTTCGAGCCCCGCGCGCCCCGGGGACAGCCCCTCCGTCTGCCCAAACACGGGAACTTTGCAGCCTTGAGCCCGGATGCAGAGCCCTGACTCCTGCACACTGGCACAGCGATCCCCTCGCTTGCTGCTGGGCATTGTCCTTGCTGAGGGTCAAACACTGTTGGGCCACCTTCCCTTGGGGTAGGATTCCTACCTGCACTTACACCTCCAGTGTTGCTTTCCAGTAAAAACAGGGGAAGGAAAACTGTGTGTGGCTCATGGTATTTTAGACCATCTAAAATCACTAAGTCACAGATCTTAGAGGTGCTATGCATCTGGAATTATTGGGATGGAGAAGTAGTGCAACATGGAAAAGGGGAGCATAGAAATAAATAGAGGAAAACATCTTGGATTGTTTCTTTCATTTTCATTTCCCTTCTGGAAAGCTGTTTCAGTTTTCCAGGAATCTTCTCCTGTCTGCTCTTCCCAAGAATCTCTCATGGAGAGCAAGGTCGAGCTTCAGTCACAAGACTTTCCATCAGGAAATTATGCCACTGGTGAAGTTTTCATTGTGACTGTTTGTGCTGGTTTAGGGCAAATTTTGGGAGGAAACCTCCAAAAGGGGTCCGTCTAGAAAGCAAGTTCAAGCGGCCTCTCCCCCTACTAGTTCAGGAAAAGACTTCCCTTGAGAAAAGTGAAAAAACCCAAGTTTATTTCACAAGTGAAGTATTCACAAGCATGAAAAATGAATAATATTAAATAAAACCTCTCACAGTGCTGAAGAGATGGCAAATTCAAAAAGTCCTTTTTGTGGGTTGTAGTTGGCTCACTCGGTCTCTCCTGAGTCCCTCTGGTGCTGGAATGCAGTGTCCCAGAGCTCGGTGGGCCACAGGTGTGAGCTGCTGTTGGTGTTTGTCTGCGTTTTCAGTCCAGAGCAGGTTTAAACAATTCCAAGAGAAAGACAAGTCACAGTCCAAAGGAACTTCTCTGCCTAAGCTAGCTAAAACCACATTGCTAGACCTGGGCTGTGAAGGTATCAGAATATTTCCCAATCTGGGCACTGGCAGTCCCAGCAACCACCAGAGCTGGATGGTGCTGGAGCCAGAACCTGCAAATTTCAAAATTATGGCTTTCTGTGCCAGCAAATCACTGGACTTGGGCTGTGCTGGCACCAGGTATTTTCCAAATCTGGGTACTGGGGCAGCAAACACAAGATGTGGTCGGTGCCAGACCCAGTAGCAGAAAGTTGCCGGGTTTTGGCTTTCTGTGCCAGCAAATTGCTGCACTTGGGCAATTTCCCAGCACTGGGAAATTTCCAGATCTGGGCACTTGCGCAGCAAACACCACATCTGGGTGGTGCTGGTGGCAGCACTGGGAAGCTGCTGGGTTCTGGCTTTCTTTGCCAGAAAATTGCTGCATTTGGGTTGTGCTGGCACTGAGAAATTGCCAAATATTAACTTTCTGTGCCAGGAAATTGCTGGAATTATGCTGTGCAGGCATCTGAAAAATTCCGGATCTGGGCACTGACGGTGTCAGCAAACACAAGATCGGAGCAGTGTAGGCACCAGGTATTTGCCTGGTTTTGCTTTCTTTGCCAGCAAATTGCTGCACTTGGGCTGTGCTGGCACAGGGAAATATCCAGATCTGGGCATGGGCGGTGCCGTCAAACACCAGGTCTGGGTGGTGACAGTCTTGGCACCAGGAAATTGCTGCCTTTTGTCTTCTTTTTCCAAAAAATTGCTGCACTTGGGCTGTGTTGGAATAAGAAATGTCCAGACTGGGGTACGGGCAGTGGCAGCAAACACCAGATCTTGGCATTGCCGGTGCTGGCAGCAGCAATTGCCAGATTTTGGCTTTCTTTACCAGAAAATTGCTGGACTTGGCTCTGCCAGAACAAGGGAATTTCCAGATCTGGGCACTGGTGGTGGCAGCAAACACCAGATCTGGGTGGTGCCAGGCCCAGTAATGTTGGAAATGAATTTGTAGAGAATTTTTAATGTTTGATAGAAGGTTTCTATAGTATGTATACAAGTGTCACGATCTGTCCTTACAAACGGGTTTTGTGGTAGTTTGTGGGTTGATCTCAGAGTGCAAAAAACACCGACACGGTACAGGGAGTTGCTGCTATAACCAAAACAAATGTACCTTTATTGAATAACCACAGCAAAATGCATTGAGGAGGAACTGGGGGGAAAGGGAAAAATAAGGAAAAAGAGGGAGGAAGAGAAAGGAAGGTATAGAGCTACCAACTGTTTTACTAGGCCAGGACTAGACCCAGAGCTAAGCAAACTCATTCAGCCAGGTGACATTCTGTAACATCAGAAGCTAGCAACCTTGAGGACTTGGCTGCCAAAAGGTGACAGTTTGCACTGGGCCCAGAAGTCTTTTTCCCTAAGGCAAAGCAAATTGAAATGTGAAGTTTAAAAGCTTCAAATGACTATGAAAGGAAACTGCAGAATAATTTCTGGAAGGGCATCATCGTCAATGATCATGCAGCCCACCAACAGCTGGAGCTGAATCCAGAATTGCTTCTTCCAGCTGGGCAGGAATTCATTCCACTGGCAAGCACTGGTCCATGGGAACAAATGATCCCCTAGCTCTGGGCTGAATGGCGCCCAGGCTGCAGTGCAGACTTGAGGAGCCCTTGTCACTTGTTATTGGCCTCCCAGGGCACTCATCCTTCTGCAAACAAGGTGCAAACAACACAGCTGGAGTGCTGTTCCGGGTAAATATACATACAGGTGATTGCCAAAGCAGTGCATCATTTCCCAGTGAAATACATGACCTCTTCTTACCTATGGAATTGTGATTGAAGACACCTGTGAGCCAGATCTGTGGGAGATTGCAAAGGAGCAAAGCTTTGGGATTTGGGCACACTTCTCTTGGTTTCTTTGCTCAGGCCTTTGGTGAGCACAGAACACACCTAGGTAGAAAACCTTTGACTAGACAGGATCTTTTGGATCCATTGTCCCCCAAACATGTCAATGTGTGGCCCTGTTACAATGACAAGTTGAAAACAGCAGCACAAATGACACAAAGAAAACATGGCCAAAGAGGAAGAGGAGAGGCCCAATGAGGAAAGGATGTGGTGAGACACTGGCACATTGAGTGAGCTGCACTCCCATAATCTCTAGGCTAGCAGGTCATGGTCTCACATTCTCCTCCTGGTTTATTTGTTATTTATTTCTTTTTGTTTTTCATCATCAAAATAAAATATATATGATTAAAAATATGTCATCAAAACTTAAAAGACAGAATCAAAAGACATTAATTCAAAACTACATCTAAAGATCAGAACATATGTACAGCTGTAACTATCAAGCCTAACGCATCAATCCTATTCTTCAAACACTCTTCACACAGGCGGCAGCTTCTTCCTGAGCTGGGAGGAAAGAGAGCTCTTCTGGATGGGAGGCGAGGACTTTGTGGGTGAGGGAACATCGGAAGTGTCCAGAGAAAACTTCTCGGTAGGACTGTAACCAGCCAGATCTGCAAAATGGAGACAAAAAGTTTAACAGAGAGGCAAACCTTAACAGAGGCCACCATGTAAACCTAAAGCATCTGAAGCTCCATAATTCCTGGGACACATTTCCTGGAAATGTCTAAACAGCTGCACAGGGAAACATGCTCCTGCTGGCAGACACTGAGGCAGGCCGGGGCAAAACCCTGAGCCACTTGCCCAGAGCTGGCACAGGCCCAGACTGGCCTCTGGGCTGCCCTGGGACAGCAGGGAGCCCAGAGCCCTGTGCTCTCCAGGAATGGCTCAGCTGCACACGCACCCTCCTGCTCCTCTGCCTGCCCCACAGCTCAGCAGCCCCACAGCTCCAGGGGCACTGGCAGCAGCACAGCTCATTGCAGGGCACATGCAGGGCACAGCTGTTCCCTGGCAATGTGCACAGCCTCTCTGGGCTGCCACAAGACCCTTCCTGCCAGCAGAGATTGGCCCAGCTCCCTCCTCACCTCTGTGTGAGGCTGAGCCATGACTGCCCTTCATCTTGTCCTCCATCTGGAGCTGCTTCAGGCTCCCCATGCCATGACTAGGAAATGTGATGGAGAGAGTGGGGGCAGATGCACACCCTTCCTTAGGATTTTGTCATTTTTGGCACAGCTCAAAAGGCAAATCCAGAGGTGTCCAACTCAACGCTTCCTCAGCTTTCTGGAGAACATCTCGCCTTCACCAGCCCAGCATTTTGGAGAGGTTTTCCCGCACATGTGGAGGCTTGCTGGCAGCCCATTTCTTCAGCTGGGTGCCCATCACCTTGCAGAGGGCAGAGGCCAGCTTGGTGGCCACGGTGTGGACATTGGCGCTCCGCACAGGCAGCGCCTTGTTCTCCAGGCAGGACCAGAGCACGGGCAGGGCGTCGCGCTGGACGACTTCAGGGCTCCTGGCATGAACCCCCTGCACAAGCACTGCCGGGACAGAGACACAGCTCCTTACCCACCAGCCTCACTGCAAACAGGGATCTACCTCTGCTTCTGCTTCTTGCCAGCCTCTCTGGCCAAGAGCAGCCAAATAGCACCCAGAGCCCCTTGATCCAGAAACGGGCAAAGCAGCTGATCATCCTGGAAACACAACCAGCAACCCCTCAGCACTAATTGCTCCGACCAGAGCCTTGTCCCTGCGGCAGACTTCCTACCTTTACTAAATTATTTCACAATCTCTGCATGAATAATGAATGAAATGTCCAATTGCCTTTGATTTCCATTAAGAAGTTGTCTAAACCCACACTGAAGATTTGGAAATGCACCACAGAGAGGAAATGGAGAGATTTCTAATAAAAGGGATGATTCCATTTTTGTAGCTTTGATGTCAAGTGCCAAACGTCTAATCTGGCTCTTCCCTTTGCTCAGTGGCACACAGCAAAGGGCAGGGTTAGAACACACCTCAAAACTCCAGCCCACCAGAGATGGCTGCTGCCTGACAGCTGGATGAGAATCTTCAGTGACCAGCTGGGGTCTTTGGCAGAATGCTTTTGGGGCTTCCAACAAAGACCTGTTTCAAACCTCAGGGTGTCTTAGAGAATTACCCAGACCCCATTTTCCTGGCATTTGGGCATCTCCAAATTTTATTGCCACTTCCCCTCCCAATGTTAATGGCACTTTTTCTTATAATGTCTTTTTGTCTTATAATGAAATAGGGGCATAGAGAGAGAAAAAATGCTGGGACTGAAATGTAACCAAAACACAAATGTTTTCTCACATTGCCTCTGAAATCTCTCTGCCCATTTTCTGAATGGAACTATATCAAACAGAGACAAATATTTACTACCAACAGGCTTCTTTCATGGCAGATTTGGCTGAGAGAAAAAAACCTGAAATGCTCTGGAGACCATTCTTATTTTCTGATCAGACAAAATGTTATTTGGGAGCCATTTAATATTCTGTGGTGGAAGAGACTTCATTTTCTCTATGCTGTTAAGCCACCAGCAGTCATCAACATTGAAAGAGCTCCTGCAAGTACCTAAAACCAATTCTGCTAAGCAGGAAAGGGTTATGGCACCCATTTTAAAATGGGAATTCATTTGAGTTTAAATGTAATTAAAGACATCGGTGACTACTGAATGTGAGGAAAAGTCTGTTCCTACTCAATCTCAGAGAGAACATCTGCTGTTTCTAAAGTAGTCCTAATTTATGGTTAATTCCTTTATTTGAAAAAGAGATCAAAAGAACTGCTAAACTAAATTCCCTATTGCTGGAGATCTACTTTTTTCAAATGCTCTTTACAGGGTCTTTGACATTCCCAATCACTGAACATGCCCTTTTGAGATTCTTAATGAAGACACAAAGTGTATTAAACCTTGCATTCAAAGATGTTGGCATAATTAGCAGTGGATTTAGCCCAGTTAAAGCAAGGCTATCAATCATCTTCTTTGCTATATATTGAGATTATCCTTTTTCCATTCCTTGGCTCTTGCTGACAAAGTAAGCTCCTCTGAGGAATCAATTATCAGCTGCATTTGTAGCATTTTGGACAGCGCTGACACAGGCAGACACTGTTTGCACACCCTGAAAGGCTCAGTCCAAGGCCACTGTGGCAGCACAGGCAAGGAGCCTCAGCACTCTGCTTCTGTCCCTGTGCCCCCAGAGGCTGCCTTGCACTAAACCCGTGCCTCTGATACCTCTGTTGAGTTTTTCCCTAAGCTGTGACCCCCAGGCTCTGCACGGTTCAGCCTCAAAACTTTCCGAGAGAAAAACAAGAATTCTGTGAGGACAAAACAAACTGATGCCCTGAAACAGCACTGGCCACCATTTCCCCCCAAAGATCACAGATGTCCCTGAGCTTCCCAGAGAGGAGCCAGCTGGGGCATTTTTAGCCCTCCCTTTGCTGGAGGTGGTTCTGAGATGCCCCAGTGAGAGCTCAGCCCCAAGCTGAGCGCCGCCCCCATCTCAGGTGCTGCCCAGCCCTGCAGCACCCAGGGAAAACCTGCCAAACCCACCTGCCTTGGCTATGGGGCAGCAGGGACACGCTCAGCACCTCCTGGTTTGGAGGAGCTGCTCTGCTGTCTGCTCACAGGCATTCCCTGTAAATGCTCCCTGGGAAGAGCTCTGGGCTCAGAAGGGGAGGCCAAACCTGTGATACGCTCGGTGACATCCAGCAGGGCTTGGCCACTCAGGTGATTCCATTGGTAGCTGAACTCTTTCAGCAGGGACACTTTATCTACAAGGGAAACACACGTTTCTGCTCACTTTCCTCAGGTCATAGGAGAAAAAACAGTGGGGAGGGAAAGGGCAGGGCCAACCCCATTTTATAAAATAAAGTACATTTCTGCTGGGTTTTGAATCCTTTTCTTCTTTCCTTCCAGCCTACTTGGCAGGGTTTTAAATTCCAAAAGAAAAGCTCTCCTTTCACATTTGTAAATCCAAACTTGTCTGCTGTAGCAGGAGCTGTGTTAAAGCATTTCACATTAGGGACCTCAAGAGTTCAGCCACATGGAAGCACTGAAAAGGTTTTGCATCCCAGAGCAAAAAGGAAGAGCCCTATACTTGGGTCACAGAAAGGCACTGAGTCGGGCAGTTCCTGAGCTCACAGGGCAGCTGGGCAGGAGAAAGTGGAAACTCCTCTTGAAGACCTGCCTCTTCAACACTCCATTTTTCAGGCATATTTCCCCAGTGCAGCATTCTCAGAGCTGACATAAATCTGTGTGGCAAAGGAATTTACAGCAGCCCTTGCCTATGTAGTTATTTGCTGTGGCCAATTTGCCCCATGCAAAACAACATGTGGAACAAGGCATCATTGACAGCTGGGTTTATACCTGTTTGTTCTAAAGAAATGAACTTGGTGAATCATCAGTTCCCCTCTGAAAACAGAAGACAAAGAAGAAAAGTGGAAAATAGGCAGCTAATGCCTCTAATGTAGAGCCTCCCAGGTGGCTGCCCTGCAGAAGCTCTGATGGTCAGTGTCCCTTCATGCCAACAGCAAAGCTGTTCATTTGGGAAGTCAGATGGGGCCCAAGCAAATTCCAAACCCCCTTTGCTTCTGAACTGTAGCAGAGCTGTAGCCCAGGACTTGCTCTTCAGACAAGCAGCACAGAGCCAAGGGCTCCTGGGACTGTTGGGAAATGCTGATCCGATTCCAGCCTGTTGGGGATGGTGCATAAGGACTGCACCTGCACAGCCTCTGGTGGGTGTCAGCTGCAGTGTTCCACAGGCAAGAGCAGCTGTCAAGGCACTCAGTGCTCTCCTGTGCAGGAGAGACAGAGACGAAGCTGAGGAGAGTCCCTGCCAGGGCTCAGCCTTAGCCAAATGAGCAATGGATTCTTCCAGTGCTTTCACAGCTGCCCCACGAACCCTGGCATCCTTTGAGTTCAGGTTCTTTGTTACTCCTTCCACCAAACCAATGATCACCGGGTTCAAGGCATCTTTCAGGGCTCCTGTGATTTCAGCCAGCACATCCAGCACCCTCTGCTTCACTTTCTTGTGGCTGTCAGATATTCTCAGGACAAAATAATCAAAAATCTGTGAAGAGAACAAGCAATGTGAAAGCTGGATTCAAATGTCCTTGTTTGAAGAGTGGATGGAGCAGTCAGCAATGTCAAAGATGAAAGTGATCCTTTCTGTCAGGGCAGCACTCGCTTGCACAATTTCACTGTTTTCCTGTGGGCCACTCACGGCAATGGTGGCACAACCTCATGCTGGTTGAAAGATTTTCTTCTGTTTTTAGGAGGTTTGGCTGGGGACTGAATGGTTCCTATGGTATTTCTCTCCATCTATAAATCATTAAATCAATTCCATTTATTAATGCTAAAGAGTACCTTTGCTTTGAATGGAAGCAGATGTTTACAATGCCTGGTTTTCTATACAGTTGCCTCAAGTACTGAGGGCAACTATGATTTTGCCAAAACTATGGCTGGAGGAGATCTAAGTTTTCTTTTGTTTGTCTCAGAGGCAATGTCTGGAGAATTGCAGGGCTCTGATCAACTCTTCCAGGATCCAGACCATTTCTGTAAGTAACAGGTGGACTTCTGAAATGTAATGTGCTGTACAGCTCTCATTAGAGCAGGTTCAGTCCCTTGACAGCCACATTATCAGGCAGCTTTTCCTGGAAAAAGGGAAAAAGCAGCTACAGGGAGGAGAAGGCAGAGATGAGTCCTTAGCTGTTTTCCTCCTTTTCCAAAGAGAAAAAAAGACCCCAAGAAGGGTGAGCACTGTCTTTACCAAGAGGAATAGGAACAAGGATGGAAATGAGTAGCCAGAGCTGTGCCTGTGTAAGACAAGATGGAGTATATAGAAGTATTCTTTAAAAAAAAACATCTGGGTTTAAACCAACCCAGCCTGATACTTCTCTTCCCTGTGCAAACCTATTTTTGGTCTAGAGAACAATTGCCATGCTTTCAGGGGCTGGATTCCCTTCACTTAACCCAACTGGAAGTAGAAGAGAGCAGCAGTTACACCAGCAGAAAATTCTGCCATCATCTGATGAACAGCATCAATAGGCACCTGCCAGACAAATACAGCTGGACTGAAATAACTTGTCCTGAAGCCTGGACCTGAATTACATTTGTCTGGGTGAGAGGGACCAGTGGGTCCCAAACAGACAGGATGGAGTGCCAAGACACACTGAATTAACTTTGCTGCTACAGGCTGAGGAAAGGAGCTAAAGGAAAGGAGCAGCGAAGATACCCTACATACTTGGGCAATGTTAGTGGAGATGAGCTGGGGGCTGGTTTTGCACAGGTCTCGGAGGAGTTCCACTCCTTCCATCCGTGCCTGAAACCCCTTGGCTTCCAGGAGATGGTGAAGCTTCTGGAGCAGCTCCGTTTCTTCCACAGCTGGAGGTGACATGACCTGGGCTTTTGCACGGTGTAGGAGGTGTCCATCAGAGGGAGATTTCACCCTGGGAAATAAAACCAAATGAGGACGTGGTGGTGATAATTATCATAGCATGGCATCCCCATCGTGGAAATAATTAGCATTGACTCCATGATTCCAGAAGGCTGATTAATCACTTTATTATACTGTACTATACTATACTATACTATACTATACTATACTATACTATACTATACTATACTATACTATACAGAAACTCATCACCCTTACAGACAGTCTGATACAGACAGACCAGATTGGCCAATTGAATCCAAAACACCATCACCAGTGGCCAATTAAGAAATCACCCTTTGGTAAACAAATCTCCATAACACATTCCACGTGTTCACAACAACAGGTGCAGCAAGTGAAGATAAGAAGTGTTTCTCACTCTTTTCTCTGATCTTCTCATAGCCTTCCCCAGGACAATGCCTGGCAAAGTTGTGCCTGCTGCTCTCTGTGGAGACAGCTGCAGCCACAGACAATACCTGCAGTTAATTGTGAGCAAAACATCTTGAGCAGCTTTCCCAATTTTGTGATTTCAAGCTGGAAAGTCATGAGGCTCTGAAGAACAATGTGGACCTCATGACAATCATTATGGGAGACAATCTGCCAGTGACGTTCTCACCACTGCTCACTCAGGAAAACCAAGGATGAGATGCATCTGATCTATCTTCAGATGGCTGCCAGGGCACACAGGTCACATTACTTTGTGGAGAAAGAGAGACACTACTGCCAAGTTTAAATGCCTCCTCATAAGGGACGTGTGTGTCTTAGAGTAAGGAAACTCATCGCTCTGGAGAAGTGTCTCTGCAACCAGGCATGACAATCTGGAAAAGTAGCTCAGATGCATCTGAACAGATGAACAGGGCCATATTTGAAGGATTCAAAAAATCAGTAAGAGAGATAAAAACAGAAGCCAGACATCCCAGAACTACACTCACATTTCATTTGCTTCCCTAGAGACCAGATGCACAGCTTAACAACCCCACTGGGAACAATTCTCCTGATCAACCTGTCTCTTCCATGAGCACAGGAAGATGCCAGCTGTGCTACTGAGGCATGTGGTCACTTTCCTGCCACTGCTGAACAGGACAGAGCTAAATAAATCCCCTCTGCTATCAGAGGAGAACAGGTACAAGTAGCTCTGCAGCTGCCAAGAAGAGATAGCAAGGAGCAAATTCCTGTCTTAAATGCTGATTGCAGCACAGGGGGAAATAAACCAAACATGCTGTCCATCAAGCAAATTACATGAAGGACAGGAATATCAAGACAAAAAGTCCACATTCAGACACCTGTTGACTGAAGTTGTTCAGGAATTGCCTTGCTCCTTACTACTCAAACTTGGTGCTGTTTGAAGGTAAGAAAACCATGATTCAGCCAGGCCAAACCACATGGATGAGAACTGCATCTTTGTGGAATGGCATCTTGCTTCCAGACTGAGAGTTCTCATCAAAACACCCATCTGAAAAAGACTCCACTCAGATGAAAAAAAAAAAGCCCTGTTTGAATTTACTTGTCCCAAGTCAGGCAGCAGAAACTTGGCCCTCTCCCAGCCTCCACAACACTGCCCTTGCCACTGCACTGGATCATCTGAGCTGCAACCAATGGGTGTCTGTTTGTCTCTCCATTTTTGTGGAAACCCCTCCAGAGAAGTTGTGTTCAGCACAATGCACAAGTAGACATTTTTTATCCTAGAGCATTTGTAGGGAAAGGAAATAATCTGTGGCATTGGTCATCTCTGCCAGAAAGTTTTTCCTGAGGAAGAGGCATGTAAAGCTTGTCATGTGCTTTGTCACATCTGACAAAAGTGCTCAGCACCGTTTGCCAGCAGACAATGTGGCCTGGGGCTCCTCTGAGCCATCATTCCTCTCCTCCACCGGCTCCTTGACAGATGGGCCTTCGGCCTTCTGGTTTTCCATGCCCTACAAAGACACAGAGAAACCCCATCAATCTTTAGAGTATAAACCAGGAAATTTCCTGTTGAAAACACAAGTTAGAACCAGGATCACTGCTACCAAGGCTTAGGGAAACATTTCCTAACTTAGAGATGGAAACAGACCAGAGATTCAGTGATGCCAACTCTTTGTTTTCAATAGCCCAAGGCAGGTTATGGGTGCTCCCAGACTGATAGCAGTCTAAAATCCCAAATTTCTTAGTCTTGAGCAGAAATGGGAAAAATGCAAACTGGCAGGCAACGAGTGTTCGTGAAGAAAGCAGCAGAACAAACTGGACTCTTTGGAGGTTGGCCCAGTGTGTTGGAAGTTGATTTGGTTCAACACTCACTCTCCCTGTGCCTGCATAAAGGCAGGCTCCTGTGGAGAAATGGCTACATGACAGAGGTCACGTAGACATTCGCTTGTTAGCTGACCAGGAGCTGGGAAAGTACCGAACACAGCTAGTTTGAGTTTTGCACCTGCAAGATAGCGTGTCCTTGGGCCTAGCTGGGTATGATAACAAGTAGACAGAGAGACGTGAGAAATAGAGAATGTAGGCCCAAAGGAATGAGGAAGAGTTGATGGTATAGTTTAACCAATAGATCACTTGGCTTACAGAATATTCATAAGCTTATTATGTGCTGTATAAGTGTTTGATGCTCTCTTCAATAAACGGAACTTGCTTATCACTCATATTGAGTGTCCGAGTCTCCCCTCACCGACAAATGGCTCATCCCCGACAAAGGTCTCATTCTGCAACAGGTAAGCAACAGACAAAATTAAGAGCATATAGGAGTGAGTGTAGTCACAAGGACCTGGAGAAGAAAGAGCCAGACAGGCCAGACATGATGTAATATCATCCATAATAAGGGTAAAATATATGTTGCTATTCATCATGTATCCAAAGAATTATGGAATGGTTTGGGTTGGAAGGGACCTTTAAAGGTCATCTGGAATGACAGAGTACTGAAAGCAAGAGAAAAGTATCTTAAGTGCCAGGGAAAACTGTGATTAGATTAGAGCCAAAACAGCAACACCTTATCTTTGAACTAAAGATTCATCAATCACTAATGCTGTCTGCCACTAAACCAGGGGCACACTAAACCAGAATCCTCCACTCCAGCTTTGCGATGCTGTGCTATCAGAGCTCTCCATGCTCCCCAGCTCCTGCAGAAACTGGACTTTGTGATGTGGCCCCAGCATGGCAGCAGCCCAGGTGCAGCATCACCACTCCTACAAAATAAAGCAGTTTTTACCTGACTGTCAAGCAACATTAAACTTCTCTGGGAAGCACTGGGTGCAGGAAAATCAGGGACAGAAAAGGGATGTGTCTGTGGAGCAGAGGGCTGGTAAAAATTCTCATTAGGTTGTTAACATCTGGTTTCATTAGTCTGCCTACAGACAATTATAATTACTTAGTGGCTACTGCAGGGTGAAAAGCCATTTCAGTTTATTTATGTTCTCAGAGCTGCAAACCTGGCACTGAAATTATTTTTAAGGTGGCTTGTAAAGTTTGTCTCTTCTCAAAGAACATGTCAGGCTGATAGATCAGGCTGTGAAATTTATGCCCCAATAAAAGGGCATTTGAATGCAGTTTAATGGCACCTGAAATGTTCTGCTCTGAGAAACTGTCCCCAACGTCCAGGTGGACCTTTCTCCATTGGAACTCTTAGAAATTTGTAGCAGCTATAACTTTGGCATTAATTTTACAGGAGCATATATAGCCCAAGGGTCAAGAGCAAAGCCATAAAATGCTGCTCAAGCCCTGAGCTTTCTCAAACCAGAGGTAAACTTGTATCCAAAGGTCTGTCTGGAGTCCAAATTTGCTCTAGTAGAATTCTGTTATAAAGCTTAGCCTGCAACAAAGGTAGACTTTTATCTCAGCTTAGTTAAATATTCCCCCTAAACCACCATAGATTATAATTTCCCCACTATAATTCATGTTTTGTCCACTCCTAATTACTCTTTCTTCTTGCCCTAAGCACAATCCTTACTCATACAATACATTTGATGACTCTCATTAAATTTATTATTCTACAGACATATGTTAAAGTTTACCTGAATGAGAGCTTTATCCAGCTCCTGCAAGAGCTAATGGAGAAGATATTTCGGTTTATTCAAAGCAGCTGTTATCTCAGAAAGAGGATGATGCTTAAATTATAATAAAAGTTCTGCCAGAAACAGTATTCCTTTGTTTCCCCCAACCATTCACTAAAAGCCCTCAGTCACTTAAGAACTTTTAAAATAATTTCTAGTATTCACTACATGGCAAATTACTAAAGGAGCTCTGACCCTGCAGGGCAGTTAATGACCATCTCTGACATATTTCTTACATGTATTTTTTTTCCCAACATTTTCTTCAACAGCAGCTAACCAGGTGCCTTGCCCTTTTTATCTCCTGTTTAATCCATTTACTCTCATCCTCCATGGCACAGCACACAATGTTTCCACAGAACCAGCCTGCACCAGACACTATTTCACAACTCACCCCTAAAATCCAAATCTTTCACACTTCCACCTCTTCATCTTCCCATCCAGGGAGGGCAGTCAAGGTCAGCCAGATGCAAACGAGGTGTTTGAAGCTGAGGTGTGATGAGGCACTGATTGCTTGATGAGCACAGGAGGAGGAAAGGTCTTGGCTGTGCCTTGGTTCTTAAATCATCCTCAGTTGTGCAGGAAAATTAAGGACAGAGCAGTGATGCTCCTCTGACCAGCTTCCCCATGGCATTGTTCCTGTCACGAAGTCAAAGACAGGCAGGTCACACATATTCTCTTTCTCTGACTCCTGCTGGGATGACAATATTGAAAAATAGAAAAAAATATAATTATCAGGGGTTTTCATGGTGTGAACTCAGGATTCCCCATGCTCTTGCAGAGGGGGAATGTTCATCAGGCAAAGGATATGAAAACAAGCTTCAAATTGTCCAAAATCCCAGTAAAAATATTTTTTTCCTATGGAAACCTTCAACAAAGCTGGTCACCCTTTGTGCCCCCATTTCCTGATGTGCATCTCCCAGTGGGGTCTTCCCACTGCTCCAGGGACCCCACACAAACCTTACAGCCCCCCACAAACACACCCCCAGGAGCTGCACCCTTCCCTCCAAACCTGGGTACCTGCAACAGCCACCTCTGTGCTGAGCTGAGCCTGGTTCTCCCCAAAAGAAGGTGCTCAGTTTATCCTTGGAAAGACTGACAACAGCATTCTTGTCTTCTTCAAAAGAGCCATTATTTCACAGCTGTAGTCTCCACACTGAGACTTTATTCCCTTAAAGTGTCCAAGTACACAGGCAGCATCAAGGAAGGCACTGAAGTGAGTCAAGTTTAACCCCAAAGAGCTCTCAGCTCCCTGTGAAAGCTCAGACAAGCAGCAGAGAAAGAATGAATGCTCCTGTAATGGCATCTAACAGCCACAGGGCAAGGGAGAAGTTGGGTTTAGAGAATGAAGAAAAAGCACTAAGTAATAAAAGGTGAGAAAAATCCATCACTCGAACAGGTAAATGAAGGTAAACCACTTGAAGAGACAGACTTAAGATGGAGAGGAAAAACCCCACAATTAATAGTGTTCATGACACCCAGAGGCAAAACAAGCCCAGGGGATCAGGAAAGAGGTAAGCCTGTGCTCCAAGGAACAGCAGAAATGAAGTGAGAGCTCTGGAGGGAACAAAAGAAAGAGGCACTCTGAAGAAAGGAAAAAATGCCTCCACACAAGGTGTTTGTTTTGGTTTTTTTAAATCAAGAGTCTCTTATATGATGTGGTAGAAATACAGAAAAATAAAGGTCAGGAGAAGCATGGTTGATTTGGAACATTCCTGCATAGCAGACAAGATATATCCTTGTGAAAATTATTCCATGCAGCACTCACATATTTAATTACTTCTTTCCCTCTTCCTGGGGAAGCAGAGTTGCTTTATTTACTCCAAGCAATATTTTCTCCCTCCTCCCTGGCTAAGAACAAGCTCCCACCTTGGCAAGGGCTCACTGGTTTACTTAATGCTCATCACAGCCATGCTAAGGAGAGTGGAGAAGGTTAATTTATCCCTTGTTACAATGATTAACTTGCCCAGCTGCCGGGTCCAAGAGCCCCAGAGTGCCTCAGGTTATACAGGATCACAGAAGGAAAAGCTCCATTGCATTAAGCTGCTGCCACACTGGCCCTCTCTGCCTGTCAAATACACTCAGATAGTCTTGCTCTGCCCTCTGAAAATCCCCCATAAAATACAAGTGAAAATCCCTCATCACCTGTGAGAAAGCACAGCTGGGTTCTGCTCAGAGCATTTCAAACCATGGGGTGTTTGTGAGCTCCCCTTACAAGGGCAGCATCTCAGGAAAACCAAAAGTTTCTTTCCATGGACTCACCATACTCAGGACACTTCCCCTAGACCAGATTGCTCCAAGCCCTATCCAACCTGGCCTTGAACACTTCCAAGGGGGACACAACCACAGCTTCTCTGGAACTTGTTCTGCTCCACCCAGATCTAAAATCATACCCAATTTAGCAGCCTCAGACACAGATTTGTATTAAATATCTACATTTTTCTAGGAAAGAAATATGGCAAACCTTGTTTGCATCCAACTTTGCAAAATCAACACGAGCTCTTCAGAAAGGGCTGCCGCCCACTTTTCTTATTTTTCCCCATTTGGTGGAACATTTTCATTCTGTTGTTGTTTGGAGCAATATTTTAATATATCTGGCTGAGCTGCTTAAAATAGTACAGCAAGACACTTGTGTGAGGGGTGGAAAACTGAGCTCTTGCACATCTAGTGTTTCTGTTGTTGGAAGTCTTCAATCCCACCTCTCTGGTGGGATGAAATAGGTGCTACTAATCCAATATCTAAAGTATCATGCATCAAGCTGACACTATTTTAAGACTTTAAAAACCCCAGCCAATTTATACAAACCTCTGCTCCTTTCCATTTTCTCTGTTCCACAGTTTATCATAGAAAACAGGAGAGAAAGATTGTTTTGGGAACAATGTTTTCAGCACTCTAAAATTAATATAAAAACTGCTGTGCCACACTCTCAGCTGTTACAGCCCCAAAAAGCACAGGCTGTCTTTGCTCACAGAGTCACAATTGTGGTGGGATTTCTACCACACCAGAGGACAATCAATTTTTTGTTTTCTCCTGGAAATAACTACAGCACTTCTGGGTAGCAAGGCAAACATGAGCCTCTTTCAATGGCCCTTGAAACTGGCCATGTGAAATGAGGGACACAAAGCCAAAGGCCAGCTGAACCTGTGATCTCTGAATGTCTTCACAATCTTCCCAGGAAGATGAATGGCAATCACTGTTCTGCCAGGGAAACTGCATCTGCTGGGAATGGGGTGTAGAAAATGTGCTTTCTGCTCCTCTCAGAGCCAAAATTCCTACACATTTCTTGTAAGTCCCTCTTAGAAAAGGACCATGTTCAGCTGAGTGACAGTGAAGCAAAATGGCAATCCAGGAATAAATGTTCCTGTGCACAACATCCTCCATTCACATGGATGGTTCCTCACTGGCACACAGGAACAAGGAAGGAACAAAAATGCATCATTGTACATCAAGTCAGATGTGTTGAGGGATGAACAGATCTCACAGGCATATGGAAACCTCCCCTGAAAACCCAGTCCAGGGAGAGCCTGAGCTGTTTTGTGGTTCTAAGCATGAAGATGCTCAGGATCTTCCACAGATGCTCAGGATTGTGCCTGGATCTTGCTCTGGAAATGCCAGCGGCTCAGCTGACAGCTGTGGGGATGATTTACACTGCACTGAGAGGGGCCACAGTCCTGCAAGGGTCTTTTATCAGGAGCAAACAGCAGCCTGGAGGGTGGGGAATGCTGGGTCTGAACCACTGCTCATCCTCCACCTTAATGTGGAGCTGCCCCCAAAGTTGCCATCTATCACTTTTTATTTTTCTCCTGTTGGGTATATTTTGGAGCAGCTGTTTTATGTGGCTTTTTATGGTGATCCTGTGGGAAGCAGCCATTTGCCTGCTGTGATATCCTCACAACTAACACTAACTCCTCATTCCCTTTGGTTTTATTTGGGATTTTTATTTGTTTGGTTGGTTTGCATGGGTTTGTTTATTTGGGTTTTTGTCTGTTTTGGTTTGAGCTTTTTATTTGCTTTTTTATAAATGACTGGTTAAGTTGGCATAGTCAAACTCAAGAAAATGTAAACCAGACTTGACTTTCCAGAAATTACTTTTGTCTGGGTTTAGCTGCATCCCTAGACTCAGGATCACCAGTATATTTGCAGGTTTTGCTCTGCATCATCAGCCCGCCCAGACTCTGCTTGGTGTTTCACAAATGGAGAAGACAGTGGACATTGTGCCAAGCTTCCTTTCAAACAGAAAACCCATCAGCATGACAGAAAAGAAGAAAAAAATGAAATTCACCAGTTAGAACAAGCGTTCCACCATCTTTCCCTCCACTGTTATTAATTTTGTACATTTAGAGGCAAATCTGGGTCTAAAACTTCCATCTCTCAGTTCCTGATGCTATTTGCTACCCTTCAGCCTTGACGTCCCCTGATCTGACTGACTGCTGTCCAAGTGGGACTGGGGATGCTCAGCCTGAAAAGAGGAGACACTGGGAGGCTCCACTGTGGCTGTGCAGGACTGGGAGGGTCCCACAGGAAAGAAGGGGACAGAGTGTTCAACAGGGCCTGTGGTGACAGGACAAGGGGGATGGCTTTCAACTGCTGATTGATTGAAGCTGGATCTAAGGAACTGCTGTTCTACACTGAGGACAGTGAGGCACTGGCCCAGGCTGGGCACAGAGGCTGTGCATGCCCCATCCTTGGGAACAGGGCTCCCCCAAGGTCTGGGGGAAGATTGCTCAGCTTGGAACAAGATGATCTTCAGGGTCCATTTCAAGCCCAAACATTCAGGGATCCCCAGTGACCACTTCTGTTGACCCTGGAATCTTGGGATCTCTGTGATGTCACTTCCCACGTTCCAACTGGAACTGCCACCACCCAGCACAGCGAACAACTCAACCACTGGCCCTTGTGTCAGCCTACCGTTTGGTGCGCTCCTGCTCACCCTCGTCACCGTTCTTGCCACCCTTCTTGTCACCTGCCCGCTGCTACTCCCATCAGTGCTGAGAGCTCCCTAGTGCCTGGATTTTGTCATCCATCACTTCAGGATGATCACGTTTATCCTTTGTCTCATTTGTCAACTGAGGGAGGTATGGTGCCATTCCATGGAGGTGGACACCTCCAGCTGCCTGAGTGGGCTGCAGCTCTGTGGGGATGGTGTGGGACAGGGACCCCACTCTGAGGTTTTTCCACCACTGCAGGCTGTCATGGACAGAGAAGAAAAAGATGGAGGTGGATGTCCAGACTCCTACAGTGGAGGACGTGAAAATGGAGGAAGAGACTGAAGAGGAAGAGATGGAGGTGTATATGGATATGGAAAAAGAGATGGAGGTGGATGTGGAAGAGGAAATGGAAGTGGATGTTTATGAGGAAGAGGAGGAGATGGAAGTGGAAATGGAAGAATACATTGAGGACATGGACATTGATATAAAAGATGAGGAAGAGGAGATGATTTTGGGATGAAGGCCAATGCCAGCAGCAGGATAGGCACGTTATCCCCACAGGCAGAGTGGGTCCCCTGCTGCCAGACTGGAGCTAGGCTGGTCCCTCTGCAGAGACATGGCACCTCGCGAACTGGAGTCTGGTGGCCACACACTGCCTGTCCTGTGCTCACTTTGGGCCACTCAAGCTCCATCCCACAGCCAGCCAGGCTCAGCTCTGGTAGCAGAGTCCTGCTTTGCCCACATGTGCCAACCTGGGGACCCATGGAAGAGCCCTCTGTGCCTGACTGCAGTGACCACGGCACCTGCTTTTCTTCCAGCACTGATGAACATTCCGGACAGAGATGCCACCCTTTTGTACATATGTTCTACATTTTTTTGTCTTTAGGTTTAGGATTTAGGACTTAAGACTTTTAGAATTTTTTTATCTTCTACAAATGCCTTTCATATATTTTAGCTAGATAGGTTCTTATGTATATACGTTCTACGGATTGTTGTTGTTACAAATGTTCTTACATTGTTAAAGTGTTCTGTATTGTTGTTGATGTTCTTCTGTAAGAAACAATTTTTTTTTCACACCCCCGTTCTCTTACCATTTGCATTGGGCCCAGGCAGCATTTGCAAAGTTGTGGTTTCCGCTTGCTCCAGGTTCTCAGGGCTGGAGGACCCTGGGGGAGCTGGCACAGCCACCCCAGGAGTGGGGGCACCTGTGCACAGAGGGGTCCCACTGACAGAGGTCACCCCCTCCCTGCAGTTTCTCTGGACGCACCTGGTAGCTGCAGGGGCAAATCCCAGCGTGCCCTGTCCCATGGGATCCCATGTTGGAGCAGGGCTGAGCCCGCCTGCTCCTGCAGAGCCTCAGCCATGGCTCTGCCCTTGGGAGCCCCTGGGCTAAGGAGGGTGCCCTGGGCTGTGGGGAACCCCTGTTCCTGAGCACCCTGAGGGGCTGGACCTAAATCAGAAAAACTCTGTGTTCTGAGGCTGGCCAGGCACTAACCACTGCCAGGTCCCCAACCTGGATGTCAAACTGCTCTAATATTGAAAAGTTAAATTTATTTGGCTTTGTGTACAAGATTATTCTCTCTCAAAAGAATTGGAATCCATCTAATTGCATTTCCAAGCACTAAACTCAGACCAGCCACAAAGAGCACAAGAGACAAGAAAAGAAATAGAGATTTCTAAGGAGATGGAAATTGAATGCTGAGTTTTTTCCCATTATAGAAAGTTTCATAAATTATTACCTGCCAGCTCCTTGCCTTTACTTGTGTGGCCACCACTGAATACACTCACCGATAATGTGAAAATGTTTGTCCTACTGAAAAGTGGGACTAGAAGTAGAAAAAGGCTCAGATATCTGAATTAAAAGACAACATAATGAAAAGAGCTGCCTTATAATAGCAAGATATGATGGACAGCAGGAATGGCTGAAGCCAGCAGAGATAAGTCCATGAACTATTCATGCTACAAAGATTTCTGACAAAACCCCCAATAACCCAAATACAACGTTTTGTCTGGCAGAGCGGATAGGAACCCTGTGCATTTAATTCAGTCATTGGCAGCAAATAGAGATCAGCTTGAAGCTCCATTGGTCTACTACTACTTTTTTTTTTTCACCCAAAAAATGGAATTACATTTACTCTTTGGGAAGAAATTACTGCTTTGAGTGGTTCAATGCAAAGAGTTTCTTCCCATACCCACTCATAATCAGTCACCAAGAGAAATATTTTCTAAAAAGATCTCTTCAAAATTTTGGAGTGACTTTCAACATAAATAACTGGGTTATTTTGCTCAGAATGATAAGGGAATTGAATTGGGCTCCCTCATCTTAAAAAGAAATGTTTCTTCATGGTTCTTCACAAAGAGGAGCAAAACACTTTGTTGCAGCAGACTGAAGGGAGGAAGAGGTTTCTTTCCCCCTGAGCTGCATAATAGGAGACAATTTTGTTGCCAAGAGGCAACAAAACCCAGCCGATTTCCAGTTCTTTTAGTCTAAGGGAAAAGCTCTGAGGATCACAGCTGTGGGAGACACAGAGTGGCAGGAGCAGGGGATCTGCTGGGGGGTTTTGGGGTGGGGGACAGATTAAAGAAATACTCAAGCGAAACCTGTGAGAGGTCAAGACTCCATCCCTCAGAGGAGAAACTCGATTTGACCCAAATGCCATTCAAATCCAACCAACATTGAGGCATTTCCCCAAGCTCCGCTGAGCCATCAGGTACAACCCAAATCACTCTGTGGGACCAGGGCAGCAGATCCCAGGCATGGGACAGGGATGCTCCCCTGGGAAGTCACCTCCATTGCCCATGGGACTCACAAAATCTGCTTCTAAAGACCCCAACATCCAAAAAACTCCACATTAAAAGCCTTTAATTTGGGGTTTCACTTCTCCACCTGTCTGCTGTCACTAGGCAGCTGCTCCTCTTCAACACCCTTCTGATGAGTATAAATTTTCTCCTGATTCCCAGCCTAAATGGGAAGTTATTTCCATTTATTCTTCTGCAAGTACTGGGAGCTTGTACCTGCTTTGCTCTTTCTCTCCTGGTGTGCACATAAAATGCCAAAGCCAAGAGCATTTCCTTGTTTAAATCATGTCATTTGTTCTTATTATTTCTTTCCCATAAAATTGCATGGATTTGGTGCTGGCTCAACACTCAGAATATTGACAGCACAAAGTCCAGTTCTTACACTGACCTCTCCAAGTTTTGGACCAAGCCTGCAAAGAAGGAAATACAGCAAAGAAATTCCAAACAGGGGCCCTAATAAAGGTAATAAAATGCCACCTGTGTTTGCTGCGGGGAAAAATAGTGCTGCTTATTAAATCATTACAAACAATTAAAGCAGCAGAGGGGAGGAAGACAGCGCTATTGTTTCCATCTCCCCAGCCCTCTGCCACTGGCAGGAATTTCATAAAGCACAAATCTCCCAGCAGAAATCCCTTAGCAATTGGTTTGATGCTCGTGAACACAGCAGGCACACACCCTGGTTTTCCTGACCAGAAAAGGAGAATTTGCCTTGATGTTTTTCCCTCGATGTTTTGTGATGTCAAATCCCCGTCCCTGCCCTGAAGTGACATGTTTCTGTAGGGTGACAGCCCTCTGGAGAGGCACAGAGAGCTTTGTGTCAGTGTAAGGGATCCCCACAAGGGCAGATCCCTAATTCAGGCTCCATCTTTGCTTACATGCAGTTCCTAGCAGAAAATTCATTGCATTTCCCAGAACAGGTAATTTCAAGCACAGAGCTGTTCTGCCTTCCACAAAAGCAGCGTGCCAGGGATTGCTTTGGAGACCAGCATCAGGAAACATAGCAACACCTAACAGCCAGGACCATCCAAACCCACTTGTCAGCTCACCCCCACATCTCCTGGACTCACTTGAATGCCCAGGAGAGTCTGAAGAGCCAACTGTTTTCTAAGAAATGGTTGTGCAATCAAAAGGTAAATGACAGGGACAACCAGCCCCACACAGGTGCCCCAGGCAGGAGTAAGAGCAGGAGGGATCCATCCCTTACTGACAGAGGTGCAGCTCAAGTGATGCTCTCTCACTGTTTGGGTTGTTTTTGTTACTTTTACATTAAAAACACATCCTCTCAGGAGACAGTCTCATTTAAATCTTCTACCTCTTTAGCTTTGTACACTCAGCCCATTACACTGAAAGATTTTACCTTAATTTCTTCTCCAGGAAAGAAGTAATTGATCTTTTATTTGTGGCACTTTAAGTTGGCATGTTGACTACAAAAATCCACTGCTCATCACATCAAAAGTTGATCCAGTAGTGCCAATTACTCCAGTAATGGAGATCTTTAGAGGGATGGGTGGAAAGGAACAGGATCAAAATGGATGGGTCTTCTCAGAGGAAGAAGCAGAATCTGGGAAGACAGCACAGCTTTAAATTAGGATATCTGCTGTGCATGGCAAGACAAAACACCACCTATTCCTCATCCTGGCTCTGGATATGATTCAACCCACTCGTCCCCAGCTCTGGAGGTGTGGTGGAGTCTGATCCTCACTCCCCTTGCAAATGACAGAGCTGAGCTGATCTCAGCCTGGAATCCCTGAGGGTTGACAGCAAGAACTCCTACCAGATGTAACTCGTGTTTGCAACAAGCACAGCATCCACTGGCAGGGAATGATTTGCTCTTCATCCTTCCCACTCTCCAGGTATTTCTCTAGGAAAATCCTCTCTCTAGTGGGGACAAAGCAGTAGATATGGAAGGCTCTGTGTGCCCCAAAAAGCCACCAGCCTGTTCACCCCACAGCTCTGCCACTCACAGCCACCAGCTCTGCACAGAGCAGGCAGCAAACTGGTGACTACTGGCACTGCCTGTGGTCTGAACTGGGAACTGTGGATCACCATCAAGCTGCAAGTGTTTTCTAGTGGGAAGTATTTTACCCAGTTCCATACAGATTCTGGTTCTGGGTCAGTCACACAGCAGCTTTGGGGAGTGTTTAGGTCAACAGGATCTCCCCAGGCTGCAGCTGGAGCTTAGGGCCTCCTTTCAAACTACAGCACAGTAAAAAAGATATACTAAGGTCACAATGAAAAATCCTCTGCTGAGCCTCCTTTAGTGTCTCTCAACTCCTAATTCTGATTGTAAAATGCTATTTAGGAAGATCAGACTGATCAAAATCAGGACACCTTTGTGGATTTTTGTAAAAATGTGTTTTGAAGCTTTAAGATGAGGGATTTTCACTGAAGTCATTAATCCTCTTACAAGTTTTTCAGCATCCTGTTGTTTTGACTTTTCACTCTTATCTCCTGCCAACTTTTACCTGCCCAGAGCCAATTGTTTTGCTGACAGCTGCCATGCCCATGTGCCATTTTCTGAGCATCACCTGCATGAAGCCTCAGGGGCTCACTAAGGAAAACTCACTCCTTTATATTCTTTGCAGAACCAGGAAAGATCTTGCTTGGAAGATCTCTTGCCCAACAGAAAAAAGAGTTTTTTATTCAAACCTACTCTATGTGCCATCACTGATGTATTTTTGACTCAGAGAAATCTGTTTATTTTCTGTTCTTAAATCAGGAGTGAGCAGCTCCATGAGCAGCACCACAGCAGAGGAAACACAAACAGGCTGTTACTCAAACACCATCTCTGAAGGGATTGTGCTCTGCTTTTCAGATGAGATTAAGAGCTCAATTACAGTAGAGAAAAAGGCTTTCATTAAATCACACATAGAACATAATAAGGACAAATTACAAAGCTCTTCAGAAGCAAATCTGTCTCAGACTGCTGGGTAAGGAGGCCCTTTAGGGGAGGCCTTCAGAGGTTTCTCCTGCCCTTCTGAAGAAATGAGTCCTGCACACCTCATCTCACCATGTTTTTGAGGAAAGCTCACAACCAGAATCCTATGGGGCATGCAGTGTGCAAATCCCATATCCACAGTGGACAGAAATATCCACTGGCCTCTGGATTTGCAGATGTGAACCTGGAGGTGAGGGACTGGATGCTTTCCCCTCCCCAGAAACCCAAGGCACTGCATGGCAGAGCTCAAAGTGGCCAGCAAAGGGTTACCCAGAATCCTGCACCTGGGAAAGGGCAAGTCCAGGTTCAGTCACAGAGTCGTCACCACTTGATTTTGTTCCCTTGTTATTTTGCTCTCCTGGAATGTATTATGGTTAATTAAAGGCAGTTAGCTAATTGGATGGTAAGCAGGTGCTGGTTAAAAAAAACCAAACCACTTTTCCCCTTTGAAATGCCAGACAGGAGATTAATTGAAATTCCCTTTGAAAAGATATCCCCAAACCTCCTAATCTGTTGATGAAAACAGTCAAGGAAAAGTCAAAGAGAAAAGAACAATGTTTTTCAGGAGGCTTCACAACTCAGGCAACTGCACACCCCATCAAGCATTAGGATTGAGGATTTTCATTGCCACACCAGGAAACCTTTCAAAGTCTCAAAATCTTTCCCTGAACAGCAGTGCCAGAATGCCCCAAAGCTGAATAACAATCCCATGAAGGCATAATATTTCCACCAAGACCAGGATGAGATGAGTAGGAGAGGATGACTGGGGCTCTTCAAAAGCCAGACCTCAGAGCTGAGACAGGATTTAATCCTGATATTCCTCTGGTTATCCAGAAAAGGATCAAGACATGTGAGGGAGCTCAGAAAGCCAGAGTGCTCAAAAAAGCAGCATGTACAGAAGGAAGAAGAGAAAATACAGCTGGATACTTCCTAATGCTCTTCTTTGGACTGACCTGGTGCAGTGAGTCACAGAAAACTTGCTCTAAACATGGGTGGCAGAACTGAAAATGCTCACTGGTAAGTGTGGAGAAATGGCTACATGACAGAGGTCACACAGACATTTGCTTGTTAGCTGACCAGGAGCTGAGAAAGTACCGAACACAGCTAGTTTGAGTTTTTGCACCTGCAAGATAGCGTGTCCTTAGGCCTAGCTGGGTATGATAACAAGTGGACAGAGAGACGTGGGAAATAGAGAATGTAGGCCCAAAGGAATGAGGAAGAGTTGATGGTATAGTTTAACCAATAGATCACTTGGCTTACAGAATATTCATAAGCTTATTATGTGCTGTATAAGTGTTTGATGCTCTCTTCAATAAACGGAACTTGCTTATCACTCATATTGAGTGTCCGAGTCTCCCCTCACCGACAAATGGCTCATCCCCGACAAAGGTCTCATTCTGCAACAAATGGCTGCCCGAACAGGGACCTAAAGGAAGTTTGAACTTGAGAGCCATTCTGCAACAGCTTGGAGCGTGGGAAGAGCTTCAGACGGAGCTCCGACCTGATCAGCCACCAGATGATCCACACCAGGGAATGGCCCTACAAGTGTGGGGAATGTGGGAAGGGCTTCAGCTGCAGCTCTGCCCTCATCACCCACCAATGCATCCACACTGGGGAGAGGCCTTATGAGTGTCCACAGTGTCAGAAGAGGTTTCAGACCAGCTCCGATCTCCTCCTGCACCAGCGCATTCACACAGAGGAGAGGCCCTTCTGCTGTCCTGACTGTGGGAAGGGCTTCAAGCACAACTTGACCCTCATCAGGCACCGGCGCATCCACATCGAGGAGAGGTCCTATGAGTGTCCCCAGTGTGGGAAGAGCTTCTCACAGCGCTCGTTCTTTATCTGACACCAAAAGAGTCATCGGTAAGGGCAGCCCTGTGAGGGCCCCAGCTGCAGGAGGAGCTTCATGCTCTGCTCCAGCCTCATCCCCCATGGGAGGACCCACGTTGGTCAGAGCCCTGGCCATCCACTTTCCCTGTGATCCATGTTGGGAAGACACTGGGCTGGTTATTCTTTTGTTTTGGCCCTAATTTTCTTTGGATTCATCTTCATCCCTTTAAAACAGAGAAAATTGGGGTAAAAATCAATAAATTCATCAAAGGCATCTAAAGCCTGACTTTTTACTTGTGTTTCAGGGGAATCTGGGATTCAGGGAGATAACTGGGAGAATTTGGGGGTTTTGGGGGTATTTGGTGTACTTGTTTCCCTATCTTGGCACTGAAAGAGACAAGAGGGTTCAATCTGTCACCTCAATGCCACTGAAAACTACTCAATCCCACCCCAAAATTCCTCGATTCCACACCTTTTTGGTGTGTAATGGGGTTGGAAGGGGATTGAGCAAAGTGGGCTTCAAATCAGGAGGGTTGAGATGGGCATTAGGTGGGGCAGGATGGGTGGGATGGGGTTTGGGAGGTGGGAAATGGGGGAAATATGGCTTGGGAAGGGGGTTTTGATGTCCAGGAGTGGTGGGATGAGTTGGGGTTGGGATTGGGGAGGTGGGCTGGGGTCTGGAGTGAGACAGCCAAAGTTTGGGGATGATGAAGGGAGGGGGAGCCCATTACTGAGTGAGTTTTTGAATAATCCACATTCCTGAAGAGATTTTGAGGTATCTCATGTTTCTGAGGCAGTTTTGGGGCACTCCCCAGCTCTTGGGGGTTTCCTGAGAGCAGCTCCATGGAGCCCCATTGCCAGGGGTGGTTGCCTTGGGCACGAGCTCACAGCTGTATCCAGAGTCTGTTGCCTCGGTGCTGGAGAGCAGAGAAATGATGAACAGCCCCAGACATCTCCATTGTGTGTTTGGGGGCAGGGAGAGTTCTGCATAGGTGGGGTGGTCACTGCCCCACCCCAGCCACTGCAGCCTCTGGTGCAGCCCCAAAGTGGCTGCCAAGCCCCTGGCACCCCAAAAACCCCACCTGAGAGAGGGACCAGAGCAGGTCAGGCTGTGACACGGGTGTGACACTGACACGTCCCATGGCCCCGGAGCTCACAGCAGCTGAGATCCAAGACTGACTGTGGATCTCTGTCTCCCTCTCTCTCTTCTCCTGACTTCCTCTTCTCAAAATCTTCCCAGCAACTGGGCCGGGGGAGGGAGGCCCAAACCTTCACGCCGGAAATCCCAAGAGGGCTCTGAAGGACAAGAGACCTGCTTTTAACTCCTTGGGTTTGTAGTCTCAAGAGGCGGATCCAATGCCCCACTGGTCAAACCAGGTGCTCATCTTAAAATCCGAACACCCATTGGTAACCACAGCAAAACAACATATCCCAGATGTCCCATTTCCGGTCAAACCACGACAGGCATTTAAAGGAGAAAAAGTCTCCTTGCCCTGTTTATTTCATTTTATGCACAACAAGTAAAAAGCTCACTTTTATGCACAACAAGTAAAAAGTATATTCTGCAAGCTAAGCAGCCTATTTGTTATACTACAATATCAGCTTCTTCATTCCAAAGGAGTTAGATTTGCTTTTTCTCATGTCTCTAGTCTCTTATCTACAGCACTTTTTTATGGTAACACAGCTATGCTCAAGGACAGTGTCTTTGCAGGTGCAGGACTCAGACTAGCTGAGTTCGGTACTTTCCCAGCCTTTGGTTGGCTAACAAGCCAATGTCTACGTGACCTCTGTCATGTAGCCATTCCTCCACACTTCCCAAACCGGTTGGGGGAGAGGCCCTCTTTGGAGGTTTTCTCCCAGATTTGCCCTGACCAGGACAAATATTTGCACCCAATGTAGGGGAGAAAGAGAGTGGAAAAACCCTAGTCTGACTGCATTTTGGTTGCCTATACACTGTATTAATGTAAAGCAGTTAATAGCCATGCTTTTGAATTCATAATGTCTCTTGCAGTGAAGGCTTGCACGCATTTCTGGTCTCTAGGGTTTTTCTGAGATCTTAATACCTCTATGGTCCCTAGGTTTATTTCCTTATCCAGAAATAGCTCTAGTATTGTCCCTAATATGTAGTTTTTACCGCAGAGAAGCAGTGATCAGAATAGCTATCCTGCTGGGCTTGGTTGTAATGATTTGTAAGAAGTTTATAAATGTGCTGGGGTCTGTTCCAGGTATAAATGGTTCATGGTTATGGTTATGCATCCAGTTCATTAGAGGAGGAGCAGCAGGGGATCAGGCTTTTCAGCCTTTGCTTTCCTTCTTCTATGAATCGGTTGCATCACTATTGAAGGATGTTCAATTTCCCCTGAATGTTAAAGAAACCATCTTTCTGGTATTCAATCTCGTAACTTTCCTCTATACAGTCTGCAGCTTCTCTAGAATGATGGCTGAGATTTCTAGAAGGGCTGATGAGACCCCTGACCCAGGAATAGACCCAGGCATGGAAAATCCTGAGTGGTGTGGGAAATGGGAGGATATGGGCTAAATCCTGAAGGAATTCTCTGACCCTGTAGTCTGGGACTTTCCCCATGAAAAAAATCAGAACCCAGCTGAGGTGAGGAAATACCTGAAAGAGAAGTACCATGTGACCCTAATGAGAAAAAGATCATTGCAGTGAGCTGGGCCTTGGCATATGCTTATCGCACACTGCTGGATACTGTAGGGCAGCAGACAGAGGCAGGGGGGCAGGGAGATAAATAGCAGCCATCCCAGACTTGAGGCTGATCACTGGGATTTTGGAGACGAAGCTATAGAGAGTCTGAGGCCAACTCTACTCCAACAGAGAAGGAAATTTTAGCAGCCTATGAAGGAGTCCAACCCACCTCAGAACTGATTGGCACAGAAGAGCAACTCCTCCTGGCACCCCGACTACCGGTGCTGGGGTGGATGTTCAAAGCAAAGGCTCCCTCTGTGCACCATGCCACCAGTGCTACATTGAGCAAATGGATTGCTCTTATCACTCAGCGCACCCATACTGGAAAACTGAATCGCCCTGTAATTCTGAAAATAATTTCAAACGGCTGGAAGGTGAAAACTTTGGTCTCACTGATGAAGAGAAACAAGAAGTGACACGTGCTAAAGAAGCTCCACCATACAACCATCTGCCAGTGGAAGAAACATACTACGCTCTTTTCACTGACAGTTCCTGTTGCATTGTAGGGATGAACCGGAAGTGGAAAGCAGCCGTATGGAGTCCCACAGGACAGGTCGCAGAGTCTACCGAAGGAGAAGGTGGATCAAGCAAACTTGCAGAGCTCAAAGCTGTTCAACTAGCCCTGGACATTGCTGAGAGAGAGAAGTGGCCAAAGCTCTACCTCTACACTGAATCATGGATGATAGCCAATGCTCTTTGGGGATGGCTGGAGAGGTGGAAAGAGGCTAACTGGCAGCATAGAGGAAAACCAATCTGGGCTGCTGCTGAATGGAAAGACATTATCATTCAGGTGGAGAAGCTACCTGTGAAGGTCTGCCATGTAGATGTCCATGTCCCCAAGAGTAAAACCAATAAGGAGCACAAAAACAATGAGCAGGTAGACCATACTGCAAAGATAGGGGTGTCCAAGATAGACCTAGATTGGCGACATAAGGGAGATTTATTCCTAGCTTGATGAGCCCATGATGCCTCAGGCCCTCAGGGCAGAGATGCCATCTCTAAGTGGGCACGAGACCAAGGGCTGGATTTAACCATGGACAGTATTTCTCAGATTATCCATGACTGTGAGACGTGTGCTGCCATCAAGCAGGCCAAGTGAGTGAATCCCCTGTGGTATGGTGGGCGGTGGTCCAAGTACAAGTATGGGGAGGCCTGGCAGATTGACTACATCCCACTACCCCAGTTATGCCAAGGCAAGCGCTATGTGCTCACAGTGGTAGAAGCCATCACTGGATGGTTGGAGACCTACCCGGTGTCTCATGCTACTGCCTGGAACACCATCCTGGGCCTTGAAAAGCAAATCCTGTGGAGACATAGTACCCCTGAAAGAACTGAGTTGGACAACAGGACCTATTTCAAGAACAGCCTTATCAACACCTGGGCTAGAGAACATGGTATTGAATGGATTTATCATATCCCCTATCATACACCAGCTGATGGGAAAGTTGAACAGTGCAATGGCCCACTTAGGACTACCTTGAAGGCACTTGGCAAGGGAACTTTTAGAAATTGGGAAGTGAACTTAGCAAAAGCCACCTGGATAGTCAACACCCAAGGGTCCATCAGTCGAGCTGGTCCAGCCCAGTCTGAACCCTTGCACACAGTGGATGGAGACAAAGTCCCTGTGGTACATATGAAAGGTATTTTGGGAAAGATGGTTTGGGTTAATCCCACCTCAGGCAAAGACAAACCCATCAGTGGAAATGTGTTTGTTCAAGGACCTGGTTACACTTGGTGGGTAATGCAGAAAGTTGGAGAAAGCTGTTGTGTACCACAGGGAAACCCAGTCTTAAGTGAGAACTGTGTGTAATGTTTTATTGTGATGCAGATGGAAATAGGATAGGGAGTGGATAATGTCCTGGTTGGCAAGGCAATGTCTGTGTTCTATTCCCATCTGTTAGAGGTGTGGCAGTTTTCTTCTGTTAATTGGGCAGTTTTCTTTATCTCTTCCACAAACCAATCCTCCCTCTGGGATCTGCTGTTAATGGGCTATTGAATATCACTGTATGACTGATCAAAATTACATTATCTCATTGTGAGATGCTCCACCCAGAGGGAGGAGCCAAGTATTCCATCCTGGATATAATGTGAGATTTTGGGACACAAGTACAGCCTTTCCACTGGACTCCCAGAGGAGCAGCCTTTTCCCTATTGGATTCCCAGAGGAAGACCAGGCCCATCTACACAACCACTGGGTCTTCAGAGGAAAACTCCACCCTTCTAGAGGATCCCTGCTTCAACAGGACCACATCTGTCACTGCAGGAGCATGGCAGCCACCCTTCAGTGGGACTGCTCCCAACAGCCTGACTAACAGTTATTCTGACTCTGTCAATAGGTTGGTTCTTTTTGTTTGTAATATTACATTTGTATTTTTAGTTTTCCTAGTAAAGAACTGTTATTCCTATTCCCATTTCGCTTTCCTGAGAGCCTCTTAATTTCAAAATTATAATAATTCAGAGGGAGGGTGTCGCAGACATTTCTCCACAGAAATCCTTTCTTTCGGATTTCTGTGGCTTCGGGAGGCCAGAGGCCTCCGAAGACAAGGTAAACAATCATTATCAGCTGCTGGGGAATGCAACAGGGGCACCTATTTTGATTGGTGATTGGTTCATGTTTTATGTTTATAATTAAGGGCCAATCACCAGTGCAAGCCAGGGGACTGAGTCCTTGGCCACAGCTTTGTTGTGGATTCTTTTCTATCTCTTCCTAGCTAGCCTAGCTGCTCTGAAAAACCTCTCTCCTTATTCTTTCTAGTATAACTATAATGTATTATATCTTATATTAATAAATTCAGCCTTCTGATTCAAGAAACAAGATTCACCGTCTCTCTGTCACCAGCCAGCGCCCACTCAGGCGCCGTAATAGGAGGGTGTTTACATTTTTCATCTCAAGGGAGGCTCCTGACTTCCTTAGCAGACACCTGTCTTTTCAAACCAAAACATTACCCTTTATGGAAAAATTGAAAATATATACCCCACACTCAGTTAGAAGTATCCTAAGCCAGAAGGCTGAGAAATGGCTCAAAGATCCCTGTATGTTAAATTATGAAGAGATCTTAATAGATGATGATTTAGAGCTAATTGTGAGTAACCACCTCAAGCCTGCCCAGTTTTTGTATGGTGAACCAGGTGAGGAACTAATACATAATTGCCTAGAGGTTATAAACTATCAAACTAAAGGAAGAGAGGACCTAAGAGATCAACCACTCCAAGGTGGAAGACAATTGTACATCGATGGATCTTCACAGGTAATAAAGGGTCACAGGGTATCGGGGTACTCTATAGTGCATGGAGGGTTGGTGGCCATAGAAAAGAGAAAGTTACCTTCCATCTGGTAAGGCCAAGCATGTGAGTTGTATGCCCTAAAAAAAGCTCTGGAAATATTGGCACAGAAAAGGGGAACAATAGATACAGACTCAAAATACACTTTTGGCATAGTGAATACCATTGGAAAAATTTGGGAAGAGAGGGGGCTATTAAATTCAAAGGGAAAGGGACTGATTAAAAAAAATTACTTTTAGAAGATTTAGAAACCTTACAATTACCAGAGGAAGTAGTGGTGGTATGTGTTGAAGGACATAAGAAAAGGGTGACTCAGGAGGAGTGAGGGAAGAATTTAGTCAATTTAGAAGCTTAAAATGCAACTGAATCAGCAACAGAAAAACTAATAATAATAGTTTTTAATAGTTAATAATAATAGTTAATGATAGTATTAACACCCATGAGATAAATGGAAAAAGTTCCTGTATTTAGTGGGAGAGACGAGGAAGAACTCCTTAAAATAGGAGCCAAGAAAGATAACAAAGGGAAGTGGAAATTAGCAGATGGGAGGAAAATGTTGAAAAAACGCCTTGCCAAGAAAATACTAGAAAACATACATGGAACAACACATTGGGGTACACAAGTACTAAGTGATCAATTTCCAAGGGATTGGGCCTGCATAGGAATTTTCAGAATACCTAAGCAAATAACTGAACAGTGTGTGATATGTCAAAAAGTAAATAACAAAATTATGAGGAAAACCCCCAGGACAGGGCGAGAACTAGCCTTACGGCCCTTCCAAAACATCCAAGTAGACTTTACTGAGCTTCCCCATGTACAACAGTGGAAGTTTTTGCCAGTGATAGTAGAACAGATGGCTCGTTGGGTAGAGGTGATACCCACTGTGAAAGCCAATGCCAGTGTTGTGATTAAAACACTTCTAGAATCAATCATTCCATGATATGGGACGGCAAACAAGATTGATTCAGACCGGGGAGCTCATTTCACATTGAAGATATTGCAGAAAATTTTTCAGACCTTGGGAGTAAAATAGGAATTACACACTCCATGGCATCCACAAAGTTCTGGTTGGATTGAGAGAATGAATCAAACTCTTAAAAGAACTCTAGTTAAGCTCATGATTGAAACCCAAATGTCATGGATAAAATGTCTCCCTTTGGCCTTATTAAGGATTAGAACCCAACCCCAGTCAGATCTGGGAGTGTCACTGTATGAAATGATGTTTGGGTTACCCTTCCTGACCTCACCCCAGCAGGTTGCCACCTATGAGGAAGGGGAAATCAATGCCAAGAAATAAGTTATGTCTATAGCACAAACCTTAGAAGATCTAACACATAAAGGGGCAATTTCTCAAACTACCACCCTGGATTTCAGAATCCATAATATTTATCCTGTGAATTGCGTGTTTAAGTCATGGAGAGATGAGCCTCTAACTCCTAAGTGGGAAGGTCCTTTTCAGGTACTGCTCATCACAGAATCGGCCGTGTGAACTGCAGAGCAGGGATGCACTCATGGCAACAGAGTCAAAGGCCTAGTGGAAGAACCCAAAGAGTGGACTATAACATCCAGGCTGGGTGAAACAAGATTGACTCTCAAGCAGAGACTGAAACACAACCAGAAAGACACCAAGGTGCCCAAAAAGTAGAGTCAAGCTTCCACCAACCAGCTTGAGAACTGTCATTCTGTTTTCATGGGTGACAATTACCAGCATCTTTTAAGGGGTAGTACACAAAGGACTGTAAAAGGTAATGGGACAGCTTCTTTAAGAAAATAAGACAAAGGAATGAGGGCAAGACCGAGTTGACCCCTTTGTTTGCTACCAAGAAGGCTCCATAGCCCTGCTGTGGGTAGCAACCCTGTAGGCATGGTAAGGTAGGACAAAACGCCATACCAGACCTCTATCATTCCTCAGTTGTCTTTTAATTCAACAGGGGCTGGAGGGCAGGACTGAGCTGGCCTCTGTACTCACCCCTAAGATACACTGACTATGGGTAGCAGCCACATAGGCACGGTAGATGGGAGCCAAAGTCATACTGGACCTCTGTGATGCCCTTTTATCCATTTCAAATAAGTGTGTCTAAGGAAAACCTGAGACTTTTTCTCCTGTTCCCACTGTTCTTGCCTATATTAATAGATGCTGGTATGACTCATTCAAGAGAGAGAGAGAATTTTTTACCTAATTGTTCGAGCAAAATGACTTTTAGAAAAAGAAAAGGGGGTTTGTTATAGGTGAGTAATTCTATGGTTGACTATCACAATTAAGGGATGAATATTAAATATATGTTAAGAGAAGTATTGTAGATGTATAGTTATCCTTTCCCTCCCCCTTGCATTGTTATCACAGGATGGCCTCAGTAGTCGGGGCATATGGGAGAGTTGGCTTGTTGCTATGGCAGCACCTGACCTCCAATCAAGGTGTTAGACAGTGATATCCACCACTGGACAGTGAAGAAGGAGTCGATTGACAAGACTTTGGGAGGGGCTAGAGGTGTAAAAGAACATCCATTTTGTGGAAAACCGCATGACGACTGAATCCTTTGCTCCTGGCGCTGTATCCTTTTCTTTATTCAGTATTCTGCTGTATTTTGATAGTGTCTTAACAAAACATTTAAATTTTTGAAAGTAAAAATAGTTTCTCACATGGGGTTGGGGAATGTGAGGCAAGGATGTTCACACTGGGTCAGCTCTCAAGGTAAAACTTCTCTGCCCTGGCCAGACCTCCTTAGGAGAGACCCTGGATCAATATTATTCACAGCATGCTGAAATCACTTCTTCTCTAAAGAGAACAGTAATAAAATACACTCTTCAAAATAGGATTACATATTTCTTAGAAGCTCTTTGAAAAATTTCTCCATAATTGTGTAAGGAAAACTTCCTGCTGAACTGCACAAGAGCAGAGGAAAATCAAGGCAAAGCCATGGTTTGTCAGGATTTGCTTGATCCTAATGAGCTCCGTGGTGCATTTGGAGCTAAGCCCTGGAACCTCAGGGCCTGAGAGAAGATGCAAAAACCTTTCCAGGAGTCAGAGTCAGACAAAAACCCCAAAATGTCTCAAAGCATGAAAGGGTCCCACTGAGGTGCCATCCCCAACACAAGCTCCTCATGGACTCCTTGGAGGAGAGAATTGGAGGCCAGAATTGCACAAAAAACCTCTCAGATATTCAGTGTGGAAAGAAAAATCCAAAGTACCTTAAAAACCTTGAGTATCTCAAAGTATTAATGAGCCCCACTGAGTCTTGTTACTTATAAAGGCTCTCAAGGGACTAATTACAGCAGATAATTCGAGGCTGTGATTGCACAATCGTTCTCATAGAGTCTGTATAAAACGGGAAACACCAAGTACCTTAAAAACTGAAGTACTCTGAAGTACTAATGAGCCCCACTGAGTGTTGTTACTGACAAAGCCTCTCCAGGGACTCATTACGATAGATAATTGGAGGCCATGATTGCAGAAAACTCTCAGAGACTGCAAGGCAAAAGCCAAACCCAAAGTCCTTTAAAAAACCTGCAGTCTCTGGGAGCATTCAGGAGCCCCCAGGGCCATTCCTGGTCAAGGCTCCCCAGGGACTCCTTCCAGCAGATCCTTGCGGCCCCTGGGCTGTGGGCTAGGCAGGGATGCTGAGGGCAGGACAAGGGGCTGACAGTGCCCAGCCTGGCTGGGGCTGTGACAGGAGGCCCCAGTACCTCAGGACAAGGTGTCTCCTCACAGCCCTTGGTGGCACAGACTCTGCGGTGCCCCAGTGCACCAAGACTTGGCTTCTCTTTGTCCTAACCTGCCATTACTCTCTCCAGTTCTCTGCTCTGCCTGGGGCCTGGGGACACTTTCTCAGTCATGTCCCTCAGTGGGACCCATTAAAAGTCCAAGAAACTTTGGAGTTGGATTCTGACTTGGAGCTCTGGAGAGATTTCTTCAGCTCCCTCTCAGGGACTGATGTTCAGGACCTGAGAACAAAGCCCCAGAGGCTCATTAAAGTCATTCTTCTGTGTCTGTGCTGCTGAGCTGGGCTGGGCTGCTGGCACAGAGGCAACTCCTGGTAACCAAAAAAACCTTCAAAAGCACATTTCTCTAGATGAGCAGCTCTTCTGCCAGCCCAGCAGGGCTGGGGCACTGCCTGCAGCCATCCTGGGCACAGCACAGAGGCACAGAGAGCTTCAATCATTCAGGGCTGGGAAGGTGCTGAGAAGTGCCAGGGGCAGAATCACTGCCAGCCCTTGGCACAGGAACCTCTGGCTGCAGGACAATGCAGCTGCAGCTCCTGGAGCCATCTCCTGAAGCTGGAGCATCCCAATGCCTACAGACCCTGTGAGTACATTCTCTGATTGTCTCTTGTGCAGAGCAGCCAGGGGTGCCCAGGGCTGTCCTGCAGAGCAGGGTCCTGCAGCCCAGGGCGCTGTGCTGGGGCAGGGACTCTGCTGCCTTCCAGGGACAGCTCTCAGCCATCTCTGGCAGCTGCTCCAAGCACTGGGGGACAAGATCTGGGTGGGAGGAGACAGCTGCTAAGGCTTGGAAGTGGTGAGGATGCTGCATCATTCAGGACTGCTCCCAGCATGGCTTTTAACTGCAGAACATTTCCAAGTAGATTATTCAGGGAGAACATTGAGGAAGGAGTTGCACAAAATGGAAAGACCCGTTTTATTAATCTACTTCTCTAGGTTGCCTGGATGTGAAATAGCACATAGATATTCTTAATATCAGAATGATACTAAAAAAAAAACAAACAAAGTCCCCCAGATCTGAATAAACCAGGCAGTGCAGAAATCAGCCAAGCACCATTTTTAGAGACAGCATCCGTGTTGTTTTTCTAGCCTCCTCAGGGTTGCTCTGATGTTGACATCAGAGCCTGCAGAGTCAGAGCTGCCCCTGGGCAGTGCCTGAGCTGGGAAGGGTCTGCAGAGCAGAGCTGAGACCCCAGGGCTGTGCTGGGCTCTGGCAGCACTGGCAGGGCCCAGGCCTGGGCACAGGGAAGCAGCTGCTGGCAGGGACAGCTCCAGGCAGCAGAGCCCTGGGCAGGCAGTGGGGGGAACATGCCCTCAGGCTGTGCTGGGATATTTAAAGTCCTCTCCAAACCCAACTATTCCATGATTACTTTTTTTACAGATCCCCATGCCAAGACAGCTCAAATGTCCAACAGCAGCTCCATCAGCCACTTCCTCCTGCTGGCATTGGCAGACACATGGCAGCTGCAGCTCCTGCACTTCTGCCTCTTGCTGGGCATCTCCCTGGCTGCTCTTCTGGGCAACGGCCTCATCATCAGCAACGTAGCCTGCAGCCACCACCTGCACATACCCATGTTCTTCTTCCTGCTCAACCTGGCCCTCAGCGACCTGGGCATGATCTGCACCACTGTCCCCAAAGCCATGCACAATTCCCTCTGGGACACCAGGAACATCTCCTACACAGGATGTGCTGCTCAGCTCTTTTTCTTTATGTTCTTCATCTCAGCAGAGTTTTATCTCCTGACCATCATGTGCTACAACCACTACGTGTCCATCTGCAAACCCCTGCACTACGGGACCCTCCTGGGCAGCAGAGCTTGTGCCCACATGGCAGCAGCTGCCTGGGTCAGTGCCTTTTTCAATGCTCTCATGCACACTGCCAATACATTTTCACTTCCCCTGTGCCATGGCAATGCCCTGGGCCAGTTTTTTTGTGAAATCCCAGAGATTCTCAAGCTCTCCCGTTTACACTCAAACCTCAGGGAACATGGGCTAATTGCTATTAGTTCCTCTTCAGCATTAGGCTGTTTTGTGTTCATTGTTTTCTCCTATGTGCAGATCTTCAGGGCTGTGATGAGGATCCCCTCTGAGCAGGGACGGCACAAAGCTTTTTCCACCTGCCTCCCTCACCTTGCTGTGGTCTCCCTGTTCATCACCACTGTTATTTTTGCTCACATGAAGCCCCCCTCCCTGTCCTCCCAATCCCTGAATCTGACCCTGTCAGTTCTGTACTCGTGGTACAGGGCTGGTGGTGCCTCCAGCCCTGAATCCCCTCATCTACAGCCTGAGGAACAAGGAGCTCAAGGCTGTAGTATGGAGACTCATGACTGGATGGTTTCAAGAACATTAAACTGTGGCCAATTTTTGCAAATCACTTCTAATAAAGTAATTTTTGATACTTCTTGGTTTCATTTTGAAGGTTCTTTCCCTTTGTTTTACCTTTTTCCTATTGTCCACAAATAAATGTCATTGTTTGTACCATTTCTCATTTTGTTTCTCTTCACCTTCCCTGTGGCCACAGACTGTGGCAATGAGGGGCTGCACTCTTGGTGTAGGTAAAGGAACTAAAGGATCTCCCACTAGAGTTTGCTGCAGAGATGCCCTTTTGTTGCCTTCTCTGGAGCTGCAGCAGCAATGTCTGTGTGCAGAGCTGGGGGCAGATCAGTGCTGGCCCAGCAGCTGTGCCTACCAGCAGCAGCAGCAGCACTTGGTATTGCCAGTGCTGCTGCCGTGGCCCTGCCCCGCTGCCCTGGTGGCCCTGGTGTTGCTGAAGGGCCTGAGTGCTCTCAGGGCCGGGCACAGCCCTGGGGGTGGCAGTGCAGGGGCTGCAGCAGGGGCAGGCCATGGGCACTGCTGGGGCAGCGCTGACGCCTCAGACCAGGGCCTGGGGGCTCCAGGCTCCTTGCCCAGGCTCTCTCAAGAACACACCCAGGCCAATGCTCAGCACAGAAAAGCCCCATGAGCAGTCCCAGGCTGGCCATGGGCAGGCTGGGGGCAAACAGCATGGCTGGGGCTCTGCAAGGGCCCTGGGGGAGATGGGAAGGAGCAGCAGAGCAGTGGCTGATCCATTCTCAGTGCGCTGCACAGCCCAGGGCAGCGTCCCAGAGCGTCCTCATGGAGCTGCCAACAACATCCCCCCTCTGCAGCCCTGGCCTCTCCCCCAGCTCACACAGGTACCCCATCCTTGCAGGCACAGACACGGCAGCACTGGCTCAGCAGCCCCTGTTTGCATTGCACACAGCAGGCAGGAGCACCCCCATGCTGTTTGTGTGGGGACATGAACCTGAGGGAGCACAAATGCCATCAGCCCCTGGGGCCAGCAAGGGCTGGGGGACACCAGGGAAACCACTCAGCTTTGTCCTGGCCTCTGCAGTCAGCCAGAAAGTTTGTTCCCATCAGCTGGGAGTTTCCTGTCCCACTGCAGACGCTGTTGCTCAGAGCCAGGGCTGTCTGGCAGCCACCCCCAAACTGCCCTGAGCATTTCCCTTGCTTCACCTTTGCTTTCTTTACTCTTCACTAGTAACAAATTTCTTCCTCTTGCACAGCCCTGTTCCCTCCCCTGCAAGCAGCCCATCCCTGTTTGCCCTTTCCTCTCTGGCCCCACTCCCCATTGCAGTTCCTGACTTGGCCCCATGGGAACGTCCCTTGGGCAGCAGGATCATCCTACAAGTGCTGCAGGAATTGTCTGCAGGCTCCTGCAGTGCCTGGTGCTGCTCCCTTGCCAGAGGCTCCCCAGGCCAGGGGGGCACATCTGGGCTGCTGCGTCTGGCTCTGGGGCTCCCTGTTCTGGGCAGTGAGGAGGAGCTGCAGAGGCTCTGCAGGACTGACAGGATGGGCTTTGGGGCTGGCAGGAGAAGCTGAGGGACCTGGGCTGCTGGAGCTTCTGAAGAGGAGGCCCAGGGCTCCTCCTGCCACTGCTCCAAGGGTGGTTTCAGAGAATCCCAGAATCAGCAAGGTTGGAAAAGGCCCTGGAGATCATCAAGTCCAACCTGTGCCTTGACACTGCCTTGTCTCCCCTGAGCCTCCTCTTCTCCAGGATAAACAACCATAGCCACTCCTCACAGGAGTTGTGTTCCAGACCCCTCCCCAGCCTTGTTGCCCTTTTCTGGACACGTTCCAGCCCCTCCATTTCCTTCCTAAATTGGGGGGCCCAGAACTGCAAACAGCACTTGAGGTGCTGCCCAAGCAGTGCTGAGCACAGGGGAAGATTGACATCCCTACTCCTCCTGGCCACACCATTCCTGATGCATAGCAGTGCCAGGGTTGGATGAGTGAAATTGTGGGGAGGGGGTGGGGACAAAGTGTTATTGATTTTAAGACGTGAAGGGTGTGGATTTTCATATCTGATCAGAGCATATTAGAAGGCGCAGGGGGTCAATATCAATTGGACATTGCTGATACTAAACTATAAGGAGGAAAAGACAACAGGAAAAACCAGTTATCTCTGCTTTTTATTTTTCAGTATAGCAGACTGACTTTGAATACACATCTTAAATTTTTCCAATTAATCACAGAACAATTGAAAACCTAAATTATTCCCAGGGGCTTTTCTGGTTCAGGTGTTTTGGACTAATGTTTATGAGTCTTTCTCACTGAATTCCTGAGCTGAAAAGCTCAGGAAAGAAGAGGCCTCTGGAGTGAGAAAATTCATCATCGCCCTTCATATGGCTGAGGAACCTGCAAGTGGCTGATCCCCATCAGAGCAGCAATGAACAGAAATGGGCACAGCTTTTGTGAAATACAAAGCTCTGTTTCTTGTCCGATACATACAGGCAAAGTGTGTATTTGTGATTGTATTATGTGTGGAAACCAAACTTGGGACATTTATAAAGACAAATTCTAATAAATAACTGAGGAAATTAAAGTATTGCAGAAGGCCTTTGAATCTATCCTTATTTTGTAATTAACTTTTATATGTCTTAAGTTGATTTAGGAGCATTTGATTTAAAGTTTTAGATATTGCTTTTTGACAAGTGTTTTCTGCTTGTAGCTTAGCCTTAAAGAGTTTTGCAATAATAACCGTTTGAAGTATAATTGTAGAATATTTCTTGTAGTCAGGATCTTTGAAACTATAGCTTTAGAATATATAAAAGGAAACATGCTTATCTCACGTCTTAACAAAACAGTGAAAAGCAGCTTGAGAAAGGAAGATGAACATCAACTCCAGGATTTATAGTTTCTACCAAGGGAAGCTGGACATCACTGTTATGAGATTTATAGTCCTTGCAAGTAAAAGGTGGACCCACATCTGGAGAGCTGGACCTCACCAGATGGGATCCGTCTTTCTTCTTTCGGAAGCTGGACCCCACCATCTGGGGATACTCCTTTCTGGGATAAGTCCTGAGAAAAACTAAATCACAATAGTGTACAGAATTGTGACATAAAAATTGGGAATACAAACTGCTGAGAAAGCTGATGAATATCCCTATAAATACCTGTAAATTTTAACTATCAGTGTGCAGCTGGAGGGAAAACTTCCCCCACTGTACCCAGCGCTGTTTTGCTCATACTTTACCATATTAATAAATAAATTGTGTGCTGCTTGAATATTGGCCTAGTCAAGCTTCTCATTTATAACAGAGCACCACCATGCACCCCTGGTTCTGTGGGGCTGCACGGTGTCACCATGGTCCTCTCAGTTCCACAAGGCCCTGCAGTGTCAAAATGGCCCCAGAGTGTCCCAATCATTACAGAAAGACAGAATCAAATAGGCTGGAACAGACCTTTGGGATCATCAAGTCCAACCAATTCCCTAATACTGCCTTGTCACCCAGACCATGCCACTAAGTGCCACAGGAGAGGGACAGTGACTCTGCCACCTCGCCCCTGGCCAGCCCATTCGAGTTCCCACTCACCCTTTCTGTGAAGAACCTCTTCCTATTGTCCAGCCTGAACCTCCCCTGGTGCAGCTTAAGGCTGTGTCTTCTTGTCCTGCCCTCCAGCAGATCCACACTCACACCCAGCTTGGTGCCGTCTGAAATTTGTGAATGGTGGTCTTGATCCCCTCAGCCAGATCATCAGTGAAGATATTAAACAGGACTGGGCGCAGCACAGATCCCTGGGGGACACCACCAGTGCCTGGACATCAGCTGGGTGCAGCACCATCCCCACCACTCTCTGGGCCAAGCCTCCAGACAGCTCTTAAATCTCCCAGTGAGGAGAGAACATGCCCAAGCTGTGGGCTGCAGCTTTCCCAGGGAATGCTGTCAGAGATAGAGTCAAAGGCTCTGATGGAGTCCAGGTACACAACATCCACAACATTTCCTGCATCCACAGGTGGATCACCTGGTCATAAAAGAAGACCAGGTTGGTCAGGCAGGACCTGCCACCCCTAAATCCACGCTGGCTGTCTCTGATCCCTCGGCCATCCTGTGGGTGCCCTGGGATGGCACTCAAGGTGATCTGTTCCATAACCTTGCTGGGCATCCAGGTCAGGCTGACAGGCCTGGAGTTCCCCAGCTCCTCCTTCCAGCCCTTCTTGGGGATGGGCTCACACTGGCACCTCCAGTCCTCTGGGACCTCCCTGCTGAGCCAGCACTAATGGTAAATGATGGAGAGCAGCTTGGGGAGCTCATCCACAGATCCCTCATCCCCCTGGGATGGATCCCATCCAATCCCATACACCTGTGAGCATCTGAGTGTCTCAGCAGGTCACCAACTGCTTCCTCCTGGATTCCAGGGCCTGTTCTGCTCCCTGTGCCCATCTACCAGCTCAGCAGAGCACTTATCCTGAGGACAACCTCTCTTTATATTGAAAATTGAGACAAACAAGGTATTAAGTAGCTCAGCCTTTTCCTTGTCTTTAGTTTCTATATTCTCCACTGCATCCAATAAAGAGTAGACATTCTCCTCCCTCCTTTTGCTATATACTTTTTTAAAAAACTTTTTTTTTTTTTTTTGACAGAATGGGCTATTTTATGTTTTGATTGAGCTTACACCTTTCTAATTTTCTTTTGCATAACCTAAGGACATCCTTAAACACTTCCTGAGTTGCTGATCCTTTTTCCCCTGAGTTCCCACAAAATCTCCATGGGCAGCCAGGCCAGTCATTTTCCTCTATAGCTCATCTCTTGCCACACTGGGACAGGCGGCTCCTTTCTCCTTAAGATTACTTTCTTGAATCGTGTCCATCCTGCCTGGACCCCTTTGTTTTTAAGGGCTGTGTCTCTTAAAAAAATCAGGACCCAATTTTGTACTCCCCAAATCAGCATCCCGAATAGACCAGAGTCTGCCCTTCCTAATTCCAGTGTAGAAGTTTTGTTGCTGCCCTTCCTTCTTGACAACAGAACATTGAAAAGTTGATTATTTTATGGTCACTGTGCCCCAGGCAGCCTCCGAGCCCCACATCTGCCACCAGCCCTTCTCTGTTTGTGAACAGTAGGAGACAGAGCTTTCCTTGGCAGTGGGAGTGTTACCAAAAATTTGGTAAAACAGAAAACTCCTTAACACCAATGTAGCATAAAGAAGCAGCATTCTTTATTCAGCTGGATGCATGGGGGAGAGCTCCTCCCAAAGCTGTGCAGGCTGAGTGCAGGAAAGTTTCTGTTAATTTTCTGTATTTTGCACACATATTCATAGATTTTCCCAGACTAAACATAAATATGATAATAATTTCCCCATAATCATTAACATATTTTCCCTCCCTTTTTCCCATGTGTTCTTCTGTCCTGGGGTCTCTCTGGTGGTCCCTGGTGGTTGTGGACCCCAATGTTCCAGTGGGCCTGGCTGAGCTGGCAGGACACTGAGGCTGCTGAACTTCCAGTTCCCCTTCTCACACAATGGGCATTGTGTGGTTTCCATAGGCCTGGGGTTTTGGAGAACAAGCTCCAGGTGTGAGCTCGCATGGTGGAGACAATTGATCATCTGGTAACATGAAATCATAGAGTGGGCTATGACATCACAGAGTGGAGGATTGGAGGTCATGGAGAAACTACAGCATCATAGATTGCATTTATGACATCACAGAGCAAGCTGTGACAGCACAGGGCAGCAGTCTGATATCACAGAGCAACTATGACATCACGGAGTTGGCTGTAACATCAGAGACCAGTTGTGTGACATTACAGAATAGGCTGGGATATCACAGAGCAGGCTGTGACATCCCAGAGGGGCTGTGTGACATCCCAGCAGGGTTGTGTCAGGTCACTGGGTTGGTCACTCTGCCCCAGCTCCCCCTCACAGTTTCTCCCAACAACTCCAATGCTGTTCATGCCCAGCAGGGTCCCTGTCCCCCGGGATCCCCCCGGCCCACCTGGAGCCACAGCCTCCACCAAAGGATGTTCCACAGGATCCACCCCAGAGCCTGACAGGGGACAAGGGGCCAGGGCTGTGTGACCAGGACATCAAGGACAGGGATTATCCAGGTCACTGTGGCCTGGGTTGGGTTCCCCAGGGCAGGAATGATGTCTGATGGCTGGAGCAGGGTTAGGGAAGGGCCTCCAAGGTGGGGCTGGAGCTGTTGGATTGTGAGCAGAGGCTGAGGGAGCTGGGCTGGTCCAGCCTGGAGCAGGGAAGGCTGAGGGGCTCCTCATCCCAGCCTGGCAGTGCCAGGAGAGGATGGAGAACACAGGGCCAGGCTCTTCACAGGGAGCTGGGGGGGACAAAAGCCAATGGGTGGAAGGGGAAAGAGGGGGGATCAGCCTGGGCATGAGGAGATGAAATGAGTCAGGCTGGTTTCAGCATTTCCTCAACACCAAGAGCAGCCTGACCTCTCTTCTCCATCCACCACTGACAGCTTTGCAAATCAGGAATTGTTTGAGCTGTTTTGCCCCCACTCCAGGATGAGCATCCTAGTACAAGAACTTAATTGTATTTATATCTATCACAGAACCACGTTTGTCTGAAATTAATTTTAGTATGGAAATCACTTGTGGATGGTGGACTCATGAGATCCTGCTTGGAAGTTGCACATAGGTCAGGGAAGAGTGCGATTGTTATGAAATTGTGCCTTGTCCAACTATGGTCTGTTGGCAGTGAAGAGAAACTTTCAGTGCCATTGAGTCTCACCATTTCCTGAAAGTCAAAGGACACAAACCTGATGAGCTGTGGTTCCCCCTCCAGTGGTGGCACTTGGACCTCCCTCCATACTCAGAGCAGAGCTCCCTTGTCCCAGAATGTTCCTGGTACTGGAGGGATGAAGGAAACAGGACAGGCTGTGGGGATCAGGGGCAGGGCAAAGCCAAGGGGAAGAATGACTTTTGCATTTGCTGGAGCTGTGCCTTCCCTTGGCTTTGTTGGCTGGCAATAAATGAACATCCCTCTGTGTCTTGGGCAGCTCCTTCTCCAAGGAAAGCAGGTGGGAGTTGGAGCCAAGGAGCTGAAAGCTGCAGGTGCAGCCTGAGCCGGAGGGAGCTCAGATTTGCACAAGGCTGCTCTGAGTGCCAGGGCTTGGATGGGGGAAATGCTGGGGTGGGGGTAGGGACAGAGTCTGATTGATTGTCACCCATGAGGGGTCATGATTTTCATATCTATTCAAACTGCATGAGGAGGTACTTGGATTCAGTGTCAATTGGAGACTACACATACTGATTTATGAACAGGAAAAAAACCTAAGCAGGACCTAAAAAAAGTTTTCTCATTATCTTTGTAAATAGAATATATTCCGTTTGAACACACTACTGAAATGGGTCAAATTAATCACAGATGATTTGAAAACTGAAATCAAATTATCCCCAGAGGCTTGGCTTGTTAAGGTGTTCTGAATGTTAAGGAGCCCTGGGACACTGAATTCCTGCACGGAAAAGCTGAAGGCCGAACAAGCCTCTGGAGCAGGAAAATTCAGCAGCAGCCTCCAAGGTGCTGAGGATGTCAGCAGCCCCCACTGAGACCATCCCTGCCCAGAGACCGTGGGGGAATGAGCAGACAAGGAGAGCGTCCCTGGGGCTGGGGCAGCACAACTCAGAGGCACCAGCAGCTCCAGCTGGGCAATGGAGTGTGGAATGTGGCTGGGAAAGCCCCGCCTGGGCTGTGCCAAGCAGGACAGACAAGGCCTGACTCTCATCCCCCAAAGAACTCTCTCAGTGAGCCGTTTTAAAGGAATTACAATTATTTGTGTCATCTGAGTTGGATGTACTGGAGAAATACTGACAAGAGATTCTCAGGAGCTCAAAACAACCAAACAGCCTTTACTGGGAACTTTAGAAAATCAGGGAATCTTTGGCAAATGGTTTAAAATGGCAGTCAATCAACAAAACACATATCTGAAAGCATTAACTTGGCCCTTTCAACTTCACAAACTTCAAGCCAATTATATTTTAAGTTAATCAAAATTTGCAGGAGCACAGAAACAGAAGACTCAGAAAGAGAAAAACACAAAAAAGATACAGAGAAGTACCCACACCTGGATTCCAGTGTTGTTCAGATGGAAATTCCAGGAGGAGGTAGGGTCAAGATGTGTGCTTGCCTTGTGGCCAGCCTTCAATACCCCTTGGTCTCCCTGGGCCCTTCCCCCAGGTGGGACTTGGGCTCATTTGGTCCCTCAGGAGCTGGGCTGGGGCTGCAGAGGTGGCTGTGGAGCATTGCCTGTGCTGTGCCAGGCACTGGCAGACACTGCTGGGCTGGGATAGAGGCTCCGGGGGGATTGGGGTCACAGGGCAGGGCAGGGCTGGGGTTCCAGGGCAGGACAAGGCTGGACCTGCCCCTTCTTCCCCCACACAAAATATTTTGAGCCAACAATCTCCTCCAGTTTGTCACAATAAGAATGTTTGAGGTGAACCCAAATTTGACCATGAGCACCTGGAGAAGAAGGACAGTTCTTTTCCATAGGAAGGAAACCACAAAGCCTTTGCCAGGGTTTTGGAGACAGATGAGAGGTGACCCTTGTGAAACCACTGCCAGCCACACTTGTCCTGGCAATATTCCTATGGGAAAAATCCCTGTATATAAGGAAATTTGGTGGTGAAAGCACAATTCTGGCCATGGGTGCCTGGAGGAGGAAGGCAGTTCCTTTCCATAGGAAGGAAAGCACAGATCCTCAGTGTTTCATTGGCAGATGAGAAGCGACCCTCAAGATGCCAAGGTCAGTTGGACCAGTGAGGCAGTCCATGGGAGGCCAAACCAGTCAGACATGTGTCACAATAGTCACGAGGGTTGCAGAATGAAGAGAGAGATGAGAATGTTGACCTCATGTTCAGAAGACCTGATTTATTAAATTATGATATATATTACATTATGACTATACTAAAAAGAAATAGAAAGAAAGTTCTCAGAAGGCTAGCTAAGCTAAGAATAGAAAAGGCATGAATAACAAAGGAGCTCTCTCTGACTCTGTCCCAGAGAGAGCTTGGTCCTTGATTGGCCATTAACTATACACATCCAACATGGGCCAATCACAGGTGCACCTTTTGCATTGTGCAATTTGCACCTTTTGCAATTGAGCGCCCAGAACTGGACACAGCACTCGAGGTGTGCCCTCACCAGTGCTGAGCATAGGGGAAGAATCACTGCCCTGCTCCTCCTGGCCACACCATTCCTGTTCCAGGCCAGGAGCCATTGGCCTTCTTGCCCACCTGGGCACACTGCTGGCTCATGTCCAGCCTGCTGTCCATCAGTCCCTGCAGGTCCCTTTCTGCCTGGCCGCTGTCCAGCCACTCTGTCCCCAGCCTGTAGCACTGCAGGGGTTGTTGTGGCCAAAGGGCAGGACCCAGCACTTGGTCTTGTTAAACCTCACCTTGTTGGATTTGGGCCCTGGATCCAGCCTGTCCAGGGCCCTCTGCAGTGCCCTCCTACCCTCCAGTGCATCCACACTCTCACCCAGCTTGGTGTCATCTGTAAATTTGCTGATGCCTGACTCAATCCCCTCATGCAGATCATCAGTGCAGACATTGAAATCCACGCTGGCTGTCTCTGATCCCTCGGCCATCCTGTGGGTGCCCTGGGATGGCACTCAAGGTGATCTGTTCCATAACCTTGCTGGGCATCCAGGTCAGGCTGACAGGCCTGGAGTTCCCCAGATCCTCCTTCCAGCCCTTCTTGGGGATGGGCTCACATTGGCACCTCCAGTCCTCTGGGACCTCCCTGCTGAGCCAGCACTGATGGTAAATGATGGAGAGCAGCTTGGGGAGCTCATCCACCAGCTCCCACATCCCCCTGGGATGGATCCCATCCAATCCCACACATCTGTGAGCATCTGAGTGTCTCAGCAGGTCCCCAGCTGCTTCCTCCTGGATTACAGGGGGCTGTTCTGGTCACTGTGCCCATCTACTAGCTCAGGAGAACACTTGTCCTGAGGACAACTGGACTTTTCTTGAAAACTGAGCTCAGAAGGGGTTAAGTACCTCAGCCTTTCCCTCATATCTGGTAACCCTATTTCTCGTAATAATGAATAGAGGTTGTCATTGTACCTCCTTTTGCCATTAATGTATTTATAGAAATATTTCTATTATCCTTCACAGAAGTGGCCTGGGTAAATTGTAAGCTTTCACCTCTCTAATTTTCTTTCTGCGTGACCTAAAAACATCCTTAAACATTTCGTGAGTTACCTACCTCTCTGTCTAAAGGTAATGGAACTTCTTTTTTGCCCCAAGTTCCAGCAGAAGGCCCATCACATACAGAACGTCACCTGTTGGCTGAAGTACGCCTCAGAGGAGGAAAATACAAGAGTCTATAATTTAAAAGAGGGAAAGCAAGCTAGTAAACTAAAAGAAGAGGCTGGGAAGGCTAACAAAAACTGGGACCTCCTTGACCACTCACTTCCTCCTACCCTTTGGCTCCCTGCAATCCTGGCCTCAAGGATCTGCTCTCAGCAGTCCCTGGGCAGCCTTTGGCCCTCCCTGCCCTCACTGGGGCACAGCCATGCTCCAAGGCGCTTGGAGTTTTGCTGCTGACTCTTTGAGCAGCTTCTTCATCCTTCCCTCCATGCCTGAGGCTCCTGGAGCCAGGCCCAAATCCACCCTGGGGCTGATTAAAATACAGAAAGCCCTCAGGAGCCCTTTGTCTCCCTTCCACTGTTATTCAGTCTCCAGGACTTGTGCAGTGATTGGAGTCAGTTTGGAGTTCTCTTCAGGAGGAAGATTGCAAAGCGCACATCATGATTTTTGGTTTTAATCAAGAAAATAATGTTTTCCTTTTCATTTCAGAGAAGAGGGGATAGAAGCACTCGCCAAGAGATCTTGATGCTGAATGTCTCCTTATGAGGTCTGGGCAAGGAGAAGAATGAGCCCCTTGCAGGTTGAGCCTGTTTGAACAAGCTGCTCCTCACCCCCAGCCTCAGCATGTCTGACATCACCCACCTGGGACTGACATTCCAAAACATAAAAAAAATTGAAGCATTTTTCTTATAAATAAAGTTTATTGATAAATAAAATAATAAATACTTTTAAAATATATATTATACGTCATTATTTTCATTACATTATTTTTATATTTTTCTTTAAAAATCTATACAATTTCAGCAACCAAAAAAATGATTTGCCACTCATGCTAAGAACAGAATTCATTACATCAATTAATTAATATCTATTGGCTACCTATTTCTTCCTCTTCATGGAAATTAGTTATATTTGTAGTCTTTTTGTCATCTTTTTATAATCTTTTTCTCAGACAGGGTCAAGAGAGGAAATTCGGGTTCCACAGAGAAATTTCTGGGGCACATTTGGGGCAGTTTTGCATCTGGGGAGGGAATTCAGAGAGAACTTGAGGGTCTGGAGGACACTTGGGGGAGCCGGGTGGGCACTTGGAGGGGCTCTCAGGGATTCTGAGGGACAGTTCGGGGTCCGGGGCAACATTTGGGGGTCCAGGGGGGTCTTGGAGGTGAGGGAGGGGAATTTGGGCCCCTTCGGGGTCTGGGCGGGCCCTTGGGGGACTCGAATGGGGCTCTCTGGGGTACAGGGGGTGATGGGAGTTGTAGGCGCGGGTATCACACGGATTAACGGAGCCGCGGAGCATCACGGGAGTTCAAGACGCAGCTGCAATGGCTCTCGGTGGGGCCCGGAGCATGATGGGAGATAAAGTCCCGGCTGGAAATAGCGCTGGACGAGAGCTGCGGAGCGTGATGGGAGCTGTAGTCCCGGAAATGGCTCGAACACGATGTTTGGTGGTACAGGAAGGCTCTTGGAAGAGACTTTTGCGTCCGAGCCGTGACTTCAAGTCCTCGGGGGAACTTAAACAGTTCGGGAGCGCTTGGGGGGAGCTCGAGGAGCTCTAACCAGGCTCTTTAGGGAACAGGGCACGGCAGGAGTTTTAGGCGCGGGATGTGTTCTGAGGGGCTCTGGGGCCGCGGAGATGAGAGGAGATGAATTCCCAAAAGTGGTTGTGCCGGGCATCTGTGGGGTTGGGAGTACTCAGGGGGTCCGGGGACACTTTGGGTGGTCCCGAATGGGCGCTAAGGGGACACTGAAGGATCCCGGAGGGTCTGGGGGACACTTATGGGACAGATGGGGGCGGATCCCGGGGTTCTGTGGAGGACGGGGCATGACGGGAGATGTAATTCCGGCTCCAATGGGACTCAATCGGGCCGTGGGGCGTGATGGGAGTTGTATGCAAAAAGAAAAGATGGCACCAATCTAGGCACTGCCCGAGTCCCGGATCTCTGGTGCTGATTGGCTGCGAACGGTAATGGGCGGGAGCCTTGGCAAATGGGATGCGGTGGAGGCGGGAACAGCCGAATCACCCTCCTACAGTCCCTCAAGGACAGTCCAGTCCATTCCCAGTACAGACCAGTATAACCTCAGTAAAGCCTAATTCATCCCAAGTAGAACCCAGTACAACCCCAGTGCCTCTCCGATCCCTCCCAGTACAGCCCAGTCCCTCCCAATGCACCTGAGCTCATTCCCAGTCGTTCCCAGTTCCTCCCAATGTCATCCACAGTATGTCCCAGTGTCCCCAGTTTTCTCTGCAATAACCCCAGTGTTCCTAGTCTGTCCCAGTACCCCCCAGTGTCACTCTCAGTATGTCCCAGTGTCTCCCACAGCGTTCCCAGTGTCCCCAGTATGTCCCAGTCCTCCCCAGTGTTTCCAAGGACAGTTTCATTTCTCTCGGTGGCCGTGGCAGCCAAACCCAGCAGTGGGGTCAGTGCAGTGCCCATGGCCACAGCCCCTTGCAGGGGCCCAGTGCAGCTTGGGCTGATGATCCACCCTCACAGCTGGCCCAGGACAGCTCTGCAGTGCCTTTGGTGGCACCTGGGGCTGGCACACACCTGAGCAGTGTGTCTGTTTGCAATGGGGAAACTCAGGAAGTTCAGATTACTTCAAAAAACCCCGAAAAGTGAAAACCCCTCTCAGTCTGGGTGTAGCCAGCTCTCCAAGCACAGCAGGTCCCAGGGGAGTGAGGACAGACAGGATAGGGCTGGGCAATGTGGGGCAAGATTGTCCACACTGGGTCAGAGCTCCAGGCACAGCTTCTGTGAGCAGGCCAGAGCTGCTCAGGAGAGACCCTGGGTCAATATCAATCACAGAATGCTGCAATCACCTCTGCTCTAAAGAGAAATAAAATAAAATACTTCATTTGAAATAAGAATGTGTATTTCTTTGAAATCTTTCTCCATAACAGGACTAGGAAAACTTTATTGACCCTCTCAGGGCTTTGGTGTTGTTTACATCAGACTCAGTCCCTAAGACAGTGTTCAAAAAACATCAAAATTAAAAAAAATCAGAATTAAATTCAAACTCAAAAGTTTCTTGAAGTTTTAATGGGTCCCACTGAGGGACACGACTGAGAAAGTGTCCCCAGGTTCCAGTTAGAGCAGAACACTGCAGGCAGTGATGACAGGTGAGGACAAACAAGGCCAAGGTGTCTCTGGTGCTGAGCAAACCTGGATGTATTTGAGGAATGCAAAGGGCCAAGGCCTGAGCCCCAGCCCCTGGCCAGGCAGATCCTGTCCCTCCCTCCTTGCTCAGGGCTCTTCCCGGGATGGGCACTGGCATGTGGGCATGTGCAATGGCAAGGGCAGGAGCATGGGGCAGCCCCTGCCAGGCTGCTGAGCAGGGACAAGGAGGCAATGAGGCTCCAGGCCTGCAAGGGTCACTTGTCCCCTGCTCCTGCCTCAGGCCCAGTGTAAAGTTTTCACTGTTTTTCTTTTCGCTGCTGATTTACGTCCGCCTGATTTATTACCGGAGAGAGCTCCGGGAGGCCGCTTGTAAGGTTTTCTGTGAGCTGTTTAGGTGTTCTGGAAAGGCCCAGGGATGGCCTTGAAGAGCCGACGCTTCAAAGGACGAGGAGAGACTTCTGATCTTGTCTCGGTTTTGGTGTTTATTAATTGTTTATCTAAAAGATTTTCTTTCAGCCCGACAGAGGTCTGCACAGCAAGTCAGCCATGGGCACACTCCGCAAGTCCCCGGGCGGTCACTTATCTTTATACCCGAAGTTACGTGTACAATATTTATCATTTCTCCCCAATACCTTCTACCCTTATTAACCGGTGCACTTCTAGTAATAACCAATCCCCAAGTGCCACCACCACCACAGAAGATGGAGGCCAAGAAGAAGAAGAAGAAGAACAGGACACGCCCCAATTCCTCCATCTTACTTCTTTAGACCCCCCTGTACCAAAATCCTAAACCCTGTGTTTTACACTTTAACTAACTTATCCCTTCACCATTCACCCAGTGAATTCCTCCCAGTCCTCATACAAACGTCGTCTCCTGTGTCGGATCAAAGTCCAGCCACCAGACACTTCTGGCAGCATTCCAGGACTCCCGAGCCCCCCAAGGGTGGTCTCGGCCTCTCTGCACCTCCATCCTGAGGTGCTGAGATCCCACAGCCCAGGGCCAGCAGCCATGGCCAAAGTGCTGCCCATGTTGGCTCTGGCAGGGCTGTCTTGCAGCTGCTGCCCATCCCTGTGCCCTGTGCAGCCCAGGCTGTCCCACGGTGTCCCTGCCCTGCGCCTCTGTCCCTGCAGGCCGTCAGCATCCCCCGGCTGCCCCACCTGGCTGGGCCCTTCCTTTGCTGACAGCTCTGCCTCCTGCCTGCCTCTGCCTGCCCACACAGAGCCTGAGGCTGATACCAAAAGGGTTCATTCCATTTTTACTGTGCCTGTGAACTTTCAGCACAGGAACAAGGCATGCAGGGGCTGCTTTCCCTGCAAGGATGGGTGGAAGATAAGACATCTGGCTCAAGGGTGCAGGGATTGAGAAAACAAGGAGTGAATCTGGGAACTTGGGGTGGGTTTTATGGAAATGGGTAAATTGTAATTCACATTTAGTGACTGGATATAAGCAACACACTGGAAGAATTACATGTCCACGTAAGGTTAGGAGTTATCCCCTGTTGGACCTTAAGCCTGAATAAATGATTCTCTCTGAAATAGCAAATGAGTGTTAAGGAGCCTTATTCTGATATTTCAGAGATTTGGTGACAGCAGGGCCTCACAGAACCAAGGAGTCAGCTGTGACACTGTACAAACTCATGGAACAAAGGGTCCATGGTGACCCAGTAGAACCCCATGGGGCCAAAATCCATTTTGGCACACTGGGGCCACAGTGAACCAATGGTCCATTGTGATACTGCGGATCCAAGGAGACCATTGTGACCCTGAGAAACCTCTTGGAACCAAGGGGCCATTGTGCCACAGCAAGGCCTGGTGGAACCAAGGGTCCATTGTGATACTGCAGAACCTCACGGAACCAAGGTGACCGTGTTCTACTGCGGAACCTCATGGAACAAAGGGTCCATGGTGACACTGCAGAACCAAGGAGAGTGCTGCTGGCAGTGTGAGAGCTCATGGAACCAGAAGTCCCTTGTGACACAGCAAGGCCTGATGGAACCAAGGGTCCCTTGTTAAACTGTGTGGCCTCATGGAACCATGAGCCATTGTGACACAGCGTGGCCACACGGAGTCAAGGGGCCACTGTGACACTGCAGATCCAAGGAGACCATTGGGACTGAGGAACCTCATGGAACCAAAGGTCCATTGTCCCACTGTGGGGCCCTGTGGAACCAAGGGGAGCACAGTGACATTGTGGGGTCTCATGGAACAATGGAGACTGTTCTGACACTTTGGGACCCACTGGAACCGAGGGGCCATTAGAGCATGGCAGGGCCTGGTGGAATCAAGAGTACTGCAGTGAGCACTGTGGGTGTCCATGGGATGAAGGGTCCAGTGGAACCAGGGGTACCATTGTGACACTCTGGGGCATCATGGAACCAAAGGTCCATTGTGACACAGCAGGGCCTCATGGAACCATGGAGGCCATTTTTACACTTGGAGGCCTTGTGGAACCAAAGGGCCATTGTGGCATTTCAGAGCCTTGTGGAGCCAAGGGGACCACAGTGACACTGTGGGGCTCCATGGAACCAATGGTCTGTTGTGACACTGCAAGGCCTTATGGGATCATGGAGACCATTGTGACACTGCAAGGCCTCATGGAAGCAAGGAACCGCTGTGACACTCTGGACTGTTGGCAGGCCAAGGGGCAGTTGTCACACTGAGGGGCACCATGGAACCAAGGAGTCCATTGTGACGCTCCAGTGCCCTCTGGAACTAAAGATTCATGGAACAGTGCAGGACCCCATGGAACCAAAGGTCCATTGGGACATTGTGGGGCCTCATGGAATCCTGGAGGCCATAATGACACTTGAAGGCCTCTTTGAATCAAGGGGCTCTGCAGGGCCTCATGGAACCAAGGAGACCCTTCTGATACTGTGAGTCCCCATGGAACCAAGGGTCTATTGTGACACTGCGGCACCAAGGAGACCCCTGTGAAACTGCCAGGCCTCATGGAAGCCAGGGACCATTGTGACACTCTGGAGCTCCATGGAAACAGGAGGCCAGTGTGACACATCAGGGCCTCATGGAACCAAGGATCCAATATGACACCTCACTGTGACACTGCAGGGCCCCATGGAAACAAGGGATCAGGGAACAGGTCAGGTTGGCTTGGCCTGACTGGTCCAACTGCCCTTGGCATGTTGAGGGTCTCTTCTCATGTACCCCTGAAACCCTGGGGCTCTGGGCTTTCCTTCAACTGGAAAAGAACTGCCCTTCTCATTCAAACATCCATGGTCAAAACAGGATTCCCTCTCCAAAATTCCCAATATCCAGGGATTGCTGCCAGACAAAAGCTGCCATTACAGACAGGTCTGGCTGCCCTTGTCTTCCTGAGAGCTGGCTCTCACCTGCCTTCAAACACTGGGGCTCAGTGCTTTCCTTCCTATGGAAAAGAACCGTCTCTCCTGCCCAGGTGGCCATATCTGAATTTGGTATTTTTCCTCCAAAATTCATATGTTCAAGGGGTTTTCCTCCCAGACAAAAGCTCCCAGGACAGACAGCTCCGGCTGACCTTGGACTCTGGTGGTTGCCTCTATTCTGCCCTGAAACACTGGGGCTGCACCCCTTCCTTCCTATGGAATGTAACCATCTTTCTTCTCCAGGTGCTCATGGCTGAAATTGGGACTCCACCTCCAAAAGTCCTATATTCAAAGATTTCTCCTGCAGAAAAGCTGCCATTACAGACAGGTCTGGCTGGCCTTGGCCTCCTGAGGGCCAGCTCTCACCTGCCTTCCAAACACTGCGTCTCAGTGCTTTCCTTTCTGTGGAGAAGAATTTGCCTTCTCCTCCAGGCCGAAATTGGCTGAAAATGAGATTCAACATTCAAAATTTCCAATATCCAAGAGTTGCTCCCAGACAAACCTGCCAATACAGAGAGACAGGCCTGGCCTTGGCCTCTGGTGACTGCAGGTCATCAGTCCCTGAAACACTAGGGCTCCGTGGTTTCCTTCCTGTGGGGATCACTGTGACACTGTGGGGCCTTCTGAAATGAAGGGATCATTGTGACACTGGGAGGACGCCGTGGCACCAAGGCCATCCCTGTGGCTCTGTTGGGCCGCATGGTCCCAAGGGCCCAGTGTGGAGCAGCAGGGCTTTGTGGAACCAAGAGGCCATTGCTGCATTTCAGGGCCCCGTGGAACCAAAGGGCTGCTGTGATCCTGCAGGGCACCGTGGATCCATGGAGATCATTGTGGCATTGCAAGGCCCCATGGAATCATGGAGACCATTGTGACACTGTGGGGCCCCAGGGAACCAAAGGGCCACTGTCACCCTGCAGGGCCTCATGGAAGCACAGAGCCACTGTGACACTGCAGAAGCAAGGAGAACATTGTGACCCTGCAGAGTGCCATGAAAACAAGGGAACATGGAACAGATCTGGCTGGTTTGGCCTCTCAGGGGCCACCTGTCAGGTCCAGCTGATCTTGGAATACTGAGGGCTGCTTCTCATCAGCCCCTGGAGAACTGGGGCTCGGTGCTTTCCTTCCTATGAAAAAGAACCGTCCCTCTTTCCAGGTGCCCACGGCAAAAATTGATACTCCCCCTGAAAAATTCCCTATCTGCAAGGGTTCTCCCAGGCAAAAGCTTCCAGGACAGAGAGCTCTTGCTGGCCTTGGCCTCTGCTGGTCACCTCTCATCTCAAGGAAGCCCTGAGGAAAGTATTTGAACAGGTTTGACTGCTGGGACATCAATGAATCTCTCCTCCTCTGAAAAACTCAGATGCTCTTCTAATAATATATGCCTTTTTCTCTCATTGTGTATTATGCATGACTGTTGCCTTCTCAAGGCGTGGCGACCTGGTTCTCAGTCTGGCACGGTGGCCCAAAGCCCAGGGTCACTCGGTCCATATGCTCCTGACTCCAACATGGCGGACAGCAAATGCCGTTTATTGAGGGGTCACAGGGGTTTTTATAGCTTGGGCAGTGTGATTTCCTTCTGCTCACGTCCGGCTGGGTGCGGCGAGGTATGGAGCAAAGGTCTGACTGCAGGGGGGGGATGACCTGACTGACTGTACAGCCCCATTCCTGCTGCACACACAGATCCCTGACTGACCCTACAGCCCCATTCCTGCCGCACACACAGATCCCTGACTGACCGTACAGCCCCATTCCTGCCGCACACACAGATCCCTGACTGACCGTACAGCCCCATTCCTGCCACACACACAGCCCTGACTGACCGTACAGCCCCATTCATGCCGCACACACAGATCCCTGACTGACCGTACAGCCCCATTCCTGCCGCACACACAGCCCTGACTGACCGTACAGCCCCATTCCTGCCGCACACACAGATCCCTGACTGACTGTACAGCCCCATTCCTGCCGCACACACAGATCCCTGACTGACCGTACAGCCCCATTCCTGCTGCACACACAGCCCTGACTGACCGTACAGCCCCATTCCTGCCGCACACACAGATCCCTGACTGACCGTACAGCCCCATTCCTGCCGCACACACAGCCCTGACTGACCGTACAGCCCCATTCCTGCCGCACACACAGATCCCTGACTGACTGTACAGCCCCATTCCTGCCGCACACACACACCCCTGACTGACCCTACAGCCCCATTCCTGCTGCACACACAGCCCTGACTGACCGTACAGCCCCATTCCTGCCGCACACACAGATCCCTGACTGACCGTACAGCCCCATTCCTGCCGCACACACAGATCCCTGACTGACTGTACAGCCCCATTCCTGCCGCACACACAGATCCCTGACTGACTGTACAGCCCCATTCCTGCTGCACACACAGCCCTGACTGACCGTACAGCCCCATTCCTGCCGCACACACAGATCCCTGACTGACCGTACAGCCCCATTCCTGCCGCACACACAGATCCCTGACTGACCGTACAGCCCCATTCCTGCCGCACACACACAGCCCTGACTCTCCACAGAATTTTTGGGGATTTTGGGGTTTGAAATGGGAATTTTGGGGAATGTTGGAAGGAATCGGGGGATTTTTGGAAGAAATTCTGGGGTGATTTTGGGGGCATTTGGGGCATTTTGGGAAAATTGGGGGAATTTTTTGGACATTTGTGGGCTCCAGGAGGCGCCAGGCGGCACCGGGGGACAGCTCTAGGAAATTGGGAAAACTTGGGGAAATTTGGGGAAAATTTGGGGAATTTCTGGGATTTTGGGGGATTTTTGGGAATTTTTTTTGAGATTTTGGACAGTTTTGGGGGAATTTGGGGGTTAGGGGGATTTTTAAGGGGAGTTTTGGGGTTGGAAATGGGAATTTTGGGGAGAAAATTTGGGATGTTTTGGGATTTTTTTTTAAATTTTGGAAGACATCTTTTAGGGATTTTGGGATTTTCTGGGAATGTTGGGTGGCATTTGCGGGAATTTTGAGGAGATTTTGAGGAATTTTGAGGAGATTTGGGGGCTCCAGGTGGTGCTGAGCAGCTCCAGGGCACATCTCTGGGAAATTCAAAATTTTTTTAGGAAATTTGGGGAAATTTCGGGATTTTTTGGGATTTGGGGAAGTTTTAGGGGAGGTTTTGGGATTTTAAGGGGGTTTTTGGTGTTGAAATAGGAACTTTTGGGGTTTAAATTGCAATTCTTATAGGACTTTGGGGAAATTTTGTGGGGTTTTTTTGACATTTTGGAAGGAATTTTGGGGCAGTTTTGGGGGATTTTGGGGCCTCCAAGCGGCTCCAGCTCAGGGAACAAGGGGATTTTTGAGGAAATTTTGGGATTTCTTGGGGAATTTTGGGGATTTTTTGGGAGTTTTGGGGATTTTTTAAAATATTGGAAGGCATTTCAGGGAGATTTGTGGGAAGTTTGAAGAGTTTTGGGGACATTTTGAAGATTTTCAGGAACTTTTGGGGCATTTTTGAGGTTGCAATGGGAATTTTTGGGAATTTTGGGGGACTTAGGGGGGATTAGGGGAAATGCTGAGGGGCTTTGGGGGTTTTGAGGGGAATTTTTGGGAATTTTGGGGCATTTGGGGGGAATGGGGGGTTGGGAGTTGAAATGGGAATTTTTTTGGGGTTGAAATGGAAATTTTTGGGGGAATTTGGGGGATTTTTTGGGTACATTGGGGGAATTTGGGGAGATTTGAAAAATTTTGGGGGAATTTGGGAGGATTCTGGGAATTTTTAGGGGGGTTTTGGGATTGAAATGGGAATTTTGGGGATGTTTTGGGAATGTTGGAAGGGATTTAGGGGATTTTTAGAAGAAATTTGGGGGGAATTCAGTTGATTTTTGGGAATTTTGCAGGATTTTTGGGAATGAGGAAAGGAATTTGGGGGAATTTTTGGGAATTTTGGCTCCAGCTCTGGGAATTTTGGGGATTTATGGGGGTTGAAATGGGAATTTGGGGTAATTTTTGGGACTTTTTGGGGATTTTGGGGTTTCTGGGAGATTTTTTGGGGTTGAAATGGGAAAATTTTGGGGATTTTGTTTGATGTTTTCAGAATGGTGGAAAAGATTTTGGGGAATTTGAGGGGATATTTGGGGGTCCTGGAGGGGATTTGCGGGAATTTTGGGGTTAAAATGGGAATTTTGAGGGACTGAAATGGGATATTGGGCATTTTGGGGGGAATATTGGGGAAACTGGTGGAGATTTTGGATTTTTTGGGGAACTTTTAGGAATATTGGAAGGCATTTGGGGGGAGTTTTGGGGGATTTTGTGGAGTCTTGGGGCTTTGGGGTATCCAGCTCTGGGAATATTGGAGACTTTTGGAATTTTGGGGGAATTTTTGGGAATTTGGGGGTCCTGGAATGGATTTGGGGCAGTTTTGGGGAAATCTGGGGAATAACTGGGAATTTTGGGGAGAATTTTTGGGAATTTGGGAAGAATTTGGGGGTCCAGTTCTGGGAAATTCAGAAATTTTGAGGATTTTTGAGAATTATTTTTAGCCTTGGGGGATTCTGGAGGGCATTTGGGCAATTTTTAGAGAATTTTTGGGAGAATTTTGGGTTTTTTTGGAATTTGAGGGGAATTTGGGGGACAAGTTCAGGGAAATTTTGGATTTTTGATGGATTCTTTTAAATTTGGGGGATCCTGGAGGGGATTTGGGGGTTTAAAGAAGAAATTTTAGGGTTTAAAATGAATGTTGAGGGATTGAAATGGGAATTTTGAGGGGATATGGGGAATTTTTGGGGCAATTTTGGGGTCTTAAAAGGATTTTTGGGGTTTAAATGGAATTTTTGGGTTTTCGTTGGGATTTTGGGGGATTCAAATGAGAATCTTGAGGGTATTTTGGGTTTTAATTGGGATTTTGGGGGAATTTTAAGGAATTTTGGTGTTCAGCACTGGAAAAAATTCGGAATTTTGGGGAATCTTTGGGCATTTTTGGGTCCAGCTATGGGAATTTGGTGAATTTTCAGGGTCCTGTGAAGAGTTTTTAAGAAATTCGGGATAAAATTCTGAGAATTGTGGGGAATTTGGGGGTCCTGGAGGAATCTGGGAGGAATTTGGGGAATTCTGGGTGGAATTTTGGGAATATTTTGAGAATTTTGGGGAGGATTTGTGTTGTCTTGAGATATATTCGGGAAATCTTTTGTGATTTCGGCGATTTCTGAGGGGATTTGAGGGATTTTGGGGGGGGTCCCGAGTGGGATTTTTGTGGAATTTTGGGGTTTTTTCGGCGATTTTTGAGGTTTTTGGGGCTCCCAGCCGAGCTCACCTGGTTTCTCCACCTTCGCCTTGGCGGCCATCACGGCTCCGGACGCGTCCCTGAGGCAGGGGTGAGAGGCTCGTGAGGGATCCCAAAAATCCCCCAAAATGCCCCAAAAACGCCTCAAATGCCCCCAAAATCCGCGCCCCCCCCTCACCGCCGCCCTCAGGAGCTGCCGCTTCCCGCCTTCCGCCGGCGCCACCTCCCACTGGTCGACCTGCCTGTCAATCACAGCTTGCAACCAATCAGCGGCCTTGCAGGCGGTATCTAAAGGCCGCGCCATTTTGGTACTGGGAAGGTCTTGGGGTTCCTTTAGAAGGTCCTGGAAGGGTTTGGTGGTCCCCTGGGAGGGTCCTGGGGGAATTTTGAGGGTTCTGAAGGGATTTTGGGGTCCCTTTGAAACATCCTGGGGCGTTTTGGGGTCCCCTTGGAGGGTATTGGCTGGGTTTTGGGGGTCCTGATAGAGTTTTGGCGTCCTTTTGGAGGGTCCTGGGGGGGTTTTGGGTCCCCTTGGAGGGTTCTAAGGGGGTTTTAGGGATCCTGAGTGAATTTTGGGTCCTCTTCGAGGGTCCTTAGGGGGTTTAGGGGTCCTGGGGGGAGTTTTGGGGTCCCTTTGAGGGGTTCTGGGGGGTTTTGGGGTCCTCCTGGAGAGTCCTGAGGGGGTTTTAGGGTCCCTTTAGAGGGTCCTGGGTGGGTTTGGGGGGTCCTGAGGTGGTTTTGGAGTCTCTTTGGAGGGTCCTGAGGTGTTTTGGGAGGTCCTGGGGGTATTTTGGGATCCCCTTGGTGGGTCCTGGGGAGGTTTGGGGATGTCCTGAGGAGATTTTGGGATCTTTTGGAGAGTTCTGGGGGGTTTTGAGGTCCCTTTGGAGGGTCCTGGGAGGTTTTGGGGGGTCCTGAGGGGATTTTGGGGTCTCTTTGGAGGGTCCTGAGGTGTTTTGACGGTCCTGAGGGTATTTTGGGGTCCCTTTGCAGAGTACTGGGGAGGTTTTGGGGTCCCCTTGGAGAATCCTGAGGGAATTTGGGGGGTCCTGGGGGCTTTTAGAGTGTCCTGAGGAGGTTTTGGGGTCCCCTTGGAGGGTCCTGGGATGGTTTTGGGGGTCCTGAGGGGTCCTTTTGGGGTCCCTTTTAGGGCATCCTGAGTGGATTTGGAGGTTCCTGGGGGTGATTTTCGGGTTCCTGGCTGAATTTTATGGTCACCCCCAAAGTTTGGGGTGCCCCAATTCCCTCCCCTGCAGGCTCTTCTCCGGCCCCACAGCCCCCATTTGGGATTACGTCATCCACCACATCCGGAACCAACGGTGAGGGGGGATCCCAACATTGGGGAGGGTGAAAAACCCCAAAAATTGAAAGGGGACCCCAAAATTTAAGGGGAAGGCGGGGGAGATGCTTTCCGGGACTACAGCTCCCATCATCCCCCGCGCCCCACTGAGTTCCGTTATAGCCAGGCCTACAGCTCCCATCATCCCCCGTGCCCCACTGAGTTCGGCTATAGCCGGGCCTACATTTCCCATCATCCTCCGCGCCCACAGCGCTTCATTGTAGCCGGGCTTACAGCTCCCATCGCACCCCGCGCCGCCCATGGAGCATCATTGCAGGCCCCACCCCCCTGAACTACAGCTCCCATCATGCCCCGCGCCGTTTTTCCCGCTCTTTTTCCTGGTTCTCCCGTCACAGAATTTTTGGGGTGTCCCCACAGGAACGTGAAGAAGATCCGAGGAAATCTGTGCTTGTATCCAAAATTTTGAGGGATCCTCAAAAATTTGGGGGTCCCTGGGATAGAAAATTCTGGAAACCACAAAATTTGGGGTGGGGGTGCCCAAATTTGGGGGTTCAACCTTAAATTGAAGGGGAGATTTTTGGGGAATCCCCAAATTGTTCCTTAACTTGGGGTTCAGGTACGGGCACCTGCAGGAGCTGGAGGTGAGCGGGACCCCAAAACCTGAGGGGGAATTGGGGTCAGATTGGGGGTGGGGAACCCAAAATTTTGGGGGGTTCTCTCAGATTTGGGGAAATTTTGGGATTTTTGGGGAATTTTCAGGAATTTTAGGGGATTTTTTTGGATTTGGGGGGATTTTTTGGGATTTTTGGAGGCGATTTGAGGAAATTTTGGAGGGTCCAGGGGAGTTTTGGAGCTTGAAATGGGATTATTTTTGTGGGTGAAATGCAAAATTTTAGGAGAATTTTTTTGGTTTTTGTGGGAATTTTGGGAGGGATTTGGGGAGTTTGGGGCATTTAAAATGATTATTCAGGGGATTTTTTTTGGAATTTTGAGGATTTTTTGCGAGATTTTTGGGGAGTTTTGGAAAAGACTTTGGGGAGTTGTTGGGATTTTTTGACAATCTCAGGGATATCTGGGTGAATTTTGGGGGGAATTCAGGTGGATTTGGTGTCCATTTTGAGCCTCATTTTTGTGGGATTTTGGGGGGTATTGTGAATTTTTTGGAAAATTTTTGTGGAGAATTTTGGGTGATTTTTGGGGGGAATTTTGGGTTTTTTTTAGGATTATTAGGGGAATTTTGTGGACTTCTTTGGGAATTTTTTGGGGGAAATTTTGGAGACTTTTGGATATTTGGGAATTTTCAGGGTTTTTGGGAATTTTGAAAAAGATTTTGGGATTTTTTACAATCTCAGGGCTACTTGAGGGAATTTTTGGGTGAATTTGGGAGGATTTAGGGTCAATTTTGAGCCTTATTTTTGTGGCATTTTGGGTTTTTTGGGGGAATTTTGTGGATTTTTTGGGGGGGAATTTTGGTGGAATTTTTGGGGGAATTTTAAGGTATTTTGGGGGGGGGCAATTTTGGAGATTTTTTTGAGAATTTGGGGCCATTTTAACCCTCATTTTTGTGGAATTTTGGGGTTCTTTTGTGGAGTTTTCCCGTCTCTTTGGGAGTTTTGGGTATCATGAGGATGCTGGGCACAATCTCAGGGATTTTGGGGTGAATTTTGGGCAGATTTGGGTCCATTTTGAGCCTCGTTTTTATTAAATTTTGGGGATTTTGGGGGGGATTTTTTGGGGGACAATTTTTGGGTTTGTTGGGGGGCAATTTTTGGGAGATCTATTCAGGGAGTTTTGGCGGGGGAATTTTGGGATTTTTTAGGGGAATTGTGGGGATTATTTTGGGGGGGAATTTTGGGTGAATTTGGGCAGATTTGGGGGTCGATTTTGAGCCTCATTTTGTTTTTTTTTTTGTGGGATTTCCCCAAACTTTGGGAGTTTTGGGTATCATGAGAACCATGGGCCCAATCTCAGGGATAATGGGGTGAATTTTGGGTGCATTTTGAGCCGAATTCGGGTGGATTTGGGTCTATTTTGAGCCTCATTTTTATAAAATCTTGGGGTTTTGGGGGGAATTTTTTGGAAATTTTGGGAATTTTTTTGAGCCTTGTTTTTACAAAATTTGTGGGGGGTTTTTTTTCAGGGAATTTTGGGGTCAATTTTGAAGAGTTTTTGGGGATTTTTTTCAGGGAAGTTTGGGGTCAATTTTGAGGCTCATTTTTGTGGGATTTTGGGGTATTTTTTGTGGGATTTTTCTCGGTTTTTTTGAGAGTTTTGAGTGTTGTGAGAACCCTGGGCACAATCTCAGGGATATTGGGGTGAATTTTGAGGTGAATTCGGGCAGATTTGGGCCAATTTTAACCCTCGTTTTTGTGGAATTTTGGGGTTTTTTGTGGGATTTTCTCAATATTTTGAGAGTTTTGGGTATCGTGAGAACCCTGGGCACACTCTCAGGTACATTTGAGTGAATTTTGGCTGAATTCTGGCGCTTTTGGACCATTTTGGCGCAGGCCGCTCCGGCTCCGCCGGGCCAGCAGGGGGCGCTGCATTCCCTGGGGGACGCCATTGCGGACGCACAGGAAACGGCGCAGCGCCTCAGTGAGTCCGGCCGGAAACGCGGGCCCCGCACAAAGGTTCCTACCTTCAAAAACCTCCTTTTTGGGGGCTCCCCACCCCCAAATTTTGGGGTCTGTGCCATTTTTGGGGTCTCATGATGCCCCTAAGTCCCAATTTTGGGGTCCTCACCACAAATTTCTAATTCCTTGCCCACTCAAAACCCCAATTTTGCGGTCCCTGACCCGCCCCTAACCCCAAATTTGGGGTCCCTGATGTTCCCAAACCCCAATTTTGGGGTCCCTGAACACCCCAGACACCAAATTTCTGGTCCCCACCCCTAAATTTTTGGATTCCCCCGATTTTTATGGTCCCAGAACCTCTGAACCCCAAATTTGGGGTCCCTGAACACCCCAGCCCCAAATTTGGGGTCCCTCTCCCCAATTTTTGGGTCCCAGCACCCCCAAAACCCCAACTTTGTGGTCCCATGTCCTCCTAGACCCCAATTTCGGGGTCCCTGAGCCGCTAAAGCCCCAGTTTGGTATCTTCACCCCAAATTTTGGGGTCCCCTTTCCCAATTTTGGAGTCCCTGGACCCCCCCCAAGCCAAATTTTTGGGTCCTTACTGTATTTTGGGGTCTCTACCGCCAAATTTTGGGGTCCCCCTGATTTCTAGTGTCCCAGAACTCCCATAATCCCGATTTTGGGGTTCCTGACCCCCCCAAACCCCAGTTTTCGAGTCCCCATCCCCAATTTTGGGGTCCCAGAAACCCCCAAACCCCATTTTTTCTCCAAGCCCTAAATTTGAGGTCCCCTTCCCCCTTTTTGAGCTCCCAGGACCACCAAAACCCCAAATTTGGGGTCCCTGAACCCCCAAACCCCAAATTTGGGGTCCCTTCCCCATTTTTAGGGTCTCTGATCGAGGCCAAACCCCAATTTTGGGGTTCCATGTCCTCCTAGACCCCAATTCTGGGGTCCCCTTTCTCAATTTTGGGGTCCCTGATCCCCCTAAATCCCAATTTTAGGGTCCCCTTCCCCAATTTTAGGGTCCCAGACCCCCCCAAACTCCAATTTTGGGGTCCCTTCCCCATTTTTACAGTTCCAGACCCCCCCTAAACCCCAAATTTGGGGTCCCTGAATCCCCCAAACCCCAATTTTGGGGTCCCCATCCCCATTTTTAGGATCCCTGAGCCCCCCTAAACTCCAATTTTGAGATTCTCACCCCCAAATTTTGAGTTCCTCCCCCAATTTTGGAGTCCCCTGACCCCCCCAAATCCCAAATTTTGGGTCTCTGAACCCCAGAAACCCCAATTGTGGGGTTTTCTTCCCCAATATTTGGGGTCCCAGGATCCCCCTAAACCCCAAATTTGGGATCTTTGAACCCCCAAAACCCAAATTTTAGGGTCCCTTCCCCATTTTTAGGGTCTCTGATCGAGGCCAAACCCCAATTTTGGAGTTCCATGTTCTCCTAGACCGCAATTCTGGGGTCCCCTTCCTCATTTTTGGGGTCCCTGATCCCCCTAAATCCCAATTTTGGGGTCCCCTCCCTCAATTTAGGGGTCCCAGACCCCCCAAACCCCAAATTTGGGGGTTCTCACCCCAAACCTTTGGGGTCCCCCTTTCCCCCCCAGACACCTCGCTGGAGGAGGCGCAGAGCCGGCGGTGGGCGGAGCTTCAGCGAGGGGCGGAGCTTTGGCTACTGGGAAGGGAGCTGGCCCCCGCTGGGATGTGGGATGGCCACAAGGCGGCACTGAGGGAAATCCATAAAAGGTAAAAGGGGTGGGGCCTGAAGGGGGCAGGGTGGAAGGGACGGGGCCTTGCAGTGTTTCCTTATATGGGCAATGGGAGAATTTGGAGGATTTTTAGATTTTTTGGTCCCTGATTGAATTTTGGGGCCCTTCAGGGGATTTTGGGTGATTTTTGAGGGGATTTTGGAGGATTCTCTGGGACTTGGGAGGATTTTGAAGGGTTTTCAAGAGATTTTTTGTGCCTCTCGGGGGTTGTGAGGAGATTTTGGGGCATTTTGAGGAGAATTTGGGGTCCCTGAAGCATTTTTTGAGGATTTTGGGTTCCTGAGGGAAGTTTGAGACAATTTGAAGGATTTTGAGGGGATTTTGTGTTCCTAATGGGATTTTGGTAAATTTTGAAGGGTCTTGAGGAGGTTTTGGGGTCCATGAGGGGATTTTTGAAGAATTTTGGGTTCTTGAGAGGATTTTGGGGTCCCTGGTGGGAATTTTCAGATTTTGGAGATTTTTGGGTCTCTGAGGTGATTTTGGGGGGTTGTGAGGCAATTTGTGCACTCTGGGGGTATTTTTGGGGTTCCTGAGTCGATTTTGGGGTTTCTGAGGGGATTTTTTTGGAATTTGGGGAGATTTTGGGGTCCCTGAGGGATTTTGGGGGGACTTGAGGGATTTTGGGGGGATTTTGTGTTCCTAAGGGGATTTGGAGGGATTTTGAAGAAATTTTGAGGGGTTTTGGTTGATTTTGAGGAGACATTGGGGTTCTTGATGGGATTTTTGGAGTTCCTGAGTGGATTATGGGTAAATTTGGGGCATTTTGGGGCATTTTGAGAAGATTTTGGGTATTTTAAAAGACTTTTGGGTCCCCTCAGTCCAGGCCAATTCCGGGAGGAGTTGTCGGCCATCTTGGCCGCAGGGGCGGAGCCGGAAGTGCTGGTGAGTAGGCGGGGCCTGGAGACCATTCAGGGACCCCAAAATCAGCCCAGGACCCCCCAAAAATCTCCAAATTCCCCCAACCCCTTCCCCTCCTCAGGTGTCAATCAAGGCCCTGTGCAAGGCCAGGGAGGTGGAGCTCCAGAGGCCACGCCCACACAGGTATGCCACACCCCTTCCTCCTTAACCCCTAATTAACCTCTCAATTAATCAACTAATTAATGAACCCCAGAGCTGCCAATCATCCTGGGAAGGCTCAGGAGGCTCCAGATTGGTCGGAACAGGCTGAGGTGGGTGTGGCTGGCTGGGGGAGGGGGCGCAGCTCTGCTCAGGCCACGCCCTCTGCTCTGACACATGGCGCACCCTACAGGCTGTACTGATTGGCCACAGCCCAGAGGCAGTGCTTTGGGCACTGGAGATCCTGGCCAATCAGAGCACAAGGTGGGTGGGGCCTGAAGGAGTGACTAGGGCTTAAAGGGCAGGAAGTGGCCAAAAGAATGGGAGGGTCTTAAAGGGGTGGGTGTGGCTTAAAGAGATGGGTGGGGCTTAAAGTGTAGGTGTGGCCTAAGAGTGTGGGTGGGGCTTTAATATGTGAGGGGGCCTCAAAAGGTGGGTGGGGCTTAAAGGGGTGGGTGGGGCTTAAAAGGGTCAGTGAGGCTTAAAAGGGTGGGTGGGACTCAAAGGAATTAGCTGGATTTAATGGTGGGTGGGGCTTCAATGAGTGGGTGGGGCTTAAATATGTGAGTGGGACTTAAATTGTGAGTGGAGCTTAAATGGATGGAGTGGGCTTAAAAGGGGTGGGTGTGGCATAAGTGGGTGGGGCTTAAAGGGATGGGTGGGTGGGGGCCAAAAGCATGGGTGGGGCTTAAATAGGTAGGTGTGGCTTAAAGGGAATAGGTGTGGCTTTAAGGAGTCGGTAAGGCTTAAAAGAATGGGTGGAGCTTAGGGTGGTGGGTGGGGCTTAAAAGAATGGGTGGGTCCTAAAGTGGTGGGTGGAGCTTAAAGGGATGGGTGTGGCTTAATGAGAATAGGTGGGGCTTAAAGGGGTGGGTGGGGCTTAAATGGGTGGGTGGGATTAAGGGGTCAGGGTGGGGCTTACAGACATGGGCAGATCTTAAAGGAGCGGGCAGGGCTTAAAGGAATTGGTGGGGCTTAAATGAGTGGGTGGGGCTTAAAGGAATAGGCTGGGCTTAAATGGAATGTTTGGGGCTGAAGAGGTGGGTGTGGCCAAAACAACTGGGTAGGGCTTAAATGGGTGGGGCTTAGTGGGGTGGGTTGGGCTTAAAGGGGTGGGTGGGGCTTAATGCAGTGGGTGGATTTTAAAGAGTTGGGTGGAGCTTTAAAAGGTGGTTTGGCCTTAATTGCATGGGTGTGGCCTAAAGATGTGGGCGGGGTTTTAATATGTCGGTTCAGGCTTGAAGGGATTGGGTGGGTTAAATGTTAGGTGGGGCCTAAACAGAGGGGTGTGGCCTAAATGGGTGGGTGGGGCTTAAATGGGTGGGTGGGGCTTAAAGGGATCGGTGGAGCTTAAAAGGGTGGGTGGGGCCTAAGTGGGTGAGTGGAGCTTAAAGAAGTGGGTGGGGCTTAAAGGGATGGGTGGGGGTTAAAGGGGTGGGCAGGCCTTAAACAGGGTGTGGGTGGGGCTTAAACAGTGGGTGGGGCTTAAAGGGATGGGCAGGGCTTAAGGGGGTAGGTGTGGCCTAAAGGGGTGTGTTGGGCTGAAAGGGATTGGGCAGGGCTAAAATGGCTGGGGCTTAAAGGAGTGGGTGGGGCTTAAACGGATCAGTGTGGCCTAAATGGGTGGGTGTCGCCAAAAGCAATGGGTGGGGCTTAAAGGGGTGGGTGGAGATTAATGGAGTGGGTGTGGCCAAATGAATGGGTGGGGCTTAAAGGAGTGGGTGTGGCCAAAAGGAATGGGTGTGGCCTAAGTGGTTGGGTAAGGCTTAATGGGGTGGGAGGGAATTTTGGGGGTTTTTAGGACATTTTGGGGTCCCTGAGGGGATTTCTGGTGCTGTTGGGGGCATGGCCTCACACCTGTCAATCACAGAGCTCTCCTGTCTGGCCCCACCCCCTCAGAGGAGGCCCCGCCCACCCTGAAGAGCCTCCTGCAGGTGCGGGGGGAGGGGAACGGGGTTGGGGTCAAAATTTCAGATTTTGGGCCTTTTTGGGGGTCATAATTTCAGATCGGGGGATTTGGGGCTTTTTGGGGTCAAGATTTTGAATTTGGGGGATTTTGGGGGGGGTTTGGGGATTTCTTGGGTCAGAAATTTGCATTTTGGGGAATTTTTTGGGGACTTGAGGGATTTTGGGAATTTTTAGGGCTGGGATTTGGGATTTTGGGGTGAATTTGAGGTTTTTGGGGTCCCTGAATCCATTTTTTGTGTCCCTGAGATGTTTTTGGGGTGGATTTGGGATTTTTGGGGTGGATTTTGAGGTATTGGGGGGTTTTGGGGCAGATTTTGGGATTTTTGGTCTCCCCGAGTCCATTTTTGGCGTTCCTTAGCTGGTTTTGGGGTAGTTTGGGGTTTTTGGGGTGGTTTTGGCGTTTTGGGGTTTCCGAGTCCATTTTCAGCATCCCAGGGTCGTTTTTGGGGTGGACTTGGGGCTTTTGGGGGTTTCTGAGCTCATTTTTGGGGTGGATTTTTGGGATTTTGGGGTCCCCAGGCCATTTTGGGGTCCCTGATGTGCTTTTTTGGTCCCCAGGGGTGCTGGGGGGCCGTGGGGGAGGTGTGGGGGGCGCTGCCCCCCCTCCTATCCCACCTGAGGGGGCAGCTGGGGACGCACCTGGAGCGGGGCACGGGCAACGATGGAGTCATCAGGTAACACCAAAATGTCCTGAATTATCCCTAAAATATCCTCAATTATCCTAAAATATTCTAAATTACCCTCAAATATCCCAAAATCCCTGAAATCCGGCCCAAAATACCCCAAAAATCCCAAATGCACCCAAAAATCCCCTGGGACACACCTGGAGCGGGGGATGGGCAACAAAGGAGTCACCAGGTGAGACCGAAATCCCCTGAAATATCCCTAAAATATCCTAAAATATCCCAAATCTATCCTAAAATACTTCAAATTATCCCCAAATGTCTGAAATCCAGCCCAAAACGTACCAAAAAAATTCCCAAATCCACCCCAAACTCCCTGAAATTGGTCCTAAAATACCCAAAATTATCCCAAATTTGTCCTAATGTACCCAAAATTCCCAATTTTTATTGCCTTTTCCCCAAAATCGCCATTTTTCATCTCAAAATCTCCATTTTTCTTCTCCTGTTTCCCGAATTTTATCCACCAAAATCCCCATTTTTATTCCCATTTTTCCCTCCAAATTCCCATTTTTATTCCCATTTTTCTACCTATTTTCCTCCCAAAATCCCCCTTTCCCCCCCCCTATTTTTCCACATTTTTTCCCCATTTTCTCAATTTCCCCATTTCTCACCCCAGATTTCCCTGCACTCCCCCCCCAAGGCTGTTCCTGCTCTGGGTGGGGCTCTCGGCCTTCTGGGGCTCCCTGGGCCCCAGAATCGCCCAAAATCATCCCAAAATTCGGCCCCAAAATCCCCACAATTTGGGCCCAAAATCAGTCCCAAAATTGGCTCTAAAGTCCCTGATTTCAGCCTCAAAATCCCCAAGTTTGGCCCCAAATTTGACCCCAAATTTGGCCCCAAAATCCAGTCCAAAATCGCCAAAATTTGGCCACAAATCCTCCGGGTTTAGCCCTAAAATCAGCCCCAAAATTTGGGTCTAAAATCCCAAAATTCAGCCCTAAAACCCCCAAATTCGACCCCAAAATCCCCACAATTCAGCCCTAAGATGAGCCCAAACATTCCCAGATTTGGTCTCAAGTTTGGCCCCAAAATTTGGCCCCAAATACTCCAGATTTGCCCTAAAATCAGCCCCAGAATCGGTACGAAACTCCCAATATTCCATCCCAAAATCCAGCCCCAAAACCAGCCCCAAAATTGGCTCTAAAATCCCCACAATCGGCCCCAAAATCCCCAAAGTATGGCTCCAAATTTAGCCCCCAAATCCCCAAGTTTGGCTCCAAACCCCCAGAAAAAAACCCCAAAATTTTGCCTGAAACCACCAAAAGTCTGCTCCAAATTTGCCCCAAAATTCCCAAATTTGGCCCCATAATTGTCCATAAAATTCCAAAAATTTGCTCTAAAATGCCCAAACTCAGCCCCAAAATCCCCAAATTCAGCCCCAAATTCCCCAAAATCGGCCCCAAAATCCCCAAATTTGGCCTCAAAAATCCCCAACATTTGGCCCCATACTCAGCTCTAAAATCCCAGAATTCAGCCCCAAATCAGCCCCAAAATTTCCAAAATCGGCCTCAAATTTGGTCCCAAAATCACAGAGTTCAGCCCCAAAACTCCAAAATTTGGCTCTAAATCTCCAAATTCTGCCCCAAAATTCCCAAATTCAGCCCCAAAACCTGTTCTGAAATCCCCAAAATTGGCTCCAAAATCACCAAATTTGACACCAAAATCCCAATTTTTATTCCCATTTTCCCCCCATTTCTCCCCCTATTTTCTCTCAAAATTCCCATTTTTCCCCCGTTTTTCCCCCTATTTTCCCCAAAATCCCCATTTTCTCCCACCAATCCCCATTTTTCCCCATTTTCCCAATTTCCCCATTTCTCACCCCAATTTCCTCCCCAGGCAGTTCCTGCTCCGAGAGGGGCTCTTGGCCTACTGGGCCTCCCTGGGCCGGGCACTGACCCAGCTCCAGCAGGAGCTCCAAAATCCCCCAAATCCACCCCAAAATCTACCCCAGGAACCCCAAAAACCCCAAAATTTGGCCCCAAAACCTCAAAATCCACAAAATTCAGCCACAAAATCCCAAAATTTGGACCCAAAATCCTCAGATTTGGCCTCAAAATCAGCTCCAAAATCGGTTCTAAAACCCCAAAATTTGGATCCTAAATGCCCAAATCTGGCCCCAAAATCCCCAGATTTGAGCCCAAACTCGGCCCTGGAGCAGCTCCGGCAGCAGCTGCGGAGGGGGAGGGGCCGAGTGGTGAGTGTGGGAATTTTGGGGTTTTTGGGGTTTTGGTGGGTAAAATGGGGAAATTTTGGGGGTCTGGGATTTGAGAATTTTGGGTTCTTTGGGGTTTTTTGGCGTTTCGGATATGGGTTTTGGGGATTTGGAGTTTTTGGGGTTTATGGGATTTTTGATGGTAAAATGGGGAATTTTGGAGTTTGGGATTTGAGATTTTTGGGGTGTTTTGGATTTTTGGGGGGGTTTTTTGGGGATTCGGGGTTTTTGGGGGATAAAATGGGAAATTTTGGGGGATTTGGGGCAATTTTGGGTGTTTGGGATTTTGAGGGCGGGGGATTTGGGATTTTGAGGGATTTTGGGTTTGGGAATTTGGGGGATTTTGGGGGATTTGGGGTTTGAGGTTTTGGGATTTTGAGGATTCGAGATTTTGGACATTTTCGATTTGGGATTTTGGGGTTTTTTTGAGGGATTTTGGGGTTTGGGGTTTTTTTGGGGTTTTTATGGGGTTTTGGATTTGGGGGTTTTGGGGGTTTAGAGTTTGGGGGATTTGGGATTGGGGGGAGTTTGAGGTTTTGGGGTTTGGGATTTTGGGGGGTTTTTTGGGGATTTTGGGATTTGAGATTTTGGGACGTTTGGGACATCATAGGGTTTTTGGGGCATAAAATGGGGAATTGGGGGTTTTGGGGAAGTATTTGAGGGAATTTTGGGATTTGGGAGGTTTGGGGGTTTGGGATTTTGGGGATTTGGGATTAGAGATTTTGGGGGGATTTGGGACATTTTGGAGTTTGGGGGGTTTTTGGGGAGTTTTGGGGATTTTGGGGTTTATTTTTTGGCGTTTTTAAGGGTTTAAGATTTGGGGGAATTTTGGGGGTATGGGGGGTTTTGGGGCTTTTGGGATTTTTAGGGGTTTAAGATTTGGGGGTTTTGGAGATTTTGGGGTTTGTGATTTTGGGAGGGATCTGGGGGAACTTTGGGGATTTTGGGGGATTTGGGGTTTTGGGGGTTTGGGTTTTTGGGGTATTTGGGAGGAGAATTTTGGGGGATTTGGAAGTTTTTTGGGGGGATTTGGGGTTTGGGGATTTCAGGGGACTTAGAGGATTTGGGGTTTTGGGGGGATTTGGGGACATTTTGGGGTTTTGGGGACTTTGGGATTTTTGGGGGGTAAAATGGGGAATTTTGGGCTGAAATTGGGGAATTTGGGATTTGGGGTTTTTTTTGGGATTGGGGGATTTGGGAGTTGGGGCACTTCAGGGGATTTGGGGAATTTTGAGGTTTTTGAAGTTTTGAAGTTTTTTGGGGTTTTGGGATTTGGGGTTTTTGAGGGAGTAAAATGGGAGATTTTGGGGGGTTTTGAGGGACTTTGGGGTTTTGGGGTTTTTGGAATGTTTGGGGCTTGGGGGGGAGTTTGGGGGTTTTTGGGATTTGGGGTTTTTGGGGTTTGGGCATTTTGGGGGGTTTGGTGGATTTGGGGGTTTTTGGGGCTTTGGGAATTGGGAGGAATTTGGGGATTTTGGGGGTTTGGGGGGTTTTGGGGAGTTTGGGGGGTTTGGGGGGTTTTGGGGAGTTTGGGGGGTTTGGGATTTTGGGAATTCGAGTTTGGGATTGGGGATTTGGGGGTGATTTGGGGTTTTGGGCTTTTTTTGTAATTTAGGGGGAAAAGGGGAATTTTGGGGGAAATGGGGAACTTTGGGTAATTTTGGTGATTTTGGGGTATTTTGGGTGATTGGGGAGAGATTTTTGGGGTATTTTGGTTGACTGCGGTTTTTTGGGTTAATTTGGGTGATTTTGGGTTAATTTTGGGTTAATTTGGGGGATTTTTAGGTAAATTTTGGTGATTTGAGGTTAATTTGCGTGATTGTGGGGGGATTTTGGGGTGAATTTTGGTGTATTTGGGGTTAATTTTGGTGCTTTTTGGTTTAATTTTGGGTTAATTGGGGGGGATTTCAGGGTTAATTTTGGCTGATTTGGGGTCAATTTGGGTGATTTCAGGGAGATTTTTGGGTTATTTTTTGAGACTTGGGGTAAATTGTGAGCTAATTGTGGGTTAATTTTGAGTATTTTTAGGTAAATTTTGGTGATTTGGGGTTAATTTGGGTGATTGTGGGATGATCTGTGGGATTTTTGGGTTAATTTTAGTGTATTTTGGGTTAATTTTGGGTTAATTTGGGTGATCTCGGGGTTTTTTGAGTTAATTTTGGTTATTCTGGGGTTAACTTGGGTGATCTGGGGAGATTTTTGGGTTAAACTTGTTGATTTTAGGTTAATTTGGGTGGTTTTGGGGGGATTTTTGGGTGAATTGTGGTGATTTTGAGGTAAATTTAGGTGATTTCAGGGGGATATTTGGGTGATTCTGGGTTAATTTCTGTGATTTTGGGGAATTTTGGGGTTAATCTCAGTGATTTTTGGGTTAATTTCAGTAATTTTGCGTGGCTTTTTGGGTTAATTTAGCTGGTTTTGGGGTTAATTTGGCTGATTTTGGGGTGATGTTTGGTGATTTTTTTGTGTTAATCTGGATGATTTCGGGGGTATTTTTGGGTAAATTTTGGTGATTTTTGGGTAATTTGGGTGATTTCAGGGGGATTTTGGGGTGAATTTTGGTGATTTTTGGGTTAATCTGGGTGATTTCGGGGGGATTTGGGGGTGAATTTTTGTGCATTTTCTGTTAATTTTGGGTGAATTTTGTGGATTTTTGTGTTAATTTGGATGGTTTTGGGGGATTTTGGATGAATATTGGGTGAATTCTGATGAATTTTGGGTAATTTAGGTGATTTTGGATTCATTTTGGGTTAATTTTGGTTTCATTTTGGTGTATTTTAGGTTCATTTTGGATGAATTTTGGGTTTATTTTTGGGTGAATTCTGTTGATTTTTGGGTACATTTGGATGGTTTCTGGGGAATTTGGGGTTCATTTTGTTGATTTTTGGGTTATTTTGGGTGGATTTGTCGTGAATTCTGTTGATTTTTGCCGTTTCCCTCCCCAGCTCCGTTTGCAGCAGCGCCTGCGGTTCCTGAGCGCCGCCACCAGGGGGCGCCAAGCGGCGCTGAAACCGCTGCAGGAGCAGGTGGGGAGCAAACCAGTATGGACCAGTATAGACCACTAAGCCCCCCAGTCCCCTCCCAGTATATCCCAGTATCCTCCAGTCCATCCCAGTTTATCCCAGTTCCTTCCCTGTCCCTCCCAGTTCATCCCAGTTTGACACTAGCTGTGATCTCAATGCTCTCAGTCCCTCCCAGTATAACCAAGTCCCCTCCCAGTCTGTCCCAGTTCATCTCAGTTTGACTCCAGCTCTGATCCCAGTTCCTCCCAGTCCATCCCAGTTCATCCCAGTGCTCCCAGTTTGACTCCAGCTGAGATCCCAGTAACTCCCAGTTTGATCCCAGTCCCCTCCCAGTGTTCACAGTAACCCCAGTCCATCCCAGTATCCCCCAGTTCCCTCCCAGTCCATCCCAGTCCCTCCCAGTATAAACCAGTGTCCCCCAGTTCCATCCCAGTCCATCCCAGTGCTCCCAGTTTGAGTCCAGCTCTGATCCCAGTGCTCCCAGTAACTCCCAGTACGATCCCAGTTCCCTCACAGTATATCCCAGTATCCCTCATTTCCCTCCCAGTCCCTCCCAGTGCTCCCAGTTACTCCCAGTTCCCTCCCAGTCCATCCCAGTTCAATCCCAGTTCATCCCAATGCTCCCAGTTTGAATCCAGTTGAGATCCGAGTATATCCCAGTTCCCTCCCAGTCTGTCCCAGTATCCTCCAGTCCCTCCCAGTGCTCCCAGTTTGACTCCATCTGTGCTCCCAGTAACTCCCAGTTTGATCCCAGTCCCTCCCAGTATAACCCAGTCCCTCCCAGTTCCGTTCCAGTATATCCTAGTATAACCCAGTCCATCCCAGTATCCTGCACTTCCCTCCCAGTTCCCTCCCAGTCCTTCCCAGTTCCCCCCAGTTCCATCCTAGTCCCCTCCCAGTATAACCCAGTATCCCCCAGTCCCTCCCAGTCCATCCCAGTCCCCTCCCAGTCACTCCCAGTTTGACTCCAGCTCTGATCCCAGTGCTCCCAGTAACTCCCACTTCCTCCCAGTGCTCCCAGTTTGACTCCAGCTGAGATCCCAGTAACTCCCAGTTTGATCCCAGTGCCCTCCCAGTATAACCCAGTTCCCTCCCAGTCCATCCCAGTATAAACCAGTATCTCGCAATTCCCTCCAGTGCCCTCCCAGTATAACCCAGTTCCCTCCCAGTCCATCCCAGTATAAACCAGTATCTCACAATTCCCTCCAGTGCCCTCCCAGTATAACCCAGTTCCCTCCCAGTCCATCCCAGTATAAACCAGTATCTTGCAATTCCCTCCAGTGCCCTCCCAGTATAACCCAGTTCCCTCTCAGTCCCTACCAGTCCCTCCCAGTTTGATCCCAGTTCCCGACATCTCTGATTGGCTGCAGGTTGTGGGCGTGGTGCGGGCGGGGCCGGGCTCGTCCCTTCCCCCTCTGGAGGAGGTGTGGCTGCGGTGCCGGCAGCTGGCACTGGGACCACTGGGAGAGGAGCCCCGCCCCCCTGCACAGGCCACGCCCCCTCGGGGGGCTGGCATGGGAGATGGGCGTGGCACAGGTGGGGGGGGCTAAGGGGGTGGGGCAGGGCTTAAAGAGGGATGGGAGGGGCTAAAGTGGGGGAGATGGGAGGGGCTTAAATGGGAGGGGCTTAAAGAGGGATGGGGTGGCTTAAAAAGAGGGGAGGGGCTTAAAGAGGGTGGGGAGGGGCTTAAATGAGGGGGGGGGGCCTATACCAGGGGGAAGGGCCTATACCAGGGGGAGGGGCCTAACCCAGAGGGCATAAATGGGGGAGGGGCTTAAACCAGGGGATTGGATAAAGTGGGGGAGGGGCTTAAGGTGGGAGGGGCCTAAAGGGTGGGGCAAAGGCTTGAGGGGTGGGAATTAAAGAGGGGGAGGGGCTTGAGGGGGGAGGGAGGAGAGTTAAGAGTGGGGAGGAGCTTAGATGGCATCTACAGAGGGGGAGGGGCTTAAAAATGGGGAGGGGCTGAGAGGGTGGGGGAGGGGCTTGAGTGGGGGAGGGGCCTCGAGGAGGGAGGGGTTTAGAGAGCCAAGGGATGGGGGAGGAGCCAAAAGATGGGGGAGGGACTTAAATTTAGGGGGAGGGGCTTGGGAGCAGGATTGGGGAGGAGCTTGAAATGTGGGGGAGGGGCTGGAGGGAAAGGGGAGGAGCTTAAAGAGTGGGGGAGGGGCTTGGAGAGAGTGGGAGGGATTTGGGGTGGGGCTTAAATGGGGCTGAAAAGGTGGGGGAGGGTCCTGCCAATTGTGGGCATGTCATGCGGGGTTTGGGGGGCGTGGCTCAGCCTGCCCCTGCCCCCTTTTGTCCGTCAGGGCTTGGTGCTGTCCCAGGCGGCCATTTTGCGTCAGCAGCTCCACCAGGGGTCACTGCGCCAGGGGGCGGGGCCTGCCCTGGGGGCGGAGCCAGAGCCGCTGGCCCTGCCCCCCCTCACCGGAGAGGTGGCCGAGCTGCTGCCCCAGCTGCGATTGGTCAGAGAAGGGTGCAAGCAGCGAATCAGGGACTGGCCCCACCTCCAGGAGCTCGTCAGCCAATGGTGAGGGAGGGGGCAGGGCCTGGAGGGGGAGAGGCCTGGAATGGGGGCGTGGCTCCTCCCACCCCAAGCCCCACCCCCTTTTCCTAACACCGCCCCTCTCCCCAGGTTGGCCCAGCCGGCTCAGTGGGTCCTGGCCACGCCCCCTGGCTGCGCCCCCTTCTCCCATTGGCTGCAGTGCCGGAGAGCTGCTGCCCACGCCCTGCAGGCCACGCCCACCCCCGAGGAGGTTCCGCCCAACGTTGGGAAGGGGGAGGAGTGAGCAGAGGAGGCTCCGCCCATTTCAAGTACTCTGCAGGTTCTGATTGGTTGGGAATAAAATGGTGTGGGGAAAGGGGCGTGGCCTGTGTCTGTGCTCATTGGGGGGACGCAAAATGTCCCCAAATGGCCCCAGAATGTCCCAAATGGCCCAAAAATCGCCCCAAATGGCCCCAAAATGTCCCCAAAGTGTCCCCAGATGGCCCCAAAATGTCCCCAAATGGCCACAAAGGGTCCCCGGGGGGGTCCTGAGGTATCCCCAAGGTGTCTCCATGATGCTCCATTGAGGTCCCCAAAATGTCCCAAGATGTCCCCAAAGTGCTCTCAGGGTGTCCCCACAGTGTCCTTCAGGTGTCCCCAAGGTGTCCCTGCGATGGCCACTGAGATGTTTCCAAAGTGTCCCCAAGAGTTCTTCAGGTGTCCTCAAAGTGTTCCTGAAGTGACCCTGAGATGTCCCCAAGGTGTCCCTCAGGTGTCCCAAAATGTCCCCAAGGTGTCCCCTGCGGGTCCTAAAGTGCCCCTGCGATGGCCCCTGAGATGTCCCCAAAGTGTCCCCAGTGTCACTCCCATATTTCCCTCAAATGTCCCCAAGGTGTCCCCAGGGTGTCCCCAAAGTGCTCTCAGGGTGTCCCCATGATGGTGACCCTGAAGTGTCCCCAAGGTGTTCCCCAGGGGTCCCCACAGGGCATCCTGAGGTGTCCCCAGGGGGGTTCTGACAGTGTCCCCCCTGGGTTCTCAGAATGTCCCCAAGGTCTCCTCAAGGTGTCCCCAAAGTGTCCCCAGTGTGGTGGCTCTGAAGTGTCCCCAAAAGTGTCCCCAAGGTGGCCTTAGGGTGTCCCCAAAATGTCCCCAGGGGCCTCCTGATGTGTCCCCTTTGTGTCCCCACGACAGCTCCCAAAGTGACCCCAGGGTCTGGGGTTCCCAGAATGTCCCCACAATGTCCCCAAAGTGTCCCTGAAATGACCCCAGGGAGTTACTGAGGTGTCCCCAAGGTGTCTCAGGGATGTCCCCAGGGTCACCCCAAGATGTCCCTGAAGTGGCTCCAAAGTGCCCCCAAAGTGCTCTCTGGGTGTCCCCAAGATGTCCCTAAAGTGTCCCTGAAATGACCCCAGGGTGTCCCCAAAGTGTCCCCAAGGTGTTCCTGAGCTGGGGGTTCCTAAAATGTCCCCAAAGTGTCCCCAAAGTGCTCTCAGGTGCTCCCCAAGTGTCCTCAAAATGTCCCCAAGGTGTCCCTCAAGTCTCCCCAACGTGACCCCACAATGTCCCCAAAGTGTCCCCAGGATGTCCCCAAAGTGTCCCCAAGGTGTCCCCAAGGTGTCCCCAAGATGTCCCCAAGATGTCCCCAGAGTGTCCCCAAGGTGTCCTAAAAGTGTCCCCAAGATGTCCCCAGAGTGTCCCCAAGGTGTCCCCAAGCTGCTCTCAGGGTGTCCCCAGGATGTCCCCAAAGTGTTCCCAGGGGGGTACCAAAGTGACCCCACGATGGCCGCCATGATGTCCCCGAGGTGTCCCCAGGGTCACTCCCAGATGTCCCCAGGGTGCTCTCAGGGTGTCCCCGAGGTGTCCCTGAAATGACCCCAGGAGTTGCTGAGGTGTCCCCAAGGTGGCCCCAGGGTCACCCCAAAGTGTCCCCAAGGTGTCCCCAAAGTGCCCCAAGGTGTCCCTGAGGTGTCCCCAGGGTAGCCCCGCCCCATCCACGTCAGGGAACACCAGCAGGGGGCGCCCTGGTGCTCTCAGTGCATCCCAGTTCAAACCAGTGCATCCCAGTGCTCCCAGTTCAATCCCTGTGCATCTCAGTTCAATCCCTGTCCATCCCAGTGCTCCCAGTTCAATCCCAGTTCCATTGCAGTCCATCCCAGTTCAAAGCAGTGAATCCCGGTGCATCCCAGTGCTCCCACTGCATCCCAATTCATGCCAGTGCTCCCAGTTGATCCCAGTGCTTCCAGTACATCCCAGTCGGTCCCAGTTTGTCCCAGTTAATCCCAGTCCATCCCAGTCCATCCCAGTGACTCCCCCCAGTCCCTCCCAGTATATCCCAGTACAAAGCTGCTCTGTCCCAGTCCCTCCCAGTACACAGCTGAGGAAAGTGAAGGGAGACGAGCACACATCCAATTGATGAGCATCGATCTCAGATTTATTGATCCATCTTACACACTTTTAGAGTAGTGTTAATTAAGCTCATACATATTGCAAAACCCGAGCTCATCATTGGTTACAGATTACACACCAGCCCCTCTTTTGTTGTCAATACCTGTGGTTCCTTGTTGAGGCTAATACTTGTTTTTCTCATCGTGCTGTTGACTTGTTATTGACCATTCTCAAGGCCTCCATGTTTTCCACCATGCTTTCTCATCACTTAGCCAAGGACACAGTGTTTATTGTTTTTAAGGGAAAAGCCTGAGAACTTGCTGCTTACAGCTGCCTTTTACTTTTTAACCAGCTGTATGTGCTCATGGCCTTTCTATAAGCCATGTCTGAACAAAACTCTCCAACATATTCCCCGTTTTTCTTTTTGCGCAAGGAGGTTAGTCTGCAAGGTTTTTTCTTTCATTCTACTGATCATATCTTGAATACAATTAAAATTACAAGGTAAAATAAGCAGAAGCATTAAAAACACACCTAGTATCCCTATAGCAAATGTCACAAGGTTCCCCAGCCATGGTCCAAGCAATGGCTTTTACCCCAAAGGGTTAAAACCACCCCCAACTGAGCCATAATGTCCTGCCTTATCAGGCATTGCACGGTAGGTGGTAATTGGACTATTGAAAAAGAAAGCTGTTAGCTGTTTTCATTCATGGGAACCCGGAGAGGAGACGAATGGCTAGGGCTAATAATGCTGGAATCTGCTCCAGTGTCCAACAAGCCTGAAAATGATCCTTTCTGTCCTTGAAATTCCACTTCCACCCTTTTCTTGGGTCTCTTAGAAAGTCAAAGTCAGTAAGGTAAGTCCTCTGGTGGATTCAAAACCATTTTCTCCCCTCTCTTGTCCTTTTATAGTCTGTAATCCCTTAGTCATTTGGCTCAAGTAGCACCAGCTGAGCAATTCTCAGTCCTTTGTTAATTTGGAGTGGTGGGAAAGGGGTATGCACCATAACCATATAGTCCACATCAATGACACCAGGCAAAACAAATAATCCCAACGCAGATGATCTTCCGAACAGCAGAGCACCCAGCTTGACCCTGTATAACAATAGGTCCGTGAATCCCTGTTGGGATTTTCCGTGGGTGCGGGGTCGTCAGCGTAACTCCTACGGTGGCTGCCGGTTCCAAGCCAAGGCTCCCTGTGCTGGCGGGTTGGAGGCAGGAGAGGGTGCTGATGCTGCAGCGACGACTTCTGTTGGTGCGTGGTCACTGCGGTTCGTGCCCCCCGGTCCCCGTCTGCAAGTGCTCATATTGTGGGTGTCCGAATGGCATTTTTGGCTCCAACTAGGCGTTGGAGGCAGTGCTGCTGATGCTTGAAGTGGTGCAAGAGCAGCTAACACCTGATTTTGAGAGGACTTTGCCTGTTCTTGTAAGCCTAGCCCTAATTGTTTGATTGCATCTACTACAAAGGCTTGTGGTCCTGTTGGCATCAAAGCCATCCTCTCTAATGCCTCCTCTATAATCCAATTGGCACCCAGAGTATTAAGCACCTCCTAGTAGTAGAATTACAATTTTGAAGAGCGCACTCCTTGAGTAATGCCCCCCTAAGATATTCTGGGACTCCAGCCCTTTCGATTGTGGCAGCAGCCTTATCAATAAATGACCTGAATGACTCTTCTGGCCCTTGCTTAATTCCCATGTACACGGGTATCCCTCCTGGCTCGTTTACCCTCTCTATAGCAAGCCTGACCAACCTCATAGCTTCCCGGCACTTCTCTTGCCCCAACAAAGCCTGTGCCTCGGTACGAAGAAAAGGTCCCAGGCCCATAAGCTCATTCACAGTTATGCCATGGATAGGGTCTCCCTGCTGCCTCTGTACCGCCACACACTCATTTACAAGCTCTTGCCAATGAGCATTGAATAACAACTGCTGATGTTGAGTAAAAATCAATTTAGCTAATCCGTGACAATCATTCACCAAAAGAAGACTGGTATCAAAAATATAGTCTAACATCTGTTTAGCTGGCTCACTTTTCACTCCATATTGACTAACAGTAGACCTCAGCTGAGACAGCAATTTCCAATCAAGGGCTGTAATAGTAGCCTGCATGCCCCCTCCCTCCTGCGGATTGAATACAACAGGACAAGCCAGCTCGGTAGCAGTGCTGATAACTTCCTTATCCCCCTTTTCCATGGCTTCTCTTGCAAGCGCAGCCCACGCCACTCTCCGCTCCCTTGCAATAGCCTCCGCTAGGTCGTTTTCTGCCCCAGGGATCGGCTCATTGATTTTCGGGAGATTATCGGGTGGTCTTGGCCACAGCTCCTGTTGTTCAGGGGGTGTGGAAGCCTCAGAAGCGCTCTGTATAGCCTGGCTTGCTGAAGCAGAGGAGGGCGGCGAAGCAGGTAAGAAAACCGTCCTCATTGCAAGCGCTAATGATGTTCCCCTCTCCTGATCGTAATCTTTATTACGCCCATGAGCAGCTGTTGCCTGCTTGGCAGCTTTTTTCTCGGCCTGATGTTGTAAGAGCTCATTGTGAACCACCCTCCATAGTTTACCTAACTTCTTGGCAGTTTTATTGTCCTCTAAAGTAGCCTCCCACAATAAATCACCGAATTTATGCCACTCTGTTAACTTGTGAACCGTATGGGGGTTAATAAAAACTCCCCTATCGTAGCCATAAGTCAAAAGCCCTGGTAAATCCTTTTGCAAATCAATCCCCTTAACCTGCCGTTTTTGTAAAAAAGGCAGTAAATAATTCATATGCTGCTTGCCTTTCCATACCTAAATCGTCAGCGCTGTTGCAGCTCTTCAAGGTCGGGGCATCAGTATCGGCCGGGCTTGTCTATACGACACCTGAGGCATGGCGCATCTCAGCTTCTTTTTTTTTCCTCCTTTTTTCTCCACGCTTATCTGCCGTCCCGGCTGCTTCTCAGGACCCGACCCGTGTCTTCACTCCTCCGTGGTGCATTGCCGGATCACTATCGGGTGTCACCATTTGAGGAAAGTGAAGGGAGACGAGCACACATCCGATTGATGAGCATCGAACTCTGATTTATTGATCCAGCTTACACACTTTTATAGTAGTGTTAATTAAGCTCATACATATTGCAAAACCCAAGCTCATCATTGGTTACAGATTACACACCAACCCCTCCTTTGTTGTCAATACCTGTGGTTCCTTGTTGAGGCTAATACTTGTTTTTCTCATCCTGCTGTTGACTTGTTATTGACCATTCTCAAGGCCTCCATGTTTTCCACCATGTTTTTCTCATCACTTTACTCAAGGACATGGTGTTTATTGTTTAAGGAAAAAGCCTGAGAACTTGCTGCTTACAGCTGCCTTTTACTTTTTAACCAGCTGTATGTGATCATGGCCTTTCTATAAGCCATGTCTGAACAAAATTCTCCAACACAAGGTCTCCTCAGCTGGGCTGGAAGAGCACACCATGGTGTGTGCTCTGCGCAGTCCAGACCCACTGCCCAGCATTGCTGCATCACAGGGAGCTCTGGAACTTGATTGCACTGCTGGGCTTTAAACTGCTTTGTATGAGAAAATAATCTAATTACCCCTGAGTAATGAAATGGGAGACTTGAGGAGACTGAAACCACTCGCATTTGCTTGCTCTGTCTCTGTTTGCTGGACTGGCGATGCATCCACTTGAGCTTTGTGCAGGATCTGTAAGCAGAGGTTATGAGAATTCACTGGATAAATTTGCCCTGCCCTCATGAGTGTGATGACTCTTTGACACTGGCTTTGGAGATCTGTTAACTCACTATGTTAGAACACTCCAGGGTTGTCCCTCTGTCCCTTCTTGTATTTTGCTGAGTTTTTCTTTCTGTTACTCTTCTTTTTATTTGGAAGGGGAAGTATCATGTTGGTTATTAAAAAAAAAACCAAACTCCACTTCCAAATCAGTTCCTTAATAAACACAACAGTTATCAGCTCTATTTCAGAATGTTTATGTAGCTTATGCACTTTTGAGTGATGGGTTAATAATGGGGAAAGCTTTATTTTGGCTGTGGTGGTGCATGCTCTTGGGGTGACACTTGTGTCTCTGATGGAAACATGCACAGTAATCTAACCAGCTGAGTATTGTGGAAGGAAATCTTTGAAGACACAAAATTCAAAGAGCAAAAGACCAAATTGAAGCCACTTTTGCTACTCATTGCACAGGAACCTTCTTCATTTAAATATTTTGACACATAGGGAAGCTTCCTAACACAAAAGCAAGTCCTGTGGTGTGTCCAAATACTGCCCAATGTGTCTGTTAGACTCTTCACTTTGATTTAGATTCAAATGGGTAGTGAAGAAAAATTTCCTTAGGAATTAGCCTGGCAGACTTGGGCAGGTCTTGACAAATCCTCCAAGGCTGTAACTGCCAAGAGATGTGTAATGCCTCAGTGTCAGCAATGGGACTTTAACTTTGAAACTTAATAATGACTTTACATCTTCTGTTAACCACTGTGGTAGAAGTATCCAGTTTGTCCTGAAGTTGCGGCCTGAATTTCTTTTCCACGTCAGAAGGATTTGCTTCTTTGCTTCCTTTTTCCTTACCAGCTGCGATATTTCATTGATTTTTTTCTAGGGCTTTCTGCCTTTTCAGTGGAAGGTTATGCAGCAGAATGAAGGTAAAGCTCCAAGGTAATGTACCTTTGCATTTATTACCAGGTTATTTAATATAAAGTACTGATTGTGCTGTTTGTTTCCATATTTCACAGAATTAAAAAGGGACATTTGCAGCTCAGCACCTCCCACCTGTGCAGCAGCTGAGCAGGTGTCACACAGTGGGTCCTGTTGTGTTTGATGTCAGGTTCTTGGCTCAGCTCAAGATCTACCACTGTTCACTGCAAAACTTTAGCTTGATTATACATGGAAGACTAATTGGTGTCACTAATGGACCATTTTCACTTCATTCCTCAAAGAAATCTCCAGATAAGGGAACCGATGTGCCTCCTGCCCCCAAGGGATGTGTTCCGTGGTCTGTGTGTGTTTGTAATTCTGGGATGGCTGGGCCCTGAGTGAGAATTCTCCAAACTCCCCTCTGCAGGAAGCTCCAGTTCGGTTTTAGGTTTGCAAAGGCCTTTGATGGGGCCCCTTAGCAACAGCTCAGTCTTATCTGAAGGCTGTGCAGCCTCTCAGAGAGGAAAGATCTTTGCATGAAAAGAATCCTGGCTGGCTGTGGGTGAGTGATCTGCAGAGAGAGGTCACCAGTGATGCTCTGTGGGGACCATGCTGTTCTATACCATCTGAAGTGACCTGGAGAGAAAGCAGACAGCAAAGTGACAAAGCTGTTCCAGAGACTATCATGCATTAAGTTTCCACACTAATTTTCTAATCCCCATTTTAAAGTTACCAGCTCCAGTCTCCCCTGTTCATCATCCTGCTTTTCCTTTGGGTAGGGGGATGCTCCTGCTGTACGGTGGTTTAATATCCATTTAAACTGCACCACTTGTGCACACCTTTATGTTGTGTGACAGTTCTGCTTAGGCAGTTATGGTAATTGGGAACATCCAGTTATTCTGCTGTTTAGTGCTAGCAGTCAGTGGAATTTGTACCTCTGGCATAATGGTGAAGTATTTTGAGCAGAGGTCTGTTATATGGGAAGAGTAAATGGTTGGTGAAATGAAAAGTACCAGGCTTAACTAAAAAGTTATTTAAAAGACACTTGCCTGGAAGGTTGACTTGCATATAAAGTGCTTGGATGTGTGAAAGAAGTAATTAAAATGCATGATGATTTCTGGGAAAAGTGTGTAGAACTTGCCTCAAAAAAACTTCCACAACTCCTGTGCAAGGTACAGGAAACCCCATGGAGCTTAATTTAACCCAGAGATCAGCACTTCGGCACTTCACATTATTCACATAAAGGTTTGGAAATCTCTCCCACGCCCTGACCCTCTCACAGTGTCAGTCAGAGTGGGTGATAGCCTAAAACAGACACAGCCAGTCATGACGTGTAGCTGACATGGGGCAGATAGACCTGCTCTGCAGCATTAGGGAGGGTTTGAAGGGTCTGCTTTCAGCAGAAGTCATTTTTCTTCAGCCAGAGGGGCCAGAATATCTGTTAGCTCATTTGGATCTGTGAGGCAGATCTGTGAGGAAGACACAATTCCTTTGGCACTATGTTCACAGAGCCACCATTGCCGGGGCTTTACAGGAAGCCCTTGGACATGAGCTGGAGGACACAGGGCTGGAGCCTTGAGCTAGGCAGAGGATCCTGATTTGATCACTGCATGGTATTTGTCAACAATGAAACATAGGAATATCCTTTGCTTTTTTGCTAATTTTCCTGTTGCTTCCCTGTATCACTTCTGCTGAATTCATTTCCATCACAGAAAATTGTTCTCAAAACTAAGAAGGTAGAATAGCTCCAGCCCTGAAGATTCCAGGCCCTCACTGACCTGGAATCACCAGACAATCCCTGGCAATTGGTACTGTTCTCTTACTTTGTTAACAAAGATGTTGATGGTAAATTTGTTAACCTTTGCTACCAAAGGTGTTGATGGTAAATATGTCTGTGGTTGAGAAGTGTGGATACAGCACTTTGAAGAAAGGAAAAGCTGCTGCTGTACAATCTGTGCCCCCCTGCACACCATCCTCCTCCTCTTCCACTGCTTGTCTTCTCCTGGCAGGGAGAAGCCTGAAGCAGGAGTCTCCCATGTAAATAGGGAGCACCAAGCAATCTATCATTTGTCAGTTAACCCCAGCAAAGGGCACTGCTATCTCTGGAGGAGGCAGCTTTTATTCCAAGTGAGGCTTCATCTGCCTCTGACCTTGTGGAGTTTCTGTTGGAACAAGGAGCTCCCACTGCACTTTTCCTCCTTCCAGACTGAAACCGAGCAGGGGCTGAGCTCTCACCAACAGAACAGCAGACAAAGATCTTTTTTTCTTTTTTTTTTCTTTTTTTTTCTTTTTTTCTTTTTTTTTGCTAGGATAACAATCTGGAAGTAGAAACGAGAATTATGTCATTTTTTTGGATGATTTCAGCTGTCGGATGCTTTGAGCAGTAAAATTGCTGTGGGCCTGTGCAAGGTTAGAGCCATCTTCAAAGAGCAGGCATGGAATGGGAGCAAGCCCTTGAACCAGCTAATACAGGTCTCTGCACCAGAGTGCAGCCCACTTGTAAATTCCTTGTAGGATGTGCTGCTGAACCGCCCCTGCTCTGTGGGAATGTTGTTTTCCAGAGTGTGCTCAATGTGCTACTGAAGTTCATGTAATGGCTTTCTTGTTTATCTGCTTGAAGAAATCATGAGAGCAATAAATTCCTTTTCTCATTAAGGGATCTATTGGAATTGTTGTTCCAGTGCTTTTCACCTGAGAGCAGAAGCAGCGATTTATTTTGTTTCTCTTCAAGCTTGCAGCACACATCCTGTTGGCTGTAAGGGATTCTTAGGGAATGGCTCAGTGACTTCCATGGTTTCTGGTTTCCAGGGATGAGGCATCCTCTCTGGACAACCTGTGCCAGCATTTCACCACTCTCAAAAAAAAAAAAACCAACATTTTTTCCTTAGAGCTATGTTGAAAGTGAAGGGAGACGACCCATCCTTTGATTCAGCATCAAACTCCAATTTATTGATCAACCATGCACATTTTTATAACCGTGTTAATTAAGTTCATGCATATTGCAAAACCCGAGCTCATCATTGGCTACAGATCAAACATCAACCCCTCCTTTTTTTTTCAATACCTGTGGTTTGTTATTTTTGCTTTCCCATACCAGCCAAGGACAGAATATTTACTTGTTATTGAAGACAGGCTTGAGAACTCTTGCTGTTTACAGAGACGTGCCTAAGAAACAGGCTTGAGAATTAGCTGCTTACAGCTGCCTTTTACTTTTCCATCAGCTGTATATTTTCATGGCCTTTTTTTCTTCAAGCCATGTCTGAGCAAAATTCTCCAACAGAGCTAGTATATGGGAAAAGCAGGGCACTGACACCACACTGCCTCAGCTATTGGCAGCAACTCCAGAAGACTGGGGTTGGAGTTGTTTTTCACCTGTTACAGTCTTTTAGACTGTACATGGCATTCATAACTAGATAAGAGAGTATTTATCTCCAATTTAGTCAATTGAGATGTAATAGCAGCTCTAAAACAGCTACAGCACAGGGGAGTTCATGTAAACACAAATAATTTTCCCGGGTTTACCTACATAATTTCCTTCTCTGTTTGCAGACTATAACACAGCATCCTGTAATGATCACACAGTGATCACTGTAAGAGTGAAAAATACAGCTGGGTTGCCCCACCCTTGGCAGCTACAATACTGTAAAAATAAAAGCACAATTATTAGAAGCACATTTCTATATTATCTGTCATAGATATATCCACATGCCTTCAATAGCACTGTGTGGCCAGATGGTCAGAGACTGGGGCTTGGCTCTTCAGCAGGTTTTGACCATGCGAAGGCCAGAATAAGAAATGCACAAGAAACATCTGAGCAATGTGAAATATCCTCCCAAAGTGCAGGGGGCAGTGCTGGCAGCAGAGCCCTTGTAAAGGTCTGAGCCACCAAAGCACAAGGGGAAAAAGCCCTTCCTCTGCTCTGTCCCCAAACTGGTGCTAGGAAAGACCTTTCAAGCCAGTGCAATAAACCAGAAAAGGAAGCTCTGAGCCCTTCATGGGAATCACTTGAGCAGGGAAGTCTTGCTGGCAAAACGTTGTTGGTCACCAAGTGAGGCTGGAAAAACTAGGTACCAAGCACTAAATCTGTCTCTCCAGGGGTTTGGAAAACATCTGGCTTATGGCATTTGGGGATGCATCAATAACTAGAAACTAACTACATGAAAGAAAGAGGGAAAAAAAGCCAAAACTTCTTCTTGCCCTTTTATTCCTTGCAGCAGATAGGTGAAAAGAGTATTTTGCCAGCAGTAGCTCAGAATTATTTCACAACTGCACATCCCTCTTATGCTGCAAGTTAGAAATGACAGTTTAATTCTTTTTTAATTGCCTCATCTCTAAAGTACCTGAAAGAAGCCGTTTTTGCCAATTGTTCCTGGGCTCTGAAAGCAGCTGATTGCTAGAAAAGCAGTCAGTGCTCCTCTACTTTGGAAAGGGGCTCTGCAGAGAGGAGAGTGAGGGGTGCAAATATTTTTGAAATGACTCTGTAGTTCTCTCATCCAGTGTGCTCTGTGTTTGTGTGGGCTGTGTGTTTTGCAGTGCTCATCTGACTGGTGGAACGGGAGGCTTTGGGATTTTGTTTGTATGCATTTGAGGCTCTTTAAGCTTCCCAGGCTCCTCACCTGCAAGAGGGCAGGAGGCCTCTGGGGCTCCTGCACTCCCAGGGCCATTCCTGCAGGGACCTGGATTTTTGAGCAGGAGGGGATATCAGGTGTGAGGAGCAGAGCAGCTGGCAGCTGTTTCTGCACAGAGGTGTGTTTGTCCTTGCTCACATCAATTCATGCTTAGATCTGACCTCCTTCTTCCTTCTTCTCATAGCTAAAATGTTCATTTGAAAGCACAGATTTTTATTTTCTGCACTCTGTTATTGCTTCTCCTGCTCTTACAGAACAACCAGGAAACACAGTGCAGATGTTATGAATTACAGAGGTGCTGGGGCTGTGCCAGCTTTCAGATCTGTTTCTGCTGGTGGCTGAGGAGCTCCCATTTGTAAAGCCAGACAAGTACTCCTTCCCTCAGAGATCCTCCAGAATGATCTCTGCACCAAGGCAGCAAACCAGGAGGAGAACTGGGGACAAAAGAATGGGATCCTGCATCCAACAAATGCCTTCTGCTTCAAGGCACAAGGGCTTGATGTCCCCTCATCTCTCCCAGCCCAGGCAGTGCCTTTCTCCTCTGCCCACATCACACACACTGCAACATCCTGGGGATCAAAAGGCTTTGGGATGCAGGATTTCCCCCAAATCAATGACTACAGGGCAATGAAAATAAAAACCACTTCAGATTCATTAATTCTGTCCTTTTATTTAAACAAAAATCCATCAAAACAATTCTAACTTAGCAAAAGCTACAACTCAACAAACTAAGGAACATATTCCAGACTAGTGTTGAATATTATCTATCAAAATCAAAAAAGGGCTTCCTAACAAATTTCATTAAAAGAGGTTACCTCTAGTTCAAGCCTTTAAGATTTTTAATATAAATCCCTTGACTTTTTAATATCACTTCCTATGTTGAAACCCAAAGTGTATTTCATTATTAAACAGGAATAGAGGGCATGAGATAGTCTTCATCCTGTTATCTTTATTTCTAGCAGGGAGCATTAATAATTTCTAAACCATAGAAATTAGTGTAGAATTTCTTTAGAGTCTTCTGGCCACGCTGCAGACAGCACTGGGTACACTCCGGACAGTCCTGGGTCCCTTGGAGCCAGAGCCCTCCTCGGCTGGTGACACTGACAGGCGTGGCTCAGCTTCTGTCCCTAAAGAGGCTAACCCTAACACTAACCCTAACAACTAAGCCTTACTCGAACATGAAAAATAACACTATGCCTAACACTAAAACTAAGCCCAAACCTAATGCTAACCCTAAGCCTAATCCTAAGCGTAACCGTAACCTTAGACTGCAGGGAGCTTCCAGCAGGCTTGGGGAGGGGCTGTTGGGGCAGCGCTCTGGAACCAGGCCTGGAGTCGAGGCCTCTGCCCCGCTGTGAGGGGCTCTGCTGGTCAGGGCTGGGCCTTGGCCTGTGGTGTGCCTGGGAGCTGCCAGGGCTCGAGATGTGCTGGGCAGGTCCCCACACGCCTCTTCTTCCCACGGCGTGTCGGGCTGCCCCAGGAGCTGTGGATAGCGGGGGTTCACCCAGATGGTGCGGATAGTGATGGCCCTGCTGCCCTGCTCGTCTGACAGCTCCTCGCTCGTCCTGGCATCCCCTTTGGCAGCTGCTTGATCTCTGGTTTGGGGAGTAAGCTCTAAGTGTCCTGTGCCTTTGCATGGCACCAGAGGTTTTGGTTCCTCCTCACAGGACACATAGGTGCTCTCCTCCCTGCTGCTGCTGCTGCCGCCCTGGACATCCTCTGAGTTGTCCCCCTCCTTGCTGGGCAGCCCTGCCAGGAGGATCTTTGCTGCTGCCATTGCCCACTACCTGCGAGCGTCCACCTGGCTTGGGGAGGGGCTGGGGGGCAAGAGACCCAGAATTGTTTCACAACTGGAGTCCTCTGCCCAGCTGTGAGAGGCTCTGCTGGGCAGAGCTGAGGCTTGGCCTGAGGCTGTGCACGGGCGAACGTTGCTGCGCTCTATCCCGGCCTCGCCTGGCCTCACAGAGGGCCCCACTTCTTCGCCTCTGCAGCTCTGGTCTGGGTCCTGTTCTCCCTGGGACAACTCTTTGGGGCTGCCCGCTTCCAAGGCCGCCTCCTCACCATCTAGTGTTGTCAGGACAGCCCCCAGTGCTGCCCCTGCCCCCTGCCCACCGAGAGCTTCCAGCGGGGTGGGCGAGGCTGTGGTGGGACAGCTGGGGCCGAGAGGGGAAGCCGCCTGGCTCTGTGCACCTGCTGCGGGGGCTGTCACTGCCGCCACTGCCTCCATGCCCTGATCCCCATGCCGCTGTGTCCCCGGCTGCCGGCTGCGTCGCCGGAGCACAGCCGCCACCCTGCTGAGGATGGCACGGGAGCCGCGGCGCAGTGAGCGCAGCAGAGCCCGGCCGCGGGCCCTGCGGCTGTGCGGGGCCGCTGCCCGGCTCTCTGCTGCCGCCGCCTGCGTGCCAGGGCCAGCACAGGAGTCACGCTGCTCCTCGGCCTCCAGAGGTGCTGCCCCATCCTTCACCCCCTGCCTCCGGCGAAACACCAGCCACTTCTGCTTGGGCTTCGCGTCGGTGCTCGTCTCCTTGTCCGTGGACATCTCGGAGTCGCTCCAACACTGCCGTCCCCCGGGAAGATGCTGGCTCCTGATGGAGCTGCTCTCCTGGGAGTGGCACCCCTGGGCTCTTTGCCCCTTTTTATAGTGTCCTGGTCAGGGCGCGGCCCCAAACGTCACAATGGGGTCTGGACACACGCAAGCCTCACGTCACAAAGGGGAATGGTCTGGAGGGGGTCCCAAGTGTCTCCAAGGGCTCTGGGCACAGACAAGGAGTACAAGGAGTCCATGTTTCTCACTTTATCACGCAGAGTAATACACAAGACAGCTCACAAGGTTCATGAGGCAAAAGAAAAGAATCTGCTCATGAGCTATTGGAACTGAATTTTGAAACAAAAGAGACCAAAGACGCATGATGGCCTGGACTGCTTCAGTGTCTCTTTGGCTATAGTTGAATTCAAAAGATTTCCTTCCTAATGTGATTGGAAGTCCTACACTGCAAACCCTTTCAAGTCTGCCTTTGCCTTGTTGTATCTTTCTCTAAGAATACCACATGTGGTTCATCTCTTGAAAGGTAGAAACTGCTCAAATGCTGCTCTGAATTGCTGTGACGTCTGGGCTGTAGCTGGGTTTTGATGTGATTCTGGTCAGGATCCCCTGCAGCTCAGTTTTTTCGTGATATGAACCTGGATCATGTGGGCGGCTCCCGAATCGTTTGGGTGGCGCAGGGACCCTGAGGGCACTTCCTGGATCCTGTGGGCAGCACTGGGATCCTGAGGACATTGCCTGAATTGTCTGGGCAGTGCCTGGATCCTGAGGGCAGATATTATATCCTGAGGGCAGCACCTGTGTCCTGAGGGCAGCACCTGGATCGTGCGGGCAGCACCCAGATCATGTCGGCAGCCCCCATCTCCCTCCCAAACACACCCACTATCCACAGTTCTGGAACATAGTGACTTCTCCAATCTATACAACTGGTGAGAAACCACATAATGGCATGTGATTGTCTAAAGTTCAAATTCCTGCCACAGGAGATGAATGGCAAAAGCATCACCCACATTCCCTCAGCCCAAGCCAGGGCCAACATCATCCACAGCCCTGGTGCAGTTCATGTCCACTTCCTGAGGGAATGTTTCCCTACAGTTCCTCACACTTCCAGTCAGAAGAAAAGGTGAAGGGAAGTAGGACATGTGGGATACATGTTTACTTCCCCTGGATGAGCACACTGCTCTCTACATACACACAGGGGAAGTACCCCCAAGCACAGGACCTGATGTGTGTTTTTAAAAACTTGAGCCTCAGCACATCTTTATGGCCCTGCCAGAGGTGAAACTGTTGCCAGCATCCTCCAGTAATGCTACCCAACGTAAGAATAGCAATCAGGGAGCACAGGTACAAACACACATCTGCCCTTTATCTGCCAGGTCTAGTTGGCTGTGCTCAGTCCTGGAGAATCAAGGTTGGGAGTTGCCTAAAGTTCCTCAAGAAGCTGACAGATTTTTGCCCACACTTAAACAGTGTCCTCTCTGTTCAGATGATATTGAAGGACTGTGACTTTGAAATTAAATGCAGAACTATTTGCCTTGTTTACTGGCTTGGGCAGCCTTGCAGTTCTGGGGAAGTTTAATGCAGATTCCCTCAAAGAACACAGCGTTTTCTAGGGAATATTCCTGTTTTTTGCCAAAATACAAGAGTCTCAGGGCCTCTGCACTCCATTTAGGTGATCCAAAATTGAAGTTGTTCCTCCCTTTTGGCCCAGTGAAAGGACTGTCATGAAATTTCATCTCTGACATGGAATCTCACTGCTACCTGCATTGAAGTCCTGGAGAACTCATCATTAGGGGACCATGTGCTCATTTCAGATACTTCTGAATGGTACGAACTGCTCAAATGCTGCTCTGAATTGCGGTGACATCTGGGCTGAAGCTGGGTTTAGATGTGATTCTTTTCAGGATCCCCTTAGGATCAGTTTTGCCGTGATATGAACTGATGCAGTAAGCTTGACTTAAGAGCAGCACAGTCTAACAGAGTCAGTCTTTGAATGCTTCTGAATATTTCCCCTCCCTATCTGCTGCTTTTCTGGGCAAAGCTGCTGGTCCAGGGCCTTGAGGCAAAGCCCAGTGTGCAAATTCCTGCTGCCATTCTTGCCTTCCTGCAGGACACTGACAGAACGTGGTTGTTTCTGATATAGGGTGGTTTCCCCAGGCTGGACGGCCTGGGCTTGGTCTACAAGGAAAAATATGGGTGTTTACAGCCCCTGGACATTAAGAAACAAAGACAAATGAAACCAAGCCCTGCTGCCGCCCGCACTCTCCTCAGGCCCCTCCGTTCCTGCCTCCTGCCCTGAGGGCCGTGGGGGCAGGACAACGTCCTGAGGGCAGCGTCGGGATCGTGTGGTCAGAGCCTGGATCCTGTGGGCAGAGCCTGGATCCTGACTGCATTGCCTGGATCGTCTGGGCCAAGTTTGGATTCTGAGGGCCACTCCTGGATGCTATGGGCAGAGCCTGGGTTATGTGGGCCGCGCCTGGATCCCATAGGCATCACCAGGATCCTGAGGGCAGTGCCCAGATCAATCAGGTAGCACCCAGATCCTGAGGGCAGCTTTTGGATTGTGTGAGCAGTGCCTGGAAACTGACAGCACTATTAGATCCTGAGGGCAGCACTTGGATGCTGACAGCAGCACTCTGATCCTGTGGGCATGTGAGAGTCTGTCCTAATTTTCCCTCATCTGCCTCACGATGGTTCTTGGGAGACCACTGAAGAGAAGACCCCCCCCTGTCTATATCTGGCTCTGAAGGAGAAAAGTCACACGCCACGGGCCTGAGACCTGAAGCAGCGGCGGCGACGGCGCAAAGAGGGCGCAGCGCGGTGCGGGGGGCCCCTGCTGCGGGGCCGCAACTCGCACCGCTGAAATGCTGCGCTGCGTCCAGCAGCAGCTCCGTTAACCCACCGCACCACAGCGACACGAGCAGCAGTGGCCCGATCCCAGGGCCTTCCAAGCGCGACTACTTTCCCACCTCCGCCCCACAGCCGGCAGAAGCTTCAGTTTTAGACCTAATAGCCGTAATAAATGTGACACTTGTCAACAAAAGAAAAGATCCCTACTGCAATTAAGAGACCAGTGAAAATAAATAAGCGACACCGAACAGCATTGCTATCAAGATGCTCCTCACCTAAGTTAAAAAGACTTTTTGTTCTTCCTGGCAGAGACTGTGAAATAGAATGAGTAGTGAATGCGTTGGCCAAATTTTGGCCGATTTGGCTGAGCATCCATTATACTGTCTTCAAATCACCTCTATTAACATAGACTTTAAACATCAGAAGCCCAGATAACTCAGTCGGTGGAACATCAAACTCTGAAATATTATTTTGAAAACTTTAAAAATATTAAAGATGTATTAAAGCGATTGTATAAGTAAGATGTAATGACTGTGCTTTTTGAATTCTTTGAGCTTTGCTTGGATGTGGTAGATGTAAAAGCAAGCACTGAATTCAAAAGAATTTTTCCACAGCTATACCTTGAACAAACTCCTTATGTTTAAGTGCATTCCAGTGTAAAAATGCTGTAGCGAACACATGAAAGAAACTGTTTTAGCTTAGTATTTTAGAGTCAGGCCTGTAAGTAAGTTATAGTAAATTCTATATTCTTTTTTATAGTAAGTTCTATCCGTTGCTAAGTAGTTTAAGTTAAATTGTCTATTAAGTGCCATTAAATGTTAAATACTGCTAAGGTTAAGTTTTAAGTTTATGTCCTGTTAGGTTTAGGTGCTGTTCAGTTTAATTTCTGTTAAGTGTTATTAAGTTTAAGTGAAGTTAGATTCTGTTAAGTTTAAATTATATTAGGTTTAAGTTATGTAGAATTTAAAGTCAGTTAAGTTCTGTTAAAGTTAAGTTCTGTTAAATTTAAGTGTTTTTACATGTAAGTTCTGTTGATTTGAAAATCTGTTAAGGTTAAGTTTTGTTGAGCTAAAGTTCTGTTGAGTTAAAGTTCTGTTAAGTTTAAGTAAAAATAAGTTTAAGTGATGTTAAGTTCTGTTAAGTTTAAATGTTTTAAGTTTAAGTATTTTAAGTCTAAGTGCTATTAAGTTTAAGTGATGTTAGATAGATTTATGCTTTTATGCAGGGCATTTATTTTATGACTTGTGTGCAAGGTGTTGTCATGAACATCAGAGAAACTCTAGTTAGAAGGGACAATCAGAAGCATTTGTGAGTAGAGCCATTCCTGTTTGAAGTATATCTGCTGTTTGAGAATGGAAAGCAAACTTACCAGACAATCAACGCAGATGAAACCTGCGCACATGTTGCTCCTTTAGCTTATTTTTGTAGGTTGTACTGGCACACCTGAGTTTTATTTGAGCCTTGTAGCAGCATAGAATCCTTCTTGTATCTGTCGTATAGCATATCCTATAAATAGTGATAGCCTTTTCAGTTTGTCTCCCTGGCTTAGATCCCTTGTAAGAGAGAAACCTTGCTAGTTGAGAATACTGCTTGTAATGTAATAGTTGTTAGAATTGCCTATTCTTGTATTGCAAAGAGTATGACGCAGTTAACCCATCAAACCTTGCCTGTGCAACAAGAAAACAGGGGAATTTTGGAGAAATGGCTACATGACAGAGGTCATGTAGACATTTGCTTGTTAGCCAACCAGGAGCTGAGAAAGTACCGAACACAGCTAGTTTGAGTTTTGCACCTGCAAGATAGCGTGTCCTTGGGCCTAGCTGGGTATGATAACAAGTGGACAGAGAGACGTGGGAAATAGGGAATGTAGGCCCAAAGGAATGAGGAAGAGTTGATGGTATAGTTTAACCAATAGTTTGCTTGGCTTGCAGAATATTCATGAGCTTATTACTTGCTGTATGTGTCTGATGCTCTCTTCAATAAACGGAACTTGCTTATCACTCATATTGAGTGTCTGAGTTTTCCCTTACCGACAAATGCCTCATCCCCGACAAAGACCTCATTCTGCTACAGAGACCTATTCTACAAAGTTCCCTTAGCCAAGGTGCAAAGCTCCATCCTTGGAACACATCATCTAACCATGACCCACCATCTTCTTTAATCGGAGCTGTCAAATCTTTCAGCTTTTGTATGCTTTTGTGGATGGATTCAGAATGATCAGACAGGTTCATGCAACACAATCCTTCAAATTCCTCACAACCATGTCCATGTGCCTGTAAAAGAAAATCAGTTGCTGCTCTGTTCTGTAAGGTTGCATGTCTGACAGCACTAACGTCAGTCATCATGTCACTGATTGCAATGGAAGTAGCACTGTCTTCTTTCTTCAGCCAACACCCCAATCGGTGTAATGGTTTCAATGCCTTGCCCAAGACAAGTTGATGGAGAAATAACTCATTTTGCAGGGCCCTAGGGTCTGAAATTGCTATTACAGTTTTCTTTATAATTATAGGCACATCTTTTTTCTCTGTGTTTTCTCTTGATGGCTTATTTAACGATAGGTGCTATCACAGTGAGTTGTCTGATGCTACATGGGCCACCTTTAATTTCTGAGGGAATGTCCTGCCAGGCTCTATCTCCACAAATGAGCTAATATTCTGTTGCTTATTGTCATGGGGACTCATCTTGGTCATCTGCTCATCAGCAGTTTCACCCTTAGGGGACACTGGGGTAGTACAATTGCACCACAAACTTGAGTATCTGTCTGCAGGATGATGGGGAGTAACACTTAACTGTGGATCTCCCTGGTACTGAAACTCAGCACAAAATTCCATCACCAATGAACCAAGAATCCCAATTCTTGCAGTTCAGAAGGTGCTTTAAGAAGATCAGGGGCCCAGTGATGCCAGCTGGTTATGGGATTGGTCTCGTTGGCAGCCTCACACCAATATTTGTCACGATTGGGTCTTGGCTACTCCTTGGCTGGCACAGGCACACTGACCAAACAGGTTGCAAAGGATTTATCTGGGCTCAAATTTGTCAAACACATGGTGTCTGAGCCTGCTGACTTGGCTAAAGCAAGGCAAACATTCATTTTTGGTTGATTTGGTTGTATGCACAGCAAAAGCAAGCAAGCAAAACCAACAAGTGCCAGTATATCATTTGATCAAACTCGGTGTTCCTGTTCATCTGTTTTTTGGCAAAAGCTTCCCCATCTATTTCAGTTCTCAAGCAAATCTTTTAGCGCTTGTTCAGAGACTGGCCAACTATAGGGCACTAAACTGTCCCTCTAACCTTCAATTTTTACAAATTTGGATATCTTATAATTCTTTCAAACACAATGGACACCATGCTTTTGCTGAAAGAGCTCTATGACGCAAACCATTTTCACAGTCCAATAATCAACATCAAACTCAAGATTTGTAGCTTTCACAGGTTGAACAGGGAACATCAGGCATGAACCGTAGCTTCTCCGTGCGGCTCACGTCTGCGTGCTCATTTCCCTGCTGGTGGAATTGTCGGTGTGCTCTTGTGTATGAGACAGTTTCACGTCCTTCACCAGGACCCACTTAGGTCCAGCACCTGTGCAAATACAAGTATACCCTTTGCCCCAAGTGATTAGTGAAAATGGTCCTTCAGTTTGTCCTAACTCAAGGTTTCTGATCAAAACTGAAGGATTTTCTTTCAATTTTTCCTGTGTGCTGTTTGAAAAGTGCCTAAAAAATTGGAGGATTAGTTCCTGCAAATGAGCTATTAAAAACATAAAGACATATAAAGTTTTGCTCAACCTCATCTGGGGTGTTGCTTGGGCCACTCCCCGTTTTCTTGATGTAGAATGGTTTTAGAGTGTGGTGCGTCCTTTCAACAATTGCCTGACCTGTGTAGGAATAGGGAATTCCAAAATGTGGCGAACACCCCAGTCCATCAAAAATGTGGCCAATTTTTGAGCTGTGTATATGGGACCATTTGTCAGTTTTCATCTTGTCGGGGATCAGTTTGGCGAGCTCTGGGCCCAGTGACACTGACAAGGACAAAAGCAAAAGACAAGAGGCGCTCTCTCTTCCCAGGACCAAAGTCCCACAGCTTTAATGGAGAACAGCTCCAGGAGAGAAAGGGAGTGTCCAGGAAAGGAAAGAGGATGTCCAGGGGAGGAAAGAGAGCATCCACCTCGTGGCAGGAGACTTTAAATGCTCGGAGAGGGGGGCAGTAGAAAGGAACTACCATAGTTTAACATAATAAATCACCACACTGTAGTTTTCTGCATAAATTGCTGCACTTGTTGAAAACAAAATCCTGAAATCTCCCCAAACACAACCATGCAGTCCCAAATGACCACAATGTGGGAGAAAAACCACTCAACCTCCCTGTATTCCCAAGCACCAGGTGTCACAGGGAGTACCAATCCCTGCAACTAGAAAGTCCACACACACGGGCTCACCGGGAAAGGAATATCTCTTTATGAGGGGACAGAGAGCTCACTTTTCTCAACACAACACACACCATCCACCACATCAGCATCCACCCACATCATCTTCCTCAAACATTCACACACTGAAAACACAGCCACAATTACAACACACAGGAAAAATAGCAGCAATAAAACAGGATTTGCTCAATTCACCCCCAGAATTCCTAGCAGGTCCTTATTGACACAGCAAATCCTTTCTGCCAGCAGCCAGACCCAAGCCCAAACTGTACAGGCGTACGTTGTGCACAGGACATCTCTGTGTGACTTGTGAACAGCCCTTCCCCTGCATACACCTTATGGGTTACTTTATACATAGTTAAACATTCCTTTCTCCACAGTCCCAGCAGTCCTGTCTGTCCCCCATGAGGAACAGCCGAGAGCGGAGGTGCCTCCAGGAAAGGAATGTCCTGGCAGCGCCCAGAGACGTCCAGAGCCCGGTTGTTCTTGCTGGAGCAGAGAAGCGTTCCTGGCGCGGTCACCAAATGAGGTGTGGAATAGAACTCCCCACAGTTAAAGGTAGGAGGTGGTGTGTTTATTACAGCGCCAGGCACATGAGGAGTTGTCTCCTGAAGACATGTGTGAAGAAGCACTGTCTCTCTACTGATCTAAAAAATCTTACATATTCATATAATTCCCAAAACAACTAATACATATTCATTAGGTAACCCCACCTACCCCCTTTGTATTCAAATGTATTATAACTGAGTCCAAAGTTCCTTCACATTTGCGGATTCTTTCACATCACATGGGTGAGTGGGTTTTAAAGTGGGGAATGGTCTCCTTCTGATGAAGGCCAAGACATCTTCCTCAATTTGATCTCTTTACTTATGATCTGTTGGCAGGCTTTCACACCCCTTGGCTATAGCTGAAGTTTCGGAGCCCAGATGCAGGCTACCGTCCTCTTCTTTGTCCCAAAGAAATCCGCATCCCATCCTGCTTCTTTAAACATAGTAAAGACAGGCAAGTGATATATTACCCTAGCCTTAACTACCTTATCTGCTAAAAATTAACTATCCCCTATTATTTCTACTCTTCTTGCTATACTCTTTCCCCCTAACTAAATCTTGCTAAAATTTTAACTCTTCCAGTTCTTTTAAATCCTGGATTCATTGGCCTCATCTCACACGCCAGGCATGTGTGAGCCAATGCTGTAACTGGGAAATTCCACTCCTGAGCAGGAGATACCAGGCCTGGTTCTGAGCTGGAAGGGTGAGAAGGATGAGATGCACATGGTTTTGATCCAGGGGATGTCCTGAAAGTGCACTGCCTACCTGCCCCTGCTGCTGAGCACCACACTCCACCTCCTTCTCCTGCTCAGCAAATTTTTAGGAATCCAGGGCTTGGTATGTATTATTTGCTAGTGCAACAAACAGAATGAATTTGCTTTGCAAGCCCAGTTTTGTCCTGGGTTATTTTGTGCATGGGTCTGTCTCCTCCTGAACCTGTGTCAAAGACCGGCAGGGACCTACAGGACACTCCTATTCTCTTGTCAGTAAATTCAGAGAAGTGATTTAAGTGTCAATAAGTATCAATCAGTAAATCAAATAATTTGGGGGAATGTGATGATGGTCACAAGGGTTGCAGGATGAAGAGAGAGGCGAGAATGTTGACCTCATGTTCAGAAGGCTTGATTTATTATTTTATGATATATATTACATTATAACTATACTAAAAGAAATAGAAGGAAAAGTTGTCAGAAGGCTAGCTAAGCTAAGAATATAAAAGGAATGAATACCAAAGGTCTGTCTCCTGGCAGAGAGCGAGACCCAGCTCTGCCATGAGTGGTCAGTAAATCCAAACATCCACAGGAGACCAATCATGCATCCACCTGTTACATTCCACAGCAGTAGATAACCATTGTTTACATTTTGTTGCTGAAACTTCTCAGCTTCAGCAGGAAAAATCCTAACGAAAGGATTTTAATGAAAAGATGTCTGTGATAGGGGAATATTTAGCCTGTGAGTTTCAGCTAAGTATTGAATATGTCTTAGATCCATGGATACAAACTAGTAAGTGAGATTGCTGGGTGTGCACGTATTAGGGAAGTGATTCCCCACACACCCAGTGCTAAAATCAAGGATTGCCTCTCTTCTAACCCTGAGCTGGCAGCAGGAATTGGGCCCTGCTTGGTAACGTTCATTTTGAAGACTTCTGTTGAGCAGGTAAGAATGGTCAAAATGAAATATTTTCCAGCTGTTTCCCTTTGGTTTACCAGTTTGAGGGTTAAAATTCTGTGCTGCAGGTGTCCTGGGTGTGTGCAGAGCAGTACAGCCCCAGACACCCCTTGGCTTGCCCACCAGTTGTCATGCCTTGTTCCCAGGTGTGCCCAGCTCTGGCAGGTGAAGGAGCCCGCAGCGCAGTGGGCACCGTGCCCTGCCCAGCCGGGGCTCTCTGGCACAGAGCAGCAGCAGCGCCAGCACCGTTCAACCCGCTCCTGCCTTGGCTTCCCCTGGCACACAGAAACTTCTGGAAATCAGCACCGCCAGCAGTGTTCCCAGCTTGGAGCAGCTGCTGCTGGTGGGCAGATGCTGCCAGTTCGACTGCTGCCAAAGGGGAAGAGAGGCAGAGATGTACACGCACCAGAGCCCTGGGCATGTCCAATAAAGGTGCAAATATGTGGGGAAATTTGTTAGGAAGGATTTCAGCTGTGATGCCAACAGTAGCTTCTCTCCTGGCTCTGTGTGTTCTAGACGAGTAATGAAATGGTTGGCTCTGACAATTAAGAAGTAGATGTTATGTGGATGTTCAAATGTGTAGTGATGGTATTGTAATATATCCTCCCATAGTCCTCTTTCCCGTCCCCCTTGTAACAGCCTGGGTAGTCAGGGCATTTGGGGAGGGCTGGCTTGTGACCAGCAGGCAGGGTGTAACAACACCTGACCTCCAGTCAGGATGCAAGAAAGTAATATCCTCAATGGATAGCAGAGAAAAAGTTGACTGACAAAACTTTTAGAGGAGCTAAGGGTATAAAAGGCAGAGCATAGTTTTTGTAGATGAGCACATGGCTGCTAGTCACAGAGACTCCCAATGCTGCAATTTTTCCTTATTCAGTCCTTTGTTAAGGTTTACTAAACCTTTAAAATTTTAAAAGTGAGAGTCATTTCTCACATGTGTAATGCTGTGGGCCATTGTCTTGTTCTGGTTTCCTTTGCTTGGGTCCCATCTGAGTGCTCAGCTGGGGTACAGGCTGTAGGTGCTTGGGGCACTCCTGGAGTTCCTCTTGGATCCCTGAACAGGGTTTGGCCCATGAGGGGATTTTGCGCTGCTTTGTGACAGAGAAAAACTTCCCAGGCTCTTTTGTGTTTGCTGTAGGGAAGGTTGGTTATTGCTTTGCATAAACTCACAGACCAACATGGAGCGTTTGCTTTGTGATGTCAGGGCATGGTTGCCACCTTGTCCTCGTGACAGCAGAAGGTTGCCTTGGTGCACAGAAGGCCTGAGTGTCAGAGCAGCCCTAGGCCTTGCTCAGATCAGGAGAACTTTCCTGGTTGGGGTATTTGTCAGTGGGTAGCTGCACACTGACAAGAACCTTGTTTCTTCTATTTACCTAACTTTCAAAAATGACAATGTTTCACCATCTGTCCACTGCAGCTTTTGCTGCTTATGGCATTTCTTTTTCCGCGTATTACGTTACACACTTTGCACATAAGTAGAGTTTTCCATTCTACTTAGGTTAGGGTGTATCCTTACCTGGCTTTTGTATGTCTTCCTGCTCTTTCTTGGGGCCTGAGTTTCTGATTTTGAAAGAGAAAGAGCATTAGGATGCCAGTGGTTTGGTAAAGCTCCTGTCAAGAGGTTCAGCTAAAAAGGGGGTGTCTGTAGCCAGAGGGGCAGCATTTGCAAGGGAACCTGCTGGGCTTCCATTCCCTCCACGGGAGAGTCTGTGGCAGCAGAGTCTGTAATTTCCTCAGTTTGCTGGGACAAGCAGGACAACTTCCAAAATGCAGCCTGGGAGGCCTTCTCAGAAGGCCTTCTAAGGACTTTGTAGCTCTCCCCAGAACTCAGGGAAAGCTTCTTTTGTTCCAAATTTTGTAATGAAAGGATTTGACTGTCTATTTTCACCCTTGACAGAGTGCTAAAAGAGTGATTCCCTTTGCAGTGAAGTGCAAACGCCAAAACAGTGAGTGTCTGCTCCTAAGTCCTGGAGCTGCTGCTGTGCTGTTTCACAATAGAACTGCCACAGCTCAGGGGGATTCTGGGCAAGCTTTTCTGGGTGACTGTTTTCAGCAACTTAATGGGAATTAGTGCATGCAACTTCTTTTTTTAAAAAAGTACCTGAAAGACAAGAGAACAATAGCTGCTTTATCTGCTGGACAGAACAGAAGCATTGAGTGTTGAAGAACAATTTGCATTTTCTTGATCATGTTTGTATTCATTTACTGGCTAAACTGGCCAAAGTGTAGGCACAACCAAGATTATTGTCCTGATCTCTTGCTGGCTGTGTGAAGGAACTATGTCATGTGGAGGGATGTTGATAAAGAAAAATACTCTCTGTTTGGGTTGACTTCTTCTCTTCTGTGGGATTCAGCAGCCCAGGCAGTTTTCTCACAGCACTTGTTCATTTTCCCTTGCCCACTACAGGTCACCTGAAGCGTGTATTCAGAGGTGCTGATCCTGAGGTGAGTGAGAAAGGAACATTTCATGTTCCTGGTGCTTAAGAATTGTAGAGCAAGCTGTGAGCTTGGCCTGTGGCAGTAGAGTGTAGAGGGCCAGCTGGGCAGGCTGAAAGAAAATCCATTTCCATGTCTGCAGCAGCAATAACAAAGGCATCGCTGGTTATTTCCCAATTTTCCATTTCAGAACTTTCAAGGAATGAAAAGCTCATTTTGCAGAGAGAATGTTGCTTCTTGATAGTAGCCAGGGCGAAATGTCTAATTCAGAACTATTAGCAATTCTGTTGAATTAGCCCATTTAAATTTAGTTGCAGTGACTTAGAATCCCATTGTTATCAAAGTTTCTGATTTGTCCTTAGCAGAGCTGGTTGTAGAAATAGAGCTGAATAGCATAAAGTGCTGAATAGAAATAAGGTTATAAATTATAGGTAACTTTCTGTCCCTCACACTGCTGTCTGTCCACAGATCACAGAACCAACAGCAGTCTCTCCCCTGGCTCCCTCTGCTCATAGAGAGGAGGCCGAAGAGGAGGCAAATGAGGTGGATGAGCGCCAGCCTCCAGCTGTGCTCACACCACAGCCTGAACATTCTGAGCCAGTAAGTGTTATGAACAAAAATTCGGTTAATATTTTTTTTGTGAGTAAAGGTTACAAAAAGGCAGCCAGATCACTGTTGCTGCCGAAGTTCTGCGTGTTTTGTTATTGTAATCACGGGTCGTTGTCGTTGATAGTTGTTTTTGTATTAGTAAAAGCCCTGGCTGGGGCGAGTTAATGGCCCTTCTCCTGAGACTGTAACGGGTGGGGACCTTCCCGAGGCTAAGTTGTACCTTTCTCATAGTGAAGACACCTGAGAAGGTAGGGGGGGGGGTTATACAAAGTGACTCCAAGACCACAATGCAGTATGGGTCCCCCACTGCACGGAGAAAACCCCAAAAACAACGAGCCAAATAAGAGTTGAGAGACTGGAGTGATGTCTGGATGTGAGGAGCAGGGCGCTGGGCCTGCAGAGATGCGGGAAACCTTTGTCGTTCCTCACCCTGTTCTCGAGATCCCCCTCTCCACTGGGAGGTCTGGAGACCCGGACCGAACTAACATCTGACGGGGACATCCCTAAAGGCTCCCACGAGGACCGAATTCCCCTAGCTCTGCCCCTGGTGGACAGAGCTGCGCATATCCTCCTCCTCCTCTGAGTTGCCCTGGGAGACGACGGGACGCTGCAGACCCGCCGAGCCGCCCAATCCTGAGCTGATCGCTTTTAATAAAGGCATTAAAAAGGAGAAGAAGTCTCCTGGCCCTTGTTTATTTCAGTAAGTTCCAGCTGTGTGTGCTGCTGTCTTTAGTGCAGGACAGAGCTGCAAGTTTCTGACCAGCCAGCACTTTACTGTTGCTGGCTGAGGATGCTGAGTGCTGGAGTCCTGCCAGGACCCAGTGATTGCCCCCAGCCTGTGACAGATGGACAATGGGCTTTGGTCTGTCATGTTTAGGCACCAGCTTCCTGGCATTTTGATAGGGGCCAGCCTGAAGCAGGAAGGCTCCCTGTTCCCAGAGGAGGGAGCATGTCAAAGACACTGTGCTCAGCCTTGTTGGATACACAGGGGACACTGTGGCGTGGAGAGACCTGTCCCCCTGCACAGACTGGCCAAGTAGCTGCAGGCACAAAAAAATGTTGGTCTGACCCCACAAGTTCTTTCTGGTGCTTTGTCTCCACAAACTTCTTGGGTGTGTTTACTTGGGAGTATTTCAGAGACACACTGGGGATGTAGAGTTGCTGCTTGAAGTCAGGGATTTTGGTGCCTTTGTTGCCAGGTTGCTCTTCAGGCAGAGCAGCCAGTAGCAGAGCAGATAGATGCTCTGAGTCTGCCTGTTTCTTGGTCTTTGATAAGCTGCAAGGAGATGACTGTGTTGTCCATGAAGCTGTGGTGGGGCATTCTTGTCAGGCGTGGCAAAAGAAACAAAGGGAGTAGTTCTGAACCCTTCTTCTGAGGCAAAAACCATACACTGCATGTGTCTGTCGATACCTTCTATTGTGTAGTCTGCTTTGAAAACTGCATTTGAAAACTGCATTGGAGCCTAGAGTGGGAGCAAAGCTGCAAGTCCTTGACTGCTGTCTTGTAATGCTAAACCCAGGATGTACACCTTGCAATGATGCCCGCAGTATCTGAAGTGAAATGGGCACCTTTGTGGCTGGGGAGCTGCGTGGGCCCAAAGGACGCAGGGCTGGCGGCCGTGAGCAGCTGAAGATGAGGCAGCGTGGGGCCAGGGGGCCAAGAAGGCCAAGGGCACGGTGGCTGTGCCAGCAGCAGTGGGGCAGCAGGAGCAGGGCAGTGAGTGTGGCCCTGTGCTGGGCAGCGCTGCGGCCACAGCTGGAGTGCTGTGTGCAGCTGTGGGCCCTGGGAAGCAGAAAGTCATGGAGGGGCTGCAGCGTGTGCACAGAAGGACAGGGGAGCTGGGCAAGGGGTGCAGCACAAGGCCAGGGAGGAGGTGCTGAGGGGCCTTTAGCCTGGACAATGGGGGCTCATGAAGGACCTTCAGGCAGACTTCCATAGATCCCTGCCTTGGATCCATAGAGCCAATGCTCAGCACGAGGGCTGTTTCCCTGCCAAACATCCCTTCACTGCATCCAAGTGCTTTAGACACTGGTGTGGGTAACACTTTCATATTTTGTTGATTTGTTTGTTTGCTAGAAGGAGAAGCCTTGTGCAATTTCTCCTTCTCCAGGGAGCAAGGGAGCTTTTTTCTCAGTCTTTCCTACCCTTTTCCAGCACTGGCAGAAATTCTGCTAGAATTTTAGTTTTCAAGGGGGCAGTTCTGGACAATGCAGTGTTTTTGCACAAGAACACATAGTTTGGGGCAGGGATGTTGGTGCGGAATGAGCTGTTCTGGTGCCAGACCAGCCAGTAGGGCTTGCCTATCCTTTTCAAGTTAAAGGCTCCCGTGTCTTTTGGCTGCCCAGGGAATCAGTGTGTGTTGTGTTTGGGAACTGAGTAGGAAATCAATGCCCTTGCATTCCAGCTGGTGCTCAGAGATTAGAGGAGCTGGGAGGGGCTGGGCTGCATTTCTGATTCCAGCCACTTTAGCACCATCAGTGTGGGCGAGTCCAAGCGAAGAACTTGCCCGTGCATATTTGCACAAAGAGTGCAGTTCCCAGTGCAATGCTCTGGGTCTGATTGCATTCCATAAGGACCTACATGCTCCAGATTCCCCAAGAGTGTGTGTTACTGAAGGAACAGGAGAGCAAGTTCAGGATGGCTGCTGATTGGGGCACTGCTGCTGAGTGCTGATGTGTGTAGTGACAGAAAGGACAGGATTGATTCAGGGTGACCCCCACGTGGCGAAAAATGTGCTTTCACTCTATGATTTAGAAGTTTAAACAAATGCTTTATTAAGCTATGTTATATTACACTAGTACTATATTAAAACTATACTAAAGAGATATTATACTAAAAACATACTAAAGAAAAACTCGTGACTGTCTCCACACAGCCTTTTATCTAATTATCTAATCAGTCTAAACAACTATCACTAAAATCCAATTAACAAATCACTTTCAGTAAACAATCACTATAACACATTCTTCATGTACTAAAAACAAGAACAGCAAGTAGAGATAATAATTGTTTTCTCTCCTTCTATGAGTTTCTCACTACCTTCCCTTAAAAAAAACCTAGGAGAGAGAATTATATCTCTCTCCATTCAAAGAACGTAAATACTACAGCACAGTAAAGAGAGATTATAAAAGTGAGATCTATCTATCTATCTATCTATCTATCTATCTATCTATCTATTTTAATCTTCCTGGCTCTGCTCCAAAGCAGTGGAAGATGCAAAGCTCACCTAAAGGCATCCCTTCAGGAGAGAAGTAGAGACAAGTTCCATTGACTGATGCTGAGCAGGCAGAGATGTTTCCCCCTCCAGAGATGGTTGTTTTTTCCCCTCATGTTTTCCTACTCCAGCCTTTTCTGACCTGAAGCCTTCATTTGTCCTTTAAATTTTTGCATGTCTTAAGGGAGTGGAACTATCCCATGCTGTAGCTGGGGTCTGGTGACTCTGGTCATACATGCCATGCCATACATGACACATGGTTTCCTTCACTGGCATCCCCAGGGCTGTGTAAGTGCATTCGTTAATGGGGCCTTATGAGAAACTCTGTTACTGCTGGTCAGAATTCTCTGTTGACAAAAGAGGGAGAAGAAACACCTTGGTCCTCCTCCATATACTGAGGTGGCCATAGAGGTTCTCTGACTTCCATCAGAGATCTTTGCGTGCATCCTCATCTCCTGAATGACCCGGTTTTCTAACAAGAGTGTGGATGTCAGGAAGGAGGAATACTGGTGCAGGCCTGAAGAGAACGTGAACTCCAGAAGTGTCTCTCACAAGGAGTGAGCTCACCCAGGAAGCCCCTGCAGAGCCAGGATGGAGCTGTGGGACAGGGTGGGGAGTCAGTCACTACTGAAAGACAAACAGGACATGGCAGAAGCAGAGGGAGGCCCTCACCAGACCCTTGAGAAATGCCACACCTTCCCTGTCAGCTGCCTGAGAGGCTGCTGGAGCTTCAGTCCCAGATGGCCCCTGACTGTAGGGCCAGGGTCACTTTGGAATCTGTGCCTCCCCTCGGGCAGAGAACGACCCAGGAGAGCAGCAGCACAGTGCTTTGGGAATGTGTGAGCCCAGCAGTCAGTGAGTCTTGGCCCACAAAGGGCGTATGGGAAGTTGAAACCCATCTTCTCTTGCTTTCTGTGCAGGTGCTTCTAGAGAAAGAGCAGGAGCACACTGCCTCATCTGAGCTGCCATGCCAGATTCAGGGAGAGCTGTTCCCAGCCCGAGAGCAGGAAGAGCAGCTCAGGCAGCAGGTGGAAGAGCCACAGGAGAATGGCCAGGTAAGCCTGACTGGCCAGGGCACAGAGGGAAGGGCAGGAAGAGGGGCATAAACCAGAGCTCTTGGGACTGAGGAGGCCAGGAGTCCCACAGGCAATGGAAGCACAGAGCATTGCAATCTGCAGAGATCAGCCCTGGGACAGGAGGTTTGCAATGGAGGCAGATGTGGGGAGGGAAGCAGAAAGAAGGGGCTGAATAAATGTGATTTGGAGGCTGCAAGAGGAAAAAAGCTGAGCCTGATGGCAGCTCTCAGTCCCTTGCTCTGCTTTTGTGTGTACAGAACATCAAGGCAGAGCCACAAGCAGAGCTGCCCGAAGCTCAGAGTGACATCATGGCAGTGAAGAGAAAGAACAAGGAAGACATGGGAAGAATTAGAGGAGAATCGCCATCAGCAGAGGGGCGATCAACAAAACCAGGTGAATGAAAGAGTGTCAGCCACTCCACTCATGAAATGTCCTCTCTTTTGTTTATTAGAGAACATGAAGGAACAGCTGGATGCAGAGCTTCAGACAGCTCACAGTATGATCAAGGCAAGGCATAAGCGGCTGGAGGAAGAAATGAAAATCATCAGAGAGAAACTTAATCACTTCCGTCAGTCTCTGCAAAACCAAGTGAGTGAAAGAGGGATGCAGCCACTGCAGTCACCAATCTGGTGGTTTCTGCCCTTCTTGCCTTTCCAGTGCAGAGCAGCAGGGAGTGGGGCCATGCCTCTGAGTGCCATGCTGCTGTAGTGTGTGTATCACAGTCACTCTGAAGGATATTTCCTGGTGTGCTGAATCTCAACTGCTGCCCTGGACAGTGAAACTTGTCCTTTGGTCTTTTGGCCAGCAGTCATCCAAATTGATTCCTGCTGGCCTGTTCCTGCTCTCCTTTTTTCTTGAGGTGTTTTTACAGTGGAACTTGGTGACCCAGATGGAGGATTGAAACAAGCTGTTGTATCCCCTGTCAATCTGTTCTTTGCCTTTCCTCACAGTCGATGACTCCTGGCTGACAGGGACAAGCTGTAGTGTCTGACTGCTTTGTCCTGTTTGACTTGAGGTGCAAGTGTTGACATCTCACCGGGCAGCCTGCAAAGACTTGCAGGGAATGTGTGGCAATGAAGGACTCCAATGTTGAAGTGAGGGGGAGAACGACCATCCTATAATGCATCGAACTCCAACTTTATTGATCGATCAGTCACCTTAAATAATAGTGTTAACGAACTTCATGCATATTCCAAAATACAGCTTTATGATAGGCTAACAGAGAAAACTCTAACCACTCCTTTTGTTTTACAATACCGTTGATTGTTTACATCAAACAAATCCAGTGTTCTCACTGTGATATGAACGGTTCCCAAAACTTCCATAACTGTTCCCAGGGTGCCATCTTTTCCCAGAGAGGATGTTACCTTTGTTATGGGAAGACTGCCTGAGAACTTTATTGTTTATGCAAGGATGCCTGAGAGAGACTAATTGTTTATAGAAGTCAGGCTGGAAACTGCTTTGAAACTGCTTCACAGCTACCTGTTACTTTTCTCTCAGCTGCATGGCTTCGTGGCCTTTTTCTTTAAGCCATGCTTGAACTAAACTCCCGACATTTCCCCCGTCTTTTTCTTTAAAAGAAAGGAGGTTAGTTTGCCACATTTTCTCTATCATCCTACTAACCATCTTTTGGATACAGCCACAGAAACAAGGTAAGATAAGTAAAAGCAATAAGCGTACACCTAATATCCCTATAGCATATTTTACAAGGTTTCTTAGCCATGGTCCCAGTCTTAAACTTTTAAGCCACTCATCAATACCCAATCCTTCTTCTTCCTTAAGGCTGTTAAGCCCTAGCCATAGCTCCTTTAACTTAGCATGAATAGATACAGAATGATCAGATAAGTTCATGCAACACATTCCTTTAAACTCCTCACATCCATGGCCTTGAGCCAATAACAAGAAATCTATAGCAGCTCTATTTTGTAAATCAGTGTGGTTAACACTTTGTACATCTGAAGATAACATATCTAATATCTGTGAAGTTCTATTTAATTCACCCTTAGCCCAACACCCTATTTGTTTTGCTAGAGTCATTGCTTTGCTTGCAGCACTCCATGGTAGGAGAGCTGGAACAATCACTTGTTTAAATCTATTCCAGAACCATGGATCCCCCACTGGACTACAGTCCAAGTCATGTAAGCTGCGCCCTTGCCTGCTTGTCTTATGACTTAATTGCATTAACACAAATATATTAGGGTGAAATAGTGATAACTTGCCTAAATAACAAGGTCCACCCTGAGGTTGAGCAGGTATACCATTCCAGGCTCTATCTCCGCAAATTAGAAATATTCCTGTAGGTAACTTCTTAGGTGTCATGATGCTAGAGCCTTTACAATGGCTGTAGAGTTGTTTAGACACTATGCTTTAGGGCTGAATCCAAAGTTGCCCATGTTTGTTTATATGGATTCATCTTTTGAGGATTAAAATAATCAAAGCTAAACCATCCACTGTTGGAAGTGCTGGTCATGCTAGCATTTGCACTTCCAAAAAGCTCCAACTCCTCAGGTGGAGAATGCAAAGGAGTATTAAGTGATTGAATTAACAGACATTGTCGGTAGCCATCACTCTGACTGGCAGTATACCCTTTCTGTGCAGGCAATTTAATATTTACCATATTGTGCATACATAAAGCACGATTATTAATAAGACTGCAGAATTCTTGAGGAGACGATACTGGCAATGCTGAGACAAAGCGACGACTGATTAATCTGTCTAGCAAGTGTTATTCATACATTATCTCTAGGTTGATTAAACTGTATTACCCTTAATTCTTCAGCTACTACTACACCTAGCAATATAACAAAAGTAAACCTCATTTTTCTGTTTTTACTTTGACCTTTTTTTTCTTATCAGTTTTTAACCTTTAACCCTTTTCAAAATACACTGTACCTCCCACCGATAATAAGCCAAGATTTTCTGCTCATGTGTCTCATAAAAACCTAAAGCTGAGGCAGTGTTTAGTCCTGTTGCATTCCGTAGAGCCCACTCCCAATTATGTTCCCAGGTATGTCTATAATTACAGGTGTCACACCATAAACGAAAAAGTGACAACCGATCCACCCAAAAGGTCTCATCACAACCTCCACAACACAGTGCAACCCAAGCAGCACAATGTGGGCTGTGACATTCAAGGCAGTTCTCTTTTGCCGGTCCTTTTATATGGAAAGATGATAATGATTCAATAATGTCAATCAGTTCCCTGGTCGTCCAGCAACAGCGTTTTATCCCAAAGGGTTAAAACCACCCTCAGCTGAGCCACAATGTCCGGCCTTATCAGGCATTGCAGGGTAGGTGGTAATTGGACTAAGAAAAGAAAGCTGTTAGCTGTTTTCATTTATGTGAACCTGGAGAGGAGGTGAATGGCAAGTCTGAAAACGATCCTTTCTGTCCATGAGATTTTCACATCCACCTCTTCCTTGGGTTTCTCAAAAATGTTCAAAATCAGCTTTATAGTCTGTAATCCTTTAGTCATTTGGCTGAAATGGTATCAGCTGGGTAATTCTCAGTCCTTTGTTGATTTGGAGTGGTGAGAAAGTAGTATGCACTTGAAGCACTTAAAATACTTAACTTAGCAGACTTATTTTCAAATTAATAGAACTTAACTGGCTTCAAAATTCTATGGGCTAACTGTGCTACACTCTTTGCAACATAAGAATAGGCAATTCTAATAACTAAATAGTATTTTCAGCTAGCAAGGTTTCTCTGATGTTCACAACAACACTTTGAACACAAGTCATAAAACAAACACCTATCGTAAAAGCATAAATCTATCTAACATCACTTAAACTTAATAGCACTTATACTTAAAATACTTAAACTTAAAATATTTAAACTTAATAGAACTTAACATTACTTAAACTTATCTTTACTTAAACTTAATAGAATTTTAAATCAACAGAACTTACATGTAAAATCTCTTAATTCTAACAAAACTATAACAAAATCTAACTGATTTTAGACTTATTTGTAAATAATGTAAGATCAAACTTAACAGAATCTAACTTATCTTAAACCTAATATGATTTAACCTTAACAGACCTCGAACTTAACAGAAAATAAACTTAACAAACTTAACCTTAATAGTATTTAGCATTTAATTTAACTTAAACTACTTAATAACAGATAAAACTTACTATAGACATAAAATATAGCATTTACTATAACTTACTTACAGGCCTGATTCTAAAATATTAAGCTAAAATAACTTTGTTCACGTGTTTGCTATAGCATTTCTATATCAAAAAGCACACTCACAACATCTCACTCATACAATCAGTCTAACATATCTTAACATTTTTAAACTTTTCAAAATATAATTCTAGAGTCTGATGTTCCACTGACTGAGCCATCTGGGCTTCTGATGTTAAAGTCTCTGCCAATACAGGTGATTTCAAGACAGCATACCAATGCCGAGCCAAACCGGCCGAAATTTGACCCATGCATACAGTACGCTGATTCCTGTTTCAGTCTCTGCCAGGAAGAACTAAAGTGCCTTTAACTTTCCTTGTTTACCATCACTTGTTTCTTAATTTCAACAGGGATCTTTTCCTTTTGTTGACAAAAGTTACATCCATTAGGCTGTTAGGTCTTAAACTGAAGCTTTTGCCGGCTGTGGGGGGAGGGAGAAATGCTCCTGCTGCAAAAAGCGCTCCAGTCCCGCGGTGCGTGTGTCGGAGCTGACGAAAACCCCCCCCTGCGCTGGGCTCTTTGTTTACTCGCCGGCAGGCTGACTCTGCTGCAGGCACCGCTGCACCCGTGGCTCCCCCCGCGGCAGCTTCGCTCTCTCCCCGCGGTGGCTTCGCTCTCTCCCGGGGCGGCGCGCCTCGGCTCCCGCGGCGGCGGCTCCGCTCTCCCCGCCGCTGCCTCCGCTCCCACCGCTATAGCGCAGCATTTTAGGCGGTCGCTCACCGCGGCTGCTCGCCATGGCGGAGCGCCCGTGCCGAGTTCGGAGTAGCACAGACTCGGAAGCGCCACGAGCTGCTGCCGCTGTCTTGCACTCAAAGAGATAGTAAAATAGTGCATCAGACATCACTCGCCATGGCCTGCTTAGCTTCTTGGCAGTTTTACCACTCTCTAAAGCAGCCTCTGACAATAAATCACCGAATTCACGCAATTCCGTTAACTCGTAAACTGTGTGGGGATTCACAAAGATTCCCCGTTCCAGACCATAAGCCAAAAGACCTTGCAATTCCTTCCGTAAGTCTATTCCCTTAATTTGCCTTTTTTGCAAAAACATAATAAAAAGTTCATATGCGGCTTGTCTTTCCATACCTCTTTTTGAGTGCGCACTTTCACCTAGCAGCGTTTTCCCATACTTATGCCTCACAAATCAGCTGGTCCCATCTATATGGTCACCAGGGCACGGCGCGTATCGGCGGTTTTCTTTTTTCCTCCGCTTTAATTTCGCGCTTATTGCCGCTCCCGCTGCTTCGGAGCCTGAACCATTCCTCACTTATCCTTTGGTGTTCGCAATCCCTGTGATGGCCGCGATCGTCGTGGTGTCCGCTATCACGTCCGGGTGTCACCAATTTGTTGAAGTGAGGGGGAGAACGACCATCCTATAATGCATCGAACTCCAACTTTATTGATCGATCAGTCACCTTAAATAATAGTGTTAACAAACTTCATGCATATTCCAAAATACAGCTTTATGATAGGCTAACAGAGAAAACTCTAACCACTCCTTTTGTTTTACAATACCGTTGATTGTTTACATCAAACAAATCCAGTGTTCTCACTGTGATACGAATGGTTCCCAAAACTTCCATAACTGTTCCCAGGGTGCCATCTTTTCCCAGAGAGGATGTTACCTTTGTTATGGGAAGACTGCCTGAGAACTTTATTGTTTATGCAAGGATGCCTGAGAGAGACTAATTGTTTATAGAAGTCAGGCTGGAAACTGCTTTGAAACTGCTTCACAGCTACCTGTTACTTTTCTCTCAGCTGCATGGCTTCGTGGCCTTTTTCTTTAAGCCATGCTTGAACTAAACTCCCGACACTCCAAGTTAGAAGTGAGGCACAGGAGCAGTGCCCACCAGAAATGCTCCAGGTCCAGCACATCATGGGCTCTGAACCTGCTGCTGCAGCAGCATCACCTCGAGGAAGCCCTTCTGTGAAACCTGGGAACTCAGGCTCGGGCACATCCCGGGAACAGGAGATTGAGGAGGAGTACCTGGAGCTGCTGGGTACGTCTGGGGTGTTTCTTATCTGAGGGACAGTGTGTTGTGTGCAGGTGTCAGCAGAGCTGTACCAAATGCTCCTCCTGAGCTTGGTGTCACAGGGCCATTTAGGACTCCCCAGAGGCAGTGCTGTGCTCCGAGGCAGCGAGAGAGCTCTGGGTGTTCCTGCTGCCTCTGAGGGCACCTGGCACTGGCTTGGGTTTGCCTGAGCTTCCCTCTCTGCTAAAGGCTGAAGCAGGGATTGTTCTTGGATCTGCAGAAGGCTGTGACCTAGCAAATGATCTAGGCAAGTCCTGTGTGCTAGTGGCCAAACTGAACAGAATTTTTAGCTTCCTAAATTCTCCTTCGACTCCTGACTTCCAACTAGTCATCAGAGCAAAAAATCTTCACAGAAATGGACTGCCTTTGGAGTTTTGTCTTTTTGGTTGGGGATTTTACTTTTTGGGGGGGTGGGGTGGGATTGCTTTTCTGTTGTTCATTTTTGGTGGGGGTTTTTTGTTGTGTTTTTCTCCATCCTGAAGGAGCCCTTCTACCCTACGTTTTACTGATGTCATTTTTATGACTGTTACTGTTACTACTACTACATCTGCAGTTTATTTTCATGAGAATGCTATCTTTTTGTCAATAAGAGAATGCTATCTTTTTGTCAATAAGAACTACTTTGAAAGAACATCAGGTTACAGGACAAATAGAGAGCACAAGGTATTTTCCATGTGCCCCCAAAGAAAAAACAGAGACTTTTATAACAAACTTTATTTAATCTTCTAGTTTTATGCTTATCATGATGTGTCCAGGAGACACATCCAAGTGGCGTGATCAGATAAAACTGTACTGCAGGGATTTCTCAGGAGAGAGCCTCCAGCCCAGCCATGGTATATCCCTCAGATCCATGGCACTTTTCCATACCTGATTCCCACTCTTTCCCATGACTCTTAGAATCCTACCCATTGGCCCAGGCCCTGCTCAGATCAGTCTCTAGGAAAACACATCAAGCCCTTTGTGATTCTGCAGCACAACCCAATGAATGTGCTTCTTGCCCGTAACAGCTGCCAGTGCTGTGCTCTCAGATAAGAGAACTGGTGGGGCTGAGACCAGAGCCCAGTGGATTCTGTGTCTGCCATCACCTGTTGGGACAAAAAGGGCACTGATCTGTGCCTCAGTGTGGCTGATCTCAAAGCCCATCCTGTTGTGTCCTGAATGGGGGCAACAGCTTGTCCAGGGCTCAGGCTCACTCTGGCTTCTTCCCATCAGTGCCTGTCAGTGCTCATGCTTGGGCTTTGCCAGCCTTGTTGTGGTCGCTGCCCTGTCCCTGAGGGCTGGAGGGACTGCAGAGGCTGGAGCCTTCCTTACCTGGGAGAGGGGCATCTTTGAGCTCAGCCTGCTCACAAACAGGTCAGGGTCCTGATGCTGAAAGCCCTGTCAGGATCGGTTACAGCTTGAGCTGCTCTGGTTTACAAATGGGAAGGCATTCCTTTGGCAAACTGCTGAAAGGTGGGGAAGATGTCCTCCTCTCCTGGGATTGTATGTCCCTGTGCTTTGTTTCCTGTCAAGAGAACTCTTCAAAAGACTGTACAAAATCAGTCTCTGTGCTGGCCACCTGTGCTGCAGGGCTGTCTGCCTGGTTGTGGTTGTTGTTACCCAGCCGACCACAAAGGGCTCAGAGCTCCAGGTGCTGGGGCTGCCTTTTGTATCTCCTGGAAGCTGGGATCTCTGCTTTAAAGTCAGAATCTTGCATTTTGTTTCCCTCAGGGAGAATGGTGAACACCACTGAAAATCCCCTGATGAAATACACACATCTGAATTATATTGGCAGCGGGTGAGTCCAACAGCAGTTACTCCTGCACAACCGTGGACCAGGTGTTTTTGGGGTGGAATGTCTATCCAGCGTGAAGTCAGGCCAGCTGCAAAGATGTTCACACAGTAAGGATAGATTGTCCCATCTCTCAATGCTGCTCAGAATTTGTGAGTGGGCTCAGAAGGCATTGTCAGAGATGCCTTGCTACCGAGGTCTTGCCTGCATCAAGGAACAGGACCTGGAAGGTCTCCTTGTCTCTCAAGTGTGGGACAGCTCTGTGTTAATTTCTTTAACATTTTTTGTATGTCTCAAAATCATACTGGCACACTAATGAAAAGAGAAGAAACTTGCTTGCCTGAAAGAGCAACCTATGCCCTATCAAAGCTGTGAGATAACAGTTCCCAGGAACAATTCTTTCCCCTGGTTTGAAGAGGGAAACACTCTGTGGTCAGGATAGGAACCACACTGTTTAGACAGTGAAACCCAAGAGGAAAGACTAAACTCCCTTTAGAAATTGAACCCCAGTGCTTCAGGAACAGGCCCAGTGCCCATGCACTTGAGAGGAAAATGCATCATCTCCCTTCTGGCAGAGCCCTCCTGCATCCTGCAGGTTTTGACACTTCCAGCAGAGATCTCCTGTGTGGGCTGGCTTTCACTGCAAGATCTAAATGGCTTCTCCTTTCTCTGCTTCTGTTTTGTTTCTAGGGGGTTTGGAGATGTTTATAGAGCACTCGACAGTGCCACAGTAGGAGAGGTAAATGTCAACAGCCCCTGCAGGCTCTGCTGCACTCGAGGGCTTTCCTCTCTGGTGTGAGCTGTGGCTGGAGCTTTGGGCAGAACTGTGCTGAAAAGGCACAAGAAGCACAGACTGGTGCCAGCCCACAGAACACATTTGGGACTTTGTCCTCCTCAGCTGCCGGAAGGAAGGCACGGAGGGCAGCGGTTCCTTTCAGAGAAGGACGCGCTCACTCGCTCTCCATTGCTAAAACAAAGGTGGTGCCTTTGAGCACCTCACTGCTCTTTGGGGCTAGAGCTTCAGAGTCCTGAATTCTAATTTCTGGCTGCCAGCAAATCCATCTGAAAGTTACTGGTAGTTCCTTAGCCACCTGCAGTGCTGCACTTGGGAACTGCACATAGGGAGAGATCTGCAAGGCGTCCCTGCAAGCCCTAAGCCCTGCCCATATCACAAGATGTATCCACAGAGTATTAAGGCATGGATTCCTTCTTCTGAGTCCCAAACAAAGCAGCAGAGAGTGCGGTCAGGGGTTTGTGGGTGATAACTGAGACACCGCTGTTACCAAGTGGTCAAGGCAAAATGTCAGTGGCCCCACATGTCCTGTAACTGGCTCCCAGGGGAGCAGAGAAATGGGCTGTTGGAATGTCAGTTCCTGATTACTGCAGTGCCTAATTACAAGGCAGTTTGGCACAGCTCAGCTGTGTCATTGCAAAATCACTTGCTCCACGTGCCTTGTGGTCTTGTGCCACCAACATCTCAAGTTACTGATTTTCAATGTCATTTTAGGTGGCAATAAAAAAAATAAATCTTCAAGGAGTGAGGAGGAAGGAGCTAACCTTTAATGAAATAATGATCATGAAGAGGTATAGGAGTCCCAATGTTGTGAATTATTTAGACAGGTGAGAGGTCATGGTCTTATCCCATGGATGTGTGTTTACATATCGCAAACATGAGAGGTTAAAAACCCACTTTGGTCAGTGGCAGCAAGTAAAGCTGGTAATTTTTATTTATTTCTCTACTCATCTCCAATGGATGAGAAGAGAGTGCATCTTGTCTGCATGAGTCTTCCCTGGCACACCTAGTTTGATAATTACTCCAAAATTATTCAAAACCTGGATCTGCTGTATCTTCCTAACTCAATAGCCTCAAAGTTCACTGCCTCCACATTTATTTGGGATTGATTTTTTAAAGTTTCTTAAGTGCAGATGAACCATCCTAAAGTGGATTTCCCTTGGATTGTTGTCCCTCCCTGCCATTGCTATGCATGCCAGGAAGACTAGGTGCTTATTTCCAGAAACACCATGCCTGACATGTTTTTTACCTGGGCTGTTTCTAAACTGCACTTTTCATTTGCTGCCCATCTAAGACATCTCCTTTTTCACGGATGTGTCTTTCTCTATGAGACTGCACAGATTGCAATGCACAGCCAAGAGGGAATGTCTATTCCTTTGATTCTGTCCTTGTCACAAAGGCATCTGGAAATAAGAAACCTGGAAGCAAAAAATCAACGTAGCCATGCATGTTCATCTCTACCCCCTTGTTTCCTTCTTTCATCTACCTTCTGGGCGAGGAACTCTTGCTGGTTATAGAGTACATGGATGGAGGTGTCCTGAGCGACATCGTCAGCCAGACCTGCCTGTCTGAAGATGAGATGGCAGCCATCAGTCGGGAGGTCAGCAATCCCAGCTGTGTTTCCAAGGGCTTGGGCAGGATTGTCTTGGAAACAGGGGCTCAGAACAGGAGAGGTTTCCTGTGCCGAGCTTTGTTTCTGTGTTGCTGATATGCTATGGGCAAGTAAAAGCATCTCAAATGAAAGGCCTGCCAGTGCCCCTGCACTCCCTGTACTCAGTGCCAGTACTCTTATCTCCTGCTGTTGTATTCTCGCTCTGTCTCTTGTATTTGTATTTGCTGTTCTCCACCTTTCCTCTCTAAATGTTTGCCTGGAGTCTGTCTTCACTGCATTCCTTGCCTGTAAAAGCAAAGGTGCTGGTGGCAGGATTTGAAACAAACAGCAAAGAAAGAAGAGAGAGACTCGTTTCTCTCAGTCCTCAGCTGAAAAGGATAGGAGTGTAGCCAGAATGCTCTTTGCTTCTGAGCACATGCGCTGCAGCAGGAGTCATCCTGGCTGGTTGGCAGGGGACAGCCTACAACAGCAGGTGCTGTTGCTCTTTCAAAAGCTAATGTGCCTTTCCTCAGAAAGGTCCTGCTCTGCAAGTGTTGGAGCAGCAAGCTCTTCCTCTCAGTGGCCATTACTGTTCTGCCATTACTCCCCATTCTCCTGGAGGGGGAATCTTTTAGATTCTTTGTTTCCTTTCTTGTGTGATGAAATCACATCACTCATTTTTGCCCTTCTGTTTCTGTTTTCTCGCTCAGTGCCTGCAAGGACTGGATTTTCTTCATTCAAACAATGTGATCCATCAAGACATGAAGAGTGACAACATCCTTCTCAGAACCAACGGTTCTGTCAAACTGGGTCAGTATATTCTTGGTCAGGTGCAGCGTTCCAGGGATGTGGGTGTGGGGCTGCTTGGTGTGACTGCCAGCTCCCCAAAAATGGTGCTGGTGGCAGTGCAGGGACCCCTGCTGTGAGCTGAGGGCACAGTTGCAACGTGCACAGAGGTAGAAGGAGCCACAAGCAGTCAAGAGTGGCCTTGCTCTGTGTGTGTCCCTTCCAGAGGGAGGGAGTTACAAGTCTAAAGTTTCCAAAGAACAAAAGCCACTGCTAGAGGCAGTGTAAAAAATGGGGGGATTTTTAAAGTCGCCAATGCCAGGAGATTCAACAGCACAATTTCAAACTTCTACTGGGGAATTCTTTTGCTTGCTTTCCTAATTGCACAGAATTCAAATAAAAGCAGTATTTTGCTTTCTCCTCAGCTGATTTTGGCCTCTCTACTCAGCTCACCCCGGAGCAGAGCAAACGGTGCTCGCTAACCGGGACTCCTTGGTGGATGGCGCCTGAAGTGGTGACAGGTCAACCATATGGCCCCAAAGTGGACATATGGTCTTTTGGAATTGTGGGAATTGAAATGATAGAACAAGAACCTCCTTACTTGAGTGAAAGTTCTGGCACAGTAAGGAGCAAATACTCACTGATCCCATTGTCTTTCTCACCTGTCCCATGTCCTGTGTGCCATTGGACAAAATCCCATTGCCATCTGCTGGAACTACTTCCACCAAGGTCCCCTCCTACAAATGTCCCTGCAACACATCAGCATCTGCTGTACTTTTGGTTGCATCAGTGGGGGAATTCAAGCCTTACCACATGCAAACAAACTCCAAACAAACAAAGTGTTCTCAGGCAACACTTTCCTTTGGGTTAGTGGTTCCAGTTCTTTTGTCTGTGTAGATGTCTTAAATAACAGGAAAAAAGCATCTTAAAACTGTTGTTATCTTTCCAGAAATGAAGGAAGGAAACCCAAACCCAACAAAGTTTCTAAAACTGTGGTTTTTAGAGAGTGTGCAGTTTCTTCTCATTGGGAAACATGGGCATGAGGGTGTAAAGGCCACAGAGTCTCTTCTGCTTCTTGTGCAGTGCTGCTGAAACACTCAGTGACCGTGTTTCTCTCCTAGCCCAAGCAACATTCTGCACGTCACCAAGCCAGAGCCTGGTGATGCGGAGAGCCTGCCAAAACCTCCCAGGGATTCCTGGCACTTTCTGGGATGGGCCTACCATTCATGCATTGACTTGAATAGCCAAATAATCAGAGGGCGACCATAGGGATGAAACATTTCCTTCTTCTGACCTAGGCAATTTTTCTTTTGCTGCAAAAATGAGAAGCTGAAATTTTCAGACTGCTGAGAGACAGAGCTGCAGGTGGCTCCTGTGTGCCCAAGCAGGCATTTTCATCGCAATACATTTGTGCAGGCATCTTAATGTGTCTGTGTTGAAGAGAAGATTGTAAATGTTTGTTTCCCTACTTGGGTATTAACTGATGGATTTCTTTTCTTTCCTTCCAATTCCCATTGTTTTCAAGAACAGCACAAAAAGCCTGATTAGTTTTGTTCTAGGGCACATGCGCTTAAAGGACCAACAAGCACTGCAGAGATGCCTTTCATGTACTAACCCTTGAAATTAGTTAGTATAGCAAAGTCCCTCTTCCAAAAAGTCTCTCAAGCTGGCATGAATCCTCAGAGAAGCAAATGTCCTTGTGCTGATGTAGTTCCCACTAACTAGGTCAGTCAATGAAATCAGCTGCCAAGGCAAGATCTGCGGGATGGTGGAAAAGCTGTGGCTGCATCGGGGTTTGGGTTTTTGGTTGGTAAAGGAAAGTAATCTCTGGGTCTGTGCCAGGGCAGAAACTGCCACTGAAAAACATAGGTTAAACAAAGGGATGTGGGAGAGCCTTAGAGATGTGAAAGCAGGAGGTGGAGCCTGGTGTCTCCTTTTTCTCCAGGCTACACACCTGATAGCCACAGTAGGGACCCCAAAGCTGCGGCAGCCCAAGCTCCTTTCAGCTTTGCTACGCGACTTCCTGAGCTGCTGCCTGCAGAGAGACGAGGAGCGGCGCTGGTCTGCCAAGGAGCTCCTGCAGGTAAAATGTGAAGGGGCTGCAGGTGAAACAGGCTCTGAGGGATTGGCTCCTCTTCCACTCAAGTCCAAGGCATCAGATGAGCCCCCTTCTTCCTCACCTCCACTCTTGCTGCTCTTCAAATGAAAACACTGAGGAATCCTAGACTGGGCTGGGCTGACAGGGCCCTGTAAATGTCCTCTGGTGCAAGTGTCCTGCAATGAGCAGGGACATCTTTAAAGAGATCAGGTTGCTCAGAGCCTTTTGCCAACGGAGCCAGAATTGTTCCAGGGATGGGTCTCCTACAAGCTCTTGGGGCAAGCTGTGCCAGGGTGGCACCATGCTCCGAGTAAACAAGTTCTTCCTTAGACCTACTCTGATTAGATGCCCTTTGTGTTTAAAAATATTTGTCCACATTCTATTGTAACTGGCCCTGTTAAAAAAGATGTCCCCCACTTTCTTCAAAGCCACTCTGAAGTCTTGGAAAGTGGCAATAAAGTCTCCCCGGGGCCTGTCCTTCACAAAACGGAATAACTCCAGCTCCCTCTGCATTTCCTGTGAGGAGAGGTGCTCTGTCCTCTGACTGTTTCTGTTGCCCTCTTTTGTGATTTTGTGGAGTGTTCAGTTTTATCTAAAGGCAAAAGAATTGAAGTAGAGCAATGCAGGGTACAGAGACATGAAATGGTGGTGGAGGAACCCAAGGAAGCCAGTCCCAGCCTAGGGGTCAGAGATTTGGCTGTGGGCAGGAGGGGCTGTGGGGGCCTCACTGTGAGGCTCTAAAGGGGCCCTGGTTTGTGCCTCCCAGCCCACCCTCAGAGGTTTCTGCCACGCAAACAGGGACAGCTGGGAGGGACTTGTCCCAGCCCCATCTGCTGCCTGGCACGCTCAAGCAGATGGGAACTGTGCCAGGGTTACTGCCAGGCTGTGTGGCAGAGGGGGAACTGCAGGGCCCAGTGCCACTGGGCTGGCCCTGCTGGGAAGGAAGGAGCCATCCAGCACACAAGGGGCATGGAACGGCAGACACTGCTTTCTGTCTCTGTGGGAATCAGCACAGTGCCTGTCTTTGAAAGGCAGGGGCCTATGTGAGTCATTGGAGTTTCCTGAAAGGAAGAAAACCCAGGGACAGAAAGCACCATTTCTAGAGCAGTGGCAGGGCAAAAATCCCAGCATGATGAAGACATCACAATAAACAGATGAGTGGGATTCTGGGCCAGGTTTGCCTGTGATGGCAAGGTCTTGCACACTGGGGATGACTGGGGAGCAGATGGTCCCATTGCTCCTCTTTCTGGGTCTTTCCAGGAACTTGATGTATCCTGATTGAGTCCCTGAAGCAATGAGCTTGGAAAGTAATGGTTCACTGTTCTTTGTTGTATTTTTTTTCCGGTGGACAGCATCCATTTGTAACTTCAGCCAAGCCACCATTCATCCTGGCACAAGTCATCAACTCAGTGAAGAAGACGAATAACCCTAACCCTAAACCCTAACCCTAAACCCCAACCCTAACCTTAAATGCTAAGCCAAACCCTAACCCTATCCGTATCTCTAACCCTTACTCTAACCCCAACCCTAAGCCTAAGCCTAAACCTAAACCTAAGCCTAAACCTAAGCCTAACTCTAACCCTAACCCTGGGAGACTAGAACATAGCAATCATGTCAAGATGTTATCTCTGTTACCAATTTAGAGTAGGATTGTAGAGTAGGGTTGCTAAAGAGATTTGTAGCATAGAATTATAGATTAGAGTTGCAATTAATAAAGTTTCTGAAACATCAACTCATTTGGAAGATTCTCCTCCTTCTGACCCCTTCAGAAAATTCAACATTTCCTTCTGAATTACCATTTGTTTTTTATTGGTGTTAAGTCACACATATGGCTTCTTTTGTATGGTTTCGTAAGTGAGGAGGGCTCCTCTTCATTCATCCTCTCCAGACTGCACTGCCTTTGTAATATGACCCACTGGCTGGTTATGGCACAGCTGTGGTATTTCTAGTTGAGGCAGAAAGGGCAATGGCATTTGAAGGCGAAACCAAAGGAAGAATGAGACAGCCCAAACACCCTGTGCAGATGCAGGCCTTCAGCTGTGACTGGAGAGCATTGGGGTTCCTGCCACTTGGATTTGGATCCCTAAATACAATAATCTCTTTGGCTGGAGGAGAGCCTTGCTCAAGTGAGAAAGCAGAAAGATCAGAGAGGGTGCTCGGGAAGGTCTCCTGTGGTGCAGAGCTGTCAGCGCCTGTGAGGTGAGAGCGGGCCCGGCCTTGCCCGGGCTGGAGCCCCAGCAGAGCCCTGGCAGAGGCCGGAGCAGCCTGAGCCCTGGCAGAGGCAGGCTGGAAGGAGGCCCTTGGAGCTGCAAGAGGCAGCAGCCGGGCCCTGGGTGCCTCTTGCTGGGAGCGGGCGAATCCTCTGCTCTCAGAGCCCAGGTGGCAGCTGGCTGCTGCCGAGGGGAAGCGCAGCCGTGCTGGGCACAGCCCGGCCTGGAGGCCATGGCCGTCTGCAGTGTGCCCAGGAGCAGGGAAAGGCCAAGGGCAGCCGCGGGCCACTGGGCTGGCTGAGGATTCCTCCTCTTCTGCCGGCTGCTCTGCACTTCCTGGCAAAGGCCAGCAGTGTGTGCAGCACTCGGGGCACCGGGGCAGGGAGCTGGGCTGCTTGGTAGGCTGGAGCACAGGGTAGCCTCCTTCAGGCCCGGCACTTGAGCCAGGGGAAGCAAGGCCAGCGTGAGGCAACGACAGCTTGGCAGGGCACATCTGCAGCAGCCAGCACCTCACGCAGCTCTGGGAGGAAGCGCCTGCAATCCTGCAGTTCTGCATGGAGCCAGAGCAAAGGTGTGAGATGCAGAGTGTTTGGCAGAAATATTCAGGCCCACCAGGCCAGCCTGCTTTGTGCTCTCTGGCACACAGCTAGCACTGTGCAATGCAGCTCTGAGCTGCTGGGAGAGAGGGCATTGGGGATGTGCCTGAGGTGAGTCAAGGGGTAAGCTGAAAATGGAATTAGGATAATTGAAAAGTGCAGATGAAAAGCTTTCCTTGTGTATTTGATTTACGGCTGCAAATCTTGATACCTAACTTTAGGTACCTGAATTTAGTCCATTTCTCCTCTCGTTTTAATTTCAGAAAATGTCAGAATTACAGATGTGTGCACTAAAGTATCCTAGATTTCTGTGCAACAGAAAGATGAGTAAACAGTAGTACAGCCCAATCTACATTACCTTTAGCAGTTACCAAAGCTAGTAGGGATTTAGAAAAGTGTGCCTTCTTTCAGCAATATTACAAATAGATTGGTATATACAGTTTATAATATTATAATACTGGCTTTACACAAATATTAAAATGGATTCTATATGTGTGATGTTAAAGTTGTGATCTTTATAACTTTGTTATCAAGATATAGTTTTTATTTCTGTTGTTAATGAAGCTTAGAGAGCTCCCAAGGCCTTGAACATACTTGAGACTGATTTTGTAATAAACTATCTTTTAAAACTTTGTTTGGAAAGCAGAAGGTAGGAACATCAGTCATCTGTTGTGTTTGACTTTATTGTTATTTGAGATTGTAGTAAATACTGAGCATGAGCTGGGATTCAGATTGTAATTGCTCATCTTTCCAAAGACAGATATGGATACTATTAATATGTGCCCTGTTTATTGTTCCTGACTGATTAATTTACTGCAGTAGTTTTATAGTGCATTTTTATTGTTGTAATGTCTAAATGTAGTGGGACAATATATATTAGACTTGGGGTAGTTTGGCTTTTGTTTTTCGAATAATAAAACCACTCTCTTCAGCCTGGTGAAGAAGAAATCTGCTTCTGTCCTTGTGTACAGCTATGGATTTGTTTACATAGCTTCTCCTTCCCTTTTCTGCCTAGCCTTTCTCACCGGCAGTTTTCAGTAGAAAAGCAACAAACCTTTGAAAGGCTAAACCTCAACATAACTGTGACCCTCAATCAATACTTCCTTCTTCCAATTTCTAAAGATCTCTTTGTCCTGGGCACTCAGTATGGCCTTTTTCCTCAAAGTTCTTTGGCTGTCTTGAATGTTTACAGCATAAAAGGTAATCCCTGATCTATTTTCAACTCCCTGCTCAGATGCAGACTGCTGGAAGGGAGCTAGGACTGGTACTGGAGACCTGGCAGCTTGTCCAGGAAGCAAAATTTTTGAAATAATGGAAATGTGGAGAAGCATGCAAGTCCAGGTGGTGAACTCATATATGCAAGTACTTGCAGATTCCTGACAGGACTTTACAGTTCAAGGGTATGGTCTCTTCTTACTTCTGTCCCTTAATGCCCAATCCTTGCCACTGTCCCGTCTTGGCTGTTCTAATGGCCTGGTAAGGGTCTGGATGGCCTTGAGGCAGCTCGCGCTCCAAAGGACGAAAGGAGTCTTCAGGTTTTTCAATTCTTCAGTGTTGTTTATTAATTCTTATCTACAATATTTTCTCCTGGCCCAACAGAGGTCCACACAGCAAGCCAGCCATGAGCACACTGACCTCCCTTGGGGCAGCCACTTATTTTTATACCAAAAACTACATGTAAGATATTTACCTTTTCCTCCCAATACCTTTCACCCTTATTGACAAGTGCGCATTCAGTAAGAACCAATCTCAGAGTGCCACCATTACCATCGAAGATGGATGACAAGAAGAAGAAGAAGGACATGACACACCCTAATTCCTCCATCTTGTCTCCTAGAACCCCCCTGTACCGAGATTCTAAAACCTGTGTTTTCACTCTATAACTAATCTATCCCTTCACCACTTATCCCCGTGTCATCCTCCCATCCTCATACAGGTGTTGCGTCCAGTGCAGGATCAAAGTCTAGCCACCAAGCACTTCTGGCAATGTTCCAGGACCTCCGAGCTCCCCAAGGGTAGTCTCGGCGTCTCTGGACATCAGGAATGATGTGCTGAGTTCCCACATGCCACATTTCTTCAACTTCTTTTGCATTGTCATCTTCTGTGTTTTCTTCCTCTCCTTCTCTCTGTGACTTTCTATGCAGGAAGGATAACCTGTCATACACTGTCAGCTTGCTCAGTGACCGAGTAGTGATATGATGGTGTAGAAATTCTAGGCGCACAGTAGGCAAACGTGTCATGCTTCTGTGTGCCCTCTGCAGGCAGACCTGCTTCCCAAACCTTCAGTCAGACTTGGAAAAAAGGCTTGTCACCACTACTTTGTTGTGGTTTATGCACTGATGAAGAAACACTTCCATCTCAGCCCGCTTAAGCCACTGCAGAGTAGGAATTGTTGCTTTGGTAGCAGATGTGCTGTCAGGGTCCTTACAGTTCCACAAGATGTGCCTCTCCTCGAACAGATTTCTGCATTTTTGTACAAGAAAAACTATGTTTTAAATTGCACCAGTGTAAGTCATGCACTCCTGTAGATGTGTTTTCAGACAGAGATATTTATATATATGCCTAGTGAATGGCCTCCTGAGCAGCAGAAACAAATGAGGAAGGAAACTGGGCTGATAAAACATGCTTCTGCTTCAAGAAAAACCCCCCAGTCTTCTCTTTTCCAGAGAATGCTATAAACTTTTTCTTGATTGGCCTAAAGGGGATAAACAAGTCTCTCCATGTCCTGATCTTTTACTAGTCTCAAATTATTTAGAAAAGTTTTAATTTTTTTTTTTTTTGGTGGGGGGCGGTGGTGTTCGGGTCTGTACTTCAGACCTGTTCTCCCAGCAGTCAGGGACCTGCACAGCTGATGTGGGTGGGGCAGGTGCTCAGGTAATTACCAACAGGTGCTTAGTAATTGCTAACAGCAGTTGAGGTGAGAAGTTGGCTTGTGCCTGGCTGAGGGCTTGAGGACTGTGGTGAGAGAAGGGATAGGGAGTGGAGTGGAAAATATCAGTTACACAAGCAAATCTGAGGTGTAGGTGGGATTTAACTGGATTAGGTACTGCATTTCATGGTCTTAATCACAATTTATGAAGAACTGAACATTTAACTATGAGACGGGACTATTTAGTTGTTATTCTAGATGCTGCATTTACTAATATGTAATGTAGTTTCTTTGTATTTTGCTCAGAAGCTGTCTCAAAAACATTGAAGTCCAGCTAAAGTCTTCGTAAACACAAGTTAATAGCTTACTTTTTGTTAAAAACAGAAGCTGAAAGGGCGAATGGCTCTTGCATTCAGTAATTCACACATTTTAAAAGAAGTGGCTCTCTCCTCTTCCTGTGGCTAGCTTGTCTCTTCAGGCTAGAAAACATTTCTGGGAGCATTTCCTTGCTGCTCCTATATCTCTATGCCCTTGGAATCTGGTGCTAATACTATATTTTTCTAAAATTAGAAAATTTTAAATTTCTGTAGGCCCATTCATTTTGTAATTTGCACCTGTCACTCGGGGGGGGGGGAAGTCTGATAAGTTTTTTTTCTTGTAGGCCTGTCAAATTGCCGCCCATTGCATTTAGCTGCAAAATCCTAGGTCATGCTAACAGAATGCCTGAAATGGACACTGGTAGAGGGTAAAAATATTGCCTGATACAGATGCTATCAACTATTTTTAGTTCCTGACAGTCCAGTATTTCCCTTACCTAAGGGATACCTGTTCATATTTCTTTCTCTTTTTCTTGCAGCTTTCAGTTCTGTGATGACTGAGAAACAAAAATACAAAGTAAGGGTGTGCAGAGTAGATGGACTTTATGAGAATTAGGGGGCAATTTGACTATACACTGATCGGTATGATTGCCTTCTTCTGTGAGATTGTAGTGATGTTGTAACATATGTTGGGAAATAATTCATGCTATAAAAGTGTGTATTTCATAAAGATTGCAAAATCCAAACAAGTCTCTGACCACAAGCAGCCTGAGAGGCAGGCGTCTATTCAAATTCCGAAATTCCTGAAGGTGGCCAGATAACGATTGGCACTTTAGCCCAAGAATAGACACACCCAGTGCAATGATCACCATTATCCCGAGACATCGTCATCCTCATGTCATCGGAAGACGCCCAAGAATGATCATTGCCCTGTTGATAACATCGATCAAGATAGCCAAAGTTGCCAGAAAGATACGTGTGAATACGTGACTTCCTTGAATCCAATCAGTGCTGGCTATCAACAAGGAAATGGCGACTGTCCAGCTCTGCACAGTGAAAGAACCAACTATGAATATGCAGAGTTACAAAAGAAACTGGGACTTCTTCGCTCAGGCATAATAAACTGTATAAAGTATCCCTGCAAGAAGCGGCGCTCGTGAATGGTGGAGGGTCCGATGCAATAGAGGTGGGATCCAGGTTCACCCAGCACCAACCCCAGGCTCGACACTGTCTCTTTGGCTGTGGTGGTTTTGAAGACCATATTTTAGTAGTGGAAAAAGATAAAGAAATCTTTTCAGATTTTTTATAATTTGGCTTTCGATTGATCATTCATAACAGTTCATGATAAGCACCAGTACAAGCTGGACTTCCCAGAGCAGCCAACTGAAAGAATCTGAAAAGAAATGCAGGAAATGCCTTGGTAAACCTTGCCTGGAAGATGGGTGACTTTTTTTCACTAATCTATAATCCATTCCCTTGGCCTTTGGCTTTCTTAACAAGGCCATTTGCATCCCAGATTCCCCATGAAGTGCAAAGCCTGAGCTTGTGGAAGTGGCTGAAAGATGCCCTGTTTCTCTGCAGGGACATTCAACTGGAACAGGAGCCGGAGCGCTGTCTGGGGAAGCCTCCTCCAAGCTGGAATTTGTGCCGTGCTGGGAGAGCAAGAGGAGGGGGAGAGCGCTGGTGCTGTGTGGCAGGAGCAGGAGGTTTGGGCCACAGGACATTCCGTCTGCGCCGCTGCTCCACAATGGGTGGCCGTGTCCGGGGCCCTAGGCCTAGCCCCACGGGTACTGAGCTCCCTGGGCTGGGCTCAGGTTCCCACTGGGACTGGGCAGAGCCTGGGCTCAAACTGGGGGCAGCAGCAGTGCAAAACACTTCTGGGCATCTGCGTTTCCTGCTGCTGGGAAGGAGCAATGAAGCGAGTTTAGAAGTTCTGGTTTCTGCTTCTCCTGGTTGATTTTTTAATTTAACTCCACACTGCGGAGGCGAATTCTGTGACAGCCACTGTCAGCTTATTCTATTTCAACAGTGCCAGCAACAGGGCTCTGTTTGAGCCCTGCAAATGTGGCCTGTGAAGCTTTAATTCCCCTCATCTTAGTGTTCAGGCGCTGGTGAGCATTCCAGTATCTGCTGATCTTTATGCCTGCGACAAAAATACTGACTTCACTGTCATGAAAGCACTGTGGGTAGCACCAACTGAAAGAGGCACTTGCATTTTTATGGATAAAATTCAGGTTGCAAGCAGAAGAGGGCCAAGAGCAGCCATGATCTGCAATTCCCAAGGCAGAGGCACCAGCAGCCTCCTCCTGTCGGCTCAGGGTGAGTAAAAGAGCATTGAAAACAGTGCTGGAACCTGATCCTTTCTTCCTTTGAGGGCTGGCTCGGGGCAGCACAGGTGGGCCCTGAGCAGTCAGGGCTGTGTGTGGGTGCTGGTTGCTGTGCTCCAGAATTGAGCTGGAAAAAGCCCTTGGGAGCCGAGGCAGGAGCAGGCGGGAAGGGGCCGGCGCTGCTGCTGCTCCTGGCCGGGAGCCCCGGCTGGGCCGGGCCGGCGCCCCTACGCTGCGGCTGCTGCTGCTGCCAGAGCCCGGTGGGACTCGGGGACAGGGAACGGAAGCGGGGGGACAGCAAAGGCCTGGTGGCTGCAGGGATGGTGGCGCTGGGGCCGGGGCCAGCACAGAGCTGTCGCAGACATTTCTCCACAGAAATCCTTTCTTTCAGATTTCTGTGTCTTCGGGAGGCCAGAGGCCTCCGAAGACAAGGTAAACAATTATTATCAGCTGCTGGGGAATGCAACAGGGGCACCTATTTTGATTGGTGATTGGTTCATGTTTTATGTTTATAATTAAGGGCCAATCACCAGTGCAAGCCAGGGGACTGAGTCCTTGGCCACAGCTTTGTTGTGGATTCTTTTCTATCTCTTCTTAGCTAGCCTAGCTGCTCTGCAAAACCTCTCTCTATATTCTATTAGTATAGTAATAATGTATTATATATAATATATTAATAAATCAAGCCTTCTGATCAAGATACAAGATTCACCGTCTCTCTATCACCAGCTGCGACCCACTCAGGTGCGGTAATATCTGGTGACTCCTCGTGTAAGAGCAAAAATTAATCTGATAAGACCAGAGGAGCAAAATTGCTGCACTGGGTAAAAATCCTGTATTTGTAGCATTTGATGGTTGCTTTGAAGTGACCACACAAGTGGATTCAAGCCAGGAGCTGAAGAACTGAAGATTTGGACAGAGTTCACAGCCAAGGCTGACCACAACAGAACCTTCTTCTGAAAAACCTTCAGGAAACATGGTAGACAAGAGCAGCATACCTGCAGAGCTGGCCAGAGCAAGCTGGATCTTTGAAAAAGGTACTGTTCACTTTTCTATCCCTGAGGATTCAGCCGCAAGAAAATTATGGCTGTTTATATGGGGGAGATACCCTTTGAAGTACGTGGTTCATTTTACTCCTTCAGAGAAGAAACTCATGGCCCTCTGGACATATTGGTGCAGGGAAGACGGTTTCCTTCTGTCAGAAACAGATATCTATGAATTCTTTCGATGGGCAAAGCTTTTTGGGTTCTTTGCTGATGTCTTATATGCTTTAGATGTTTTTGTCTGGGAGTGCATGGACTCCATTATCCAGCGCGTCTACATTGAGGGACGCGTGTTGCCTTCTATCTACCCAGCATTTATAAAGCTTTTCCCTGTCCTGAAACGCAGAGCAGCTTGTTTTCAATGGATCTCTAACTGTTATGGCCAAGCTCCGTTTCCACCACCTTTGGCAGAAGACGCGGTGGGGGAGGACATTTTTCTTCCCAGCTCCCCCTGCTTCATGGCGGGGGGGAGCGAAACTTCGCGGCGCGAAGAAGATTTTTTTACTCTTGCTCCGGAGCATGCTCAGATGGACCCTTCTCCTCCCCCCCTTCTCTCTCTCCGGGGGGATGGGAGTGGCCGCTCAAGCCAGCGCCGGCCTCTCAGACTCCACCTTCAGACATGGGGGCGGCACCGGTCTCTGAGGCTTCCTCCACGCCCCTGCCAGAGCCGTCACTCCAGGAGATCCCGTCTCCGCCTCTCCAGGAGGTCCCGCCCGCGGTTTCATCGGCCTCCCCGCCCCCGCCAGAGCCTGTGTCGGAGAAGGCAGAAGAGACAGCACTTCCGGTGATTGACCTGTTGCTAAGCAACAGCGACGCTCCGCCGTCTCTCCCAGCTCTGCTGCTGCCTTTTTGTGCTGCGATAGAGACAGCGACTGCGCCTCCGCAGTGGACCCCGGAGTCAGCGGCAGAAAACCGCGTTGAACCTGCGGGACCCTCGGAGCAGCCCGCGGCTGATCCCACTCTCAGGGTGGTTCCCTCCCCAGTTCCGGCTCCCCCCCCGCTGCTTCCACCGGACGTCCCAGCGGCTCTGCCCTCCGGGTCGGCGTCAGAGACTGCCCTGGAAATGGCGGCTTGTTTGAACTCGGACCATCCCGGACTGGCTGCTGTACCAGCCGCCCTGCTGGGGGGTCTCTCCTTCCGTGGAGTGGGGGCTGCCCGCCAGCTGACTGTTGAGGCAGTCCAGCTGCCTGTTTTTAAGATCAGCATTCTCAGCGGTTTGGGGGGTGGGTTTTCGGGGATTGTCCCATGGAGGCCGCCGCCTCTCTTGTGTCCTAGTGGCATGGGGGGGCAGGTGCATCCAGAGAGTTCTGCCTCTGATCCCCAGCCCGGAGGGGATGGGGATGATGCCACGGGGCGAATGAGAGACAAACCCGATGCATTGCAGAGGGAGAGGGCACAGTTGGAGGAGACCATAGCTGGTTTGCTGTGGGAAACAAACATCTCCAGACCCCAGATGGGATTGCTGGGGAAGGCTTCTATTTCCCTGCTGCTAGCATGCCTCAGTGGTTTAGGGGAAAGGAAGCGTCTCACTACCCGTGCTGCCATTGTGCTGGCAGCAGGGTTCAGGCCTGTGGATATGCAGAGCCTTCCTTATGAGTTTGGCCTGGGCCGTTTGGCTCAGGAGGTTCCTGGGCCAGGGCCATCACTTGGCCTCCTTATGTTTTTGGGGATTCTGGTTTTTCCTACCGGTCTGGGTCCCCCTTTTGTGAGCCAGTTTTGGGGTTCCTGGTCCAGCATGGGCCAGGGCCCCCAGGGCCTTTCCTTCTCTGGCACTGCTCTGCTGCTGCTCTTTTGCTTTCAATCAAAAAAAAAAAAAATTAAATAAAAAATTGAAAATAGCAGGCAGCAGCTCTGAAGCGCTGAAGCATTGAAGGGCCAGAAAGGACATTCCAAAATTGTTCAAATTGTTTTAAATTGTTTAAAATTGTGTTATGCTGATTTCAGGACAAAAAGGACTCTCAGATGTCCAAAAGAAACAACTTCAGCTGATGGACTGTTCCTGAAACTCAGCTGCATGGAGTCAAATTCTCTTTACATTGTATTTTGCATTTTTCTTATATTGTAGGATTGTTTTAGTGATTTATTAGTCTTCTATATTTTATAGGTGAAGGAATTTCCTGTTCATTCCACATCAGCATGTTTCTTTTATTTTTATACAATTTAGAAAGGTGAGATGTCGCAGACATTTCTCCACAGAAATCCTTTCTTTCGGATTTCTGTGTCTTCGGGAGGCCAGAGGCCTCCGAAGACAAGGTAAACAATTATTATCAGCTGCTGGGGAATGCAACAGGGGCACCTATTTTGATTGGTGATTGGTTCATGTTTTATGTTTATAATTAAGAGCCAATCACCAGTGCAATCCAGGGGACTGAGTCCTTGGCCACAGCTTTATTGTGGATTCTTTTCTATCTCTTCTTAGCTAGCCTAGCTGCTCTGCAAACCTCTCTCTATATTCTTTTTAGTATAACTATAATGTATTATATCATATATTAATAAATATGCCTTCTGATCAAGATACAAGATTCACCGTCTCTCTATCACCAGCTGCGACCCACTCAGGCGCGGTAATACAGAGCTTCAGCCCGCAGTTAACCCCGAGGGAAATGGTGGGGAAAGGCTCCATTTCAGCCTTTCTGCACTCATGGCTGTGAAGGGACTGAAATGAAAGCAGAACAAGTAGGGCCCAACCTGTTCTCCTGCCTTGGGTGGAGCCCCGGCCCTGAGGCTGAGAGGGGCTGTGAGGGGATTTGAGGGGCCATCAGTGATGAGGTGCCATGAAGGGCCTTGAGAGGCCATGAGGGGCCATGGGGAACTCGGAGAGGCCTTATGGGTTCGTGAGGGGCTGTGGGAAGCCAGGCACCTCATGGAACCAAGGGTCCATTATGTCCCAGCAGGTCCTTGTGTAACCAAAGGGACCCTGGTGACACTATGGAGCCTCACAGTACCACAGGTCCATTGTTACGCAGCAGCCACAGCAGGGCTGCAGAACAAAGGAGATCATTGTGACACTGCACAACTGTGCAAACCTGTGAGCCTACCAGGGAAAAGGCAGTAGCAATGCCCTGGAAAGACACACCACAGGCTCTGGGCACTCCTCACAGCTCAGGGTGAGAAAAGAGACTTCCCCATGGTGTTCTGCAGCACTATGTAAATTTGTCCCAGTTCTGTCCTCTCCATTGGCCTTCTCTACCCCTTTTACACTTATATGTTCATGTTCTGGTGAGTTCTCCCTTCCCATTGGTGTGTAACCCTGTCCATCTACCCTGGCATTCCCTACTGGTCCCTTACCAGTGTACCACCCCTGAGCCCTCAGACCATTGGATCTCTGGTGCTCTCCATTGCACCCTCTTTCCCTCCATTTATACCCTGGACAATCCTTTCTCTTTGGCCTCTGGACACTTTCAGCATTTCTCTCTCTGTGTGTGTGTGTGTGTGTGTGTGTGTATGTGTCTGTGTGTCTGTATGTCTGTGTTTGTGTCTGTGTTTGTGTTTGTGTGCTGGTGCTCTCATGGTTCCTACCCATTGGTACAAGACACTCTTGGGGAAGATTGTATCCAGACCACCTAAGACTGCAGCAATAACTCATTTTTTTCATTTACTCTGTGGTGTAAATGAACCATTCCGTCTAATCATGATCAGAAAAAATCAGAGCTGTATTTATAGAAATTTATCGGGTATTCTATGATTAATCCTGTGGGACAAATAGCATTTAAGTTCAATTCATATGTCCAATCTTTTACGCCTTTGACAAAGACTGGAGCTTGGATTGGATACAGCCGTTCCCAGTCTCCTCTCATAGAAGGAATTTTAGACATCTAGGGGCCCTGCATGAGTTTGAGGATCCATGGTGGCTGTTTTGTGGAATATCTGCACCTCACGTATCAGGAGGAGTTTCTCCAATAAAGAAATAAAGCTTTTGCCTGAAGCTCCCTTTGTACCCATGACAAGATCCCCTTTGAGTGTCTAGGACATCCCGGCTCTTTGGCAGCCTGGGGACTCCTGGGATGTCACCGTGGAGCCCCCGTGAGCGCCTGTGACAGATCGGTGCCTTTGTAGCCCAAGGTCCCCTGGGATGTAACCATGGAATGGCTGTGACTGCCTCTGACCACAGGGCTCTTTACCATCCCCAGAAAGCCCTGGGAAGTGTCCATGGAGCCCCTGTCTCTGCCTGTGACATTCCAGCTCTGGAACAGCCTGAAGACTCCAGGAAAGTCCCCATGGAACCTCTCTGAGGGCCTGTGACAAATCTGATCCTTAGCAGGCAACCATCACCAGGCCCTGTTGCTATGGTCAGTTTCCATGGCAACCATCACCAGCCCCCTGTTGCTATGGTCAGTTTCCATGGCAACCATCACCAGCCCCTGTTGCTATGGTCAGTCCCTTGGCAGCTCCATGGAGACCCCATGCCGGGGTGGTTGCCATGGACACCAGCTCAGGCCTACAGCCAGAGTCCGTTGCCATGGCAACCATTGGCAACCCCCCCATCCCCAGGCTCATGGGATCCCAGAACCACAGAATTGGCTGAGCTGGGTTGGACCCATCAGGATCCTCCAGTCCAACTGCTGCCCTACACAGGACACCCCAACAATGCCAGCCTGGGCCTGGCAGCGCTGGCCAAACACTGCTGGAGCTCAGAGAGCCCTGGAGCTGGGACCCTTCCCTGGGGAGCCTGAGCAGGGCCCCAGCAGCCTCTGGGCAGAAACCTTTTCCTGACATCCAACCTGAGCCTGCCCCGACTCAGCTGCAGCCGTTCCCTCCACTCCTCTCCCTGGGCACCAGAGGGAAGAGGTTCCCACAGCCCCAGCCAGGGACCTGCTCCCAAGGCTGTTGCCATGGCCACCAGGGCTGGGACCAGCTGGGATGCTCCATTTCCATGGGCCGGGGTTCAGGAATGGGATTCCCCAATTTCCTGCTCCCACTAAAACCGCGCTGCCCTCACTGCCCTCCTACCTCCCATGGAAAGCAGAAAAGGCAAAGATCCTGGGCTTGGATAAGAACAATTTATTGGGAACATCAATGAGATAAGGAAGAAACAGAAATTATATTGATAACAGAAGAGATAAGAAAAATTATTTACAGGGAAAACTGATACATCACAACAGGCTCTTCCTGGCCATGCATTTCCCCTGCCTTGAAAGGACACCCTTCTCAGGGAGTGAGAGAGAGAGTCCCTTTCCAGCCCCTGGCAATGTTCTGAAGTGGGAGTGAATGTAATGACATTGCCATGGCCAAACCCTCATGTTCTTCCATCCCACATCAGGCCACTGGCAGGGGCAAGAAAATGGACAGGTGTCTTCCCAGCATGGATCACAGGGAAAATGGAGCACTAGGGCTCTTCCCAATGTGGGCCCTCTAATGGGGGATGAAGCTGGAGTAGTGCATGAAGCTGTTCCTGCATTTGGGGCATTTGCAGGGCTTCCCTTACTGGTAGCTCCGTTGGTGTTGGGTCAAGTGAGAGCTGCTGGAGAAGCTCTTCCCACACTGGGGACACTCGTAGGGCCTCTCCCCAGTGTGGATGCGCCAGTGGGTGATGAGGGCGGAGTTGTCCTTGAAGGCCTTCCCGCAGTAGGGGCAGGGAAGAGCCTTTCCTTTCATGAGCGAATCTGCTCATGCAGGAGGAGATGGGAGCTGGTCTGAAACCTCTTCCCACATGTGGCGCACTGGTAGGGCCTCTCCCCAGTGTGGATGCGCTGGTGCCTGATGAGGTGGGAGCTGCGGTTAAAACCCTTCCCACAGTCAGGGCAGCAGAAGGCCCTCACATCTGTGTGAATTCGCTGGTGGTGGAGGAGATGGGAGCTGCTCTGAAACCTCTTCTGGCACTCGGGACACTCATAGGGCCTCTCCCCAGTGTGGATGCATTGGTGGGTAACAAGGTTGGATCTGTAGCTGAAGCCCTTCCCACACTCCCCACACTCATAGGGCCATTCCCCAGTGTGGATCATCTGGTGGCTGATCAGGTGGTTGCTCTTCCTGAAGCTCTTCCCATACTCCAAGCACTTGTGGGCCTTCTCCCCATCATGAAGCTGCTCATGGACCACAAGCTCTGAGCTCTGGCTGGAGCTCTGTCCACCTTCCTGGCTCAGGGTGGGTCTTTCCTCCTCAGAGCACCCTGGGCTGGGTTTGGAGCCCCTCCTCATGTGGGATGTCTGAGTGTTTTCTTCCCTGTTGGATTCCTGTGTGCTAGAGTCGCTCAAAACGGCCTCTTTCGCAAGGTTCTGCCATGGAGATTTTTCCTCCCTGGTCTCCATCCTCAGTTCCTTCCCTGGGGCCGAGGAAGGACAAGGAGAGTATGGGATTTGCCTCCATACCAGAGGGAAGGGGAAGGAGATCCCACCAGTGCATCCCCAGCAGGACGGTGTTGGCACCAGGGTTGTCCTGCAGCCGGGGGCTGTGCTGGGCTGGGAGATGGAGCAGGAGAGAGGGGTAAATAGGAACTGACTTCCTCCTCACCTGCCTGAGTATCCCAGGGCTCCTTCCTCTTCCTCACAGCCTCCTCTTCCATTGAATACAGGTTTGTGAATGGGAAATCCTGTTTAGGGAAGAAAACAAAGGGTGCGCACATTGTCTTTTTTACTGGTTTTAAGGCAAACCTGGGGAGGGTCTAAACCAGAATATCAATTTAATAAGAAAATTTAGATCAGGGCAATGATACAGAAAGACTGCCTTAAACTGACACAGTCAGGATATAACCTGATACCCTGTTGGTCAGGGTGGTTGCAGCAGTCCCATTAAATGGTGGCTGCAGTCCTGTTGGAGTGATGAATGTGATTCAGTCAAAGCAGTGATCTTGTAGAAGGGTCTGGTCTTCCTCTGGAGGTCCAATGGTGGTTATGGAGTTCTTGTCCTCTGGGAATCCAGTAGTCAAGCTGCTCCTTATGTTAAAAGCCTCAGCTTATATCCAGGTAGGAATGCTTGGATCCTCCCCCTGGGCAAAGCATCCCACAATGGGATGATGGAATTTTATCAGTCCTGCAGTGACACTCAATGGCCCATTAGCACAAGATATCTCCCCTGGAGGGCATTATCAGGGGTGAGTCATGGAAGAGATAAAGAACACTGCCCCACCTGTTTATAGCTGTCGATGAAGATGGGGATTGAAAACATGCATTTGGTTACATCTTACATTGCAACCTGAAACAGTGGGGTAATCCCTGCTCAGGGGGTGAACACCACCCTCCTTATCCAGAATGGCTCAGGTATAAAACCCCAACCCTGGGAAGGCCACACACAGAGGGGACAATATCACACTTGCCCTTCTCCAGGGGAGGGCTCTTTTTCCTGTCATTCCCTTCCTGTCCCCCCTTTTCTATCCCATTTACTGTTCAATAAAATCCATTTTGAATTTGGTTTCATTATCACCTCAACTGGGCCAGAGGAATCTCTCTAAAAATTTTCTTAACCAGACTAACCAGACTGTGAAATTATTTTGGCATAGTGAGTTTTGACACTGTTCTCTGACCCTAAGTGCCTTTGACAACAGCATGGTTCCCTCCTCTGAGGAGGTTCTGGCTCTCTCTGGAGGAAATCTTGGAAACTGGGCTGCAGCTTCCTCTGAGTGACTTATGGGAGAACTGATAAGGAAAATCGCTGTTGTGGGTCCAGAAAAAATATGTAAAAAAAATATTTTGTTGTCCTTCTTGAAATGTTTTTTAAAATCACAGGAGGAAAGGGAGCAAATGATACCAGCGAGACTGACAAGGTTCATTCACCCCATGGTGAGGAACACAAGGATGCTAAAAGTCCTACAAGAAGCCCAGCTGAAGTTGCAAAATTCCCAAATAACTCCTGAATTTCCAGGCTTGCATTCTTTGCAAAATGTAAGAATCATTATTCTCTTCATCCCCGTTGCCTTTGTGACAGCTACAAAGAGTTTCCTTTCCTTTTAATGATATCTGTATTGGGCCAAATTTACACTTTTCTTTTATCAGAATGTGCTAGCAGCTAAGCTGAAGCTGTGCAGGAACCAGTGGAACTTGGAATTGCCACAAAATTGCTTGTACTGTCAGTTTTTTAATGTTTGAGATTTGTTTGCATTTTCATCACATGTGACTTGTGGGAAAATCAAATATTCATCAAAGTGATTTATGCAGAGTCAAGTTTGATTTCTGCCAAGTTATTTTGTCCAGTGCCCAGGGGATGCTCAAGGGGTCTCTGTTCCTCTCGCCCTGGGGGATGCTTGGGCGGGGTTTGGGAGGGTTGTCCCTGTCCCTGTCACCCCAGGCCATTCCCCAGGGGATGTCTCTGTCCCTGTCACCTCAGGCCATTCCCCAGGGGGTCTCCATCATTCTTACCCCAGGGAATGCCAGGGGGGTCTCCCTCCCTCTCACCCTGTGCCAGGGGGTGCTCGGGGCAGTCTCTGTCTCTCTCAGCACAGGGGATGCTCGGGGGTCTCTGTCCTCTCACCCTGGGGGATGCTCGGGGGGGTCTCCATCCCTCTGGCCCTAGGGAATGCTTGTGCAGGGCTGGGGACCAGGGGCTCTGTGTCCCTCTCACTGCTGAGGGTGCTCGGGGCTAGGGGGGCTCTCCGACCTTCTCACACCTGGGGAGACTGGGGGGGTCTCTGTCTCTCTCAGCCCTGGTGTGACCCCACCCAAACATCATCGGGGTCAGAGGGACAGAGACACCCCCAAACCCCCAGAAGGGCTGAACCTGGGATTTGGTTTGGGACTGAGGATTTAGGAAGCAGCTGGAATTTGGGCTAGGGTCAGAGCTGGGGCTGAGATTTGGATTAGAGCTGGTATTGGGGTTAAGGCTAGACATGGGATTGTCTTGAGGGCTGGGTTTGGGATTGGGTCTGGGGCTAGACGAGTCTGGAACTGGGATGAGATTAAATACAGAACTGTGAGTGTGTTTCAACATGGAGCGAGACTGAGGCCAGGATCAGGGTCAGGTTTGGAACTGAGCTCACTCAGAGCGGGACAGGGGGGATGTCACTGCAGGATGTCCCTGGCATGGTCTCACCCCTTCTCAGACACCTCCAAACATGGGGGGCAGCTGGGTAATCCAAGATCCAGGTGCTCCCACGATGACCCTCAATACCAGGCGAGCATTCCCTCAGGCCAGCCCTGACTGCCAGTACATTTTTCCCTGCCCCTCTGCCATGGCAAGGTCCTGGGCCCGTTCTTCTGTGAAATCCCACAGATCATCAAGCTCTCCTGCTCACACTACAACCTCAGGGTTCTTGGGCTTCTTTCTGTTAGTTCCTGTTTATCATTTGGTTGTTTTGTGTTCATTGTTTTCCCCTATGTGCAGATTTTCAGGGCTGTGCTGAGGATCCCCTCTGAGCAGGGACAGCACAAAGCCTTTTCCACCTGCCTCCCTCACCTGGCCGTGCTCTCTCTGTTCCTCAGCACTGCTGCATTTGCCTACCTGAAGCCCCCTTCCATGTCCTCCCCATCGCTGGATCTGGCCCTGTCAGTTCTGTACTCGGTGGTGCCTCCAGCCCTGAACCCCCTCATCTACAGCCTGAGGAACCAGGAGCTCAAGGTTGCAGTGTGGAGGCTGATGACTGATGCTTTCAGGAGCATTAAATTGCTGGCCAGTTTCTGCAAGTCACCCATAATAAAAGTAATCTTTGAAACTTCTTGTTTCTTTCATTTTGAATTTATTTTTCTCTGTTTTAATTTTTAAATATTTTCAACAAAAAATGTCATTTTTCGTGCCATTTCTCATTTTGTTTCTCTCCACCTTCCCTGTGGCACCAGCCTGTGTCAAGGAGGGGCTGTGCTCTCAGTGGCTTTAAACAAACTGAAGGATCTCGCACCAAAGTTTTCTGCAGAGATGCCCTTTTGTTGCCTTCTCTGGAGCTGCAGCAGCAATGTCTGTGTGCAGAGCTGGGGGCAGATCAGTGCTGGCCCAGCAGCTGTGCCCAGCAGCAGCAGCAGCACTTGGTGTTGCCAGTGCTGCTGCCGTGGCCCTGCCCTGCTGCCCTGGTGGCCCTGGTGTTGCTGCAGGGCCTGAGTGTTCTTGGGGCCGGGCACAGTCCTGGGGGTGGCAGTGCCGGGGCTGCAGCAGGGACAGGCCTGCAGCAGGGACAGGCCATGGGCACTGCTGGGACAGCGCAGACGCCTCAGGCCAGGGCCTGGGGGCTCCAGGCTCCTTTCCCAGGCTCTTTCAAGAACACACCCAGGCCAATGCTCAGCACATAAAAGCCCCGTGAGCAGTCCCAGGCTGGCCATGGGCAGGCTGGGGGCAAACAGCATGGCTGGGGCTCTGCAAGGGCCCTGGGGCAGACGGGAAGGAGCAGCAGAGCAGGGGCTGATCCATCCCCAGTGTGCTGCACAGCCCAGGGCAGCGTCCCAGAGTGTCCTCATGGAGCTGCCAACAACATCCCCCCTCTGCAGCCCTAGCCTCTCCCCCAGCTCACACAGGTGCCCCATCCTTGCAGGCTGTCGTGGTTTGACCAGAAATGGGACATCTGGGATATGTTGTTTTGCTGTGGTTACCAATGGGTGTTCGGATTTTAAGATGAGCACCTGGTTTGATCAGTGGGGTATTGTATCTGCCTCTTGAGACTACAAACCCAAGGAGTTAAAAGCAGGTCTCTTGTCCTTCAGAGCCCTCTTGGGATTTCCGGCGTGAAGGAGTTGGGCCTCCCTCCCCCGGCCCAGTTGCTGGCTGGGCTGGGGGAGGGGAAAGCCACCTGGCCCATCTACAGTAGGCCCGGATTCGGTGGAAGGGTGGGGGAGCATCCAGCGACCTGCTTACCCCCCCCCCCCCTTTTTTTGGAGACGGAGAGAGAATGCAGCCTGTGCTGGAATTTTTACCTTGAAACTTGATATAATGTGCCTGCAGCACGGCTGAGAGGAGAAGGGGGGGGGGCAGCGAGCAGCCCAGCCACCTGGATGAGCTTTTAACTCTTGTGGATAGTGAGAACTTCACAGAACATTACCTTTCCTAGGAAAAGGATAAGAGTGGAAGATGAAGGAAGAAACAGGCCAGTAAGGGGGTCTGGCAAAGAGAAAGAGAAATGTTGAAGGAATGGGGGAAGATGGAGTGGAAACTTTGCTGGACTCTTTTGTTGTAGATCCATGGACTGTTTCCTGGTGATACAGAGGCTGCATTGCAGGGGGAAGCGGAGGCTCGGGGCCAGGAGAGTTTGGTGTTGAGACCCCTCGGCCCCAGGGGGTATAGAAGAAATGGGGGGGACAAAGGTCCCAGAGATGAGAGTGTGCTCTGCTTGGAACGAGATGAGGCATCCTTAGAAGGTCCACCCTGAAAGCAGGCCTCTGCCTCATCCCATGCCTGGTGGTGAGAGCACCTTGGCATGGAAAGGAGATGTCACGAGATAGCAGGACTCCGGGCGGTGCTAATTGTGACAAGAAGTCCGTGGCACAAGGAAGGACTCCGTCTACTCTTCATGAGCTGAAGATTTGATTTTCTAAAGGGTGGTGCCAGACCGTTTGTGGATAATTTTGGGAAATGAATTGTACTGGGATCTGGAGGAGGTGGGGAAAGTGTTTCTGTGTAGTTTTCATTCTCCTTGTGATTTTCTTTTTTTTTTGTGTATGTGTGTAGTTTACTAATTGTGTGTAGTTTAGTAATTATGTGTAGTTTAGTAATTGTGTGTAGTTTAGTTAATAAACTCATCTCACAGCAGATATCAGGTAGAGGGTAGACTCATGGGGGCTCTGGTTTTGCCAGGCCCAAACCATAACACAGGCACAGACACGGCAGCAGTGGCTCAGGAGCCCCCGTTTGCATTGCACAGAGCAGGGGGAGCACCCCCATGCTGTTGCTGTGGGGACATGAACCTGAGGGAGCACAAATGCCATCAGCCCCTGGGGCCAGCAAGGGCTGGGGGACAGCAGAGGAACCACTCAGCTTTGTCCTGGCCTGTGCAGTCAGCCAGAAAGTGTGTTCCCATCAGCTGGGAGTTTCCTGTCCCACTGCAGACGCTGTTGCTCAGAGCCAGGGCTGCCTGGCAGCCACTCCCAAACTGCCCTCAGCATTTCCTCTGCTTCACCTTTGCTTTCTTTCCTCTTCCTGATACAAATGTCTTCCCATTGCCCATCCCTGTTCCCTCCCCTGCAAGCAGCCCATCCCTGTTTGCCCTTTCCTCTCTGGCCCCATTCCCCATTGCAGTTCCTGACTTAGCACCATGGGAACGTCCCTTGGGCAGCAGGATCATCCTACAAGTGCTGCAGGAATTGTCTGCAGGCTCCTGCAGTGCTTGGTGCTGCTCTCTTGCCAGAGGCACCCCAGGCCAGGGGGGCACATCTGGGCTGCTGTGTCTGGCTCTGGGGCTCCCTGTTCTGGGCCATGTGGAAGACCTGCAGAGGCTCTGCAGGACTGACAGGATGGGCTTTGGGGCTGGCAGGAGAAGCTGAGGGATCTGGGCTGCTGGAGCTTCTGAAGAGGAAGACTCATCCTGCAACTGCTCCAAGGGTGGTTTCAGAAAATCCCAGAATCAGCAAGGTTGGAACAGGCCACGGTGAACATAAAGTCCAGCCTGTGCTCTGGCACTGACTTGTGTCCTCTGAGCCTCCTCTTCTCCAGGATAAACAACCTCAGCTCCCTCAGCCACTCCTCACAGGAGTTGTGTTCCAGACCTCTCCCCAGCCTTGTTGCCCTTCTCTGGACACACTCCAGTTCCTCCATGTCCTTCCTAATTAGGGGGGCCCAGAACTGCAAACAGCACTCAAGGTGCTGCCCAAGCAGTGCTGAGCACAGGGGAAGAATCACTGCCCTACTCCTGCTGGCCACACCATTCCTGATCCAGGCCAGGAGCCTGTGGCCTTCTGGCCACCTGGGCACACTGCTGGCTCATGTCCAGCCTGCTGTCCATCAATCCCTGCAGGTCCCTTTGTGCCTGGCTGCTGTCCAGCCACTCTGTCCCCAGCCTGTAGTGCTGCAGGGTTTATTGTGGCCAAAGTGCAGGACCCGGCACTTGGACTTGTTAAAACTCACCTTGTTGGATTTGGGCCCTGCATCCTTCCTGTCCAGGAGCCCTGCTCCCAGCATGAGCCCCAGTTTCTGCCCCTGTGTGCTTCCAGTTGTCTTGTCACTCCCACGATGATCCTGGTCACTTCCCCTCACTCCTGGCAGGATCCCTCTTCCCAGTATGAGCCCAGGCACTCCCAGTCATTCCCCGTTATGATGCAATTTGTCTCCAACATGGTCCCAGTTGGTCCCACTTTCATCAATTGTGATGCCGAATTTTGCCCCAAAAGGTGAGAATAACTGCCTAAGAGACTCAGCTTAAGTCTAATAAGCAGGAGGTATTTTATTGCGACGCGTCGGGGAAATCACAAAATGGATTTCCAAGTTTCCCGTAACAAAAGCAAGCTTTTATACAGTTTTGGATATAGGATTGCATCAGATCATATACATAATCATATCTTTGCATGAATATTCTTATGGGGCGTGGCGTAGGCGGAGCGTGGGCGGGGACACTTCTTTTGAGGATCTTCTTGGTGGTCATTCCGGTTGCCTTCATCATGGGCTGGGGTCTCCTGATGAGTCTTCCTCTTTAAACTTTTGAACTTCTTTCCTAATTTGGTCAATTCCCGGTGTACTTGGCTTGGTCTCTATGGCTTGGCAAAGTTCTTAGGGTCAGTTTGACATTGTTGGCTCTGATCATGCTTAGCTCATCACTTCTCCTATCCCTATCTCTTTCCTGTCATTGTGTTCCATGTTTTAGCTGATTAATTGCTCTATGTGTTTCCTAATACTATGCCTTTTTCAAATGCCTCACATTCTATGTTTTAACTCATCATTTCTTGAGGGCTATCTGTTTTGGGGCTTCATTCCCCCCTTTTTCTTATAACTTACGAATTCTTTCGTTAAATTCCGATCCTATAGGGCGTTGACACGCTTGTACCATAGCCCAAGTTCTAAACTCTTTAGCCATTTATCGATTCTTAGCTCTTCTTCTTCTTTTTACAGAATGATCAGAAGGACTCATGCAACACATTCCCATGCAACACATTTTTTCGAACTCCTCACAATCATGGCCTTGCGCTAAAGCAAAAGTCTATAGCTGCTTTATTCTGTAATACGGCATGATTAACACTTTGTACACTTGTAATTAATATGTCTAAAACTTCTGTCATTTTATTTAGCCCATTTTTGGCCCAACATCTCAATTGTTTAGTTCACTAGCAATAATACAACAGCAGCAATGAAATGCATCTCATGTAGCTTTCACTTCTTTTCTCCCTTCTTTCTTTTGAGTTTTGCTGTTCCCCACTTTCCTACCCTCAATCTCTGAAGGTTCTCGATGCACTGATCCAATGCTTGGTCAGGATCTCCCTCAAAGGGCCCTACCACAGATGTTTGGGTCAGTGGGACTTGTTGTCTACACCGGGCAGCCACAATGTGAGAATTTCTCCTTATTTCTAGTCCCTTTAGTTCGTGATTCAAACGCCACCTCACAAAAGCAGTAATTATTTGTTCTGCACTCTCATACAAATTAAGTCCCTCTCTTCCTGGTAAACCTGTAAATTTACTTAACGCTCTAATCCAGCTATGTTCTCTTGCCCATTGGCCACGACACTTCCAACACTAAATTTGCCACACAAGTGCCTGATCATACCAGTAAGTACACCCGCACCCAGCACACTTTAGAGCAACCCAAGCACAGCAAAACAAATTACTACAAGCACAACAGGCTGTACTATTCAGTGGTTTGGATTCATCAAATTGCGTGGTAATAACTCAGTTTATCTAATCTTGTGGTGGGTTCGTTAGGGCTCTGGCAGCTGGTTCACTATATTGCGCGAGACGCTGGAGGTCCTGTTGTACATTAAAGAAAAGCTTTCTTAGCAGTCGTCGTCCTTCATCTCCTGCTGTGATTCTATTCCGCCACCCGACATCCCAGATACGTAAGGCTTCACCCATTTAGCAGATATCCAGAGAGTCCCTCGAGAGCTCAATTATCAGAGTTATAAAGGTTTGAGGTGGAGTCAGAATTATGATGTCTGCTCCCCTTGTTTGTTCTCCGGAGCTTTCTTGACCCGTGAGAGTGGATCCACGTGGGTCACTCCTTGATCCGAACCGCAGTGAAGGTAGTCAGCAGCACTTGGAAAGGTCTCTCCCACTTCTCTTGTAGGGGTTTTCCTAAAAGATTCTTAACATACACCCAATCACCGGGATCAAACGGATGCAATTTGCAATCAGGTTGTTTAGGTTGGTGCTCTATCATAACAGTAGCATTTTTATCAAACTGTTTCCCCACCATAATTACATAATCGTAAATGTATTGATTACTGATTTGGTCTATGGCGTCCCCATTTACAACTTGCATAGCATAAGGTCTACCATACAAAATTTCAAATGGGCTTAACTTCTCTTCTGATCTTGGTTTGACTCTCAGCCTCAGCAGAGCAATAGGCAAAGCTTGATACCACTGCAAATTAGTCTCCTGGCATATTTTGTCAATTCGCTGTTTGATAAGATAATTCATCTTTTTCACTTGCCCACTGGCCTGTGGACGGTAAGGCGTGTGTAATTGCCATTTGATTTGTAATGCTTTTACTTATTGCTTTCACTATTTTGCACAGAAATGTGTACCCCTCTCCGAAGAAATGCTCTTCGGTACCCCAAACCATGGTATAATTTCATTCAACAGTACTTTAGTTACCTCTCTTTCCTTATTTGTCCTACAAGGGAATGCTTCAGGCCACCCAGAAAATGTATCAGTTAATACCAACAAATACCGAAACCCCCCTTTCTTGGGAGTTCAGAAAAATCAATTTGCCATACTTCACCTGGGAATTTACCTCGATTTATAATTTCGGTCCTGCTATCCTGGTTTGGAAATATTAGTAAAGCGGATCTAGACCTCAATGGGCCTTCTCATGTTCTGCTTTTACAAACTGCCACATCACGTTTCTTGGTACTACTAACTGTCTTGTTTCCCATTGACCCCAACCATTTTCTGATATTTTGCCCTTATTCCTTTGAATCCATCTATGATTTGATTCCTGATAATCTGGCTGGATGTTGGTATCCAGCTCTCCTGGTATTAGGGCCACTATTTCTACTTCCCTAGTTCTTGTGGCAGCCAATTTAGCTTCTGTATCTGCCTTCCTGTTCCCTATTTCTGGAATAGTGTTACCTTTCAGATGTCCCTTACAATGCGTTATGGCCACTTGTGCTGGGAGTTGGACCGCCTCTAGCAATCGCAGAACCTCCTCTGCATGTTTGACTGTTTTTCCTTGTGTAGTCAACAGTCCTCTTTTTTTCCAGATGGCTCCGTGAGCATGTGCAACGGAAAAGGCATATCTAGAGTCTGTCCATATATTAATTTGCATGTTCTCCGCCAATTCCAGGGCTCGAGTCAGAGCTATCAGCTCTGCCTTTTGAACTGAAGTCCCTGCAGGCAAGGGGTTCGACTCAATTACCCTTTCTGTAGTAGTGACTGCATAGCCAGCCATTCTTACTCTTCGCTTTACGAAGCTGCTACCATCTGAGAACCAGTTGTCCGCATCTTCGAGCGGCTCTTCTTTGAGATCTGGGCGACTGGAGTAGACGGCTTCAATTGTTTCCAGGCAGTCGTGTTCGATGGGTTCTGCTGGGGCTCTCCCTTCTAGAAATGAAGCTGGGTTCACAATGTTAGTTACCTGAATGGTTACATCATCTGATTCAGCCAGGATGGCCTGGTATTTTAGGAATCTGGAAGGCGACAACCAATGGTTGCCTTTCTGTTCCAGCACAGCCGACACAGTGTGAGACACTAACACAGTCACCTTTTGACCCAACGTGAGCTTCCTGGCCTCCTCTATGTTAATTATCACTGCGGCCACTGCCCTCAGACAGCCTGGCCATCCTTTACTTACTTCATCCAATCGCTTGGAGAAGTAGGCCACAGCTCTCTTGTGTGGTCCCAACTGCTGTGCTAGGACTCCTAGGGCCATCCCTTGACGCTCATGGGAAAACAGCCAGAATGGTTTTGATACATCTGGGAGACCTAAGGCTGGTGCTCTCATTAGCTCCAGCTTCAACTTCTTGAAGGCCCCTTCTGCCTCGGGAGTCCAAACTAGGACTTCTTAGTTTCCTTCAACAAATCATACAGTGGTTTAGCGAGTATCTCATACTGGTAGATCCATAGCCGACACCAACCTGTCATTCCCAGAAAGGCGCGCAAATCTCTCACAGTCTCTGGTTTAGGCATCTGGCAGATGGCCTCTTTCCTAGCTGCTCCCAGGGATCGCTGTCCTCTGGAGACTTCGTATCCCAGGTACACCACTTCCTTCTGCACCAGCTGTGCTTTCTGTTGAGAGACTCGATATCCACTTAAACCCAGGAAATTTAACAAGGAAATAGTCCATTCAATGCATTCTTCCTCTGTCGCTGTTGCTATTAGGAGGTCGTCTACGTACTGCAGAAGGGTGCCATCTCCCAGCGGCCTTTCCCATTGTTCTAATTCTCTGGCTAACTGATTCCCAAAAATCGTGGGAGAATTGCTCCATCCTTGGGGCAATACCGTCCAGGTAAGTTGGGTCTTTCTTCCTTTATCTACAGATTCCCACTCAAAGGCAAAAATCTTTTGACTCTCGGGAGCCAAGGGAAGGCAGAAGAATGCGTCCTTTAGATCTAATGCGGTGAACCAGGCCAAGTTATCCTTCAGTCTAGTTAAAAGCGTGTATGGATTAGCAACTACCGGATGTAATGTCTTGGTTATTTCGTTCACTGCTCTCAGATCCTGAACTAGTCTATAAGCTCCATTAGGTTTCTTTACTGGCAGGATTGGTGTATTAAAATCCGATTCACATTCTACCAATAACCCCAGTTCCAGAAACCTTTTGATTATGGGCTCAATCCCCTTCCTGTTTTCTATCCTCAAAGGGTATTGTTTACTTACCACCGGTCTTGCCCCGATTTTAAGTTCAACAACAATCGGTGCTGCTTGTTTTGATTTTCCAGGTATATCTGTAGCCCACACTAATGGGTATGCCTCGCTCAGGATTCGCTCGAAATTGTGATTCTCAGGTTTAGGTTCCACACAACTGATTGTTAGGCTTAGGGCTGTAATCAGTCGTTCCTCATTTACTTGAAATTCCAATTTGTCTTTGTTGAACTTTATTATGGCTCCCAAGTTCTCCAATAGGTCTCTTCCCAATAAGGGTTTTGGTGAATTTGGTAAATATAAGAACTGATGAATTCCCATTTGTTTCCCAATTTTGTATTTAATGGGTTTCAAAAAGTAAGCCTTTTCTGGTTGGCCTGTTGCTCCCACAACTTGTACAAATTCATCACTTTTAGGTAACAATTCCTGATTTAAAACCGAAAAAGTTGCTCCCGTATTAATCAAAAGTACTGTTTGAACTGTGCTTTAACCCACTGAGTTAATTGATCTATTATAATTAACAAATATTTTCACTGACCTACTTTAAGCAAGTCTCCAAAATCAACCTGGATCTTTTGAAATAACCGCTAGGCTGTTTTGCATCCTCCAGAGGGAGGGCTTTTAAACACCTTTTTATTTACCTTTTAACAGGTGAGACACCCCTGGGTAATTTGATTTTTTCATTTCAAATATCCTCATACACCCAAAGAAATTTTTGAAAGCGATCACAAAAGGCTCTTGTTTCCCAGTATGTCCGTCTATACAGGTTATCTAAGATCTAATGTGCCACTGGTTTTGGCATCATAATTCTATCATCAGGAAAAACTCACTTTTTCTCCTTAAATGTTGCTCCTAATTTCCTTATAGCTGCCAATTCTACTAGCAGAAGGGAAAGAGTCTCCTGCTGAATTTCTATTTTTTATAAGGTCATGATTTCAGTACCTCTCTTTCTTAAGGTTGTTCTTTTTGCTTCTTTACCAGCCAAATTATTTTTCTGACTCTAATATCCCTCCCCCTCTGGTGTTCCTTTATATGAACTATCGCTTTTTTTTTTTTTTCCGAAATTGTCAATCTCCCATATATTAACCCCTTTATTTGAGTGTTTATAAGTCCCCTTTCCTTCCAAATTTCTTTATTTGTACTACACTAAAAACATATTTGGAATCTGTATAAATAGTCCCTTCTTGCCTTTTTAAAATTCACAGGCTTGTGCTGACCAGGAGGGACTAAGGGGACTAGACTCCTTCACCCTAAACTTTTCCCACTTCACCTGAATGCCAACCCATGTCATTAATTTCTAGATTATCTTCTTCAGGTAAAGAATGAATTTCAAGTTTTCCTTCACAGGGTTTTATCTGTATATTTAGGGCTATTATTAGATCTCTGCCTAACATATTTTCCTCGGCCTCTGGTATCAACAATAAATCATTTACTCCAAATTTGTCATTTGTTTCTATTTTCAGTCCTTTTATTACAGGAACAGGGAAAGCTTCTCCTGTAATTCCGATTACTGAAATTCGCTCACAATTTATCTCACATCTCTGGGGTAATTTTTTCACTGTTGACCAAGAAACTCCTGTATTTACTAAAAATACAAATTCTTCACTCTGAGGACCTACTCTTAGCTTTATTATCAAGGGCTCTTCGGGGTGTAATTCGGTCCTCTTCGTTAAACAAAACTTTTGCCCTCTCTGATTCTCCTGAGAAGTTTTCTCATCTTGGTGTTTCTTTCTGCAATTTTTTTGCAGGTGCCCCTTTTTATGACAATAAAAACAGGTAGGTCCCACACCCTTCAAAGTGGGGCAAGAATTTTTAAAGTGTTTTTTCTTGCCGCGGGAAAAATGCACAGGTCTTGTGTTCCTAAGAATAGATCCTGACATCCACTGTTTGTCTTTCCCTGCAAATTTTTCTGTATTCAAAACTGTCTGCAATTCTTGAACTGCTGCCACCAAAATTCTGGCATCTGCTTTCTGCTTTTTCTCATTTCTACTACATGCATCACAGCAACGTTCCTTAGGCTTTGGACCCTTCTTATCCCTTTCCAGGGCTAATACTAGGGGATCCTGAGGGGCTACATTAATTCCGCATTCTTTTTGCCACTCAGGTTTATTCTTTAGGGTAAAGAACATGTCAGCATACATCACTTCGTCCCATTTATTAAGTCGGCGGAGGAAAAGCATCAGTTGTAAAATAGTGTTATAATTAGTTGTTCCCTCCGGCAGCCATTTCTCATTGTCATCTAACTTATACAATGGCCACCACTGTGTACAATATTTAAGGAGTGTCTTTTTACTTATGTTTCCCCCTGGAATCCCTCCCAGGTCTTTCCAGTGCTTTAAGATACATCCTAAGGGGGTTTTCATATTTACGTCCTTACTCTGTTGACTTCTTATTGCTATTCCCTGTGTCTGTTTAACCGGATCAGTCTCTTTCTCGCAAGTACTGTATGCCAATTTATTTTAACACTTCATATACACCATTTCCAATCGCTTTGTCCTTTTCCGACCTGGCTTCTTGCGAAGAACAGGAAATGCGGAGTGGGACTCCCTCTCGCTTCGCAGCGATGCTGCGTCTCATTCACTCTCACCCATACCCACACACCTTTATGAAATAGTTCCTACCTTATGGTCTATATCAGAACAGACTGTTTTACCAGGTTTGGTCACGAGAGGTCGCCTACAGACCGTGAGATACCGGTTTGCCGGATTCATGCAATCGCAAGGCACCGTAGACAGTATAACAATTGCAGGGGGTGACAAATTTCTTCCCGGACGTCTATCAACTTATTCTCTTCTAAAAGATTACAGAGAGAGTGACAAGACGTTTCCTGTAAAATTTTGCAACAGACACATAGAACAGACACAAGAAGACCACCGGCTGACAGACCTCTCTCCCGTTCTCAGAGAGAAATCTTAGTTCTTGACCCTTAATTCACAGTGTTATAACATTAAACACAATGTTAAAACAGTTTCCCACACAATAAAAACAAACCAAAGATACCAAGATAAACAAATACTCCTTCCAGCAGGACTTTAACCTGCGTTTTCTCTTTTTTTTTTTTTTTTTTTTTTTTTCTTTTTTGCGTTCACAAAACCAATGCCGGGACTCTAACCCAGCAAAACCAATACCGGGACTCTACCAGGGCGTCCCCCAGTTTTCCCTTCGGGCGGTCACGTCTGACCCCCGTTTCCCAACAAAGCGCTTTATCCCAAAACCAATAAACAATTAAAATACCTCTTAATTGGAGCAGGAGATGCAGGGAACCCTTCGTCCACCGAAAAGCGCCGGTCCGGGGGGGAGTCTCTTCTGACAAAAATTCGTCAGGGGCGCCCAGAGGGTCCCGACCCCGGACTCAGCTCGGGAGGACCCCTTAAGGCCTGGATCTCCTGTCTGGTCCCATCTGGGTCGCCAGAAATGATGCCGAATTTTGCCCCAAAAGGCGAGAATAACTGCCTAAGAGACTCAGCTTAAGTCTAATAAGCAGGAGGTATTTTATTGCGACGCGTCGGGGAAATCACAAAATGGATTTCCGAGTTTCCCGTAACAAAAGCAAGCTTTTATACAGTTTTGGATATAAGATTGCATCAGATCATATACATAATCATATCTTTGCATGAATATTCTTATGGGGTGTGGCATAGGCGGAGTGTGGGCGGGGACACTTCTTTTGAGGATCTTCTTGGTGGTCATTCCGGTTGCCTTCATCATGGGCTGGGGTCTCCTGATGAGTCTTCCTCTTTAAACTTTTGAACTTCTTTCCTAATTTGGTCAATTCCCGGTGTACTTGGCTTGGTCTCTATGGCTTGGCAAAGTTCTTAGGGTCAGTTTGACATTGTTGGCTCTGATCATGCTTAGCCCATCACTTCTCCTATCCCTATCTCTTTCCTGTCATTGTGTTCCATGTTTTAGCTGATTAATTGCTCTATGTGTTTCCTAATACTATGCCTTTTTCAAATGCCTCACATTCTATGTTTTAACTCATCATTTCTTGAGGGCTATCTGTTTTGGGGCTTCAATTGTGTTCCCAGTTCTACCAGTTGCCCCTAGTATAGTCCCAGTAACTCCCAGCATAATCCCAGTCTCTCCCAGCACGGCCCCAGTCACTCACACTTGCCCCCAGTTACCCCAGCATGGTCCCAGTTCCCCCAGCACATTCCCAGTGGCTCCCAGTGTGGTTCCAGTCACCACATGCATGGTCTCAGGCACTCCCAGTATATCTCAGTTGCCCTGAACAGTCTCGTAGTTATTGCCAGGCACTCCCAGTTACCTCAGCATGGTTCAGCTGCCCCCAGTTTTATCCCAGTCACTGCCAGGACATCCCAGTTATCACCAGCATCCATCCTGTCATTCCCAGTTTCTCCCAGTTCTTCCCAGTGTGTGCGCAGGCAGCTCCCAGCATGGACCTGGTAGCTCCCAGTAACCCCAGTCAGGGTCCATTGATGCCCACTACAATCCCAGTATGATCCCAGTCACTCCCAGTATGATTCCAGTGACCCCCAGTGGGATCCCAGCTGCTCCCTGTCAATGCCAGCAGGACCCCAGTAGTGTCCAGTATGATCCTCATGACTCCCAGTCTCTCCCAGTATATCTCAGTCACCCCCAGCATGCTCCCAGTCACTCCCAGTTCCTTCCTGTTGCTTTCAGCATGATTCCAGTTGCCCACAGCCCCTCCCAGTCAATCCCAGTATGATTCCAGTCACCCACAGTGTGATCCCAGTCTCAGCCAGCATGGACCCAGCTGCTCCCACTGTGATCCCAGTATGATCCCAGTTGCTGCCAGAATAGTCCCAGTTGTTCCCAGTTCCTGCCAGTATGATCCCAGTTGTTCCCAGTTCCTGCCAGTATGATCCCAGTTGTCCCTAGAATAGTCCCAGTCCCTCTCAGCATAGTCCCACTCACTCCCACTTGCCCCCAGCATGGTCCCAGCTGCTCCCAGTGTGGTCCCAATTCCTCCCAGCATGTTTCCAGTCACTCCCAATCAACCCTCAGTTGCTTCCAGCCTGATGCCAGTTGCTCACAGCCACTCCCAGTCACCCTCAGTGCAGTCCCAGTTGCTCCAAGAATGATGTGTGATCCCAGTCAATCCTAGCATGGGCCCAGCTGCTCCCACTGTGATCCCAGTAGGAACCCAGTTGTCCCCAGGATGGTTCCAGTTGCTCCGTGTTGCTCCCAGTATGATCCCATTTGCTCCCAGTATAGTCCCACACACTCCCCATATGATCCCAGTCATTCCCAGTATGGTTACTGACATTCCCAGTATATCCCAGTTGCCTCCAGCCTGCATCCAGTCATTCCCAGTTCCCCCAGTTTGCTTGCAGCATGATCCCAGTTTCTCTCAGTTGCTCCCAATAGCCCAAAGTGTGAACGCAGTTGCTCCCTTTCAACACCAATAGGAGCTAGGAAGTTCCAGTTTGATCCTTGTCACATGCCAGCACTCCCAGTATGGTCCCAGTATAATCCCAGTAACTTCCAATCACTCCCAGTATGGCCCCAGTTGCCTCCAGCTAGATCAGCCGAGTCAGTCCCAGTATGATGCCATTTGCTCCCAGCATGCTCCCAGTTGCTCCCAGTCACCCCCACTGTGGAGGATGATGTGCAGTGTGTGTTCCCAGTCGCTCTCAGATACTCCCAGTATTAGTCCCTCCCAGTATGATCCAGAGATGACCCCAGTGTGCTCCCAGTCCCTGCCAGTATGAACCAGTTTGCTCCACATGGTCCCAGTTGTTCCCTTTCACCCTCACTTTTGTTCCAGTCACTCCCAGTCTCTCCCAGTGTACCCCAGTTCCCTCCAGCACATTCCCAGTCGCTCCCAGTTCTTTCCAGCATGATCCCATTTGCTCCCAACCACTCCCAGTCAGTCTCAGTGTAGTTGCACTCACTGCCAGTATGATCCCAGTCACCTCCAGCATGACCCCAGTTCACCCCAGTATAAGCCCAGTGGCTTCCAATCATGCCCATCATGCACCCAGTCACTCCCAGTTCCTCCCAGTTGCTCCTTGCATGATCCCAGTTGCTCAGAGCTGCTCCTGGTCACCCTCAGCATGATCCCAGTCACTCCCAGTATATCCCATCTGTCCCCAATATGGTCTCAATATCCCCCTGCAGGCTCCTACTCCATCCCAGTATGATCCCAGTATGATCCAGTCTCCCTCAGTGTGATCGCAGTCTGCCCCGGCATGGGCTCAGCTGCTCCCAGTATAATCCCCGTAGTATCCCAGTACAATCCCAGTCATTGGAGATGTTGATTTTTGACATCCCTGAAGGTCCCTTTTGGTCCTGAAACAGACTTGCAGAATCCTGAAACAAAGAACTGCTGAAGAAAAATCACTAATAACTATTAAAAGAAATCCATTAATGTTTATCAAACAATATTGAGAAAATTTCTGGAATGCCTTGGCCACTGTCCTTAATTGAATCACTTGGGCTGAGTCTGACTCGTGGCTTTCCAGTACTTTGAGCTGGTAGCTCTGTCCACCTTCCACAGAACAGTGCCCCAGGTCCAGGTAGAGGGATCACAGCCCCCAAACCCAACAGTGGGCAGGCCAAACAGCCCAGACCTGGCCTGCAGGGCAAGGTCTTTGTTCTCACAGCCCGCCCCCACCGTGCTGCCAGTGCCTCGGCAGCAGGAGTGACCGAACACTTTGTCCCTCTCCCCCCAGAACCATCAGTGCACACTGGCAGCTGGAAAGGAGAAGCTTTCCCAGGGATCTCCATCCTGGATCTACGGGTCTTCTTTCCCCAGAAAAAGTGAGCGATGCTCGCTGTCCACCATCCACCCCCCCAACCCCACAATTCAAATTCCGGTGTTCCTGTTTTCTGCTCCTCAACATCACCCCCATCCCCTCCAGGCTTGTGGCCAGAGGCAGAACCTCTAGGAGCCAAATCCTCCACGCCACTGGTGAACGTGAGGGGAGTCAGGCGCCCCAAATCCCAGTGAGAACACCTGACCAAACGTGAATCAGCCTGTGAAAAATGTTGTGTCCCAGAAAAACACTGAGTTTGAAAGTTTTCAGCTGGGAGGCGCCGGCTGTCAGCAAATGAGCCGCGCCTCCCCTGAGGGACAGGCCAGCGTCCCCTTCTTCTCTCCCAGCTCCCACCACAGGGGTGTTATAAATGAGAAGCTTGACTAGGCCAATATTCAAGCAGCAATCAAGTCATTAATTAATATGGTAAAGTATAAGCAATACAGTGCTGGGTACAGTTGGGGGAAGTTTTCCCTCAAACTGCACACCAATAGTTGAGGCTTCCAGGTATTTATAGGGGTACTCATCAGCTTTGTCAGAAGTTTCTATTCCCAATTTTTATGTCACAATTCCATACCTATTGTGATTTAGTTTTTTTCAGGATGTATCCCAGAAAGGAGTATCCCCAGATGCTGGTGGTTCGGTTTCTGAAAGAAGGAAGAAATCTCCCAGATGGTGTGGTCCAGCTCTCCAGATGTGGGTCCACCTTTTAAATGCAAGGACTATAAATCTCATAATAGTGATGTCCAGCTTCCCTTGGTTGAAACTATTTATCCTTGAGTTGATGTTCATCTTCCTTTCTCAAGCTGCTTTTCACTGTTTTGTTAAGGTGTGAGATAAGCAAGTTTCCTTTTTATATATTCTAAATATATAGTTTCAAAGATCCTTACTACAAGCAATATTCTACAATTATACTTCAAATGGTTATTATTGCAAAACTCTTACAGGTTTAGCTACAAGCAGAAAGTTCCTGTCAAAAAGCAGCATCCTTAGAGCTTTCATTCAAATGCTCCTAAATCAGCTTAAGACTTATAAAACAAATTACAGGTTCAAAGGCCTTCTTCCATGCTTTACTTCCCTCAGCAATTTTCAGAATTTGTCTTAATAACTGTCCCATGGTCGGTTTCCACACATATCACAAATACACACGTTGCCTGTATATACCTGACACGAAACACAGCTTTGTATTTCACAGGGGATGGCTCCTGTGAGAAGCTGCTGGAAGCTTCCACCATGTTTGGCACAGCCAATTCCTGGTGGCTTCAAAGATGGACCTGCTGCTGGCAAAGGCTGGGCCAGTTACAAATGGTGGCAATCCTCTGTGATAACAGATTTAAAAAGAAATCAAAATACAGATTGTGTCTCAGTTTTAACTGCAGCCAGAGGAGAGCAGAGGGAGAACATGTGAGAAGAACAACTCTGCAGACATCAAGGTCAGTGCAGAAGGAGGGGCAGGAGGTGCTCCAGGCCCTGGAGACCCAGTTACCCTGCAGGAGAGCCATGGAGAGAGGGGCCCTGCTCCCAGGCTGGAGCAGCCTGTCCCTGGAGGAATGCACCCCCTGGAAGAGTGACCCATGCTGCAGCAGTTTGGGAAGGACTGTTGTCCCTGGCATGGACTCACACTGCAGCAGTTTGCAGAGGGCTGTTGCCCCCAAAATGGACTCACATGGGAGAAGCTCCTGCAGAACTGTCTCCCTTGGGAGGGACCCACAGTGCAGCAGGGAACCACTCCTCTCCCTGAGCAAGGGCAGAAGCCATGGGTGATGAAATGGCCATAACCCCCATTCCCTGTCTCCCTGCACTGCTGGGGTAGGAGGTAGAGCTGGAAGGAGGGAGGTGAGTGGCTTATTTTATTTCCCCTTTTCCTGCTCTGACCTTGTTAGTAATAAATGAATTTTATATCACTAAGCTAAGCCTGTTTTTCCAGGACAGTATTTGATGAGTGATCTCACCCAGTCCTTATCTCAACCCATGAACCCTTTATTAAATTCTCTTTGTCCAGCTGCAGAGGGGAGTGAGTGAGCAGCCCACATGGATGTCTGGCATTTGGCCTGGGTCAACCCACGACACTTTGGGACCACAGGCTCACAATGGACCCTTGGTTCTATGGGGTCTCATTGCTTGCATCAGACCCTGCAGGGCCACTTAATTCAACAAGGCCCCCAAGTTTCACAGTGGTCTCCAGGATTCCATGGGGCCCTGCAATGTCAAAATGGACTTTTGGATGCATGGAGGCCCACAGTGTCACAATGGGCTCTTTTGGTTCTACAGCTTCACAGTGGCCCCTCGGTTCCATGTGTCCTGCACTGTTCCATGAATCCTTAGTTCCATGGGGTCCTGTAGGGTCATGGTGCCACAGTTGCCATAATTTCCATGGTCTCACAACTGCCCCTGGATCCCAAGAGGCCCCAGAGTGTGACAATGGCCCCTTGCTTCCATGACGCCCTGTAGTGTCACAATGGTGTCCATGATTCCATCAGACCCTGCAGTGTCACCATGGACAGTTGGTTCAATGACACTCCACAATGTCACCATGGCCCCCTGGTTCCACAGAGCCCCACTGTGTCACTGTGGTCTCTTTGGTTCCAGGGCTCAGAAGTGCCAGAATGACCCTTTGGTTCCATCAGGCCTTGAAGTTTCCAAATGGTCTCCATGGTTTCATGAGTACCCCCTGTGTCACAAGAGACACTTGGTTCCGTGAAGTTCTTCAGTGTCACAATGAGCCCTTGGTTCCACGAGGTTTGGTAGAGTCACAATTGACTCCTTGGTTCCAGAAGCCCTGCTGTGTCACAATGCCCATGGTTCCATGAGTGTCCATGGTGTCACCACGGTCTCCTTGGATCCCCAGTATCACCATGGTCTCCTTGGTACCATCCAGGCCTTGTAACAAGAGACAGGGAGCCATTTTGTGCCTTAGATGAAAGGCTGCAGAACTCATGGTTGTGAGGCTGTGTCACTGATAAGAAACAAAAACCACCTGAATCTGAACATCAAATATCATGTCAAGTACCTTCAATCCCAGCCTTGACAGAGGTAGAAAATACAAACAGAGATTCCACAGTAAATCAAAAACAGGGACCATATTTTGAATGCAGGCAAAATGCATTCAAGTGCATTCAAATGCACTCACTATGATGGGGAGGTGATGATCCCCTATTCCAAGAGTGAACTTAGGAAGGGCTGACTATTTAGGGAACTGCAGAGAACCAGAACATAAGAAAAGCAGGTGGCACAGGTAATTCTGAGATAGGGAGACCAGAAAGCAAGAGCAGATGAACCAGTGCAGTCGCCACCAAGAAGATCACGTTCACATGCCATGGGCAGCAACCCCATCAGGCTGTGCGACCATCCCCTGGTAAAAGGGGTGTCACGATGGTTCGTTTCACTGGTCTCAGGGTGCAAAGACACACAGCAGGGGACTTTCAGTATTAACCAAAACAAATGCACCTTTTATTGAGTGCCCACAGCAGATGCAACAGAAGGATTAGAAAGGAGGTAAAGGACAGAGACACAGAGAAAAGGAAAGGGGGAATAGCTGCCAACAGAGAGATTAAATCCTCGTGGTCGGACCAATAGATCCGTCTGGTCATGTCAGGGAGACTCTCAAAGTATTTGGTTAACTCAGGGCTCTTTTATAATCTGCTGCTGGGAGGGGACCAGGACGGCACATGGAGGGAACAGCGGAGAATAAATCCATTGGGAACAGGTACAGACAGTCCAGGTCTGAATACCACAAACCCGTGCCGGCAGTGAGTGGGGCCCGTTGTTTCAGGACTGGTTCTTATAGGAAACATCCTGCTTCCCATGGCAGGCATCCTGCTCCAGTCAGGCCAGCACCTCTGGGTTAGAATATGAAGGGTCTCAGTCCTTGGGGAGGGCTTCAATCTCCATCCTTGACGGCGGCTGTGAGGCAGATGATGGATCTTTGGACCGTCTCTTTACAGACTGACATCTCAAAACATAAAAACATTCAGAGAGAACTTGAGGGCCTGGAGGACACTTCTGGGAGGCAGGTGGGCACTTGGAGGGGCACTCAGGGATTCTGAGGGACAGTTCGGGGACCGGGGCAGCCCTTGGGTGTCCAGGGGGTCCCTTGGAGGTCAGAGAGGGGAATTTGAGGCCCTTCGGGGTCCGGGCGGGCCCCTGGGGGGCTCTGACGGGGGCTCTCTGAGGCGCAGGGGATGATGGGAGTTGTAGGCACGGGGGGGGGTAATACTGTTTAACAAAGCCGCGGAGCATCATGGGAGTTCTAGGCGCAGCTGCAATAGCTCTCGGTGGAGGCACAGGGAATGACGGGAGATGAAGTCGCGGCTGGAACAGTGCTGGATGTGCTCCGCGGAGCATGATGGGAGCCGTAGTCCCCGAAGTGGCTCAAATGCGGCGTTTGAGGGTCCGGGAAGGCTCCTGGGGGACATTTCTGCGTCCGAGCCGCGACTTGAGGTCCTCAGTGGAACATAAACGGTTCGAGAGAACTTGCGGGGAGCTTGGGGAGCTCCAACTGGGCTCTTTATGGCGCGGGGCACAGCAGGAGTTTTAGGCGCAGGACTGTTCTGAGGGGCTCTGGGGCCGCAGGGGAGGAGAGGAGATGAATTCCCAAAAGTGGCTGTACCGGGCATCTGTGGGGTTGGGAGCACTCAGGGGATCCGGGGACGCTTTTGGGGGGTCCCAAATGGGCGCTGAGGGGGCACTGAGGGATCCTGGAGGGTCTGGGGGACACTTACGAGACAAAGGTGGGGAGGATCCCGGGGGTTCTGTGGAGCGCGGGGCATGACGGGCGTTGTAGTCCCAGCTCCAGTGGGGCTCAATCGGGCCGCGGGGTATGACGGGAGTTGTGGCTACCATAGGCGCTGTCCCCGAGTCTCTGATCTCTGGTGCTGATTGGCTTCGGGCAGTGATGGGCGAAAGCCTCGGCAAATGGGATGCGGTGGAGGCGGGAACAGCCCATTCAACTTCTCCAGTCCCTCCCAGTACAGCCCAGTTCATCCCCAGTACAGACAAGTACAACCCCAGTGCCCCTCCTGTCCCTCCCAGTACAGCCCAGTCCCTCCCAATACACCTGAGTTTATTCCCAGTCCCTTCCAGTTCATCCCAATGTCATCCAAAGGATGCATCATTGTCCCCAGTTTTCTCCACAATGGCCCCAGTGTCCCCAGTTTGCACCTGTATCCCCCAGTATCAGTCCCAGTATGTCCCAGTCCTCCCCAGTGTTTCCAAGGACAGTTTAATTTCTCACGGTGGCCGTGGCAGCCAAACCCAGCAGTGGGGTCAGTGCAGTGCCCATGGCCACAGCCCCTTGCAGTGCCCAGTGCAGCTTGGGCTGATGATCCACCCTCACAGCTGGCCCAGGGCAGCTCTGCAGTGCCTTTGGTGGCACCTGGGGCTGCCACACACCTGAGCAGTGTGTCTGTTTGCACTGGGGAAACTCAGCAGTTTGAGATTGCTGCAAAAAAACCCAAAAAGGGGAAACCCCTCTTAGGCTGAGACCTGCAAGCACAGCAGGTCCCAGGGCAGTGAGGACAGACAGGATGGGGCTGGGCAATGTGGAGCAAGGTTGTCCACACTGGGTCAGAGCTCAAGGCACAGCTTCTCTGAGGGGGCCAGAGCTGCTGAGGAGAGACCCTGGGTCAATATCAATCACAGAATGCTGCAATCACCTCTGCTCTACAGAGAAATTTAACAAAAGACACCCTTTAAAATAAAAATGTATATTTTATTATTGCTCTTTGAAATCTTTCTCCATAACTGGACTAGGAAAACTTTAATGACCCTCTCAGGGCTTTCCTGTTGTTTACATCAGACTCCATCCCTGAGAGTGACCCCTTGGTCTCTAAATGGTGCCAGAATCCCTTGTGACATTGCAGGGCCTCATGGAACCATGGAGAGACCATTAAGACACTTCACAGCCTCATGGAAACAAGGGGCCATTGTGACACTGTGGGGGCAGCATGGAAGCAGCGAGGCCATTGTGACCCCACGGGTCCCCACAGAACCAAGAGCACCATTGTGATACTGTGGGGCCTCATGAAACCAAGAGGCATTTGTGACAGTGCAGGGCTGCATGGAACCAAAGGTCCCTTGTGATATTGCACGGCCTGATGTCATCAGTGGTCCACTGTGACACTGTGGAGCCAAAGGAGACCATTGTGACACTGCAGGGCTGCATGGAACCAAGGGGCCATGGTGACATTGCGGAACCCCATTGATCCAAGGATTCATTGTGACACTGCAAGGCCTCATGGAAATGTTCAGACCATTGTGAAATTACGGGGCCATATGGAACCTAGGGGCCATTGTGACAGTGCAAGTCTAGTCTCATTGTAATCAGGGGGCCATTATGGCCCTGTGGGGCCCCAGAGAACCAAGGGGACATTGTTACACTTCAGGGCCCTATGAAAGCAAGGGAACAGAGATCAGATCTGGCTGGTTTGGCCTCCCAGGAGCCACCTGACTGGTCAGGCTGACCTTGGCACTTTACATCTGCTACTGAAACAATGGGGCTCCATGATTTCCTTCCTATGGAAAAGAACTGTCCTTCTCAGCCAGGTGCCCATGGCCAAATTTGGGTTCCACCTCCAACATTACCTGTTGTGACAGACTGGAGGAGATTGTTGGCTCAAAACATTTTGTGTGTGGGGGAAGGAAGGGGCAGGTCCAGCCTTGCCCTGCCCTGGAACCCCAGTCCCCCCAGAGCCTCTATCCCAGCCCAGCAGTGTCTGCCAGTCCCTGGCACAGCACAGGCAATGCTCCACAGCCACCTCTGCAGCCCCCAGCCCAGCTCCTGAGGGACCAAATGAGCCCAAGTCCCACCTGGGGGAAGGGCCCAGCAAGACCAAGGGGTATTTAGGCCGACCACAAGGCAAGCACACATCTTGACCCTACTTCCTCTAAGAATTTCCATCTGAACACCTCTGGAATCCAGGAGTTGGTAGCTGCATGTGCTTCTCTGTATCCTTTTTGTCTTTCTCTCTTCCTGTGTCTTCTTCTTATTCCCTCCTCTTGCAAATTTTGTGTAAATTGAAATTGAACGAGCTGGGAGTTTGTCAAATTGAATGGGCCAAGTTAATGCAAAATGTGTATTTGACTGATTGAATGTTGTATTAAAATATTTCCCAAGCTTCTCTTATTTTCTAAAGTTGCCAGTAAAAGCTGTTTTGTTGTTTTGACCTCTTGAAGATCTCTTGTTGGTATTTCTCCAGTAAGTCCAACTCAGAAGGCAAAAATAATTGTAATTCCTTTTAAATGTCTCACTGAGAGAGTTGTTTGGGGGATGGGAGTCAGGGCTTGTCTGTCCTGCTTGGCCCAGCCCAGGCAGAGCTTTCCCAGCCACATTCCACACTCCATTTCCCAGCTGGAGCCGCTGGTGCCTCTGAGTTGTGCTGCCCCAGCCCCAGGGACGCTCTCCTTGCCTGCCCATTCCCCCACGGTCTCTGGGCAGGGATGGCCTCGGTGGGGGCTGCTGACATCCTCAGCAACTTGGAGGCTGCTGCTGAATTTTCCTGCTCCAGAGGCTTGTTCGGCCTTCAGCTCTTCAGTGCAGCAATTCAGTGTCCCAGGGCTCATTGACATTCAGAACACCTTAACAAGCCAAGCCTCTGGGGGTAATTTGATTTCAGTTTCCTAATAATTTATAGTTAAGTAGATCTCAGTAGTGTATTCAAAGACATGATATTTAAAAAGACAGTTAGAAAAGATTTTTTAGGTCCAGTTTAGTTTTGTTTTCCTGTTAATGCATTGATATGTGCAGTCTCCTATTGACACTGAATCCAAGTACCTCCTCATTCAGTTTGAATAGATATGAAAATCAAGACTCTCCATGGCTGACAATCAATCAGACTCTGTCCCTACCCCCACCCCACCATTTCCCCCATCCGAGCCCTGGCACTCAGAGCAGCCTTGTGCAAATCTGAGCTCCCTCCAGCCCAGGCTGCACCTTTCAGCTCCTTGGCTGCTCCCTCCAGCCCAGGCTGCTTTCAGCTCCTTGGCTCCAACTCCCACCTGCTTTCCTTGGAGAAGGAGCTGCCTGAGACACAGAGGGATGTTCATTGATTGCCAGCCAACAAAGCCAAGGGAAGGCACAGCTCCATCAAATGCAAAAGTGATTCTTCTCCCTGGCTCTGCCCTGCCCCTGATCCCCGCAGCCTGTCCTGTTTCCTTCATCCCTGCTTTGCCAAGGACTTTATGGGACAAGGGAGCTCTGCTCTGGGGATGGAGGGATGTCCAAGTGCCACCACTGGGGTGGGAGCCACAACGCATCAGGTTTGTGTCCTTTGGGAGTCAGGAACTGCTGAAACTCAGAGGCACAGAAAGTTTCTCTTCATGGCCAACAAACCACAGTTGAACAGGACACAATTTAATAACAATCACGCTCTTCCCTGAGATACGTGCAACGCCCCAGCAGTGTCTGGTGAGTGCACCATCCACAGGTGATTTCCATACTAAAAAGTAATTTTAGACAAATGGGGCCCTATGATATATATAAACATAATTAAGATCTTGTATCAGGATGCTCGCCCTGGAATCGGGGAAAAACATCTCCAACAATTCCTGATTTGCAAAGCTGTCAGTGGTGGATGGAGAAGGGAGGTCAGGCTGCTTTTGGTGTTGAGGAAATGCTGAAAGCAGCCTGACTCATTTCATCTCCTCATGCCCTGGCTGATCTCCCCTCTTTCCCCTTCCACCCATTGGCTTTTGTCTCCCCCCAGCCCCCTGTGAAGAGCCTGGATCTGTGTTCTCCATCCCCTCCTCGCTGGCACTGCCAGGCTGGGATGAGGAGCCCCTCAGCCTTCCCTGCTCTGGGCTGGACAAGCCCAGCTCCCTCAGCCTCTGCTCACAGCCCAAGGGCTGCAGCCCCACCTTGGAGGCCCTTCCCAGACTCTGCTCCAGCTGCCAGACATCTTTCCTGCCCTGGGCAACCCAAACCAGGCCACAGTGACCTGGATAATCCCCGTCCTTGATGTCCTGGTCACACAGCCCTGGCCCCTCATCACCTGTCAGGCTCTGGGGTGGATCCTGTGGAACATCCTTTGGTGGAGGCTGTGGCTCCAGGTGGGCCGGGGGGATCCCGGGGGACAGGGACCCTGCTGGGCATGAACAGCGTTGGACTTGTTGGGAGAAACTGTGAGGGGGAGCTGGGGCGGAGTGACCAACCCAGTGACCTGACAGAGCCCTGCTGGGATGTCACACAGCCCCTCTGGGATGTCACAGCCTGCTCTGTGATGTCACAGCCCATTCTGTAATGTCACACAAATGGTCTCTGATGTTACAGCCAACTCTGTGATGTCATAGTCTGCCCTGTGATGTCAGACTGCTGCCCTGTGCTGTCACAGCTTGCTCTGTGATGTCATAAATGCAATCTATGATGCAGTAGCTTCTCCATGACCTCCTATCCTCCACTCTCTGATGTCAGAGCCCACTCTGTGACCTCATGGTACCAGATGATCAATTGTCTCCACCAGGTGAGCTGACACCTGGAGCTTGTTCTCCGCACCCCCAGGCCTGTGGAAACCACACTATGCCCATTGTGTGAGAAGGGAACTGGAAGTTCAGCAGCCTCAGTGTCCTGCCAGCTCAGTCAGGCCCACTGGAACATCGGGGTCCACGACCACCAAGGACCACCAGAGAGACCCCCAGGGCAGAAGAACACATGGGTTAAGGGGAGGGGAAATATGTTAATGATTTTGGGGAAATGATTATCATATGTTTGTTTAGTCCAGGGCAATCAATGAATATGTGTGCAAAATACAGAATATAAGCAGAATCTTTCCTTTGCTCAGCATGCACAGCTTTGAGAGGAGCTATTCCCCATGCATCCCACTGAATAAAGAATGGTGTTTCTAAATGCTACACTAGGGCTAAGGACTTTTCTGTTTTACAGAATTTTTAGTAGCATTCCCACTGCCAAGGAAAGCTCTGTCTGCTGCTGTTCACAAACAGAGAAGGGCTGGTGGCAGATGTGAGTCTTGGAGGCTGCCTGGGACAGAGTGACCATGAAATAATCAAGTTTTCAGTATTCTGTGAAAGAAGGAGGGGCAGCAACAAAACTTCTACACTGGAATTAGGAAGGGCAGACTTTGGCCTATTCAGGATGCAGATTTGGGGAGTACCAAATCACGTCCTGATTTTTTGAAGGGAAACAGCCCTTAAAAACCAAGGGGTCCAGAAAGGATGGACACATTTCAAGAAAGTCATCTTAAGGGGGAAGGAGCTGCCTGTCCCAGTGCAGCAAAAGATGAGCTAGAAAGGAAAATTACTGGCCTGGCTGGGAATGGAGCTTTTGTGGGAACTAAAGGGAAAAATGGACTGGCACTGCAAGAAGTGTTTAAGGATGTCTTAGGTTATCAGAAAGAACATTAGAGTGGTAAAAGCTCAATCAAAACTTAACCTGACCCATCCTGTAAAAAATAAAAAGGTTTGTATAAAAAAGTTTTAGCAAAAGGAGGGAGAAAGAGAACCTCTACTCTTTATTGGATGCAGTGCAGAAGATAGTAACTAAAGATGAGGAAAAGGCTGAGCTACTTAACACTTTGTTAAGACAGGTTGTCCTCAGGACAAGAGTTCTCCTGAGCTGGTAGATGGGCACAGGGAGCAGAACAGACCCCTGGAATCCAGGAGGGAGTAGCTGCTGACCTGCTGAGCCACTCAGATGCTCACAGGTGTATGGGACCGGATGGAATCCATCCCAGGGGGATGAGGGAGCTGGTGGATGAGCTCCCCAAGCTGCTCTCCATCATTTACCATCAGTGCTGGCTCAGCAGGGAGGTTCCAGAGGACTGGAGGTGCCAGTGTGAGCCCATCCCCAAGAAGGGCTGGAAGGAGGAGCTGGGGAACTCCAGGCCTGTCAGCCTGACCTGGGTGCCCAGCAAGTTATGGAACAGATCACCTTGAGTGCCATCCCAGGGCACCCACAGGATGGCCGAGCGATCAGAGCCAGCCAGCGTGGATTTAGGGGTGGCAGGTCCTGCCTGACCAACCTGGTCTCCTTTATGACCAGGTGACCCACCTGTGGATGCAGGAAAGGCTGTGGACGTTGTGTGCCTGGACTTCAGCAAAGCCTTTGACGCTGTCTCTGACAGCATTCCCTGGAAAAGCTGCAGCCCACAGCTTGGGCAGGTTTAAGAGCTGGCTGGAGGCTGGGCCCAGAGAGTGGTGGGGATGGTGCTGCACCCACCTGGTGTCCAGGCACTGGTGGTGTCCCCCAGGGATCTGTGTTGGGCCCAGTCCTGTTTAATATCTTCACTGATGATCTGGCTGGGGGGATCGAGTCCACCATTCACAAATTGCAGATGACACCAAGCTGGGTGTGAGTGTGGATCTGCTGGAGGGCAGGACAAGAAGACATAGCCTTAAGCTGCATCAGGGGAGGTTCAGGCTGGACAATAGGAAGAAGTTCTTCACAGAAAGGGTGAGTGGGAATTGGAATGGGACGGCCAGGGGGGAGGTGGCAGAGTCACTGTCCCTCTCCAGAGGCACTCAGTGGCATGGTCTGGGTGACAAGGCAGTATTAGGGCATTGGTTGGACTTGATGATCCCAAAGGTCTTTTCCAGCCTATTTAATTCTGTTATTCTGTGATAATTGGGACACTCTGGGGCCATTGTGACACTGCAGGGCTTCATGGAACTAAGAGGACCACGGTGACACTGTGCAGCCAGCCCTACAGAACCAGAGGTCCACTGTGGTGCTGTGGGGCCAGATGGAACCAGGGAGTGCACCGTGACACTCTGGGTACTCGTGGAACCACAGAGGCCATTGTGACACTCCAGGGCCTCATGTAACCAAGGGGTTTCACCATTTTGACACTGCAAAACCAAGGAGACCTTTGGGAGATTCCAGGGCCTAGTGGAACCAAGGGGCCGTTCTGACACTGAGAGACCTCATGGAACCAAGGGGACGTTGTGACACTTCAGGATCCTGTGTAACCAAGGGACCACTGTGACACGATGGGGCCTCAGGGGATCTGGAAGAACATTGTGACAGTGTGGCCTTGGGGAAACAAGGAGTCCAATGTGACTCTGAGGGGAACTGTGGAACTCCAGAGACCATGGTGACAGTGTGGGACCTCATGCAACCATAGGGGCATTGTGACACTCTGGGGCCTCATGGAAACAAGGGGCCACTGTGAAACTGCAGCACCAATGATAACATTGTGACACTGTGAAGCCCCATGGAACCAAGTAGAACATTGTCACATTTTGGGGCCCCATGTAACCAAGGAGACCATTGTTGCTCTGCAAGGTCTCATGGATCCAAGGACACCAATGCAACAGGTGTCCTTGTCAGGTGGATGTTACAAAGAGGTCATTTGTAACATCAGGGCCTGATGTTACAAAGAGGGCATTGTGACACTCAGGGGCCCCATGGAAACAAGGACATCTTTGCAGATGACACCAAGCTGAGTGTGAGTGTGGATCTGCTGGAGGGCAGGAGGGCTCTGCACAGGGCTCTGCACAGGCTGGATCAAGGGCCCAGATCACACAAGGTGTGGTTTAACAAGTCCAGGTCCTGGGTCCTGCACTTTGGACACAGCGCTACAGGCTGGGGACAGAGGGGCTGGAGAGCAGCCAGGCACAAAGGGACCTGCAGGGACTGATGGACAGCAGGCTGGACAGGAGCCAGCAGTGTGCCCAGGTGGCCAGTGGCTCCTGGCCTGGATCAGGAATGGTGTGGCCAGAAGGAGCAGGGCAGGGATTCTTCCCCTGTGCTCAGAACTGGTTGGGCAGCACCTCGAGTGCTTTGTCCAGTTCTGGGCCCCCTGGGGTGGGCAAGACAAAGAAATATGAAGCAGGAGGAGTAAAGAAAGCAAAGGTAAAGAAAAAGAAATGCTCAGGGCAGTTTGGAGGTGGCTGCCAGGAAGGCCTGGCTCTGAGCAACAGCATCTGCAGTGGGACAGGAAACTCCCAGCTGATGGGAACACACTTTCTGGCTGACTGCACAGGCCAGGACAAAGCTGAGTGGTTCCTCTGCTGTCCCCCAGCCCTTGCTGGCCCCAGGGGCTGATGGCATTTGTGCTCCCTCAGGTTCATGTCCCCACAGCAACAGCATGGGGGTGCTGCCACCGGCTCTGTGCAATGCAAACGGGGGCTCCTGAGCCACTGCTGCTGTGACTATGCCTGCAAGGATGGGGCACCTGTGTGAGCTGGGGGAGAGGGGGGATGTTGTTGGCAGCTCCATGAGGACGCTCTGGGACGCTGCCCTGGGCTGTCCAGCGCACTGGGGATGGATCAGCCCCTGCTCTGCTGCTCCTTCCCATGTGCCCCAGGGCCCTTGCAGAGCCTCAGCCATGCTGAGGCCAGCCTGCCTGCCCACGGCCAGCCTGGGGCTGCTCATGGGGCTTTTCTGTGCTGAGCATTGGCCTGGGTGTGTTCTTGAAAGAGCCGGGCAAGGAGCCTGGAGCCCCCAAGGCCTGGCCGTAGGCATCAGTGCTGCCCCAGCAGTGCCCATGGCCTGTCCCTGCTGCAGGCCTGTCCCTGCTGCAGCCCCGGCACTGCCACCCCCAGGACTGTGCCCGGCCCCAAGAACACTCAGGCCCTGCAGCAATACCAGGGCCACCAGGGCAGCAGGGCAGGGCCACGGCAGCAGCACTGGCAACACCAAGTGCTGCTGCTGCTGCTGGGCACAGCTGCTGGGCCAGCACTGATCTGCCCCCAGCTCTGCACACAGACATTGCTGCTGCAGCTCCAGACAAGGCAAAAAAAGGAGGATCTCTGCAGAAAACTCTGCTGGGAGATCCTTTAGTTCCTTTAAAGGCACCAAGAGCGCAGCCCCTCATTGACACAGTCTGTGGCCACATGGAAGGTGGAGAGAAGCAAAATGAGAAATGGCACCACCATTGACATTTCTTTGTGGAGAAAATTAAGAAACTAAAACACAGACAAAACTTGTCAAAATGCAAACAACACGAATTATCAAAGATAACTTTTATTACAAGTGATTTGTAGAAATTGGCCAGCAGTTTAATGTTTCTGATACCATCCAATCATCAGTCTCCTCACTGCAGCATTGAGCTCCTTGTTCCTCAGGCTGTAGATGAGGGGGTTTAGGGCTGGAGGCACCACTGAGTACAGAACTGACAGGGCCAGATCCAGGGTTGGGGAGGAGATGGAGGGAGGCTTCGGGTGGGCAAATATGGCAGTGCTGACAAACAGGGAGACCACAGCCAGGTGAGGGAAGCAGGTGGAAAAGGCTTTGTGCCGTCCCTGCTCAGAGGGGATCCTCAGCACGACCCTGAAGATCTGCACATAGGAGAAAACAATGAACACAAAACAGCCAAATGATAAACAGGCACTGACAGCAATGAGCCAAAGTTCCTTGAGGTTGGAGTGTGAGCAGGAGAGCTTGAGGATCTGGGGGATTTCACAGAAGAACAGGCCCAGGACATTGTCATGACACAGGGGCAGGGAAAATGTATTGGCTGTGTGTATGAGAGCAGTGAGAAAGCCACTGACCCAGGCAGCTGCTGCCATGTGGGCACAAGCTCTGCTGCCCAGGAGGGTCCCGTAGTGCAGGGGCTTGCAGATGGACACGTAGCGGTCGTAGCACATGATGGTCAGGAGGGAAAGCTCTGCTACAATAAAGAAGAGAATGAAAAAGAGCTGAGCAGCACATCCTGTGTAGGAGATGTTCCTGGTGTCCCAGAGGGAATTGTGCATGGCTTTGGGGACAGTGGTGCAGATGAAGCCCAGGTCAGTGAGTGCCAGGTTGAGCAGGAAGAAGAACATGGGTGTGTGCAGGTGGTGGCCGCAGGCTACGGCGTTGATGATGAGGCCATTGCCCAGGAGGGCAGCCAGGGAGATGCCCAGCAAGAGGCAGAAGTGCAGGAGCTGCAGCTGCCGCGTGTCTGCCAATGCCAGCAGGAGGAAGTGGCTGATGGAGCTGCTGTTGGACATTTGAGCTGTCTTGGCATGGGGATCTGTAAGAAAAGTAATCACGGACTACTTGAGTTTGGAGAGGACTTTAAATATCCCAGCACAGCCTGGGGGCACTTTCCCCCACTGCCTGCCCAGGGCTCTGCTGCCTGGGGCTGTCCCTGCCAGCAGCTGCTTCCCTGTGCCCAAGGCTGGGCCCTGCCACTGCTGCCAGAGCCCAGCCCAGCCCTAGGGGCTCAGCTCTGCCCTGCAGACCCCTCTCTGCTCTGGCACTGCCCAGGGGCACCTCTGGGTCTGCAGGCTCTGATGGCAATGTCATAGCAACACTGAGGAGGCTGAAAAACCAACAAAGATGCTGCCCTGTGAGGGGCCCTCTGCTGATCTCTCTCACTGCCTGGTTTATTCAGGTCTGTAGGATTGTTTTGTATTTATTCTCCACCTGAACTGAGAGAAGAATATCGATATGCAATTTCCCATTTAGGCAAAACAGAAGAGTAGAATAAAAAAGCAGGATTTTGCCATTTATGAAACCCCGTCCTAGCTGTGCTCCCTGGATAATTTACTTGGAAATGTTCTGCAGTTAATTGCCATGCTGGGAGCAGTCCTGAACAATGCAGAATCCTCACCACACAAGGAGAACACTCCCAAGCCTTACCAGCTGTCTCCTCCCACCCAGACCTTGTCCCCCAGTGCGGGGAGCAGCTGCCAGGGCTGGCTTAGAGCTGTCCCTGGCAGGCAGCAGAGTCCCTGCCCCAGCACAGCACCCTGGGCTGCAGGACCCTGCTCTGCAGGACAGCCCTGGGCACCCCTGGCTGCTCTGCACAAGAGACAATCAGAGAATGTACTCACAGAGTCTGTAGGCATTGGGATGCTCCAGCTTTAGTAGCTGCCGCTGCATTGTCCTGCAGCCAAAAGTTCCTGTGCCAAGGGCTGGCAGAGATTCTGCCCCTGGCACTTCTCAGTACTTTCCCAGCGCTGATTGATTGAAGCTCTCTGTGCCTCTGTGCTGTGCCTGGGGTGGCTGCAGGCAGTGCCCCAGCCCTGCTGGGCTGGCAGAAGAGCTGCTCATCAAGAGCAATGTGCTTTTGAAGCTCTTCTTGGTTACCAGGAGCTGCCTCTGTGCCAGGAGCCCAGCCCAGCTCATCAGCACAGACACCGCACCAGGACTTTAATGACCCTCTGGGGCTTTGTGCTAAGGCTCTGAACATTAGTCCCTGAGAGTGAGCTGAAGAAACCTCTCCAGAACTCCAAGCCAGAATCCAACTTCAATGTTTCTTGGACTTTTAATGGGTCACACTGAGGGACATGACTGAGAAAGTGTCCCCAGGCCCCAGGCAGAGCAGAGAACTGAAGGCAGTGATGGCCGATGGGAACTAAGACAAGCCAAGTCTTGGTGCCCTGGGGAACAGCAGGGTCTGTGCCACCAAGGGCTGGGAGGAGACACCTTGTCCTGAGGCCCTGGGGCCTCCTGGCACAGCCCCAGTCAGGCTGGGCACTGTCAGCCCCTTGTCCTGCCCTCAGCATCCCCCCCTAGCCCACATCCCAGTGGCCTCAAGGATCTGCTGGAAGGAGTCCCTGGGGAGCCTTGCTCAGGAATGGTCCTGGGGGCTCCTGAATGCTCCCTGCAGGGACTGCAGGTGTTTCAAAGGACTTTAGGTTTAGCTTTTGCCTTGGAGTCTCTGAGAGGTTTGTGCAATCATGGCCTCCAATTATCTGCTGTAATTAGTCCCTGGAGAGGCTTTGTCAGTAACAACACTCAGTGGGGCTCATTAATGCTTCAGGGTACTTCAGTTATTTGAAGGCACTTGGTGTTTCCCTTTTGATACAGATTCTGTGAGAGGTTTGTTCAATCGGGGCCCCAATTATATGCTTTAATGAGTCCCTGGAGGGCATTGTACTGACACTCAGTGGGACTCATTAATGCTGTGAGATACTCAATTTTTTTAAGGTACTTTATGGATTTGGGAATACTTTTAGGTACTATTAAGGTGTTTCCTTCCCACACTGAGTCTCTGAGAGGTTTTCGTACCATCCTGGCCTCCAGTTCTCTCATCCAAGGAGTCTATGAGGAGCCTGTGTTGGGTATCTTCCCCATTTCTGGTTTACAACAAAGATGGAACTGAAAGAATTTTGTACGACTTTCTAAAAGCATCAAAACAAACATGGAACAATTAACAATAAACCAACAACAACCACTAAGAGAATGAGTAGTCCTGTTTTAGCTAGACATCATCCAACCCTTTAGTCCCTTGGATTGGAAGAGTTTTTTGAACCAGTCTTTGTTTTCCACTTGAAGCTTCTTGAACCCTTCCTTCAGTACATGAATGCTCTTGTGGATTGACTCGCTGTGGCTGGAGAGGTTCATGCAAAACATGCCCTCAGAGTCTACGCAGCCATGCCCATGTTCCCAGAGTAAAAATTCTATCACTGTTCTGCAAGGTGGCATGCCTGATGGTCTCTGTGTCTGAGAGCAGGCCATTCAATGTGAGGGAGGTAGCATTGGTTTGCTTACTTAACAGGCACCCAAGATGGTCTAATTGTCCTAAAGCTTTAGCTGCAGCCACCCAAGGCAGTCCAAATTGGGGGTGCTACCAACCGATACCTGGATTAAAGCTTACAAAGCCATCTCTTTGATATCATCCAATACTTTTCTGGGGATACCTGCTGCTTGATCATCTGGTAGGCTGTGTTGTCCTTCTCCAGCTAGATGGTTGATTGTCAATTCCTCCCTTCCCTCCTTATTAGCATAGTCTGCTATTATTTGATTTAGTAAATACTTCCATCCCCCTTCCCACAGGGTGTATTCTCTAGGTGACAACAACATGGTCATAATGTATATTAAATCATAGGGGGTAAGACATGTGCTGTAAACATGGCCCTCATTAGGCCATTAAAACAAGGTAAGTCTTTCCTATGGTCTTTAGCTGCCCTACATAGATCCCTGATATCCCCGTAAACCAATGGCTGATAGCTGGGATTCTGTCCCCTTCTTTCATAACATACCAGGGCAATGAGAAGTTTTGAGAATATTTGCCAGTCTCCTTCCTTAACTGCTTCTTTCCAGATCCTTTCCTAGGGATCTTCTAGGGTAGGGTGGTGAGGTGGCTCTGGGGAATCCAAACTGCCTTCTAGGGAGGAAGAATAACTTGGAGCAGAAACATTTGGATTAGAAATAGTGTGACTGTTGCCCTTAGTATCTTTGACCACGGGGGTTACATTTTTGCCGGAGGGTGATGCAAAGGGCACTGCCATTTTGTCAGGTGTTGGGGAGGAAGGGCCTTGATTTAGGATGGTGGACTTCTCGGGTGGAGTTCTGGAGGCACGGCCCAGGGTGGTGGTGGAATGATTGACAGTGGGGGTGTGACCTGCAGTTGTGGGGGTGGAGTCTGGAGGCTCATTCATGGCAGGAGAGAAGGTTGTGGTAGCAGGAAGTGGAGGAGTCAAGATGGAGGGAGGATGGTCTGGCTCCCAAGCCACATTCAGGCTCCTCCCATGTTGACTCTCCATAGCATGATGCTCCAAGACAGCCTGTCCATTGCCACCTTGGACTATCGTGGAAGGTCTGAGAAAGGAGGTTTGAGGGGAAATTCCAAGTTAGGAGTGACCAATGGATTGAGTTTTCAACACACTGCTTGCTGGTGAAGTGTCTCAGGGATGGTTTGGAAGATGGGGAACATGGAGATTTAAGGTGGCTCTGGTTGCAATAGGGTCCAGAGACTGTAAAATTTAACTCCCACTGAGTCCCAAAATTCAGTGGGTTTCGACCACAGAGGCATCTGGAAAACTTTTAATGATCCACCTCATGATTGATTTTAATTTGTTCTTTGAAAATATTTTGTCATGATCAGTGAGAATTAAAGCATCCATATATGCTCCTTTCTACCTTGAACATCTGGCTGCCCATTTTTCTCTTTCTCTGCCATATGGGGAAGAGCCATCGGAACACCCTAAATCAATTATGGGACATGGCTGCATATTGTAAAATCACAGTGGTAAAATGGGCAATAAATATCTTGCATTTCCCCAAACCCACCTGCAATCCTATGCAAGTGAAACTGTTGTTGTCCCTGCCGATCCTGGGCATGGTCCCTTGAAGCAACGATGAATCCGCCAGGCCTGGCACAATCCAAAATCCCGGGGAGCACTGGCCTATCCATCAGCTAACCCCAGCTGACGTAACTGACACAGGGAGCCCTGAATGTCATGGTCACTGTTCGGGCGCCAAAAGTCACAGTGAAGGTGGCTGCAACAAACCTCTTTGTTTCCCTGATTTCAGGGCGAGGGTGGTGAAAATGAAAAGGAGCAGGATCAATGGAGTTGCTTAAAAGGAACTTTTATGATACAGGGTGAAAAACAATAAACATGGAGAAGTCGAGCACAGATCGAGGGGCAGGATCCTAAGACCTGAGACAAAGGGGAAGTAACAACATAGACACTTGGGGCTAGAAAACTAGAACAATAACCATACAGAAGAAATAAGTAACCAATAAACCAATAGGGGAGTATAATTTGGACAACTTAGCATAACAACACTAAAGGCTTATGGAGGAACTCTCAAGCTCACCCTAAGTTAAACAAATGATTCCCAGGGCTTGAAACTTACGCCCAGTTCTTCCGGGGTAAAATCTGTCTGACTCTCAGTTACAGCTAGGCTAACTCCCACATGGCTGATTTGCACTGGCCCCTGGGGACCATGCAGCCCAACAGAGCCACAAGAATGTCCTTGGTTCCACAAGGCTCTACAGTGTCACAATGGCCCCTTCATTTCACAAGGCTCCCAAGTGTCACATTGGTCTCCATAGAAAGGAAACCACGGAGCCCCCATGTTTCAGGAGCTGATGAATGGCAACCACCAGAGGCCAAGGCAAGCCTGACCTGTCTGTTCTGGCAGGCTTCCTTGGAGCAACCCTTGGATATTTGAAATGTTGAGAAACCCTTGGAAATTTGAAAATGTGGAGTCCTACCTTCAGACATTTGTGCCTGGAGAGGAGGGATGTTTTTCTTCCATACAAAGAAAAGCACAGACCCCTTTCAAGTGTTTGAAAAAGCAGTGAGTTCTGGCACTCAGGAATCAAAGACCAGCCAGACCTGTCTGTCCTGGCAGCTTTTGTCCGGCAGCAATCCTTGGATACACATAAATTTGGAGGTGGAATCCTAATTTTAGCCATGGATGCCTGGAAAAAATAGACAGTTCTTTTCCATACAAAGGAAAGCCCTGAGCCCCAGTGTTTCAGGGGCAGATGAGAGTGGCCTTCCACATTCCAAGGTCAGCCAGACTTGTCAAGTGACCCCTGGAGACTAAGGCAGCCACACCTATTTCATGTTCCCTTGGTTCCACAGGGCCCTGCAGAGTCACAATGGCTCCTTGCTTCCATGATGCCCCCTAAGGGTGGCCCCTTGGTTACACAATTCCTTAAGGATCCTAATGGTCTCCATGGTTCCACAAGTCCCCACAGTGTCCTAAAGTTTTTTGGGTTCCATGAAGCCTCGCTGTGTCACCATGGCCCCTTGGTTCCATTGGGGCCCAGTAGTGCAACAATGATTCCCTTGTTTCCACAACTTCCCATAGTGTCACAATGACCCCTTCCCTCTATGAGACCCTGCAGTGTCACAATGACCCTTTGGTTCCATGGGTCCCGCAGTGTCACAATGATCTCCATGATTCCACGGGGCCTTGCAATACCACAATGCTGTCCATGGATCCACAGTGCCTCGCAGGATCACAACGGCCCTTTGGCTCCATGAGGCCTTGAAATGCAGCAATGGCCTCTTGGTTCCACAAAGCCCTGCTGCTTCACACTGGCCCCTTGGGACCATGCGGCCCAACAGAGCCACAAAGATGTCCTTGGTTCCATGGGGCCCCACAGTGTCAGAACGGCCTCTTGGATCCATGGTCCTCTGCAGTGTCACAATGTCCCCTGCATTTCAGACGACCCCAAAGTGTCACCTTGGTCTCCATGGTTCCTCAAGACCCCACAATGTCACAATGGCGCCTTGAATCCATGGTACCCACAGCCCACAGTGTCACAATGACCCCTTTGATTCCACAAGTTCCTATAATGTAACAATGCCCTTTGGCTCCACAACACCCCGCAGTGTCAAAGTGGTCTCCATTAGAAGGAAACAAGTGAGCCCCAGGGCAGATGAGAGCAGTCACCAGAGGCCAAGACTAGCCAGACTTGACTGTATTGGCAGATTTTGTTTGGGAGAAACCCTTGAATATAGGGAATTTTAGAGGTGGAATCCTAATTTCAGCCATGGGTGCCTTGACAAGAAAGACAGTTCGTTTCCATAGGAATAAAAGCACAGAGCCCCAGTGCTTCACAGTCAGATGGGAAGTGGCCCTTGGCATGTCAAATTCAGTGGGACAGTGTTGACAGAAGGAGACCAGGACATCAATTAGATCATCACAGGCCCAATTTTATTGATCAGTACAGCAGGTTAAATACAGTTAATAATGAGCTTCATACATATTGCAAAAGTTGAGCTCAGGATTGGTTAGTTACATATCAGCAACTACGCCTACTTCTGCATTCTTATTGTTCTACTTTTGATACTTTCTACATATTCTCAGGGAGAATCTCTGTTCCCTATCCTCATGTTGCGGCAAGGGCATTCTGTCCTTGCCTGTCATTGGTCACCGACTGCTGACTTCTCCTTTCAGCTTACTGACTGCTGACTTCCCTCTCTCAGCTTGACCAGCGGCATTATGTCAGCATGGCCTTTTTCAGCTACCCAATTGTTAATAAATCTCTCCACAGGACAGCCCCCAGGAGGCCAAACCAGGCAGACCTGTTCTGTGTTCCCTTGATTTCATGGTTCCCCACACTGTCACAGTATTCTCCTTGATTCCATGAGGTCTTGCAATGTCACAATGGCTTCTTGGTTTCATGAGCCCCAACAGAGTCACAAGGGTCCCTTGGCTCCATGCATCCCCGCTGAGCCCACTGGTTTGATTACTGACCCTTGCATCTATAGGGCCTCTGAGCTGAACAATGGTCTCCTTGATTCCATGAGGTTCCATAGTGTCACCATGGTGTCCTTGGACCTCCATTGTCACAACTGACCCATGGTTCCATGAGGTTCTGTAGTGTCACCGTGATCGCTGTCACAGGCTGGATGAGATTGATGTCCCGAGACACGGAGGGATACTCGAATGCCTGTGTGGGGCCAGGGCCGGGTCAGGCCTTGGTTTGTGGTGGGACAGAGCCCCATCCCCAGCTCTGCCCTGGCAGAGCTGTCAATCACAGAGCAGGGGGTGATGTTAACCCAGCTCTGATTACCCTAGCTGTTAATCAATCAATCACACACCCGCAACTGGTGCTACCCTGGCTCTGATTGGACAAGCAATTGGCAGTCTCACCCCAGGGGGGCCCCATGAAGGCCCAGGAGGTTAAAAGCCAGAGTACGAGGCCAACCCCAACATCCTGCCTTTTCCTGGATATCCTTTGTTAGCAAGGCTGGAACCTGAGCAGTTGGTACCTATGTGTGTGTCTTTCTATAGATATACTTCTTTCTGTTGTTCTCTATTTCTTCTCCTTCTAATCCTACTTACCTGGAAATTTTTTTGCTAACTTAACCTCTTAAGAGTTAACAGTTTTTAGGTTAAATGGGCGAAGTTTATGAAGTTAATGCTATGATAAGCATTTTCTGTTAAGTGGATGTTATATTATACACTTTGCAAAAGTTTCTTGCTTGTCTATATTTTGTCAGTAAAATTTTGTGTCATTTGACCTCTTAGCTCAGTTGGTTAGAGCATGGTGCTGGTATCACTGAGTCTGTGGGTTCTATCCCTGTGTGGTCCATTCACTTAAGAGCTGGACTTGATGATCCTTGAGGGTCCTTTCCTACCAAGAATATTCTTTGCATCTGGCCATGTTGAGAATATCTGGTTGGTGATTCTCCTGTGCACCAAACTCAAGTCAAGGAAACTTTGGTTGCCCCCAGCATTTCAGTGTTCTGGAGTGTTCCAGCCCTGCAGGCTGACAATGGCCTTTTGTTTCCATGAGGCCCCACAGTGTCACACTGGCCCCTTGGTTCCATGGGCCCCAACATTGCCACAATGATCCCCTTGGTTCCACAACTTCCCACAGTGTCCACTGGCTGCTTGGTTCCATGAGGATCTAGAATGTCACAAAGGTTTATGACATTTGTCCTTGCTGCCCCTCACATCCAAGTGCCCCACAAAGAGCCCCGAGCCACCCGTGAGGGACAGGCCCTGCTGGCCCAGGCTGGGCTCAGGGCTGGGCCTTTCTGCTTCCCCCAGCCAGCTCGGGCCTTGCTCAGCATTGCATTTCCCTGCCCAAAGCCTTTGGCTCCCTGCAATCCTGGCCTCAAGGATCTGCTCTCAGCAGTCCCTGGGGAGCCTTTGGCATTCCCTGCCCTCAGTGGGGCCCAGTGATGATCCAAGGGACTTGGAGTTTTGATTCTGACTTGTTTAACAGCTTCTTCAGCCTTCTCCCAGTGCCTGAGGGTCCTGGACTAAGCCTCAAACCAATGACAGGGCTGATTAAAATGCAGAAAACCCTCAGAAGATCTTTCTCTTCCTTCAATCGTGTACAAGTCTCCAGGCCTTCAGCGCACTGAAGTCAGTTTAGAGCGCCTTTAAGGAAAAAGATTTCAAAGTGCACCTCATGACTTTGTTTCTTTAATCGAGTCAATATGTTTTTTTATTTTCCAGTTCAGAGAAGAGCTTATAGAAGCATTCCCCAGGTGATCTTGATGCTGAATGTCTCCCTAGGAGGTCTGGGCACAGAGAAGAATGAGCCCCTTGAGGGCTGACCCTTTTTGGACAAGCTGCTCCTCACCCTCAGCCTCACCATGTTTGACATGGCCCACCAGCCACTGACATCCCTGTGCCCTGCAGCAGAACCTTGTCCCCTGAGCTCTGCAGCTCCATGTCCCAGCCTAGTGCACCACGTCCCACCTGCTCTCCTCAGGGCTCTGCCTGCACACAGGCCCAGGAGAAGTTTTCCTGTTGGGAAGGAAAGGCAAAGCCTGAGCAGGTTTTCTGAACAACAAACCCCACTCAGGAACCACCTGCTCAGTCCAGGCTGCCTTGAATGGCGTCACCTTTCTACAAGGGACAGTGTGAGCAGAAATGATCTCTGGGAGCAGAATTCTCTGAGTCTCCCAGCTGAATTCTCTGTCCCTGTCCTTTCCCTGGATCTCTGTTGCAGATGGAAGCTGCTGGTGCCATCCTCACCTTTAACCTCTCTTGAATGCAAACAGATGTTCCCAGGTGTGTTAAGCAGAATTTGCTCAATGTTTCTACAAAACTTTTGTATTTTTCATGGAATGAAGGGTGACATGGAAGCAAGGAGTCAGTTGTGATCCTGGGGTCCCATGGAACCAAGGGGCCATGGTGACACAGCAGGGCCCAGTGGTCCATTTTGACACTGTGGATCCAAGGAGACCATGGAGATACCTCCAGAACCTCATGGAACCAAGGAGTCCATGGTGACCCAGCGGGGCTGCATGAGCCAATGTTCCATGGTGGCACTGCCCATCCAAGGAGTCCATTGTGACACTGAGGAAGCTCATGGAGTGAGGGAGGCCATTGTGACACTTAAGAACTTCATGGCACCAAATATCCACTGTGACACAGCAGGGCCTCATGGGAACCAAGGAACCGCTGTTGGCAGTAGGGAAACTCATGGAACCACGGGGTGTTGTTGTACTGCAGAACCAACAGAGCTGCTGGACCTTGTCCCCTGGCCCTGCACAGCTCCTTGGGAGGCACGGCAGGAGCAGCACCCTGGGAGCCTCGGGAATGCCCCTCTGGGATCCATGGCACACGCTCCCAGGGGCTGGAATTCCAGTTCTCAGCCAGAAAAAGATGCACCTGCTCTGGAAAGCAAAACTTTTAAGAAGGAGCCAAAAGCAAAGTGGAGCAAGCTCTTAGAGTGACATTTCACTTCCAGCCTTCATAACTTCACCCATGGTTGTTGTAGCTTGTGGATTGGGAATTAAATCAGGGCAGGGTCTTTGGTGGGAGCTGCCCTGGGCCAAGAGAGACCCTGAGAGAGAAACAGAGCAGGGAAAGAGAGGCAGGAGAGAAGGGAGGACACAAACACAATCAGCTGAGAAGGTGGCACTCCAGAAAACAGAACTGGAACTGGCTGAAAATGAATTAAACAGAAAGAAATAATTTTGTAACTTGATTTCCTATCACAACACATTTTCTGCCCTTTCTCACAAACCTGCTCCCAGGGTCATTCAGCAGGGCTGTCAGAAAGTTCTTGATGTTCCAGGTTGCAGCCACAAGGAAACAGGGAATGGGGATTTTTCAAACTCCTACTCAAGTTTGACATTATCAGCTGAGGAGAGGAGGCACCAAAAGAAAAGGGCAGCTGGGCTTCATTGTCCCATGGAAAACAGGAAGGGGAAAATCTCCCATCCTGTCAACTAGGAGGAGGATGAGCACGAGGAGCACAAGGAGGATGAGCAAGGAGGATGAGGAAGAGGAAGAGGAGGACGAGGTGGAGTAGGAAGAGGAAGCCATGGATGAGGAGGAGGAGGAAGATGAAGAGGACGAGGAGGATGGGGAGGAAGGGGATGAAGAGGAGAAGGAGGAAGTAGAGGAGGTGGAGAGGGACGAGGAAGTAATGATGAGGATGAGGACGAGGACAAGGAGGACAAGGAGGACAAGGAGAACAAGGAAGCGGAGGAGGATGAAGACGTGGTTAAGGGAGAAGGAGGAGGAGGAGGAGGATGTGGAGGAGGAGGAGGAAGAAAAGGACAAGAAGGGCAAGGACGAGAAGGACAAGGACGAGGATGAGGATGAGGAAAAGGAAAGGGAAGAGGAGGAGGAGAACGAGGAGAATAAGGAGAAGGATTAGGACAAGGACCTGGAGGAGGCGGAGGAGGAGGAGGAGGAGGAGGAGGAGGAGGAGGAGGAGGAGGAGGAGGAGGAGGAGGAGGAGGAGGAGGAGGAGGCGGAGACAAGGAGGACAAGGAGGAGGACAAGGAGGAAGAAGATGAAAACAAGGAGGAGGATGAGGATGATGCTGAATGGGAGGACAAGGAGGAGGAGGGAGAGGATAAGGATGTGGAGGATGAGGAAAAGGAGGAGGACAGGAGAAGGAGGACAAGGAGGAGGAGGAGGAGGAGGATAAGGATGAGGAAGAGGAGGAGACAAGGATGGAGAGGATGAAAATGAGGAGGATGAGGATGACACTGAGTGGGAGGAGAAGGAGGATGAGGGAGAGGATGAGGATGCAGGACAGGAGGAGGAGGAGGAGGAGGAGGACAAGGAGGAGGAGGACGAGGAGGCAGAGGACGAAGAAGAGGAAGAGGAGAAGGAGGACAAGGTGGAGGAGGATGAGTAAGACGAGGATGAGAAGGAGGAGGAGGACAAGGAGGGCAAGGATGACGAGGAGGAGGAGGACAAGGAGGAAGAGCATGAAAATAAGGAGGAGGATGAGGATGACGCTGAGTGGGAGGATAAGGTGGAGGAGGGAGAGGATGAGGACACAGAGGAGGAGGAGGAAGACGAGGACGAGAAGGAGGAGGAGGACAAGGACAAGGAGGAGGACGATGAGGATGAGGAGGAAGAGGAAGAGGAGGAGGATGAGGACATGGAGGTGGAGGACAAGGTTGAGGAGGAGGAGGGTGAGGACAAGAAGGACAAGGAGGAGGAAGAGGAGGAGGATGAGAAAAAGGATGAGGAAAAGGAGGATGCAGAGGAGGAGGACAATGAGAGAGAGGACAAGGAGGATGAGGAGGACCAGCACATGGGGGTGGAGGACGAGGAGGAGGAGGAGGAAGATGAGGAGGAGAAGGATGAGGAGGACATAGAGGTAGATGAGGAGGAGGACGAAGAGGAGGAGGATCAGGACGCGGATGTGGAGGAGGATGAGGGCAAGGATTTGGAGGAGGAGGAGGGTGAGGAAAGATGTAGAGGAGGAGGAGGAGGAGGCCAAGGGGGAGGAAAAGAACAAGAATGAGGAGGAGAACCAGGAGGTGGATGAGGACAAGAACAAGGATGTGGAGGAGGTGGAGTAGGAGAAGGCCCTGGATGAAGAGGATCATGAGGAGGAGTATGAGGAGGAGGAGGAGGATGGGGTGTAGAAGGGTGAGGAGGAGGAGGATGATGACAAAGAGGAGGAGGATGAGAAGGAGGCCAAGGGGGAGGAATAGGATGAGGAGGAGGACTAGGACAAGAACGAGGATGTGGAGGACGTGGAGTTGGAGGAGGCCCCAGACAAGGAGGAAGACAAGGAGGAGTACGAGGAGGAGGAGAAGGAGGACAAGGTGTAGAAGGACAAGGAGGAGGAGGACGACAAAGAGGAGAAGGACGAGGAAGAGGAGCAGGAGCAGCAGAATCCCACCGCTCACACCGCTTGCACGGTGATTCTGCAGCACCCCCTGCCCCACAAACATCACCTGAAATAAATAAGGAAGGAGATCTTTGTCCTTTTAATGCCTTTATCAAAAATCAGCTCGGGTGGGAAAAACCATCGGGTCATGCTCACACCGCTGCTGGTTCCAGGAGTGGCACAGAGGAGGAGGAAAAAGTGCAGCTTTGTCCTCTGCTCTGCAGGCAGAGCTGGGGCTTCTGTCCTCATCGAGAGATTCCCGCTTTTTTGGTTTGACATTTGGGGTCCTCTTTCTAGTCGACGTCTTTTTAGGTCAGGGTGAAGGGTAAAAAGGGTCTTAGTGGACTCTGGATTCTGTTCCTCATATTTTGACATCACTTTGATCCCTTAATTCCGTGTTGGCTCGTTGTTTTTAGGGGTTTTTGCTAGGTTTGGCGAGGCATTTCTTCATTTGCATGCCAACCCTGATGTCCTCTCCTCTTCACCGTCTCGGGTGCCATCCTCCAGGAAGGAGCAGGGTGTTACTCGACAAAAAGGGGAATTCTCAGCAATCAACAACAGGTAGTTGATGAAAACCTATTAACAACAGGGTAACTATTAACAACAACAAACAGTTAGAACTCCACCTTTGCAGCAACTGGCCCAAACTCTGAACTCTGCAACCTTTTAAAAAAATGGGCAACTTTTCTACTCATAACAGATCGCCCTCTTTTTCTTTGATCAGGCTTAAACTTAAGCTCTCATCAACTTGCAATTTCTGACTCATTAATTTCTTTAAATTTTTGTATTGATTATAAATGTCTTGAGCACTCTGGTAATCATGGTTACTTAACTTTATTACTTTTTCTGGTTTATTCAGGTTAATTTCTTCAGAGATCTCTAGGTTGGCCTGCATGGCAGATGTTACCAATTTAATTAAGCAGGGAAGTAAGCATTGTAAAAAGAGCAAACCAGCAAGTGTACACACAGTGAAGAAAGCTACTTTTTCCCACCAATTTCCTTTGAAAGCCCATAGTTTATCCCCCCAACTGGAATCAAGTGCAGGAGTCTGTTCTTGGTTACTTACATATGCTGTTTTTTTTTATTTCATGTGAGATGTTTCTAATGATTGCTCTCTTCATCTCTAATACTGCCTGAAGCCTGATGATTCTGTTTAACATAGATATCGGGGTCCGATAACCCCAGGACCTATCTTGAGCCCAGGTGGCTGGGCTATAAGTCTTGATAATTTTACTTGAGGTCAAAACCTGGCTCTTACAATTTTGGATTCTTGCAATTTTTCTTGCACTTCGCCTCCTCCATTGGTTTTTTTTAATCATCATATATAGGAACTCCTAAATTTGTTCCAGATTCTTTGGGTACTAAAAAGAAAGCGGGGTTTATCACTCTGATGGTAAAACTGCCATCAGATTCTTGGGATTCTTTTACCCTTTCCCCATTAGTTCAGCCTTTGCTCTCAAGCCTTTGCTGACATTTCCAATATCTCGGTAGCCCGGAAAAGTGTTGTCTTTATTGTTGACATCATTATTCCCTTCCAAGGGTTGTTTTCCTCAAGTCTCAGTTTGGCTGGTTTTCTGCTAGTTGATTGTCAGAGGGCAGCAGGTGTTTTGTAAGAGCAAGTACACAATGCCATAGCTTGCTTTTCTTTGGATTTGGCCTGTCTAGAAAATGGAATGACTGAACATCTCTGAGAGGCTTTTCTCTCGCCATTAGGTTTCACTGGAAGGAGGGCAGATGCAAATCGTTTACCTAAAGTCTTGGCACAGAAGAAAGTAGTGGTTTGCTGCTGCATAGAGCTAGAAGCTTACAAAAGGAAGGCCTTGGGCTGAGGCCCATTACTTTGGCTAAGTAGAAAAGGACTGTGGCAAGGTGAGGCAGCTGACTTCGAGGTAGATCAACAAGTTCTAGAAGCGTCGTGTGTTCACAGCGTGGTGCATGGTGGTTGGTTGAATTGTGTTTGTTATGGCTTAAAGCTATGGAAATGAGAAAGGCCTGAGTGTTTCAAAAGCCTGGTTTTTGCAAGAAAGCAGCTCTCCTTTGCATCTGCCTGGGGACTCTGCATCACCACGGACCCTCACTGCCACTTTGCCAAGGAGACGATCAGTAGGAATGTTGCAGAGCTGCTGTGTGCATCTGAATGGAACGGCAGAGAGCGAAGCGCTGGACATTTCTGGCTTTAGTACAATGCTGCTGCATTGGTGCCAGTTTAGTTGGTTTTCCATCAGTGGCCTTTCTGTCTAGAAGTACACTGCCCAGAGTCTTTCTAGCATTTGATGCCATTTCCTTCCTGTTGTTTTCATACCTTCCTTCAGTTGAAAGGATGATACAACCTTGACATTTTGAAGATCCCTGTTAGGAAGCACTATGGCAGAGGAGTCATCGCTCCCTTTTCTTCTGCCTCCTTTGTCATTTTCAGAGACTCGTTTCAAATTTCTGCTCATGTCAAGAAGAATACTGAGACTACTTAGCAGGGTTGACGCTCTCAGCCGCTTTCCTCTTTCCTACTGCTTCATACTGGATGTGACTTCAAGGCCTCGTTTTGTCATCTGCATTTTGCCGTCATCCAAAGCTAAATATTCCAGGCCTGTGAACACAAAAAGAACTCTTAGTCTTTTGCAAGAACTACCCCTAGGAGGATTTGTGTTCACTTTGATCTCTTCAGTGTTTCAGAAAAAAGGAGATTGTACTCTCTTCTTGTGTACTCTCTTCTTGTGCTCTCATTTCCCTCTCTCTGCCTTGCATGCCCTAGTTAATCTACCAGCGTCACTCGTTTGGCATCATCTCACGGTGCAAATTCTGCATAGTTTCAAGTCCTTACAAATGCCAGTTGCCAAGGAGCCTATCTAAGCATTCAAGGGGCAAAGAATTGTAGGGCTGGCAAGTTCAGGTGCTGAAACTGTAAGTCATGCCATATCAAAGTGACAGAGCAAATCAATTGATCTAGGACTTTCAGGTGGGCACCTCTGAGAATAGCAGCTTGTCAGCAATGACACAGCCATCTTCCTAGCTGTATTCCAGAGAGAGGAAAGGGACACCTTCAATGGTTAATATGTTTGGCATGAGAAAACAGCAAGAAATGTACCGCAAAATACTTGAGTCAGATCAAGTGCGTTTCTCTAGTGAGAATTTTGCACTTGTTCTTTCTTGTCTGTGCCTTTACTTTTCACAGAAGACAGGGGAGCATTTCATTAGTACTGTTCTTTTGTTTTCTTTTGTTGGCCTCCCTCTTTCCACCTGCAATTAACAAATTTGCCTTTCTTTCCTGGCTTCTCTTTCTTTACTTCTACAAGTTGACATGAGGTCATCCAACCTTATCATCAATGTTCTCAGACAGTGGAGAGAAGTAGAAGGTACAGCTAAATGGATAAAAGAAACCCACAAAAGTAGACAGGTTTTTACAGTCTTCTGTGAGAACATTAGGACACAAGATGTCTTTGAACTGAGTAATGCTCTATTGATTTAACTTTTAGTCCACTGGTTACTATTATTACACGTGTTTGGCCTTTAGTACAGAGCCTTGGAACTAATCCAGGCCAATACTTGGCTAATTTTGTTTTATTTCTAGTGAGGACTTTGTTTCTTAAGGAATAGTCCAGAGAAAGAGCGTCCACGGTACAGTTACAGGTCATAAATTCTGGTACAGTTTGTGCTGGTAATAGGTCTAGGAAAGAAAGGTTTGACATCTTTTTTGACTTTCAAATGGAACCATGATTTGAAAAACCTAAGAGTTGCGGCTCCCCCCCCACCCCACAGCCCAAGTACTTCTCTTTGCAATATTACTCAGGGATTACACATCAAAGCCCACCCTGTAAAATACGTTGCAGATACTTTGCAAGAAGTGCAGCTTAGCAGCTAGAGATGATAACGTGGCTTAAATAACATGGTCTAAATATGTCTGTCTACGCAGACATACTCAACAAAGGTTACGATGGCTTAGCTCCTGTGCTCAAGTGAACGTGCATTTTAGAACTTCCCAAGAAGGTGAATTCAACCTCCTTCATTGCTCTCTGCTGGAGTCCCAAGAGAATTTCAGTCTGCTTTTTGTCATTTACAGCTGTCACTGCTTAGCTCTTGAACATGAGACTCCCTCGTGACTGATGAAAGTTGTCTAGTTAAGAGTGGGTGAAAGACATGGTCTTGCTCTAGAAGGAGATGAGAAGGTTTCTGCAGTCTTTGTCGTCTCTACTGCTTGTGATTTCTAGACAAAACCAGTGGGAAGTTTTCTGAAGGCAGTCCAGAAGCTGGCAATATGGACAGCTTACAGCCCAACACTTGCTGCAGTGCAACCATGGTGACACCAGAAAGGACTTCAAAAAATTAAAAGGGCAAACAAAGCAGTTGAAAGGAAAAGAACATGAACCATTATTCCATTTTTCTCATCTATCTTTCTTTAAATCATCATTTTCGTGCAGTTTGGCGGCTTGCGTTGGTATCCCACCAAAGGAATCTGAGACAGAGTAAGCTTTTGAATGGAGTAGAAGTGAGAAACGCAGGCCAAGTTGCCTTTTTTGCCATCAAATACCAGTTAGGCTTGAACTACCCTTTGCTTAAGGTGCTTAGCTTACACTAAGAATTGATGAGCACATTTTGATGGGAGCAAATTTTACTGTCATGATGACTGAGTAAATTTTGCTGTCACTCAGAATTTTACTGTCGTCTGAATAGCAATGTTTGTGTCCAAATAGTATTTTGTCTCCCGTATCTGCAGCAGGTAAGCCTTTTGCTGTCAGCAGTGTTGCTTAACCTTTCATGTCATATCCCTCTTCACATCCATCTTCTGCTTAAGGCTTATTAATCTACTTTAGAATTGGCAGGTGGAATAAGACTACTTTTCCTTTTTGAAAGCTCATGTCATTTGACCTACTTACAGCAAATAATTCATTAATTGCAAGTCCCCAGCTAGCATCTTTTCGGCATATTCTAACCTTCTAAAGAGTAACAAAAGCACTCTCCAATACTTGACTTTCATATCACAGTGGGAACGCTGGTCCTGTTTGCAAGAAACAATCATGGGTATGGTAAAACAAAAGGAGGGCTTAGAGTTTTCTCTGTTAACCTATAGTGAGCTTGGATTTTGCAATATGCATGAAGTTAATTAACACTGTTATATAAAGTGGCTGATTTAATCAATAAATTGGAGTCAATGCTGATAAACGACAAGGTGGGTTGGCTTCCCTTCGCTTTCAACGCAGTGCCAATTCGGGCTGCTTTGATAGGACTAAGTGGCTGCTGCAATCTGCCATCCAGAAGCGGGGCAGGTGAGTTTTGTTTGCAAGGGAAAAGGGCCATGGTTTGTGTTTGGGGGCCTGTGACTGAGAGTGCCGGCTGGCTCCTGAAATTCTTTGATATGCAGGATGATTCCCAGACGCAAGGTGGAAACGCTGCCAAGTCGGGCTGGATTGAAATTACCCAGGGACTCCTGCAATCTGCCATCGAGAAACAGGGCAGGTGAGTGTTGTTTGCCAGGGAAAATGGCCGTGGATTGTGTTTGGGGGCCTGTGGCTGGGAGAGGCCGGCTGGCTCCTGAAAATCCACGATACGCAGGACGTTTCTCAGACCCAAGGTAGCAACATTGCCAATCCGGGCTGGTTTGATAGTAGCAAGTTGCTCCTGCAATCTGCCATGCAGAAGCAGGGCAGGTGACTTTTCTTTGCCAGGGAAAAGGGCCGAGGTTTGTGTTTGGGGGCCTGTGGCCAAGAGTGTCTTGCTGGCTCCTGAAAATCCATGATACGCAGGATGGTTCCCAGACCCAAGATGGCACCAGTGCCAAGTCGGGCTGGTTTGATATTACCAAGTGGCTCCTGCAATGTGCCATGCAGAAGCGGGGCAGGTGAGTTTTTTTGGCCAGGTAAGAGGGCCGAGGTCTGTGTTTAAGGGCCTGTGGCTGGGAGTGGCCGGCTGGCTCCTGAAAATCCACGATACGCAGGATGGTTCCCAGACCCAAGGTGGCACCAGTGCCAAGTCGGGCTGGTTTGATAGTAGCAAGTGGCTCCTGCAATCTGCCATGATCACATGAAGAAATACTTTCTGGCGTCCGTACTGGGCCATATGCTCTTTCTTCTCTCAACTTCTCCATCACCTCTCATCTGTTTCACATGCGCTATCTTCAAGGTCCACAGGCTACTTTTCACAGCGTCTTCAGGCCTGATGCAGTAAGAATGATGAATAGAACAGAGTTGGGTCTATTTTGCAGTTTGGATAAAATGCTTTCTGCACACAAATCCAAGGAGAAGGTGCTGCCCCGATGCCCAGAAAAACTTTCACTCCTGCTAGTGTTCTACGTCAACCGCAACTTAGTCTGAAAGAAAAGCTTTTTCTCTGAGAGCATCTGAGAGGTTTGCATGAAGCACTGATATCTGACATATGCAATTTTGAATAGGAGAGGAAAAAGAAAATGGCAAGAAGTTTTTAATTTTACTGGTTTCAATTTTAATTTCCGTGCACTTTTTCACAACTTGTCAGCTCAAATGCCCATCAACATCTTTTAGTCATCTGTAAGTCAGTATTCATATAAAATGTGCTTCAAATCAAAAGAATTTCAAATTTGCACTCCAAGTCTCTATGCCTAGATTTATGATTTCCTACACATATTAGATGAAAGGAAGGCCTTTTTTACTGTGGGAGTGCTGGAACACTGGAACAGGTTGCCCAGAGAAGTTGTGGGTGTCCCATCCCTGAAAGTATTCAAGGTCAGCTTGGACGGGGCTTGGAGCAGCAACAAAGGAGAAGCTTGATGGTAGAGAAACAAAGTTGGACTATAGAAGAAACTGAGATTGAAGTATAGGAGCAAGTTTTCTCTCAGCTCTTGGGCTAAATTCAAAGTTGTACAAAATGACATTTATCTGTGATTTTCACTACTGTAACAGAAAGGTTCATGAAAACTGTACAGAAGATAGCAAATTTTAAAAGAGATAAGAATTACAGCATAAAATCCATGGGACGGGTTACAACATGAGACACTCTCTAAGAGAAAATCTCTGTGTTTCAGCACTTCATCATGGTAAGATTTCACAAAGTGCCAAAGAAGGCGGCAAAATATCATTCGGGACATTATTTACTGGAGTTCAGCCTGGCCATTAGTAGGAACTGGGTTTGACCACATCGTGTAGATATACCACACACACTTTCCCTTCACTGAAAAATTACTGTTTACAACGAAGAAGCAATTGACGATCAAAATTGATTGAAAGCATCTTAAACATGTCAAGTATTTCATTGTAGATGATCTGTGATCCAAATGCTTCTTCCACCTTCGAGAGGGACAGAACAATTCTTCCATATCATGATGGTTTAAAATTGTATCAACCAATGTTTTCTGCTGAAAAGATAGCATCTATTTTTTTCTATTTTTGGAAGGAAATATTCCTAGACATACAACAGGTGAGAACTAAGTAATTTTAAAGAAGCAAATGACATGAAAATATTCTGTAAATAGAATGAAATGAAAAGCTGTGTTTTAAATAGGAGCTAAATATGAAACAGAATTTCTGTACCAGGCATTTGAATTACTGCACCAGCTCTTTTGCCCATCAAGAGAGGCATTGAGCATTTCAGTCTTTTCCAAGGTGTTCATGATCTGCTATGCTGATCTCTGTGTGTGCCTAGGTGTGTGTGGAAGGGGGGGCATGTGAAGGGGAGTGTGTATGTTTGCTTTACAATTGTTGTGGCAGATTCATGCCTCAGCTCCACATTTTGTTTTAGAAAGGTCACACAGAGTGGATATGAAGTTTACTATCAACAAGAGATCAATTCCCAAATCATCCATTTGACTCTACCTTATAAATCATGTGCTTTGTTGCATATTTTATCAAATCTACTTTCAAGCCAGATGGAGGAAGGAGGATGTGGGAATCCCTCCACCATCTTGCAACTTTTATGCAAGTAGGTTTTCAAGAAAATCATCATTTCTCCTGGAAATATGTCTGGAACAGGCATGATGGTAGTGTCAACCTGTTGGAGTTTTTGTTGCTGGAAGAAGTTGTACAAAAGGATTGGTTTTTACATTGACCGGTTACTGAATCAAGCGCAGGAATACATTGGAAATTCAACTGGGGCTTCCTTTTCCCAGCAGACCACTTCTAGAACGAGCTTGTACAATGAAGCTGACGCTTCTGCTCTCTTTTTGTTTCTTTCCTATTTTTCTTGGCTTCTTTGCCACTCTCTAGACAATTTGTGAACTCTTTTCCCAACTCAAATGGTTTCAATAGTCTGATTGTGATCATACATTTTTACAAGGAATTTTTAAAATCTTTCCTCCAGTTAAGAAAGTCAAGGACTTAGGTCTTTTTCTTCCCTTATAATATTGCAATGAAATTGATAAATAAAGACCAACTCTTTCTTTTTGTTTTTAACCCAAGTAGATAATTCCCATCCATTCATCCATTTGGTGGACAAATAGTTGCCATGCTGATGGAAGTTGTCACTTCTTAACAATAGACATTCTGTGACTATGTTGACAGCACTTTGGGTGAAGATCCTAACTGGTCTTGGATACACATAGGGAGAAATTTGCTCAGCCAGTGTCAGTCTTAAGCATGCGTATCAGAAGATCTTTCTAGAGCTGGGAATTTTCCCATGAAAGGGATTCAGTTAGGGAAGAGACACTCGTCCCAGAGTTTTGCATTCTTCTTGAACACTGCTTAAGGAACTTAGATGCCGTGTCCATTTGGATCTCTGTCTTCACAGAACTTTGTCATGCAAGTGCTTGAAATGCATCTTGAAGAGAATTCACTAGCACAGAATGAATGAGAGTGGAAGGGGTTGGTGGGGCTAACCAGGCCCAATCCCCCTGCCTAAACCAGGATACCTAGAGCCTCTTGCCCAGGAGTCTATCTGGGTGTACTTTGAATGTCTTCAAAGATCCAGGCTCCACAATCTTTCTGGGCAGTCTGTGCCGAGGTTCAGTCACCCTCACAGTAAAGAATCATTTGCTGATGGTCAATGGCAATCTCCTGTATTTCAGAGAGTGCCCACTGCCTCTTGTTTTTTCACTCAGCATCACTGAAAAGACACTGGTTCCCTCCCCTTTGCACTATTGCTTCCATATGGATGCGTGCTGCCATGTAGAGATATGTCAAAAACCTCCCTGAAGCCCAGGCAGATAATATTCCCTTCATCTACCAGTCAAGTTGATTCATCAGAGGAGTTTAAAGTGATGTTCCAGCATGAAATTCCCCTGAAAAATCATGCTAACTACATGATTTTGTCGTCTTGCATGTGCCTGGCAAGGTTTTCCAGGAAGAGCTGCTTCATCAACTTCCTGGGGATAAAAAGGAGGCTGCCTGGTTTGTACTATTCCGAGTCCTCCTAATTGCCTTTTTTAGAGATGGGTGTCATTTGCTCTCATCCAGTCTTTAGCCTCTCTTGTCGTCTACATCTTAGCAAAAAGCTTTTCCACTACATGTTCACGTGATTGGAAAAGTCAGGAAAGTGGTAAGGTACTGTTTTCTATCAGTTGGCAAGTTGCGCACACAATCCCAGTGTTGTACAGCTTCTTTCTTCACCTTTCCGATGCTGCCGCTCTCTCTGGCTCCCGGAGCCGAAGAAGCGGCTTCTTCGCGCAAAGACGATTGTACCGGTCACAGTGCTCTCTTAGCGCGGCTTCTGCCGAAAGAAGCCCGGGAGCGGCGCTTAGCTCCGGAGAGCATCGTACCTTCGTCTTTAGCGTCTTTTGTGGTCTACATCCTAGCAGAAAGCTTTTCCTCTCTGTCTGGCAAGGAAAACATGCGCCAGCACAGAAAACATCTCCCATCGTGTTCTGGACGTTATACGGAGATCTGCCAATTGTTTGGCCGAAAGAAAAGAAAAGCTGTCCAAAAGAGCTTCCAATCGAATGTTCATGTGATTGGAAACGTAAGGAAAGTGTAAGGTACTGTTTTCTATCAGTTGGCAAGCTGCGCACACAATCCCAGTGTTGTACAGCTTCCTTCTTCACCTTTCCGATGCTGCCGCTCTCTCCGGCACCCGGAGCCGAAGAAGCGGCTTCTTCGTGCAAAGACGATTGTACCGGTCACAGTGCTCTCGTAGCGCGGCTTGTGCCGAAAGAAGCCCGGGAGCGGTGCTTAGCTCCGGAGAGCATCGTACCTTCGTCTTTAGCGTCTTTTGTGGTCTACATCCTAGCAGAAAGCTTTTCCACTCTGTCTGGCAAGGAAAACATGCGCCAGTACAGAAAACATCTCCCATCGTTTTCTGGACGTTGCACGGAGGTCTGCTAAGTGTTTGCATAAAGAAATGAAAAGTTGTCAAAAATAAATTCTTATCGAATGTTCATGTGATTGGAAAAGTCAGGAAAGTGGTAAGGTACTGTTTTCTATCAGTTGGCAAGTTGCGCACACAATCCCAGTGTTGTACAGCTTCCTTCTTCACCTTTCCGATGCTGCCGCTCTCTCCGGCTCCCTGAGCCGAAGAAGCGGCTTCTTCGCGCAAACACGATTGTACCGGTCACAGTGCTGTCTTAGCGCGGCTTCTGCCGAAGGACGCCCCGAGCGGCTCTTAGCTCCGCGGTGTCCGTACCTTCCAATTCAATTTTTTCGGCTCCACAAACCAAATGGTATACTTGCAGCAGTAGGGCGGGACATTGAACTGGACTTTCTCCTTTTAGAGAGAAGCTAATGAAAAAGTTTCACCGGAATCAGAGCAGGCTGTAAAACAAGAAAAGTGTCATGGAAATAAGCCAGCCTTATCCTCTTAGCCTTGCTTGTTGTGATTGGCCAAGAAAGAAATGTGTCAACTCGGTGTTCCTGGGTATCACATCACTAACAGGTACTTCAGCTGCTGTACTTCTCTCCTGAAGTTAAGAACAGAATCCAAGGAATTGTGATTCCATGGTCTCAATTCACTCAATATGGTGCCGAAAAAGGAGTGGAAGGTGCACGGGTCAATTAACTTGAATGGCCTATGTAAATCAGCGGCCACTGTTTTTCTGAAGGCTTCAACAGGTTAGTTGCCTATGTTCTTCTTGGAATTGTTTTAACCTTTGGTCATGTTTTTCTTGGGATTCTTTTACCCTTTTCCCATTAGTTCAGCCTTTGCTCTCAAGCCTTTGCTGACATTTCCAGTATCTCGGTAGCCTGGAAAAGTGTTGTCTTGATTGATCACATCATTATTCCCTTCCAAGGGTTGTTTTCCTCAAGTCTCAGTTTGGCTGGTTTTCTGCTAGTTGATTGTCAGAGGGCAGCAGGTGTTTTGTAAGAGCAAGTACACAATACCATAGCTTGCTTCTCTTTGGATTTGGCCTGTCTAGAAAATGGAATGACTGAACATCTCTGAGAGGCTTTTCTCTCGCCATTAGGTTTCACTGGAAGGAGGGCAGATGCAAATCGTCTACCTAAAGTCTTGGCACAGAAGAAAGTAGTGGTTTGCTGCTGCATAGAGCTAGAAGCTTACAAAAGGAAGGCCTTGGGCTGAGGCCCATTACTTTGGCTAAGTAGAAAAGGACTGTGGCAAGGTGAGGCAGCTGACTTCGAGGTAGATCAACAAGTTCTAGAAGCGTTGTGTGTTCACAGCGTGGTGCATGGTGGTTGGTTGAATTGTGTTTGTTATGGCTTAAAGCTATGGAAATGAGAAAGGCCTGAGTGTTTCAAAAGCCTGGTTTTTGCAAGAAAGCAGCTCTCCTTTGCATCTGCCTGGGGACTCTGCATCACCACGGACCCTCACTGCCACTTTGCCAAGGAGACGATCAGTAGGAATGTTGCAGAGCTGCTGTGTGCATCTGAATGGAATGGCAGAGAACGAAGCGCTGGACGTTTCTGGCTTTAGTACAATGCTGCTGCATTGGTGCCAGTTTAGTTGGTTTTCCATCAGTGGCCTTTCTGTCTAGAAGTACACTGCCCAGAGTATTGGATGCCATTTCCTTCCTGTTGTTTTCATACCTTCCTTCAGTTGAAAGGATGATACAACCTTGACATTTTGAAGATCCCTGTTAGGAAGCACTATGCCAGAGGAGTCATCGCTCCCTTTTCTTCTGCCTCCTTTGTCATTTTCAGAGACTCATTTCAAATTTCTGCTCATGTCAAGAAGAATACTGAGACTACTTAGCAGGGTTGACGCTCTCAGCTGCTTTCCTCTTTCCTACTGCTTCATACTGGATGTGACTTCAAGGCCTCGTTTTGTCATCTGCATTTTGCCGTCATCCAAAGCTAAATATTCCAGGCCTGTGAACACAAAAAGAACTCTTAGTCTTTTGCAAGAACTACCCCTAGGAGGATTTGTGTTCACTTTGATCTCTTCAGTGTTTCAGAAAAAAGGAGATTGTACTCTCTTCTTGTGTACTCTCTTCTTGTGCTCTCATTTCCCTCTCTCTGCCTTGCATGCCCCAGTTAATCTACTGCTGTGACTCATTTGGCATCATCTCACGGTGCAAATTCTGCATAGTTTCAAGTCCTTACAAATGCCAGTTGCCAAGGCGCCTATCTAACCATTCAAGGGGCAAAGAATTGTAGGGCTGGCAAGTTCAGGTGCTGAAACTGTAAGTCATGCCGTATCAAAGTGACAGAGCAAATCAATTGATCTAGGACTTTCAGGTGGGCACCTCTGAGAATAGCAGCTTGTCAGCAATGACACAGCCATCTTCCTAGCTGTATTCCAGAGAGAGGAAAGGGACACCTTCAATGGTTAATATGTTTGGCATGAGAAAACAGCAAGAAATGTACCGCAAAATACTTGAGTCAGATCAAGTGCGTTTCTCTAGTGAGAATTTTGCACTTGTTCTTTCTTGTCTGTGCCTTTACTTTTCACAGAAGACAGGGGAGCATTTCATTAGTACTGTTCTTTTGTTTTCTTTTGTTGGCCTCCCTCTTTCCACCTGCAATTAACAAATTTGCCTTTCTTTCCTGGCTTCTCTTTCTTTACTTCTACAAGTTGACATGAGGTCATCCAACCTTATCATCAATGTTCTCAGACAGTGGAGAGAAGTAGAAGGTACAGCTAAATGGATAAAAGAAACCCACAAAAATAGACAGGTTTTGACAGTCTTCTGTGAGAACATTAGGACACAAGATGTCTTTGAACTGAGTAATGCTCTATTGATTTAACTTTTAGTCCACTGGTTACTATTATTACACGTGTTTGGCCTTTAGTACAGAGCCTTGGAACTAATCCAGGCCAATACTTGGCTAATTTTGTTTTATTTCTAGTGAGGACTTTGTTTCTTAAGGAATAGTCCAGAGAAAGAGCGTCCACGGTACAGTTACAGGTCATAAATTCTGGTACAGTTTGTGCTGGTAATAGGTCTAGGAAAGAAAGGTTTGACATCTTTTTTGACTTTCAAATGGAACCATGATTTGAAAAACCTAAGAGTTGCGGCTCCCCCCCCACCCCACAGCCCAAGTACTTCTCTTTGCAATATTACTCAGGGATTACACATCAAAGCCCACCCTGTAAAATACGTTGCAGATACTTTGCAAGAAGTGCAGCTTAGCAGCTAGAGATGATAACGTGGCTTAAATAACATGGTCTAAATATGTCTGTCTACGCAGACATACTCAACAAAGGTTACGATGGCTTAGCTCCTGTGCTCAAGTGAACGTGCATTTTAGAACTTCCCAAGAAGGTGAATTCAACCTCCTTCATTGCTCTCTGCTGGAGTCCCAAGAGAATTTCAGTCTGCTTTTTGTCATTTACAGCTGTCACTGCTTAGCTCTTGAACATGAGACTCCCTCGTGACTGATGAAAGTTGTCTAGTTAAGAGTGGGTGAAAGACATGGTCTTGCTCTAGAAGGAGATGAGAAGGTTTCTGCAGTCTTTGTCATCTCTACTGCTTGTGATTTCTAGACAAAACCAGTGGGAAGTTTTCTGAAGGCAGTCCAGAAGCTGGCAATATGGACAGCTTACAGCCCAACACTTGCTGCAGTGCAACCATGGTGACACCAGAAAGGACTTCAAAAAATTCAAAGGGCAAACAAAGCAGTTGGAAGGAAAAGAACATGAACCATTATTCCATTTTTCTCATCTGTCTTTCTTTAAATCATCATTTTCGTGCAGTTTGGCGGCTTGCGTTGGTATCCCACCAAAGGAGTCTGAGACAGAGTAAGCTTTTGAATGGAGTAGAAGTGAGAAACGCAGGCCAAGTTGCCTTTTTTGCCATCAAATACCAGTTAGGCTTGAACTACCCTTTGCTTAAGGTGCTTAGCTTACACTAAGAATTGATGAGCACATTTTGATGGGAGCAAATTTTACTGTCATGATGACTGAGTAAATTTTGCTGTCACTCAGAATTTTACTGTCGTCTGAATAGCAATGTTTGTGTCCAAATAGTATTTTGTCTCCCGTATCTGCAGCAGGTAAGCCTTTTGCTGTCAGCAGTGTTGCTTAACCTTTCATGTCATATCCCTCTTCCCATCCATCTTCTGCTTAAGGCTTATTAATCTACTTTAGAATTGGCAGGTGGAATAAGACTACTTTTCCTTTTTGAAAGCTCATGTCATTTGACCTACTTACAGCAAATAATTCATTAATTGCAAGTCCCCAGCTAGCATCTTTTCGGCATATTCTAACCTTCTAAAGAGTAACAAAAGCACTCTCCAATACTTGACTTTCATATCACAGTGGGAACGCTGGTCCTGTTTGCAAGAAACAATCATGGGTATGGTAAAACAAAAGGAGGGCTTAGAGTTTTCTCTGTTAACCTATAGTGAGCTTGGATTTTGCAATATGCATGAAGTTAATTAACACTGTTATATAAAGTGGCTGATTTAATCAATAAATTGGAGTCAATGCTGATAAACGACAAGGTGGGTTGGCTTCCCTTCGCTTTCAACACAGTGCCAATTCGGGCTGGTTTGATAGGACTAAGTGGCTGCTGCAATCTGCCATCCAGAAGCGGGGCAGGTGAGTTTTGTTTGCAAGGGAAAAGGGCCATGGTTTGTGTTTGGGGGCCTGTGACTGAGAGTGCCGGCTGGCTCCTGAAATTCTTTGATATGCAGGATGATTCCCAGACGCAAGGTGGAAACGCTGCCAAGTCAGGCTGGATTGAAATTACCCAGGGACTCCTGCAATCTGCCATCGAGAAGCGGGGCAGGTGAGTGTTGTTTGCCAGGGAAAAGGGCCGTGGATTGTGTTTGGGGGCCTGTGGCTGGGAGAGGCCGGCTGGCTCCTGAAAATCCACAATACGCAGGATGTTTCTCAGACCCAAGGTAGCAACATTGCCAAGTCGGGCTGGTTTGATAGTAGCAAGTTGCTCCTGCAATCTGCCATGCAGAAGCAGGGCAGGTGACTTTTCTTTGCCAGGGAAAAGGGCCGAGGTTTGTGTTTGGGGGCCTGTGGCCAAGAGTGTCTTGCTGGCTCCTGAAAATCCATGATACGCAGGATGGTTCCCAGACCCAAGGTGGCACCAGTGCCAAGTCGGGCTGGTTTGATATTACCAAGTGGCTCCTGCAATGTGCCATGCAGAAGCGGGGCAGGTGAGTTTTTTTGGCCAGGTAAGAGGGCCGAGGTCTGTGTTTAAGGGCCTGTGGCTGGGAGTGGCCGGCTGGCTCCTGAAAATCCACGATACGCAGGATGGTTCCCAGACCCAAGGTGGCACCAGTGCCAAGTCGGGCTGGTTTGATAGTAGCAAGTGGCTCCTGCAATCTGCCATGATCACATGAAGAAATACTTTCTGGCGTCCGTACTGGGCCATATGCTCTTTCTTCTCTCAACTTCTCCATCACCTCTCATCTGTTTCACATGCGCTATCTTCAAGGTCCACAGGCTACTTTTCACAGCGTCTTCAGGCCTGATGCAGTAAGAATGATGAATAGAACAGAGTTGGGTCTATTTTGCAGTTTGGATAAAATGCTTTCTGCACACAAATCCAAGGAGAAGGTGCTGCCCCGATGCCCAGAAAAACTTTCACTCCTGCTAGTGTTCTACGTCAACCGCAACTTAGTCTGAAAGAAAAGCTTTTTCTCTGAGAGCATCTGAGAGGTTTGCATGAAGCACTGATATCTGACATATGCAATTTTGAACAGGAGAGGAAAAAGAAAATGGAAAGAAGTTTTTAATTTTAGTGGTTTCAATTTTAATTTCCGTGCACTTTTTCACAACTTGTCAGCTCAAATGCCCATCCACATCTTTTAGTCATCTGTAAGTCAGTATTCATATAAAATGTGCTTCAAATCAAAAGAATTTCAAATTTGCACTCCAAGTCTCTATGCCTAGATTTATGATTTCCTACACATATTAGATGAAAGGAAGGCCTTTTTTACTGTGGGAGTGCTGGAACACTGGAACGGGTTGCCCAGAGAAGTTGTGGGTGTCCCATCCCTGAAAGTATTCAAGGTCAGCTTGGACGGGGCTTGGAGCAGCAACAAAGGAGAAGCTTGATGGTAGAGAAACAAAGTTGGACTATAGAAGAAACTGAGATTGAAGTATAGGAGCAAGTTTTCTCTCAGCTCTTGGGCTAAATTCAAAGTTGTACAAAATGACATTTATCTGTGATTTTCACTACTGTAACAGAAAGGTTCATGAAAACTGTACAGAAGATAGCAAATTTTAAAAGAGATAAGAATTACAGCATAAAATCCATGGGACGGGTTACAACATGAGACACTCTCTAAGAGAAAATCTCTGTGTTTCAGCACTTCATCATGGTAAGATTTCACAAAGTGCCAAAGAAGGCGGCAAAATATCATTCGGGACATTATTTACTGGAGTTCAGCCTGGCCATTAGTAGGAACTGGGTTTGACCACATCGTGTAGATATACCACACACACTTTCCCTTCACTGAAAAATTACTGTTTACAACGAAGAAGCAATTGACGATCAAAATTGATTGAAAGCATCTTAAACATGTCAAGTATTTCATTGTAGATGATCTGTGATCCAAATGCTTCTTCCACCTTCGAGAGGGACAGAACAATTCTTCCATATCATGATGGTTTAAAATTGTATCAACCAATGTTTTCTGCTGAAAAGATAGCATCTATTTTTTTCTATTTTTGGAAGAAAATATTCCTAGACATACAACAGGTGAGAACTAAGTAATTTTAAAGAAGCAAATGACATGAAAATATTCTGTAAATAGAATGAAATGAAAAGCTGTGTTTTAAATAGGAGCTAAATATGAAACAGAATTTCTGTACCAGGCATTTGAATTACTGCACCAGCTCTTTTGCCCATCAAGAGAGGCATTGAGCATTTCAGTCTTTTCCAAGGTGTTCATGATCTGCTATGCTGATCTCTGTGTGTGCCTAGGTGTGTGTGGAAGGGGGGGCATGTGAAGGGGAGTGTGTATGTTTGCTTTACAATTGTTGTGGCAGATTCATGCCTCAGCTCCACATTTTGTTTTAGAAAGGTCACACAGAGTGGATATGAAGTTTACTATCAACAAGAGATCAATTCCCAAATCATCCATTTGACTCTACCTTATAAATCATGTGCTTTGTTGCATATTTTATCAAATCTACTTTCAAGCCAGATGGAGGAAGGAGGATGTGGGAATCCCTCCACCATCTTGCAACTTTTATGCAAGTAGGTTTTCAAGAAAATCATCATTTCTCCTGGAAATATGTCTGGAACAGGCATGATGGTAGTGTCAACCTGTTGGAGTTTTTGTTGCTGGAAGAAGTTGTACAAAAGGATTGGTTTTTACATTGACCGGTTACTGAATCAAGCGCAGGAATACATTGGAAATTCAACTGGGGCTTCCTTTTCCCAGCAGACCACTTCTAGAACGAGCTTGTACAATGAAGCTGACGCTTCTGCTCTCTTTTTGTTTCTTTCCTATTTTTCTTGGCTTCTTTGCCACTCTCTAGACAATTTGTGAACTCTTTTCCCAACTCAAATGGTTTCAATAGTCTGATTGTGATCATACATTTTTACAAGGAATTTTTAAAATCTTTCCTCCAGTTAAGAAAGTCAAGGACTTAGGTCTTTTTCTTCCCTTATAATATTGCAATGAAATTGATAAATAAAGACCAACTCTTTCTTTTTGTTTTTAACCCAAGTAGATAATTCCCATCCATTCATCCATTTGGTGGACAAATAGTTGCCATGCTGATGGAAGTTGTCACTTCTTAACAATAGACATTCTGTGACTATGTTGACAGCGCTTTGGGTGAAGATCCTAACTGGTCTTGGATACACATAGGGAGAAATTTGCTCAGCCAGTGTCAGTCTTAAGCATGCGTATCAGAAGATCTTTCTAGAGCTGGGAATTTTCCCATGAAAGGGATTCAGTTAGGGAAGAGACACTCGTCCCAGAGTTTTGCATTCTTCTTGAACACTGCTTAAGGAACTTAGATGCCGTGTCCATTTGGATCTCTGTCTTCACAGAACTTTGTCATGCAAGTGCTTGAAATGCATCTTGAAGAGAATTCACTAGCACAGAATGAATGAGAGTGGAAGGGGTTGGTGGGGCTAACCAGGCCCAATCCCCCTGCCTAAACCAGGATACCTAGAGCCTCTTGCCCAGGAGTCTATCTGGGTGTACTTTGAATGTCTTCAAAGATCCAGGCTCCACAATCTTTCTGGGCAGTCTGTGCCGTGGTTCAGTCACCCTCACAGTAAAGAATCATTTGCTGATGGTCAATGGCAATCTCCTGTATTTCAGAGAGTGCCCACTGCCTCTTGTTTTTTCACTCAGCATCACTGAAAAGACACTGGTTCCCTCCCCTTTGCACTATTGCTTCCATATGGATGCGTGCTGCCATGTAGAGATATGTCAAAAACCTCCCTGAAGCCCAGGCAGATAATATTCCCTTCATCTACCAGTCAAGTTGATTCATCAGAGGAGTTTAAAGTGATGTTCCAGCATGAAATTCCCCTGAAAAATCATGCTAACTACATGATTTTGTCGTCTTGCATGTGCCTGGCAAGGTTTTCCAGGAAGAGCTGCTTCATCAGCTTCCTGGGGATAAAAAGGAGGCTGCCTGGTTTGTAGTATTCCGAGTCCTCCTAATTGCCTTTTTTAGAGATGGGTGTCATTTGCTCTCATCCAGTCTTTAGCCTCTCTTGTCGTCTACATCTTAGCAAAAAGCTTTTCCACTACATGTTCATGTGATTGGAAAAGTCAGGAAAGTGGTAAGGTACTGTTTTCTATCAGTTGGCAAGCTGCGCACACAATCCCAGTGTTGTACAGCTTCCTTCTTCACCTTTCCGATGCTGCCGCTCTCTCCGGCTCCCGGAGCCGAAGAAGCGGCTTCTTCGCACAAAGACGATTGTACCGCTCACAGAGCTCTCTTAGCGCCGCTTCTGCCGAAAGACGCCCGGGAGCGGCGCTTAGCTCCGGAGAGCATCGTACCTTCGTCTTTAGCGCTTTTGTGGTCTACATCCTAGCAGAAAGCTTTTCCACTCTGTCTGGCAAGGAAAACATGCGCCAGCGCAGAAAACATCTCCCATCGTGTTCTGGACGTTGCACGGAGGTCTGCCAAGTGTTTGCATAAAGAAATGAAAAGTTGTCCAAAATAACTTCCTATCGAATGTTCATGTGATTGGAAAAGTCAGGAAAGTGGTAAGGTACTGTTTTCTATCAGTTGGCAAGCTGCGCACACAATCCCAGTGTTGTACAGCTTCCTTCTTCACCTTTCCGATGCTGCCGCTCTCTCCGGCTCCCGGAGCCGAAGAAGCGGCTTCTTCGCGCAAAGACGATTGTACCGCTCACAGTGCTCTCTTAGCGCGGCTTCTGACGAAAGAAGCCCGGGAGCGGCGCTTAACTCCGGAGAGCATCGTCCCTTCGTCTGCAGCGTCTTTTGTGGTCTACATCCTAGCAGAAAGCTTTTCCACTCTGTCTGGCAAGGAAAACATGCGCCAGCACAGAAAACATCTCCCATCGTCTTCTGGACGTTGTACGGATGTCTGCCAAGTGTTTGCATAAAGAAATGAAAAGTTGTCCAAAATAACTTCCTATCGAATGTTCATGTGATTGGAAAAGTCAGGAAAGTGGTAAGGTACTGTTTTCTATCAGTTGGCAAGCTGCGCACACAATCCCAGTGTTGTACAGCTTCCTTCTTCACCTTTCCGATGCTGCCGCTCTCTCCGGCTCCCGGAGCCGAAGAAGCGGCTTCTTCGCGCAAAGACGATTGTACCGCTCACAGTGCTCTCTTAGCGCGGCTTCTGCCGAAAGAAGCCCGGGAGCGGCGCTTAACTCCGGAGAGCATCGTCCCTTCGTCTTTAGCGTCTTTTGTGGTCTACAAGCTAGCAGAAAGCTTTTCCACTCTGTCTGGCAAGGAAAACCTGCGCCAGCACAGAAAACATCTCCCATCGTGTTCTGGACGTTGTACGGAGGTCTGCCAAGTGTTTGAAAGAAACAAAGAAAAGTTGTCCAAAACAGCTTCCAATCGAATATTCATGGGATTGGAAAAGTCAGGAAAGTTGTAAGGTACTGTTTTCTATCAGTTGGCAAGCTGCGCACACAATCCCAGTGTTGTACAGCTTCCTTCTTCACCTTTCCGATGCTGCCGCTCTCTCCGGCTCCCGGAGCCGAAGAAGCGGCTTCTTCGCGCAAAGACGATTGTACCGCTCACAGTGCTCTCTTAGCGGGGCTTCTGCCGAAAGAAGCCCGGGAGCGGCGCTTAGCTCCGGAGAGCATCGTACCTTCGTCTTTAGCGTCTTTTGTGGTCTACATCCTAGCAGAAAGCTTTTCCACTCTGTCTGGCAAGGAAAACCTGCGCCAGCACAGAAAACATCTCCCATCGTGTTCTGGACGTTGTACGGAGGTCTGCCAAGTGTTTGCATTAAGAAATGAAAAGTTGTCCAAAATAACTTCCTATCGAATGTTCATGTGATTGGAAAAGTCAGGAAAGTGGTAAGGTACTGTTTTCTATCAGTTGGCAAGCTGCGCACACAATCCCAGTGTTGTACAGCTTCCTTCTTCACCTTTCCGATGCTGCCGCTCTCTCCGGCTCCCGGAGCCAAAGAAGCGGCTTCTTCGCGCAAAGGCGATTGTACCGCTCACAGTGCTCTCTTAGCGCGGCTTCTGCCGAAAGAAGCCCGGGAGCGGCGCTTAGCTCCGGAGAGCATCGTCCCTTCGTCTTTAGCGTCTTTTGTGGTCTACATCCTAGCAGAAAGCTTTTCCACTCTGTCTGGCAAGGAAAACATGCGCCAGCACAGAAAACATCTCCCATCGTGTTCTGGACGTTGCACGGAGGTCTGCCAAGTGTTTGAAAGAAACAAAGAAAAGTTGTCCAAAACAGCTTCCAATCGAATATTCATGTGATTGGAAAAGTCAGGAAAGTGGTAAGGTACTGTTTTCTATCTGTTGGCAAGCTGCGCACACAATCCCAGTGTTGTACAGCTTCCTTCTTCACCTTTCCGATGCTGCCGCTCTCTCCGGCTCCCGGAGCCGAAGAAGCGGCTTCTTCGCGCAAAGGCGATTGTACCGCTCACAGTGCTCTCTTAGCGCCGCTTCTGCCGAAAGAAGCCCGGGAGCGGTGCTTAGCTCCGGAGAGCCTCGTACATTCGTCTTTAGCGTCTTTTGTGGTCTACATCCTAGCAGAAAGCTTTTCCACTCTGTCTGGCAAGGAAAACATGCGCCAGCGCAGAAAACATCTCCCATCGTGTTCTGGACGTTGCACGGAGGTCTGCCAAGTGTTTGCATAAAGAAATGAAAAGTTGTCCAAAATAACTTCCTATCGAATGTTCATGTGATTGGAAAAGTCAGGAAAGTGGTAAGGTACTGTTTTCTATCAGTTGGCAAGCTGCGCACACAATCCCAGTGTTGTACAGCTTCCTTCTTCACCTTTCCGATGCTGCCGCTCTCTCCGGCTCCCGGAGCCGAAGAAGCGGCTTCTTCGCGCAAAGACGATTGTACCGCTCACAGTGCTCTCTTAGCGCGGCTTCTGCCGAAAGAAGCCCGGGAGCGGCGCTTAACTCCGGAGAGCATCGTCCCTTCGTCTTTAGCGTCTTTTGTGGTCTACATCCTAGCAGAAAGCTTTTCCACTCTGTCTGGCAAGGAAAACCTGCGCCAGCACAGAAAACATCTCCCATCGTGTTCTGTACCTTGTACGGAGGTCTGCCAAGTGTTTGAAAGAAACAAAGAAAAGTTGTCCAAAACAGCTTCCAATCGAATATTCATGTGATTGGAAACGTCAGGAAAGTGTAAGGTACTGTTTTCTCTCAGTTAACAAGCTGCGCACACAATCCCAGTGTTGTACAGCTTCCTTCTTCACCTTTCCGATGCTGCCGCTCTCTCCGGCTCCCGGAGCCGAAGAAGCGGCTTCTTCGCGCAAAGACGATTGTACCGCTCACAGTGCTCTCTTAGCGCGGCTTCTGACGAAAGAAGCCCGGGAGCGGCGCTTAACTCCGGAGAGCATCGTCCCTTCGTCTTTAGCGTCTTTTGTGGTCTACATCCTAGCAGAAAGCTTTTCCACTCTGTCTGGCAAGGAAAACATGCGCCAGCACAGAAAACATCTCCCATCGTCTTCTGGACGTTGTACGGATGTCTGCCAAGTGTTTGCATAAAGAAATGAAAAGTTGTCCAAAATAACTTCCTATCGAATGTTCATGTGATTGGAAAAGTCAGGAAAGTGGTAAGGTACTGTTTTCTATCAGTTGGCAAGCTGCGCACACAATCCCAGTGTTGTACAGCTTCCTTCTTCACCTTTCCGATGCTGCCGCTCTCTCCGGCTCCCGGAGCCGAAGAAGCGGCTTCTTCGCGCAAAGACGATTGTACCGCTCACAGTGCTCTCTTAGCGCGGCTTCTGCCGAAAGAAGCCCGGGAGCGGCGCTTAACTCCGGAGAGCATCGTCCCTTCGTCTTTAGCGTCTTTTGTGGTCTACAAGCTAGCAGAAAGCTTTTCCACTCTGTCTGGCAAGGAAAACCTGCGCCAGCACAGAAAACATCTCCCATCGTGTTCTGGACGTTGTATGGAGGTCTGCCAAGTGTTTGAAAGAAACAAAGAAAAGTTGTCCAAAACAGCTTCCAATCGAATATTCATGGGATTGGAAAAGTCAGGAAAGTTGTAAGGTACTGTTTTCTATCAGTTGGCAAGCTGCGCACACAATCCCAGTGTTGTACAGCTTCCTTCTTCACCTTTCCGATGCTGCCGCTCTCTCCGGCTCCCGGAGCCGAAGAAGCGGCTTCTTCGCGCAAAGACGATTGTACCGCTCACAGTGCTCTCTTAGCGCGGCTTCTGACGAAAGAAGCCCGGGAGCGGCGCTTAGCTCCGGAGAGCATCGTACCTTCGTCTTTAGCGTCTTTTGTGGTCTACATCCTAGCAGAAAGCTTTTCCACTCTGTCTGGCAAGGAAAACCTGCGCCAGCACAGAAAACATCTCCCATCGTGTTCTGGACGTTGTACGGAGGTCTGCCAAGTGTTTGCATAAAGAAATGAAAAGTTGTCCAAAATAACTTCCTATCGAATGTTCATGTGATTGGAAAAGTCAGGAAAGTGGTAAGGTACTGTTTTCTATCAGTTGGCAAGCTGCGCACACAATCCCAGTGTTGTACAGCTTCCTTCTTCACCTTTCCGATGCTGCCGCTCTCTCCGGCTCCCGGAGCCGAAGAAGCGGCTTCTTCGCGCAAAGACGATTGTACCGCTCACAGTGCTCTCTTAGCGGGGCTTCTGCCGAAAGAAGCCCGGGAGCGGCGCTTAACTCCGGAGAGCATCGTCCCTTCGTCTTTAGCGTCTTTTGTGGTCTACATCCTAGCAGAAAGCTTTTCCACTCTGTCTGGCAAGGAAAACCTGCGCCAGCACAGAAAACATCTCCCATCGTGTTCTGTACCTTGTACGGAGGTCTGCCAAGTGTTTGAAAGAAACAAAGAAAAGTTGTCCAAAACAGCTTCCAATCGAATATTCATGTGATTGGAAACGTCAGGAAAGTGTAAGGTACTGTTTTCTCTCAGTTAACAAGCTGCGCACACAATCCCAGTGTTGTACAGCTTCCTTCTTCACCTTTCCGATGCTGCCGCTCTCTCCGGCTCCCGGAGCCGAAGAAGCGGCTTCTTCGCGCAAAGACGATTGTACCGCTCACAGTGCTCTCTTAGCGCCGCTTCTGCCGAAAGAAGCCCGGGAGCGGTGCTTAGCTCCGGAGAGCTTCGTACCTTCGTCTTTAGCGTCTTTTGTGGTCTACATCCTAGCAGAAAGCTTTTCCACTCTGTCTGGCAAGGAAAACATGCGCCAGCACAGAAAACATCTCCCATGGTGTTCTGGACGTTGTACGGAGGTCTGCCAAGTGTTTGCATAAAGAAAAGAAAAGTTGTCCAAAATAACTTCCTATCGAATATTCATGTGATTGGAAAAGTCAGGAAAGTGGTAAGGTACTGTTTTCTATCAGTTGGCAAGCTGCGCACACAATCCCAGTGTTGTACAGCTTCCTTCTTCACCTTTCCGATGCTGCCGCTCTCTCCGGCTCCCGGAGCCGAAGAAGCGGCTTCTTCGCGCAAAGACGATTGTACCGCTCACAGTGCTCTCTTAGCGGGGCTTCTGCCGATAGAAGCCCGGGAGCGGCGCTTAGCTCCGGAGAGCATCGTACCTTCGTCTTTAGCGTCTTTTGTGGTCTACATCCTAGCAGAAAGCTTTTCCACTCTGTCTGGCAAGGAAAACCTGCGCCAGCACAGAAAACATCTCCCATCGTGTTCTGTACGTTGCACGGAGGTCTGCCAAGTGTTTGAAAGAAACAAAGAAAAGTTGTCCAAAACAGCTTCCAATCGAATATTCATGTGATTGGAAAAGTCAGGAAAGTGGTAAGGTACTGTTTTCTATCAGTTGGCAAGCTGCGCACACAATCCCAGTGTTGTACAGCTTCCTTCTTCACCTTTCCGATGCTGCCGCTCTCTCCGGCTCCCGGAGCCGAAGAAGCGGCTTCTTCGCGCAAAGACGATTGTACCGCTCACAGTGCTCTCTTAGCGCGGCTTCTGCCGAAAGAAGCCCGGGAGCGGCGCTTAGCTCCGGAGAGCATCGTACCTTCGTCTTTAGCGTCTTTTGTGGTCTACATCCTAGCAGAAAGCTTTTCCACTCTGTCTGGCAAGGAAAACCTACGCCAGCACAGAAAACATCTCCCATCGTGTTCTGGACGTTGTACGGAGGTCTGCCAAGTGTTTGCATTAAGAAATGAAAAGTTGTCCAAAATAACTTCCTATCGAATGTTCATGTGATTGGAAAAGTCAGGAAAGTGGTAAGGTACTGTTTTCTATCAGTTGGCAAGCTGCGCACACAATCCCAGTGTTGTACAGCTTCCTTCTTCACCTTTCCGATGCTGCCGCTCTCTCCGGCTCCCGGAGCCAAAGAAGCGGCTTCTTTGCGCAAAGGCGATTGTACCGCTCACAGTGCTCTCTTAGCGCCGCTTCTGCCGAAAGAAGCCCGGGAGCGGCGCTTAGCTCCGGAGAGCATCGTCCCTTCGTCTTTAGCGTCTTTTGTGGTCTACATCCTAGCAGAAAGCTTTTCCACTCTGTCTGGCAAGGAAAACATGCGCCAGCACAGAAAACATCTCCCATCGTGTTCTGGACGTTGCACGGAGGTCTGCCAAGTGTTTGAAAGAAACAAAGAAAAGTTGTCCAAAACAGCTTCCAATCGAATATTCATGTGATTGGAAAAGTCAGGAAAGTGGTAAGGTACTGTTTTCTATCAGTTGGCAAGCTGCGCACACAATCCCAGTGTTGTACAGCTTCCTTCTTCACCTTTCCGATGCTGCCGCTCTCTCCGGCTCCCGGAGCCGAAGAAGCGGCTTCTTCGCGCAAAGGCGATTGTACCGCTCACAGTGCTCTCTTAGCGCGGCTTCTGCCGAAAGAAGCCCGGGAGCGGTGCTTGGCTCCGGAGAGCCTCGTACCTTCGTCTTTAGCGTCTTTTGTGGTCTACATCCTAGCAGAAAGCTTTTCCACTCTGTCTGGCAAGGAAAACATGCGCCAGCGCAGAAAACATCTCCCATCGTGTTCTGGACGTTGCACGGAGGTCTGCCAAGTGTTTGCATAAAGAAATGAAAAGTTGTCCAAAATAACTTCCTATCGAATGTTCATGTGATTGGAAAAGTCAGGAAAGTGGTAAGGTACTGTTTTCTATCAGTTGGCAAGCTGCGCACACAATCCCAGTGTTGTACAGCTTCCTTCTTCACCTTTCCGATGCTGCCGCTCTCTCCGGCTCCCGGAGCCGAAGAAGCGGCTTCTTCGCGCAAAGACGATTGTACCGCTCACAGTGCTCTCTTAGCGCGGCTTCTGCCGAAAGAAGCCCGGGAGCGGCGCTTAACTCCGGAGAGCATCGTCCCTTCGTCTTTAGCGTCTTTTGTGGTCTACATCCTAGCAGAAAGCTTTTCCACTCTGTCTGGCAAGGAAAACCTGCGCCAGCACAGAAAACATCTCCCATCGTGTTCTGTACCTTGTACGGAGGTCTGCCAAGTGTTTGAAAGAAACAAAGAAAAGTTGTCCAAAACAGCTTCCAATCGAATATTCATGTGATTGGAAACGTCAGGAAAGTGTAAGGTACTGTTTTCTCTCAGTTAACAAGCTGCGCACACAATCCCAGTGTTGTACAGCTTCCTTCTTCACCTTTCCGATGCTGCCGCTCTCTCCGGCTCCCGGAGCCGAAGAAGCGGCTTCTTCGCGCAAAGACGATTGTACCGCTCACAGTGCTCTCTTAGCGCCGCTTCTGCCGAAAGAAGCCCGGGAGCGGTGCTTAGCTCCGGAGAGCTTCGTACCTTCGTCTTTAGCGTCTTTTGTGGTCTACATCCTAGCAGAAAGCTTTTCCACTCTGTCTGGCAAGGAAAACATGCGCCAGCACAGAAAACATCTCCCATGGTGTTCTGGACGTTGTACGGAGGTCTGCCAAGTGTTTGCATAAAGAAATGAAAAGTTGTCCAAAATAACTTCCTATCGAATATTCATGTGATTGGAAAAGTCAAGAAAGTGGTAAGGTACTGTTTTCTATCAGTTGGCAAGCTGCGCACACAATCCCAGTGTTGTACAGCTTCCTTCTTCACCTTTCCGATGCTGCCGCTCTCTCCGGCTCCCGGAGCCGAAGAAGCGGCTTCTTCGCGCAAAGACGATTGTACCGCTCACAGTGCTCTCTTAGCGGGGCTTCTGCCGATAGAAGCCCGGGAGCGGCGCTTAGCTCCGGAGAGCATCGTACCTTCGTCTTTAGCGTCTTTTGTGGTCTACATCCTAGCAGAAAGCTTTTCCACTCTGTCTGGCAAGGAAAACCTGCGCCAGCACAGAAAACATCTCCCATCGTGTTCTGTACGTTGCACGGAGGTCTGCCAAGTGTTTGAAAGAAACAAAGAAAAGTTGTCCAAAACAGCTTCCAATCGAATATTCATGTGATTGGAAAAGTCAGGAAAGTGGTAAGGTACTGTTTTCTATCAGTTGGCAAGCTGCGCACACAATCCCAGTGTTGTACAGCTTCCTTCTTCACCTTTCCGATGCTGCCGCTCTCTCCGGCTCCCGGAGCCGAAGAAGCGGCTTCTTCGCGCAAAGACGATTGTACCGCTCACAGTGCTCTCTTAGCGCGGCTTCTGCCGAAAGAAGCCCGGGAGCGGCGCTTAGCTCCGGAGAGCATCGTACCTTCGTCTTTAGCGTCTTTTGTGGTCTACATCCTAGCAGAAAGCTTTTCCACTCTGTCTGGCAAGGAAAACATGCGCCAGCGCAGAAAACATCTCCCATCGTGTTCTGGACGTTGTACGGAGGTCTCCCAAGTGTTTGACAAGAAGAGAGGAAAAGTTGTCCAAAACAGCTTCCAATCGAATATTCATGTGATTGGAAAAGTCAGGAAAGTGGTAAGGTACTGTTTTCTATCAGTTGGCAAGCTGCGCACACAATCCCAGTGTTGTACAGCTTCCTTCTTCACCTTTCCGATGCTGCCGCTCTCTCCGGCTCCCGGAGCCGAAGAAGCGGCTTCTTCGCGCAAAGACGATTGTACCGCTCACAGTGCTCTCTTAGCGCGGCTTCTGCCGAAAGAAGCCCGGGAGCGGCGCTTAGCTCCGGAGAGCATCGTACCTTCGTCTTTAGCGTCTTTTGTGGTCTACATCCTAGCAGAAAGCTTTTCCACTCTGTCTGGCAAGGAAAACATGCGCCAGCACAGAAAACATCTCCCATCGTGTTCTGGACGTTGTACGGAGGTCTGCCAAGTGTTTGACAAGAAGAGAGGAAAAGTTGTCCAAAACAGCTTCCAATCGAATATTCATGTGATTGGAAAAGTCAGGAAAGTGGTAAGGTACTGTTTTCTATCAGTTGGCAAGCTGCGCACACAATCCCAGTGTTGTACAGCTTCCTTCTTCACCTTTCCGATGCTGCCGCTCTCTCCGGCTCCCGGAGCCGAAGAAGCGGCTTCTTCGCGCAAAGACGATTGTACCGCTCACAGTGCTCTCTTAGCGGGGCTTCTGTTGAAAGAAGCCCGGGAGCGGCGCTTAGCTCCGGAGAGCATCGTCCCTTCGTCTTTAGCGTCTTTTGTGGTCTACATCCTAGCAGAAAGCTTTTCCACTCTGTCTGGCAAGGAAAACCTGCGCCAGCACAGAAAACATCTCCCATCGTGTTCTGGACGTTGTACGGAGGTCTGCCAAGCGTTTGAAAGAAAAAAAGAAAAGTTGTCCAAAACAGCTTCCAATCGAATATTCATGTGATTGGAAACGTCAGGAAAGTGTAAGGTACTGTTTTCTATCAGTTGGCAAGCTGCGCACACAATCCCAGTGTTGTACAGCTTCCTTCTTCACCTTTCCGATGCTGCCGCTCTCTCCGGCTCCCGGAGCCGAAGAAGCGGCTTCTTCGCGCAAAGACGATTGTACCGCTCACAGTGCTCTCTTAGCGCGGCTTCTGCCGATAGAAGCCCGGGAGCGGCGCTTAGCTCCGGAGAGCATCGTACCTTCGTCTTTAGCGTCTTTTGTGGTCTACATCCTAGCAGAAAGCTTTTCCACTCAGTCTGGCAAGGTAAACCTGCGCCAGCACAGAAAACATCTCCCATCGTGTTCTGGACGTTGCACGGAGGTCTGCCAAGTGTTTGAAAGAAACAAAGAAAAGTTGTCCAAAACAGCTTCCAATCGAATATTCATGTGATTGGAAAAGTCAGGAAAGTGGTAAGGTACTGTTTTCTATCAGTTGGCAAGCTGCGCACACAATCCCAGTGTTGTACAGCTTCCTTCTTCACCTTTCCGATGCTGCCGCTCTCTCCGGCTCCCGGAGCCGAAGAAGCGGCTTCTTCGCGCAAAGGCGATTGTACCGCTCACAGTGCTCTCTTAGCGCCGCTTCTGCCGAAAGAAGCCCGGGAGCGGCTCTTAGCTCCGGAGAGCCTCGTACCTTCGTCTTTAGCGTCTTTTGTGGTCTACATCCTAGCAGAAAGCTTTTCCACTCTGTCTGGCAAGGAAAACATGCGCCAGCGCAGAAAACATCTCCCATCGTGTTCTGGACGTTGCACGGAGGTCTGCCAAGTGTTTGCATAAAGAAATGAAAAGTTGTCCAAAATAACTTCCTATCAAATGTTCATGTGATTGGAAAAGTCAGGAAAGTGGTAAGGTACTGTTTTCTATCAGTTGGCAAGCTGCGCACACAATCCCAGTGTTGTACAGCTTCCTTCTTCACCTTTCCGATGCTGCCGCTCTCTCCGGCTCCCGGAGCCGAAGAAGCGGCTTCTTCGCGCAAAGACGATTGTACCGCTCACAGTGCTCTCTTAGCGCGGCTTCTGTCGAAAGAAGCCCGGGAGCGGCGCTTAGCTCCGGAGAGCATCGTACCTTCGTCTTTAGCGTCTTTTGTGGTCTACATCCTAGCAGAAAGCTTTTGCACTCAGTCTGGCAAGGAAAACATGCGCCAGCGCAGAAAACATCTCCCATCGTGTTCTGGACGTTGTACGGAGGTCTGCCAAGTGTTTGACAAGAAGAGAGGAAAAGTTGTCCAAAACAGCTTCCAATCGAATATTCATGTGATTGGAAACGTCAGGAAAGTGGTAAGGTACTGTTTTCTATCAGTTGGCAAGCTGCGCACACAATCCCAGTGTTGTACAGCTTCCTTCTTCACCTTTCCGATGCTGCCGCTCTCTCCGGCTCCCTGAGCCGAAGAAGCGGCTTCTTCGCGCAAAGACGATTGTACCGGTCACAGTGCTCTCTTAGCGCGGCTTCTGCCGAAAGAAGCCCGGGAGCGGCGCTTAGCTCCGGAGAGCATCGTCCCTTCGTCTTTAGCGTCTTTTGTGGTCTACATCCTAGCAGAAAGCTTTTCCACTCTGTCTGGCAAGGAAAACATGCGCCAGCGCAGAAAACATCTCCCATCGTGTTCTGGACGTTGCACGGAGGTCTGCCAAGTGTTTGCATAAAGAAATGAAAAGTTGTCCAAAATAACTTCCTATCGAATGTTCATGTGATTGGAAAAGTCAGGAGAGTGGTAAGGTACTGTTTTCTATCAGTTGGCAAGCTGCGCACACAATCCCAGTGTTGTACAGCTTCCTTCTTCACCTTTCCGATGCTGCCGCTCTCTCCGGCTCCCGGAGCCGAAGAAGCGGCTTCTTCGCGCAAAGACGATTGTACCGCTCACAGTGCTCTCTTAGCGCGGCTTGTGCCGAAAGAAGCCCGGGAGCGGCGCTTAGCTCCGGAGAGCATCGTACCTTCGTCTGCAGCGTCTTTTGTGTTCTACATCCTAGCAGAAAGCTTTCCCACTCTGTCTGGCAAGGAAAACATGCGGGAGCACAGAAAACATCTCCCATCGTGTTCTGGACGTTGCACGGAGGTCTGCCAAGTGTTTGAAAGAAACAAAGAAAAGTTGTCCAAAACAGCTTCCAATCGAATATTCATGTGATTGGAAAAGTCAGGAAAGTGGTAAGGTACTGTTTTCTATCTGTTGGCAAGCTGCGCACACAATCCCAGTGTTGTACAGCTTCCTTCTTCACCTTTCCGATGCTGCCGCTCTCTCCGGCTCCCGGAGCCGAAGAAGCGGCTTCTTCGCGCAAAGGCGATTGTACCGCTCACAGTGCTCTCTTAGCGCCGCTTCTGCCGAAAGAAGCCCGGGAGCGGTGCTTAGCTCCGGAGAGCCTCGTACATTCGTCTTTAGCGTCTTTTGTGGTCTACATCCTAGCAGAAAGCTTTTCCACTCTGTCTGGCAAGGAAAACATGCGCCAGCGCAGAAAACATCTCCCATCGTGTTCTGGACGTTGCACGGAGGTCTGCCAAGTGTTTGCATAAAGAAATGAAAAGTTGTCCAAAATAACTTCCTATCGAATGTTCATGTGATTGGAAAAGTCAGGAAAGTGGTAAGGTACTGTTTTCTATCAGTTGGCAAGCTGCGCACACAATCCCAGTGTTGTACAGCTTCCTTCTTCACCTTTCCGATGCTGCCGCTCTCTCCGGCTCCCGGAGCCGAAGAAGCGGCTTCTTCGCGCAAAGACGATTGTACCGCTCACAGTGCTCTCTTAGCGCGGCTTCTGCCGAAAGAAGCCCGGGAGCGGCGCTTAACTCCGGAGAGCATCGTCCCTTCGTCTTTAGCGTCTTTTGTGGTCTACATCCTAGCAGAAAGCTTTTCCACTCTGTCTGGCAAGGAAAACCTGCGCCAGCACAGAAAACATCTCCCATCGTGTTCTGTACCTTGTACGGAGGTCTGCCAAGTGTTTGAAAGAAACAAAGAAAAGTTGTCCAAAACAGCTTCCAATCGAATATTCATGTGATTGGAAACGTCAGGAAAGTGTAAGGTACTGTTTTCTCTCAGTTAACAAGCTGCGCACACAATCCCAGTGTTGTACAGCTTCCTTCTTCACCTTTCCGATGCTGCCGCTCTCTCCGGCTCCCGGAGCCGAAGAAGCGGCTTCTTCGCGCAAAGACGATTGTACCGCTCACAGTGCTCTCTTAGCGCGGCTTCTGACGAAAGAAGCCCGGGAGCGGCGCTTAACTCCGGAGAGCATCGTCCCTTCGTCTTTAGCGTCTTTTGTGGTCTACATCCTAGCAGAAAGCTTTTCCACTCTGTCTGGCAAGGAAAACATGCGCCAGCACAGAAAACATCTCCCATCGTCTTCTGGACGTTGTACGGATGTCTGCCAAGTGTTTGCATAAAGAAATGAAAAGTTGTCCAAAATAACTTCCTATCGAATGTTCATGTGATTGGAAAAGTCAGGAAAGTGGTAAGGTACTGTTTTCTATCAGTTGGCAAGCTGCGCACACAATCCCAGTGTTGTACAGCTTCCTTCTTCACCTTTCCGATGCTGCCGCTCTCTCCGGCTCCCGGAGCCGAAGAAGCGGCTTCTTCGCGCAAAGACGATTGTACCGCTCACAGTGCTCTCTTAGCGCGGCTTCTGCCGAAAGAAGCCCGGGAGCGGCGCTTAACTCCGGAGAGCATCGTCCCTTCGTCTTTAGCGTCTTTTGTGGTCTACAAGCTAGCAGAAAGCTTTTCCACTCTGTCTGGCAAGGAAAACCTGCGCCAGCACAGAAAACATCTCCCATCGTGTTCTGGACGTTGTATGGAGGTCTGCCAAGTGTTTGAAAGAAACAAAGAAAAGTTGTCCAAAACAGCTTCCAATCGAATATTCATGGGATTGGAAAAGTCAGGAAAGTTGTAAGGTACTGTTTTCTATCAGTTGGCAAGCTGCGCACACAATCCCAGTGTTGTACAGCTTCCTTCTTCACCTTTCCGATGCTGCCGCTCTCTCCGGCTCCCGGAGCCGAAGAAGCGGCTTCTTCGCGCAAAGACGATTGTACCGCTCACAGTGCTCTCTTAGCGCGGCTTCTGACGAAAGAAGCCCGGGAGCGGCGCTTAGCTCCGGAGAGCATCGTACCTTCGTCTTTAGCGTCTTTTGTGGTCTACATCCTAGCAGAAAGCTTTTCCACTCTGTCTGGCAAGGAAAACCTGCGCCAGCACAGAAAACATCTCCCATCGTGTTCTGGACGTTGTACGGAGGTCTGCCAAGTGTTTGCATAAAGAAATGAAAAGTTGTCCAAAATAACTTCCTATCGAATGTTCATGTGATTGGAAAAGTCAGGAAAGTGGTAAGGTACTGTTTTCTATCAGTTGGCAAGCTGCGCACACAATCCCAGTGTTGTACAGCTTCCTTCTTCACCTTTCCGATGCTGCCGCTCTCTCCGGCTCCCGGAGCCGAAGAAGCGGCTTCTTCGCGCAAAGACGATTGTACCGCTCACAGTGCTCTCTTAGCGGGGCTTCTGCCGAAAGAAGCCCGGGAGCGGCGCTTAACTCCGGAGAGCATCGTCCCTTCGTCTTTAGCGTCTTTTGTGGTCTACATCCTAGCAGAAAGCTTTTCCACTCTGTCTGGCAAGGAAAACCTGCGCCAGCACAGAAAACATCTCCCATCGTGTTCTGTACCTTGTACGGAGGTCTGCCAAGTGTTTGAAAGAAACAAAGAAAAGTTGTCCAAAACAGCTTCCAATCGAATATTCATGTGATTGGAAACGTCAGGAAAGTGTAAGGTACTGTTTTCTCTCAGTTAACAAGCTGCGCACACAATCCCAGTGTTGTACAGCTTCCTTCTTCACCTTTCCGATGCTGCCGCTCTCTCCGGCTCCCGGAGCCGAAGAAGCGGCTTCTTCGCGCAAAGACGATTGTACCGCTCACAGTGCTCTCTTAGCGCCGCTTCTGCCGAAAGAAGCCCGGGAGCGGTGCTTAGCTCCGGAGAGCTTCGTACCTTCGTCTTTAGCGTCTTTTGTGGTCTACATCCTAGCAGAAAGCTTTTCCACTCTGTCTGGCAAGGAAAACATGCGCCAGCACAGAAAACATCTCCCATGGTGTTCTGGACGTTGTACGGAGGTCTGCCAAGTGTTTGCATAAAGAAAAGAAAAGTTGTCCAAAATAACTTCCTATCGAATATTCATGTGATTGGAAAAGTCAGGAAAGTGGTAAGGTACTGTTTTCTATCAGTTGGCAAGCTGCGCACACAATCCCAGTGTTGTACAGCTTCCTTCTTCACCTTTCCGATGCTGCCGCTCTCTCCGGCTCCCGGAGCCGAAGAAGCGGCTTCTTCGCGCAAAGACGATTGTACCGCTCACAGTGCTCTCTTAGCGGGGCTTCTGCCGATAGAAGCCCGGGAGCGGCGCTTAGCTCCGGAGAGCATCGTACCTTCGTCTTTAGCGTCTTTTGTGGTCTACATCCTAGCAGAAAGCTTTTCCACTCTGTCTGGCAAGGAAAACCTGCGCCAGCACAGAAAACATCTCCCATCGTGTTCTGTACGTTGCACGGAGGTCTGCCAAGTGTTTGAAAGAAACAAAGAAAAGTTGTCCAAAACAGCTTCCAATCGAATATTCATGTGATTGGAAAAGTCAGGAAAGTGGTAAGGTACTGTTTTCTATCAGTTGGCAAGCTGCGCACACAATCCCAGTGTTGTACAGCTTCCTTCTTCACCTTTCCGATGCTGCCGCTCTCTCCGGCTCCCGGAGCCGAAGAAGCGGCTTCTTCGCGCAAAGACGATTGTACCGCTCACAGTGCTCTCTTAGCGCGGCTTCTGCCGAAAGAAGCCCGGGAGCGGCGCTTAGCTCCGGAGAGCATCGTACCTTCGTCTTTAGCGTCTTTTGTGGTCTACATCCTAGCAGAAAGCTTTTCCACTCTGTCTGGCAAGGAAAACCTACGCCAGCACAGAAAACATCTCCCATCGTGTTCTGGACGTTGTACGGAGGTCTGCCAAGTGTTTGCATTAAGAAATGAAAAGTTGTCCAAAATAACTTCCTATCGAATGTTCATGTGATTGGAAAAGTCAGGAAAGTGGTAAGGTACTGTTTTCTATCAGTTGGCAAGCTGCGCACACAATCCCAGTGTTGTACAGCTTCCTTCTTCACCTTTCCGATGCTGCCGCTCTCTCCGGCTCCCGGAGCCAAAGAAGCGGCTTCTTTGCGCAAAGGCGATTGTACCGCTCACAGTGCTCTCTTAGCGCCGCTTCTGCCGAAAGAAGCCCGGGAGCGGCGCTTAGCTCCGGAGAGCATCGTCCCTTCGTCTTTAGCGTCTTTTGTGGTCTACATCCTAGCAGAAAGCTTTTCCACTCTGTCTGGCAAGGAAAACATGCGCCAGCACAGAAAACATCTCCCATCGTGTTCTGGACGTTGCACGGAGGTCTGCCAAGTGTTTGAAAGAAACAAAGAAAAGTTGTCCAAAACAGCTTCCAATCGAATATTCATGTGATTGGAAAAGTCAGGAAAGTGGTAAGGTACTGTTTTCTATCAGTTGGCAAGCTGCGCACACAATCCCAGTGTTGTACAGCTTCCTTCTTCACCTTTCCGATGCTGCCGCTCTCTCCGGCTCCCGGAGCCGAAGAAGCGGCTTCTTCGCGCAAAGGCGATTGTACCGCTCACAGTGCTCTCTTAGCGCGGCTTCTGCCGAAAGAAGCCCGGGAGCGGTGCTTGGCTCCGGAGAGCCTCGTACCTTCGTCTTTAGCGTCTTTTGTGGTCTACATCCTAGCAGAAAGCTTTTCCACTCTGTCTGGCAAGGAAAACATGCGCCAGCGCAGAAAACATCTCCCATCGTGTTCTGGACGTTGCACGGAGGTCTGCCAAGTGTTTGCATAAAGAAATGAAAAGTTGTCCAAAATAACTTCCTATCGAATGTTCATGTGATTGGAAAAGTCAGGAAAGTGGTAAGGTACTGTTTTCTATCAGTTGGCAAGCTGCGCACACAATCCCAGTGTTGTACAGCTTCCTTCTTCACCTTTCCGATGCTGCCGCTCTCTCCGGCTCCCGGAGCCGAAGAAGCGGCTTCTTCGCGCAAAGACGATTGTACCGCTCACAGTGCTCTCTTAGCGCGGCTTCTGCCGAAAGAAGCCCGGGAGCGGCGCTTAACTCCGGAGAGCATCGTCCCTTCGTCTTTAGCGTCTTTTGTGGTCTACATCCTAGCAGAAAGCTTTTCCACTCTGTCTGGCAAGGAAAACCTGCGCCAGCACAGAAAACATCTCCCATCGTGTTCTGTACCTTGTACGGAGGTCTGCCAAGTGTTTGAAAGAAACAAAGAAAAGTTGTCCAAAACAGCTTCCAATCGAATATTCATGTGATTGGAAACGTCAGGAAAGTGTAAGGTACTGTTTTCTCTCAGTTAACAAGCTGCGCACACAATCCCAGTGTTGTACAGCTTCCTTCTTCACCTTTCCGATGCTGCCGCTCTCTCCGGCTCCCGGAGCCGAAGAAGCGGCTTCTTCGCGCAAAGACGATTGTACCGCTCACAGTGCTCTCTTAGCGCCGCTTCTGCCGAAAGAAGCCCGGGAGCGGTGCTTAGCTCCGGAGAGCTTCGTACCTTCGTCTTTAGCGTCTTTTGTGGTCTACATCCTAGCAGAAAGCTTTTCCACTCTGTCTGGCAAGGAAAACATGCGCCAGCACAGAAAACATCTCCCATGGTGTTCTGGACGTTGTACGGAGGTCTGCCAAGTGTTTGCATAAAGAAATGAAAAGTTGTCCAAAATAACTTCCTATCGAATATTCATGTGATTGGAAAAGTCAAGAAAGTGGTAAGGTACTGTTTTCTATCAGTTGGCAAGCTGCGCACACAATCCCAGTGTTGTACAGCTTCCTTCTTCACCTTTCCGATGCTGCCGCTCTCTCCGGCTCCCGGAGCCGAAGAAGCGGCTTCTTCGCGCAAAGACGATTGTACCGCTCACAGTGCTCTCTTAGCGGGGCTTCTGCCGATAGAAGCCCGGGAGCGGCGCTTAGCTCCGGAGAGCATCGTACCTTCGTCTTTAGCGTCTTTTGTGGTCTACATCCTAGCAGAAAGCTTTTCCACTCTGTCTGGCAAGGAAAACCTGCGCCAGCACAGAAAACATCTCCCATCGTGTTCTGTACGTTGCACGGAGGTCTGCCAAGTGTTTGAAAGAAACAAAGAAAAGTTGTCCAAAACAGCTTCCAATCGAATATTCATGTGATTGGAAAAGTCAGGAAAGTGGTAAGGTACTGTTTTCTATCAGTTGGCAAGCTGCGCACACAATCCCAGTGTTGTACAGCTTCCTTCTTCACCTTTCCGATGCTGCCGCTCTCTCCGGCTCCCGGAGCCGAAGAAGCGGCTTCTTCGCGCAAAGACGATTGTACCGCTCACAGTGCTCTCTTAGCGCGGCTTCTGCCGAAAGAAGCCCGGGAGCGGCGCTTAGCTCCGGAGAGCATCGTACCTTCGTCTTTAGCGTCTTTTGTGGTCTACATCCTAGCAGAAAGCTTTTCCACTCTGTCTGGCAAGGAAAACATGCGCCAGCGCAGAAAACATCTCCCATCGTGTTCTGGACGTTGTACGGAGGTCTCCCAAGTGTTTGACAAGAATAGAGGAAAAGTTGTCCAAAACAGCTTCCAATCGAATATTCATGTGATTGGAAAAGTCAGGAAAGTGGTAAGGTACTGTTTTCTATCAGTTGGCAAGCTGCGCACACAATCCCAGTGTTGTACAGCTTCCTTCTTCACCTTTCCGATGCTGCCGCTCTCTCCGGCTCCCGGAGCCGAAGAAGCGGCTTCTTCGCGCAAAGACGATTGTACCGCTCACAGTGCTCTCTTAGCGCGGCTTCTGCCGAAAGAAGCCCGGGAGCGGCGCTTAGCTCCGGAGAGCATCGTACCTTCGTCTTTAGCGTCTTTTGTGGTCTACATCCTAGCAGAAAGCTTTTCCACTCTGTCTGGCAAGGAAAACATGCGCCAGCACAGAAAACATCTCCCATCGTGTTCTGGACGTTGTACGGAGGTCTGCCAAGTGTTTGACAAGAAGAGAGGAAAAGTTGTCCAAAACAGCTTCCAATCGAATATTCATGTGATTGGAAAAGTCAGGAAAGTGGTAAGGTACTGTTTTCTATCAGTTGGCAAGCTGCGCACACAATCCCAGTGTTGTACAGCTTCCTTCTTCACCTTTCCGATGCTGCCGCTCTCTCCGGCTCCCGGAGCCGAAGAAGCGGCTTCTTCGCGCAAAGACGATTGTACCGCTCACAGTGCTCTCTTAGCGGGGCTTCTGTTGAAAGAAGCCCGGGAGCGGCGCTTAGCTCCGGAGAGCATCGTCCCTTCGTCTTTAGCGTCTTTTGTGGTCTACATCCTAGCAGAAAGCTTTTCCACTCTGTCTGGCAAGGAAAACCTGCGCCAGCACAGAAAACATCTCCCATCGTGTTCTGGACGTTGTACGGAGGTCTGCCAAGCGTTTGAAAGAAAAAAAGAAAAGTTGTCCAAAACAGCTTCCAATCGAATATTCATGTGATTGGAAACGTCAGGAAAGTGTAAGGTACTGTTTTCTATCAGTTGGCAAGCTGCGCACACAATCCCAGTGTTGTACAGCTTCCTTCTTCACCTTTCCGATGCTGCCGCTCTCTCCGGCTCCCGGAGCCGAAGAAGCGGCTTCTTCGCGCAAAGACGATTGTACCGCTCACAGTGCTCTCTTAGCGCGGCTTCTGCCGATAGAAGCCCGGGAGCGGCGCTTAGCTCCGGAGAGCATCGTACCTTCGTCTTTAGCGTCTTTTGTGGTCTACATCCTAGCAGAAAGCTTTTCCACTCAGTCTGGCAAGGTAAACCTGCGCCAGCACAGAAAACATCTCCCATCGTGTTCTGGACGTTGCACGGAGGTCTGCCAAGTGTTTGAAAGAAACAAAGAAAAGTTGTCCAAAACAGCTTCCAATCGAATATTCATGTGATTGGAAAAGTCAGGAAAGTGGTAAGGTACTGTTTTCTATCAGTTGGCAAGCTGCGCACACAATCCCAGTGTTGTACAGCTTCCTTCTTCACCTTTCCGATGCTGCCGCTCTCTCCGGCTCCCGGAGCCGAAGAAGCGGCTTCTTCGCGCAAAGGCGATTGTACCGCTCACAGTGCTCTCTTAGCGCCGCTTCTGCCGAAAGAAGCCCGGGAGCGGCTCTTAGCTCCGGAGAGCCTCGTACCTTCGTCTTTAGCGTCTTTTGTGGTCTACATCCTAGCAGAAAGCTTTTCCACTCTGTCTGGCAAGGAAAACATGCGCCAGCGCAGAAAACATCTCCCATCGTGTTCTGGACGTTGCACGGAGGTCTGCCAAGTGTTTGCATAAAGAAATGAAAAGTTGTCCAAAATAACTTCCTATCAAATGTTCATGTGATTGGAAAAGTCAGGAAAGTGGTAAGGTACTGTTTTCTATCAGTTGGCAAGCTGCGCACACAATCCCAGTGTTGTACAGCTTCCTTCTTCACCTTTCCGATGCTGCCGCTCTCTCCGGCTCCCGGAGCCGAAGAAGCGGCTTCTTCGCGCAAAGACGATTGTACCGCTCACAGTGCTCTCTTAGCGCGGCTTCTGTCGAAAGAAGCCCGGGAGCGGCGCTTAGCTCCGGAGAGCATCGTACCTTCGTCTTTAGCGTCTTTTGTGGTCTACATCCTAGCAGAAAGCTTTTGCACTCAGTCTGGCAAGGAAAACATGCGCCAGCGCAGAAAACATCTCCCATCGTGTTCTGGACGTTGTACGGAGGTCTGCCAAGTGTTTGACAAGAAGAGAGGAAAAGTTGTCCAAAACAGCTTCCAATCGAATATTCATGTGATTGGAAACGTCAGGAAAGTGGTAAGGTACTGTTTTCTATCAGTTGGCAAGCTGCGCACACAATCCCAGTGTTGTACAGCTTCCTTCTTCACCTTTCCGATGCTGCCGCTCTCTCCGGCTCCCTGAGCCGAAGAAGCGGCTTCTTCGCGCAAAGACGATTGTACCGGTCACAGTGCTCTCTTAGCGCGGCTTCTGCCGAAAGAAGCCCGGGAGCGGCGCTTAGCTCCGGAGAGCATCGTCCCTTCGTCTTTAGCGTCTTTTGTGGTCTACATCCTAGCAGAAAGCTTTTCCACTCTGTCTGGCAAGGAAAACATGCGCCAGCGCAGAAAACATCTCCCATCGTGTTCTGGACGTTGCACGGAGGTCTGCCAAGTGTTTGCATAAAGAAATGAAAAGTTGTCCAAAATAACTTCCTATCGAATGTTCATGTGATTGGAAAAGTCAGGAGAGTGGTAAGGTACTGTTTTCTATCAGTTGGCAAGCTGCGCACACAATCCCAGTGTTGTACAGCTTCCTTCTTCACCTTTCCGATGCTGCCGCTCTCTCCGGCTCCCGGAGCCGAAGAAGCGGCTTCTTCGCGCAAAGACGATTGTACCGCTCACAGTGCTCTCTTAGCGCGGCTTGTGCCGAAAGAAGCCCGGGAGCGGCGCTTAGCTCCGGAGAGCATCGTACCTTCGTCTGCAGCGTCTTTTGTGTTCTACATCCTAGCAGAAAGCTTTCCCACTCTGTCTGGCAAGGAAAACATGCGGGAGCACAGAAAACATCTCCCATCGTGTTCTGGACGTTGCACGGATGTCTGCCAAGTGTTTGAAAGACACAAAGAAAAGTTGTCCAAAAGAGCTTCCAATCGAATATTCCTGTGATTGGAAATGTCAGGAAAGTGTAAGGTACTGTTTTCTATCAGTTGGCAAGCTGCGCACACAATCCCAGTGTTGTACAGCTTCCTTCTTCACCTTTCCGATGCTGCCGCTCTCTCCGGCTCCCGGAGCCGAAGAAGCGGCTTCTTCGCGCAAAGACGATTGTACCGCTCACAGTGCTCTCTTAGCGCGGCTTCTGCCGAAAGAAGCCCGGGAGCGGCGCTTAACTCCGGAGAGCATCGTCCCTTCGTCTTTAGCGTCTTTTGTGGTCTACATCCTAGCAGAAAGCTTTTCCACTCTGTCTGGCAAGGAAAACCTGCGGGAGCACAGAAAACATCTCCCATCGTGTTCTGGACGTTGTACGGATGTCTGCCAAGTGTTTGAAAGACACAAAGAAAAGTTGTCCAAAAGAGCTTCCAATCGAATATTCCTGTGATTTGAAATGTCAGGAAAGTGTAAGGTACTGTTTTCTATCAGTTGGCAAGCTGCGCACACAATCCCAGTGTTGTACAGCTTCCTTCTTCACCTTTCCGATGCTGCCGCTCTCTCCGGCTCCCGGAGCCGAAGAAGCGGCTTCTTCGCGCAAAGACGATTGTACCGCTCACAGTGCTCTCTTAGCGCCGCTTCTGCCGAATGAAGCCCGGGAGCGGCGCTTAACTCCGGAGAGCCTCGTACCTACGTCTTTAGCGTCTTTTGTGGTCTACATCCTAGCAGAAAGCTTTTCCACTCTGTCTGGCAAGGAAAACCTGCGCCAGCGCAGAAAACATCTCCCATCGTGTTCTGGACGTTGTACGGAGGTCTGCCAAGTGTTTGCATAAAGAAATGAAAAGTTGTCCGAAATAACTTCCTATCGAATGTTCATGTGATTGGAAAAGTCAGGAAAGTGGTAAGGTACTGTTTTCTATCAGTTGGCAAGCTGCGCACACAATCCCAGTGTTGTACAGCTTCCTTCTTCACCTTTCCGATGCTGCCGCTCTCTCCGGCTCCCGGAGCCGAAGAAGCGGCTTCTTCGCGCAAAGACGATTGTACCGCTCACAGTGCTCTCTTAGCGCCGCTTCTGCCGAAAGAAGCCCGGGAGCGGCGCTTAGCTCCGGAGAGCATCGTACCTTCGTCTTTAGCGTCTTTTGTGGTCTACATCCTAGCAGAAAGCTTTTCCACTCTGTCTGGCAAGGAAAACATGCGCCAGCACAGAAAACATCTCCCATCGTGTTCTGGACGTTGCACGGAGGTCTGCCAAGTGTTTGAAAGAAACAAAGAAAAGTTGTCCAAAACAGCTTCCAATCGAATATTCATGTGATTGGACACGTCAGGAAAGTGGTAAGGTACTGTTTTCTATCAGTTGGCAAGCTGCGCACACAATCCCAGTGTTGTACAGCTTCCTTCTTCACCTTTCCGATGCTGCCGCTCTCTCCGGCTCCCTGAGCCGAAGAAGCGGCTTCTTCGCGCAAAGACGATTGTACTGGTCACAGTGCTCTCTTAGCGCGGCTTCTGCCGAAAGACGCCCCGAGCGGCTCTTAGCTCCGGGGTGTCCGTACCTTCCAATTCAATTTTTTCGGCTCCACAAACCAAATGGTATACTTGCAGCAGTAGGGCGGGACATTGAACTGGACTTTCTCCTTTTAGAGAGAAGCTAATGAAAAAGTTTCACCGGAATCAGAGCAGGCTGTAAAACAAGAAAAGTGTCATGGAAATAAGCCAGTCTTATCCTCTTAGGCTTGCTTGTTGTGATTGGCCAAGAAAGAAATGTGTCAACTCGGTGTTCCTGGGTATCACATCAGTAACAGGTACTTCAGCTGCTGTACTTCTCTCCTGAAGTTAAGAACAGAATCCAAGGAATTGTGATTCCATGGTCTCAATTCACTCAATATGGTGCCGAAAAAGGAGTGGAAGGTGCACGGGTCAATTAACTTGAATGGCCTATGTAAATCAGCGGCCACTGTTTTTCTGAAGGCTTCAACAGGTTAGTTGCCTATGTTCTTCTTGGAATTGTTTTAACCTTTGGTCATGTTTTTCTTGGGATTCTTTTACCCTTTTCCCATTAGTTCAGCCTTTGCTCTCAAGCCTTTGCTGACATTTCCAGTATCTCGGTAGCCTGGAAAAGTGTTGTCTTGATTGATCACATCATTATTCCCTTCCAAGGGTTGTTTTCCTCAAGTCTCAGTTTGGCTGGTTTTCTGCTAGTTGATTGTCAGAGGGCAGCAGGTGTTTTGTAAGAGCAAGTACACAATGCCATAGCTTGCTTTTCTTTGGATTTGGCCTGTCTAGAAAATGGAATGACTGAACATCTCTGAGAGGCTTTTCTCTCGCCATTAGGTTTCACTGGAAGGAGGGCAGATGCAAATAGTCTACCTAAAGTCTTGGCACAGAAGAAAGTAGTGGTTTGCTGCTGCATAGAGCTAGAAGCTTACAAAAGGAAGGCCTTGGGCTGAGGCCCATTACTTTGGCTAAGTAGAAAAGGACTGTGGCAAGGTGAGGCAGCTGACTTCGAGGTAGATCAACAAGTTCTAGATGCGTCGTGTGTTCACAGCGTGGTGCATGGTGGTTGGTTGAATTGTGTTTGTTATGGCTTAAAGCTATGGAAATGAGAAAGGCCTGAGTGTTTCAAAAGCCTGGTTTTTGCAAGAAAGCAGCTCTCCTTTGCATCTGCCTGGGGACTCTGCATCACCACGGACCCTCACTGCCACTTTGCCAAGGAGACGATCAGTAGGAATGTTGCAGAGCTGCTGTGTGCATCTGAATGGAATGGCAGAGAACGAAGCGCTGGACGTTTCTGGCTTTAGTACAATGCTGCTGCATTGGTGCCAGTTTAGTTGGTTTTCCATCAGTGGCCTTTCTGTCTAGAAGTACACTGCCCAGAGTATTGGATGCCATTTCCTTCCTGTTGTTTTCATACCTTCCTTCAGTTGAAAGGATGATACAACCTTGACATTTTGAAGATCCCTGTTAGGAAGCACTATGCCAGAGGAGTCATCGCTCCCTTTTCTTCTGCCTCCTTTGTCATTTTCAGAGACTCATTTCAAATTTCTGCTCATGTCAAGAAGAATACTGAGACTACTTAGCAGGGTTGACGCTCTCAGCCGCTTTCCTCTTTCCTACTGCTTCATACTGGATGTGACTTCAAGGCCTCGTTTTGTCATCTGCATTTTGCCGTCATCCAAAGCTAAATATTCCAGGCCTGTGAACACAAAAAGAACTCTTAGTCTTTTGCAAGAACTACCCCTAGGAGGATTTGTGTTCACTTTGATCTCTTCAGTGTTTCAGAAAAAAGGAGATTGTACTCTCTTCTTGTGTACTCTCTTCTTGTGCTCTCATTTCCCTCTCTCTGCCTTGCATGCCCCAGTTAATCTACTGCTGTGACTCATTTGGCATCATCTCACGGTGCAAATTCTGCATAGTTTCAAGTCCTTACAAATGCCAGTTGCCAAGGCGCCTATCTAACCATTCAAGGGGCAAAGAATTGTAGGGCTGGCAAGTTCAGGTGCTGAAACTGTAAGTCATGCCGTATCAAAGTGACAGAGCAAATCAATTGATCTAGGACTTTCAGGTGGGCACCTCTGAGAATAGCAGCTTGTCAGCAATGACACAGCCATCTTCCTAGCTGTATTCCAGAGAGAGGAAAGGGACACCTTCAATGGTTAATATGTTTGGCATGAGAAAACAGCAAGAAATGTACCGCAAAATACTTGAGTCAGATCAAGTGCGTTTCTCTAGTGAGAATTTTGCACTTGTTCTTTCTTGTCTGTGCCTTTACTTTTCACAGAAGACAGGGGAGCATTTCATTAGTACTGTTCTTTTGTTTTCTTTTGTTGGCCTCCCTCTTTCCACCTGCAATTAACAAATTTGCCTTTCTTTCCTGGCTTCTCTTTCTTTACTTCTACAAGTTGACATGAGGTCATCCAACCTTATCATCAATGTTCTCAGACAGTGGAGAGAAGTAGAAGGTACAGCTAAATGGATAAAAGAAACCCACAAAAATAGACAGGTTTTGACAGTCTTCTGTGAGAACATTAGGACACAAGATGTCTTTGAACTGAGTAATGCTCTATTGATTTAACTTTTAGTCCACTGGTTACTATTATTACACGTGTTTGGCCTTTAGTACAGAGCCTTGGAACTAATCCAGGCCAATACTTGGCTAATTTTGTTTTATTTCTAGTGAGGACTTTGTTTCTTAAGGAATAGTCCAGAGAAAGAGCGTCCACGGTACAGTTACAGGTCATAAATTCTGGTACAGTTTGTGCTGGTAATAGGTCTAGGAAAGAAAGGTTTGACATCTTTTTTGACTTTCAAATGGAACCATGATTTGAAAAACCTAAGAGTTGCGGCTCCCCCCCCACCCCACAGCCCAAGTACTTCTCTTTGCAATATTACTCAGGGATTACACATCAAAGCCCACCCTGTAAAATACGTTGCAGATACTTTGCAAGAAGTGCAGCTTAGCAGCTAGAGATGATAACGTGGCTTAAATAACATGGTCTAAATATGTCTGTCTACGCAGACATACTCAACAAAGGTTACGATGGCTTAGCTCCTGTGCTCAAGTGAACGTGCATTTTAGAACTTCCCAAGAAGGTGAATTCAACCTCCTTCATTGCTCTCTGCTGGAGTCCCAAGAGAATTTCAGTCTGCTTTTTGTCATTTACAGCTGTCACTGCTTAGCTCTTGAACATGAGACTCCCTCGTGACTGATGAAAGTTGTCTAGTTAAGAGTGGGTGAAAGACATGGTCTTGCTCTAGAAGGAGATGAGAAGGTTTCTGCAGTCTTTGTCATCTCTACTGCTTGTGATTTCTAGACAAAACCAGTGGGAAGTTTTCTGAAGGCAGTCCAGAAGCTGGCAATATGGACAGCTTACAGCCCAACACTTGCTGCAGTGCAACCATGGTGACACCAGAAAGGACTTCAAAAAATTCAAAGGGCAAACAAAGCAGTTGGAAGGAAAAGAACATGAACCATTATTCCATTTTTCTCATCTGTCTTTCTTTAAATCATCATTTTCGTGCAGTTTGGCGGCTTGCGTTGGTATCCCACCAAAGGAGTCTGAGACAGAGTAAGCTTTTGAATGGAGTAGAAGTGAGAAACGCAGGCCAAGTTGCCTTTTTTGCCATCAAATACCAGTTAGGCTTGAACTACCCTTTGCTTAAGGTGCTTAGCTTACACTAAGAATTGATGAGCACATTTTGATGGGAGCAAATTTTACTGTCATGATGACTGAGTAAATTTTGCTGTCACTCAGAATTTTACTGTCGTCTGAATAGCAATGTTTGTGTCCAAATAGTATTTTGTCTCCCGTATCTGCAGCAGGTAAGCCTTTTGCTGTCAGCAGTGTTGCTTAACCTTTCATGTCATATCCCTCTTCCCATCCATCTTCTGCTTAAGGCTTATTAATCTACTTTAGAATTGGCAGGTGGAATAAGACTACTTTTCCTTTTTGAAAGCTCATGTCATTTGACCTACTTACAGCAAATAATTCATTAATTGCAAGTCCCCAGCTAGCATCTTTTCGGCATATTCTAACCTTCTAAAGAGTAACAAAAGCACTCTCCAATACTTGACTTTCATATCACAGTGGGAACGCTGGTCCTGTTTGCAAGAAACAATCATGGGTATGGTAAAACAAAAGGAGGGCTTAGAGTTTTCTCTGTTAACCTATAGTGAGCTTGGATTTTGCAATATGCATGAAGTTAATTAACACTGTTATATAAAGTGGCTGATTTAATCAATAAATTGGAGTCAATGCTGATAAACGACAAGGTGGGTTGGCTTCCCTTCGCTTTCAACACAGTGCCAATTCGGGCTGGTTTGATAGGACTAAGTGGCTGCTGCAATCTGCCATCCAGAAGCGGGGCAGGTGAGTTTTGTTTGCAAGGGAAAAGGGCCATGGTTTGTGTTTGGGGGCCTGTGACTGAGAGTGCCGGCTGGCTCCTGAAATTCTTTGATATGCAGGATGATTCCCAGACGCAAGGTGGAAACGCTGCCAAGTCAGGCTGGATTGAAATTACCCAGGGACTCCTGCAATCTGCCATCGAGAAGCGGGGCAGGTGAGTGTTGTTTGCCAGGGAAAAGGGCCGTGGATTGTGTTTGGGGGCCTGTGGCTGGGAGAGGCCGGCTGGCTCCTGAAAATCCACAATACGCAGGATGTTTCTCAGACCCAAGGTAGCAACATTGCCAAGTCGGGCTGGTTTGATAGTAGCAAGTTGCTCCTGCAATCTGCCATGCAGAAGCAGGGCAGGTGACTTTTCTTTGCCAGGGAAAAGGGCCGAGGTTTGTGTTTGGGGGCCTGTGGCCAAGAGTGTCTTGCTGGCTCCTGAAAATCCATGATACGCAGGATGGTTCCCAGACCCAAGGTGGCACCAGTGCCAAGTCGGGCTGGTTTGATATTACCAAGTGGCTCCTGCAATGTGCCATGCAGAAGCGGGGCAGGTGAGTTTTTTTGGCCAGGTAAGAGGGCCGAGGTCTGTGTTTAAGGGCCTGTGGCTGGGAGTGGCCGGCTGGCTCCTGAAAATCCACGATACGCAGGATGGTTCCCAGACCCAAGGTGGCACCAGTGCCAAGTCGGGCTGGTTTGATAGTAGCAAGTGGCTCCTGCAATCTGCCATGATCACATGAAGAAATACTTTCTGGCGTCCGTACTGGGCCATATGCTCTTTCTTCTCTCAACTTCTCCATCACCTCTCATCTGTTTCACATGCGCTATCTTCAAGGTCCACAGGCTACTTTTCACAGCGTCTTCAGGCCTGATGCAGTAAGAATGATGAATAGAACAGAGTTGGGTCTATTTTGCAGTTTGGATAAAATGCTTTCTGCACACAAATCCAAGGAGAAGGTGCTGCCCCGATGCCCAGAAAAACTTTCACTCCTGCTAGTGTTCTACGTCAACCGCAACTTAGTCTGAAAGAAAAGCTTTTTCTCTGAGAGCATCTGAGAGGTTTGCATGAAGCACTGATATCTGACATATGCAATTTTGAACAGGAGAGGAAAAAGAAAATGGAAAGAAGTTTTTAATTTTAGTGGTTTCAATTTTAATTTCCGTGCACTTTTTCACAACTTGTCAGCTCAAATGCCCATCCACATCTTTTAGTCATCTGTAAGTCAGTATTCATATAAAATGTGCTTCAAATCAAAAGAATTTCAAATTTGCACTCCAAGTCTCTATGCCTAGATTTATGATTTCCTACACATATTAGATGAAAGGAAGGCCTTTTTTACTGTGGGAGTGCTGGAACACTGGAACGGGTTGCCCAGAGAAGTTGTGGGTGTCCCATCCCTGAAAGTATTCAAGGTCAGCTTGGACGGGGCTTGGAGCAGCAACAAAGGAGAAGCTTGATGGTAGAGAAACAAAGTTGGACTATAGAAGAAACTGAGATTGAAGTATAGGAGCAAGTTTTCTCTCAGCTCTTGGGCTAAATTCAAAGTTGTACAAAATGACATTTATCTGTGATTTTCACTACTGTAACAGAAAGGTTCATGAAAACTGTACAGAAGATAGCAAATTTTAAAAGAGATAAGAATTACAGCATAAAATCCATGGGACGGGTTACAACATGAGACACTCTCTAAGAGAAAATCTCTGTGTTTCAGCACTTCATCATGGTAAGATTTCACAAAGTGCCAAAGAAGGCGGCAAAATATCATTCGGGACATTATTTACTGGAGTTCAGCCTGGCCATTAGTAGGAACTGGGTTTGACCACATCGTGTAGATATACCACACACACTTTCCCTTCACTGAAAAATTACTGTTTACAACGAAGAAGCAATTGACGATCAAAATTGATTGAAAGCATCTTAAACATGTCAAGTATTTCATTGTAGATGATCTGTGATCCAAATGCTTCTTCCACCTTCGAGAGGGACAGAACAATTCTTCCATATCATGATGGTTTCAAATTGTATCAACCAATGTTTTCTGCTGAAAAGATAGCATCTATTTTTTTCTATTTTTGGAAGAAAATATTCCTAGACATACAACAGGTGAGAACTAAGTAATTTTAAAGAAGCAAATGACATGAAAATATTCTGTAAATAGAATGAAATGAAAAGCTGTGTTTTAAATAGGAGCTAAATATGAAACAGAATTTCTGTACCAGGCATTTGAATTACTGCACCAGCTCTTTTGCCCATCAAGAGAGGCATTGAGCATTTCCGTCTTTTCCAAGGTGCTCATGATCTGCTATGCTGATCTCTGTGTGTGCCTAGGTGTGTGTGGAAGGGGGGGCATGTGAAGGGGAGTGTGTATGTTTGCTTTACAATTGTTGTGGCAGATTCATGCCTCAGCTCCACATTTTGTTTTAGAAAGGTCACACAGAGTGGATATGAAGTTTACTATCAACAAGAGATCAATTCCCAAATCATCCATTTGACTCTACCTTATAAATCATGTGCTTTGTTGCATATTTTATCAAATCTACTTTCAAGCCAGATGGAGGAAGGAGGATGTGGGAATCCCTCCACCATCTTGCAACTTTTATGCAAGTAGGTTTTCAAGAAAATCATCATTTCTCTTGGAAATATGTCTGGAACAGGCATGATGGTAGTGTCAACCTGTTGGAGTTTTTGTTGCTGGAAGAAGTTGTACAAAAGGATTGGTTTTTACATTGACCGGTTACTGAATCAAGCGCAGGAATACATTGGAAATTCAACTGGGGCTTCCTTTTCCCAGCAGACCACTTCTAGAACGAGCTTGTACAATGAAGCTGACGCTTCTGCTCTCTTTTTGTTTCTTTCCTATTTTTCTTGGCTTCTTTGCCACTCTCTAGACAATTTGTGAACTCTTTTCCCAACTCAAATGGTTTCAATAGTCTGATTGTGAGCATACATTTTTACAAGGAATTTTTAAAATCTTTCCTCGAGTTAAGAAAGAAAAGGACTTAGGTCTTTTTCTTCCCTTATAATATTGCAATGAAATTGATAAATAAAGACCAACTCTTTCTTTTTGTTTTTAACCCAAGTAGATAATTCCCATCCATTCATCCATTTGGTGGACCAATAGTTGCCATGCTGATGGAAGTTGTCACTTCTTAACAATAGACATTCTGTGACTATGTTGACAGCACTTTGGGTGAAGATCCTAACTGGTCTTGGATACACATAGGGAGAAATTTGCTCAGCCAGTGTCAGTCTTAAGCATGCGTATCAGAAGATCTTTCTAGAGCTGGGAATTTTCCCATGAAAGGGATTCAGTTAGGGAAGAGACACTCGTCCCAGAGTTTTGCATTCTTCTTGAACACTGCTTAAGGAACTTAGATGCCGTGTCCATTTGGATCTCTGTCTTCACAGAACTTTGTCATGCAAGTGCTTGAAATGCATCTTGAAGAGAATTCACTAGCACAGAATGAATGAGAGTGGAAGGGGTTGGTGGGGCTAACCAGGCCCAATCCCCCTGCCTAAACCAGGATACCTAGAGCCTCTTGCCCAGGAGTCTATCTGGGTGTACTTTGAATGTCTTCAAAGATCCAGGCTCCACAATCTTTCTGGGCAGTCTGTGCCGTGGTTCAGTCACCCTCACAGTAAAGAATCATTTGCTGATGGTCAATGGCAATCTCCTGTATTTCAGAGAGTGCCCACTGCCTCTTGTTTTTTCACTCAGCATCACTGAAAAGACACTGGTTCCCTCCCCTTTGCACTATTGCTTCCATATGGATGCGTGCTGCCATGTAGAGATATGTCAAAAACCTCCCTGAAGCCCAGGCAGATAATATTCCCTTCATCTACCAGTCAAGTTGATTCATCAGAGGAGTTTAAAGTGATGTTCCAGCATGAAATTCCCCTGAAAAATCATGCTAACTACATGATTTTGTCGTCTTGCATGTGCCTGGCAAGGTTTCCCAGGAAGAGCTGCTTCATCAACTTCCTGGGGATAAAAAGGAGGCTGCCTGGTTTGTACTATTCCGAGTCCTCCAAATTGCCTTTTTTAGAGATGGGTGTCATTTGCTCTCATCCAGTCTTTAGCCTCTCTTGTCGTCTACATCTTAGCAAAAAGCTTTTCCACTACATGTTCATGTGATTGGAAAAGTCAGGAAAATGTAAGGTACTGTTTTCTATCAGTTGGCAAGCTGCACACACAATCCCAGTGTTGTACAGCTTCCTTCTTCACCTTTCCGATGCTGCTGCTCTCTCCGGCTCCCGGAGCCGAAGAAGCGGCTTCTTCGCGCAAAGACGATTGTACCGCTCACAGTGCTCTCTTAGCGCCGCTTCTGCCGAAAGAAGCCCGGGAGCGGCGCTTAGCTCCGGAGAGCATCGTACCTTCGTCTTTAGCGTCTTTTGTGGTCTACATCCTAGCAGAAAGCTTTTCCACTCAGTCTGGCAAGGAAAACATGCGCCAGCGCAGAAAACATCTCCCATCGTGTTCTGGACGTTGTACGGAGGTCTGCCAAGTGTTTGACAAGAAGAGAGGAAAAGTTGTCCAAAACAGCTTCCAATCGAATATTCATGTGATTGGAAAAGTCAGGAAAGTGGTAAGGTACTGTTTTCTATCAGTTGGCAAGCTGCGCACACAATCCCAGTGTTGTACAGCTTCCTTCTTCACCTTTCCGATGCTGCCGCTCTCTCCGGCTCCCGGAGCCGAAGAAGCGGCTTCTTCGCGCAAAGGCGATTGTACCGCTCACAGTGCTCTCTTAGCGCGGCTTCTGCCGAAAGAAGCCCGGGAGCGGTGCTTGGCTCCGGAGAGCCTCGTACCTTCGTCTTTAGCGTCTTTTGTGGTCTACATCCTAGCAGAAAGCTTTTCCACTCTGTCTGGCAAGGAAAACATGCGCCAGCGCAGAAAACATCTCCCATCGTGTTCTGGACGTTGCACGGAGGTCTGCCAAGTGTTTGCATAAAGAAATGAAAAGTTGTCCAAAATAACTTCCTATCGAATGTTCATGTGATTGGAAAAGTCAGGAAAGTGGTAAGGTACTGTTTTCTATCAGTTGGCAAGCTGCGCACACAATCCCAGTGTTGTACAGCTTCCTTCTTCACCTTTCCGATGCTGCCGCTCTCTCCGGCTCCCGGAGCCGAAGAAGCGGCTTCTTCGCGCAAAGACGATTGTACCGCTCACAGTGCTCTCTTAGCGCGGCTTCTGCCGAAAGAAGCCCGGGAGCGGCGCTTAACTCCGGAGAGCATCGTCCCTTCGTCTTTAGCGTCTTTTGTGGTCTACATCCTAGCAGAAAGCTTTTCCACTCTGTCTGGCAAGGAAAACCTGCGCCAGCACAGAAAACATCTCCCATCGTGTTCTGTACCTTGTACGGAGGTCTGCCAAGTGTTTGAAAGAAACAAAGAAAAGTTGTCCAAAACAGCTTCCAATCGAATATTCATGTGATTGGAAACGTCAGGAAAGTGTAAGGTACTGTTTTCTCTCAGTTAACAAGCTGCGCACACAATCCCAGTGTTGTACAGCTTCCTTCTTCACCTTTCCGATGCTGCCGCTCTCTCCGGCTCCCGGAGCCGAAGAAGCGGCTTCTTCGCGCAAAGACGATTGTACCGCTCACAGTGCTCTCTTAGCGCCGCTTCTGCCGAAAGAAGCCCGGGAGCGGTGCTTAGCTCCGGAGAGCTTCGTACCTTCGTCTTTAGCGTCTTTTGTGGTCTACATCCTAGCAGAAAGCTTTTCCACTCTGTCTGGCAAGGAAAACATGCGCCAGCACAGAAAACATCTCCCATGGTGTTCTGGACGTTGTACGGAGGTCTGCCAAGTGTTTGCATAAAGAAATGAAAAGTTGTCCAAAATAACTTCCTATCGAATATTCATGTGATTGGAAAAGTCAAGAAAGTGGTAAGGTACTGTTTTCTATCAGTTGGCAAGCTGCGCACACAATCCCAGTGTTGTACAGCTTCCTTCTTCACCTTTCCGATGCTGCCGCTCTCTCCGGCTCCCGGAGCCGAAGAAGCGGCTTCTTCGCGCAAAGACGATTGTACCGCTCACAGTGCTCTCTTAGCGGGGCTTCTGCCGATAGAAGCCCGGGAGCGGCGCTTAGCTCCGGAGAGCATCGTACCTTCGTCTTTAGCGTCTTTTGTGGTCTACATCCTAGCAGAAAGCTTTTCCACTCTGTCTGGCAAGGAAAACCTGCGCCAGCACAGAAAACATCTCCCATCGTGTTCTGTACGTTGCACGGAGGTCTGCCAAGTGTTTGAAAGAAACAAAGAAAAGTTGTCCAAAACAGCTTCCAATCGAATATTCATGTGATTGGAAAAGTCAGGAAAGTGGTAAGGTACTGTTTTCTATCAGTTGGCAAGCTGCGCACACAATCCCAGTGTTGTACAGCTTCCTTCTTCACCTTTCCGATGCTGCCGCTCTCTCCGGCTCCCGGAGCCGAAGAAGCGGCTTCTTCGCGCAAAGACGATTGTACCGCTCACAGTGCTCTCTTAGCGCGGCTTCTGCCGAAAGAAGCCCGGGAGCGGCGCTTAGCTCCGGAGAGCATCGTACCTTCGTCTTTAGCGTCTTTTGTGGTCTACATCCTAGCAGAAAGCTTTTCCACTCAGTCTGGCAAGGAAAACATGCGCCAGCGCAGAAAACATCTCCCATCGTGTTCTGGACGTTGTACGGAGGTCTGCCAAGTGTTTGACAAGAAGAGAGGAAAAGTTGTCCAAAACAGCTTCCAATCGAATATTCATGTGATTGGAAAAGTCAGGAAAGTGGTAAGGTACTGTTTTCTATCAGTTGGCAAGCTGCGCACACAATCCCAGTGTTGTACAGCTTCCTTCTTCACCTTTCCGATGCTGCCGCTCTCTCCGGCTCCCGGAGCCGAAGAAGCGGCTTCTTCGCGCAAAGACGATTGTACCGCTCACAGTGCTCTCTTAGCGCGGCTTCTGCCGAAAGAAGCCCGGGAGCGGCGCTTAGCTCCGGAGAGCATCGTACCTTCGTCTTTAGCGTCTTTTGTGGTCTACATCCTAGCAGAAAGCTTTTCCACTCTGTCTGGCAAGGAAAACATGCGCCAGCACAGAAAACATCTCCCATCGTGTTCTGGACGTTGTACGGAGGTCTGCCAAGTGTTTGACAAGAAGAGAGGAAAAGTTGTCCAAAACAGCTTCCAATCGAATATTCATGTGATTGGAAAAGTCAGGAAAGTGGTAAGGTACTGTTTTCTATCAGTTGGCAAGCTGCGCACACAATCCCAGTGTTGTACAGCTTCCTTCTTCACCTTTCCGATGCTGCCGCTCTCTCCGGCTCCCGGAGCCGAAGAAGCGGCTTCTTCGCGCAAAGACGATTGTACCGCTCACAGTGCTCTCTTAGCGGGGCTTCTGTTGAAAGAAGCCCGGGAGCGGCGCTTAGCTCCGGAGAGCATCGTCCCTTCGTCTTTAGCGTCTTTTGTGGTCTACATCCTAGCAGAAAGCTTTTCCACTCTGTCTGGCAAGGAAAACCTGCGCCAGCACAGAAAACATCTCCCATCGTGTTCTGGACGTTGTACGGAGGTCTGCCAAGCGTTTGAAAGAAAAAAAGAAAAGTTGTCCAAAACAGCTTCCAATCGAATATTCATGTGATTGGAAACGTCAGGAAAGTGTAAGGTACTGTTTTCTATCAGTTGGCAAGCTGCGCACACAATCCCAGTGTTGTACAGCTTCCTTCTTCACCTTTCCGATGCTGCCGCTCTCTCCGGCTCCCGGAGCCGAAGAAGCGGCTTCTTCGCGCAAAGACGATTGTACCGCTCACAGTGCTCTCTTAGCGCGGCTTCTGCCGATAGAAGCCCGGGAGCGGCGCTTAGCTCCGGAGAGCATCGTACCTTCGTCTTTAGCGTCTTTTGTGGTCTACATCCTAGCAGAAAGCTTTTCCACTCAGTCTGGCAAGGTAAACCTGCGCCAGCACAGAAAACATCTCCCATCGTGTTCTGGACCTTGCACGGAGGTCTGCCAAGTGTTTGAAAGAAACAAAGAAAAGTTGTCCAAAACAGCTTCCAATCGAATATTCATGTGATTGGAAAAGTCAGGAAAGTGGTAAGGTACTGTTTTCTATCAGTTGGCAAGCTGCGCACACAATCCCAGTGTTGTACAGCTTCCTTCTTCACCTTTCCGATGCTGCCGCTCTCTCCGGCTCCCGGAGCCGAAGAAGCGGCTTCTTCGCGCAAAGGCGATTGTACCGCTCACAGTGCTCTCTTAGCGCCGCTTCTGCCGAAAGAAGCCCGGGAGCGGCTCTTAGCTCCGGAGAGCCTCGTACCTTCGTCTTTAGCGTCTTTTGTGGTCTACATCCTAGCAGAAAGCTTTTCCACTCTGTCTGGCAAGGAAAACATGCGCCAGCGCAGAAAACATCTCCCATCGTGTTCTGGACGTTGCACGGAGGTCTGCCAAGTGTTTGCATAAAGAAATGAAAAGTTGTCCAAAATAACTTCCTATCAAATGTTCATGTGATTGGAAAAGTCAGGAAAGTGGTAAGGTACTGTTTTCTATCAGTTGGCAAGCTGCGCACACAATCCCAGTGTTGTACAGCTTCCTTCTTCACCTTTCCGATGCTGCCGCTCTCTCCGGCTCCCGGAGCCGAAGAAGCGGCTTCTTCGCGCAAAGACGATTGTACCGCTCACAGTGCTCTCTTAGCGCGGCTTCTGTCGAAAGAAGCCCGGGAGCGGCGCTTAGCTCCGGAGAGCATCGTACCTTCGTCTTTAGCGTCTTTTGTGGTCTACATCCTAGCAGAAAGCTTTTCCACTCAGTCTGGCAAGGAAAACATGCGCCAGCGCAGAAAACATCTCCCATCGTGTTCTGGACGTTGTACGGAGGTCTGCCAAGTGTTTGACAAGAAGAGAGGAAAAGTTGTCCAAAACAGCTTCCAATCGAATATTCATGTGATTGGAAACGTCAGGAAAGTGGTAAGGTACTGTTTTCTATCAGTTGGCAAGCTGCGCACACAATCCCAGTGTTGTACAGCTTCCTTCTTCACCTTTCCGATGCTGCCGCTCTCTCCGGCTCCCTGAGCCGAAGAAGCGGCTTCTTCGCGCAAAGACGATTGTACCGCTCACAGTGCTCTCTTAGCGCGGCTTCTGCCGAAAGAAGCCCGGGAGCAGCGCTTAGCTCCGGAGAGCATCGTCCCTTCGTCTTTAGCGTCTTTTGTGGTCTACATCCTAGCAGAAAGCTTTTCCACTCTGTCTGGCAAGGAAAACATGCGCCAGCGCAGAAAACATCTCCCATCGTGTTCTGGACGTTGCACGGAGGTCTGCCAAGTGTTTGCATAAAGAAATGAAAAGTTGTCCAAAATAACTTCCTATCGAATGTTCATGTGATTGGAAAAGTCAGGAGAGTGGTAAGGTACTGTTTTCTATCAGTTGGCAAGCTGCGCACACAATCCCAGTGTTGTACAGCTTCCTTCTTCACCTTTCCGATGCTGCCGCTCTCTCCGGCTCCCGGAGCCGAAGAAGCGGCTTCTTCGCGCAAAGACGATTGTACCGCTCACAGTGCTCTCTTAGCGCGGCTTGTGCCGAAAGAAGCCCGGGAGCGGCGCTTAGCTCCGGAGAGCATCGTACCTTCGTCTGCAGCGTCTTTTGTGTTCTACATCCTAGCAGAAAGCTTTCCCACTCTGTCTGGCAAGGAAAACATGCGGGAGCACAGAAAACATCTCCCATCATGTTCTGGACGTTGCACGGATGTCTGCCAAGTGTTTGAAAGACACAAAGAAAAGTTGTCCAAAAGAGCTTCCAATCGAATATTCCTGTGATTGGAAATGTCAGGAAAGTGTAAGGTACTGTTTTCTATCAGTTGGCAAGCTGCGCACACAATCCCAGTGTTGTACAGCTTCCTTCTTCACCTTTCCGATGCTGCCGCTCTCTCCGGCTCCCGGAGCCGAAGAAGCGGCTTCTTCGCGCAAAGACGATTGTACCGCTCACAGTGCTCTCTTAGCGCGGCTTCTGCCGAAAGAAGCCCGGGAGCGGCGCTTAACTCCGGAGAGCATCGTCCCTTCGTCTTTAGCGTCTTTTGTGGTCTACATCCTAGCAGAAAGCTTTTCCACTCTGTCTGGCAAGGAAAACCTGCGGGAGCACAGAAAACATCTCCCATCGTGTTCTGGACGTTGTACGGATGTCTGCCAAGTGTTTGAAAGACACAAAGAAAAGTTGTCCAAAAGAGCTTCCAATCGAATATTCCTGTGATTTGAAATGTCAGGAAAGTGTAAGGTACTGTTTTCTATCAGTTGGCAAGCTGCGCACACAATCCCAGTGTTGTACAGCTTCCTTCTTCACCTTTCCGATGCTGCCGCTCTCTCCGGCTCCCGGAGCCGAAGAAGCGGCTTCTTCGCGCAAAGACGATTGTACCGCTCACAGTGCTCTCTTAGCGCCGCTTCTGCCGAATGAAGCCCGGGAGCGGCGCTTAACTCCGGAGAGCCTCGTACCTACGTCTTTAGCGTCTTTTGTGGTCTACATCCTAGCAGAAAGCTTTTCCACTCTGTCTGGCAAGGAAAACCTGCGCCAGCGCAGAAAACATCTCCCATCGTGTTCTGGACGTTGTACGGAGGTCTGCCAAGTGTTTGCATAAAGAAATGAAAAGTTGTCCGAAATAACTTCCTATCGAATGTTCATGTGATTGGAAAAGTCAGGAAAGTGGTAAGGTACTGTTTTCTATCAGTTGGCAAGCTGCGCACACAATCCCAGTGTTGTACAGCTTCCTTCTTCACCTTTCCGATGCTGCCGCTCTCTCCGGCTCCCGGAGCCGAAGAAGCGGCTTCTTCGCGCAAAGGCGATTGTACCGCTCACAGTGCTCTCTTAGCGCCGCTTCTGCCGAAAGAAGCCCGGGAGCGGCGCTTAGCTCCGGAGAGCATCGTACCTTCGTCTTTAGCGTCTTTTGTGGTCTACATCCTAGCAGAAAGCTTTTCCACTCTGTCTGGCAAGGAAAACATGCGCCAGCACAGAAAACATCTCCCATCGTGTTCTGGACGTTGCACGGAGGTCTGCCAAGTGTTTGAAAGAAACAAAGAAAAGTTGTCCAAAACAGCTTCCAATCGAATATTCATGTGATTGGACACGTCAGGAAAGTGGTAAGGTACTGTTTTCTATCAGTTGGCAAGCTGCGCACACAATCCCAGTGTTGTACAGCTTCCTTCTTCACCTTTCCGATGCTGCCGCTCTCTCCGGCTCCCTGAGCCGAAGAAGCGGCTTCTTCGCGCAAAGACGATTGTACTGGTCACAGTGCTCTCTTAGCGCGGCTTCTGCCGAAAGACGCCCCGAGCGGCTCTTAGCTCCGGGGTGTCCGTACCTTCCAATTCAATTTTTTCGGCTCCACAAACCAAATGGTATACTTGCAGCAGTAGGGCGGGACATTGAACTGGACTTTCTCCTTTTAGAGAGAAGCTAATGAAAAAGTTTCACCGGAATCAGAGCAGGCTGTAAAACAAGAAAAGTGTCATGGAAATAAGCCAGTCTTATCCTCTTAGGCTTGCTTGTTGTGATTGGCCAAGAAAGAAATGTGTCAACTCGGTGTTCCTGGGTATCACATCAGTAACAGGTACTTCAGCTGCTGTACTTCTCTCCTGAAGTTAAGAACAGAATCCAAGGAATTGTGATTCCATGGTCTCAATTCACTCAATATGGTGCCGAAAAAGGAGTGGAAGGTGCACGGGTCAATTAACTTGAATGGCCTATGTAAATCAGCGGCCACTGTTTTTCTGAAGGCTTCAACAGGTTAGTTGCCTATGTTCTTCTTGGAATTGTTTTAACCTTTGGTCATGTTTTTCTTGGGATTCTTTTACCCTTTTCCCATTAGTTCAGCCTTTGCTCTCAAGCCTTTGCTGACATTTCCAGTATCTCGGTAGCCTGGAAAAGTGTTGTCTTGATTGATCACATCATTATTCCCTTCCAAGGGTTGTTTTCCTCAAGTCTCAGTTTGGCTGGTTTTCTGCTAGTTGATTGTCAGAGGGCAGCAGGTGTTTTGTAAGAGCAAGTACACAATGCCATAGCTTGCTTTTCTTTGGATTTGGCCTGTCTAGAAAATGGAATGACTGAACATCTCTGAGAGGCTTTTCTCTCGCCATTAGGTTTCACTGGAAGGAGGGCAGATGCAAATAGTCTACCTAAAGTCTTGGCACAGAAGAAAGTAGTGGTTTGCTGCTGCATAGAGCTAGAAGCTTACAAAAGGAAGGCCTTGGGCTGAGGCCCATTACTTTGGCTAAGTAGAAAAGGACTGTGGCAAGGTGAGGCAGCTGACTTCGAGGTAGATCAACAAGTTCTAGATGCGTCGTGTGTTCACAGCGTGGTGCATGGTGGTTGGTTGAATTGTGTTTGTTATGGCTTAAAGCTATGGAAATGAGAAAGGCCTGAGTGTTTCAAAAGCCTGGTTTTTGCAAGAAAGCAGCTCTCCTTTGCATCTGCCTGGGGACTCTGCATCACCACGGACCCTCACTGCCACTTTGCCAAGGAGACGATCAGTAGGAATGTTGCAGAGCTGCTGTGTGCATCTGAATGGAATGGCAGAGAACGAAGCGCTGGACGTTTCTGGCTTTAGTACAATGCTGCTGCATTGGTGCCAGTTTAGTTGGTTTTCCATCAGTGGCCTTTCTGTCTAGAAGTACACTGCCCAGAGTATTGGATGCCATTTCCTTCCTGTTGTTTTCATACCTTCCTTCAGTTGAAAGGATGATACAACCTTGACATTTTGAAGATCCCTGTTAGGAAGCACTATGCCAGAGGAGTCATCGCTCCCTTTTCTTCTGCCTCCTTTGTCATTTTCAGAGACTCATTTCAAATTTCTGCTCATGTCAAGAAGAATACTGAGACTACTTAGCAGGGTTGACGCTCTCAGCCGCTTTCCTCTTTCCTACTGCTTCATACTGGATGTGACTTCAAGGCCTCGTTTTGTCATCTGCATTTTGCCGTCATCCAAAGCTAAATATTCCAGGCCTGTGAACACAAAAAGAACTCTTAGTCTTTTGCAAGAACTACCCCTAGGAGGATTTGTGTTCACTTTGATCTCTTCAGTGTTTCAGAAAAAAGGAGATTGTACTCTCTTCTTGTGTACTCTCTTCTTGTGCTCTCATTTCCCTCTCTCTGCCTTGCATGCCCCAGTTAATCTACTGCTGTGACTCATTTGGCATCATCTCACGGTGCAAATTCTGCATAGTTTCAAGTCCTTACAAATGCCAGTTGCCAAGGCGCCTATCTAACCATTCAAGGGGCAAAGAATTGTAGGGCTGGCAAGTTCAGGTGCTGAAACTGTAAGTCATGCCGTATCAAAGTGACAGAGCAAATCAATTGATCTAGGACTTTCAGGTGGGCACCTCTGAGAATAGCAGCTTGTCAGCAATGACACAGCCATCTTCCTAGCTGTATTCCAGAGAGAGGAAAGGGACACCTTCAATGGTTAATATGTTTGGCATGAGAAAACAGCAAGAAATGTACCGCAAAATACTTGAGTCAGATCAAGTGCGTTTCTCTAGTGAGAATTTTGCACTTGTTCTTTCTTGTCTGTGCCTTTACTTTTCACAGAAGACAGGGGAGCATTTCATTAGTACTGTTCTTTTGTTTTCTTTTGTTGGCCTCCCTCTTTCCACCTGCAATTAACAAATTTGCCTTTCTTTCCTGGCTTCTCTTTCTTTACTTCTACAAGTTGACATGAGGTCATCCAACCTTATCATCAATGTTCTCAGACAGTGGAGAGAAGTAGAAGGTACAGCTAAATGGATAAAAGAAACCCACAAAAATAGACAGGTTTTGACAGTCTTCTGTGAGAACATTAGGACACAAGATGTCTTTGAACTGAGTAATGCTCTATTGATTTAACTTTTAGTCCACTGGTTACTATTATTACACGTGTTTGGCCTTTAGTACAGAGCCTTGGAACTAATCCAGGCCAATACTTGGCTAATTTTGTTTTATTTCTAGTGAGGACTTTGTTTCTTAAGGAATAGTCCAGAGAAAGAGCGTCCACGGTACAGTTACAGGTCATAAATTCTGGTACAGTTTGTGCTGGTAATAGGTCTAGGAAAGAAAGGTTTGACATCTTTTTTGACTTTCAAATGGAACCATGATTTGAAAAACCTAAGAGTTGCGGCTCCCCCCCCACCCCACAGCCCAAGTACTTCTCTTTGCAATATTACTCAGGGATTACACATCAAAGCCCACCCTGTAAAATACGTTGCAGATACTTTGCAAGAAGTGCAGCTTAGCAGCTAGAGATGATAACGTGGCTTAAATAACATGGTCTAAATATGTCTGTCTACGCAGACATACTCAACAAAGGTTACGATGGCTTAGCTCCTGTGCTCAAGTGAACGTGCATTTTAGAACTTCCCAAGAAGGTGAATTCAACCTCCTTCATTGCTCTCTGCTGGAGTCCCAAGAGAATTTCAGTCTGCTTTTTGTCATTTACAGCTGTCACTGCTTAGCTCTTGAACATGAGACTCCCTCGTGACTGATGAAAGTTGTCTAGTTAAGAGTGGGTGAAAGACATGGTCTTGCTCTAGAAGGAGATGAGAAGGTTTCTGCAGTCTTTGTCATCTCTACTGCTTGTGATTTCTAGACAAAACCAGTGGGAAGTTTTCTGAAGGCAGTCCAGAAGCTGGCAATATGGACAGCTTACAGCCCAACACTTGCTGCAGTGCAACCATGGTGACACCAGAAAGGACTTCAAAAAATTCAAAGGGCAAACAAAGCAGTTGGAAGGAAAAGAACATGAACCATTATTCCATTTTTCTCATCTGTCTTTCTTTAAATCATCATTTTCGTGCAGTTTGGCGGCTTGCGTTGGTATCCCACCAAAGGAGTCTGAGACAGAGTAAGCTTTTGAATGGAGTAGAAGTGAGAAACGCAGGCCAAGTTGCCTTTTTTGCCATCAAATACCAGTTAGGCTTGAACTACCCTTTGCTTAAGGTGCTTAGCTTACACTAAGAATTGATGAGCACATTTTGATGGGAGCAAATTTTACTGTCATGATGACTGAGTAAATTTTGCTGTCACTCAGAATTTTACTGTCGTCTGAATAGCAATGTTTGTGTCCAAATAGTATTTTGTCTCCCGTATCTGCAGCAGGTAAGCCTTTTGCTGTCAGCAGTGTTGCTTAACCTTTCATGTCATATCCCTCTTCCCATCCATCTTCTGCTTAAGGCTTATTAATCTACTTTAGAATTGGCAGGTGGAATAAGACTACTTTTCCTTTTTGAAAGCTCATGTCATTTGACCTACTTACAGCAAATAATTCATTAATTGCAAGTCCCCAGCTAGCATCTTTTCGGCATATTCTAACCTTCTAAAGAGTAACAAAAGCACTCTCCAATACTTGACTTTCATATCACAGTGGGAACGCTGGTCCTGTTTGCAAGAAACAATCATGGGTATGGTAAAACAAAAGGAGGGCTTAGAGTTTTCTCTGTTAACCTATAGTGAGCTTGGATTTTGCAATATGCATGAAGTTAATTAACACTGTTATATAAAGTGGCTGATTTAATCAATAAATTGGAGTCAATGCTGATAAACGACAAGGTGGGTTGGCTTCCCTTCGCTTTCAACACAGTGCCAATTCGGGCTGGTTTGATAGGACTAAGTGGCTGCTGCAATCTGCCATCCAGAAGCGGGGCAGGTGAGTTTTGTTTGCAAGGGAAAAGGGCCATGGTTTGTGTTTGGGGGCCTGTGACTGAGAGTGCCGGCTGGCTCCTGAAATTCTTTGATATGCAGGATGATTCCCAGACGCAAGGTGGAAACGCTGCCAAGTCAGGCTGGATTGAAATTACCCAGGGACTCCTGCAATCTGCCATCGAGAAGCGGGGCAGGTGAGTGTTGTTTGCCAGGGAAAAGGGCCGTGGATTGTGTTTGGGGGCCTGTGGCTGGGAGAGGCCGGCTGGCTCCTGAAAATCCACAATACGCAGGATGTTTCTCAGACCCAAGGTAGCAACATTGCCAAGTCGGGCTGGTTTGATAGTAGCAAGTTGCTCCTGCAATCTGCCATGCAGAAGCAGGGCAGGTGACTTTTCTTTGCCAGGGAAAAGGGCCGAGGTTTGTGTTTGGGGGCCTGTGGCCAAGAGTGTCTTGCTGGCTCCTGAAAATCCATGATACGCAGGATGGTTCCCAGACCCAAGGTGGCACCAGTGCCAAGTCGGGCTGGTTTGATATTACCAAGTGGCTCCTGCAATGTGCCATGCAGAAGCGGGGCAGGTGAGTTTTTTTGGCCAGGTAAGAGGGCCGAGGTCTGTGTTTAAGGGCCTGTGGCTGGGAGTGGCCGGCTGGCTCCTGAAAATCCACGATACGCAGGATGGTTCCCAGACCCAAGGTGGCACCAGTGCCAAGTCGGGCTGGTTTGATAGTAGCAAGTGGCTCCTGCAATCTGCCATGATCACATGAAGAAATACTTTCTGGCGTCCGTACTGGGCCATATGCTCTTTCTTCTCTCAACTTCTCCATCACCTCTCATCTGTTTCACATGCGCTATCTTCAAGGTCCACAGGCTACTTTTCACAGCGTCTTCAGGCCTGATGCAGTAAGAATGATGAATAGAACAGAGTTGGGTCTATTTTGCAGTTTGGATAAAATGCTTTCTGCACACAAATCCAAGGAGAAGGTGCTGCCCCGATGCCCAGAAAAACTTTCACTCCTGCTAGTGTTCTACGTCAACCGCAACTTAGTCTGAAAGAAAAGCTTTTTCTCTGAGAGCATCTGAGAGGTTTGCATGAAGCACTGATATCTGACATATGCAATTTTGAACAGGAGAGGAAAAAGAAAATGGAAAGAAGTTTTTAATTTTAGTGGTTTCAATTTTAATTTCCGTGCACTTTTTCACAACTTGTCAGCTCAAATGCCCATCCACATCTTTTAGTCATCTGTAAGTCAGTATTCATATAAAATGTGCTTCAAATCAAAAGAATTTCAAATTTGCACTCCAAGTCTCTATGCCTAGATTTATGATTTCCTACACATATTAGATGAAAGGAAGGCCTTTTTTACTGTGGGAGTGCTGGAACACTGGAACGGGTTGCCCAGAGAAGTTGTGGGTGTCCCATCCCTGAAAGTATTCAAGGTCAGCTTGGACGGGGCTTGGAGCAGCAACAAAGGAGAAGCTTGATGGTAGAGAAACAAAGTTGGACTATAGAAGAAACTGAGATTGAAGTATAGGAGCAAGTTTTCTCTCAGCTCTTGGGCTAAATTCAAAGTTGTACAAAATGACATTTATCTGTGATTTTCACTACTGTAACAGAAAGGTTCATGAAAACTGTACAGAAGATAGCAAATTTTAAAAGAGATAAGAATTACAGCATAAAATCCATGGGACGGGTTACAACATGAGACACTCTCTAAGAGAAAATCTCTGTGTTTCAGCACTTCATCATGGTAAGATTTCACAAAGTGCCAAAGAAGGCGGCAAAATATCATTCGGGACATTATTTACTGGAGTTCAGCCTGGCCATTAGTAGGAACTGGGTTTGACCACATCGTGTAGATATACCACACACACTTTCCCTTCACTGAAAAATTACTGTTTACAACGAAGAAGCAATTGACGATCAAAATTGATTGAAAGCATCTTAAACATGTCAAGTATTTCATTGTAGATGATCTGTGATCCAAATGCTTCTTCCACCTTCGAGAGGGACAGAACAATTCTTCCATATCATGATGGTTTCAAATTGTATCAACCAATGTTTTCTGCTGAAAAGATAGCATCTATTTTTTTCTATTTTTGGAAGAAAATATTCCTAGACATACAACAGGTGAGAACTAAGTAATTTTAAAGAAGCAAATGACATGAAAATATTCTGTAAATAGAATGAAATGAAAAGCTGTGTTTTAAATAGGAGCTAAATATGAAACAGAATTTCTGTACCAGGCATTTGAATTACTGCACCAGCTCTTTTGCCCATCAAGAGAGGCATTGAGCATTTCCGTCTTTTCCAAGGTGCTCATGATCTGCTATGCTGATCTCTGTGTGTGCCTAGGTGTGTGTGGAAGGGGGGGCATGTGAAGGGGAGTGTGTATGTTTGCTTTACAATTGTTGTGGCAGATTCATGCCTCAGCTCCACATTTTGTTTTAGAAAGGTCACACAGAGTGGATATGAAGTTTACTATCAACAAGAGATCAATTCCCAAATCATCCATTTGACTCTACCTTATAAATCATGTGCTTTGTTGCATATTTTATCAAATCTACTTTCAAGCCAGATGGAGGAAGGAGGATGTGGGAATCCCTCCACCATCTTGCAACTTTTATGCAAGTAGGTTTTCAAGAAAATCATCATTTCTCTTGGAAATATGTCTGGAACAGGCATGATGGTAGTGTCAACCTGTTGGAGTTTTTGTTGCTGGAAGAAGTTGTACAAAAGGATTGGTTTTTACATTGACCGGTTACTGAATCAAGCGCAGGAATACATTGGAAATTCAACTGGGGCTTCCTTTTCCCAGCAGACCACTTCTAGAACGAGCTTGTACAATGAAGCTGACGCTTCTGCTCTCTTTTTGTTTCTTTCCTATTTTTCTTGGCTTCTTTGCCACTCTCTAGACAATTTGTGAACTCTTTTCCCAACTCAAATGGTTTCAATAGTCTGATTGTGAGCATACATTTTTACAAGGAATTTTTAAAATCTTTCCTCGAGTTAAGAAAGAAAAGGACTTAGGTCTTTTTCTTCCCTTATAATATTGCAATGAAATTGATAAATAAAGACCAACTCTTTCTTTTTGTTTTTAACCCAAGTAGATAATTCCCATCCATTCATCCATTTGGTGGACCAATAGTTGCCATGCTGATGGAAGTTGTCACTTCTTAACAATAGACATTCTGTGACTATGTTGACAGCACTTTGGGTGAAGATCCTAACTGGTCTTGGATACACATAGGGAGAAATTTGCTCAGCCAGTGTCAGTCTTAAGCATGCGTATCAGAAGATCTTTCTAGAGCTGGGAATTTTCCCATGAAAGGGATTCAGTTAGGGAAGAGACACTCGTCCCAGAGTTTTGCATTCTTCTTGAACACTGCTTAAGGAACTTAGATGCCGTGTCCATTTGGATCTCTGTCTTCACAGAACTTTGTCATGCAAGTGCTTGAAATGCATCTTGAAGAGAATTCACTAGCACAGAATGAATGAGAGTGGAAGGGCTTGGTGGGGCTAACCAGGCCCAATCCCCCTGCCTAAACCAGGATACCTAGAGCCTCTTGCCCAGGAGTCTATCTGGGTGTACTTTGAATGTCTTCAAAGATCCAGGCTCCACAATCTTTCTGGGCAGTCTGTGCCGTGGTTCAGTCACCCTCACAGTAAAGAATCATTTGCTGATGGTCAATGGCAATCTCCTGTATTTCAGAGAGTGCCCACTGCCTCTTGTTTTTTCACTCAGCATCACTGAAAAGACACTGGTTCCCTCCCCTTTGCACTATTGCTTCCATATGGATGCGTGCTGCCATGTAGAGATATGTCAAAAACCTCCCTGAAGCCCAGGCAGATAATATTCCCTTCATCTACCAGTCAAGTTGATTCATCAGAGGAGTTTAAAGTGATGTTCCAGCATGAAATTCCCCTGAAAAATCATGCTAACTACATGATTTTGTCGTCTTGCATGTGCCTGGCAAGGTTTCCCAGGAAGAGCTGCTTCATCAACTTCCTGGGGATAAAAAGGAGGCTGCCTGGTTTGTACTATTCCGAGTCCTCCAAATTGCCTTTTTTAGAGATGGGTGTCATTTGCTCTCATCCAGTCTTTAGCCTCTCTTGTCGTCTACATCTTAGCAAAAAGCTTTTCCACTACATGTTCATGTGATTGGAAAAGTCAGGAAAATGTAAGGTACTGTTTTCTATCAGTTGGCAAGCTGCACACACAATCCCAGTGTTGTACAGCTTCCTTCTTCACCTTTCCGATGCTGCCGCTCTCTCCGGCTCCCGGAGCCGAAGAAGCGGCTTCTTCGCGCAAAGACGATTGTACCGCTCACAGTGCTCTCTTAGCGCCGCTTCTGCCGAAAGAAGCCCGGGAGCGGCGCTTAGCTCCGGAGAGCATCGTACCTTCGTCTTTAGCGTCTTTTGTGGTCTACATCCTAGCAGAAAGCTTTTCCACTCAGTCTGGCAAGGAAAACATGCGCCAGCGCAGAAAACATCTCCCATCGTGTTCTGGACGTTGTACGGAGGTCTGCCAAGTGTTTGACAAGAAGAGAGGAAAAGTTGTCCAAAACAGCTTCCAATCGAATATTCATGTGATTGGAAAAGTCAGGAAAGTGGTAAGGTACTGTTTTCTATCAGTTGGCAAGCTGCGCACACAATCCCAGTGTTGTACAGCTTCCTTCTTCACCTTTCCGATGCTGCCGCTCTCTCCGGCTCCCGGAGCCGAAGAAGCGGCTTCTTCGCGCAAAGACGATTGTACCGCTCACAGTGCTCTCTTAGCGCGGCTTCTGCCGAAAGAAGCCCGGGAGCGGCGCTTAGCTCCGGAGAGCATCGTACCTTCGTCTTTAGCGTCTTTTGTGGTCTACATCCTAGCAGAAAGCTTTTCCACTCTGTCTGGCAAGGAAAACCTGCGGGAGCACAGAAAACATCTCCCATCGTGTTCTGGACGTTGTACGGAGGTCTGCCAAGTGTTTGACAAGAAGAGAGGAAAAGTTGTCCAAAACAGATTCCAATCGAAGATTCATGTGATTGGAAAAGTCAGGAAAGTGGTAAGGTACTGTTTTCTATCAGTTGGCAAGCTGCGCACACAATCCCAGTGTTGTACAGCTTCCTTCTTCACCTTTCCGATGCTGCCGCTCTCTCCGGCTCCCGGAGCCGAAGAAGCGGCTTCTTCGCGCAAAGACGATTGTACCGCTCACAGTGCTCTCTTAGCGCGGCTTCTGCCGAAAGAAGCCCGGGAGCGGCGCTTAGCTCCGGAGAGCATCGTCCCTTCGTCTTTAGCGTCTTTTGTGGTCTACATCCTAGCAGAAAGCTTTTCCACTCTGTCTGGCAAGGAAAACCTGCGCCAGCGCAGAAAACATCTCCCATCGTGTTCTGGACATTGCACGGAGGTCTGCCAAGTGTTTGCATAAAGAAATGAAAAGTTGTCCAAAATAACTTCCTATCGAATGTTCATGTGATTGGAAAAGTCAGGAAAGTGGTAAGGTACTGTTTTCTATCAGTTGGCAAGCTGCGCACACAATCCCAGTGTTGTACAGCTTCCTTCTTCACCTTTCCGATGCTGCCGCTCTCTCCGGCTCCCGGAGCCGAAGAAGCGGCTTCTTCGCGCAAAGACGATTGTACCGCTCACAGTGCTCTCTTAGCGCGGCGTCTGTCGAAAGAAGCCCGGGAGCGGCGCTTAGCTCCGGAGAGCATCGTCCCTTCGTCTTTAGCGTCTTTTGTGGTCTACATCCTAGCAGAAAGCTTTTCCACTCTGTCTGGCAAGGAAAACATGCGCCAGCACAGAAAACATCTCCCATCGTCTTCTGGACGTTGTACGGAGGTCTGCCATGTGTTTGGCAAGAAGAGAGGAAAAGTTGTCCAAAACAGCTTCCAATCGAATATTCATGTGATTGGAAACGTCAGGAAAGTGGTAAGGTACTGTTTTCTATCAGTTGGCAAGCTGCGCACACAATCCCAGTGTTGTACAGCTTCCTTCTTCACCTTTCCGATGCTGCCGCTCTCTCCGGCTCCCGGAGCCGAAGAAGCGGCTTCTTCGCGCAAAGACGATTGTACCGCTCACAGTGCTCTCTTAGCGCGGCTTCTGCCGAAAGAAGCCCGGGAGCGGCGCTTAGCTCCGGAGAGCATCGTACCTTCGTCTTTAGCGTCTTTTGTGGTCTACATCCTAGCAGAAAGCTTTTCCACTCAGTCTGGCAAGGAAAACATGCGCCAGCACAGAAAACATCTCCCATCGTGTTCTGGACGTTGTACGGAGGTCTGCCAAGTGTTTGACAAGAAGAGAAGAAAAGTTGTCCAAAACAGCTTCCAATCGAATATTCATGTGATTGGAAACGTCAGGAAAGTGGTAAGGTACTGTTTTCTATCAGTTGACAAGCTGCGCACACAATCCCAGTGTTGTACAGCTTCCTTCTTCACCTTTCCGATGCTGCCGCTCTCTCCGGCTCCCGGAGCCGAAGAAGCGGCTTCTTCGCGCAAAGACGATTGTACCGCTCACAGTGCTCTCTTAGCGCCGCTTCTGCCGAAAGAAGCCCGGGAGCGGCGCTTAGCTCCGGAGAGCATCGTACCTTCGTCTTTAGCGTCTTTTGTGGTCTACATCCTAGCAGAAAGCTTTTCCACTCTGTCTGGCAAGGAAAACATGCGCCAGCGCAGAAAACATCTCCCATCGTGTTCTGGACGTTGCACGGAGGTCTGCCAAGTGTTTGCATAAAGAAATGAAAAGTTGTCCAAAATAACTTCCTATCGAATGTTCATGTGATTGGAAAAGTCAGGAAAGTGGTAAGGTACTGTTTTCTATCAGTTGGCAAGCTGCGCACACAATCCCAGTGTTGTACAGCTTCCTTCTTCACCTTTCCGATGCTGCCGCTCTCTCCGGCTCCCGGAGCCGAAGAAGCGGCTTCTTCGCGCAAAGACGATTGTACCGCTCACAGTGCTCTCTTAGCGCGGCTTCTGCTGAAAGAAGCCCGGGAGCGGCGCTTAGCTCCGGAGAGCATCGTACCTTCGTCTGCAGCGTCTTTTGTGGTCTACATCCTAGCAGAAAGCTTTTCCACTCTGTCTGGCAAGGAAAACATGCGGGAGCACAGAAAACATCTCCCATCGTGTTCTGGACGTTGCACGGATGTCTGCCAAGTGTTTGAAAGACACAAAGAAAAGTTGTCCAAAAGAGCTTCCAATCGAATATTCATGTGATTGGAAATGTCAGGAAAGTGTAAGGTACTGTTTTCTATCAGTTGGCAAGCTGTGCACACAATCCCAGTGTTGTACAGCTTCCTTCTTCACCTTTCCAATGCTGCCGCTCTCTCCGGCTCCCGGAGCCGAAGAAGCGGCTTCTTCGCGCAAAGACGATTGTACCGCTCACAGTGCTCTCATAGCGCGGCTTGTGCCGAAAGAAGCCCGGGAGCGGCGCTTAACTCCGGAGAGCCTCGTCCCTACGTCTTTAGCGTCTTTTGTGGTCTACATCCTAGCAGAAAGCTTTTCCACTCTGTCTGGCAAGGAAAACCTGCGCCAGCGCAGAAAACACCTCCCATCGTGTTCTGTACGTTGCACGGAGGTCTGCCAAGTGTTTGCATAAAGAAATGAAAAGTTGTCCAAAATAACTTCCTATCGAATGTTCATGTGATTGGAAAAGTCAGGAAAGTGGTAAGGTACTGTTTTCTATCAGTTGGTAAGCTGCGCACACAATCCCAGTGTTGTACAGCTTCCTTCTTCACCTTTCCGATGCTGCCGCTCTCTCCGGCTCCCGGAGCCGAAGAAGCGGCTTCTTCGCGCAAAGACGATTGTACCGCTCACAGTGCTCTCTTAGCGCCGCTTCTGCCGAAAGAAGCCCGGGAGCGGCGCTTAGCTCCGGAGAGCATCGTCCCTTCGTCTTTAGCGTCTTTTGTGGTCTACATCCTAGCAGAAAGCTTTTCCACTCTGTCGGGCAAGGAAAACATGCGCCAGCACAGAAAACATCTCCCATCGTGTTCTGGACGTTGCACGGAGGTCTGCCAAGTGTTTGAAAGAAACAATGAAAAGTTGTCCAAAACAGTTTCCAATCGAATATTCATGTGATTGGAAAAGTCAGGAAAGTGGTAAGGTACTGTTTTCTATCAGTTGGCAAGCTGCGCACACAATCCCAGTGTTGTACAGCTTCCTTCTTCACCTTTCCGATGCTGCCGCTCTCTCCGGCTCCCGGAGCCGAAGAAGCGGCTTCTTCGCGCAAAGACGATTGTACCGCTCACAGTGCTCTCTTAGCGCGGCTTGTGCCGAAAGAAGCCCGGGAGCGGCGCTTAACTCCGGAGAGCATCGTCCCTTCGTCTTTAGCGTCTTTTGTGGTCTACATCCTAGCAGAAAGCTTTTCCACTCTGTCTGGCAAGGAAAACCTGCGCCAGCACAGAAAACATCTCCCATTGTGTTCTGGACGTTGTACGGAGGTCTGCCAAGTGTTTGAAAGAAACAAAGAAAAGTTGTCCAAAACAGCTTCCAATCGAATATTCATGTGATTGGAAACGTCAGGAAAGTGTAAGGTACTGTTTTCTATCAGTTGGCAAGCTGCGCACACAATCCCAGTGTTGTACAGCTTCCTTCTTCACCTTTCCAATGCTGCCGCTCTCTCCGGCTCCCGGAGCCGAAGAAGCGGCTTCTTCGCGCAAAGACGATTGTACCGCTCACAGTGCTCTCTTAGCGCGGCTTCTGCCGAAAGAAGCCCGGGAGCGGTGCTTAGCTCCGGAGAGGCTCGTACCTTCGTCTTTAGCGTCTTTTGTGGTCTACATCCTAGCAGAAAGCTTTTCCACTCTGTCTGGCAAGGATAACCTGCGCCAGCACAGAAAACATCTCCCATCGTGTTCTGGACGTTGTACGGAGGTCTGCCAAGTGTTTGCATAAAGAAATGAAAAGTTGTCCAAAATAACTTCCTATCGAATGTTCATGTGATTGGAAAAGTCAGGAAAGTGTAAGGTACTGTTTTCTATCAGTTGGCAAGCTGCGCACACAATCCCAGTGTTGTACCGCTTCCTTCTTCACCTTTCCGATGCTGCCGCTCTCTCCGGCTCCCGGAGCCGAAGAAGCGGCTTCTTCGCGCAAAGACGATTGTACCGCTCACAGTGCTCTCTTAGCGCCGCTTCTGCCGAAAGAAGCCCGGGAGCGGCGCTTAGCTCCGGAGAGCATCGTCCCTTCGTCTTTAGCGTCTTTTGTGGTCTACATCCTAGCAGAAAGCTTTTCCACTCTGTCTGGCAAGGAAAACCTGCGCCAGCGCAGAAAACATCTCCCATCGTGTTCTGGACGTTGCACGGAGGTCTGCCAAGTGTTTGCATAAAGAAATAAAAAGTTGTCCAAAATAACTTCCTATCGAATGTTCATGTGATTGGAAAAGTCAGGAAAGTGGTAAGGTACTGTTTTCTATCAGTTGGCAAGCTGCGCACACAATCCCAGTGTTGTACAGCTTCCTTCTTCACCTTTCCGATGCTGCCGCTCTCTCCGGCTCCCGGAGCCGAAGAAGCGGCTTCTTCGCGCAAAGACGATTGTACCGGTCACAGTGCTCTCTTAGCGCGGCTTCTGCCGAAAGAAGCCCGGGAGCGGCGCTTAGCTCCGGAGAGCCTCGTACCTTCGTCTTTAGCGTCTTTTGTGGTCTACATCCTAGCAGAAAGCTTTTCCACTCTGTCTGGCAAGGAAAACATGCGGAACACAGAAAACATCTCCCATTGTGTTCTGGACGTTGCACGGAGGTCTGCCAAGTGTTTGCATAAAGAAATGAAAAGTTGTCCAAAATAACTTCCTATCGAATGTTCATGTGATTGGAAAAGTCAGGAAAGTGGTAAGGTACTGTTTTCTATCAGTTGGCAAGCTGCGCACACAAGCCCAGTGTTGTACAGCTTCCTTCTTCACCTTTCCGATGCTGCCGCTCTCTCCGGCTCCCGGAGCCGAAGAAGCGGCTTCTTCGCGCAAAGACGATTGTACCGCTCACAGTGCTCTCTTAGCGCGGCTTCTGCCGAAAGAAGCCCGGGAGCGGCGCTTAGCTCCGGAGAGCATCGTCCCTTCGTCTTTAGCGTCTTTTGTGGTCTACATCCTAGCAGAAAGCTTTTCCACTCTGTCTGGCAAGGAAAACATGCGCCAGCGCAGAAAACATCTCCCATCGTGTTCTGGACGTTGCACGGAGGTCTGCCAAGTGTTTGCAAGAAGAGAAGAAAAGTTGTCCAAAACAGCTTCCAATCGAATATTCATGTGATTGGAAAAGTCAGGAGAGTGGTAAGGTACTGTTTTCTATCAGTTGGCAAGCTGCGCACACAATCCCAGTGTTGTACAGCTTCCTTCTTCACCTTTGCGATGCTGCCGCTCTCTCCGGCTCCCGGAGCCGAAGAAGCGGCTTCTTCGCGCAAAGACGATTGTACCGCTCACAGTGCTCTCTTAGCGCGGCTTCTGCCGAAAGAAGCCCGGGAGCGGTGCTTAGCTCCGGAGAGCATCGTACCTTCGTCTTTAGCGTCTTTTGTGGTCTACATCCTAGCAGAAAGCTTTTCCACTCTGTCTGGCAAGGATAACCTGCGCCAGCACAGAAAACATCTCCCATCGTGTTCTGGACGTTGTACGGAGGTCTGCCAAGTGTTTGCATAAAGAAATGAAAAGTTGTCCAAAATAACTTCCTATCGAATGTTCATGTGATTGGAAAAGTCAGGAAAGTGGTAAGGTACTGTTTTCTATCAGTTGGCAAGCTGCGCACACAATCCCAGTGTTGTACAGCTTCCTTCTTCACCTTTCCGATGCTGCCGCTCTCTCCGGCTCCCGGAGCCGAAGAAGCGGCTTCTTCGCGCAAAGACGATTGTACCGCTCACAGTGCTCTCTTAGCGCCGCTTCTGCCGAAAGAAGCCCGGGAGCGGCGCTTAGCTCCGGAGAGCATCGTACGTTCGTCTTTAGCGTCTTTTGTGGTCTACATCCTAGCAGAAAGCTTTTCCACTCTGTCTGGCAAGGAAAACCTGCGCCAGCACAGAAAACATCTCCCATCGTGTTCTGGACGTTGCACGGATGTCTGCCATGTGTTTGAAAGAAACAAAGAAAAGTTGTCCAAAACAGCTTCCAATCGAATATTCATGTGATTGGAAAAGTCAGGAAAGTGGTAAGGTACTGTTTTCTATCAGTTGGCAAGCTGCGCACACAATCCCAGTGTTGTACAGCTTCCTTCTTCACCTTTCCGATGCTGCCGCTCTCTCCGGCTCCCGGAGCCGAAGAAGCGGCTTCTTCGCGCAAAGGCGATTGTACCGCTCACAGTGCTCTCTTAGCGCCGCTTCTGCCGAATGAAGCCCGGGAGCGGTGCTTAGCTCCGGAGAGCCTCGTACCTTCGTCTTTAGCGTCTTTTGTGGTCTACATCCTAGCAGAAAGCTTTTCCACTCTGGCAAGTATAACCTGCGCCAGCGCAGAAAACATCTCCCATCGTGTTCTGGACGTTGCACGGAGGTCTGCCAAGTGTTTGCATAAAGAAATGAAAAGTTGTCCAAAATAAATTCCTATCGATTGTTCATGTGATTGGAAAAGTCAGGAAAGTGGTAAGGTACTGTTTTCTATCAGTTGGCAAGCTGCGCACACAATCCCAGTGTTGTACAGCTTCCTTCTTCACCTTTCCGATGCTGCCGCTCTCTCTGGCTCCCGGAGCCGAAGAAGCGGCTTCTTCGCGCAAAGACGATTGTACCGCTCACAGTGCTCTCTTAGCGCCGCTTCTGCCGAAAGAAGCCCGGGAGCGGCGCTTAGCTCCGGAGAGCATCGTACCTTCGTCTTTAGCGTCTTTTGTGGTCTACATCCTAGCAGAAAGCTTTTCCACTCAGTCTGGCAAGGAAAACCTGCGCCAGCGCAGAAAACATCTCCCATCGTGTTCTGGACGTTGCACGGAGGTCTGCCAAGTGTTTGCATAAAGAAATGAAAAGTTGTCCAAAATAACTTCCTATCGAATGTTCATGTGATTGGAAAAGTCAGGAAAGTGGTAAGGTACTGTTTTCTATCAGTTGGCAAGCTGCGCACACAATCCCAGTGTTGTACAGCTTCCTTCTTCACCTTTCCGATGCTGCCGCTCTCTCCGGCTCCCGGAGCCGAAGAAGCGGCTTCTTCGCGCAAAGACGATTGTACCTGTCACAGTGCTCTCTTAGCGCCGCTTCTGCCGAAAGAAGCCCGGGAGCGGCGCTTAGCTCCGGAGAGCATCGTACCTTCGTCTTTAGCGTCTTTTGTGGTCTACATCCTAGCAGAAAGCTTTTCCACTCAGTCTGGCAAGGAAAACCTGCGCCAGCACAGAAAACATCTCCCATCGTGTTCTGGACGTTGCACGGAGGTCTGCCAAGTGTTTGAAAGAAACAAAGAAAAGTTGTCCAAAACAGCTTCCAATCGAATGTTCATGTGATTGGAAAAGTCAGGAAAGTGGTAAGGTACTGTTTTCTATCAGTTGGCAAGCTGCGCACACAATCCCAGTGTTGTACAGCTTCCTTCTTCACCTTTCCGATGCTGCCGCTCTCTCCGGCTCCCGGAGCCGAAGAAGCGGCTTCTTCGCGCAAAGGCGATTGTACCGCTCACAGTGCTCTCTTAGCGCGGCTTCTGCCGAAAGAAGCCCGGGAGCGGCGCTTAGCTCCGGAGAGCATCGTACCTTCGTCTTTAGCGTCTTTTGTGGTCTACATCCTAGCAGAAAGCTTTTCCACTCAGTCTGGCAAGGAAAACCTGCGCCAGCACAGAAAACATCTCCCATCGTGTTCTGGACGTTGTACGGAGGTCTGCCAAGTGTTTGAAGAGAAGAGAAGAAAAGTTGTCCAAAACAGCTTCCAATCGAATATTCATGTGATTGGAAAAGTCAGGAAAGTTGTAAGGTACTGTTTTCTATCAGTTGGCAAGCTGCGCACACAATCCCAGTGTTGTACAGCTTCCTTCTTCACCTTTCCGATGCTGCCGCTCTCTCCGGCTCCCGGAGCCGAAGAAGCGGCTTCTTCGCGCAAAGACGATTGTACCGCTCACAGTGCTCTCTTAGCGCCGCTTCTGCCGAAAGAAGCCCGGGAGCGGCGCTTAGCTCCGGAGAGCATCGTACCTTCGTCTTTAGCGTCTTTTGTGGTCTACATCCTAGCAGAAAGCTTTTCCACTCTGTCTGGCAAGGAAAACCTGCGCCAGCGCAGAAAACATCTCCCATCGTGTTCTGGACGTTGCACGGAGGTCTGCCAAGTGTTTGCATAAAGAAATGAAAAGTTGTCCAAAATAACTTCCTATCGAATGTTCATGTGATTGGAAAGGTCAGGAAAGTGTAAGGTACTGTTTTCTATCAGTTGGCAAGCTGCGCACACAATCCCAGTGTTGTACAGCTTCCTTCTTCACCTTTCCGATGCTGCCGCTCTCTCCGGCTCCCGGAGCCGAAGAAGCGGCTTCTTCGCGCAAAGACGATTGTACCGCTCACAGTGCTCTCTTAGCGCCGCTTCTGCCGAAAGAAGCCCGGGAGCGGTGCTTAGCTCCGGAGAGCATCGTCCCTTCGTCTTTAGCGTCTTTTGTGGTCTACATCCTAGCAGAAAGCTTTTCCACTCTGTCTGGCAAGGAAAACCTGCGCCAGCACAGAAAACATCTCCCTTCGTGTTCTGGACGTTGTACGGAGGTCTGCCAAGTGTTTGAAAGAAACAAAGAAAAGTTGTCCAAAACAGCTTCCAATCGAATATTCTGTGATTGGAAACGTCAGGAAAGTGTAAGGTACTGTTTTCTATCAGTTGGCAAGCTGCGCACACAATCCCAGTGTTGTACAGCTTCCTTCTTCACCTTTCCGATGCTGCCGCTCTCTCCGGCTCCCGGAGCCGAAGAAGCGGCTTCTTCGCGCAAAGACGATTGTACCGCTCACAGTGCTCTCTTAGCGCCGCTTCTGCCGAAAGAAGCCCGGGAGCGGTGCTTAGCTCCGGAGAGCCTCGTACCTTCGTCTTTAGCGTCTTTTGTGGTCTACATCCTAGCAGAAAGCTTTTCCACTCAGTCTGGCAAGGAAAACCTGCGCCAGCGCAGAAAACATCTCCCATCGTGTTCTGGACGTTGCACGGAGGTCTGCCAAGTGTTTGCATAAAGAAATGAAAAGTTGTCCAAAATAACTTCCTATCGAATGTTTATGTGATTGGAAAAGTCAGGAAAGTGGTAAGGTACTGTTTTCTATCAGTTGGCAAGCTGCGCACACAATCCCAGTGTTGTACAGCTTCCTTCTTCACCTTTCCGATGCTGCCGCTCTCTCCGGCTCCCGGAGCCGAAGAAGCGGCTTCTTCGCGCAAAGACGATTGTACCGGTCACAGTGCTCTCTTAGCGCCGCTTCTGCCGAAAGAAGCCCGGGAGCGGCGCTTAGCTCCGGAGAGCCTCGTACCTTCGTCTTTAGCGTCTTTTGTGGTCTACATCCTAGCAGAAAGCTTTTCCACTCTGTCTGGCAAGGAAAACATGCGGAACACAGAAAACATCTCCCATCGTGTTCTGGACGTTGCACGGAGGTCTGCCAAGTGTTTGCATAAAGAAATGAAAAGTTGTCCAAAATAACTTCCTATCGAATGTTCATGTGATTGGAAAAGTCACGACAGTGGTAAGGTACTGTTTTCTATCAGTTGGCAAGGTGCGCACACAAGCCCAGTGTTGTACAGCTTCCTTCTTCACCTTTCCGATGCTGCCACTCTCTCCGGCTCCCGGAGCCGAAGAAGCGGCTTCTTCGCGCAAAGACGATTGTACCGCTCACAGTGCTCTCATAGCGCGGCTTCTGCCGAAAGAAGCCCGGGAGCAGCGCTTAGCTCCGGAGAGCATCGTACCTTCGTCTTTAGCGTCTTTTGTGGTCTACATCCTAGCAGAAAGCTTTTCCACTCAGTCTGGCAAGGAAAACATGCGCCAGCGCAGAAAACATCTCCCATCGTGTTCTGGACGTTGCACGCAGGTCTGCCAAGTGTTTGACAAGAAGAGAAGAAAAGTTGTCCAAAACAGCTTCCAATCGAATATTCATGTGATTGGAAAAGTCAGGAGAGTGGTAAGGTACTGTTTTCTATCAGTTGGCAAGCTGCGCACACAATCCCAGTGTTGTACAGCTTCCTTCTTCACCTTTCCGATGCTGCCGCTCTCTCCGGCTCCCGGAGCCGAAGAAGCGGCTTCTTCGCGCAAAGACGATTGTACCGCTCACAGTGCTCTCTTAGCGCCGCTTCTGCCGAAAGAAGCCCGGGAGCGGTGCTTAGCTCCGGAGAGCATCGTACCTTCGTCTTTAGCGTCTTTTGTGGTCTACATCCTAGCAGAAAGCTTTTCCACTCTGTCTGGCAAGGATAACCTGCGCCAGCACAGAAAACATCTCCCTTCGTGTTCTGGACGTTGTACGGAGGTCTGCCAAGTGTTTGCATAAAGAAATGAAAAGTTGTCCAAAATAACTTCCTATCGAATGTTCATGTGATTGGAAAAGTCAGGAAAGTGGTAAGGTACTGTTTTCTATCAGTTGGCAAGCTGCGCACACAATCCCAGTGTTGTACAGCTTCCTTCTTCACCTTTCCGATGCTGCCGCTCTCTCCGGCTCCCGGAGCCGAAGAAGCGGCTTCTTCGCGCAAAGACGATTGTACCGCTCACAGTGCTCTCTTAGCGCGGCTTCTGCCGAAAGAAGCCCGGGAGCGGCGCTTAGCTCTGGAGAGCATCGTACCTTCGTCTTTAGCGTCTTTTGTGGTCTACATCCTAGCAGAAAGCTTTTCCACTCTGTCTGGCAAGGAAAACCTGCGCCAGCACAGAAAACATCTCCCATCGTGTTCTGGACGTTGTACGGAGGTCTGCCAAGTGTTTGACAAGAAGAGAAGAAAAGTTGTCCAAAACAGCTTCCAATCGAATATTCATGTGATTGGAAAAGTCAGGAAAGTTGTAAGGTACTGTTTTCTATCAGTTGGCAAGCTGCGCACACAATCCCAGTGTTGTACAGCTTCCTTCTTCACCTTTCCGATGCTGCCGCTCTCTCCGGCTCCCGGAGCCGAAGAAGCGGCTTCTTCGCGCAAAGACGATTGTACCGGTCACAGTGCTCTCTTAGCGCCGCTTCTGCCGAAAGAAGCCCGGGAGCGGCGCTTAGCTCCGGAGAGCATCATCCCTTCGTCTTTAGCGTCTTTTGTGGTCTACATCCTAGCAGAAAGCTTTTCCACTCTGTCTGGCAAGGAAAACCTGCGCCAGCACAGAAAACATCTCCCATCGTGTTCTGGACGTTGCACGGAGGTCTGCCAAGTGTTTGACAAGAAGAGAGGAAAAGTTGTCCAAAACAGCTTCCAATCGAATATTCCTGTGATTGGAAAAGTCAGGAAAGTGGTAAGGTACTGTTTTCTATCAGTTGGCAAGCTGCGCACACAATCCCAGTGTTGTACAGCTTCCTTCTTCACCTTTCCGATGCTGCCGCTCTCTCCGGCTCCCGGAGCCGAAGAAGCGGCTTCTTCGCGCAAAGACGATTGTACCGCTCACAGTGCTCTCTTAGCGCCGCTTCTGCCGAAAGAAGCCCGGGAGCGGTGCTTAGCTCCGGAGAGCATCGTACCTTCGTCTTTAGCGTCTTTTGTGGTCTACATCCTAGCAGAAAGCTTTTCCACTCAGTCTGGCAAGGAAAACCTGCGCCAGCACAGAAAACATCTCCCATCGTGTTCTGGACGTTGCACGGAGGTCTGCCAAGTGTTTGCATAAAGAAATGAAAAGTTGTCCAAAATAACTTCCTATCGAATGTTCATGTGATTGGAAAAGTCAGGAAAGTGGTAAGGTACTGTTTTCTATCAGTTGGCAAGCTGCGCACACAATCCCAGTGTTGTACAGCTTCCTTCTTCACCTTTCCGATGCTGCCGCTCTCTCCGGCTCCCGGAGCCGAAGAAGCGGCTTCTTCGCGCAAAGACGATTGTACCGCTCACAGTGCTCTCTTAGCGCGGCTTCTGCCGAAAGAAGCCCGGGAGCGGCGCTTAGCTCCGGAGAGCATCGTACCTTCGTCTTTAGCGTCTTTTGTGGTCTACATCCTAGCAGAAAGCTTTTCCACTCTGTCTGGCAAGGAAAACCTGCGCCAGCACAGAAAACATCTCCCATCGTGTTCTGGACGTTGCACGGAGGTCTGCCAAGTGTTTGACAAGAAGAGAGGAAAAGTTGTCCAAAACAGCTTCCAATCGAATATTCATGTGATTGGAAAAGTCAGGAAAGTGGTAAGGTACTGTTTTCTATCAGTTGGCAAGCTGCGCACACAATCCCAGTGTTGTACAGCTTCCTTCTTCACCTTTCCGATGCTGCCGCTCTCTCCGGCTCCCGGAGCCGAAGAAGCGGCTTCTTCGCGCAAAGGCGATTGTACCGCTCACAGTGCTCTCTTAGCGCCGCTTCTGCCGAAAGAAGCCCGGGAGCGGTGCTTAGCTCCGGAGAGCCTCGTACCTTCGTCTTTAGCGTCTTTTGTGGTCTACATCCTAGCAGAAAGCTTTTCCACTCTGGCAAGGATAACCTGCGCCAGCGCAGAAAACATCTCCCATCGTGTTCTGGACGTTGCACGGAGGTCTGCCAAGTGTTTGCATAAAGAAATGAAAAGTTGTCCAAAATAACTTCCTATCGATTGTTCATGTGATTGGAAAAGTCAGGAAAGTGGTAAGGTACTGTTTTCTATCAGTTGGCAAGCTGCGCACACAATCCCAGTGTTGTACAGCTTCCTTCTTCACCTTTCCGATGCTGCCGCTCTCTCCGGCTCCCGGAGCCGAAGAAGCGGCTTCTTCGCGCAAAGACGATTGTACCGCTCACAGTGCTCTCTTAGCGCGGCTTCTGCCGAAAGAAGCCCGGGAGCGGTGCTTAGCTCCGGAGAGCATCGTACCTTCGTCTTTAGCGTCTTTTGTGGTCTACATCCTAGCAGAAAGCTTTTCCACTCTGTCTGGCAAGGAAAACCTGCGCCAGCGCAGAAAACATCTCCCATCGTGTTCTGGACGTTGCACGGAGGTCTGCCAAGTGTTTGCATAAAGAAATGAAAAGTTGTCCAAAATAACTTCCTATCGAATGTTCATGTGATTGGAAAAGTCAGGAAAGTGGTAAGGTACTGTTTTCTATCAGTTGGCAAGCTGCGCACACAATCCCAGTGTTGTACAGCTTCCTTCTTCACCTTTCCGATGCTGCCGCTCTCTCCGGCTCCCGGAGCCGAAGAAGCGGCTTCTTCGCGCAAAGACGATTGTACCGCTCACAGTGCTCTCTTAGCGCGGCTTCTGCCGAAAGAAGCCCGGGAGCGGCGCTTAGCTCCGGAGAGCATCGTCCCTTCGTCTTTAGCGTCTTTTGTGGTCTACATCCTAGCAGAAAGCTTTTCCACTCTGTCTGGCAAGGAAAACCTGCGCAAGCACAGAAAACATCTCCAATCGTGTTCTGGACGTTGCACGGAGGTCTGCCAAGTGTTTGAAAGAAACAAAGAAAAGTTGTCCAAAACAGCTTCCAATCGAATGTTCATGTGATTGGAAAAGTCAGGAAAGTGGTAAGGTACTGTTTTCTATCAGTTGGCAAGCTGCGCACACAATCCCAGTGTTGTACAGCTTCCTTCTTCACCTTTCCGATGCTGCCGCTCTCTCCGGCTCCCGGAGCCGAAGAAGCGGCTTCTTCGCGCAAAGACGATTGTACCGCTCACAGTGCTCTCTTAGCGCCGCTTCTGCCGAAAGAAGCCCGGGAGCGGCGCTTAGCTCCGGAGAGCATCGTCCCTTCGTCTTTAGCGTCTTTTGTGGTCTACATCCTAGCAGAAAGCTTTTCCACTCTGTCTGGCAAGGAAAACCTGCGCCAGCGCAGAAAACATCTCCCATCGTGTTCTGGACGTTGCACGGAGGTCTGCCAAGTGTTTGCATAAAGAAATGAAAAGTTGTCCAAAATAACTTCCTATCGAATGTTCATGTGATTGGAAAGGTCAGGAAAGTGTAAGGTACTGTTTTCTATCAGTTGGCAAGCTGCGCACACAATCCCAGTGTTGTACAGCTTCCTTCTTCACCTTTCCGATGCTGCCGCTCTCTCCGGCTCCCGGAGCCGAAGAAGCGGCTTCTTCGCGCAAAGACGATTGTACCGCTCACAGTGCTCTCTTAGCGCGGCTTCTGCCGAAAGAAGCCCGGGAGCGGTGCTTAGCTCCGGAGAGCATCGTCCCTTCGTCTTTAGCGTCTTTTGTGGTCTACATCCTAGCAGAAAGCTTTTCCACTCTGTCTGGCAAGGAAAACCTGCGCCAGCACAGAAAACATCTCCCTTCGTGTTCTGGACGTTGTACGGAGGTCTGCCAAGTGTTTGAAAGAAACAAAGAAAAGTTGTCCAAAACAGCTTCCAATCGAATATTCTGTGATTGGAAACGTCAGGAAAGTGTAAGGTACTGTTTTCTATCAGTTGGCAAGCTGCGCACACAATCCCAGTGTTGTACAGCTTCCTTCTTCACCTTTCCGATGCTGCCGCTCTCTCCGGCTCCCGGAGCCGAAGAAGCGGCTTCTTCGCGCAAAGACGATTGTACCGCTCACAGTGCTCTCTTAGCGCCGCTTCTGCCGAAAGAAGCCCGGGAGCGGTGCTTAGCTCCGGAGAGCCTCGTACCTTCGTCTTTAGCGTCTTTTGTGGTCTACATCCTAGCAGAAAGCTTTTCCACTCAGTCTGGCAAGGAAAACCTGCGCCAGCGCAGAAAACATCTCCCATCGTGTTCTGGACGTTGCACGGAGGTCTGCCAAGTGTTTGCATAAAGAAATGAAAAGTTGTCCAAAATAACTTCCTATCGAATGTTCATGTGATTGGAAAAGTCAGGAAAGTGGTAAGGTACTGTTTTCTATCAGTTGGCAAGCTGCGCACACAATCCCAGTGTTGTACAGCTTCCTTCTTCACCTTTCCGATGCTGCCGCTCTCTCCGGCTCCCGGAGCCGAAGAAGCGGCTTCTTCGCGCAAAGACGATTGTACCGGTCACAGTGCTCTCTTAGCGCCGCTTCTGCCGAAAGAAGCCCGGGAGCGGTGCTTAGCTCCGGAGAGCCTCGTACCTTCGTCTTTAGCGTCTTTTGTGGTCTACATCCTAGCAGAAAGCTTTTCCACTCTGTCTGGCAAGGAAAACATGCGGAACACAGAAAACATCTCCCATCGTGTTCTGGACGTTGCACGGAGGTCTGCCAAGTGTTTGCATAAAGAAATGAAAAGTTGTCCAAAATAACTTCCTATCGAATGTTCATGTGATTGGAAAAGTCAGGAAAGTGGTAAGGTACTGTTTTCTATCAGTTGGCAAGGTGCGCACACAAGCCCAGTGTTGTACAGCTTCCTTCTTCACCTTTCCGATGCTGCCGCTCTCTCCGGCTCCCGGAGCCGAAGAAGCGGCTTCTTCGCGCAAAGACGATTGTACCGCTCACAGTGCTCTCTTAGCGCGGCTTCTGCCGAAAGAAGCCCGGGAGCGGCGCTTAGCTCCGGAGAGCATCGTACCTTCGTCTTTAGCGTCTTTTGTGGTCTACATCCTAGCAGAAAGCTTTTCCACTCTGTCTGGCAAGGAAAACATGCGCCAGCGCAGAAAACATCTCCCATCGTGTTCTGGACGTTGCATGGAGGTCTGCCAAGTATTTGACAAGAAGAGAAGAAAAGCTGTCCAAAACAGCTTCCAATCAAATATTCATGTGATTGGAAAAGTCAGGAGAGTGGTAAGGTACTGTTTTCTATCAGTTGGCAAGCTGCGCACACAATCCCAGTGTTGTACAGCTTCCTTCTTCACCTTTCCGATGCTGCCGCTCTCTCCGGCTCCCGGAGCCGAAGAAGCGGCTTCTTCGCGCAAAGACGATTGTACCGCTCACAGTGCTCTCTTAGCGCCGCTTCTGCCGAATGAAGCCCGGGAGCGGCGCTTAACTCCGGAGAGCCTCGTACCATCTTCTTTAGCGTCTTTTGTGGTCTACATCCTAGCAGAAAGCTTTTCCACTCTGTCTGGCAAGGAAAACCTGCGCCAGCGCAGAAAACATCTCCCATCGTGTTCTGGACGTTGCACGGAGGTCCGCCAAGTGTTTGCATAAAGAAATGAAAAGTTGTCCAAAATAACTTCCTATCGAATGTTCATGTGATTGGAAAGGTCAGGAAAGTGGTAAGGTACTGTTTTCTATCAGTTGGCAAGCTGCGCACACAATCCCAGTGTTGTACAGCTTCCTTCTTCACCTTTCCGATGCTGCCGCTCTCTCCGGCTCCCGGAGCCGAAGAAGCGGCGTCTTCGCGCAAAGACGATTTTACCGCTCACAGTGCTCTCTTAGCGCGGCTTCTGCCGAAAGAAGCCCGGGAGCGGCGCTTAGCTCCGGAGAGCATCGTCCCTTCGTCTTTAGCGTCTTTTGTGGTCTACATCCTAGCAGAAAGCTTTTCCACTCTGTCCGGCAAGGAAAACCTGCGCCAGCACAGAAAACATCTCCCATCGTGTTCTGGACGTTGTACGGAGGTCTGCCAAGTGTTTGACAAGAAGAGAAGAAAAGTTGTCCAAAACAGCTTCCAATCGAATATTCATGTGATTGGAAAAGTCAGGAAAGTTGTAAGGTACTGTTTTCTATCAGTTGGCAAGCTGCGCACACAATCCCAGTGTTGTACAGCTTCCTTCTTCACCTTTCCGATGCTGCCGCTCTCTCCGGCTCCCGGAGCCGAAGAAGCGGCTTCTTCGCGCCAAGACGATTGTACCGGTCACAGTGCTCTCTTAGCGCCGCTTCTGCCGAAAGAAGCCCGGTAGCGGCGCTTAGCTCCGGAGAGCATCGTCCCTTCGTCTTTAGCGTCTTTTGTGGTCTACATCCTAGCAGAAAGCTTTTCCACTCTGTCTGGCAAGGAAAACCTGCGCCAGCACAGAAAACATCTCCCATCGTGTTCTGGACGTTGCACGGAGGTCTGCCAAGTGTTTGACAAGAAGAGAGGAAAAGTTGTCCAAAACAGCTTCCAATCGAATATTCATGTGATTGGAAAAGTCAGGAAAGTGGTAAGGTACTGTTTTCTATCAGTTGGCAAGCTGCGCACACAATCCCAGTGTTGTACAGCTTCCTTCTTCACCTTTCCGATGCTGCCGCTCTCTCCGGCTCCCGGAGCCGAAGAAGCGGCTTCTTCGCGCAAAGACGATTGTACCGCTCACAGTGCTCTCTTAGCGCGGCTTCTGCCGAAAGAAGCCCGGGAGCGGCGCTTAGCTCCGGAGAGCATCGTACCTTCGTCTTTAGCGTCTTTTGTGGTCTACATCCTAGCAGAAAGCTTTTCCACTCTGTCTGGCAAGGAAAACATGCGCCAGCACAGAAAACATCTCCCATCGTGTTCTGGACGTTGCACGGAGGTCTGCCAAGTGTTTGCATAAAGAAATGAAAAGTTGTCCAAAATAACTTCCTATCGAATGTTCATGTGATTGGAAACGTCAGGAAAGTGGTAAGGTACTGTTTTCTATCAGTTGGCAAGCTGCGCACACAATCCCAGTGTTGTACAGCTTCCTTCTTCACCTTTCCGATGCTGCCGCTCTCTCCGGCTCCCGGAGCCGAAGAAGCGGCTTCTTCGCGCAAAGACGATTGTACCGCTCACAGTGCTCTCTTAGCGCCGCTTCTGCCGAAAGAAGCCCGGGAGCGGTGCTTAGCTCCGGAGAGCCTCGTCGCTTCGTCTTTAGCGTCTTTTGTGGTCTACATCCTAGCAGAAAGCTTTTCCACTCTGTCTGGCAAGGAAAACATGCGGAACACAGAAAACATCTCCCATCGTGCTCTGGACGTTGCACGGAGGTCTGCCAAGTGTTTGCATAAAGAAATGAAAAGTTGTCCAAAATAACTTCCTATCGAATATTCATGTGATTGGAAAAGTCAGGAAAGTGGTAAGGTACTGTTTTCTATCAGTTGGCAAGCTGCGCACACAATCCCAGTGTTGTACAGCTTCCTTCTTCACCTTTCCGATGCTGCCGCTCTCTCCGGCTCCCGGAGCCGAAGAAGCGGCTTCTTCGCGCAAAGGCGATTGTACCGCTCACAGTGCTCTCTTAGCGCGGCTTCTGCCGAAAGAAGCCCGGGAGCGGTGCTTAGCTCCGGAGAGCCTCGTACCTTCGTCTTTAGCGTCTTTTGTGGTCTACATCCTAGCAGAAAGCTTTTCCACTCTGTCTGGCAAGGAAAACCTGCGCCAGCACAGAAAACATCTCCCATCGTGTTCTGGACATTGTACGGAGGTCTGCCAAGTGTTTGACAAGAAGAGAAGAAAAGTTGTCCAAAACAGCTTCCAATCGAATATTCATGTGATTGGAAAAGTCAGGAAAGTTGTAAGGTACTGTTTTCTATCAGTTGGCAAGCTGCGCACACAATCCCAGTGTTGTACAGCTTCCTTCTTCACCTTTCCGATGCTGCCGCTCTCTCCGGCTCCCGGAGCCGAAGAAGCGGCTTCTTCGCGCAAAGACGATTGTACCGGTCACAGTGCTCTCTTAGCGCGGCTTCTGCCGAAAGAAGCCCGGGAGCGGCGCTTAGCTCCGGAGAGCATCATCCCTTCGTCTTTAGCGTCTTTTGTGGTCTACATCCTAGCAGAAAGCTTTTCCACTCTGTCTGGCAAGGAAAACCTGCGCCAGCACAGAAAACATCTCCCATCGTGTTCTGGACGTTGCACGGAGGTCTGCCAAGTGTTTGACAAGAAGAGAGGAAAAGTTGTCCAAAACAGCTTCCAATCGAATATTCCTGTGATTGGAAAAGTCAGGAAAGTGGTAAGGTACTGTTTTCTATCAGTTGGCAAGCTGCGCACACAATCCCAGTGTTGTACAGCTTCCTTCTTCACCTTTCCGATGCTGCCGCTCTCTCCGGCTCCCGGAGCCGAAGAAGCGGCTTCTTCGCGCAAAGACGATTGTACCGCTCACAGTGCTCTCTTAGCGCCGCTTCTGCCGAAAGAAGCCCGGGAGCGGTGCTTAGCTCCGGAGAGCATCGTACCTTCGTCTTTAGCGTCTTTTGTGGTCTACATCCTAGCAGAAAGCTTTTCCACTCAGTCTGGCAAGGAAAACCTGCGCCAGCACAGAAAACATCTCCCATCGTGTTCTGGACGTTGCACGGAGGTCTGCCAAGTGTTTGCATAAAGAAATGAAAAGTTGTCCAAAATAACTTCCTATCGAATGTTCATGTGATTGGAAAAGTCAGGAAAGTGGTAAGGTACTGTTTTCTATCAGTTGGCAAGCTGCGCACACAATCCCAGTGTTGTACAGCTTCCTTCTTCACCTTTGCGATGCTGCCGCTCTCTCCGGCTCCCGGAGCCGAAGAAGCGGCTTCTTCGCGCAAAGACGATTGTACCGCTCACAGTGCTCTCTTAGCGCGGCTTCTGCCGAAAGAAGCCCGGGAGCGGCGCTTAGCTCCGGAGAGCATCGTCCCTTCGTCTTTAGCGTCTTTTGTGGTCTACATCCTAGCAGAAAGCTTTTCCACTCTGTCTGGCAAGGAAAACCTGCGCCAGCACAGAAAACATCTCCCATCGTGTTCTGGACGTTGCACGGAGGTCTGCCAAGTGTTTGACAAGAAGAGAGGAAAAGTTGTCCAAAACAGCTTCCAATCGAATATTCATGTGATTGGAAAAGTCAGGAAAGTGGTAAGGTACTGTTTTCTATCAGTTGGCAAGCTGCGCACACAATCCCAGTGTTGTACAGCTTCCTTCTTCACCTTTCCGATGCTGCCGCTCTCTCCGGCTCCCGGAGCCGAAGAAGCGGCTTCTTCGCGCAAAGGCGATTGTACCGCTCACAGTGCTCTCTTAGCGCCGCTTCTGCCGAAAGAAGCCCGGGAGCGGTGCTTAGCTCCGGAGAGCCTCGTACCTTCGTCTTTAGCGTCTTTTGTGGTCTACATCCTAGCAGAAAGCTTTTCCACTCTGGCAAGGATAACCTGCGCCAGCGCAGAAAACATCTCCCATCGTGTTCTGGACGTTGCACGGAGGTCTGCCAAGTGTTTGCATAAAGAAATGAAAAGTTGTCCAAAATAACTTCCTATCGAATGTTCATGTGATTGGAAAAGTCAGGAAAGTGGTAAGGTACTGTTTTCTATCAGTTGGCAAGCTGCGCACACAATCCCAGTGTTGTACAGCTTCCTTCTTCACCTTTCCGATGCTGCCGCTCTCTCCGGCTCCCGGAGCCGAAGAAGCGGCTTCTTCGCGCAAAGGCGATTGTACCGCTCACAGTGCTCTCTTAGCGCCGCTTCTGCCGAAAGAAGCCCGGGAGCGGTGCTTAGCTCCGGAGAGCCTCGTACCTTCGTCTTTAGCGTCTTTTGTGGTCTACATCCTAGCAGAAAGCTTTTCCACTCTGTCTGGCAAGGAAAACCTGCGCCAGCGCAGAAAACATCTCCCATCGTGTTCTGGACGTTGCACGGAGGTCTGCCAAGTGTTTGCATAAAGAAATGAAAAGTTGTCCAAAATAACTTCCTATCGATTGTTCATGTGATTGGAAAAGTCAGGAAAGTGGTAAGGTACTGTTTTCTATCAGTTGGCAAGCTGCGCACACAATCCCAGTGTTGTACAGCTTCCTTCTTCACCTTTCCGATGCTGCCGCTCTCTCCAGCTCCCGGAGCCGAAGATGCGGCTTCTTCGCGCAAAGACGATTGTACCGCTCACAGTGCTCTCTTAGCGCCGCTTCTGCCGAAAGAAGCCCGGGAGCGGTGCTTAGCTCCGGAGAGCCTCGTACCTTCGTCTTTAGCGTCTTTTGTGGTCTACATCCTAGCAGAAAGCTTTTCCACTCTGTCTGGCAAGGAAAACCTGCGCCAGCACAGAAAACATCTCCCATCGTGTTCTGGACGTTGCACGGAGGTCTGCCAAGTGTTTGAAAGAAACAAAGAAAAGTTGTCCGAAACAGCTTCCAATCGAATATTCATGTGTTTGGAAAAGTCAGGAAAGTGGTAAGGTACTGTTTTCTATCAGTTGGCAAGCTGCGCACACAATCCCAGTGTTGTACAGCTTCCTTCTTCACCTTTCCGATGCTGCCGCTCTCTCCGGCTCCCGGAGCCGAAGAAGCGGCTTCTTCGCGCAAAGGCGATTGTACCGCTCACAGTGCTCTCTTAGCGCCGCTTCTGCCGAAAGAAGCCCGGGAGCGGTGCTTAGCTCCGGAGAGCCTCGTCCCTTCGTCTTTAGCGTCTTTTGTGGTCTACATCCTAGCAGAAAGCTTTTCCACTCTGGCAAGGATAACCTGCGCCAGCGCAGAAAACATCTCCCATCGTGTTCTGGACGTTGCACGGAGGTCTGCCAAGTGTTTGCATAAAGAAATGAAAAGTTGTCCAAAATAACTTCCTATCGAATGTTCATGTGATTGGAAAAGTCAGGAAAGTGGTAAGGTACTGTTTTCTATCAGTTGGCAAGCTGCGCACACAATCCCAGTGTTGTACAGCTTCCTTCTTCACCTTTCCGATGCTGCCGCTCTCTCCGGCTCCCGGAGCCGAAGAAGCGGCTTCTTCGCGCAAAGGCGATTGTACCGGTCACAGTGCTCTCTTAGCGCCGCTTCTGCCGAAAGAAGCCCGGGAGCGGTGCTTAGCTCCGGAGAGCCTCGTACCTTCGTCTTTAGCGTCTTTTGTGGTCTACATCCTAGCAGAAAGCTTTTCCACTCTGTCTGGCAAGGAAAACCTGCGCCAGCGCAGAAAACATCTCCCATCGTGTTCTGGACGTTGCACGGAGGTCTGCCAAGTGTTTGCATAAAGAAATGAAAAGTTGTCCAAAATAACTTCCTATCGATTGTTCATGTGATTGGAAAAGTCAGGAAAGTGGTAAGGTACTGTTTTCTATCAGTTGGCAAGCTGCGCACACAATCCCAGTGTTGTACAGCTTCCTTCTTCACCTTTCCGATGCTGCCGCTCTCTCCAGCTCCCGGAGCCGAAGATGCGGCTTCTTCGCGCAAAGACGATTGTACCGCTCACAGTGCTCTCTTAGCGCCGCTTCTGCCGAAAGAAGCCCGGGAGCGGTGCTTAGCTCCGGAGAGCCTCGTACCTTCGTCTTTAGCGTCTTTTGTGGTCTACATCCTAGCAGAAAGCTTTTCCACTCTGTCTGGCAAGGAAAACCTGCGCCAGCACAGAAAACATCTCCCATCGTGTTCTGGACGTTGCACGGAGGTCTGCCAAGTGTTTGAAAGAAACAAAGAAAAGTTGTCCAAAACAGCTTCCAATCGAATATTCATGTGATTGGAAAAGTCAGGAAAGTGGTAAGGTACTGTTTTCTATCAGTTGGCAAGCTGCGCACACAATCCCAGTGTTGTACAGCTTCCTTCTTCACCTTTCCGATGCTGCCGCTCTCTCCGGCTCCCGGAGCCGAAGAAGCGGCTTCTTCGCGCAAAGGCGATTGTACCGCTCACAGTGCTCTCTTAGCGCCGCTTCTGCCGAAAGAAGCCCGGGAGCGGTGCTTAGCTCCGGAGAGCCTCGTCCCTTCGTCTTTAGCGTCTTTTGTGGTCTACATCCTAGCAGAAAGCTTTTCCACTCTGTCTGGCAAGGAAAACATGCGCCAGCGCAGAAAACATCTCCCATCGTGTTCTGGACGTTGCACGGAGGTCTGCCAAGTGTTTGCATAAAGAAATGAAAAGTTGTCCAAAATAACTTCCTATCGAATATTCATGTGATTGGAAAAGTCAGGAAAGTGGTAAGGTACTGTTTTCTATCAGTTGGCAAGCTGCGCACACAATCCCAGTGTTGTACAGCTTCCTTCTTCACCTTTCCGATGCTGCCGCTCTCTCCGGCTCCCAGAGCCGAAGAAGCGGCTTCTTTGCGCAAAGGCGATTGTACCGCTCACAGTGCTCTCTTAGCGCCGCTTCTGCCGAAAGAAGCCCGGGAGCGGTGCTTAGCTCCGGAGAGCCTCGTACCTTCGTCTTTAGCGTCTTTTGTGGTCTACATCCTAGCAGAAAGCTTTTCCACTCTGTCTGGCAAGGAAAACATGCGGAACACAGAAAACATCTCCCATCGTGTTCTGGACGTTGCACGGAGGTCTGCCAAGTGTTTGCATAAAGAAATGAAAAGTTGTCCAAAATAACTTCCTATCGAATGTTCATGTGATTGGAAAAGTCAGGAAAGTGGTAAGGTACTGTTTTCTATCAGTTGGCAAGCTGCGCACACAATGCCAGTGTTGTACAGCTTCCTTCTTCACCTTTCCGATGCTGCCGCTCTCTCCGGCTCCCGGAGCCGAAGAAGCGGCTTCTTCGCGCAAAGACGATTGTACCGCTCACAGTGCTCTCTTAGCGCCGCTTCTGCCGAAAGAAGCCCGGGAGCGGCGCTTAGCTCCGGAGAGCATCGTACCTTCGTCTTTAGCGTCTTTTGTGGTCTACATCCTAGCAGAAAGCTTTTCCACTCTGTCTGGCAAGGAAAACCTGCGCCAGCGCAGAAAACATCTCCCATCGTGTTCTGGACGTTGCACGGAGGTCTGCCAAGTGTTTGACAAGAAGAGAGGAAAAGTTGTCCAAAACAGCTTCCAATCGAATATTCATGTGATTGGAAACGTCAGGAAAGTGGTAAGGTACTGTTTTCTATCAGTTGGCAAGCTGGCGCACACAATCCCAGTGTTGTACAGCTTCCTTCTTCACCTTTGCGATGCTGCCGCTCTCTCCGGCTCCCGGATCCGAAGAAGCGGCTTCTTCGCGCAAAGACGATTGTACCGCTCACAGTGCTCTCTTAGCGCCGCTTCTGCCGAATGAAGCCCGGGAGCGGCGCTTAACTCCGGAGAGCCTCGTACCATCTTCTTTAGCGTCTTTTGTGGTCTACATCCTAGCAGAAAGCTTTTCCACTCTGTCTGGCAAGGAAAACCTGCGCCAGCGCAGAAAACATCTCCCATCGTGTTCTGGACGTTGCACGGAGGTCTGCCAAGTGTTTGCATAAAGAAATGAAAAGTTGTCCAAAACAGCTTCCATTTGAATATTCCTGTCATTGGAAAAGTCAGGAAAGTGGTAAGGTACTGTTTTCTATCAGTTGGCAAGCTGCGCACACAATCCCAGTGTTGTACAGCTTCCTTCTTCACCTTTCCGATGCTGCCGCTCTCTCCGGCTCCCGGAGCCGAAGAAGCGGCTTCTTCGCGCAAAGACGATTGTACCGCTCACAGTGCTCTCTTAGCGCGGCTTCTGCCGAAAGAAGCCCGGGAGCGGCGCTTAGCTCCAGAGAGCATCGTACCTTCGTCTTTAGCGTCTTTTGTGGTCTACATCCTCTCAGAAAGCTTTTCCACTCTGTCTGGCAAGGAAAACCTGCGCCAGCACAGAAAACATCTCCCATCGTGTTCTGGACGTTGCACGGAGGTCTGCCAAGTGTTTGAAAGAAACAAAGAAAAGTTGTCCAAAACAGCTTCCAATCGAATATTCATGTGATTGGAAAAGTCAGGAAAGTGGTAAGGTACTGTTTTCTATCAGTTGGCAAGCTGTGCACACAATCCCAGTGTTGTACAGCTTCCTTCTTCACCTTTCCGATGCTGCCGCTCTCTCCGGCTCCCGGAGCCGAAGAAGCGGCTTCTTCGCGCAAAGACGATTGTACCGCTCACAGTGCTCTCTTAGCGCGGCTTCTGCCGAAAGAAGCCCGGGAGCGGCGCTTAACTCCGGAGAGCATCGTCCCTTCGTCTTTAGCGTCTTTTGTGGTCTACATCCTAGCAGAAAGCTTTTCCACTCTGTCTGGCAAGGAAAACCTGCGCCAGCACAGAAAACATCTCCCATCGTGTTCTGGACGTTGCACGGAGGTCTGCCAAGTGTTTGCATAAAGAAATGAAAAGTTGTCCAAAATAACTTCCTATCGAATGTTCATGTGATTGGAAAAGTCAGGAAAGTGGTAAGGTACTGTTTTCTATCAGTTGGCAAGCTGCGCACACAATCCCAGTGTTGTACAGCTTCCTTCTTCACCTTTCCGATGCTGCCGCTCTCTCCGGCTCCCGGAGCCGAAGAAGCGGCTTCTTCGCGCAAAGACGATTGTACCGCTCACAGTGCTCTCTTAGCGCCGCTTCTGCCGAAAGAAGCCCGGGAGCGGCGCTTAGCTCCGGAGAGCATCGTACCTTCGTCTTTAGCGTCTTTTGTGGTCTACATCCTAGCAGAAAGCTTTTCCACTCTGTCTGGCAAGGAAAACCTGCGCCAGCACAGAAAACATCTCCCATCGTGTTCTGGACGTTGCACGGAGGTCTGCCAAGTGTTTGACAAGAAGAGAGGAAAAGTTGTCCAAAACAGCTTCCAATCGAATATTCCTGTCATTGGAAAAGTCAGGAAAGTGGTAAGGTACTGTTTTCTATCAGTTGGCAAGCTGCGCACACAATCCCAGTGTTGTACAGCTTCCTTCTTCACCTTTCCGATGCTGCCGCTCTCTCCGGCTCCCGGAGCCGAAGAATCGGCTTCTTCGCGCAAAGACGATTGTACCGCTCACAGTGCTCTCTTAGCGCGGCTTCTGCCGAAAGAAGCCCGGGAGCGGCGCTTAGCTCCGGAGAGCATCGTACCTTCGTCTTTAGCGTCTTTTGTGGTCTACATCCTAGCAGAAAGCTTTTCCACTCTGTCTGGCAAGGAAAACCTGCGCAAGCACAGAAAACATCTCCCATCGTGTTCTGGACGTTGCACGGAGGTCTGCCAAGTGTTTGCATAAAGAAATGAAAAGTTGTCCAAAATAACTTCCTATCGAATGTTCATGTGATTGGAAAAGTCAGGAAAGTGGTAAGGTACTGTTTTCTATCAGTTGGCAAGCTGCGCACACAATCCCAGTGTTGTACAGCTTCCTTCTTCACCTTTCCGATGCTGCCGCTCTCTCCGGCTCCCGGAGCCGAAGAAGCGGCTTCTTCGCGCAAAGACGATTGTACCGGTCACAGTGCTCTCTTAGCGCCGCTTCTGCCGAAAGAAGCCCGGGAGCGGCGCTTAGCTCCGGAGAGCATCGTACCTTCGTCTTTAGCGTCTTTTGTGGTCTACATCCTAGCAGAAAGCTTTTCCACTCTGTCTGGCAAGGAAAACCTGTGCCAGCACAGAAAACATCTCCCATCGTGTTCTGGACGTTGCACGGAGGTCTGCCAAGTGTTTGACAAGAAGAGAGGAAAAGTTGTCCAAAACAGCTTCCAATCGAATATTCCTGTCATTGGAAAAGTCAGGAAAGTGGTAAGGTACTGTTTTCTATCAGTTGGCAAGCTGCGCACACAATCCCAGTGTTGTACAGCTTCCTTCTTCACCTTTCCGATGCTGCCGCTCTCTCCGGCTCCCGGAGCCGAAGAAGCGGCTACTTCGCGCAAAGACGATTGTACCGCTCACAGTGCTCTCTTAGCGCGGCTTCTGCCGAAAGAAGCCCGGGAGCGGCGCTTAACTCCGGAGAGCATCGTCCCTTCGTCTTTAGCGTCTTTTGTGGTCTACATCCTAGCAGAAAGCTTTTCCACTCTGTCTGGCAAGGAAAACATGCGGAACACAGAAAACATCTCCCATCGTGTTCTGGACGTTGTACGGAGGTCTGCCAAGTGTTTGCATAAAGAAATGAAAAGTTGTCCAAAATAACTTCCTATCGAATGTTCATGTGATTGGAAAAGTCAGGAAAGTGGTAAGGTACTGTTTTCTATCAGTTGGCAAGCTGCGCACACAATCCCAGTGTTGTACAGCTTCCTTCTTCACCTTTCCGATGCTGCCGCTCTCTCCGGCTCCCGGAGCCGAAGAAGCGGCTTCTTCGCGCAAAGACGATTGTACCGCTCACAGTGCTCTCTTAGCGCCGCTTCTGCCGAAAGAAGCCCGGGAGCGGCGCTTAGCTCCGGAGAGCATCGTACCTTCGTCTTTAGCGTCTTTTGTGGTCTACATCCTAGCAGAAAGCTTTTCCACTCTGTCTGGCAAGGAAAACCTGCGCAAGCACAGAAAACATCTCCCATCGTGTTCTGGACGTTGCACGGATGTCTGCCAAGTGTTTGAAAGAAACAAAGAAAAGTTGTCCAAAACAGCTTCCAATCGAATATTCATGTGATTGGAAAAGTCAGGAAAGTGGTAAGGTACTGTTTTCTATCAGTTGGCAAGCTGCGCACACAATCCCAGTGTTGTACAGCTTCCTTCTTCACCTTTCCGATGCTGCCGCTCTCTCCGGCTCCCGGAGCCGAAGAAGCGGCTTCTTCGCGCAAAGGCGATTGTACCGCTCACAGTGCTCTCTTAGCGCCGCTTCTGCCGAAAGAAGCCCGGGAGCGGTGCTTAGCTCCGGAGAGCCTCGTACCTTCGTCTTTAGCGTCTTTTGTGGTCTACATCCTAGCAGAAAGCTTTTCCACTCTGTCTGGCAAGGAAAACCTGCGCCAGCGCAGAAAACATCTCCCATCGTGTTCTGGACGTTGCACGGAGGTCTGCCAAGTGTTTGCATAAAGAAATGAAAAGTTGTCCAAAATAACTTCCTATCGATTGTTCATGTGATTGGAAAAGTCAGGAAAGTGGTAAGGTACTGTTTTCTATCAGTTGGCAAGCTGCGCACACAATCCCAGTGTTGTACAGCTTCCTTCTTCACCTTTCCGATGCTGCCGCTCTCTCCGGCTCCCGGAGCCGAAGAAGCGGCTTCTTCGCGCAAAGACGATTGTACCGCTCACAGTGCTCTCTTAGCGCCGCTTCTGCCGAAAGAAGCCCGGGAGCGGTGCTTAGCTCCGGAGAGCCTCGTCCCTTCGTCTTTAGCGTCTTTTGTGGTCTACATCCTAGCAGAAAGCTTTTCCACTCTGTCTGGCAAGGAAAACCTGCGCCAGCGCAGAAAACATCTCCCATCGTGTTCTGGACGTTGCACGGAGGTCTGCCAAGTGTTTGAAAGAAACAAAGAAAAGTTGTCCAAAACAGCTTCCAATCGAATATTCATGTGATTGGAAAAGTCAGGAAAGTGGTAAGGTACTGTTTTCTATCAGTTGGCAAGCTGCGCACACAATCCCAGTGTTGTACAGCTTCCTTCTTCACCTTTCCGATGCTGCCGCTCTCTCCGGCTCCCGGAGCCGAAGAAGCGGCTTCTTCGCGCAAAGACGATTGTACCGCTCACAGTGCTCTCTTAGCGCCGCTTCTGCCGAAAGAAGCCCGGGAGCGGCGCTTAGCTCCGGAGAGCATCATACCTTCGTCTTTAGCGTCTTTTGTGGTCTACATCCTAGCAGAAAGCTTTTCCACTCTGTCTGGCAAGGATAACCTGCGCCAGCACAGAAAACATCTCCCATCGTGTTCTGGACGTTGCACGGAGGTCTGCCAAGTGTTTGAAAGAAAAAAAGAAAAGTTGTCCAAAACAGCTTCCAATCGAATATTCATGTGATTGGAAAAGTCAGGAAAGTGGTAAGGTACTGTTTTCTATCAGTTGGCAAGCTGCGCACACAATCCCAGTGTTGTACAGCTTCCTTCTTCACCTTTCCGATGCTGCCGCTCTCTCCGGCTCCCGGAGCCGAAGAAGCGGCTTCTTCGCGCAAAGACGATTGTACCGCTCACAGTGCTCTCTTAGCGCGGCTTCTGCCGAAAGAAGCCCGGGAGCGGCGCTTACCTCCGGAGAGCATCGTACCTTCGTCTTTAGCGTCTTTTGTGGTCTACATCCTAGCAGAAAGCTTTTCCACTCTGTCTGGCAAGGAAAACATGCGCCAGCACAGAAAACATCTCCCATCGTGTTCTGGACGTTGCACGGAGGTCTGCCAAGTGTTTGCATAAAGAAATGAAAAGTTGTCCAAAATAACTTCCTATCGAATGTTCATGTGATTGGAAACGTCAGGAAAGTGGTAAGGTACTGTTTTCTATCAGTTGGCAAGCTGCGCACACAATCCCAGTGTTGTACAGCTTCCTTCTTCACCTTTCCGATGCTGCCGCTCTCTCCGGCTCCCGGAGCCGAAGAAGTGGCTTCTTCGCGCAAAGGCGATTGTACCGCTCACAGTGCTCTCTTAGCGCCGCTTCTGCCGAAAGAAGCCCGGGAGCGGTGCTTAGCTCCAGAGAGCCTCGTCCCTTCGTCTTTAGCGTCTTTTGTGGTCTACATCCTAGCAGAAAGCTTTTCCACTCTGTCTGGCAAGGAAAACATGCGGAACACAGAAAACATCTCCCATCGTGTTCTGGACGTTGCACGGAGGTCTGCCAAGTGTTTGACAAGAAGAGAGGAAAAGTTGTCCAAAACAGCTTCCAATCGAATATTCATGTGATTGGAAACGTCAGGAAAGTGGTAAGGTACTGTTTTCTATCAGTTGGCAAGCTGGCGCACACAATCCCAGTGTTGTACAGCTTCCTTCTTCACCTTTGCGATGCTGCCGCTCTCTCCGGCTCCCGGAGCCGAAGAAGCGGCTTCTTCGCGCAAAGACGATTGTACCGCTCACAGTGCTCTCTTAGCGCCGCTTCTGCCGAATGAAGCCCGGGAGCGGCGCTTAACTCCGGAGAGCCTCGTACCATCTTCTTTAGCGTCTTTTGTGGTCTACATCCTAGCAGAAAGCTTTTCCACTCTGTCTGGCAAGGAAAACCTGCGCCAGCGCAGAAAACATCTCCCATCGTGTTCTGGACGTTGCACGGAGGTCTGCCAAGTGTTTGCATAAAGAAATGAAAAGTTGTCCAAAATAACTTCCTATCGAATGTTCATGTGATTGGAAAGGTCAGGAAAGTGTAAGGTACTGTTTTCTATCAGTTGGCAAGCTGCGCACACAATCCCAGTGTTGTACAGCTTCCTTCTTCACCTTTCCGATGCTGCCGCTCTCTCCGGCTCCCGGAGCCGAAGAAGCGGCTTCTTCGCGCAAAGACGATTGTACCGCTCACAGTGCTCTCTTAACGCGGCTTCTGCCGAAAGAAGCCCGGGAGCGGCGCTTAGCTCCGGAGAGCATCGTCCCTTCGTCTTTAGCGTCTTTTGTGGTCTACATCCTAGCAGAAAGCTTTTCCACTCTGTCTGGCAAGGAAAACCTGCGCCAGCACAGAAAACATCTCCCATCGTGTTCTGGACGTTGTACGGAGGTCTGCCAAGTGTTTGACAAGAAGAGAAGAAAAGTTGTCCAAAACAGCTTCCAATCGAATATTCATGTGATTGGAAAAGTCAGGAAAGTTGTAAGGTACTGTTTTCTATCAGTTGGCAAGCTGCGCACACAATCCCAGTGTTGTACAGCTTCCTTCTTCACCTTTCCGATGCTGCCGCTCTCTCCGGCTCCCGGAGCCGAAGAAGCGGCTTCTTCGCGCAAAGGCGATTGTACCGCTCACAGTGCTCTCTTAGCGCGGCTTCTGCCGAAAGAAGCCCGGGAGCGGTGCTTAGCTCCGGAGAGCCTCGTCCCTTCGTCTTTAGCGTCTTTTGTGGTCTACATCCTAGCAGAAAGCTTTTCCACTCTGTCTGGCAAGGAAAACATGCGGAACACAGAAAACATCTCCCATCGTGTTCTGGACGTTGCACGGAGGTCTGCCAAGTGTTTGCATAAAGAAATGAAAAGTTGTCCAAAATAACTTCCTATCGAATGTTCATGTGATTGGAAAAGTCAGGAAAGTGGTAAGGTACTGTTTTCTATCAGTTGGCAAGCTGCGCACACAATCCCAGTGTTGTACAGCTTCCTTCTTCACCTTTCCGATGCTGCCGCTCTCTCCGGCTCCCGGAGCCGAAGAAGCGGCTTCTTCGCGCAAAGGCGATTGTACCGGTCACAGTGCTCTCTTAGCGCGGCTTCTGCCGAAAGAAGCCCGGGAGCGGTGCTTAGCTCCGGAGAGCCTCGTACCTTCGTCTTTAGCGTCTTTTGTGGTCTACATCCTAGCAGAAAGCTTTTCCACTCTGTCTGGCAAGGAAAACCTGCGCCAGCGCAGAAAACATCTCCCATCGTGTTCTGGACGTTGCACGGAGGTCTGCCAAGTGTTTGCATAAAGAAATGAAAAGTTGTCCAAAATAACTTCCTATCGATTGTTCATGTGATTGGAAAAGTCAGGAAAGTGGTAAGGTACTGTTTTCTATCAGTTGGCAAGCTGCGCACACAATCCCAGTGTTGTACAGCTTCCTTCTTCACCTTTCCGATGCTGCCGCTCTCTCCAGCTCCCGGAGCCGAAGATGCGGCTTCTTCGCGCAAAGACGATTGTACCGCTCACAGTGCTCTCTTAGCGCCGCTTCTGCCGAAAGAAGCCCGGGAGCGGTGCTTAGCTCCGGAGAGCCTCGTACCTTCGTCTTTAGCGTCTTTTGTGGTCTACATCCTAGCAGAAAGCTTTTCCACTCTGTCTGGCAAGGAAAACCTGCGCCAGCACAGAAAACATCTCCCATCGTGTTCTGGACGTTGCACGGAGGTCTGCCAAGTGTTTGAAAGAAACAAAGAAAAGTTGTCCAAAACAGCTTCCAATCGAATATTCATGTGATTGGAAAAGTCAGGAAAGTGGTAAGGTACTGTTTTCTATCAGTTGGCAAGCTGCGCACACAATCCCAGTGTTGTACAGCTTCCTTCTTCACCTTTCCGATGCTGCCGCTCTCTCCAGCTCCCGGAGCCCAAGAAGCGGCTTCTTCGCGCAAAGACGATTGTACCGCTCACAGTGCTCTCTTAGCGCGGCTTCTGCCGAAAGAAGCCCGGGAGCGGCGCTTAGCTCCGGAGAGCATCGTACCTTCGTCTTTAGCGTCTTTTGTGGTCTACATCCTAGCAGAAAGCTTTTCCACTCTGTCTGGCAAGGAAAACATGCGCCAGCACAGAAAACATCTCCCATCGTGTTCTGGACGTTGCACGGAGGTCTGCCAAGTGTTTGAAAGAAACAAAGAAAAGTTGTCCAAAACAGCTTCCAATCGAATATTCCTGTGATTGGAAAAGTCAGGAAAGTGGTAAGGTACTGTTTTCTATCAGTTGGCAAGCTGCGCACACAATCCCAGTGTTGTACAGCTTCCTTCTTCACCTTTCCGATGCTGCCGCTCTCTCCGGCTCCCGGAGCCGAAGAAGCGGCTTCTTCGCGCAAAGACGATTGTACCGCTCACAGTGCTCTCTTAGCGCGGCTTCTGCCGAAAGAAGCCCGGGAGCGGCGCTTAACTCCGGAGAGCATCGTACCTTCGTCTTTAGCGTCTTTTGTGGTCTACATCCTAGCAGAAAGCTTTTCCACTCTGTCTGGCAAGGAAAACCTGCGCCAGCACAGAAAACATCTCCCATCGTGTTCTGGACGTTGCACGGAGGTCTGCCAAGTGTTTGCATAAAGAAATGAAAAGTTGTCCAAAATAACTTCCTATCGAATGTTCATGTGATTGGAAACGTCAGGAAAGTGGTAAGGTACTGTTTTCTATCAGTTGGCAAGCTGCGCACACAATCCCAGTGTTGTACAGCTTCCTTCTTCACCTTTCCGATGCTGCCGCTCTCTCCGGCTCCCGGAGCCGAAGAAGCGGCTTCTTCGCGCAAAGGCGATTGTACCGCTCACAGTGCTCTCTTAGCGCCGCTTCTGCCGAAAGAAGCCCGGGAGCGGTGCTTAGCTCCGGAGAGCCTCGTCCCTTCGTCTTTAGCGTCTTTTGTGGTCTACATCCTAGCAGAAAGCTTTTCCACTCTGTCTGGCAAGGAAAACATGCGCCAGCGCAGAAAACATCTCCCATCGTGTTCTGGACGTTGCACGGAGGTCTGCCAAGTGTTTGCATAAAGAAATGAAAAGTTGTCCAAAATAACTTCCTATCGAATATTCATGTGATTGGAAAAGTCAGGAAAGTGGTAAGGTACTGTTTTCTATCAGTTGGCAAGCTGCGCACACAATCCCAGTGTTGTACAGCTTCCTTCTTCACCTTTCCGATGCTGCCGCTCTCTCCGGCTCCCAGAGCCGAAGAAGCGGCTTCTTTGCGCAAAGGCGATTGTACCGCTCACAGTGCTCTCTTAGCGCCGCTTCTGCCGAAAGAAGCCCGGGAGCGGTGCTTAGCTCCGGAGAGCCTCGTACCTTCGTCTTTAGCGTCTTTTGTGGTCTACATCCTAGCAGAAAGCTTTTCCACTCTGTCTGGCAAGGAAAACATGCGGAACACAGAAAACATCTCCCATCGTGTTCTGGACGTTGCACGGAGGTCTGCCAAGTGTTTGCATAAAGAAATGAAAAGTTGTCCAAAATAACTTCCTATCGAATGTTCATGTGATTGGAAAAGTCAGGAAAGTGGTAAGGTACTGTTTTCTATCAGTTGGCAAGCTGCGCACACAATGCCAGTGTTGTACAGCTTCCTTCTTCACCTTTCCGATGCTGCCGCTCTCTCCGGCTCCCGGAGCCGAAGAAGCGGCTTCTTCGCGCAAAGACGATTGTACCGCTCACAGTGCTCTCTTAGCGCCGCTTCTGCCGAAAGAAGCCCGGGAGCGGCGCTTAGCTCCGGAGAGCATCGTACCTTCGTCTTTAGCGTCTTTTGTGGTCTACATCCTAGCAGAAAGCTTTTCCACTCTGTCTGGCAAGGAAAACCTGCGCCAGCGCAGAAAACATCTCCCATCGTGTTCTGGACGTTGCACGGAGGTCTGCCAAGTGTTTGACAAGAAGAGAGGAAAAGTTGTCCAAAACAGCTTCCAATCGAATATTCATGTGATTGGAAACGTCAGGAAAGTGGTAAGGTACTGTTTTCTATCAGTTGGCAAGCTGGCGCACACAATCCCAGTGTTGTACAGCTTCCTTCTTCACCTTTGCGATGCTGCCGCTCTCTCCGGCTCCCGGAGCCGAAGAAGCGGCTTCTTCGCGCAAAGACGATTGTACCGCTCACAGTGCTCTCTTAGCGCCGCTTCTGCCGAATGAAGCCCGGGAGCGGCGCTTAACTCCGGAGAGCCTCGTACCATCTTCTTTAGCGTCTTTTGTGGTCTACATCCTAGCAGAAAGCTTTTCCACTCTGTCTGGCAAGGAAAACCTGCGCCAGCGCAGAAAACATCTCCCATCGTGTTCTGGACGTTGCACGGAGGTCTGCCAAGTGTTTGCATAAAGAAATGAAAAGTTGTCCAAAACAGCTTCCATTTGAATATTCCTGTGATTGGAAAAGTCAGGAAAGTGGTAAGGTACTGTTTTCTATCAGTTGGCAAGCTGCGCACACAATCCCAGTGTTGTACAGCTTCCTTCTTCACCTTTCCGATGCTGCCGCTCTCTCCGGCTCCCGGAGCCGAAGAAGCGGCTTCTTCGCGCAAAGACGATTGTACCGCTCACAGTGCTCTCTTAGCGCGGCTTCTGCCGAAAGAAGCCCGGGAGCGGCGCTTAGCTCCAGAGAGCATCGTACCTTCGTCTTTAGCGTCTTTTGTGGTCTACATCCTCTCAGAAAGCTTTTCCACTCTGTCTGGCAAGGAAAACCTGCGCCAGCACAGAAAACATCTCCCATCGTGTTCTGGACGTTGCACGGAGGTCTGCCAAGTGTTTGAAAGAAACAAAGAAAAGTTGTCCAAAACAGCTTCCAATCGAATATTCATGTGATTGGAAAAGTCAGGAAAGTGGTAAGGTACTGTTTTCTATCAGTTGGCAAGCTGTGCACACAATCCCAGTGTTGTACAGCTTCCTTCTTCACCTTTCCGATGCTGCCGCTCTCTCCGGCTCCCGGAGCCGAAGAAGCGGCTTCTTCGCGCAAAGACGATTGTACCGCTCACAGTGCTCTCTTAGCGCGGCTTCTGCCGAAAGAAGCCCGGGAGCGGCGCTTAACTCCGGAGAGCATCGTCCCTTCGTCTTTAGCGTCTTTTGTGGTCTACATCCTAGCAGAAAGCTTTTCCACTCTGTCTGGCAAGGAAAACCTGCGCCAGCACAGAAAACATCTCCCATCGTGTTCTGGACGTTGCACGGAGGTCTGCCAAGTGTTTGCATAAAGAAATGAAAAGTTGTCCAAAATAACTTCCTATCGAATGTTCATGTGATTGGAAAAGTCAGGAAAGTGGTAAGGTACTGTTTTCTATCAGTTGGCAAGCTGCGCACACAATCCCAGTGTTGTACAGCTTCCTTCTTCACCTTTCCGATGCTGCCGCTCTCTCCGGCTCCCGGAGCCGAAGAAGCGGCTTCTTCGCGCAAAGACGATTGTACCGCTCACAGTGCTCTCTTAGCGCCGCTTCTGCCGAAAGAAGCCCGGGAGCGGCGCTTAGCTCTGGAGAGCATCGTACCTTCGTCTTTAGCGTCTTTTGTGGTCTACATCCTAGCAGAAAGCTTTTCCACTCTGTCTGGCAAGGAAAACCTGCGCCAGCACAGAAAACATCTCCCATCGTGTTCTGGACGTTGCACGGAGGTCTGCCAAGTGTTTGACAAGAAGAGAGGAAAAGTTGTCCAAAACAGCTTCCAATCGAATATTCCTGTCATTGGAAAAGTCAGGAAAGTGGTAAGGTACTGTTTTCTATCAGTTGGCAAGCTGCGCACACAATCCCAGTGTTGTACAGCTTCCTTCTTCACCTTTCCGATGCTGCCGCTCTCTCCGGCTCCCGGAGCCGAAGAATCGGCTTCTTCGCGCAAAGACGATTGTACCGCTCACAGTGCTCTCTTAGCGCGGCTTCTGCCGAAAGAAGCCCGGGAGCGGCGCTTAGCTCCGGAGAGCATCGTACCTTCGTCTTTAGCGTCTTTTGTGGTCTACATCCTAGCAGAAAGCTTTTCCACTCTGTCTGGCAAGGAAAACCTGCGCAAGCACAGAAAACATCTCCCATCGTGTTCTGGACGTTGCACGGAGGTCTGCCAAGTGTTTGCATAAAGAAATGAAAAGTTGTCCAAAATAACTTCCTATCGAATGTTCATGTGATTGGAAAAGTCAGGAAAGTGGTAAGGTACTGTTTTCTATCAGTTGGCAAGCTGCGCACACAATCCCAGTGTTGTACAGCTTCCTTCTTCACCTTTGCGATGCTGCCGCTCTCTCCGGCTCCCGGAGCCGAAGAAGCGGCTTCTTCGCGCAAAGACGATTGTACCGGTCACAGTGCTCTCTTAGCGCCGCTTCTGCCGAAAGAAGCCCGGGAGCGGCGCTTAGCTCCGGAGAGCATCGTACCTTCGTCTTTAGCGTCTTTTGTGGTCTACATCCTAGCAGAAAGCTTTTCCACTCTGTCTGGCAAGGAAAACCTGTGCCAGCACAGAAAACATCTCCCATCGTGTTCTGGACGTTGCACGGAGGTCTGCCAAGTGTTTGACAAGAAGAGAGGAAAAGTTGTCCAAAACAGCTTCCAATCGAATATTCCTGTCATTGGAAAAGTCAGGAAAGTGGTAAGGTACTGTTTTCTATCAGTTGGCAAGCTGCGCACACAATCCCAGTGTTGTACAGCTTCCTTCTTCACCTTTCCGATGCTGCCGCTCTCTCCGGCTCCCGGAGCCGAAGAAGCGGCTTCTTCGCGCAAAGACGATTGTACCGCTCACAGTGCTCTCTTAGCGCGGCTTCTGCCGAAAGAAGCCCGGGAGCGGCGCTTAACTCCGGAGAGCATCGTCCCTTCGTCTTTAGCGTCTTTTGTGGTCTACATCCTAGCAGAAAGCTTTTCCACTCTGTCTGGCAAGGAAAACATGCGGAACACAGAAAACATCTCCCATCGTGTTCTGGACGTTGTACGGAGGTCTGCCAAGTGTTTGCATAAAGAAATGAAAAGTTGTCCAAAATAACTTCCTATCGAATGTTCATGTGATTGGAAAAGTCAGGAAAGTGGTAAGGTACTGTTTTCTATCAGTTGGCAAGCTGCGCACACAATCCCAGTGTTGTACAGCTTCCTTCTTCACCTTTCCGATGCTGCCGCTCTCTCCGGCTCCCGGAGCCGAAGAAGCGGCTTCTTCGCGCAAAGACGATTGTACCGCTCACAGTGCTCTCTTAGCGCCGCTTCTGCCGAAAGAAGCCCGGGAGCGGCGCTTAGCTCCGGAGAGCATCGTACCTTCGTCTTTAGCGTCTTTTGTGGTCTACATCCTAGCAGAAAGCTTTTCCACTCTGTCTGGCAAGGAAAACCTGCGCAAGCACAGAAAACATCTCCCATCGTGTTCTGGACGTTGCACGGATGTCTGCCAAGTGTTTGAAAGAAACAAAGAAAAGTTGTCCAAAACAGCTTCCAATCGAATATTCATGTGATTGGAAAAGTCAGGAAAGTGGTAAGGTACTGTTTTCTATCAGTTGGCAAGCTGCGCACACAATCCCAGTGTTGTACAGCTTCCTTCTTCACCTTTCCGATGCTGCCGCTCTCTCCGGCTCCCGGAGCCGAAGAAGCGGCTTCTTCGCGCAAAGGCGATTGTACCGCTCACAGTGCTCTCTTAGCGCCGCTTCTGCCGAAAGAAGCCCGGGAGCGGTGCTTAGCTCCGGAGAGCCTCGTACCTTCGTCTTTAGCGTCTTTTGTGGTCTACATCCTAGCAGAAAGCTTTTCCACTCTGTCTGGCAAGGAAAACCTGCGCCAGCGCAGAAAACATCTCCCATCGTGTTCTGGACGTTGCACGGAGGTCTGCCAAGTGTTTGCATAAAGAAATGAAAAGTTGTCCAAAATAACTTCCTATCGATTGTTCATGTGATTGGAAAAGTCAGGAAAGTGGTAAGGTACTGTTTTCTATCAGTTGGCAAGCTGCGCACACAATCCCAGTGTTGTACAGCTTCCTTCTTCACCTTTCCGATGCTGCCGCTCTCTCCGGCTCCCGGAGCCGAAGAAGCGGCTTCTTCGCGCAAAGACGATTGTACCGCTCACAGTGCTCTCTTAGCGCCGCTTCTGCCGAAAGAAGCCCGGGAGCGGTGCTTAGCTCCGGAGAGCCTCGTCCCTTCGTCTTTAGCGTCTTTTGTGGTCTACATCCTAGCAGAAAGCTTTTCCACTCTGTCTGGCAAGGAAAACCTGCGCCAGCGCAGAAAACATCTCCCATCGTGTTCTGGACGTTGCACGGAGGTCTGCCAAGTGTTTGAAAGAAACAAAGAAAAGTTGTCCAAAACAGCTTCCAATCGAATATTCATGTGATTGGAAAAGTCAGGAAAGTGGTAAGGTACTGTTTTCTATCAGTTGGCAAGCTGCGCACACAATCCCAGTGTTGTACAGCTTCCTTCTTCACCTTTCCGATGCTGCCGCTCTCTCCGGCTCCCGGAGCCGAAGAAGCGGCTTCTTCGCGCAAAGACGATTGTACCGCTCACAGTGCTCTCTTAGCGCCGCTTCTGCCGAAAGAAGCCCGGGAGCGGCGCTTAGCTCCGGAGAGCATCATACCTTCGTCTTTAGCGTCTTTTGTGGTCTACATCCTAGCAGAAAGCTTTTCCACTCTGTCTGGCAAGGATAACCTGCGCCAGCACAGAAAACATCTCCCATCGTGTTCTGGACGTTGCACGGAGGTCTGCCAAGTGTTTGAAAGAAAAAAAGAAAAGTTGTCCAAAACAGCTTCCAATCGAATATTCATGTGATTGGAAAAGTCAGGAAAGTGGTAAGGTACTGTTTTCTATCAGTTGGCAAGCTGCGCACACAATCCCAGTGTTGTACAGCTTCCTTCTTCACCTTTCCGATGCTGCCGCTCTCTCCGGCTCCCGGAGCCGAAGAAGCGGCTTCTTCGCGCAAAGACGATTGTACCGCTCACAGTGCTCTCTTAGCGCGGCTTCTGCCGAAAGAAGCCCGGGAGCGGCGCTTACCTCCGGAGAGCATCGTACCTTCGTCTTTAGCGTCTTTTGTGGTCTACATCCTAGCAGAAAGCTTTTCCACTCTGTCTGGCAAGGAAAACATGCGCCAGCACAGAAAACATCTCCCATCGTGTTCTGGACGTTGCACGGAGGTCTGCCAAGTGTTTGCATAAAGAAATGAAAAGTTGTCCAAAATAACTTCCTATCGAATGTTCATGTGATTGGAAACGTCAGGAAAGTGGTAAGGTACTGTTTTCTATCAGTTGGCAAGCTGCGCACACAATCCCAGTGTTGTACAGCTTCCTTCTTCACCTTTCCGATGCTGCCGCTCTCTCCGGCTCCCGGAGCCGAAGAAGTGGCTTCTTCGCGCAAAGGCGATTGTACCGCTCACAGTGCTCTCTTAGCGCCGCTTCTGCCGAAAGAAGCCCGGGAGCGGTGCTTAGCTCCAGAGAGCCTCGTCCCTTCGTCTTTAGCGTCTTTTGTGGTCTACATCCTAGCAGAAAGCTTTTCCACTCTGTCTGGCAAGGAAAACATGCGGAACACAGAAAACATCTCCCATCGTGTTCTGGACGTTGCACGGAGGTCTGCCAAGTGTTTGCATAAAGAAATGAAAAGTTGTCCAAAATAACTTCCTATCGAATATTCATGTGATTGGAAAAGTCAGGAAAGTGGTAAGGTACTGTTTTCTATCAGTTGGCAAGCTGCGCACACAATCCCAGTGTTGTACAGCTTCCTTCTTCACCTTTCCGATGCTGCCGCTCTCTCCGGCTCCCGGAGCCGAAGAAGCGGCTTCTTCGCGCAAAGGCGATTGTACCGCTCACAGTGCTCTCTTAGCGCGGCTTCTGCCGAAAGAAGCCCGGGAGCGGTGCTTAGCTCCGGAGAGCCTCGTCCCTTCGTCTTTAGCGTCTTTTGTGGTCTACATCCTAGCAGAAAGCTTTTCCACTCTGTCTGGCAAGGAAAACCTGCGCCAGCGCAGAAAACATCTCCCATCGTGTTCTGGACGTTGCACGGAGGTCTGCCAAGTGTTTGCATAAAGAAATGAAAAGTTGTCCAAAATAACTTCCTATCGAATGTTCATGTGATTGGAAAAGTCAGGAAAGTGGTAAGGTACTGTTTTCTATCAGTTGGCAAGCTGCGCACACAATCCCAGTGTTGTACAGCTTCCTTCTTCACCTTTCCGATGCTGCCGCTCTCTCCGGCTCCCGGAGCCGAAGAAGCGGCTTCTTCGCGCAAAGACGATTGTACCGCTCACAGTGCTCTCTTAGCGCGGCTTCTGCCGAAAGAAGCCCGGGAGCGGCGCTTAGCTCCGGAGAGCATCGTACCTTCGTCTTTAGCGTCTTTTGTGGTCTACATCCTAGCAGAAAGCTTTTCCACTCTGTCTGGCAAGGAAAACATGCGCCAGCGCAGAAAACATCTCCCATCGTGTTCTGGACGTTGCACGGAGGTCTGCCAAGTGTTTGACAAGAAGAGAGGAAAAGTTGTCCAAAACAGCTTCCAATCGAATATTCATGTGATTGGAAACGTCAGGAAAGTGGTAAGGTACTGTTTTCTATCAGTTGGCAAGCTGGCGCACACAATCCCAGTGTTGTACAGCTTCCTTCTTCACCTTTGCGATGCTGCCGCTCTCTCCGGCTCCCGGAGCCGAAGAAGCGGCTTCTTCGCGCAAAGACGATTGTACCGCTCACAGTGCTCTCTTAGCGCCGCTTCTGCCGAATGAAGCCCGGGAGCGGCGCTTAACTCCGGAGAGCCTCGTACCATCTTCTTTAGCGTCTTTTGTGGTCTACATCCTAGCAGAAAGCTTTTCCACTCTGTCTGGCAAGGAAAACCTGCGCCAGCGCAGAAAACATCTCCCATCGTGTTCTGGACGTTGCACGGAGGTCTGCCAAGTGTTTGCATAAAGAAATGAAAAGTTGTCCAAAATAACTTCCTATCGAATGTTCATGTGATTGGAAAGGTCAGGAAAGTGTAAGGTACTGTTTTCTATCAGTTGGCAAGCTGCGCACACAATCCCAGTGTTGTACAGCTTCCTTCTTCACCTTTCCGATGCTGCCGCTCTCTCCGGCTCCCGGAGCCGAAGAAGCGGCTTCTTCGCGCAAAGACGATTGTACCGCTCACAGTGCTCTCTTAGCGCGGCTTCTGCCGAAAGAAGCCCGGGAGCGGCGCTTAGCTCCGGAGAGCATCGTCCCTTCGTCTTTAGCGTCTTTTGTGGTCTACATCCTAGCAGAAAGCTTTTCCACTCTGTCTGGCAAGGAAAACCTGCGCCAGCACAGAAAACATCTCCCATCGTGTTCTGGACGTTGTACGGAGGTCTGCCAAGTGTTTGACAAGAAGAGAAGAAAAGTTGTCCAAAACAGCTTCCAATCGAATATTCATGTGATTGGAAAAGTCAGGAAAGTTGTAAGGTACTGTTTTCTATCAGTTGGCAAGCTGCGCACACAATCCCAGTGTTGTACAGCTTCCTTCTTCACCTTTCCGATGCTGCCGCTCTCTCCGGCTCCCGGAGCCGAAGAAGCGGCTTCTTCGCGCAAAGGCGATTGTACCGCTCACAGTGCTCTCTTAGCGCGGCTTCTGCCGAAAGAAGCCCGGGAGCGGTGCTTAGCTCCGGAGAGCCTCGTCCCTTCGTCTTTAGCGTCTTTTGTGGTCTACATCCTAGCAGAAAGCTTTTCCACTCTGTCTGGCAAGGAAAACATGCGGAACACAGAAAACATCTCCCATCGTGTTCTGGACGTTGCACGGAGGTCTGCCAAGTGTTTGCATAAAGAAATGAAAAGTTGTCCAAAATAACTTCCTATCGAATGTTCATGTGATTGGAAAAGTCAGGAAAGTGGTAAGGTACTGTTTTCTATCAGTTGGCAAGCTGCGCACACAATCCCAGTGTTGTACAGCTTCCTTCTTCACCTTTCCGATGCTGCCGCTCTCTCCAGCTCCCGGAGCCCAAGAAGCGGCTTCTTCGCGCAAAGACGATTGTACCGCTCACAGTGCTCTCTTAGCGCGGCTTCTGCCGAAAGAAGCCCGGGAGCGGCGCTTAGCTCCGGAGAGCATCGTACCTTCGTCTTTAGCGTCTTTTGTGGTCTACATCCTAGCAGAAAGCTTTTCCACTCTGTCTGGCAAGGAAAACCTGCGCCAGCACAGAAAACATCTCCCATCGTGTTCTGGACGTTGCACGGAGGTCTGCCAAGTGTTTGAAAGAAACAAAGAAAAATTGTCCAAAACAGCTTCCAATCGAATATTCCTGTGATTTTAAAAGTCAGGAAAGTGGTAAGGTACTGTTTTCTATCAGTTGGCAAGCTGCGCACACAATCCCAGTGTTGTACAGCTTCCTTCTTCACCTTTCCGATGCTGCCGCTCTCTCCGGCTCCCGGAGCCGAAGAAGCGGCTTCTTCGCGCAAAGACGATTGTACCGCTCACAGTGCTCTCTTAGCGCGGCTTCTGCCGAAAGAAGCCCGGGAGCGGCGCTTAGCTCCGGAGAGCATCGTACCTTCGTCTTTAGCGTCTTTTGTGGTCTACATCCTAGCAGAAAGCTTTTCCACTCTGTCTGGCAAGGAAAACCTGCGCCAGCACAGAAAACATCTCCCATCGTGTTCTGGACGTTGCACGGAGGTCTGCCAAGTGTTTGCATAAAGAAATGAAAAGTTGTCCAAAATAACTTCCTATCGAATGTTCATGTGATTGGAAAAGTCAGGAAAGTGGTAAGGTACTGTTTTCTATCAGTTGGCAAGCTGCGCACACAATCCCAGTGTTGTACAGCTTCCTTCTTCACCTTTCCGATGCTGCCGCTCTCTCCGGCTCCCGGAGCCGAAGAAGCGGCTTCTTCGCGCAAAGGCGATTGTACCGCTCACAGTGCTCTCTTAGCGCCGCTTCTGCCGAAAGAAGCCCGGGAGCGGTGCTTAGCTCCGGAGAGCCTCGTCCCTTCGTCTTTAGCGTCTTTTGTGGTCTACATCCTAGCAGAAAGCTTTTCCACTCTGTCTGGCAAGGAAAACATGCGCCAGCGCAGAAAACATCTCCCATCGTGTTCTGGACGTTGCACGGAGGTCTGCCAAGTGTTTGCATAAAGAAATGAAAAGTTGTCCAAAATAACTTCCTATCGAATATTCATGTGATTGGAAAAGTCAGGAAAGTGGTAAGGTACTGTTTTCTATCAGTTGGCAAGCTGCGCACACAATCCCAGTGTTGTACAGCTTCCTTCTTCACCTTTCCGATGCTGCCGCTCTCTCCGGCTCCCAGAGGCGAAGAAGCGGCTTCTTTGCGCAAAGGCGATTGTACCGCTCACAGTGCTCTCTTAGCGCCGCTTCTGCCGAAAGAAGCCCGGGAGCGGTGCTTAGCTCCGGAGAGCCTCGTACCTTCGTCTTTAGCGTCTTTTGTGGTCTACATCCTAGCAGAAAGCTTTTCCACTCTGTCTGGCAAGGAAAACATGCGGAACACAGAAAACATCTCCCATCGTGTTCTGGACGTTGCACGGAGGTCTGCCAAGTGTTTGCATAAAGAAATGAAAAGTTGTCCAAAATAACTTCCTATCGAATGTTCATGTGATTGGAAAAGTCAGGAAAGTGGTAAGGTACTGTTTTCTATCAGTTGGCAAGCTGCGCACACAATCCCAGTGTTGTACAGCTTCCTTCTTCACCTTTCCGATGCTGCCGCTCTCTCCGGCTCCCGGAGCCGAAGAAGCGGCTTCTTCGCGCAAAGACGATTGTACCGCTCACTGTGCTCTCTTAGCGCCGCTTCTGCCGAAAGAAGCCCGGGAGCGGCGCTTAGCTCCGGAGAGCATCGTACCTTCGTCTTTAGCGTCTTTTGTGGTCTACATCCTAGCAGAAAGCTTTTCCACTCTGTCTGGCAAGGAAAACCTGCGCCAGCACAGAAAACATCTCCCATCGTGTTCTGGACGTTGCACGGAGGTCTGCCAAGTGTTTGACAAGAAGAGAGGAAAAGTTGTCCAAAACAGCTTCCAATCGAATATTCCTGTCATTGGAAAAGTCAGGAAAGTTGTAAGGTACTGTTTTCTATCAGTTGGCAAGCTGCGCACACAATCCCAGTGTTGTACAGCTTCCTTCTTCACCTTTCCGATGCTGCCGCTCTCTCCGGCTCCCGGAGCCGAAGAAGCGGCTTCTTCGCGCAAAGGCGATTGTACCGCTCACAGTGCTCTCTTAGCGCGGCTTCTGCCGAAAGAAGCCCGGGAGCGGTGCTTAGCTCCGGAGAGCCTCGTCCCTTCGTCTTTAGCGTCTTTTGTGGTCTACATCCTAGCAGAAAGCTTTTCCACTCTGTCTGGCAAGGAAAACATGCGGAACACAGAAAACATCTCCCATCGTGTTCTGGACGTTGCACGGAGGTCTGCCAAGTGTTTGCATAAAGAAATGAAAAGTTGTCCAAAATAACTTCCTATCGAATGTTCATGTGATTGGAAAAGTCAGGAAAGTGGTAAGGTACTGTTTTCTATCAGTTGGCAAGCTGCGCACACAATCCCAGTGTTGTACAGCTTCCTTCTTCACCTTTCCGATGCTGCCGCTCTCTCCAGCTCCCGGAGCCCAAGAAGCGGCTTCTTCGCGCAAAGACGATTGTACCGCTCACAGTGCTCTCTTAGCGCGGCTTCTGCCGAAAGAAGCCCGGGAGCGGCGCTTAGCTCCGGAGAGCATCGTACCTTCGTCTTTAGCGTCTTTTGTGGTCTACATCCTAGCAGAAAGCTTTTCCACTCTGTCTGGCAAGGAAAACCTGCGCCAGCACAGAAAACATCTCCCATCGTGTTCTGGACGTTGCACGGAGGTCTGCCAAGTGTTTGAAAGAAACAAAGAAAAGTTGTCCAAAACAGCTTCCAATCGAATATTCCTGTGATTGGAAAAGTCAGGAAAGTGGTAAGGTACTGTTTTCTATCAGTTGGCAAGCTGCGCACACAATCGCAGTGTTGTACAGCTTCCTTCTTCACCTTTCCGATGCTGCCGCTCTCTCCGGCTCCCGGAGCCGAAGAAGCGGCTTCTTCGCGCAAAGACGATTGTACCGCTCACAGTGCTCTCTTAGCGCCGCTTCTGCCGAAAGAAGCCCGGGAGCGGCGCTTAGCTCCGGAGAGCATCGTACCTTCGTCTTTAGCGTCTTTTGTGGTCTACATCCTAGCAGAAAGCTTTTCCACTCTGTCTGGCAAGGAAAACCTGCGCCAGCACAGAAAACATCTCCCATCGTGTTCTGGACGTTGCACGGAGGTCTGCCAAGTGTTTGCATAAAGAAATGAAAAGTTGTCCAAAATAACTTCCTATCGAATGTTCATGTGATTGGAAACGTCAGGAAAGTGGTAAGGTACTGTTTTCTATCAGTTGGCAAGCTGCGCACACAATCCCAGTGTTGTACAGCTTCCTTCTTCACCTTTCCGATGCTGCCGCTCTCTCCGGCTCCCGGAGCCGAAGAAGCGGCTTCTTCGCGCAAAGGCGATTGTACCGCTCACAGTGCTCTCTTAGCGCCGCTTCTGCCGAAAGAAGCCCGGGAGCGGTGCTTAGCTCCGGAGAGCCTCGTCCCTTCGTCTTTAGCGTCTTTTGTGGTCTACATCCTAGCAGAAAGCTTTTCCACTCTGTCTGGCAAGGAAAACATGCGCCAGCGCAGAAAACATCTCCCATCGTGTTCTGGACGTTGCACGGAGGTCTGCCAAGTGTTTGCATAAAGAAATGAAAAGTTGTCCAAAATAACTTCCTATCGAATATTCATGTGATTGGAAAAGTCAGGAAAGTGGTAAGGTACTGTTTTCTATCAGTTGGCAAGCTGCGCACACAATCCCAGTGTTGTACAGCTTCCTTCTTCACCTTTCCGATGCTGCCGCTCTCTCCGGCTCCCGGAGCCGAAGAAGCGGCTTCTTTGCGCAAAGGCGATTGTACCGCTCACAGTGCTCTCTTAGCGCCGCTTCTGCCGAAAGAAGCCCGGGAGCGGTGCTTAGCTCCGGAGAGCCTCGTACCTTCGTCTTTAGCGTCTTTTGTGGTCTACATCCTAGCAGAAAGCTTTTCCACTCTGTCTGGCAAGGAAAACATGCGGAACACAGAAAACATCTCCCATCGTGTTCTGGACGTTGCACGGAGGTCTGCCAAGTGTTTGCATAAAGAAATGAAAAGTTGTCCAAAATAACTTCCTATCGAATGTTCATGTGATTGGAAAAGTCAGGAAAGTGGTAAGGTACTGTTTTCTATCAGTTGGCAAGCTGCGCACACAATCCCAGTGTTGTACAGCTTCCTTCTTCACCTTTCCGATGCTGCCGCTCTCTCCGGCTCCCGGAGCCGAAGAAGCGGCTTCTTCGCGCAAAGACGATTGTACCGCTCACAGTGCTCTCTTAGCGCCGCTTCTGCCGAAAGAAGCCCGGGAGCGGCGCTTAGCTCCGGAGAGCATCGTACCTTCGTCTTTAGCGTCTTTTGTGGTCTACATCCTAGCAGAAAGCTTTTCCACTCTGTCTGGCAAGGAAAACATGCGCCAGCGCAGAAAACATCTCCCATCGTGTTCTGGACGTTGCACGGAGGTCTGCCAAGTGTTTGACAAGAAGAGAGGAAAAGTTGTCCAAAACAGCTTCCAATCGAATATTCATGTGATTGGAAACGTCAGGAAAGTGGTAAGGTACTGTTTTCTATCAGTTGGCAAGCTGGCGCACACAATCCCAGTGTTGTACAGCTTCCTTCTTCACCTTTGCGATGCTGCCGCTCTCTCCGGCTCCCGGAGCCGAAGAAGCGGCTTCTTCGCGCAAAGACGATTGTACCGCTCACAGTGCTCTCTTAGCGCCGCTTCTGCCGAATGAAGCCCGGGAGCGGCGCTTAACTCCGGAGAGTCTCGTACCATCTTCTTTAGCGTCTTTTGTGGTCTACATCCTAGCAGAAAGCTTTTCCACTCTGTCTGGCAAGGAAAACCTGCGCCAGCGCAGAAAACATCTCCCATCGTGTTCTGGACGTTGCACGGAGGTCTGCCAAGTGTTTGCATAAAGAAATGAAAAGTTGTCCAAAATAACTTCCTATCGAATGTTCATGTGATTGGAAAGGTCAGGAAAGTGTAAGGTACTGTTTTCTATCAGTTGGCAAGCTGCGCACACAATCCCAGTGTTGTACAGCTTCCTTCTTCACCTTTCCGATGCTGCCGCTCTCTCCGGCTCCCGGAGCCGAAGAAGCGGCTTCTTCGCGCAAAGACGATTGTACCGCTCACAGTGCTCTCTTAGCGCGGCTTCTGCCGAAAGAAGCCCGGGAGCGGCGCTTAGCTCCGGAGAGCATCGTCCCTTCGTCTTTAGCGTCTTTTGTGGTCTACATCCTAGCAGAAAGCTTTTCCACTCTGTCTGGCAAGGAAAACCTGCGCCAGCACAGAAAACATCTCCCATCGTGTTCTGGACGTTGCACGGAGGTCTGCCAAGTGTTTGACAAGAAGAGAAGAAAAGTTGTCCAAAATAGCTTCCAATCGAATATTCATGTGATTGGAAAAGTCAGGAAAGTTGTAAGGTACTGTTTTCTATCAGTTGGCAAGCTGCGCACACAATCGCAGTGTTGTACAGCTTCCTTCTTCACCTTTCCGATGCTGCCGCTCTCTCCGGCTCCCGGAGCCGAAGAAGCGGCTTCTTCGCGCAAAGACGATTGTACCGGTCACAGTGCTCTCTTAGCGCCGCTTCTGCCGAAAGAAGCCCGGGAGCGGCGCTTAGCTCCGGAGAGCATCGTCCCTTCGTCTTTAGCGTCTTTTGTGGTCTACATCCTAGCAGAAAGCTTTTCCACTCTGTCTGGCAAGGAAAACCTGCGCCAGCACAGAAAACATCTCCCATCGTGTTCTGGACGTTGCACGGAGGTCTGCCAAGTGTTTGACAAGAAGAGAGGAAAAGTTGTCCAAAACAGCTTCCAATCGAATATTCCTGTGATTGGAAAAGTCAGGAAAGTGGTAAGGTACTGTTTTCTATCAGTTGGCAAGCTGCGCACACAATCCCAGTGTTGTACAGCTTCCTTCTTCACCTTTCCGATGCTGCCGCTCTCTCCGGCTCCCGGAGCCGAAGAAGCGGCTTCTTTGCGCAAAGGCGATTGTACCGCTCACAGTGCTCTCTTAGCGCCGCTTCTGCCGAAAGAAGCCCGGGAGCGGTGCTTAGCTCCGGAGAGCATCGTACCTTCGTCTTTAGCGTCTTTTGTGGTCTACATCCTAGCAGAAAGCTTTTCCACTCAGTCTGGCAAGGAAAACCTGCGCCAGCACAGAAAACATCTCCCATCGTGTTCTGGACGTTGCACGGAGGTCTGCCAAGTGTTTGCATAAAGAAATGAAAAGTTGTCCAAAACAGCTTCCATTTGAATATTCCTGTGATTGGAAAAGTCAGGAAAGTGGTAAGGTACTGTTTTCTATCAGTTGGCAAGCTGCGCACACAATCCCAGTGTTGTACAGCTTCCTTCTTCACCTTTCCGATGCTGCCGCTCTCTCCGGCTCCCGGAGCCGAAGAAGCGGCTTCTTCGCGCAAAGACGATTGTACCGCTCACAGTGCTCTCTTAGCGCGGCTTCTGCCGAAAGAAGCCCGGGAGCGGCGCTTAGCTCCAGAGAGCATCGTACCTTCGTCTTTAGCGTCTTTTGTGGTCTACATCCTCTCAGAAAGCTTTTCCACTCTGTCTGGCAAGGAAAACCTGCGCCAGCACAGAAAACATCTCCCATCGTGTTCTGGACGTTGCACGGAGGTCTGCCAAGTGTTTGAAAGAAACAAAGAAAAGTTGTCCAAAACAGCTTCCAATCAAATATTCATGTGATTGGAAAAGTCAGGAAAGTGGTAAGGTACTGTTTTCTATCAGTTGGCAAGCTGTGCACACAATCCCAGTGTTGTACAGCTTCCTTCTTCACCTTTCCGATGCTGCCGCTCTCTCCGGCTCCCGGAGCCGAAGAAGCGGCTTCTTCGCGCAAAGACGATTGTACCGCTCACAGTGCTCTCTTAGCGCGGCTTCTGCCGAAAGAAGCCCGGGAGCGGCGCTTAACTCCGGAGAGCATCGTCCCTTCGTCTTTAGCGTCTTTTGTGGTCTACATCCTAGCAGAAAGCTTTTCCACTCTGTCTGGCAAGGAAAACCTGCGCCAGCACAGAAAACATCTCCCATCGTGTTCTGGACGTTGCACGGAGGTCTGCCAAGTGTTTGCATAAAGAAATGAAAAGTTGTCCAAAATAACTTCCTATCGAATGTTCATGTGATTGGAAAAGTCAGGAAAGTGGTAAGGTACTGTTTTCTATCAGTTGGCAAGCTGCGCACACAATCCCAGTGTTGTACAGCTTCCTTCTTCACCTTTCCGATGCTGCCGCTCTCTCCGGCTCCCGGAGCCGAAGAAGCGGCTTCTTCGCGCAAAGACGATTGTACCGCTCACAGTGCTCTCTTAGCGCCGCTTCTGCCGAAAGAAGCCCGGGAGCGGCGCTTAGCTCCGGAGAGCATCGTACCTTCGTCTTTAGCGTCTTTTGTGGTCTACATCCTAGCAGAAAGCTTTTCCACTCTGTCTGGCAAGGAAAACCTGCGCCAGCACAGAAAACATCTCCCATCGTGTTCTGGACGTTGCACGGAGGTCTGCCAAGTGTTTGACAAGAAGAGAGGAAAAGTTGTCCAAAACAGCTTCCAATCGAATATTCCTGTGATTGGAAAAGTCAGGAAAGTGGTAAGGTACTGTTTTCTATCAGTTGGCAAGCTGCGCACACAATCCCAGTGTTGTACAGCTTCCTTCTTCACCTTTCCGATGCTGCCGCTCTCTCCGGCTCCCGGAGCCGAAGAATCGGCTTCTTCGCGCAAAGACGATTGTACCGCTCACAGTGCTCTCTTAGCGCGGCTTCTGCCGAAAGAAGCCCGGGAGCGGCGCTTAGCTCCGGAGAGCATCGTACCTTCGTCTTTAGCGTCTTTTGTGGTCTACATCCTAGCAGAAAGCTTTTCCACTCTGTCTGGCAAGGAAAACCTGCGCAAGCACAGAAAACATCTCCCATCGTGTTCTGGACGTTGCACGGATGTCTGCCAAGTGTTTGAAAGAAACAAAGAAAAGTTGTCCAAAACAGCTTCCAATCGAATATTCATGTGATTGGAAAAGTCAGGAAAGTGGTAAGGTACTGTTTTCTATCAGTTGGCAAGCTGCGCACACAATCCCAGTGTTGTACAGCTTCCTTCTTCACCTTTCCGATGCTGCCGCTCTCTCCGGCTCCCGGAGCCGAAGAAGCGGCTTCTTCGCGCAAAGGCGATTGTACCGCTCACAGTGCTCTCTTAGCGCCGCTTCTGCCGAAAGAAGCCCGGGAGCGGTGCTTAGCTCCGGAGAGCCTCGTACCTTCGTCTTTAGCGTCTTTTGTGGTCTACATCCTAGCAGAAAGCTTTTCCACTCTGTCTGGCAAGGAAAACCTGCGCCAGCGCAGAAAACATCTCCCATCGTGTTCTGGACGTTGCACGGAGGTCTGCCAAGTGTTTGCATAAAGAAATGAAAAGTTGTCCAAAATAACTTCCTATCGATTGTTCATGTGATTGGAAAAGTCAGGAAAGTGGTAAGGTACTGTTTTCTATCAGTTGGCAAGCTGCGCACACAATCCCAGTGTTGTACAGCTTCCTTCTTCACCTTTCCGATGCTGCCGCTCTCTCCGGCTCCCGGAGCCGAAGAAGCGGCTTCTTCGCGCAAAGACGATTGTACCGCTCACAGTGCTCTCTTAGCGCCGCTTCTGCCGAAAGAAGCCCGGGAGCGGTGCTTAGCTCCGGAGAGCCTCGTCCCTTCGTCTTTAGCGTCTTTTGTGGTCTACATCCTAGCAGAAAGCTTTTCCACTCTGTCTGGCAAGGAAAACCTGCGCCAGCGCAGAAAACATCTCCCATCGTGTTCTGGACGTTGCACGGAGGTCTGCCAAGTGTTTGAAAGAAACAAAGAAAAGTTGTCCAAAACAGCTTCCAATCGAATATTCATGTGATTGGAAAAGTCAGGAAAGTGGTAAGGTACTGTTTTCTATCAGTTGGCAAGCTGCGCACACAATCCCAGTGTTGTACAGCTTCCTTCTTCACCTTTCCGATGCTGCCGCTCTCTCCGGCTCCCGGAGCCGAAGAAGCGGCTTCTTCGCGCAAAGACGATTGTACCGCTCACAGTGCTCTCTTAGCGCGGCTTCTGCCGAAAGAAGCCCGGGAGCGGCGCTTAGCTCCGGAGAGCATCATACCTTCGTCTTTAGCGTCTTTTGTGGTCTACATCCTAGCAGAAAGCTTTTCCACTCTGTCTGGCAAGGAAAACCTGCGCCACCACAGAAAACATCTCCCATCGTGTTCTGGACGTTGCACGGAGGTCTGCCAAGTGTTTGCATAAAGAAATGAAAAGTTGTCCAAAATAACTTCCTATCGAATGTTCATGTGATTGGAAACGTCAGGAAAGTGGTAAGGTACTGTTTTCTATCAGTTGGCAAGCTGCGCACACAATCCCAGTGTTGTACAGCTTCCTTCTTCACCTTTCCGATGCTGCCGCTCTCTCCGGCTCCCGGAGCCGAAGAAGCGGCTTCTTCGCGCAAAGGCGATTGTACCGCTCACAGTGCTCTCTTAGCGCGGCTTCTGCCGAAAGAAGCCCGGGAGCGGTGCTTAGCTCCGGAGAGCCTCGTCCCTTCGTCTTTAGCGTCTTTTGTGGTCTACATCCTAGCAGAAAGCTTTTCCACTCTGTCTGGCAAGGAAAACATGCGGAACACAGAAAACATCTCCCATCGTGTTCTGGACGTTGCACGGAGGTCTGCCAAGTGTTTGCATAAAGAAATGAAAAGTTGTCCAAAATAACTTCCTATCGAATGTTCATGTGATTGGAAAAGTCAGGAAAGTGGTAAGGTACTGTTTTCTATCAGTTGGCAAGCTGCGCACACAATCCCAGTGTTGTACAGCTTCCTTCTTCACCTTTCCGATGCTGCCGCTCTCTCCGGCTCCCGGAGCCGAAGAAGCGGCTTCTTCGCGCAAAGACGATTGTACCGCTCACAGTGCTCTCTTAGCGCGGCTTCTGCCGAAAGAAGCCCGGGAGCGGCGCTTAGCTCCGGAGAGCATCGTACCTTCGTCTTTAGCGTCTTTTGTGGTCTACATCCTAGCAGAAAGCTTTTCCACTCTGTCTGGCAAGGAAAACATGCGCCAGCGCAGAAAACATCTCCCATCGTGTTCTGGACGTTGCACGGAGGTCTGCCAAGTGTTTGACAAGAAGAGAGGAAAAGTTGTCCAAAACAGCTTCCAATCGAATATTCATGTGATTGGAAACGTCAGGAAAGTGGTAAGGTACTGTTTTCTATCAGTTGGCAAGCTGGCGCACACAATCCCAGTGTTGTACAGCTTCCTTCTTCACCTTTGCGATGCTGCCGCTCTCTCCGGCTCCCGGAGCCGAAGAAGCGGCTTCTTCGCGCAAAGACGATTGTACCGCTCACAGTGCTCTCTTAGCGCCGCTTCTGCCGAATGAAGCCCGGGAGCGGCGCTTAACTCCGGAGAGCCTCGTACCATCTTCTTTAGCGTCTTTTGTGGTCTACATCCTAGCAGAAAGCTTTTCCACTCTGTCTGGCAAGGAAAACCTGCGCCAGCGCAGAAAACATCTCCCATCGTGTTCTGGACGTTGCACGGAGGTCTGCCAAGTGTTTGCATAAAGAAATGAAAAGTTGTCCAAAATAACTTCCTATCGAATGTTCATGTGATTGGAAAGGTCAGGAAAGTGTAAGGTACTGTTTTCTATCAGTTGGCAAGCTGCGCACACAATCCCAGTGTTGTACAGCTTCCTTCTTCACCTTTCCGATGCTGCCGCTCTCTCCGGCTCCCGGAGCCGAAGAAGCGGCTTCTTCGCGCAAAGACGATTGTACCGCTCACAGTGCTCTCTTAGCGCGGCTTCTGCCGAAAGAAGCCCGGGAGCGGCGCTTAGCTCCGGAGAGCATCGTCCCTTCGTCTTTAGCGTCTTTTGTGGTCTACATCCTAGCAGAAAGCTTTTCCACTCTGTCTGGCAAGGAAAACCTGCGCCAGCACAGAAAACATCTCCCATCGTGTTCTGGACGTTGCACGGAGGTCTGCCAAGTGTTTGACAAGAAGAGAAGAAAAGTTGTCCAAAACAGCTTCCAATCGAATATTCATGTGATTGGAAAAGTCAGGAAAGTTGTAAGGTACTGTTTTCTATCAGTTGGCAAGCTGCGCACACAATCCCAGTGTTGTACAGCTTCCTTCTTCACCTTTCCGATGCTGCCGCTCTCTCCAGCTCCCGGAGCCCAAGAAGCGGCTTCTTCGCGCAAAGACGATTGTACCGCTCACAGTGCTCTCTTAGCGCGGCTTCTGCCGAAAGAAGCCCGGGAGCGGCGCTTAGCTCCGGAGAGCATCGTACCTTCGTCTTTAGCGTCTTTTGTGGTCTACATCCTAGCAGAAAGCTTTTCCACTCTGTCTGGCAAGGAAAACCTGCGCCAGCACAGAAAACATCTCCCATCGTGTTCTGGACGTTGCACGGAGGTCTGCCAAGTGTTTGAAAGAAACAAAGAAAAGTTGTCCAAAACAGCTTCCAATCGAATATTCCTGTGATTGGAAAAGTCAGGAAAGTGGTAAGGTACTGTTTTCTATCAGTTGGCAAGCTGCGCACACAATCCCAGTGTTGTACAGCTTCCTTCTTCACCTTTCCGATGCTGCCGCTCTCTCCGGCTCCCGGAGCCGAAGAAGCGGCTTCTTCGCGCAAAGACGATTGTACCGCTCACAGTGCTCTCTTAGCGCGGCTTCTGCCGAAAGAAGCCCGGGAGCGGCGCTTAACTCCGGAGAGCATCGTACCTTCGTCTTTAGCGTCTTTTGTGGTCTACATCCTAGCAGAAAGCTTTTCCACTCTGTCTGGCAAGGAAAACCTGCGCCAGCACAGAAAACATCTCCCATCGTGTTCTGGACGTTGCACGGAGGTCTGCCAAGTGTCTGCATAAAGAAATGAAAAGTTGTCCAAAATAACTTCCTATCGAATGTTCATGTGATTGGAAACGTCAGGAAAGTGGTAAGGTACTGTTTTCTATCAGTTGGCAAGCTGCGCACACAATCCCAGTGTTGTACAGCTTCCTTCTTCACCTTTCCGATGCTGCCGCTCTCTCCGGCTCCCGGAGCCGAAGAAGCGGCTTCTTCGCGCAAAGGCGATTGTACCGCTCACAGTGCTCTCTTAGCGCCGCTTCTGCCGAAAGAAGCCCGGGAGCGGTGCTTAGCTCCGGAGAGCCTCGTCCCTTCGTCTTTAGCGTCTTTTGTGGTCTACATCCTAGCAGAAAGCTTTTCCACTCTGTCTGGCAAGGAAAACATGCGCCAGCGCAGAAAACATCTCCCATCGTGTTCTGGACGTTGCACGGAGGTCTGCCAAGTGTTTGCATAAAGAAATGAAAAGTTGTCCAAAATAACTTCCTATCGAATATTCATGTGATTGGAAAAGTCAGGAAAGTGGTAAGGTACTGTTTTCTATCAGTTGGCAAGCTGCGCACACAATCCCAGTGTTGTACAGCTTCCTTCTTCACCTTTCCGATGCTGCCGCTCTCTCCGGCTCCCAGAGCCGAAGAAGCGGCTTCTTTGCGCAAAGGCGATTGTACCGCTCACAGTGCTCTCTTAGCGCCGCTTCTGCCGAAAGAAGCCCGGGAGCGGTGCTTAGCTCCGGAGAGCATCGTACCTTCGTCTTTAGCGTCTTTTGTGGTCTACATCCTAGCAGAAAGCTTTTCCACTCTGTCTGGCAAGGAAAACCTGCGGAACACAGAAAACATCTCCCATCGTGTTCTGGACGTTGCACGGAGGTCTGCCAAGTGTTTGCATAAAGAAATGAAAAGTTGTCCAAAATAACTTCCTATCGAATGTTCATGTGATTGGAAAAGTCAGGAAAGTGGTAAGGTACTGTTTTCTATCAGTTGGCAAGCTGCGCACACAATCCCAGTGTTGTACAGCTTCCTTCTTCACCTTTCCGATGCTGCCGCTCTCTCCGGCTCCCGGAGCCGAAGAAGCGGCTTCTTCGCGCAAAGACGATTGTACCGCTCACAGTGCTCTCTTAGCGCCGCTTCTGCCGAAAGAAGCCCGGGAGCGGCGCTTAGCTCCGGAGAGCATCGTCCCTTCGTCTTTAGCGTCTTTTGTGGTCTACATCCTAGCAGAAAGCTTTTCCACTCTGTCTGGCAAGGAAAACATGCGCCAGCGCAGAAAACATCTCCCATCGTGTTCTGGACGTTGCACGGAGGTCTGCCAAGTGTTTGACAAGAAGAGAGGAAAAGTTGTCCAAAACAGCTTCCAATCGAATATTCATGTGATTGGAAACGTCAGGAAAGTGGTAAGGTACTGTTTTCTATCAGTTGGCAAGCTGGCGCACACAATCCCAGTGTTGTACAGCTTCCTTCTTCACCTTTGCGATGCTGCCGCTCTCTCCGGCTCCCGGAGCCGAAGAAGCGGCTTCTTCGCGCAAAGACGATTGTACCGCTCACAGTGCTCTCTTAGCGCCGCTTCTGCCGAATGAAGCCCGGGAGCGGCGCTTAACTCCGGAGAGCCTCGAACCATCTTCTTTAGCGTCTTTTGTGGTCTACATCCTAGCAGAAAGCTTTTCCACTCTGTCTGGCAAGGAAAACCTGCGCCAGCGCAGAAAACATCTCCCATCGTGTTCTGGACGTTGCACGGAGGTCTGCCAAGTGTTTGCATAAAGAAATGAAAAGTTGTCCAAAATAACTTCCTATCGAATGTTCATGTGATTGGAAAGGTCAGGAAAGTGTAAGGTACTGTTTTCTATCAGTTGGCAAGCTGCGCACACAATCCCAGTGTTGTACAGCTTCCTTCTTCACCTTTCCGATGCTGCCGCTCTCTCCGGCTCCCGGAGCCGAAGAAGCGGCTTCTTCGCGCAAAGACGATTGTACCGCTCACAGTGCTCTCTTAGCGCCGCTTCTGCCGAAAGAAGCCCGGGAGCGGCGCTTAGCTCCGGAGAGCATCGTCCCTTCGTCTTTAGCGTCTTTTGTGGTCTACATCCTAGCAGAAAGCTTTTCCACTCTGTCTGGCAAGGAAAACCTGCGCCAGCACAGAAAACATCTCCCATCGTGTTCTGGACGTTGCACGGAGGTCTGCCAAGTGTTTGACAAGAAGAGAAGAAAAGTTGTCCAAAATAGCTTCCAATCGAATATTCATGTGATTGGAAAAGTCAGGAAAGTTGTAAGGTACTGTTTTCTATCAGTTGGCAAGCTGCGCACACAATCGCAGTGTTGTACAGCTTCCTTCTTCACCTTTCCGATGCTGCCGCTCTCTCCGGCTCCCGGAGCCGAAGAAGCGGCTTCTTCGCGCAAAGACGATTGTACCGCTCACAGTGCTCTCTTAGCGCCGCTTCTGCCGAAAGAAGCCCGGGAGCGGTGCTTAGCTCCGGAGAGCCTCGTCCCTTCGTCTTTAGCGTCTTTTGTGGTCTACATCCTAGCAGAAAGCTTTTCCACTCTGTCTGGCAAGGAAAACATGCGCCAGCGCAGAAAACATCTCCCATCGTGTTCTGGACGTTGCACGGAGGTCTGCCAAGTGTTTGCATAAAGAAATGAAAAGTTGTCCAAAATAACTTCCTATCGAATATTCATGTGATTGGAAAAGTCAGGAAAGTGGTAAGGTACTGTTTTCTATCAGTTGGCAAGCTGCGCACACAATCCCAGTGTTGTACAGCTTCCTTCTTCACCTTTCCGATGCTGCCGCTCTCTCCGGCTCCCAGAGCCGAAGAAGCGGCTTCTTTGCGCAAAGGCGATTGTACCGCTCACAGTGCTCTCTTAGCGCCGCTTCTGCCGAAAGAAGCCCGGGAGCGGTGCTTAGCTCCGGAGAGCATCGTACCTTCGTCTTTAGCGTCTTTTGTGGTCTACATCCTAGCAGAAAGCTTTTCCACTCTGTCTGGCAAGGAAAACATGCGGAACACAGAAAACATCTCCCATCGTGTTCTGGACGTTGCACGGAGGTCTGCCAAGTGTTTGCATAAAGAAATGAAAAGTTGTCCAAAATAACTTCCTATCGAATGTTCATGTGATTGGAAAAGTCAGGAAAGTGGTAAGGTACTGTTTTCTATCAGTTGGCAAGCTGCGCACACAATCCCAGTGTTGTACAGCTTCCTTCTTCACCTTTCCGATGCTGCCGCTCTCTCCGGCTCCCGGAGCCGAAGAAGCGGCTTCTTCGCGCAAAGACGATTGTACCGCTCACAGTGCTCTCTTAGCGCCGCTTCTGCCGAAAGAAGCCCGGGAGCGGCGCTTAGCTCCGGAGAGCATCGTACCTTCGTCTTTAGCGTCTTTTGTGGTCTACATCCTAGCAGAAAGCTTTTCCACTCTGTCTGGCAAGGAAAACATGCGCCAGCGCAGAAAACATCTCCCATCGTGTTCTGGACGTTGCACGGAGGTCTGCCAAGTGTTTGACAAGAAGAGAGGAAAAGTTGTCCAAAACAGCTTCCAATCGAATATTCATGTGATTGGAAACGTCAGGAAAGTGGTAAGGTACTGTTTTCTATCAGTTGGCAAGCTGGCGCACACAATCCCAGTGTTGTACAGCTTCCTTCTTCACCTTTGCGATGCTGCCGCTCTCTCCGGCTCCCGGAGCCGAAGAAGCGGCTTCTTCGCGCAAAGACGATTGTACCGCTCACAGTGCTCTCTTAGCGCCGCTTCTGCCGAATGAAGCCCGGGAGCGGCGCTTAACTCCGGAGAGCCTCGTACCATCTTCTTTAGCGTCTTTTGTGGTCTACATCCTAGCAGAAAGCTTTTCCACTCTGTCTGGCAAGGAAAACCTGCGCCAGCGCAGAAAACATCTCCCATCGTGTTCTGGACGTTGCACGGAGGTCTGCCAAGTGTTTGCATAAAGAAATGAAAAGTTGTCCAAAATAACTTCCTATCGAATGTTCATGTGATTGGAAAGGTCAGGAAAGTGTAAGGTACTGTTTTCTATCAGTTGGCAAGCTGCGCACACAATCCCAGTGTTGTACAGCTTCCTTCTTCACCTTTCCGATGCTGCCGCTCTCTCCGGCTCCCGGAGCCGAAGAAGCGGCTTCTTCGCGCAAAGACGATTGTACCGCTCACAGTGCTCTCTTAGCGCGGCTTCTGCCGAAAGAAGCCCGGGAGCGGCGCTTAGCTCCGGAGAGCATCGTCCCTTCGTCTTTAGCGTCTTTTGTGGTCTACATCCTAGCAGAAAGCTTTTCCACTCTGTCTGGCAAGGAAAACCTGCGCCAGCACAGAAAACATCTCCCATCGTGTTCTGGACGTTGCACGGAGGTCTGCCAAGTGTTTGACAAGAAGAGAAGAAAAGTTGTCCAAAATAGCTTCCAATCGAATATTCATGTGATTGGAAAAGTCAGGAAAGTGGTAAGGTACTGTTTTCTATCAGTTGGCAAGCTGCGCACACAATCGCAGTGTTGTACAGCTTCCTTCTTCACCTTTCCGATGCTGCCGCTCTCTCCGGCTCCCGGAGCCGAAGAAGCGGCTTCTTCGCGCAAAGACGATTGTACCGGTCACAGTGCTCTCTTAGCGCGGCTTCTGCCGAAAGAAGCCCGGGAGCGGCGCTTAGCTCCGGAGAGCATCGTCCCTTCGTCTTTAGCGTCTTTTGTGGTCTACATCCTAGCAGAAAGCTTTTCCACTCTGTCTGGCAAGGAAAACCTGCGCCAGCACAGAAAACATCTCCCATCGTGTTCTGGACGTTGCACGGAGGTCTGCCAAGTGTTTGACAAGAAGAGAGGAAAAGTTGTCCAAAACAGCTTCCAATCGAATATTCCTGTGATTGGAAAAGTCAGGAAAGTGGTAAGGTACTGTTTTCTATCAGTTGGCAAGCTGCGCACACAATCCCAGTGTTGTACAGCTTCCTTCTTCACCTTTCCGATGCTGCCGCTCTCTCCGGCTCCCGGAGCCGAAGAAGCGGCTTCTTCGCGCAAAGACGATTGTACCGCTCACAGTGCTCTCTTAGCGCGGCTTCTGCCGAAAGAAGCCCGGGAGCGGTGCTTAGCTCCGGAGAGGCTCGTACCTTCGTCTTTAGCGTCTTTTGTGGTCTACATCCTAGCAGAAAGCTTTTCCACTCTGTCTGGCAAGGAAAACCTGCGCCAGCACAGAAAACATCTCCCATCGTGTTCTGGACGTTGCACGGAGGTCTGCCAAGTGTTTGCATAAAGAAATGAAAAGTTGTCCAAAATAACTTCCTATCGAATGTTCATGTGATTGGAAAAGTCAGGAAAGTGTAAGGTACTGTTTTCTATCAGTTGGCAAGCTGCGCACACAATCCCAGTGTTGTACAGCTTCCTTCTTCACCTTTGCGATGCTGCCGCTCTCTCCGGCTCCCGGAGCCGAAGAAGCGGCTTCTTCGCGCAAAGACGATTGTACCGCTCACAGTGCTCTCTTAGCGCGGCTTCTGCCGAAAGAAGCCCGGGAGCGGCGCTTAGCTCCGGAGAGCATCGTACCTTCGTCTTTAGCGTCTTTTGTGGTCTACATCCTAGCAGAAAGCTTTTCCACTCTGTCTGGCAAGGAAAACCTGCGCCAGCACAGAAAACATCTCCCATCGTGTTCTGGACGTTGCACGGAGGTCTGCCAAGTGTTTGACAAAAGAGAGGAAAAGTTGTCCAAAACAGCTTCCAATCGAATATTCCTGTGATTGGAAAAGTCAGGAAAGTGGTAAGGTACTGTTTTCTATCAGTTGGCAAGCTGCGCACACAATCCCAGTGTTGTACAGCTTCCTTCTTCACCTTTGCGATGCTGCCGCTCTCTCCGGCTCCCGGAGCCGAAGAAGCGGCTTCTTCGCGCAAAGACGATTGTACCGCTCACAGTGCTCTCTTAGCGCCGCTTCTGCCGAAAGAAGCCCGGGAGCGGCGCTTAGCTCCGGAGAGCATCGTACCTTCGTCTTTAGCGTCTTTTGTGGTCTACATCCTAGCAGAAAGCTTTTCCACTCTGTCTGGCAAGGAAAACCTGCGCCAGCGCAGAAAACATCTCCCATCGTGTTCTGGACGTTGCACGGAGGTCTGCCAAGTGTTTGCATAAAGAAATGAAAAGTTGTCCAAAATAACTTCCTATCGATTGTTCATGTGATTGGAAAAGTCAGGAAAGTGGTAAGGTACTGTTTTCTATCAGTTGGCAAGCTGCGCACACAATCCCAGTGTTGTACAGCTTCCTTCTTCACCTTTCCGATGCTGCCGCTCTCTCCGGCTCCCGGAGCCGAAGAAGCGGCTTCTTCGCGCAAAGACGATTGTACCGCTCACAGTGCTCTCTTAGCGCCGCTTCTGCCGAAAGAAGCCCGCGAGCGGTGCTTAGCTCCGGAGAGCATCGTACCTTCGTCTTTAGCGTCTTTTGTGGTCTACATCCTAGCAGAAAGCTTTTCCACTCTGTCTGGCAAGGAAAACATGCGGAACACAGAAAACATCTCCCATCGTGTTCTGGACGTTGCACGGAGGTCTGCCAAGTGTTTGCATAAAGAAATGAAAAGTTGTCCAAAATAACTTCCTATTGAATGTTCATGTGATTGGAAAAGTCAGGAAAGTGGTAAGGTACTGTTTTCTATCAGTTGGCAAGCTGCGCACACAATCCCAGTGTTGTACAGCTTCCTTCTTCACCTTTCCGATGCTGCCGCTCTCTCCGGCTCCCGGAGCCGAAGAAGCGGCTTCTTCGCGCAAAGACGATTGTACCTGTCACAGTGCTCTCTTAGCGCCGCTTCTGCCGAAAGAAGCCCGGGAGCGGCGCTTAGCTCCGGAGAGCATCGTACCTTCGTCTTTAGCGTCTTTTGTGGTCTACATCCTAGCAGAAAGCTTTTCCACTCTGTCTGGCAAGGAAAACCTGCGCCAGCACAGAAAACATCTCCCATCGTGTTCTGGACGTTGCACGGAGGTCTGCCAAGTGTTTGAAAGAAACAAAGAAAAGTTGTCCAAAACAGCTTCCAATCGAATGTTCATGTGATTGGAAAAGTCAGGAAAGTGGTAAGGTACTGTTTTCTATCAGTTGGCAAGCTGCGCACACAATCCCAGTGTTGTACAGCTTCCTTCTTCAGCTTTCCGATGCTGCCGCTCTCTCCGGCTCCCGGAGCCGAAGAAGCGGCTTCTTCGCGCAAAGACGATTGTACCGCTCACAGTGCTCTCTTAGCGCGGCTTCTGCCGAAAGAAGCCCGGGAGCGGCGCTTAGCTCCGGAGAGCATCGTCCCTTCGTCTTTAGCGTCTTTTGTGGTCTACATCCTAGCAGAAAGCTTTTCCACTCTGTCTGGCAAGGAAAACCTGCGCCAGCACAGAAAACATCTCCCATCGTGTTCTGGACGTTGTACGGAGGTCTGCCAAGTGTTTGACAAGAAGAGAAGAAAAGTTGTCCAAAACAGCTTCCAATCGAATATTCATGTGATTGGAAAAGTCAGGAAAGTTGTAAGGTACTGTTTTCTATCAGTTGGCAAGCTGCGCACACAATCCCAGTGTTGTACAGCTTCCTACTTCACCTTTCCGATGCTGCCGCTCTCTCCGGCTCCCGGAGCCGAAGAAGCGGCTTCTTCGCGCAAAGACGATTGTACCGCTCACAGTGCTCTCTTAGCGCCGCTTCTGCCGAAAGAAGCCCGGGAGCGGCGCTTAGCTCCGGAGAGCATCATCCCTTCGTCTTTAGCGTCTTTTGTGGTCTACATCCTAGCAGAAAGCTTTTCCACTCTGTCTGGCAAGGAAAACCTGCGCCAGCGCAGAAAACATCTCCCATCGTGTTCTGGACGTTGCACGGAGGTCTGCCAAGTGTTTGCATAAAGAAATGAAAAGTTGTCCAAAATAACTTCCTATCGAATGTTCATGTGATTGGAAAGGTCAGAAAAGTGTAAGGTACTCTTTTCTATCAGTTGGCAAGCTGCGCACACAATCCCAGTGTTGTACAGCTTCCTTCTTCACCTTTCCGATGCTGCCGCTCTCTCCGGCTCCCGGAGCCGAAGAAGCGGCTTCTTCGCGCAAAGACGATTGTACCGCTCACAGTGCTCTCTTAGCGCCGCTTCTGCCGAAAGAAGCCCGGGAGCGGTGCTTAGCTCCGGAGAGCATCGTCCCTTCGTCTTTAGCGTCTTTTGTGGTCTACATCCTAGCAGAAAGCTTTTCCACTCTGTCTGGCAAGGAAAACCTGCGCCAGCACAGAAAACATCTCCCTTCGTGTTCTGGACGTTGTACGGAGGTCTGCCAAGTGTTTGAAAGAAACAAAGAAAAGTTGTCCAAAACAGCTTCCAATCGAATATTCTGTGATTGGAAACGTCAGGAAAGTTGTAAGGTACTGTTTTCTATCAGTTGGCAAGCTGCGCACACAATCCCAGTGTTGTACAGCTTCCTTCTTCACCTTTCCGATGCTGCCGCTCTCTCCGGCTCCCGGAGCCGAAGAAGCGGCTTCTTCGCGCAAAGACGATTGTACCGCTCACAGTGCTCTCTTAGCGCCGCTTCTGCCGAAAGAAGCCCGGGAGCGGTGCTTAGCTCCGGAGAGCCTCGTACCTTCGTCTTTAGCGTCTTTTGTGGTCTACATCCTAGCAGAAAGCTTTTCCACTCTGTCTGGCAAGGAAAACCTGCGCCAGCGCAGAAAACATCTCCCATCGTGTTCTGGACGTTGCACGGAGGTCTGCCAAGTGTTTGCATAAAGAAATGAAAAGTTGTCCAAAATAACTTCCTATCGAATGTTCATGTGATTGGAAAAGTCAGGAAAGTGGTAAGGTACTGTTTTCTATCAGTTGGCAAGCTGCGCACACAATGCCAGTGTTGTACAGCTTCCTTCTTCACCTTTCCGATGCTGCCGCTCTCTCCGGCTCCCGGAGCCGAAGAAGCGGCTTCTTCGCGCAAAGACGATTGTACCGCTCACAGTGCTCTCTTAGCGCCGCTTCTGCCGAAAGAAGCCCGGGAGCGGTGCTTAGCTCCGGAGAGCCTCGTACCTTCGTCTTTAGCGTCTTTTGTGGTCTACATCCTAGCAGAAAGCTTTTCCACTCTGTCTGGCAAGGAAAACATGCGGAACACAGAAAACATCTCCCATCGTGTTCTGGACGTTGCACGGAGGTCTGCCAAGTGTTTGCATAAAGAAATGAAAAGTTGTCCAAAATAACTTCCTATCGAATGTTCATGTGATTGGAAAAGTCAGGAAAGTGGTAAGGTACTGTTTTCTATCAGTTGGCAAGCTGCGCACACAATCCCAGTGTTGTACAGCTTCCTTCTTCACCTTTCCGATGCTGCCGCTCTCTCCGGCTCCCGGAGCCGAAGAAGCGGCTTCTTCGCGCAAAGACGATTGTACCGCTCACAGTGCTCTCTTAGCGCCGCTTCTGCCGAAAGAAGCCCGGGAGCGGCGCTTAGCTCCGGAGAGCATCGTACCTTCGTCTTTAGCGTCTTTTGTGGTCTACATCCTAGCAGAAAGCTTTTCCACTCTGTCTGGCAAGGAAAACATGCGCCAGCGCAGAAAACATCTCCCATCGTGTTCTGGACGTTGCACGGAGGTCTGCCAAGTGTTTGACAAGAAGAGAAGAAAAGTTGTCCAAAACAGCTTCCAATCGAATATTCATGTGATTGGAAAAGTCAGGAGAGTGGTAAGGTACTGTTTTCTATCAGTTGGCAAGCTGCGCACACAATCCCAGTGTTGTACAGCTTCCTTCTTCACCTTTCCGATGCTGCCGCTCTCTCCGGCTCCCGGAGCCGAAGAAGCGGCTTCTTCGCGCAAAGACGATTGTACCGCTCACAGTGCTCTCTTAGCGCGGCTTCTGCCGAAAGAAGCCCGGGAGCGGTGCTTAGCTCCGGAGAGGCTCGTACCTTCGTCTTTAGCGTCTTTTGTGGTCTACATCCTAGCAGAAAGCTTTTCCACTCTGTCTGGCAAGGAAAACATGCGGAACACAGAAAACATCTCCCATCGTGTTCTGGACGTTGTACGGAGGTCTGCCAAGTGTTTGCATAAAGAAATGAAAAGTTGTCCAAAATAACTTCCTATCGAATGTTCATGTGATTGGAAAAGTCAGGAAAGTGGTAAGGTACTGTTTTCTATCAGTTGGCAAGCTGCGCACACAATCCCAGTGTTGTACAGCTTCCTTCTTCACCTTTCCGATGCTGCCGCTCTCTCCGGCTCCCGGAGCCGAAGAAGCGGCTTCTTCGCGCAAAGACGATTGTACCGCTCACAGTGCTCTCTTAGCGCCGCTTCTGCCGAAAGAAGCCCGGGAGCGGCGCTTAGCTCCGGAGAGCATCGTACCTTCGTCTTTAGCGTCTTTTGTGGTCTACATCCTAGCAGAAAGCTTTTCCACTCTGTCTGGCAAGGAAAACCTGCGCCAGCACAGAAAACATCTCCCATCGTGTTCTGGACGTTGTACGGAGGTCTGCCAAGTGTTTGACAAGAAGAGAAGAAAAGTTGTCCAAAACAGCTTCCAATCGAATATTCATGTGATTGGAAAAGTCAGGAAAGTTGTAAGGTACTGTTTTCTATCAGTTGGCAAGCTGCGCACACAATCCCAGTGTTGTACAGCTTCCTTCTTCACCATTCCGATGCTGCCGCTCTCTCCGGCTCCCGGAGCCGAAGAAGCGGCTTCTTCGCGCAAAGACGATTGTACCGCTCACAGTGCTCTCTTAGCGCCGCTTCTGCCGAAAGAAGCCCGGGAGCGGCGCTTAGCTCCGGAGAGCATCATCCCTTCGTCTTTAGCGTCTTTTGTGGTCTACATCCTAGCAGAAAGCTTTTCCACTCTGTCTGGCAAGGAAAACCTGCGCCAGCGCAGAAAACATCTCCCATCGTGTTCTGGACGTTGCACGGAGGTCTGCCAAGTGTTTGCATAAAGAAATGAAAAGTTGTCCAAAATAACTTCCTATCGAATGTTCATGTGATTGGAAAGGTCAGAAAAGTGTAAGGTACTCTTTTCTATCAGTTGGCAAGCTGCGCACACAATCCCAGTGTTGTACAGCTTCCTTCTTCACCTTTCCGATGCTGCCGCTCTCTCCGGCTCCCGGAGCCGAAGAAGCGGCTTCTTCGCGCAAAGACGATTGTACCGCTCACAGTGCTCTCTTAGCGCCGCTTCTGCCGAAAGAAGCCCGGGAGCGGTGCTTAGCTCCGGATAGCATCGTCCCTTCGTCTTTAGCGTCTTTTGTGGTCTACATCCTAGCAGAAAGCTTTTCCACTCTGTCTGGCAAGGAAAACCTGCGCCAGCACAGAAAACATCTCCCTTCGTGTTCTGGACGTTGTACGGAGGTCTGCCAAGTGTTTGAAAGAAACAAAGAAAAGTTGTCCAAAACAGCTTCCAATCGAATATTCTGTGATTGGAAACGTCAGGAAAGTTGTAAGGTACTGTTTTCTATCAGTTGGCAAGCTGCGCACACAATCCCAGTGTTGTACAGCTTCCTTCTTCACCTTTCCGATGCTGCCGCTCTCTCCGGCTCCCGGAGCCGAAGAAGCGGCTTCTTCGCGCAAAGACGATTGTACCGCTCACAGTGCTCTCTTAGCGCCGCTTCTGCCGAAAGAAGCCCGGGAGCGGTGCTTAGCTCCGGAGAGCCTCGTACCTTCGTCTTTAGCGTCTTTTGTGGTCTACATCCTAGCAGAAAGCTTTTCCACTCTGTCTGGCAAGGAAAACCTGCGCCAGCGCAGAAAACATCTCCCATCGTGTTCTGGACGTTGCACGGAGGTCTGCCAAGTGTTTGCATAAAGAAATGAAAAGTTGTCCAAAATAACTTCCTATCGAATGTTCATGTGATTGGAAAAGTCAGGAAAGTGGTAAGGTACTGTTTTCTATCAGTTGGCAAGCTGCGCACACAATGCCAGTGTTGTACAGCTTCCTTCTTCACCTTTCCGATGCTGCCGCTCTCTCCGGCTCCCGGAGCCGAAGAAGCGGCTTCTTCGCGCAAAGACGATTGTACCGCTCACAGTGCTCTCTTAGCGCCGCTTCTGCCGAAAGAAGCCCGGGAGCGGTGCTTAGCTCCGGAGAGCCTCGTACCTTCGTCTTTAGCGTCTTTTGTGGTCTACATCCTAGCAGAAAGCTTTTCCACTCTGTCTGGCAAGGAAAACATGCGGAACACAGAAAACATCTCCCATCGTGTTCTGGACGTTGCACGGAGGTCTGCCAAGTGTTTGCATAAAGAAATGAAAAGTTGTCCAAAATAACTTCCTATCGAATGTTCATGTGATTGGAAAAGTCAGGAAAGTGGTAAGGTACTGTTTTCTATCAGTTGGCAAGCTGCGCACACAATCCCAGTGTTGTACAGCTTCCTTCTTCACCTTTCCGATGCTGCCGCTCTCTCCGGCTCCCGGAGCCGAAGAAGCGGCTTCTTCGCGCAAAGACGATTGTACCGCTCACAGTGCTCTCTTAGCGCCGCTTCTGCCGAAAGAAGCCCGGGAGCGGCGCTTAGCTCCGGAGAGCATCGTACCTTCGTCTTTAGCGTCTTTTGTGGTCTACATCCTAGCAGAAAGCTTTTCCACTCTGTCTGGCAAGGAAAACATGCGCCAGCGCAGAAAACATCTCCCATCGTGTTCTGGACGTTGCACGGAGGTCTGCCAAGTGTTTGACAAGAAGAGAAGAAAAGTTGTCCAAAACAGCTTCCAATCGAATATTCATGTGATTGGAAAAGTCAGGAGAGTGGTAAGGTACTGTTTTCTATCAGTTGGCAAGCTGCGCACACAATCCCAGTGTTGTACAGCTTCCTTCTTCACCTTTCCGATGCTGCCGCTCTCTCCGGCTCCCGGAGCCGAAGAAGCGGCTTCTTCGCGCAAAGACGATTGTACCGCTCACAGTGCTCTCTTAGCGCGGCTTCTGCCGAAAGAAGCCCGGGAGCGGTGCTTAGCTCCGGAGAGGCTCGTACCTTCGTCTTTAGCGTCTTTTGTGGTCTACATCCTAGCAGAAAGCTTTTCCACTCTGTCTGGCAAGGAAAACATGCGGAACACAGAAAACATCTCCCATCGTGTTCTGGACGTTGTACGGAGGTCTGCCAAGTGTTTGCATAAAGAAATGAAAAGTTGTCCAAAATAACTTCCTATCGAATGTTCATGTGATTGGAAAAGTCAGGAAAGTGGTAAGGTACTGTTTTCTATCAGTTGGCAAGCTGCGCACACAATCCCAGTGTTGTACAGCTTCCTTCTTCACCTTTCCGATGCTGCCGCTCTCTCCGGCTCCCGGAGCCGAAGAAGCGGCTTCTTCGCGCAAAGACGATTGTACCGCTCACAGTGCTCTCTTAGCGCCGCTTCTGCCGAAAGAAGCCCGGGAGCGGCGCTTAGCTCCGGAGAGCATCGTACCTTCGTCTTTAGCGTCTTTTGTGGTCTACATCCTAGCAGAAAGCTTTTCCACTCTGTCTGGCAAGGAAAACCTGCGCAAGCACAGAAAACATCTCCCATCGTGTTCTGGACGTTGTACGGATGTCTGCCAAGTGTTTGAAAGAAACAAAGAAAAGTTGTCCAAAACAGCTTCCAATCGAATATTCATGTGATTGGAAACGTCAGGAAAGTGGTAAGGTACTGTTTTCTATCAGTTGGCAAGCTGCGCACACAATCCCAGTGTTGTACAGCTTCCTTCTTCACCTTTCCGATGCTGCCGCTCTCTCCGGCTCCCGGAGCCGAAGAAGCGGCTTCTTCGCGCAAAGGCGATTGTACCGCTCACAGTGCTCTCTTAGCGCGGCTTCTGCCGAAAGAAGCCCGGGAGCGGTGCTTAGCTCCGGAGAGCCTCGTACCTTCGTCTTTAGCGTCTTTTGTGGTCTACATCCTAGCAGAAAGCTTTTCCACTCTGTCTGGCAAGGAAAACCTGCGCCAGCGCAGAAAACATCTCCCATCGTGTTCTGGACGTTGCACGGAGGTCTGCCAAGTGTTTGCATAAAGAAATGAAAAGTTGTCCAAAATAACTTCCTATCGATTGTTCATGTGATTGGAAAAGTCAGGAAAGTGGTAAGGTACTGTTTTCTATCAGTTGGCAAGCTGCGCACACAATCCCAGTGTTGTACAGCTTCCTTCTTCACCTTTCCGATGCTGCCGCTCTCTCCGGCTCCCGGAGCCGAAGAAGCGGCTTCTTCGCGCAAAGACGATTGTACCGCTCACAGTGCTCTCTTAGCGCCGCTTCTGCCGAAAGAAGCCCGGGAGCGGTGCTTAGCTCCGGAGAGCCTCGTACCTTCGTCTTTAGCGTCTTTTGTGGTCTACATCCTAGCAGAAAGCTTTTCCACTCTGTCTGGCAAGGAAAACCTGCGCCAGCACAGAAAACATCTCCCATCGTGTTCTGGACGTTGCACGGAGGTCTGCCAAGTGTTTGAAAGAAACAAAGAAAAGTTGTCCAAAACAGCTTCCAATCGAATATTCATGTGATTGGAAAAGTCAGGAAAGTGGTAAGGTACTGTTTTCTATCAGTTGGCAAGCTGCGCACACAATCCCAGTGTTGTACAGCTTCCTTCTTCACCTTTCCGATGCTGCCGCTCTCTCCGGCTCCCGGAGCCGAAGAAGCGGCTTCTTCGCGCAAAGACGATTGTACCGCTCACAGTGCTCTCTTAGCGCGGCTTCTGCCGAAAGAAGCCCGGGAGCGGCGCTTAGCTCCGGAGAGCATCGTACCTTCGTCTTTAGCGTCTTTTGTGGTCTACATCCTAGCAGAAAGCTTTTCCACTCTGTCTGGCAAGGAAAGCCTGCGCCAGCACAGAAAACATCTCCCATCGTGTTCTGGACGTTGCACGGAGGTCTGCCAAGTGTTTGAAAGAAACAAAGAAAAGTTGTCCAAAACAGCTTCCAATCGAATATTCATGTGATTGGAAAAGTCAGGAAAGTGGTAAGGTACTGTTTTCTATCAGTTGGCAAGCTGCGCACACAATCCCAGTGTTGTACAGCTTCCTTCTTCACCTTTCCGATGCTGCCGCTCTCTCCGGCTCCCGGAGCCGAAGAAGCGGCTTCTTCGCGCAAAGACGATTGTACCGCTCACAGTGCTCTCTTAGCGCCGCTTCTGCCGAAAGAAGCCCGGGAGCGGCGCTTAACTCCGGAGAGCATCGTACCTTCGTCTTTAGCGTCTTTTGTGGTCTACATCCTAGCAGAAAGCTTTTCCACTCTGTCTGGCAAGGAAAACATGCGCCAGCACAGAAAACATCTCCCATCGTGTTCTGGACGTTGCACGGAGGTCTGCCAAGTGTTTGCATAAAGAAATGAAAAGTTGTCCAAAATAACTTCCTATCGAATGTTCATGTGATTGGAAACGTCAGGAAAGTGGTAAGGTACTGTTTTCTATCAGTTGGCAAGCTGCGCACACAATCCCAGTGTTGTACAGCTTCCTTCTTCACCTTTCCGATGCTGCCGCTCTCTCCGGCTCCCGGAGCCGAAGAAGCGGCTTCTTCGCGCAAAGGCGATTGTACCGCTCACAGTGCTCTCTTAGCGCCGCTTCTGCCGAAAGAAGCCCGGGAGCGGTGCTTAGCTCCAGAGAGCCTCGTCCCTTCGTCTTTAGCGTCTTTTGTGGTCTACATCCTAGCAGAAAGCTTTTCCACTCTGTCTGGCAAGGAAAACATGCGGAACACAGAAAACATCTCCCATCGTGTTCTGGACGTTGCACGGAGGTCTGCCAAGTGTTTGACAAGAAGAGAGGAAAAGTTGTCCAAAACAGCTTCCAATCGAATATTCCTGTGTTTGGAAAAGTCAGGAAAGTGGTAAGGTACTGTTTTCTATCAGTTGGCAAGCTGCGCACACAATCCCAGTGTTGTACAGCTTCCTTCTTCACCTTTCCGATGCTGCCGCTCTCTCCGGCTCCCGGAGCCGAAGAAGCGGCTTCTTCGCGCAAAGACGATTGTACCGCTCACAGTGCTCTCCTAGCGCCGCTTCTGCCGAAAGAAGCCCGGGAGCGGCGCTTAGCTCCGGAGAGCATCGTACCTTCGTCTTTAGCGTCTTTTGTGGTCTACATCCTAGCAGAAAGCTTTTCCACTCTGTCTGGCAAGGAAAACCTGCGCCAGCACAGAAAACATCTCCCATCGTGTTCTGGACGTTGCACGGAGGTCTGCCAAGTGTTTGCATAAAGAAATGAAAAGTTGTCCAAAATAACTTCCTATCGAATGTTCATGTGATTGGAAAAGTCAGGAAAGTGTAAGGTACTGTTTTCTATCAGTTGGCAAGCTGCGCACACAATCCCAGTGTTGTACAGCTTCCTTCTTCACCTTTGCGATGCTGCCGCTCTCTCCGGCTCCCGGAGCCGAAGAAGCGGCTTCTTCGCGCAAAGACGATTGTACCGCTCACAGTGCTCTCTTAGCGCGGCTTCTGCCGAAAGAAGCCCGGGAGCGGCGCTTAGCTCCGGAGAGCATCGTACCTTCGTCTTTAGCGTCTTTTGTGGTCTACATCCTAGCAGAAAGCTTTTCCACTCTGTCTGGCAAGGAAAACCTGCGCCAGCACAGAAAACCTCTCCCATCGTGTTCTGGACGTTGCACGGAGGTCTGCCAAGTGTTTGACAAGAAGAGAGGAAAAGTTGTCCAAAACAGCTTCCAATCGAATATTCCTGTGATTGGAAAAGTCAGGAAAGTGGTAAGGTACTGTTTTCTATCAGTTGGCAAGCTGCGCACACAATCCCAGTGTTGTACAGCTTCCTTCTTCACCTTTCCGATGCTGCCGCTCTCTCCGGCTCCCGGAGCCGAAGAAGCGGCTTCTTCGCGCAAAGACGATTGTACCGCTCACAGTGCTCTCTTAGCGCCGCTTCTGCCGAAAGAAGCCCGGGAGCGGCGCTTAGCTCCGGAGAGCATCGTACCTTCGTCTTTAGCGTCTTTTGTGGTCTACATCCTAGCAGAAAGCTTTTCCACTCTGTCTGGCAAGGAAAACATGCGGAACACAGAAAACATCTCCCATCGTGTTCTGGACGTTGCACGGAGGTCTGCCAAGTGTTTGCATAAAGAAATGAAAAGTTGTCCAAAATAACTTCCAATCGAATGTTCATGTGATTGGAAAAGTCAGGAAAGTGGTAAGGTACTGTTTTCTATCAGTTGGCAAGCTGCGCACACAATCCCAGTGTTGTACAGCTTCCTTCTTCACCTTTCCGATGCTGCCGCTCTCTCCGGCTCCCGGAGCCGAAGAAGCGGCTTCTTCGCGCAAAGACGATTGTACCTGTCACAGTGCTCTCTTAGCGCCGCTTCTGCCGAAAGAAGCCCGGGAGCGGCGCTTAGCTCCGGAGAGCATCGTACCTTCGTCTTTAGCGTCTTTTGTGGTCTACATCCTAGCAGAAAGCTTTTCCACTCTGTCTGGCAAGGAAAACCTGCGCCAGCACAGAAAACATCTCCCATCGTGTTCTGGACGTTGCACGGAGGTCTGCCAAGTGTTTGAAAGAAACAAAGAAAAGTTGTCCAAAACAGCTTCCAATCGAATGTTCATGTGATTGGAAAAGTCAGGAAAGTGGTAAGGTACTGTTTTCTATCAGTTGGCAAGCTGCGCACACAATCCCAGTGTTGTACAGCTTCCTTCTTCAGCTTTCCGATGCTGCCGCTCTCTCCGGCTCCCGGAGCCGAAGAAGCGGCTTCTTCGCGCAAAGACGATTGTACCGCTCACAGTGCTCTCTTAGCGCGGCTTCTGCCGAAAGAAGCCCGGGAGCGGCGCTTAGCTCCGGAGAGCATCGTCCCTTCGTCTTTAGCGTCTTTTGTGGTCTACATCCTAGCAGAAAGCTTTTCCACTCTGTCTGGCAAGGAAAACCTGCGCCAGCACAGAAAACATCTCCCATCGTGTTCTGGACGTTGTACGGAGGTCTGCCAAGTGTTTGACAAGAAGAGAAGAAAAGTTGTCCAAAACAGCTTCCAATCGAATATTCATGTGATTGGAAAAGTCAGGAAAGTTGTAAGGTACTGTTTTCTATCAGTTGGCAAGCTGCGCACACAATCCCAGTGTTGTACAGCTTCCTTCTTCACCTTTCCGATGCTGCCGCTCTCTCCGGCTCCCGGAGCCGAAGAAGCGGCTTCTTCGCGCAAAGACGATTGTACCGCTCACAGTGCTCTCTTAGCGCCGCTTCTGCCGAAAGAAGCCCGGGAGCGGCGCTTAGCTCCGGAGAGCATCGTCCCTTCGTCTTTAGCGTCTTTTGTGGTCTACATCCTAGCAGAAAGCTTTTCCACTCTGTCTGGCTAGGAAAACCTGCGCCAGCGCAGAAAACATCTCCCATCGTGTTCTGGACGTTGCACGGAGGTCTGCCAAGTGTTTGCATAAAGAAATGAAAAGTTGTCCAAAATAACTTCCTATCGAATGTTCATGTGATTGGAAAGGTCAGAAAAGTGTAAGGTACTCTTTTCTATCAGTTGGCAAGCTGCGCACACAATCCCAGTGTTGTACAGCTTCCTTCTTCACCTTTCCGATGCTGCCGCTCTCTCCGGCTCCCGGAGCCGAAGAAGCGGCTTCTTCGCGCAAAGACGATTGTACCGCTCACAGTGCTCTCTTAGCGCCGCTTCTGCCGAAAGAAGCCCGGGAGCGGTGCTTAGCTCCGGAGAGCATCGTCCCTTCGTCTTTAGCGTCTTTTGTGGTCTACATCCTAGCAGAAAGCGTTTCCACTCTGTCTGGCAAGGAAAACCTGCGCCAGCACAGAAAACATCTCCCTTCGTGTTCTGGACGTTGTACGGAGGTCTGCCAAGTGTTTGAAAGAAACAAAGAAAAGTTGTCCAAAACAGCTTCCAATCGAATATTCTGTGATTGGAAACGTCAGGAAAGTGTAAGGTACTGTTTTCTATCAGTTGGCAAGCTGCGCACACAATCCCAGTGTTGTACAGCTTCCTTCTTCACCTTTCCGATGCTGCCGCTCTCTCCGGCTCCCGGAGCCGAAGAAGCGGCTTCTTCGCGCAAAGACGATTGTACCGCTCACAGTGCTCTCTTAGCGCCGCTTCTGCCGAAAGAAGCCCGGGAGCGGTGCTTAGCTCCGGAGAGCCTCGTACCTTCGTCTTTAGCGTCTTTTGTGGTCTACATCCTAGCAGAAAGCTTTTCCACTCTGTCTGGCAAGGAAAACCTGCGCCAGCGCAGAAAACATCTCCCATCGTGTTCTGGACGTTGCACGGAGGTCTGCCAAGTGTTTGCATAAAGAAATGAAAAGTTGTCCAAAATAACTTCCTATCGATTGTTCATGTGATTGGAAAAGTCAGGAAAGTGGTAAGGTACTGTTTTCTATCAGTTGGCAAGCTGCGCACACAATCCCAGTGTTGTACAGCTTCCTTCTTCACCTTTCCGATGCTGCCGCTCTCTCCGGCTCCCGGAGCCGAAGAAGCGGCTTCTTCGCGCAAAGACGATTGTACCGCTCACAGTGCTCTCTTAGCGCGGCTTCTGCCGAAAGAAGCCCGGGAGCGGTGCTTAGCTCCGGAGAGCATCGTACCTTCGTCTTTAGCGTCTTTTGTGGTCTACATCCTAGCAGAAAGCTTTTCCACTCTGTCTGGCAAGGAAAACATGCGGAACACAGAAAACATCTCCCATCGTGTTCTGGACGTTGCACGGAGGTCTGCCAAGTGTTTGCATAAAGAAATGAAAAGTTGTCCAAAATAACTTCCAATCGAATGTTCATGTGATTGGAAAAGTCAGGAAAGTGGTAAGGTACTGTTTTCTATCAGTTGGCAAGCTGCGCACACAATCCCAGTGTTGTACAGCTTCCTTCTTCACCTTTCCGATGCTGCCGCTCTCTCCGGCTCCCGGAGCCGAAGAAGCGGCTTCTTCGCGCAAAGACGATTGTACCTGTCACAGTGCTCTCTTAGCGCCGCTTCTGCCGAAAGAAGCCCGGGAGCGGCGCTTAGCTCCGGAGAGCATCGTACCTTCGTCTTTAGCGTCTTTTGTGGTCTACATCCTAGCAGAAAGCTTTTCCACTCTGTCTGGCAAGGAAAACCTGCGCCAGCACAGAAAACATCTCCCATCGTGTTCTGGACGTTGCACGGAGGTCTGCCAAGTGTTTGAAAGAAACAAAGAAAAGTTGTCCAAAACAGCTTCCAATCGAATGTTCATGTGATTGGAAAAGTCAGGAAAGTGGTAAGGTACTGTTTTCTATCAGTTGGCAAGCTGCGCACACAATCCCAGTGTTGTACAGCTTCCTTCTTCAGCTTTCCGATGCTGCCGCTCTCTCCGGCTCCCGGAGCCGAAGAAGCGGCTTCTTCGCGCAAAGACGATTGTACCGCTCACAGTGCTCTCTTAGCGCGGCTTCTGCCGAAAGAAGCCCGGGAGCGGCGCTTAGCTCCGGAGAGCATCGTCCCTTCGTCTTTAGCGTCTTTTGTGGTCTACATCCTAGCAGAAAGCTTTTCCACTCTGTCTGGCAAGGAAAACCTGCGCCAGCACAGAAAACATCTCCCATCGTGTTCTGGACGTTGTACGGAGGTCTGCCAAGTGTTTGACAAGAAGAGAAGAAAAGTTGTCCAAAACAGCTTCCAATCGAATATTCATGTGATTGGAAAAGTCAGGAAAGTTGTAAGGTACTGTTTTCTATCAGTTGGCAAGCTGCGCACACAATCCCAGTGTTGTACAGCTTCCTTCTTCACCTTTCCGATGCTGCCGCTCTCTCCGGCTCCCGGAGCCGAAGAAGCGGCTTCTTCGCGCAAAGACGATTGTACCGCTCACAGTGCTCTCTTAGCGCCGCTTCTGCCGAAAGAAGCCCGGGAGCGGCGCTTAGCTCCGGAGAGCATCGTCCCTTCGTCTTTAGCGTCTTTTGTGGTCTACATCCTAGCAGAAAGCTTTTCCACTCTGTCTGGCTAGGAAAACCTGCGCCAGCGCAGAAAACATCTCCCATCGTGTTCTGGACGTTGCACGGAGGTCTGCCAAGTGTTTGCATAAAGAAATGAAAAGTTGTCCAAAATAACTTCCTATCGAATGTTCATGTGATTGGAAAGGTCAGAAAAGTGTAAGGTACTCTTTTCTATCAGTTGGCAAGCTGCGCACACAATCCCAGTGTTGTACAGCTTCCTTCTTCACCTTTCCGATGCTGCCGCTCTCTCCGGCTCCCGGAGCCGAAGAAGCGGCTTCTTCGCGCAAAGACGATTGTACCGCTCACAGTGCTCTCTTAGCGCCGCTTCTGCCGAAAGAAGCCCGGGAGCGGTGCTTAGCTCCGGAGAGCATCGTCCCTTCGTCTTTAGCGTCTTTTGTGGTCTACATCCTAGCAGAAAGCGTTTCCACTCTGTCTGGCAAGGAAAACCTGCGCCAGCACAGAAAACATCTCCCTTCGTGTTCTGGACGTTGTACGGAGGTCTGCCAAGTGTTTGAAAGAAACAAAGAAAAGTTGTCCAAAACAGCTTCCAATCGAATATTCTGTGATTGGAAACGTCAGGAAAGTGTAAGGTACTGTTTTCTATCAGTTGGCAAGCTGCGCACACAATCCCAGTGTTGTACAGCTTCCTTCTTCACCTTTCCGATGCTGCCGCTCTCTCCGGCTCCCGGAGCCGAAGAAGCGGCTTCTTCGCGCAAAGACGATTGTACCGCTCACAGTGCTCTCTTAGCGCCGCTTCTGCCGAAAGAAGCCCGGGAGCGGTGCTTAGCTCCGGAGAGCCTCGTACCTTCGTCTTTAGCGTCTTTTGTGGTCTACATCCTAGCAGAAAGCTTTTCCACTCTGTCTGGCAAGGAAAACCTGCGCCAGCACAGAAAACATCTCCCATCGTGTTCTGGACGTTGCACGGAGGTCTGCCAAGTGTTTGCATAAAGAAATGAAAAGTTGTCCAAAATAACTTCCTATCGAATGTTCATGTGATTGGAAAAGTCAGGAAAGTGGTAAGGTACTGTTTTCTATCAGTTGGCAAGCTGCGCACACAATGCCAGTGTTGTACAGCTTCCTTCTTCACCTTTCCGATGCTGCCGCTCTCTCCGGCTCCCGGAGCCGAAGAAGCGGCTTCTTCGCGCAAAGACGATTGTACCGGTCACAGTGCTCTCTTAGCGCTGCTTCTGCCGAAAGAAGCCCGGGAGCGGTGCTTAGCTCCGGAGAGCCTCGTACCTTCGTCTTTAGCGTCTTTTGTGGTCTACATCCTAGCAGAAAGCTTTTCCACTCTGTCTGGCAAGGAAAACATGCGGAACACAGAAAACATCTCCCATCGTGTTCTGGACGTTGCACGGAGGTCTGCCAAGTGTTTGCATAAAGAAATGAAAAGTTGTCCAAAATAACTTCCTATCGAATGTTCATGTGATTGGAAAAGTCAGGAAAGTGGTAAGGTACTGTTTTCTATCAGTTGGCAAGGTGCGCACACAATCCCAGTGTTGTACAGCTTCCTTCTTCACCTTTCCGATGCTGCCGCTCTCTCCGGCTCCCGGAGCCGAAGAAGCGGCTTCTTCGCGCAAAGACGATTGTACCGCTCACAGTGCTCTCTTAGCGCCGCTTCTGCCGAAAGAAGCCCGGGAGCGGCGCTTAGCTCCGGAGAGCATCGTACCTTCGTCTTTAGCGTCTTTTGTGGTCTACATCCTAGCAGAAAGCTTTTCCACTCTGTCTGGCAAGGAAAACCTGCGCCAGCGCAGAAAACATCTCCCATCGTGTTCTGGACGTTGCACGGAGGTCTGCCAAGTGTTTGACAAGAAGAGAAGAAAAGTTGTCCAAAACAGCTTCCAATCGAATATTCATGTGATTGGAAAAGTCAGGAGAGTGGTAAGGTACTGTTTTCTATCAGTTGGCAAGCTGCGCACACAATCCCAGTGTTGTACAGCTTCCTTCTTCACCTTTCCGATGCTGCCGCTCTCTCCGGCTCCCGGAGCCGAAGAAGCGGCTTATTCGCGCAAAGACGATTGTACCGCTCACAGTGCTCTCTTAGCGCGGCTTCTGCCGAAAGAAGCCCGGGAGCGGTGCTTAGCTCCGGAGAGGCTCGTACCTTCGTCTTTAGCGTCTTTTGTGGTCTACATCCTAGCAGAAAGCTTTTCCACTCTGTCTGGCAAGGAAAACATGCGGAACACAGAAAACATCTCCCATCGTTTTCTGGACGTTGTACGGAGGTCTGCCAAGTGTTTGCATAAAGAAATGAAAAGTTGTCCAAAATAACTTCCTATCGAATGTTCATGTGATTGGAAAAGTCAGGAAAGTGGTAAGGTACTGTTTTCTATCAGTTGGCAAGCTGCGCACACAATCCCAGTGTTGTACAGCTTCCTTCTTCACCTTTCCGATGCTGCCGCTCTCTCCGGCTCCCGGAGCCGAAGAAGCGGCTTCTTCGCGCAAAGACGATTGTACCGCTCACAGTGCTCTCTTAGCGCCGCTTCTGCCGAAAGAAGCCCGGGAGCGGCGCTTAGCTCCGGAGAGCATCGTACCTTCGTCTTTAGCGTCTTTTGTGGTCTACATCCTAGCAGAAAGCTTTTCCACTCTGTCTGGCAAGGAAAACCTGCGCAAGCACAGAAAACATCTCCCATCGTGTTCTGGACGTTGTACGGATGTCTGCCAAGTGTTTGAAAGAAACAAAGAAAAGTTGTCCAAAACAGCTTCCAATCGAATATTCATGTGATTGGAAACGTCAGGAAAGTGGTAAGGTACTGTTTTCTATCAGTTGGCAAGCTGCGCACACAATCCCAGTGTTGTACAGCTTCCTTCTTCACCTTTCCGATGCTGCCGCTCTCTCCGGCTCCCGGAGCCGAAGAAGCGGCTTCTTCGCGCAAAGGCGATTGTACCGCTCACAGTGCTCTCTTAGCGCCGCTTCTGCCGAAAGAAGCCCGGGAGCGGTGCTTAGCTCCGGAGAGCCTCGTACCTTCGTCTTTAGCGTCTTTTGTGGTCTACATCCTAGCAGAAAGCTTTTCCACTCTGTCTGGCAAGGAAAACCTGCGCCAGCGCAGAAAACATCTCCCATCGTGTTCTGGACGTTGCACGGAGGTCTGCCAAGTGTTTGCATAAAGAAATGAAAAGTTGTCCAAAATAACTTCCTATCGATTGTTCATGTGATTGGAAAAGTCAGGAAAGTGGTAAGGTACTGTTTTCTATCAGTTGGCAAGCTGCGCACACAATCCCAGTGTTGTACAGCTTCCTTCTTCACCTTTCCGATGCTGCCGCTCTCTCCGGCTCCCGGAGCCGAAGAAGCGGCTTCTTCGCGCAAAGACGATTGTACCGCTCACAGTGCTCTCTTAGCGCCGCTTCTGCCGAAAGAAGCCCGGGAGCGGTGCTTAGCTCCGGAGAGCCTCGTACCTTCGTCTTTAGCGTCTTTTGTGGTCTACATCCTAGCAGAAAGCTTTTCCACTCTGTCTGGCAAGGAAAACCTGCGCCAGCACAGAAAACATCTCCCATCGTGTTCTGGACGTTGCACGGAGGTCTGCCAAGTGTTTGAAAGAAACAAAGAAAAGTTGTCCAAAACAGCTTCCAATCGAATATTCATGTGATTGGAAAAGTCAGGAAAGTGGTAAGGTACTGTTTTCTATCAGTTGGCAAGCTGCGCACACAATCCCAGTGTTGTACAGCTTCCTTCTTCACCTTTCCGATGCTGCCGCTCTCTCCGGCTCCCGGAGCCGAAGAAGCGGCTTCTTCGCGCAAAGACGATTGTACCGCTCACAGTGCTCTCTTAGCGCGGCTTCTGCCGAAAGAAGCCCGGGAGCGGCGCTTAGCTCCGGAGAGCATCGTACCTTCGTCTTTAGCGTCTTTTGTGGTCTACATCCTAGCAGAAAGCTTTTCCACTCTGTCTGGCAAGGAAAACCTGCGCCAGCGCAGAAAACATCTCCCATCGTGTTCTGGACGTTGCACGGAGGTCTGCCAAGTGTTTGAAAGAAACAATGAAAAGTTGTCCAAAACAGCTTCCAATCGAATATTCATGTGATTGGAAAAGTCAGGAAAGTGGTAAGGTACTGTTTTCTATCAGTTGGCAAGCTGCGCACACAATCCCAGTGTTGTACAGCTTCCTTCTTCACCTTTCCGATGCTGCCGCTCTCTCCAGCTCCCGGAGCCGAAGAAGCGGCTTCTTCGCGCAAAGACGATTGTACCGCTCACAGTGCTCTCTTAGCGCGGCTTCTGCCGAAATAAGCCCGGGAGCGGCGCTTAACTCCGGAGAGCATCGTACCTTCGTCTTTAGCGTCTTTTGTGATCTACATCCTAGCAGAAAGCTTTTCCACTCTGTCTGGCAAGGAAAACATGCGCCAGCACAGAAAACATCTCCCATCGTGTTCTGGACGTTGCACGGAGGTCTGCCAAGTGTTTGCATAAAGAAATGAAAAGTTGTCCAAAATAACTTCCTATCGAATGTTCATGTGATTGGAAACGTCAGGAAAGTGGTAAGGTACTGTTTTCTATCAGTTGGCAAGCTGCGCACACAATCCCAGTGTTGTACAGCTTCCTTCTTCACCTTTCCGATGCTGCCGCTCTCTCCGGCTCCCGGAGCCGAAGAAGCGGCTTCTTCGCGCAAAGGCGATTGTACCGCTCACAGTGCTCTCTTAGCGCGGCTTCTGCCGAAAGAAGCCCGGGAGCGGTGCTTAGCTCCGGAGAGCCTCGTCCCTTCGTCTTTAGCGTCTTTTGTGGTCTACATCCTAGCAGAAAGCTTTTCCACTCTGTCTGGCAAGGAAAACCTGCGCCAGCGCAGAAAACATCTCCCATCGTGTTCTGGACGTTGCACGGAGGTCTGCCAAGTGTTTGCATAAAGAAATGAAAAGTTGTCCAAAATAACTTCCTATCGAATATTCATGTGATTGGAAAAGTCAGGAAAGTGGTAAGGTACTGTTTTCTATCAGTTGGCAAGCTGCGCACACAATCCCAGTGTTGTACAGCTTCCTTCTTCACCTTTCCGATGCTGCCGCTCTCTCCGGCTCCCGGAGCCGAAGAAGCGGCTTCTTCGCGCAAAGGCGATTGTACCGCTCACAGTGCTCTCTTAGCGCGGCTTCTGCCGAAAGAAGCCCGGGAGCGGTGCTTAGCTCCGGAGAGCCTCGTACCTTCGTCTTTAGCGTCTTTTGTGGTCTACATCCTAGCAGAAAGCTTTTCCACTCTGTCTGGCAAGGAAAACATGCGGAACACAGAAAACATCTCCCATCGTGTTCTGGACGTTGCACGGAGGTCTGCCAAGTGTTTGCATAAAGAAATGAAAAGTTGTCCAAAATAACTTCCTATCGAATGTTCATGTGATTGGAAAAGTCAGGAAAGTGGTAAGGTACTGTTTTCTATCAGTTGGCAAGCTGCGCACACAATCCCAGTGTTGTACAGCTTCCTTCTTCACCTTTCCGATGCTGCCGCTCTCTCCGGCTCCCGGAGCCGAAGAAGCGGCTTCTTCGCGCAAAGACGATTGTACCGCTCACAGTGCTCTCTTAGCGCGGCTTCTGCCGAAAGAAGCCCGGGAGCGGCGCTTAGCTCCGGAGAGCATCGTACCTTCGTCTTTAGCGTCTTTTGTGGTCTACATCCTAGCAGAAAGCTTTTCCACTCTGTCTGGCAAGGAAAACATGCGCCAGCGCAGAAAACATCTCCCATCGTGTTCTGGACGTTGCACGGAGGTCTGCCAAGTGTTTGACAAGAAGAGAGGAAAAGTTGTCCAAAACAGCTTCCAATCGAATATTCATGTGATTGGAAACGTCAGGAAAGTGGTAAGGTACTGTTTTCTATCAGTTGGCAAGCTGCGCACACAATCCCAGTGTTGTACAGCTTCCTTCTTCACCTTTCCGATGCTGCCGCTCTCTCCGGCTCCCGGAGCCGAAGAAGCGGCTTCTTCGCGCAAAGACGATTGTACCGCTCACAGTGCTCTCTTAGCGCCGCTTCTGCCGAATGAAGCCCGGGAGCGGCGCTTAGCTCCGGAGAGCCTCGTACCATCTTCTTTAGCGTCTTTTGTGGTCTACATCCTAGCAGAAAGCTTTTCCACTCTGTCTGGCAAGGAAAACCTGCGCCAGCACAGAAAACATCTCCCATCGTGTTCTGGACGTTGCACGGAGGTCTGCCAAGTGTTTGCATAAAGAAATGAAAAGTTGTCCAAAATAACTTCCTATCGAATGTTCATGTGATTGGAAAGGTCAGGAAAGTGTAAAGTACTGTTTTCTATCAGTTGGCAAGCTGCGCACACAATCCCAGTGTTGTACAGCTTCCTTCTTCACCTTTCCGATGCTGCCGCTCTCTCCGGCTCCCGGAGCCGAAGAAGCGGCTTCTTCGCGCAAAGACGATTGTACCGCTCACAGTGCTCTCTTAGCGCCGCTTCTGCCGAAAGAAGCCCGGGAGCGGTGCTTAGCTCCGGAGAGCCTCGTACCTTCGTCTTTAGCGTCTTTTGTGGTCTACATCCTAGCAGAAAGCTTTTCCACTCTGTCTGGCAAGGAAAACCTGCGCCAGCGCAGAAAACATCTCCCATCGTGTTCTGGACGTTGCACGGAGGTCTGCCAAGTGTTTGCATAAAGAAATGAAAAGTTGTCCAAAATAACTTCCTATCGAATGTTCATGTGATTGGAAAAGTCAGGAAAGTGGTAAGGTACTGTTTTCTATCAGTTGGCAAGCTGCGCACACAATCCCAGTGTTGTACAGCTTCCTTCTTCACCTTTCCGATGCTGCCGCTCTCTCCGGCTCCCGGAGCCGAAGAAGCGGCTTCTTCGCGCAAAGACGATTGTACCGGTCACAGTGCTCTCTTAGCGCCGCTTCTGCCGAAAGAAGCCCGGGAGCGGTGCTTAGCTCCGGAGAGCCTCGTACCTTCGTCTTTAGCGTCTTTTGTGGTCTACATCCTAGCAGAAAGCTTTTCCACTCTGTCTGGCAAGGAAAACATGCGGAACACAGAAAACATCTCCCATCGTGTTCTGGACGTTGCACGGAGGTCTGCCAAGTGTTTGCATAAAGAAATGAAAAGTTGTCCAAAATAACTTCCTATCGAATGTTCATGTGATTGGAAAAGTCAGGAAAGTGGTAAGGTACTGTTTTCTATCAGTTGGCAAGGTGCGCACACAATCCCAGTGTTGTACAGCTTCCTTCTTCACCTTTCCGATGCTGCCGCTCTCTCCGGCTCCCGGAGCCGAAGAAGCGGCTTCTTCGCGCAAAGACGATTGTACCGCTCACAGTGCTCTCTTAGCGCCGCTTCTGCCGAAAGAAGCCCGGGAGCGGCGCTTAGCTCCGGAGAGCATCGTACCTTCGTCTTTAGCGTCTTTTGTGGTCTACATCCTAGCAGAAAGCTTTTCCACTCTGTCTGGCAAGGAAAACATGCGCCAGCGCAGAAAACATCTCCCATCGTGTTCTGGACGTTGCACGGAGGTCTGCCAAGTGTTTGACAAGAAGAGAAGAAAAGTTGTCCAAAACAGCTTCCAATCGAATATTCATGTGATTGGAAAAGTCAGGAGAGTGGTAAGGTACTGTTTTCTATCAGTTGGCAAGCTGCGCACACAATCCCAGTGTTGTACAGCTTCCTTCTTCACCTTTCCGATGCTGCCGCTCTCTCCGGCTCCCGGAGCCGAAGAAGCGGCTTATTCGCACAAAGACGATTGTACCGCTCACAGTGCTCTCTTAGCGCCGCTTCTGCCGAAAGAAGCCCGGGAGCGGTGCTTAGCTCCGGAGAGGCTCGTACCTTCGTCTTTAGCGTCTTTTGTGGTCTACATCCTAGCAGAAAGCTTTTCCACTCTGTCTGGCAAGGAAAACATGCGGAACACAGAAAACATCTCCCATCGTGTTCTGGACGTTGTACGGAGGTCTGCCAAGTGTTTGCATAAAGAAATGAAAATTGTCCAAAATAACTTCCTATCGAATGTTCATGTGATTGGAAAAGTCAGGAAAGTGGTAAGGTACTGTTTTCTATCAGTTGGCAAGCTGCGCACACAATCCCAGTGTTGTACAGCTTCCTTCTTCACCTTTCCGATGCTGCCGCTCTCTCCGGCTCCCGGAGCCGAAGAAGCGGCTTCTTCGCGCAAAGACGATTGTACCGCTCACAGTGCTCTCTTAGCGCCGCTTCTGCCGAAAGAAGCCCGGGAGCGGCGCTTAGCTCCGGAGAGCATCGTACCTTCGTCTTTAGCGTCTTTTGTGGTCTACATCCTAGCAGAAAGCTTTTCCACTCTGTCTGGCAAGGAAAACCTGCGCAGGCACAGAAAACATCTCCCATCGTGTTCTGGACGTTGTACGGATGTCTGCCAAGTGTTTGAAAGAAACAAAGAAAAGTTGTCCAAAACAGCTTCCAATCGAATATTCATGTGATTGGAAACGTCAGGAAAGTGGTAAGGTACTGTTTTCTATCAGTTGGCAGGTTGCGCACACAATCCCAGTGTTGTACAGCTTCCTTCTTCACCTTTCCGATGCTGCCGCTCTCTCCGGCTCCCGGAGCCGAAGAAGCGGCTTCTTCGCGCAAAGGCGATTGTACCGCTCACAGTGCTCTCTTAGCGCCGCTTCTGCCGAAAGAAGCCCGGGAGCGGTGCTTAGCTCCGGAGAGCCTCGTACCTTCGTCTTTAGCGTCTTTTGTGGTCTACATCCTAGCAGAAAGCTTTTCCACTCTGTCTGGCAAGGAAAACCTGCGCCAGCGCAGAAAACATCTCCCATCGTGTTCTGGACGTTGCACGGAGGTCTGCCAAGTGTTTGCATAAAGAAATGAAAAGTTGTCCAAAATAACTTCCTATCGATTGTTCATGTGATTGGAAAAGTCAGGAAAGTGGTAAGGTACTGTTTTCTATCAGTTGGCAAGCTGCGCACACAATCCCAGTGTTGTACAGCTTCCTTCTTCACCTTTCCGATGCTGCCGCTCTCTCCGGCTCCCGGAGCCGAAGAAGCGGCTTCTTCGCGCAAAGACGATTGTACCGCTCACAGTGCTCTCTTAGCGCCGCTTCTGCCGAAAGAAGCCCGGGAGCGGTGCTTAGCTCCGGAGAGCCTCGTACCTTCGTCTTTAGCGTCTTTTGTGGTCTACATCCTAGCAGAAAGCTTTTCCACTCTGTCTGGCAAGGAAAACCTGCGCCAGCACAGAAAACATCTCCCATCGTGTTCTGGACGTTGCACGGAGGTCTGCCAAGTGTTTGAAAGAAACAAAGAAAAGTTGTCCAAAACAGCTTCCAATCGAATATTCATGTGATTGGAAAAGTCAGGAAAGTGGTAAGGTACTGTTTTCTATCAGTTGGCAAGCTGCGCACACAATCCCAGTGTTGTACAGCTTCCTTCTTCACCTTTCCGATGCTGCCGCTCTCTCCGGCTCCCGGAGCCGAAGAAGCGGCTTCTTCGCGCAAAGACGATTGTACCGCTCACAGTGCTCTCTTAGCGCGGCTTCTGCCGAAAGAAGCCCGGGAGCGGCGCTTAGCTCCGGAGAGCATCGTACCTTCGTCTTTAGCGTCTTTTGTGGTCTACATCCTAGCAGAAAGCTTTTCCACTCTGTCTGGCAAGGAAAACCTGCGCCAGCACAGAAAACATCTCCCATCGTGTTCTGGACGTTGCACGGAGGTCTGCCAAGTGTTTGAAAGAAACAAAGAAAAGTTGTCCAAAACAGCTTCCAATCGAATATTCATGTGATTGGAAAAGTCAGGAAAGTGGTAAGGTACTGTTTTCTATCAGTTGGCAAGCTGCGCACACAATCCCAGTGTTGTACAGCTTCCTTCTTCACCTTTCCGATGCTGCCGCTCTCTCCGGCTCCCGGAGCCGAAGAAGCGGCTTCTTCGCGCAAAGACGATTGTACCGCTCACAGTGCTCTCTTAGCGCGGCTTCTGCCGAAATAAGCCCGGGAGCGGCGCTTAACTCCGGAGAGCATCGTACCTTCGTCTTTAGCGTCTTTTGTGGTCTACATCCTAGCAGAAAGCTTTTCCACTCTGTCTGGCAAGGAAAACATGCGCCAGCACAGAAAACATCTCCCATCGTGTTCTGGACGTTGCACGGAGGTCTGCCAAGTGTTTGCATAAAGAAATGAAAAGTTGTCCAAAATAACTTCCTATCGAATGTTCATGTGATTGGAAACGTCAGGAAAGTGGTAAGGTACTGTTTTCTATCAGTTGGCAAGCTGCGCACACAATCCCAGTGTTGTACAGCTTCCTTCTTCACCTTTCCGATGCTGCCGCTCTCTCCGGCTCCCGGAGCCGAAGAAGCGGCTTCTTCGCGCAAAGGCGATTGTACCGCTCACAGTGCTCTCTTAGCGCCGCTTCTGCCGAAAGAAGCCCGGGAGCGGTGCTTAGCTCCGGAGAGCCTCGTCCCTTCGTCTTTAGCGTCTTTTGTGGTCTACATCCTAGCAGAAAGCTTTTCCACTCTGTCTGGCAAGGAAAACATGCGGAACACAGAAAACATCTCCCATCGTGTTCTGGACGTTGCACGGAGGTCTGCCAAGTGTTTGCATAAAGAAATGAAAAGTTGTCCAAAATAACTTCCTATCGAATATTCATGTGATTGGAAAAGTCAGGAAAGTGGTAAGGTACTGTTTTCTATCAGTTGGCAAGCTGCGCACACAATCCCAGTGTTGTACAGCTTCCTTCTTCACCTTTGCGATGCTGCCGCTCTCTCCGGCTCCCGGAGCCGAAGAAGCGGCTTCTTCGCGCAAAGGCGATTGTACCGCTCACAGTGCTCTCTTAGCGCGGCTTCTGCCGAAAGAAGCCCGGGAGCGGTGCTTAGCTCCGGAGAGCCTCGTACCTTCGTCTGTAGCGTCTTTTGTGGTCTACATCCTAGCAGAAAGCTTTTCCACTCTGTCTGGCAAGGAAAACATGCGGAACACAGAAAACATCTCCCATCGTGTTCTGGACGTTGCACGGAGGTCTGCCAAGTGTTTGCATAAAGAAATGAAAAGTTGTCCAAAATAACTTCCTATCGAATGTTCATGTGATTGGAAAAGTCAGGAAAGTGGTAAGGTACTGTTTTCTATCAGTTGGCAAGCTGCGCACACAATCCCAGTGTTGTACAGCTTCCTTCTTCACCTTTCCGATGCTGCCGCTCTCTCCGGCTCCCGGAGCCGAAGAAGCGGCTTCTTCGCGCAAAGACGATTGTACCGCTCACAGTGCTCTCTTAGCGCGGCTTCTGCCGAAAGAAGCCCGGGAGCGGCGCTTAGCTCCGGAGAGCATCGTACCTTCGTCTTTAGCGTCTTTTGTGGTCTACATCCTAGCAGAAAGCTTTTCCACTCTGTCTGGCAAGGAAAACATGCGCCAGCGCAGAAAACATCTCCCATCGTGTTCTGGACATTGCACGGAGGTCTGCCAAGTGTTTGACAAGAAGAGAGGAAAAGTTGTCCAAAACAGCTTCCAATCGAATATTCATGTGATTGGAAACGTCAGGAAAGTGGTAAGGTACTGTTTTCTATCAGTTGGCAAGCTGCGCACACAATCCCAGTGTTGTACAGCTTCCTTCTTCACCTTTCCGATGCTGCCGCTCTCTCCGGCTCCCGGAGCCGAAGAAGCGGCTTCTTCGCGCAAAGACGATTGTACCGCTCACAGTGCTCTCTTAGCGCCGCTTCTGCCGAATGAAGCCCGGGAGCGGCGCTTAACTCCGGAGAGCCTCGTACCATCTTCTTTAGCGTCTTTTGTGGTCTACATCCTAGCAGAAAGCTTTTCCACTCTGTCTGGCAAGGAAAACCTGCGCCAGCACAGAAAACATCTCCCATCGTGTTCTGGACGTTGCACGGAGGTCTGCCAAGTGTTTGCATAAAGAAATGAAAAGTTGTCCAAAATAACTTCCTATCGAATGTTCATGTGATTGGAAAGGTCAGGAAAGTGTAAGGTACGGTTTTCTATCAGTTGGCAAGCTGCGCACACAATCCCAGTGTTGTACAGCTTCCTTCTTCACCTTTCCGATGCTGCCGATCTCTCCGGCTCCCGGAGCCGAAGAAGCGGCTTCTTCGCGCAAAGACGATTGTACCGCTCACAGTGCTCTCTTAGCGCGGCTTCTGCCGAAAGAAGCCCGGGAGCGGCGCTTAGCTCCGGAGAGCATCGTCCCTTCGTCTTTAGCGTCTTTTGTGGTCTACATCCTAGCAGAAAGCTTTTCCACTCTGTCTGGCAAGGAAAACCTGCGCCAGCACAGAAAACATCTCCCATCGTGTTCTGGACGTTGTACGGAGGTCTGCCAAGTGTTTGACAAGAAGAGAAGAAAAGTTGTCCAAAACAGCTTCCAATCGAATATTCATGTGATTGGAAAAGTCAGGAGAGTGGTAAGGTACTGTTTTCTATCAGTTGGCAAGCTGCGCACACAATCCCAGTGTTGTACAGCTTCCTTCTTCACCTTTCCGATGCTGCCGCTCTCTCCGGCTCCCGGAGCCGAAGAAGCGGCTTCTTCGCGCAAAGACGATTGTACCGCTCACAGTGCTCTCTTAGCGCGGCTTCTGCCGAAAGAAGCCCGGGAGCGGCGCTTAGCTCCGGAGAGCATCGTCCCTTCGTCTTTAGCGTCTTTTGTGGTCTACATCCTAGCAGAAAGCTTTTCCACTCAGTCTGGCAAGGAAAACCTGCGCCAGCGCAGAAAACATCTCCCATCGTGTTCTGGACGTTGCACGGAGGTCTGCCAAGTGTTTGACAAGAAGAGAGGAAAAGTTGTCCAAAACAGCTTCCAATCGAATATTCCTGTGATTGGAAAAGTCAGGAAAGTGGTAAGGTACTGTTTTCTATCAGTTGGCAAGCTGCGCACACAATCCCAGTGTTGTACAGCTTCCTTCTTCACCTTTCCGATGCTGCCGCTCTCTCCGGCTCCCGGAGCCGAAGAAGCGGCTTCTTCGCGCAAAGACGATTGTACCGGTCACAGTGCTCTCTTAGCGCCGCTTCTGCCGAAAGAAGCCCGGGAGCGGCGCTTAGCTCCGGAGAGCATCGTACCTTCGTCTTTAGCGTCTTTTGTGGTCTACATCCTAGCAGAAAGCTTTTCCACTCTGTCTGGCAAGGAAAACCTGCGCCAGCACAGAAAACATCTCCCATCGTGTTCTGGACGTTGCACGGAGGTCTGCCAAGTGTTTGACAAGAAGAGAGGAAAAGTTGTCCAAAACAGCTTCCAATCGAATATTCCTGTGATTGGAAAAGTCAGGAAAGTGGTAAGGTACTGTTTTCTATCAGTTGGCAAGCTGCGCACACAATCCCAGTGTTGTACAGCTTCCTTCTTCACCTTTCCGATGCTGCCGCTCTCTCCGGCTCCCGGAGCCGAAGAAGCGGCTTCTTCGCGCAAAGACGATTGTACCGCTCACAGTGCTCTCTTAGCGCCGCTTCTGCCGAAAGAAGCCCGGGAGCGGCGCTTAGCTCCGGAGAGCATCGTACCTTCGTCTTTAGCGTCTTTTGTGGTCTACATCCTAGCAGAAAGCTTTTCCACTCTGTCTGGCAAGGAAAACATGCGCCAGCGCAGAAAACATCTCCCATCGTGTTCTGGACGTTGCACGGAGGTCTGCCAAGTGTTTGACAAGAAGAGAGGAAAAGTTGTCCAAAACAGCTTCCAATCGAATATTCCTGTGATTGGAAAAGTCAGGAAAGTGGTAAGGTACTGTTTTCTATCAGTTGGCAAGCTGCGCACACAATGCCAGTGTTGTACAGCTTCCTTCTTCACCTTTCCGATGCTGCCGCTCTCTCCGGCTCCCGGAGCCGAAGAAGCGGCTTCTTCGCGCAAAGACGATTGTACCGCTCACAGTGCTCTCTTAGCGCCGCTTCTGCCGAAAGAAGCCCGGGAGCGGCGCTTAGCTCCGGAGAGCATCGTCCCTTCGTCTTTAGCGTCTTTTGTGGTCTACATCCTAGCAGAAAGCTTTTCCACTCTGTCTGGCAAGGAAAACATGCGGAACACAGAAAACATCTCCCATCGTGTTCTGGACGTTGTACGGAGGTCTGCCAAGTGTTTGCATAAAGAAATGAAAAGTTGTCCAAAATAACTTCCTATCGAATGTTCATGTGATTGGAAAAGTCAGGAAAGTGGTAAGGTACTGTTTTCTATCAGTTGGCAAGCTGCGCACACAATCCCAGTGTTGTACAGCTTCCTTCTTCACCTTTCCGATGCTGCCGCTCTCTCCGGCTCCCGGAGCCGAAGAAGCGGCTTCTTCGCGCAAAGACGATTGTACCGCTCACAGTGCTCTCTTAGCGCGGCTTCTGCCGAAAGAAGCCCGGGAGCGGCGCTTAGCTCCGGAGAGCATCGTACCTTCGTCTTTAGCGTCTTTTGTGGTCTACATCCTAGCAGAAAGCTTTTCCACTCTGTCTGGCAAGGAAAACCTGCGCAAGCACAGAAAACATCTCCCATCGTGTTCTGGACGTTGCACGGATGTCTGCCAAGTGTTTGAAAGAAACAAAGAAAAGTTGTCCAAAACAGCTTCCAATCGAATATTCATGTGATTGGAAAAGTCAGGAAAGTGGTAAGGTACTGTTTTCTATCAGTTGGCAAGCTGCGCACACAATCCCAGTGTTGTACAGCTTCCTTCTTCACCTTTCCGATGCTGCCGCTCTCTCCGGCTCCCGGAGCCGAAGAAGCGGCTTCTTCGCGCAAAGGCGATTGTACCGCTCACAGTGCTCTCTTAGCGCCGCTTCTGCCGAAAGAAGCCCGGGAGCGGTGCTTAGCTCCAGAGAGCCTCGTACCTTCGTCTTTAGCGTCTTTTGTGGTCTACATCCTAGCAGAAAGCTTTTCCACTCTGTCTGGCAAGGAAAACCTGCGCCAGCGCAGAAAACATCTCCCATCGTGTTCTGGACGTTGCACGGAGGTCTGCCAAGTGTTTGCATAAAGAAATGAAAAGTTGTCCAAAATAACTTCCTATCGATTGTTCATGTGATTGGAAAAGTCAGGAAAGTGGTAAGGTACTGTTTTCTATCAGTTGGCAAGCTGCGCACACAAGCCCAGTGTTGTACAGCTTCCTTCTTCACCTTTCCGATGCTGCCGCTCTCTCCGGCTCCCGGAGCCGAAGAAGCGGCTTCTTCGCGCAAAGACGATTGTACCGCTCACAGTGCTCTCTTAGCGCCGCTTCTGCCGAAAGAAGCCCGGGAGCGGTGCTTAGCTCCGGAGAGCCTCGTACCTTCGTCTTTAGCGTCTTTTGTGGTCTACATCCTAGCAGAAAGCTTTTCCACTCTGTCTGGCAAGGAAAACCTGCGCCAGCACAGAAAACATCTCCCATCGTGTTCTGGACGTTGCACGGAGGTCTGCCAAGTGTTTGAAAGAAACAAAGGAAAGTTGCCAAAACAGCTTCCAATCGAATATTCATGTGATTGGAAAAGTCAGGAAAGTGGTAAGGTACTGTTTTCTATCAGTTGGCAAGCTGCGCACACAATCCCAGTGTTGTACAGCTTCCTTCTTCACCTTTCCGATGCTGCCACTCTCTCCGGCTCCCGGAGCCGAAGAAGCGGCTTCTTCGCGCAAAGACGATTGTACCGCTCACAGTGCTCTCTTAGCGCCGCTTCTGCCGAAAGAAGCCCGGGAGCGGCGCTTAGCTCCGGAGAGCATCGTACCTTCGTCTTTAGCGTCTTTTGTGGTCTACATCCTAGCAGAAAGCTTTTCCACTCTGTCTGGCAAGGAAAACCTGCGCCAGCACAGAAAACATCTCCCATCGTGTTCTGGACGTTGCACGGAGGTCTGCCAAGTGTTTGAAAGAAACAAAGAAAAGTTGTCCAAAACAGCTTCCAATCGAATATTCATGTGATTGGAAAAGTCAGGAAAGTGGTAAGGTACTGTTTTCTATCAGTTGGCAAGCTGCGCACACAATCCCAGTGTTGTACAGCTTCCTTCTTCACCTTTCCGATGCTGCCGCTCTCTCCGGCTCCCGGAGCCGAAGAAGCGGCTTCTTCGCGCAAAGACGATTGTACCGCTCACAGTGCTCTCTTAGCGCGGCTTCTGCCGAAAGGTGCCCGGGAGCGGCGCTTAACTCCGGAGAGCATCGTACCTTCGTCTTTAGCGTCTTTTGTGGTCTACATCCTAGCAGAAAGCTTTTCCACTCTGTCTGGCAAGGAAAACATGCGCCAGCACAGAAAATATCTCCCATCGTGTTCTGGACGTTGCACGGAGGTCTGCCAAGTGTTTGCATAAAGAAATGAAAAGTTGTCCAAAATAACTTCCTATCGAATGTTCATGTGATTGGAAACGTCAGGAAAGTGGTAAGGTACTGTTTTCTATCAGTTGGCAAGCTGCGCACACAATCCCAGTGTTGTACAGCTTCCTTCTTCACCTTTCCGATGCTGCCGCTCTCTCCGGCTCCCGGAGCCGAAGAAGCGGCTTCTTCGCGCAAAGGCGATTGTACCGCTCACAGTGCTCTCTTAGCGCCGCTTCTGCCGAAGGAAGCCCGGGAGCGGTGCTTAGCTCCGGAGAGCCTCGTCCCTTCGTCTTTAGCGTCTTTTGTGGTCTACATCCTAGCAGAAAGCTTTTCCACTCTGTCTGGCAAGGAAAACCTGCGCAAGCACAGAAAACATCTCCCATCGTGTTCTGGACGTTGCACGGAGGTCTGCCAAGTGTTTGCATAAAGAAATGAAAAGTTGTCCAAAATAACTTCCTATCGAATATTCATGGGATTGGAAAAGTCAGGAAAGTGGTAAGGTACTGTTTTCTATCAGTTGGCAAGCTGCGCACACAATCCCAGTGTTGTACAGCTTCCTTCTTCACCTTTCCGATGCTGCCGCTCTCTCCGGCTCCCGGAGCCGAAGAAGCGGCTTCTTCGCGCAAAGGCGATTGTACCGCTCACAGTGCTCTCTTAGCGCGGCTTCTGCCGAAAGAAGCTCGGGAGCGGTGCTTAGCTCCGGAGAGCCTCGTACCTTCGTCTTTAGCGTCTTTTGTGGTCTACATCCTAGCAGAAAGCTTTTCCACTCTGTCTGGCAAGGAAAACATGCGGAACACAGAAAACATCTCCCATCGTGTTCTGGACGTTGCACGGAGGTCTGCCAAGTGTTTGCATAAAGAAATGAAAAGTTGTCCAAAATAACTTCCTATCGAATGTTCATGTGATTGGAAAAGTCAGGAAAGTGGTAAGGTACTGTTTTCTATCAGTTGGCAAGCTGCGCACACAATCCCAGTGTTGTACAGCTTCCTTCTTCACCTTTCCGATGCTGCCGCTCTCTCCGGCTCCCGGAGCCGAAGAAGCGGCTTCTTCGTGCAAAGACGATTGTACCGCTCACAGTGCTCTCTTAGCGCGGCTTCTGCCGAAAGAAGCCCGGGAGCGGCGCTTAGCTCCGGAGAGCATCGTCCCTTCGTCTTTAGCGTCTTTTGTGGTCTACATCCTAGCAGAAAGCTTTTCCACTCTGTCTGGCAAGGAAAACCTGCGCCAGCACAGAAAACATCTCCCATCGTGTTCTGGACGTTGTACGGAGGTCTGCCAAGTGTTTGACAAGAAGAGAAGAAAAGTTGTCCAAAACAGCTTCCAATCGAATATTCATGTGATTGGAAAAGTCAGGAAAGTGGTAAGGTACTGTTTTCTATCAGTTGGCAAGCTGCACACACAATCCCAGTGTTGTACAGCTTCCTTCTTCACCTTTCCGATGCTGCCGCTTTCTCCGGCTCCCGGAGCCGAAGAAGCGGCTTCTTCGCGCAAAGACGATTGTACCGCTCACAGTGCTCTCTTAGCGCCGCTTCTGCCGAAAGAAGCCCGGGAGCGGCGCTTAGCTCCGGAGAGCATCGTCCCTTCGTCTTTAGCGTCTTTTGTGGTCTACATCCTAGCAGAAAGCTTTTCCACTCTGTCTGGCAAGGAAAACCTGCGCCAGCACAGAAAACATCTCCCATCGTGTTCTGGACGTTGCACGGAGGTCTGCCAAGTGTTTGACAAGAAGAGAGGAAAAGTTGTCCAAAACAGCTTCCAATCGAATATTCCTGTGATTGGAAAAGTCAGGAAAGTGGTAAGGTACTGTTTTCTATCAGTTGGCAAGCTGCGCACACAATCCCAGTGTTGTACAGCTTCCTTCTTCACCTTTCCGATGCTGCCGCTCTCTCCGGCTCCCGGAGCCGAAGAAGCGGCTTCTTCGCGCAAAGACGATTGTACCGCTCACAGTGCTCTCTTAGCGCCGCTTCTGCCGAAAGAAGCCCGGGAGCGGTGCTTAGCTCCGGAGAGCATCGTACCTTCGTCTTTAGCGTCTTTTGTGGTCTACATCCTAGCAGAAAACTTTTCCACTCTGTCTGGAAAGGAAAACCTGCGCCAGCGCAGAAAACATCTCCCATCGTGTTCTGGACGTTGCACGGAGGTCTGCCAAGTGTTTGCATAAAGAAATGAAAAGTTGTCCAAAATAACTTCCTATCGAATGTTCATGTGATTGGAAAAGTCAGGAAAGTGGTAAGGTACTGTTTTCTATCAGTTGGCAAGCTGCGCACACAATCCCAGTGTTGTACAGCTTCCTTCTTCACCTTTCCGATGCTGCCGCTCTCTCCGGCTCCCGGAGCCGAAGAAGCGGCTTCTTCGCGCAAAGACGATTGTACCGCTCACAGTGCTCTCTTAGCGCCGCTTCTGCCGAAAGAAGCCCGGGAGCGGCGCTTAACTCCGGAGAGCATCGTCCCTTCGTCTTTAGCGTCTTTTGTGGTCTACATCCTAGCAGAAAGCTTTTCCACTCTGTCTGGCAAGGAAAACCTGCGCCAGCACAGAAAACATCTCCCATCGTGTTCTGGACGTTGCACGGAGGTCTGCCAAGTGTTTGCATAAAGAAATGAAAAGTTGTCCAAAATAACTTCCTATCGAATGTTCATGTGATTGGAAAAGTCAGGAAAGTGGTAAGGTACTGTTTTCTATCAGTTGGCAAGCTGCGCACACAATCCCAGTGTTGTACAGCTTCCTTCTTCACCTTTCCGATGCTGCCGCTCTCTCCGGCTCCCGGAGCCGAAGAAGCGGCTTCTTCGCGCAAAGACGATTGTACCGCTCACAGTGCTCTCTTAGCGCCGCTTCTGCCGAAAGAAGCCCGGGAGCGGCGCTTAGCTCCGGAGAGCATCGTACCTTCGTCTTTAGCGTCTTTTGTGGTCTACATCCTAGCAGAAAGCTTTTCCACTCTGTCTGGCAAGGAAAACCTGTGCCAGCACAGAAAACATCTCCCATCGTGTTCTGGACGTTGCAAGGAGGTCTGCCAAGTGTTTGACAAGAAGAGAGGAAAAGTTGTCCAAAACAGCTTCCAATCGAATATTCCTGTGATTGGAAAAGTCAGGAAAGTGGTAAGGTACTGTTTTCTATCAGTTGGCAAGCTGCGCACACAATCCCAGTGTTGTACAGCTTCCTTCTTCACCTTTCCGATGCTGCCGCTCTCTCCGGCTCCCGGAGCCGAAGAAGCGGCTTCTTCGCGCAAAGACGATTGTACCGCTCACAGTGCTCTCTTAGCGCCGCTTCTGCCGAAAGAAGCCCGGGAGCGGCGCTTAGCTCCGGAGAGCATCGTCCCTTCGTCTTTAGCGTCTTTTGTGGTCTACATCCTAGCAGAAAGCTTTTCCACTCTGTCTGGCAAGGAAAACCTGCGCCAGCACAGAAAACATCTCCCATCGTGTTCTGGACGTTGCACGGAGGTCTGCCAAGTGTTTGACAAGAAGAGAGGAAAAGTTGTCCAAAACAGCTTCCAATCGAATATTCCTGTGATTGGAAAAGTCAGGAAAGTGGTAAGGTACTGTTTTCTATCAGTTGGCAAGCTGCGCACACAATCCCAGTGTTGTACAGCTTCCTTCTTCACCTTTCCGATGCTGCCGCTCTCTCCGGCTCCCGGAGCCGAAGAAGCGGCTTCTTCGCGCAAAGACGATTGTACCGCTCACAGTGCTCTCTTAGCGCCGCTTCTGCCGAAAGAAGCCCGGGAGCGGCGCTTAGCTCCGGAGAGCATCGTACCTTCGTCTTTAGCGTCTTTTGTGGTCTACATCCTAGCAGAAAGCTTTTCCACTCTGTCTGGCAAGGAAAACCTGCGCCAGCACAGAAAACATCTCCCATCGTGTTCTGGACGTTGCACGGAGGTCTGCCAAGTGTTTGCATAAAGAAATGAAAAGTTGTCCAAAATAACTTCCTATCGAATATTCATGTGATTGGAAAAGTCAGGAAAGTGGTAAGGTACTGTTTTCTATCAGTTGGCAAGCTGCGCACACAATCCCAGTGTTGTACAGCTTCCTCCTTCACCTTTCCGATGCTGCCGCTCTCTCCGGCTCCCGGAGCCGAAGAAGCGGCTTCTTCACGCAAAGACGATTGTACCGCTCACAGTGCTCTCTTAGCGCCGCTTCTGCCGAAAGAAGCCCGGGAGCGGCGCTTAGCTCCGGAGAGCATCGTACCTTCGTCTTTAGCGTCTTTTGTGGTCTACATCCTAGCAGAAAGCTTTTCCACTCTGTCTGGCAAGGAAAACCTGCGCCAGCACAGAAAACATCTCCCATCGTGTTCTGGACGTTGCACGGACGTCTGCCAAGTGTTTGACAAGAAGAGAAGAAAAGTTGTCCAAAACAGCTTCCAATCGAATATTCATGTGATTGGAAAAGTCAGGAAAGTGGTAAGGTACTGTTTTCTATCAGTTGGCAAGCTGCGCACACAATCCCAGTGTTGTACAGCTTCCTTCTTCACCTTTCCGATGCTGCCGCTCTCTCCGGCTCCCGGAGCCGAAGAAGCGGCTTCTTCGCGCAAAGGCGATTGTACCGCTCACAGTGCTCTCTTAGCGCCGCTTCTGCCGAAAGAAGCCCGGGAGCGGTGCTTAGCTCCGGAGAGCCTCCTACCTTCGTCTTTAGCGTTTTTTGTGGTCTACATCCTAGCAGAAAGCTTTTCCACTCTGTCTGGCAAGGAAAACATGCGGAACACAAAAAACATCTCCCATCGTGTTCTGGACGTTGCACGGAGGTCTGCCAAGTGTTTGCATAAAGAAATGAAAAGTTGTCCAAAATAACTTCCTATCGAATGTTCATGTGATTGGAAAAGTCAGGAAAGTGGTAAGGTACTGTTTTCTATCAGTTGGCAAGCTGCGCACACAATCCCAGTGTTGTACAGCTTCCTTCTTCACCTTTCCGATGCTGCCGCTCTCTCCGGCTCCCGGAGCCGAAGAAGCGGCTTCTTCGCGCAAAGACGATTGTACCGCTCACAGTGCTCTCTTAGCGCGGCTTCTGCCGAAAGAAGCCCGGGAGCGGCGCTTAGCTCCGGAGAGCATCGTACCTTCGTCTTTAGCGTCTTTTGTGGTCTACATCCTAGCAGAAAGCTTTTCCACTCTGTCTGGCAAGGAAAACATGCGGAACACAGAAAACATCTGCCATCGTGTTCTGGACGTTGCACGGAGGTCTGCCAAGTGTTTGCATAAAGAAATGAAAAGTTGTCCAAAATATCTTCCTATCGAATGTTCATGTGATTGGAAAAGTCAGGAAAGTGGTAAGGTACTGTTTTCTATCAGTTGGCAAGCTGCGCACACAAGCCCAGTGTTGTACAGCTTCCTTCTTCACCTTTCCGATGCTGCCGCTCTCTCCGGCTCCCGGAGCCGAAGAAGCGGCTTCTTCGCGCAAAGACGATTGTACCGCTCACAGTGCTCTCTTAGCGCCGCTTCTGCCGAAAGAAGCCCGGGAGCGGCGCTTAGCTCCGGAGAGCATCGTACCTTCGTCTTTAGCGTCTTTTGTGGTCTACATCCTAGCAGAAAGCTTTTCCACTCTGTCTGGCAAGGAAAACATGCGCCAGCGCAGAAAACATCTCCCATCGTGTTCTGGACGTTGCACGGAGGTCTGCCAAGTGTTTGACAAGAAGAGAAGAAAAGTTGTCCAAAACAGCTTCCAATCGAATATTCATGTGATTGGAAAAGTCAGGAGAGTGGTAAGGTACTGTTTTCTATCAGTTGGCAAGCTGCGCACACAATCCCAGTGTTGTACAGCTTCCTTCTTCACCTTTCCGATGCTGCCGCTCTCTCCGGCTCCCGGAGCCGAAGAAGCGGCTTCTTCGCGCAAAGACGATTGTACCGCTCACAGTGCTCTCTTAGCGCCGCTTCTGCCGAAAGAAGCCCGGGAGCGGTGCTTAGCTCCGGAGAGGCTCGTACCTTCGTCTTTAGCGTCTTTTGTGGTCTACATCCTAGCAGAAAGCTTTTCCACTCTGTCTGGCAAGGAAAACCTGCGCCAGCACAGAAAACATCTCCCATCGTGTTCTGGACGTTGTACGGAGGTCTGCCAAGTGTTTGCATAAAGAAATGAAAAGTTGTCCAAAATAACTTCCTATCGAATGTTCATGTGATTGGAAAAGTCAGGAAAGTGGTAAGGTACTGTTTTCTATCAGTTGGCAAGCTGCGCACACAATCCCAGTGTTGTACAGCTTCCTTCTTCACCTTTCCGATGCTGCCGCTCTCTCCGGCTCCCGGAGCCGAAGAAGCGGCTTCTTCGCACAAAGACGATTGTACCGCTCACAGTGCTCTCTTAGCGCCGCTTCTGCCGAAAGAAGCCCGGGAGCGGCGCTTAGCTCCGGAGAGCATCGTACCTTCGTCTTTAGCGTCTTTTGTGGTCTACATCCTAGCAGAAAGCTTTTCCACTCTTTCTGGCAAGGAAAACCTGCGCAAGCGCAGAAAACATCTCCCATCGTGTTCTGGACGTTGCACGGATGTCTGCCAAGTGTTTGAAAGAAACAAAGAAAAGTTGTCCAAAACAGCTTCCAATCGAATATTCATGTGATTGGAAAAGTCAGGAAAGTGGTAAGGTACTGTTTTCTATCAGTTGGCAAGCTGCGCACACAATCCCAGTGTTGTACAACTTCCTTCTTCACCTTTCCGATGCTGCCGCTCTCTCCGGCTCCCGGAGCCGAAGAAGCGGCTTCTTCGCGCAAAGGCGATTGTACCGCTCACAGTGCTCTCTTAGCGCCGCTTCTGCCGAAAGAAGCCCGGGAGCGGTGATTAGCTCCGGAGAGCCTCGTACCTTCGTCTTTAGCGTCTTTTGTGGTCTACATCCTAGCAGAAAGCTTTTCCACTCTGTCTGGCAAGGAAAACATGCGGAACACAGAAAACATCTCCCATCGTGTTCTGGACGTTGCACGGAGGTCTGCCAATTGTTTGCATAAAGAAATGAAAAGTTGTCCAAAATAACTTCCTATCGAATATTCATGTGATTGGAAAAGTCAGGAAAGTGGTAAGGTACTGTTTTCTATCAGTTGGCAAGCTGCACACACAATCCCAGTGTTGTACAGCTTCCTTCTTCACCTTTCCGATGCTGCCGCTCTCTCCGGCTCCCGGAGCCGAAGAAGCGGCTTCTTCGCGCAAAGGCGATTGTACCGCTCACAGTGCTCTCTTAGCGCGGCTTCTGCCATAAGAATCCCGGGAGCGGTGCTTAGCTCCAGAGAGCCTCGTACCTTCGTCTTTAGTGTCTTTTGTGGTCTACATCCTAGCAGAAAGCTTTTCCACTCTGTCTGGCAAGGAAAACATGCGGAACACAGAAAACATCTGCCATCGTGTTCTGGACATTGCACGGAGGTCTGCCAAGTGTTTGCATAAAGAAATGAAAAGTTGTCCAAAATAACTTCCTATCGAATGTTCATGTGATTGGAAAAGTCAGGAAAGTGGTAAGGTACTGTTTTCTATCAGTTGGCAAGCTGCGCACACAATCCCAGTGTTGTACAGCTTCCTTCTTCACCTTTCCGATGCTGCCGCTCTCTCCGGCTCCCGGAGCCGAAGAAGCGGCTTCTTCGCGCAAAGACGATTGTACCGCTCACAGTGCTCTCTTAGCGCCGCTTCTGCCGAAAGAAGCCCGGGAGCGGCGCTTAGCTCCGGAGAGCATCGTACCTTCGTCTTTAGCGTCTTTTGTGGTCTACATCCTAGCAGAAAGCTTTTCCACTCTGTCTGGCAAGGAAAACATGCGCCAGCGCAGAAAACATCTCCCATCGTGTTCTGGACGTTGCACGGAGGTCTGCCAAATGTTTGACAAGAAGAGAGGAAAAGTTGTCCAAAACAGCTTCCAATCGAATATTCATGTGATTGGAAAAGTCAGGAGAGTGGTAAGGTACTGTTTTCTATCAGTTGGCAAGCTGCGCACACAATCCCAGTGTTGTACAGCTTCCTTCTTCACCTTTCCGATGCTGCCGCTCTCTCCGGCTCCCGGAGCCGAAGAAGCGGCTTCTTCGCGCAAAGACGATTGTACCGCTCACAGTGCTCTCTTAGCGCGGCTTCTGCCGAAAGAAGCCCGGGAGCGGTGCTTAGCTCCGGAGAGGCTCGTACCTTCGTCTTTAGCGTCTTTTGTGGTCTACATCCTAGCAGAAAGCTTTTCCACTCTGTCTGGCAAGGAAAACCTGCGCCAGCACAGAAAACATCTCCCATCGTGTTCTGGACGTTGCACGGAGGTCTGCCAAGTGTTTGCATAAAGAAATGAAAAGTTGTCCAAAATAACTTCCTATCGAATGTTCATGTGATTGGAAAAGTCAGGAAAGTGGTAAGGTACTGTTTTCTATCAGTTGGCAAGCTGCGCACACAATCCCAGTGTTGTACAGCTTCCTTCTTCACCTTTCCGATGCTGCCGCTCTCTCCGGCTCCCGGAGCCGAAGAAGCGGCTTCTTCGCGCAAAGACGATTGTACCGCTCACAGTGCTCTCTTAGCGCCGCTTCTGCCGAAAGAAGCCCGGGAGCGGCGCTTAGCTCCGGAGAGCATCGTACCTTCGTCTTTAGCGTCTTTTGTGGTCTACATCCTAGCAGAAAGCTTTTCCACTCTGTCTGGCAAGGAAAACCTGCGCAAGCACAGAAAACATCTCCCATCGTGTTCTGGACGTTGCACGGAGGTCTGCCAAGTGTTTGAAAGAAACAAAGAAAAGTTGTCCAAAACAGCTTCCAATCGAATATTCATGTGATTGGAAAAGTCAGGAAAGTGGTAAGGTACTGTTTTCTATCAGTTGGCAAGCTGCGCACACAATCCCAGTGTTGTACAGCTTCCTTCTTCACCTTTCCGATGCTGCCGCTCTCTCCGGCTCCCGGAGCCGAAGAAGCGGCTTCTTCGCGCAAAGGCGATTGTACCGCTCACAGTGCTCTCTTAGCGCCGCTTCTGCCGAAAGAAGCCCGGGAGCGGTGCTTAGCTCCGGAGAGCCTCGTACCTTCGTCTTTAGCGTCTTTTGTGGTCTACATCCTAGCAGAAAGCTTTTCCACTCTGTCTGGCAAGGAAAACCTGCGCCAGCGCAGAAAACATCTCCCATCGTGTTCTGGACGTTGCACGGAGGTCTGCCAAGTGTTTGCATAAAGAAATGAAAAGTTGTCCAAAATAACTTCCTATCGAATGTTCATGTGATTGGAAAAGTCAGGAAAGTGGTAAGGTACTGTTTTCTATCAGTTGGCAAGCTGCGCACACAAGCCCAGTGTTGTACAGCTTCCTTCTTCACCTTTCCGATGCTGCCGCTCTCTCCGGCTCCCGGAGCCGAAGAAGCGGCTTCTTCGCGCAAACACGATTGTACCGCTCACAGTGCTCTCTTAGCGCCGCTTCTGCCGAAAGAAGCCCGGGAGCGGCGCTTAGCTCCGGAGAGCATCGTACCTTCGTCTTTAGCGTCTTTTGCGGTCTACATCCTAGCAGAAAGCTTTTCCACTCTGTCTGGCAAGGATAACCTGCGCCAGCACAGAAAACATCTCCCATCGTGTTCTGGACGTTGTACGGAGGTCTGCCAAGTGTTTGACAAGAAGAGAGGAAAAGTTGTCCAAAACAGCTTCCAATCGAATATTCCTGTGATTGGAAAAGTCAGGAAAGTGGTAAGGTACTGTTTTCTATCAGTTGGCAAGCTGCGCACACAATCCCAGTGTTGTACAGCTTCCTTCTTCACCTTTCCGATGCTGCCGCTCTCTCCGGCTCCCGGAGCCGAAGAAGCGGCTTCTTCGCGCAAAGACGATTGTACCGCTCACAGTGCTCTCTTAGCGCCGCTTCTGCCGAAAGAAGCCCGGGAGCGGCGCTTAGCTCCGGAGAGCATCGTACCTTCGTCTTTAGCGTCTTTTGTGGTCTACATCCTAGCAGAAAGCTTTTCCACTCTGTCTGGCAAGGAAAACATGCGCCAGCGCAGAAAACATCTCCCATCGTGTTCTGGACGTTGCACGGAGGTCTGCCAAGTGTTTGACAAGAAGAGAAGAAAAGTTGTCCAAAACAGCTTCCAATCGAATATTCATGTGATTGGAAAAGTCAGGAGAGTGGTAAGGTACTGTTTTCTATCAGTTGGCAAGCTGCGCACACAATCCCAGTGTTGTACAGCTTCCTTCTTCACCTTTCCGATGCTGCCGCTCTCTCCGGCTCCCGGAGCCGAAGAAGCGGCTTCTTCGCGCAAAGACGATTGTACCGCTCACAGTGCTCTCTTAGCGCCGCTTCTGCCGAAAGAAGCCCGGGAGCGGTGCTTAGCTCCGGAGAGGCTCGTACCTTCGTCTTTAGCGTCTTTTGTGGTCTACATCCTAGCAGAAAGCTTTTCCACTCTGTCTGGCAAGGAAAACCTGCGCCAGCACAGAAAACATCTCCCATCGTGTTCTGGACGTTGTACGGAGGTCTGCCAAGTGTTTGCATAAAGAAATGAAAAGTTGTCCAAAATAACTTCCTATCGAATGTTCATGTGATTGGAAAAGTCAGGAAAGTGGTAAGGTACTGTTTTCTATCAGTTGGCAAGCTGCGCACACAATCCCAGTGTTGTACAGCTTCCTTCTTCACCTTTCCGATGCTGCCGCTCTCTCCGGCTCCCGGAGCCGAAGAAGCGGCTTCTTCGCACAAAGACGATTGTACCGCTCACAGTGCTCTCTTAGCGCCGCTTCTGCCGAAAGAAGCCCGGGAGCGGCGCTTAGCTCCGGAGAGCATCGTACCTTCGTCTTTAGCGTCTTTTGTGGTCTACATCCTAGCAGAAAGCTTTTCCACTCTTTCTGGCAAGGAAAACCTGCGCAAGCACAGAAAACATCTCCCATCGTGTTCTGGACGTTGCACGGATGTCTGCCAAGTGTTTGAAAGAAACAAAGAAAAGTTGTCCAAAACAGCTTCCAATCGAATATTCATGTGATTGGAAAAGTCAGGAAAGTGGTAAGGTACTGTTTTCTATCAGTTGGCAAGCTGCGCACACAATCCCAGTGTTGTACAGCTTCCTTCTTCACCTTTCCGATGCTGCCGCTCTCTCCGGCTCCCGGAGCCGAAGAAGCGGCTTCTTCGCGCAAAGGCGATTGTACCGCTCACAGTGCTCTCTTAGCGCCGCTTCTGCCGAAAGAAGCCCGGGAGCGGTGCTTAGCTCCGGAGAGCCTCGTACCTTCGTCTTTAGCGTCTTTTGTGGTCTACATCCTAGCAGAAAGCTTTTCCACTCTGTCTGGCAAGGAAAACATGCGGAACACAGAAAACATCTCCCATCGTGTTCTGGACGTTGCACGGAGGTCTGCCAAGTGTTTGCATAAAGAAATGAAAAGTTGTCCAAAATAACTTCCTATCGAATATTCATGTGATTGGAAAAGTCAGGAAAGTGGTAAGGTACTGTTTTCTATCAGTTGGCAAGCTGCACACACAATCCCAGTGTTGTACAGCTTCCTTCTTCACCTTTCCGATGCTGCCGCTCTCTCCGGCTCCCGGAGCCGAAGAAGCGGCTTCTTCGCGCAAAGGCGATTGTACCGCTCACAGTGCTCTCTTAGCGCGGCTTCTGCCATAAGAATCCCGGGAGCGGTGCTTAGCTCCAGAGAGCCTCGTACCTTCGTCTTTAGTGTCTTTTGTGGTCTACATCCTAGCAGAAAGCTTTTCCACTCTGTCTGGCAAGGAAAACATGCGGAACACAGAAAACATCTGCCATCGTGTTCTGGACGTTGCACGGAGGTCTGCCAAGTGTTTGCATAAAGAAATGAAAAGTTGTCCAAAATAACTTCCTATCGAATGTTCATGTGATTGGAAAAGTCAGGAAAGTGGTAAGGTACTGTTTTCTATCAGTTGGCAAGCTGCGCACACAATCCCAGTGTTGTACAGCTTCCTTCTTCACCTTTCCGATGCTGCCGCTCTCTCCGGCTCCCGGAGCCGAAGAAGCGGCTTCTTCGCGCAAAGACGATTGTACCGCTCACAGTGCTCTCTTAGCGCCGCTTCTGCCGAAAGAAGCCCGGGAGCGGCGCTTAGCTCCGGAGAGCATCGTACCTTCGTCTTTAGCGTCTTTTGTGGTCTACATCCTAGCAGAAAGCTTTTCCACTCTGTCTGGCAAGGAAAACATGCGCCAGCGCAGAAAACATCTCCCATCGTGTTCTGGACGTTGCACGGAGGTCTGCCAAATGTTTGACAAGAAGAGAGGAAAAGTTGTCCAAAACAGCTTCCAATCGAATATTCATGTGATTGGAAAAGTCAGGAGAGTGGTAAGGTACTGTTTTCTATCAGTTGGCAAGCTGCGCACACAATCCCAGTGTTGTACAGCTTCCTTCTTCACCTTTCCGATGCTGCCGCTCTCTCCGGCTCCCGGAGCCGAAGAAGCGGCTTCTTCGCGCAAAGACGATTGTACCGCTCACAGTGCTCTCTTAGCGCGGCTTCTGCCGAAAGAAGCCCGGGAGCGGTGCTTAGCTCCGGAGAGGCTCGTACCTTCGTCTTTAGCGTCTTTTGTGGTCTACATCCTAGCAGAAAGCTTTTCCACTCTGTCTGGCAAGGAAAACCTGCGCCAGCACAGAAAACATCTCCCATCGTGTTCTGGACGTTGCACGGAGGTCTGCCAAGTGTTTGCATAAAGAAATGAAAAGTTGTCCAAAATAACTTCCTATCGAATGTTCATGTGATTGGAAAAGTCAGGAGAGTGGTAAGGTACTGTTTTCTATCAGTTGGCAAGCTGCGCACACAATCCCAGTGTTGTACAGCTTCCTTCTTCACCTTTCCGATGCTGCCGCTCTCTCCGGCTCCCGGAGCCGAAGAAGCGGCTTCTTCGCACAAAGACGATTGTACCGCTCACAGTGCTCTCTTAGCGCCGCTTCTGCCGAAAGAAGCCCGGGAGCGGCGCTTAGCTCCGGAGAGCATCGTACCTTCGTCTTTAGCGTCTTTTGTGGTCTACATCCTAGCAGAAAGCTTTTCCACTCTTTCTGGCAAGGAAAACCTGCGCAAGCACAGAAAACATCTCCCATCGTGTTCTGGACGTTGCACGGATGTCTGCCAAGTGTTTGAAAGAAACAAAGAAAAGTTGTCCAAAACAGCTTCCAATCGAATATTCATGTGATTGGAAAAGTCAGGAAAGTGGTAAGGTACTGTTTTCTATCAGTTGGCAAGCTGCGCACACAATCCCAGTGTTGTACAGCTTCCTTCTTCACCTTTCCGATGCTGCCGCTCTCTCCGGCTCCCGGAGCCGAAGAAGCGGCTTCTTCGCGCAAAGGCGATTGTACCGCTCACAGTGCTCTCTTAGCGCCGCTTCTGCCGAAAGAAGCCCGGGAGCGGTGCTTAGCTCCGGAGAGCCTCGTACCTTCGTCTTTAGCGTCTTTTGTGGTCTACATCCTAGCAGAAAGCTTTTCCACTCTGTCTGGCAAGGAAAACATGCGGAACACAGAAAACATCTCCCATCGTGTTCTGGACGTTGCACGGAGGTCTGCCAAGTGTTTGCATAAAGAAATGAAAAGTTGTCCAAAATAACTTCCTATCGAATATTCATGTGATTGGAAAAGTCAGGAAAGTGGTAAGGTACTGTTTTCTATCAGTTGGCAAGCTGCACACACAATCCCAGTGTTGTACAGCTTCCTTCTTCACCTTTCCGATGCTGCCGCTCTCTCCGGCTCCCGGAGCCGAAGAAGCGGCTTCTTCGCGCAAAGGCGATTGTACCGCTCACAGTGCTCTCTTAGCGCGGCTTCTGCCATAAGAATCCCGGGAGCGGTGCTTAGCTCCAGAGAGCCTCGTACCTTCGTCTTTAGTGTCTTTTGTGGTCTACATCCTAGCAGAAAGCTTTTCCACTCTGTCTGGCAAGGAAAACATGCGGAACACAGAAAACATCTGCCATCGTGTTCTGGACATTGCACGGAGGTCTGCCAAGTGTTTGCATAAAGAAATGAAAAGTTGTCCAAAATAACTTCCTATCGAATGTTCATGTGATTGGAAAAGTCAGGAAAGTGGTAAGGTACTGTTTTCTATCAGTTGGCAAGCTGCGCACACAATCCCAGTGTTGTACAGCTTCCTTCTTCACCTTTCCGATGCTGCCGCTCTCTCCGGCTCCCGGAGCCGAAGAAGCGGCTTCTTCGCGCAAAGACGATTGTACCGCTCACAGTGCTCTCTTAGCGCCGCTTCTGCCGAAAGAAGCCCGGGAGCGGCGCTTAGCTCCGGAGAGCATCGTACCTTCGTCTTTAGCGTCTTTTGTGGTCTACATCCTAGCAGAAAGCTTTTCCACTCTGTCTGGCAAGGAAAACATGCGCCAGCGCAGAAAACATCTCCCATCGTGTTCTGGACGTTGCACGGAGGTCTGCCAAATGTTTGACAAGAAGAGAGGAAAAGTTGTCCAAAACAGCTTCCAATCGAATATTCATGTGATTGGAAAAGTCAGGAGAGTGGTAAGGTACTGTTTTCTATCAGTTGGCAAGCTGCGCACACAATCCCAGTGTTGTACAGCTTCCTTCTTCACCTTTCCGATGCTGCCGCTCTCTCCGGCTCCCGGAGCCGAAGAAGCGGCTTCTTCGCGCAAAGACGATTGTACCGCTCACAGTGCTCTCTTAGCGCGGCTTCTGCCGAAAGAAGCCCGGGAGCGGTGCTTAGCTCCGGAGAGGCTCGTACCTTCGTCTTTAGCGTCTTTTGTGGTCTACATCCTAGCAGAAAGCTTTTCCACTCTGTCTGGCAAGGAAAACCTGCGCCAGCACAGAAAACATCTCCCATCGTGTTCTGGACGTTGCACGGAGGTCTGCCAAGTGTTTGCATAAAGAAATGAAAAGTTGTCCAAAATAACTTCCTATCGAATGTTCATGTGATTGGAAAAGTCAGGAAAGTGGTAAGGTACTGTTTTCTATCAGTTGGCAAGCTGCGCACACAATCCCAGTGTTGTACAGCTTCCTTCTTCACCTTTCCGATGCTGCCGCTCTCTCCGGCTCCCGGAGCCGAAGAAGCGGCTTCTTCGCGCAAAGGCGATTGTACCGCTCACAGTGCTCTCTTAGCGCCGCTTCTGCCGAAAGAAGCCCGGGAGCGGTGCTTAGCTCCGGAGAGCCTCGTACCTTCGTCTTTAGCGTCTTTTGTGGTCTACATCCTAGCAGAAAGCTTTTCCACTCTGTCTGGCAAGGAAAACCTGCGCCAGCGCAGAAAACATCTCCCATCGTGTTCTGGACGTTGCACGGAGGTCTGCCAAGTGTTTGCATAAAGAAATGAAAAGTTGTCCAAAATAACTTCCTATCGAATGTTCATGTGATTGGAAAAGTCAGGAAAGTGGTAAGGTACTGTTTTCTATCAGTTGGCAAGCTGCGCACACAAGCCCAGTGTTGTACAGCTTCCTTCTTCACCTTTCCGATGCTGCCGCTCTCTCCGGCTCCCGGAGCCGAAGAAGCGGCTTCTTCGCTCAAACACGATTGTACCGCTCACAGTGCTCTCTTAGCGCCGCTTCTGCCGAAAGAAGCCCGGGAGCGGCGCTTAGCTCCGGAGAGCATCGTACCTTCGTCTTTAGCGTCTTTTGTGGTCTACATCCTAGCAGAAAGCTTTTCCACTCTGTCTGGCAAGGATAACCTGCGCCAGCACAGAAAACATCTCCCATCGTGTTCTGGACGTTGTACGGAGGTCTGCCAAGTGTTTGAAAGAAACAAAGAAAAGTTGTCCAAAACAGCTTCCAATCGAATATTCCTGTGATTGGAAAAGTCAGGAAAGTGGTAAGGTACTGTTTTCTATCAGTTGGCAAGCTGCGCACACAAGCCCAGTGTTGTACAGCTTCCTTCTTCACCTTTCCGATGCTGCCGCTCTCTCCGGCTCCCGGAGCCGAAGAAGCGGCTTCTTCGCGCAAAGACGATTGTACCGCTCACAGTGCTCTCTTAGCGCCGCTTCTGCCGAAAGAAGCCCGGGAGCGGTGCTTAGCTCCGGAGAGCATCGTACCTTCGTCTTTAGCGTCTTTTGTGGTCTACATCCTAGCAGAAAGCTTTTCCACTCTGTCTGGCAAGGAAAACCTGCGCCAGCGCAGAAAACATCTCCCATCGTGTTCTGGACGTTGCACGGAGGTCTGCCAAGTGTTTGCATAAAGAAATGAAAAGTTGTCCAAAATAACTTCCTATCGAATGTTCATGTGATTGGAAAAGTCAGGAAAGTGGTAAGGTACTGTTTTCTATCAGTTGGCAAGCTGCGCACACAATCCCAGTGTTGTACAGCTTCCTTCTTCACCTTTCCGATGCTGCCGCTCTCTCCGGCTCCCGGAGCCGAAGAAGCGGCTTCTTCGCGCAAAGACGATTGTACCGGTCACAGTGCTCTCTTAGCGCCGCTTCTGCCGAAAGAAGCCCGGGAGCGGCGCTTAGCTCCGGAGAGCATCGTACCTTCGTCTTTAGCGTCTTTTGTGGTCTACATCCTAGCAGAAAGCTTTTCCACTCTGTCTGGCAAGGAAAACCTGCGCCAGCACAGAAAACATCTCCCATCGTGTTCTGGACATTGCACGGAGGTCTGCCAAGTGTTTGACAAGAAGAGAGGAAAAGTTGTCCAAAACAGCTTCCAATCGAATATTCCTGTGATTGGAAAAGTCAGGAAAGTGGTAAGGTACTGTTTTCTATCAGTTGGCAAGCTGCGCACACAATCCCAGTGTTGTACAGCTTCCTTCTTCACCTTTCCGATGCTGCCGCTCTCTCCGGCTCCCGGAGCCGAAGAAGCGGCTTCTTCGCGCAAAGACGATTGTACCGCTCACAGTGCTCTCTTAGCGCCGCTTCTGCCGAAAGAAGCCCGGGAGCGGCGCTTAGCTCCGGAGAGCATCGTACCTTCGTCTTTAGCGTCTTTTGTGGTCTACATCCTAGCAGAAAGCTTTTCCACTCTGTCTGGCAAGGAAAACCTGCGCCAGCACAGAAAACATCTCCCATCGTGTTCTGGACGTTGCACGGATGTCTGCCAAGTGTTTGAAAGAAACAAAGAAAAGTTGTCCAAAACAGCTTCCAATCGAATATTCATGTGATTGGAAAAGTCAGGAAAGTGGTAAGGTACTGTTTTCTATCAGTTGGCAAGCTGCGCACACAATCCCAGTGTTGTACAGCTTCCTTCTTCACCTTTCCGATGCTGCCGCTCTCTCCGGCTCCCGGAGCCGAAGAAGCGGCTTCTTCGCGCAAAGACGATTGTACCGCTCACAGTGCTCTCTTAGCGCGGCTTCTGCCGAAAGAAGCCCGGGAGCGGCGCTTAACTCCGGAGAGCATCGTCCCTTCGTCTTTAGCGTCTTTTGTGGTCTACATCCTAGCAGAAAGCTTTTCCACTCTGTCTGGCAAGGAAAACCTGCGGGAGCACAGAAAATATCTCCCATCGTGTTCTGGACGTTGCACGGAGGTCTGCCAAGTGTTTGCATAAAGAAATGAAAAGTTGTCCAAAATAACTTCCTATCGAATGTTCATGTGATTGGAAAAGTCAGGAAAGTGGTAAGGTACTGTTTTCTATCAGTTGGCAAGCTGCGCACACAATCCCAGTGTTGTACAGCTTCCTTCTTCACCTTTCCGATGCTGCCGCTCTCTCCGGCTCCCGGAGCCGAAGAAGCGGCTTATTCGCGCAAAGACGATTGTACCGCTAACAGTGCTCTCTTAGCGCCGCTTCTGCCGAAAGAAGCCCGGGAGCGGTGCTTAGCTCCGGAGAGGCTCGTACCTTCGTCTTTAGCGTCTTTTGTGGTCTACATCCTAGCAGAAAGCTTTTCCACTCTGTCTGGCAAGGAAAACATGCGCCAGCACAGAAAACATCTCCCATCGTGTTCTGGACGTTGTACGGAGGTCTGCCAAGTGTTTGCATAAAGAAATGAAAAGTTGTCCAAAATAACTTCCTATCGAATGTTCATGTGATTGGAAAAGTCAGGAAAGTGGTAAGGTACTGTTTTCTATCAGTTGGCAAGCTGCGCACACAATCCCAGTGTTGTACAGCTTCCTTCTTCACCTTTCCGATGCTGCCGCTCTCTCCGGCTCCCGGAGCCGAAGAAGCGGCTTCTTCGCGCAAAGACGATTGTACCGCTCACAGTGCTCTCTTAGCGCCGCTTCTGCCGAAAGAAGCCCGGGAGCGGCGCTTAGCTCCGGAGAGCATCGTACCTTCGTCTTTAGCGTCTTTTGTGGTCTACATCCTAGCAGAAAGCTTTTCCACTCTGTCTGGCAAGGAAAACCTGCGGGAGCACAGAAAACATCTCCCATCGTGTTCTGGACGTTGCACGGAGGTCTGCCAAGTGTTTGCATAAAGAAATGAAAAGTTGTCCAAAATAACTTCCTATCGAATATTCATGGGATTGGAAAAGTCAGGAAAGTGGTAAGGTACTGTTTTCTATCAGTTGGCAAGCTGCGCACACAATCCCAGTGTTGTACAGCTTCCTTCTTCACCTTTCCGATGCTGCCGCTCTCTCCGGCTCCCGGAGCCGAAGAAGCGGCTTCTTCGCGCAAAGGCGATTGTACCGCTCACAGTGCTCTCTTAGCCCGGCTTCTGCCGAAAGAAGCTCGGGAGCGGTGCTTAGCTCCGGAGAGCCTCGTACCTTCGTCTTTAGCGTCTTTTGTGGTCTACATCCTAGCAGAAAGCTTTTCCACTCTGTCTGGCAAGGAAAACATGCGGAACACAGAAAACATCTCCCATCGTGTTCTGGACGTTGCACGGAGGTCTGCCAAGTGTTTGCATAAAGAAATGAAAAGTTGTCCAAAATAACTTCCTATCGAATGTTCATGTGATTGGAAAAGTCAGGAAAGTGGTAAGGTACTGTTTTCTATCAGTTGGCAAGCTGCGCACACAATCCCAGTGTTGTACAGCTTCCTTCTTCACCTTTCCGATGCTGCCGCTCTCTCCGGCTCCCGGAGCCGAAGAAGCGGCTTCTTCGTGCAAAGACGATTGTACCGCTCACAGTGCTCTCTTAGCGCGGCTTCTGCCGAAAGAAGCCCGGGAGCGGCGCTTAGCTCCGGAGAGCATCGTCCCTTCGTCTTTAGCGTCTTTTGTGGTCTACATCCTAGCAGAAAGCTTTTCCACTCTGTCTGGCAAGGAAAACCTGCGCCAGCACAGAAAACATCTCCCATCGTGTTCTGGACGTTGTACGGAGGTCTGCCAAGTGTTTGACAAGAAGAGAAGAAAAGTTGTCCAAAACAGCTTCCAATCGAATATTCATGTGATTGGAAAAGTCAGGAAAGTGGTAAGGTACTGTTTTCTATCAGTTGGCAAGCTGCACACACAATCCCAGTGTTGTACAGCTTCCTTCTTCACCTTTCCGATGCTGCCGCTCTCTCCGGCTCCCGGAGCCGAAGAAGCGGCTTCTTCGCGCAAAGACGATTGTACCGCTCACAGTGCTCTCTTAGCGCCGCTTCTGCCGAAAGAAGCCCGGGAGCGGCGCTTAGCTCCGGAGAGCATCGTCCCTTCGTCTTTAGCGTCTTTTGTGGTCTACATACTAGCAGAAAGCTTTTCCACTCTGTCTGGCAAGGAAAACCTGCGCCAGCACAGAAAACATCTCCCATCGTGTTCTGGACGTTGCACGGAGGTCTGCCAAGTGTTTGACAAGAAGAGAGGAAAAGTTGTCCAAAACAGCTTCCAATCGAATATTCCTGTGATTGGAAAAGTCAGGAAAGTGGTAAGGTACTGTTTTCTATCAGTTGGCAAGCTGCGCACACAATCCCAGTGTTGTACAGCTTCCTTCTTCACCTTTCCGATGCTGCCGCTCTCTCCGGCTCCCGGAGCCGAAGAAGCGGCTTCTTCGCGCAAAGACGATTGTACCGGTCACAGTGCTCTCTTAGCGCCGCTTCTGCCGAAAGAAGCCCGGGAGCGGCGCTTAGCTCCGGAGAGCATCGTACCTTCGTCTTTAGCGTCTTTTGTGGTCTACATCCTAGCAGAAAGCTTTTCCACTCTGTCTGGCAAGGAAAACCTGCGCCAGCACAGAAAACATCTCCCATCGTGTTCTGGACATTGCACGGAGGTCTGCCAAGTGTTTGACAAGAAGAGAGGAAAAGTTGTCCAAAACAGCTTCCAATCGAATATTCCTGTGATTGGAAAAGTCAGGAAAGTGGTAAGGTACTGTTTTCTATCAGTTGGCAAGCTGCGCACACAATCCCAGTGTTGTACAGCTTCCTTCTTCACCTTTCCGATGCTGCCGCTCTCTCCGGCTCCCGGAGCCGAAGAAGCGGCTTCTTCGCGCAAAGACGATTGTACCGCTCACAGTGCTCTCTTAGCGCCGCTTCTGCCGAAAGAAGCCCGGGAGCGGCGCTTAGCTCCGGAGAGCATCGTACCTTCGTCTTTAGCGTCTTTTGTGGTCTACATCCTAGCAGAAAGCTTTTCCACTCTGTCTGGCAAGGAAAACCTGCGCCAGCACAGAAAACATCTCCCATCGTGTTCTGGACGTTGCACGGATGTCTGCCAAGTGTTTGAAAGAAACAAAGAAAAGTTGTCCAAAACAGCTTCCAATCGAATATTCATGTGATTGGAAAAGTCAGGAAAGTGGTAAGGTACTGTTTTCTATCAGTTGGCAAGCTGCGCACACAATCCCAGTGTTGTACAGCTTCCTTCTTCACCTTTCCGATGCTGCCGCTCTCTCCGGCTCCCGGAGCCGAAGAAGCGGCTTCTTCGCGCAAAGACGATTGTACCGCTCACAGTGCTCTCTTAGCGCGGCTTCTGCCGAAAGAAGCCCGGGAGCGGCGCTTAACTCCGGAGAGCATCGTCCCTTCGTCTTTAGCGTCTTTTGTGGTCTACATCCTAGCAGAAAGCTTTTCCACTCTGTCTGGCAAGGAAAACCTGCGGGAGCACAGAAAATATCTCCCATCGTGTTCTGGACGTTGCACGGAGGTCTGCCAAGTGTTTGCATAAAGAAATGAAAAGTTGTCCAAAATAACTTCCTATCGAATGTTCATGTGATTGGAAAAGTCAGGAAAGTGGTAAGGTACTGTTTTCTATCAGTTGGCAAGCTGCGCACACAATCCCAGTGTTGTACAGCTTCCTTCTTCACCTTTCCGATGCTGCCGCTCTCTCCGGCTCCCGGAGCCGAAGAAGCGGCTTCTTCGCGCAAAGACGATTGTACCGCTCACAGTGCTCTCTTAGCGCGGCTTCTGCCGAAAGAAGCCCGGGAGCGGTGCTTAGCTCCGGAGAGGCTCGTACCTTCGTCTTTAGCGTCTTTTGTGGTCTACATCCTAGCAGAAAGCTTTTCCACTCTGTCTGGCAAGGAAAACATGCGCCAGCACAGAAAACATCTCCCATCGTGTTCTGGACGTTGTACGGAGGTCTGCCAAGTGTTTGCATAAAGAAATGAAAAGTTGTCCAAAATAACTTCCTATCGAATGTTCATGTGATTGGAAAAGTCAGGAAAGTGGTAAGGTACTGTTTTCTATCAGTTGGCAAGCTGCGCACACAATCCCAGTGTTGTACAGCTTCCTTCTTCACCTTTCCGATGCTGCCGCTCTCTCCGGCTCCCGGAGCCGAAGAAGCGGCTTCTTCGCGCAAAGACGATTGTACCGCTCACAGTGCTCTCTTAGCGCCGCTTCTGCCGAAAGAAGCCCGGGAGCGGCGCTTAGCTCCGGAGAGCATCGTACCTTCGTCTTTAGCGTCTTTTGTGGTCTACATCCTAGCAGAAAGCTTTTCCACTCTGTCTGGCAAGGAAAACCTGCGGGAGCACAGAAAACATCTCCCATCGTGTTCTGGACGTTGCACGGAGGTCTGCCAAGTGTTTGCATAAAGAAATGAAAAGTTGTCCAAAATAACTTCCTATCGAATATTCATGGGATTGGAAAAGTCAGGAAAGTGGTAAGGTACTGTTTTCTATCAGTTGGCAAGCTGCGCACACAATCCCAGTGTTGTACAGCTTCCTTCTTCACCTTTCCGATGCTGCCGCTCTCTCCGGCTCCCGGAGCCGAAGAAGCGGCTTCTTCGCGCAAAGGCGATTGTACCGCTCACAGTGCTCTCTTAGCCCGGCTTCTGCCGAAAGAAGCTCGGGAGCGGTGCTTAGCTCCGGAGAGCCTCGTACCTTCGTCTTTAGCGTCTTTTGTGGTCTACATCCTAGCAGAAAGCTTTTCCACTCTGTCTGGCAAGGAAAACATGCGGAACACAGAAAACATCTCCCATCGTGTTCTGGACGTTGCACGGAGGTCTGCCAAGTGTTTGCATAAAGAAATGAAAAGTTGTCCAAAATAACTTCCTATCGAATGTTCATGTGATTGGAAAAGTCAGGAAAGTGGTAAGGTACTGTTTTCTATCAGTTGGCAAGCTGCGCACACAATCCCAGTGTTGTACAGCTTCCTTCTTCACCTTTCCGATGCTGCCGCTCTCTCCGGCTCCCGGAGCCGAAGAAGCGGCTTCTTCGTGCAAAGACGATTGTACCGCTCACAGTGCTCTCTTAGCGCGGCTTCTGCCGAAAGAAGCCCGGGAGCGGCGCTTAGCTCCGGAGAGCATCGTCCCTTCGTCTTTAGCGTCTTTTGTGGTCTACATCCTAGCAGAAAGCTTTTCCACTCTGTCTGGCAAGGAAAACCTGCGCCAGCACAGAAAACATCTCCCATCGTGTTCTGGACGTTGTACAGAGGTCTGCCAAGTGTTTGACAAGAAGAGAAGAAAAGTTGTCCAAAACAGCTTCCAATCGAATATTCATGTGATTGGAAAAGTCAGGAAAGTGGTAAGGTACTGTTTTCTATCAGTTGGCAAGCTGCACACACAATCCCAGTGTTGTACAGCTTCCTTCTTCACCTTTCCGATGCTGCCGCTCTCTCCGGCTCCCGGAGCCGAAGAAGCGGCTTCTTCGCGCAAAGACGATTGTACCGCTCACAGTGCTCTCTTAGCGCCGCTTCTGCCGAAAGAAGCCCGGGAGCGGCGCTTAGCTCCGGAGAGCATCGTCCCTTCGTCTTTAGCGTCTTTTGTGGTCTACATACTAGCAGAAAGCTTTTCCACTCTGTCTGGCAAGGAAAACCTGCGCCAGCACAGAAAACATCTCCCATCGTGTTCTGGACGTTGCACGGAGGTCTGCCAAGTGTTTGACAAGAAGAGAGGAAAAGTTGTCCAAAACAGCTTCCAATCGAATATTCCTGTGATTGGAAAAGTCAGGAAAGTGGTAAGGTACTGTTTTCTATCAGTTGGCAAGCTGCGCACACAATCCCAGTGTTGTACAGCTTCCTTCTTCACCTTTCCGATGCTGCCGCTCTCTCCGGCTCCCGGAGCCGAAGAAGCGGCTTCTTCGCGCAAAGACGATTGTACCGCTCACAGTGCTCTCTTAGCGCCGCTTCTGCCGAAAGAAGCCCGGGAGCGGTGCTTAGCTCCGGAGAGCATCGTACCTTCGTCTTTAGCGTCTTTTGTGGTCTACATCCTAGCAGAAAACTTTTCCACTCTGTCTGGAAAGGAAAACCTGCGCCAGCGCAGAAAACATCTCCCATCGTGTTCTGGACGTTGCACGGAGGTCTGCCAAGTGTTTGCATAAAGAAATGAAAAGTTGTCCAAAATAACTTCCTATCGAATGTTCATGTGATTGGAAAAGTCAGGAAAGTGGTAAGGTACTGTTTTCTATCAGTTGGCAAGCTGCGCACACAATCCCAGTGTTGTACAGCTTCCTTCTTCACCTTTCCGATGCTGCCGCTCTCTCCGGCTCCCGGAGCCGAAGAAGCGGCTTCTTCGCGCAAAGACGATTGTACCGCTCACAGTGCTCTCTTAGCGCGGCTTCTGCCGAAAGAAGCCCGGGAGCGGCGCTTAACTCCGGAGAGCATCGTCCCTTCGTCTTTAGCGTCTTTTGTGGTCTACATCCTAGCAGAAAGCTTTTCCACTCTGTCTGGCAAGGAAAACCTGCGCCAGCACAGAAAACATCTCCCATCGTGTTCTGGACTTTGCACGGAGGTCTGCCAAGTGTTTGCATAAAGAAATGAAAAGTTGTCCAAAATAACTTCCTATCGAATGTTCATGTGATTGGAAAAGTCAGGAAAGTGGTAAGGTACTGTTTTCTATCAGTTGGCAAGCTGCGCACACAATCCCAGTGTTGTACAGCTTCCTTCTTCACCTTTCCGATGCTGCCGCTCTCTCCGGCTCCCGGAGCCGAAGAAGCGGCTTCTTCGCGCAAAGACGATTGTACCGCTCACAGTGCTCTCTTAGCGCCGCTTCTGCCGAAAGAAGCCCGGGAGCGGCGCTTAGCTCCGGAGAGCATCGTACCTTCGTCTTTAGCGTCTTTTGTGGTCTACATCCTAGCAGAAAGCTTTTCCACTCTGTCTGGCAAGGAAAACCTGTGCCAGCACAGAAAACATCTCCCATCGTGTTCTGGACGTTGCAAGGAGGTCTGCCAAGTGTTTGACAAGAAGAGAGGAAAAGTTGTCCAAAACAGCTTCCAATCGAATATTCCTGTGATTGGAAAAGTCAGGAAAGTGGTAAGGTACTGTTTTCTATCAGTTGGCAAGCTGCGCACACAATCCCAGTGTTGTACAGCTTCCTTCTTCACCTTTCCGATGCTGCCGCTCTCTCCGGCTCCCGGAGCCGAAGAAGCGGCTTCTTCGCGCAAAGACGATTGTACCGCTCACAGTGCTCTCTTAGCGCCGCTTCTGCCGAAAGAAGCCCGGGAGCGGCGCTTAGCTCCGGAGAGCATCGTCCCTTCGTCTTTAGCGTCTTTTGTGGTCTACATCCTAGCAGAAAGCTTTTCCACTCTGTCTGGCAAGGAAAACCTGCGCCAGCACAGAAAACATCTCCCATCGTGTTCTGGACGTTGCACGGAGGTCTGCCAAGTGTTTGACAAGAAGAGAGGAAAAGTTGTCCAAAACAGCTTCCAATCGAATATTCCTGTGATTGGAAAAGTCAGGAAAGTGGTAAGGTACTGTTTTCTATCAGTTGGCAAGCTGCGCACACAATCCCAGTGTTGTACAGCTTCCTTCTTCACCTTTCCGATGCTGCCGCTCTCTCCGGCTCCCGGAGCCGAAGAAGCGGCTTCTTCGCGCAAAGACGATTGTACCGCTCACAGTGCTCTCTTAGCGCCGCTTCTGCCGAAAGAAGCCCGGGAGCGGCGCTTAGCTCCGGAGAGCATCGTACCTTCGTCTTTAGCGTCTTTTGTGGTCTACATCCTAGCAGAAAGCTTTTCCACTCTGTCTGGCAAGGAAAACCTGCGCCAGCACAGAAAACATCTCCCATCGTGTTCTGGACGTTGCACGGAGGTCTGCCAAGTGTTTGCATAAAGAAATGAAAAGTTGTCCAAAATAACTTCCTATCGAATATTCATGTGATTGGAAAAGTCAGGAAAGTGGTAAGGTACTGTTTTCTATCAGTTGGCAAGCTGCGCACACAATCCCAGTGTTGTACAGCTTCCTTCTTCACCTTTCCGATGCTGCCGCTCTCTCCGGCTCCCGGAGCCGAAGAAGCGGCTTCTTCACGCAAAGACGATTGTACCGCTCACAGTGCTCTCTTAGCACCGCTTCTGCCGAAAGAAGCCCGGGAGCGGCGCTTAGCTCCGGAGAGCATCGTACCTTCGTCTTTAGCGTCTTTTGTGGTCTACATCCTAGCAGAAAGCTTTTCCACTCTGTCTGGCAAGGAAAACCTGCGCCAGCACAGAAAACATCTCCCATCGTGTTCTGGACGTTGCACGGAGGTCTGCCAAGTGTTTGACAAGAAGAGAAGAAAAGTTGTCCAAAACAGCTTCCAATCGAATATTCATGTGATTGGAAAAGTCAGGAAAGTGGTAAGGTACTGTTTTCTATCAGTTGGCAAGCTGCGCACACAATCCCAGTGTTGTACAGCTTCCTTCTTCACCTTTCCGATGCTGCCGCTCTCTCCGGCTCCCGGAGCCGAAGAAGCGGCTTCTTCGCGCAAAGGCGATTGTACCGCTCACAGTGCTCTCTTAGCGCCGCTTCTGCCGAAAGAAGCCCGGGAGCGGTGCTTAGCTCCGGAGAGCCTCCTACCTTCGTCTTTAGCGTTTTTTGTGGTCTACATCCTAGCAGAAAGCTTTTCCACTCTGTCTGGCAAGGAAAACTTGCGGAACACAAAAAACATCTCCCATCGTGTTCTGGACGTTGCACGGAGGTCTGCCAAGTGTTTGCATAAAGAAATGAAAAGTTGTCCAAAATAACTTCCTATCGAATGTTCATGTGATTGGAAAAGTCAGGAAAGTGGTAAGGTACTGTTTTCTATCAGTTGGCAAGCTGCGCACACAATCCCAGTGTTGTACAGCTTCCTTCTTCACCTTTCCGATGCTGCCGCTCTCTCCGGCTCCCGGAGCCGAAGAAGCGGCTTCTTCGCGCAAAGACGATTGTACCGCTCACAGTGCTCTCTTAGCGCCGCTTCTGCCGAAAGAAGCCCGGGAGCGGCGCTTAGCTCCGGAGAGCATCGTACCTTCGTCTTTAGCGTCTTTTGTGGTCTACATCCTAGCAGAAAGCTTTTCCACTCTGTCTGGCAAGGAAAACATGCGGAACACAGAAAACATCTGCCATCGTGTTCTGGACGTTGCACGGAGGTCTGCCAAGTGTTTGCATAAAGAAATGAAAAGTTGTCCAAAATATCTTCCTATCGAATGTTCATGTGATTGGAAAAGTCAGGAAAGTGGTAAGGTACTGTTTTCTATCAGTTGGCAAGCTGCGCACACAAGCCCAGTGTTGTACAGCTTCCTTCTTCACCTTTCCGATGCTGCCGCTCTCTCCGGCTCCCGGAGCCGAAGAAGCGGCTTCTTCGCGCAAAGACGATTGTACCGCTCACAGTGCTCTCTTAGCGCGGCTTCTGCCGAAAGAAGCCCGGGAGCGGTGCTTAGCTCCGGAGAGGCTCGTACCTTCGTCTTTAGCGTCTTTTGTGGTCTACATCCTAGCAGAAAGCTTTTCCACTCTGTCTGGCAAGGAAAACATGCGCCAGCACAGAAAACATCTCCCATCGTGTTCTGGACGTTGTACGGAGGTCTGCCAAGTGTTTGCATAAAGAAATGAAAAGTTGTCCAAAATAACTTCCTATCGAATGTTCATGTGATTGGAAAAGTCAGGAAAGTGGTAAGGTACTGTTTTCTATCAGTTGGCAAGCTGCGCACACAATCCCAGTGTTGTACAGCTTCCTTCTTCACCTTTCCGATGCTGCCGCTCTCTCCGGCTCCCGGAGCCGAAGAAGCGGCTTCTTCGCGCAAAGACGATTGTACCGCTCACAGTGCTCTCTTAGCGCCGCTTCTGCCGAAAGAAGCCCGGGAGCGGCGCTTAGCTCCGGAGAGCATCGTACCTTCGTCTTTAGCGTCTTTTGTGGTCTACATCCTAGCAGAAAGCTTTTCCACTCTGTCTGGCAAGGAAAACCTGCGGGAGCACAGAAAACATCTCCCATCGTGTTCTGGACGTTGCACGGAGGTCTGCCAAGTGTTTGCATAAAGAAATGAAAAGTTGTCCAAAATAACTTCCTATCGAATATTCATGGGATTGGAAAAGTCAGGAAAGTGGTAAGGTACTGTTTTCTATCAGTTGGCAAGCTGCGCACACA